>NC_053518.1:27224467-28623633 GCF_016920715.1 Anopheles arabiensis
ATGAACACCACCGTCAACGATCGTGCTGAAACGCTTTTCGAGACGCACAGTGGCAAATTGCAGTCCCATAAATTCTGTTTTCCCTCCCATGGTAGAGTTCTTATTTATTTATTTTTTTTGTTCACCCTTACCCAAACGCACTTGTGTCGAAAGTGCGCTTGTGACTAGTTTCCCGCTTGCACATATTTAGCAGGCAGGCAAAAGCTCCGTTAATTTTTGCACTCCATGCTGCACACGGCAGAACGCGTGAACTGCTGCCCGGCACGGTATGGGCGCCTCTGACATGTTTATAGACGTTCTCGTTTCATTTTCGCTATGAGCGGGCGTCTTTGCATTTTTGTTTAGATTAAAAACATGCGCCAAACAGCACTAAACACTGGCTGGGCGTAAAATGTAGCAAACGGCACTGCTGGCGAGTTTTTCTTCTTGCGATGGGAGCACAAAATGGGCGCATTTAATGGTGCGCACGATCACGGCCAGAAGCCATGAGGGAAATAAAGTTGTCTAGTCGTACATTATCACAGGAAAAAACGCTCTCCGAGAGAAGATTTCCTTTCAAGTGTCAATGTATTCCTGGGTGAAGTTTTATTGCGTACCTTTCCTTCCAATTTGTTAGCAACCAACACCTTTCCCATTGAATATGCATTCGTCATTCCGGTACTTCCTCTCAGCAGCACTTATTGCTGAAACGAACGAATGCAATAGAAAATGGCGCACACCGAAAGCTTCGCAGTGCTCTATCGTGGACAGCAGCTTGATTTACGAGCTTCCACCTACCCACCCCAAGCAAATGTTAGAGCGTTTTGGGAAAACAAAAACTGCGAAAACATTTCCACTCGCTCGTGCTCTAATGGATGAAGAATAATTAATAAAGTATGAAACAAAACCTACACCCCCCACGCAGACACCACTCGGCCTCGGTTGCAGCTCCATTTTGTTGGGTCATCTCCCCAAAATAACAAAAAAATAATAGAAGAAGATTCAAACAATAAACAAAACCGTCACGCGCGTTGAAGATGCAAGAGTAATGCGCCCGCTATCGGACCACCGGTTGGATCGACATCATTTATTCATCATTTTGTTTGGCTGGCTCCAGCACGGTGGCACCACAACGTTTGTATGTTCGTTTTTGCTCCCCTCGGGCACACGGACTCAAACCAGATTGCGTTCCGGGGGCTATTTATACCAAAACATTTTACCGAAACAACTAATTAAGCATAATATTTATACAAATCCCGCTCGTCCCGTACCAACCGGCACAGTCGATTCATCTTACGCTCGGGTTGAGGTGTCTTTCTTTTTCCAAAAATTTACACTTTGCCACATCTGCTCGGAGAGTTTTGATACTCACTGTCCCCCCGTCAAACAGAAGCAACGACTCTCGATCAACGAAGGCCAACACTTACCGCCCTTGCGGCGCCTAAAAAAAGCTCAAAGTCTCCAACACAACTCGCTTCCTTCTCGCTCCAGGACGGTTAGCGTAAATTAGATCTTATCTCTAATTTAATTCAATCTTTCCTTCCATCAGCTAATTTTACTGCACCCCGCGGGTCTTCTCCACTGCGCACGATCGGCTTACCCAGCCACCCTCGCTCGCGAGCTAACAACTTTCAAAACATTAAAAGAAAGAAGATAAACGCATAAAACCGCGAAACCCACACCGGTACGGCGTGCAGAGCACTTCTTTCTTATCAGTCAAAAATTAAGCCGTCATACAACGGGACAAACGGTGGTTGGGAACTAAATAGGTGCATACAGCCACATGCAGGAAGCTGCTGCATAAAATGTACTTTTTTATTAATAACATTATTATACGATGCGGAGAAGGAAGTGGGAGAGGATGAGCAATGAAACCCGTGGAGGGGTGAAGGCATTCATAATTTCTCAATTAGGAGTAGCTTTAGAATGGAGTTATAAATGCACTGCCCCGCACTAAAGCGATGCGGGTGTAAAGGGGAAGCACCAACCGAAATTGTTACGGCTGCAAGCAAACAGATGGATGTATGCAAATACAGTAAAACAAAGGCCAAAGAGATGGAGTGCTTGCGAGAGGTTTCACTTCCCACAGCAGACAATAATTCATTAACCAATAAATGACAAAAGGATGCCTTTGTCGCTTCGCTATTGGGAGAATGTATTGTTGATTTCAGGAATTTCTTCGTCCAGTGATTAACTGCCTTCATAGTATTTACACAAACTGAACTGAATTAATGAATAGGGCTCCAACGTGTATCTTAAAGTTTCAATGTCGTTTTTTAAACTTTATGATAACAGAATAGCTTCAAAAATTAGTTTAATGGGTAGTATATAGTAATGCACTACTATTATTGCGACAATTACTTCGTTTATTTAAGAAATTCGATGTTGATGCGTCTTCTATTACAATTTCAACTAAATTAAAATCCCTAAAGGAACTTTTAGATGCAAAACTTCAACAACTTTCCTTCGAAATACATCTTGGTTATGGTACAAACACGTCTGATATACTGGAGCTACATTAAAAAAGACGAAACATTAGGACCTAACTTTATAACACGCCAATGACACTCCGGAACTTCATAAGTGCCTGCAATCCATGTAAAGCAATTGTTGTATGTAATGTAATAACATTGTTGTTCCTTAATTTCTACTAAAACTATGTCCAACGCTTATATATTCAATTTCCTTCTATCTCATAACAATACAGACATTCCACCATCAACCACGACAACGACGACTGGAAGAAGCTACTGTCGGTGATGTTTCCTGCTCGAGTTGACTAATTGGGTTGTATTTCGCACGTTTAATCTGGCTGCTGCTGCTGCTGCCTTTAACGCACCGTAAACTTAAACCCATTGGCTAAAACCTCGCTAAACCCCTGCAGCTCTCAGCCACCATATAAAGATGATATCTTCCTGCATAAAACAGCCTAAAAACTCTGGCCCCGTTGCGAAGACGGAAAAGCGATAGTTTGTAATAAAGACATAAATTATTTAAATATAAATCTCACCCATCCCCGGTGCAACTCACTGGGAAGGGCAGAGATCAGAGCAATGGAGGGAGGAGGGAAACAGACAACCCAAAACCCCAACATGATGACAGGGACACTGGCCCGGGCTTGTAAATGGCTTTCCGCGAGCTTCATTTCTAATCGGCACCGTTCGCCGTCAGCCAAATGCAGCGATTTAGATCGGTATCGCCAGGGCGAGTTGACCGGCCCGAACCCCACGGATCCAAATGTTTGACCATTTAAGTCGAATCAAAACATTTCTCAACACATTCCTGCCACATTGTGTGTGTCTGATTATGGCTATGTTTTTTTCTTCCTTCGAATTCCCGCACAGTCTGTATCTCACTCGCGCGGCCCAACCGAAATCTGATAACTATAAATCAGCCTAGGCGCGCAGCCGGGCAGCAATTATCGACGCTAAAAACCCATCCTCTGCACGGACCGGACGGTTTCGGACACCTGGACACCACGGAAAGGATGGTTCAAAATTGGGGACGCACGGTCGCCGTCACCTTAGGGGTCCAATGGGGGTCGCTCCCCGTACTCGAATGATCAAGCCCACTGGCCGTTGCAGGATGCGGATCATTAGTAGACCCGATTTTTATCTCACTCTAATTTGCTTGCGTAGTAAATTTTCGTTCGGGGTTGCTAGCTTATAACGCGCTCCCAATCGGTGTTTGGTGGAGGCATTTTTTTTTTATTTTTGTTTTAGTGGTGAACGCAAAAGCACATGCCTCCCCAAACCAGCACCAGCACCTTAGGATCGATTCCGTTTCGTTTCGCTTCCACGGCCGACAGAGAATAGATTGGGGTCCCGAGCCCACAAAACGCGCCTCAGCTATCCTTCGTATGTAATTAATAAATCAAACCAATAAATCTAAACATTTATAAATATTTCATTAAACGTGTCAGAATGTTAAGTCAGATTCATGCCGCACGGTGCGCAGGCAGACGAGGGGTGAGAGGCTGACAAGAGCCCGTGTATGAGTGCGTGAGAAGGTATTAACATTGTGTTTCCCTTCGCTTCACGCCGTCTCGAGCACCGAAATCGGATTGAGATAGCAAACAGTGGGTGAAGCAAGGATTGAAACGTTCACGCATTTTGAGCTTCAAGCACGACCCCGTCTATTTGGGAAACCATTACTAATGAAGATCCTTTTGTGTGATCATCGCACTGCTGGAGCGCTCTGGAAGATACTGTAAGTGGAGCCCGTGAAGCGTTTCCGCAAACAATCCACCGAAAACGGCCACAACATCAAAACAACAGGGCTCAAAATACACACACACACACACACACACATACAAAATCGAAACCACCAAAGCTGCCCCTCATGTGTACCCACTTCCTCTTTTCGTGTGACGTGAACGTTCCGACGCATTTCTGGAGTAAACAGAATTGACAGCTATAAATTTCCGGATTAGTTTCGCTTTGCACGTCCCAGTGTGAGGTTTTTTGTGTGGCCGTTGTTCGTAGTGATCACACATTAACCTTACCGGTGTATGAGCCCACTCCTTAGTGGATCTCTGCACATTGTGTGTGTGTGTGTGTGTGTGTGTGTGTGTGTGTGTGTGTGTGTGTGTGCGGCTTGTTGTGACTGGCGGTTTTACTAATTTAGATAACACATGCTGATAAGGTCAGTCTTTAAAAGGTTTGCGAAAAATACAACAAAAGGTAATTTATTTAGCCTCGCTGTAAACTGAAGCCACCAACATAACGCTACAATCCGCATATGCATCAGCCGAGGGGCTTTAGCAGAGAGGGATGACGGTGATTTAGTTTTGGTATTTAAATTTTTGCCAACGATATGGTTTCGTTTTGTTGTCGAAAAACATTACGTTCTTAATTTCCAATTCTGATGGCTAAAAGTTTCCACGTCTTTCGTCGTTCAAAGAGATGTGTTTGCGTCATTCGTAAAAAACGGAGCCTTTTATGGTGAAACCGTAAGTTTATTGGATTCAGAGCGTAAACATTTCGCATAAATTTCCACAATGTATATTAAATAACGTCGTATTAGTTCGTGATGCGATAAAGAAATGATTTATTTGCGTTTCTTAGATTTATTGACATCTCTAAAACATGTATGTTAGAATGAACTTGTTAGCTTATCACAATCGATTTTATCTTTATCTAACTCATAAACTCTTAGCTCTAGTTTTGTGATTATTTTTAGTATTTCTTTATTCCCTGAACCGTAAAGTCTCAATAAATTTTCTTATTTTGATAAGCTAAAATGGAAAACATAAAATTTGATAAATTATATCCCTATGTTCTAATAAAGAACCGAAGAACAACAACCAAATAAATATTATTGAATACTGTGCCTATCTTCTAGTCATACCTGGGAATTAGGATGACCACAATCAATTTTGTGTATTTGTTTATTTGTTTGTTTATTTGTATATGTTAAGTGATTGGCCATCATTGGCCTTATCACTGATCTTATAAACTAAACTTATAATAACATAAAGCATCACGGTACAATGTAACATCAGCACAAAATAAATAACACAGAGTATCACAGCAACAAAAACAGGTTAACTTAGGGAATTCCAGTCAAAAGAGTCATAGTGTGCATTGAATCTGAAAGCCATCGCAGTCAACGGTTCATTATCGCTATATGCACGTCTAGTTTGGTCAACTCTTAGTAGCCTAAAGTTTCTTAAAATACGAGCAGGTACGTGGAAATTAACTCTAGCTAAAAGGTCCGGTGAATCTATCTTTCCTAGGATGACTTTTTGATCTAAAATGTTCAAGATCTAAAATATTGTCATCTCTCGAAATTAAGTGTATTTCACACTTTGCATGAACCACTTTTTAACAAATCTGATTCACGTAAAGGCTTTGTTAAGGACAGAACCAGATTTACCGAGTGCTAAATTGCTGCTTTTATTCGAGAGCCAATCATATTCTCTTGTATGGATTAACTGATTCCTGTCAACATTTTGATGTAAATCTATGTTTCAGTCTTCATATGCAGAATTCTAGGCCTTTAGCGGATATACTTTTGTAGGGAATCAGATGGGATCGGAATCAAGCTAATCCAAATCGATCTAATTTTCAGCTTATCTAGAGCTAAACTGATCGAGAGCTAAGTTAGATGTAATTAGAGTTAAGTTAGAAAGTAATAAAGAATAAACTGTCTCTTTGATCGACAAACCACCGAGTAGTACGGTTGACTGTGTGAAGCTTCCATACTTTCTTCGCTTAAATTACTGACAAGTTCTAATGCCAAGTGTAAAACTATACCTCGTCCTCACAGGTTATCACTGATTATAGTACATTTGATGGGAGAGTAACACTAATTCATCCATTGTCATAACTATTAACAGAAAAAAAAATAAAAGTAACAATTCAACTTTCATTCCATTTAATGCTAATCAAGCACAATAAAACACATATCTTAATAAATTGAAGTTGCCGTTTAAGCTAAACAATAATAACGATTGTATTTTGCAAATATCTCTTTATTATTAACCATCCCGCACCATAGCTGTAGTCCGTCTTAGGTCATTAAATTAAGCCTTACATATTTTACACATTTGTTTTTCTTTCCCTCCTCCTCCCCAATAGAATCTCATCCACAGCCGTCCGATCGCATACGAATGCCGCCAAAGTGAAGCGTTCCGCGTCTCATGTCTTATTCAAAATTATAATCCCAATCTGTTGAGAGTCTGAATGATCGTGGTAAATATCGTATTCTCCTCGGATTGCAGTTTGCACTAATGAGTCACCTTGGCCCCTACACCTTCCCCTCACCAGAATCTGCGACCTCAAAAGGCACCACCAGCTCTACCGAGCACCCTTACCGAAACGAAACGGAGCCCAGTGGCTGCTGCTTACACCGCGTTACCGGTAGTACCGATAGAAGATGGACTTTGAGTCAAGTTGTTTGGCGGCGTATAATTTTGATATATGAACACGGTTCCATCCCCGCCGCCGTCCCCGAGCATCCCAGCATCCGAGTTCTTCGTTCGCTTGCCACCCCGTCCCGATCATGTGGAAAGAATTTATCTCCACCAGTGACAAGCGGTAAGCGATATCAAAGCCTTTTCTCTCTCTCTCTCTCTCTCTCTCTCTCTCTTTCTCCCATAAGCTTGAACACTTCACACTCGCTCCACAAAACATGGCTGTAGACAACACAGTGAAAGGCGAAATAAAAAGCTCATAAGCTTCATTAAGTAACCTCTACCGGTTGCACTTTTTTTTCATTCTCGTTGTGCCCGTTGCAGTCGGTATGCAAATCGGCACGAAAGAGGAAGGAAACAACCGGCAACAAGCAACGCACCAGTTTAGTGCCATAGACAACTTAATTGACCCAATCGAAGGCAGCACATCGTAATCACAACACTGCTAACCGCAACCAATTTGGCGGCAGCGGCGACCCAGACCCAAACGATATGCCGCCATATGCCCGCACGGAATCAAGTTGCGGAAGCTGCTCAACCTAACGGCGTTGATCTCTTTCCCCTGTTTACCAGGCCCTCCATCCACCCCCATCCACTCCATGACAGGGCGGCAAAATCACCTTCCCACTAGCCTCGTTTGAATCGCCTTGCTTTTTTCATCTTATTCGTAAAATATTTCCGAACCGGTTCGTCGCTTGTGCTCGCTAGAGTCTTTCTCTCTGAACGCTCATTCCGTCGCCATCAGATCGCAATGGATTTTGGCACGGTCGGGAGCCAAAGCACGCAGCATAACATGTCTCCCCCCCCGCCCCCTCGCCTACAGCCCATGTGGTAGGGATTGTGCTTCCCTTCCCTTCGTCTCGTTTGTCTTCTTCTCCATATGCTTCACGCTTAATTTAGCGAGCTCTTGTAAAGTTTGTACTTTATTCCATATTTTCATCAATAAATAATGCGACGAAGCAAACGTAGCCTCGAAAGCGCAGATAATTCAGTGACGCATCCTGCGGTTTTGTGGTTGTCTTTGCTGGGTACGGTATTTCCTTCCTTGGCAGTGCAGTCAGCTTTTGGTTTTGATGCAAACGGTTGATGCATTTCCGCAGCGGGAAGGGACCAAGGGACGATAATCATGCCAGGTTGGTTGGAACAGCTTTATTAATCTGGCCAGAAACGGGACCTTTCCGTGTTCGCCAACAGTTTGCCGCGTGACGATTCGAAACAGTTTTCTGTAATTTTACATTGTCGCTTAAAAGAAGTAACAAGATTTGAGAGCAACAAAGATACAAAAGTAAATAATTATAAGCAAGGGTTTGACATCAAACTAAAACTAAATTTATCTTATTTAATTTACAAAAACAAAGATTTTTATAAATTCAAGGAGGAACAATATTATGAAAGTAAATGAATGAATAAAAAAGTGTGTACAGAAATAAGAGTCATAAACGCATTATTCGTTTAAATACCTAGATCCTAATAAGATTTGATTCCACAAATATTACAAGGCATCTAATTATTTAATTATAAGTTATCATTTTTTATCTTTTTGATAAAACTCTTTTTATCTTTTAAGGATTAAGTCAATTGCTCTAGACAATTCAAACTACCCCGAAGCTACTCATAACAATTTAGTACATTATTTCACTTTATTAAAAACATCCTCATCCTCCTCACTACATCGAATCGGCCCTTCAAAGACGATACTTCTTGCTTTAACAGCATACAGTGGTCGAATGCATTCCACAACATGCATTTTCACGAGCGGCAGACAAACATAATTGGTTAACAAATCTCCCGCTGATCGGTACAGAATTTACACGCAAAATAAGAGATAATTCAAATCCTCCCTTTACAGAATGAAGCAAACTGAGGAGAATATGAACGAAACACATCGCACAACGTGATAAAATGTGGAAAGGATCGGATGATTTTTAATGCTTAATGTGTAATGCGTTGTAACTTTTTGAATCATTAAAACAAATATTCTGTACGTAATTTGTAACAACATATTAAGTGCAACATACCTACTATAACAAGCTATGTAATACTGATACTATTAATCTGTTTAAACCTTTTTTCTCCTCCATTTTGGAACGAAATTGGCCTTAATTTGTCAACGTCCGCAAACGAAAACTGTCATCGAGCATGACTCGAGTGGACGGCAAGGATTGGCAGCGCTCCCAAAATACGATCGACATATCAATTGGCTCACAGCGAATGATTGGCCATAGCATTCAGTCTCTAATGGATTTATGCCAACCTTCCCCCCACCGCATTAGCGACCGCTTCCCTTCTCGCTGGCAACTGCTTTATCAATCTTGAGCCACCGCCGCCGTCACCGTTATCGGAGATCAGACGGGATATAGGATTAACAAATTTATGAATTGTGTGAATATGTTTTGTCAGTTTCTCAGTTTATGTTCCACCTCCACACCTCCGACTCTTGTGTATCCACACGGGAAAGGCAAATCCACTCATGGGTCCGTCTGCCAAATAACGGCTGCCAACAACAACAACAGTAACAACAGAAAAGGAGATCGATCGAGTCGCGATCATTCGGCGAGTGGAGTTTTGGGAACGGTTTTATTTTATTTAAATTTTTCATTTTTCACTCTTCATCTTTCTCTCAGTCTTTCTCTCCCTATTTCTCTCTTCCTCTCTCTCTATTTTACTGTTGAATAAGGGGTCGGTTCCGTTGTCTCTTGTAGCTTGTGGCGGTGGTGGCATTTAAACTCGGCGTTTTCGGTTTGTTTCGGAGCACTTAGAGCTTTGATCCGTGAGCGTTTTGACAGCTTCGGTCGGCAGTTTCCTTCGGAGGCAGGGGTGCAGAAAGCTGGAAGGCAACAACAACAACAATAACAACAAAACGAGGGAACAGACGGACAGAGAACAACAACAAAAAAACCTCCCGCCCGTATGAACTCGAGCCGCGCGCCAGAAACGCGAGCACCTTCTTTATGTATGGCAATGATGATGTTATTAGCTGTTTATATGGATGTCCACATTTACATACGCATTGACCCGCGACCGTTTTCGGCCAATCGTTTGTGAATCAACGCGGCCAGGTTGGGGATGGCTCGGGGGCGAACGTTCCAGCGATCCATTTCCATTCCGATTCGATTCGGATCGCCATGAGCTTAATGCACACATACACACTCACCCGGTAATGGGTCATTTTTTAAACCATTTTATTTCCCCCAAAAAAGAACGCCGGCTCGGCATCTTTTCACTCGAGATGGGCCTATTGTTTCCCTTTTGTACTGGTCGGTCGAAGCACAAAGGAGCAACATGCTTTTTGATCACCCAACAAATGGCTCCCGGTGGAACGTGTTGGAGGCTTTAATCCCGATCAACGACGAGCGAACACATAAAAATATAGCAAAATTAAATATAAACCACCAAAACCGATCCGATCAAATGTAACGATCACGAACGCTGCCTAACCGGACCCAGCAGGTGTTGAAGGATGTTTATCCCTTCCAAAACAGAGCAACAATTTCACACCGAACGAAGGTTGGTTTTGCGTTTAAGCAAAGCATCCAAGGATAAAAAAAGCGAACGATGAAGACAAAGTAAGGCTGTGACTTTGTGAAAACAAAAGGCACGACCATCCGCAACTTCTTGGCCGCGTATCGCAAACGAAAGACTCACCCGTCAAGCGACGAACTGGCTGCATCTGCATAGAAATTGCTAACACTGCGCGATAAGCTTCATCCGCTTGCCGTGGCCTACATTAAGGCCTACTTCTCGCTTTAATGTTTCGCACACATAAACAAACGCGACAACATTTCAACGCAGAGGGAAGAGCAAAAACAACAAAATCACAATGATAATCCACTTATCTTTGCACATCCCGCGGCTCCAAATGGTGTGCCGGACCTGGGACTTGAGGCCGAACGGGGAAGTTGTCGTTGTCTACGGGTAAATAAATAATACAATTAATTAATTGAATTCCATTTCTGCGCATACGCAACCGGTAAGCGTAAGCAGAAGCTGAGTATCTTTGCTTTGAAAAAAAACCCATTTGCTGTTGCCACTGAAGTCATCTCTTATCAGCTGCTGTTACCGGCTTGGAGTGGAAATATCGCGTAAATAGTAGTAAAACTGTCGCTGTTGTGAAGCTTGTGTGTGCGCGAAGCAAGTCGCGGTTTTTGTTTGTGCTCTTTGTTCTTATTTGCATAGTCTGCTTTGAAAGGTTAATAAAATTGTTCAATGAACGTGCCTCTGTCACTTAGTATCTCTCAATTAGTGAAGTATTTTATATGCGATGGTAAAACAAATGGTTTGATTTCTTCGCCGATTGCATAGAGGTTCTTTTAGTTCGAAAGGTAGCATTTTTTTGTATTCGATCGCTTGATGCTTTCAATACAGTGTGCTTACTAAAAGACTATAATCTAAACTGAAATTAGAAAGCACTCAGACGTCGTGCTCATCAATCTAAAACAGTTCATTTATTTAGTTATCCTTCTAATTCATTAGAACTTTGAAGAGCTACTTATAAACTACTACCAATTACAACAAACATTAACAAATCACAGATAGTCATCTAATATTGTCTACGCTGTGTTGTACGTTTCTCAAATATTATGAGTTTGTCCTACAGACTGTTTGCCAAGTTTTTTTAAGTTATTTGTTCCAAAAATTATTCAATCATGCCAATCAATCATGGGAAAGTATCGGAAATCAGCAACTGTCAAGAAATTGTGGGTCAAATTCAAATGAAAAAATCATAAGAAATTATCAAGAATTACTTGGAAATCCCTTTTAAGTGCATTGTATGCCTTTTTACTGACGTTTTGTTTTTCTACCATATAACAAAGTAAACTGAACAAAACTAATGAAATATCATTCATTCAATCCGCTTGTAATTGCCGTAGTCTGCCTTTAAGAGTGAACTGAGTATCTTTAGTTAAATATAATTAGAATAATTAAAGGACGTACAAAAAATCTACTATTTTAAACAAAATCGACGGATATAATCGTAATCTAAGATCAACAGAAAGAAAAAAAAGAAAATGAATAAAGAGATTAGAAAAGCGGGCTTGCTAATTAGATCCCAAAACTGTACAAATTTACAAAATCATTACTATTTTTTTATAATTACTACTGCAGTACTGTGCTCCAAGATTAACGTAGTTTACAGCACAATTAAAAACAACTAAATACAAGCACAAATAAATAATTATTGGTGAAATTTAACAATATAAAATTCTAAACTAATCAATAAAGCGCTAATTTCAATAACCAAAACAAGGGTAGTTTCATACCATAAGATTGTTATATTACATAACGAAACGAGTTCCATGTTATTCCTCTTGTGTTGTTACTGTGAAGAGAAAAAAAACACAAAATGCATTCACTTCTGCACTGTGCTATCCAATGGCCGCACGGAACGTCGCGGATGATGATGGATTTCTGCCCCGAGGACAACGCAACGCAAAACAGATGCCCGGATGCTGTCCATTTTGGTTAGCACATGGGTCCCGGGTTTGAAATCGCAGGCACGCGTTCCGCTTCCGTGGCCAGGGCGAAGCTACAAAACAAACAGCAAAGAGCCAGCACAACGCAACTGCACGCCCATGCCGTCGGCAAAATTAAATTGAAACAAACGATGTGATAAGAACTCGCCCCGGTTTTTTTTTCATCTCTCTCCTGTTCAACATAGTGGCAGCTAAAGGGTGGAAGCTAAACGAAGCGAATTGGGTGCACCGTCGTATGTTCTCAAGACATTTTCGAGAGGCGGGATCATTTAACTCGGTGGTTTGTGTTTTTTTATTTGCCTGTGCACCCTCGTTGCACGCTTTTCATCGCCCAAAGGAATTAAGATTATAATGGGAAGGAAGCGGATTGTGTATTTTTTTGTTTTTGTTTTGTGTGTACATCGAAAAGGATGCACTCTGAAAAGATCGCACACATATTAAGAATCATTTTTTATGTTAAAAAAACGCCTCGAAGGGTAAGGCGCCTCGCGAAAGGATTTCTCAAAGCTGTAAGTGATCACCCTGCGATCGGTGCGATCTTCTCATTGTTTCTTACATTTACCCCTTACAGAAAAGACCATCTAAGAATGGACCCAAAATGGATGGGGCAATTGTTCAGCGCAGCGTGTACTTCCAACCACCAGAACCATTTCTAGCGAGCCGTGGAAAACTGGTAGCGCACAGGAGCAAACAATCCGAGGACCACAACAGAAAAAAACAACACGACGCAAAAAGTGCAAAGAAAAGCACAACGGGTTTGGAGTGCGAAACCACAATCCTTGCCCCTGCTTTCAAGTGAGTCCAACTGAAACGAATGTCTTTTAATAGCGATCGAATAAAGCCACCTCGTTTGCTCCTGTAAAAGTGTTTTTTTTTTTTGCTGCTCTCTTCTAGTGAGGATCTTCGCAAACTGATCAAACTGATACGCTGTTTTCCGTTGTTCTTGTGCGACCTTAGCTCCCACCCAAAAGGATCATCTTTCTTCGTCCGGTGTGGGTGCACGCTGGAAAAGGATATTATTTTTGCTGCCTTTCTTCTGTTCGCTGCCGCTCAGGTGTGCAATTTTGTCTTTCGGCAACTGGCACTCAACCCTCGATCTTGTTGTTTTTATTTCGATCCTTCGATTGTATTCCATCTTCTGCGACCGATCGCAACCCCAACAAACTGAAGTGCAACTCACAAAATCACACAATTTTCTGGAGATTTTTTTTTTTGTTTTCTTTTAAAACATTGTGTGGCTTCTATTTTTGCACAAAACAAAACTAGGCTTTTTGTAATGGAGTGATGGGAAGCCTTCTCTCGTTTGTTTGAAACAGATGCCTATGGAGGATAGAGCTAAGAAAACACACACAGTAGAAAGGAACACTGCTCACCACAAGCCAACCGCGAATTCGGCTACAAATGGCCTAGATGTAAGGATCTTGCACGTTTTGGATCGATGCGTATGAAAAGAACGCTGATGAGGTTTTGCGATAAAGGATGAAGGAGATTTTTGTAGATCTCGATCGTCTTGCTAATGCATTATGATCGTATACGATCATTTAAAACTATTCAAAAATGAGTAAAAAGCTATTGCAAATTTTATAAGATACATTTTATAGCAAACTCTAATGTTTAAAACCTAATTGCAAATGCCTGGAGATGTTGAGCAAAATTCAGCGATGTGCTCAATCTTACCACACCTCCAATTCGTTACGGTTACGGATGGAAGAAAAACGATCGATGTAAATCACGCTCCAGCAGCAGCAAACCGGCGCCCTTTTTGCCAGCCATATTTTATTCATTAGCTACAAACGCGACACACCAACCACGCGGTCACCTAACCTAGCCGCGAAAGCTAGCCACTTAACCACGCTTTTCTATGCCGATTCTGTATGTCTGTGTGTGTGTGTGTGCACGCGTTTGACTGTGGGTAAGTAAACGGCGGCAGAACGGGGAAAAAAGTTCAGTTGCTGCATCTGTTGCTTCGGTTGGCAAGTAATTGCATTCACCTGGAATTAACCCCGAACTAAACCCCCCCTTCGCGGACCCCAATCAGCCACCACAACCACGTACCGAACCGAACCGGACACGCTCAAACAACTGTTGACAGCTCATCTTTCTCTCGGGGCGACGGGGCAGGCGGCCCTTACTCTTCGTTCTACCGTCTTTATTTACTTCCAATCGAAGCAACAGATAAATAACAATGGCACTACAACGGACACGCTGTACGGACAACATGGAGCTGTTTAACGTTATTTTTTAAGCCCTTCTGTCCGTGCACTAACTTTTTTTTTTCCAGAAGCCGATCCCGGTTAGTGCTGTTCTGCTACCACACTCGCTCGCAAAACGGGCGAGGAGCGACGCGATCGAAATCGAAACAAGATAATTTAAATGTTTACACGCAAATTTACACCACATGTGTGTAGTTTGATTTGATTGGATTTTATTATTTATGCTTACCTTCTCACCAACGCACGCACATGAGATGCGTTTGCTGGTAAAAGCTCCCTCCGTAGCTGCCCCATTCATGCCGACCCCGCTGGCTGCTGTTTGCTGCACTCTCCCGTGATAAATCGTTTTAATGAGTTTTCATTATCCACACGGTTTTGGGTTCCGAGGTTGCTCGCTTGTCCGCCGGCACGAAATCACCGCCACACTCAACACGGGAAGCACCCTTTCGACGGTGGTCACAGGTAGTCTAGGCCTGCCCCATTCCTCCTACACTACGCGCGTCCAAGCAAGCCCTTAAAGTTCAACCAGTTGCCGCCAGCTTTATAGTGCACCAGCTCGAGCCCGGTTGGGGTGAAAATTGTTTCCATTCCCTGTGGTGCCCCATCCCGTGGGCACGTTCAACAGCTCTGGGGACTTTTTTTGCTGTGCCTTCTCTCTCCAGATGATCAATATTTTCAACAACAGCACGCAAACCGCCCTTCGTTTGCCATCTGTTTTTGCGCACAAGTCGGTGGAGCCGCTCGCAGCACGAAACGGAATCGTGTGGATTATGATGACAAGTGCATGAATTATAGCATATTTGAAAAAATATCGTTACCCAGCTAGAGCTGACCGAGTGCTCCCGGTAGGAAGGAGTGAACATGCTATGAAGGAAAATAATGTCTTAATTGCAAAAGCTCGGTAGTATTTATTTACATGCTTGAATTTTTTTAAATATTTAAATGTCGTTTAACACTCAATAACTTATTTCATGGTTGTGAAACAGAACTTAGACTTTCAAAGATTGTCTAGAGCGCTCACGATGATACCAACATTTTATACCGTTATGTATTTTTGAAACGATTTGATAAATTTAACGATAAAAGCATGTGTTTTCGCCATTTCGATTTCAATTTTTTTTTATTTCTAAATTGGTTCAGACGACTTAGACATTTCCTAGAAATCAGATCCTATAAAGACCCTTTTCGTAGAAAAATCGAATAATTTAATGGCTACTGCATAGAATCGATCGAATTAGGAATTATAGAACGGTCCGGTTTGTTTAGGAGTTAGTGTTTAGGAGCGTTTATTTGTTCGACTACTGAGCAACTCGTCATAGCATTGAGTTCGACACTAACATATTGAAACCATATTGAACCACAAAGGCTCCACGAAAAGAACAAGAAAAACAAATACAGGTAGTCCTCGAGACATGCGGTACTTCTTAGATGTGGTTTGGAGACACAAATTTGACAGTTCTTTTTTACAAACTATACTGATTCGACACATAAATTGTCAGATGCAAAATAATTTCCCTTTTTAATCGAATTTCTAAAATCATGCGAAAAGGTTTCAATTTGTAATATTCGGTCGCAATCAAAACTTGTATTAATTGAATGGCTAAAACCACATCCTACATGCAAAATTAAATGTCTGAAACGATAACGAAGATTCGGAAATTCGAGATACGCGGACAACCTGTACATCAAATCTCATCAACATTTGTATTCTCGTCATTCTCGTCACTGTACCAAAATCTCATCATATTTATCGAAGAAGAAATCAATTCGCATAAATCGAGGTTGCAAGCTGTTTCTGGATTATCTTATTATCCAAAATTCACTACGGTGCGCTTTTACGAACGGTAATGAAAGTGTCCAACAAACACCTTTACGACCAGATTTGCTCCAAACCATAAAGCTCCATTATCGAGAGTTTTGCTTTAAAGAAACGCATGTTCCCCCTCCCCCCCCTTAACAACCACCGTTCCAAATACCACCCCACCTAATGACACACACCAGAGATCGGGGGCCACATGGGAGCAGAACTGTGAGCAATGCTTTCATTTTTCCAAATATTCGCCAGCTTGCTATTTCGCTACAGACTGCCACTACAGAGTCCACTATCGCGGTCAATCTAGCTAACTGGCTTCCCATTACACCCCGGCTCGCTGACGCTGACAGCTCGGTTGGCAAATAAAGTCATAAATCCGTTGCTGAGATCTCAATCAGTGCCCGGCAGTACCGAATACGTATGAGGTGAGCTTAATCCTCCACCCTCCACGGTGGTACGGTGCTACACAATCAAGTTTCCCCGTACACCCCCGGGGGCCACTAATGACCGGGGTCGCGTTCGCGAGCGAACCGTTTGCAAGGGTGGAAAGCCCGCTACAAAGTAATTCAGCAGCCAATTCGATCGCAGTCAACACGGGACTAGATGCTCATAAATTTTCACCCATACGATGTCAAAATAATAACAAGCAACCAATAACGCGCCGTGCGCGATCGTAAAAAAAATCCCCCTGGCCGTCGAATACTTTTCAATTCACCAAACGCGTATCGGTGGGATGGAAATATGGCTGCCACGGGGCCAGCGGGGACGGGGCCAGCTCACGGGGGTATCATAAAAACAAATCAAGCCATCGATCGCTCGCAATCGGAATAACTTCATTTACAACAATTTTTATTAGCACCGAAACGATCTGACGACTGATCGCGACTTCAATTTTTGCACTGCGCAGAGCTGGTTTTCTTCTTCGCTCTTATTTTTTGTTGCCTCGTTTCATTTCCCTCCGCGACTTTAATCCTTCAGAATCCTGCAGCACGAGCCGAACCAGTCTGAAGGCTTGTCTGACACAACATATATACATACATACATACGTTCAAACGGAAGCCGATCGCAAGACTGGCATACTCGAGGAGGGGGGGTTAAGAGGGTGGTATGGGGAGTGAAAATTTATTTCGATTTACATAAAATAAATAACAATAAAATGGTATAAAAATTCCACCTTCTTTCACGTACGCACCTCCAGCACATTCCAACATCGAGCCGAGCGCTTGATCATTTCGATACCGTGGAGTGTGAGTTTTTGACGGTTCCATGTTTTATAACACCACCCGATTGGTGCTTCCTTGGTTCGTATTCTACGCGTTTTGCTGTTATTGTTTTCAGGTTCATTTATATCGCAGATTTGAAATCAATTTTAACCGTTGTTTGGCTTTGAAAATTCATCCGGCTTTCAAATTCAATATAGGAATAAATGCATGGAATATTCTCTGAATTTTTATCACGCGTTCAATATGACAACTGATACTATTCAAATGTAATAAAAACAACGACCTATTTTCCTATACCTATTCAACCACCAACACTTTTCGATGCACCCAATATTTACCAGAATTATGACGGCCTACCACTACCCATCTGCGCTATCGAACACTTTTCCAGCTGTACATTCGCACCGGCAAAAACACGAGTCGAGTGCGCGGAGAGCAAAACTTGAACCATTCAGCGATTTAATCCTACCTCACCAACGCTTCTCCGTCTCGCGATCGACAACCGATCGACAGCTTTCCCGATCACCGGGATCGTAACATCAGAAGTTTTGCTACAAATTAAGAGGTGCGTTTGTGTAACTTAATACACTTACCCATTCAACCCGCCCCTGTGCACTGCCTGTATCGCCTGTTTGCCCATACATACAGATGCAGCCAGTCATACTTTTAGCCATAATTTGAAGCACCTCTACACCGAGGCTACCGAGCCGCCCGGAGGGAGCGCACTAAATGCTGCACAAATTGATATAGAAATATCTTGCACCCCTTGCACCCTCACACTCAACTCCTTTTTTGGGGTACAAAGGGAACGGGAGAGAGAGAGCGAGAGAAAAAAGTGGAAATGTTTTAATAATAAAATTGCAATTATAATCAAGCGTCAGCTCACAACGGACCCCAAGAAAGTTGCTACCTGTTGCGAATTGCACCCGCGGCTTGGGAAGCTCTTTTCGCAACATATATATTTTTTTACGATTCCTTCCTTCAATCAACTGCCGCATCCAAACGCGCTGCTGGGATGCAATCCCCCTTTCCGTTCGGTTTGATGATTCTCGGTGGTTAAACGACGATGAGACGATTAAAGTTAATGCGAGCCTGCGATGCAGATGAGATGGGATGGCTGTCGCGACTGGCTGGCCGTGCCAAACAGAAAAGGGGCGACTTATAAATGTTGTTGCCATTGTTGATGATTGCATTTATGCTTTCCAAAGAGTTCCACCGTTCGGCTAATCGTTCGGTGGTACAATGCCGGTTGCAATTCACGTTTGGAAACAGCATGAAGAAACAAAATACGAACACTACGGGCCGTTTAATCGGGTGCTTTGCGGGGGAAACCGGCACAACAACACGGAAGCAACAGCGGCTGTTCGCGTTATCATATAGCGCTGGAAGCCTTTTTGTCAATATCTGTTTCGAGCCCCGAGGGAATCATTACAGCGCATTCTCGCGCTTGCTTCTCTGTTGTGAGGCTAAAGGCGCAACGAACGATAAAGTTGTCAGAATTCAAATGAAAAACTCGAGGCAAAAGGCAAGGAAAGTTTTGCTCACACCGAGGAGAGGTAAAGGTTGAGCGCCCTTGCTTGCGGTTTTGACCCATTCGACACGAGCGAGAATATCTTAATGTAGGTGCCGCAATCGATTCCTCAGCCCCAGCCCATCCGTACTCCGGGCCACAGCAACTGTGGTTGCATTAAGGAAATGGATTAATTTATTCCATCCTTTCAGATCACCGCTCGTGAAGCCGTGTCCCCGTGTCTGTTGTTGAAGGTAAGCATCGCAAGCTGGACCAACAAAAAAAACAGACACAAACATGCAAACACCCCCTAGCAACCGGACCGCTGAATGGTTTCTCCGCGCCAAGATTCCGCACCATGTTGGCATGTTTCCACAACAAGGACCGGGGGCTGCATTGATCAACACGATCCTCCAGCACGGACACGGGCAGAGAGGGCGGGAAAAGGCTGGCGGCAAGTCGAAGGTTGCGCCCAAGGTGCGATTAATATTTTTCACAGCTTCGCCTAATAACAGAGGCCTTCCAGAATGCATCGCTCTCAGCAGCAGAAGTACAGTGCTCTTCTACCGTCGCTTAAGTAAGTGGCGCGCAGAAGCAACAAATATAAAGTGACCGCAACAGCAACCGCGACAACACGACACGACAAAGGCAACCGAACCGCCAGCCACCCTCTCACCGGCGTGATGACGAAAGGGTGGAGTTGATAGTTTATGATGCATAGAAATTGTTTGAAATTACCAGCCCCGTTGCAAAACAACGTTCGTGTGATTCCGCCGCCGCCCGGCCCGGGTGCAATCAAAGTGACCGATGCATGATGATTGCAATGCACGGACTGTTGTTGTGTTCTCTCTGCTGCCGCGTTCAGAATGCAATGCGCATCAGGAAAAAGGAATCCCTTACTAAATGAATGGTAACGATTTTTTTTTCTCAATTCTCGCAGGTGATTTTGACGCGGTTTTTATCAAGGAAGGAATAGATGTAACTGTATTTAAGACAATTGCAGATGGACTTTCAACATTTACGTTTGTCTCGATTTCGGAATGGTTGTATGAGCTACGATTAATTTCCATGATTGTTACAAACGTTTCACAAGGATGATCGATTTTCAACAGGTGTCACGGTTTTTTTTCTGATCAATGATGCACTCTAATATTCAACCGGACAAAAGAACTAAAGAAAGGCGTACGAAAATTGTTTCATGTATTGATACCAATCTAATGATGGATAGATACAATAGTTTGCATTTGCTCCGAACATAAAAAGATGGTTCCGTAGAAGCGTAAACTGCGCTAGAAAGAAGTGCAGACAAAACGGGCTTTAAGGGCTCATGAAAACCGTTACAAATTGCATACACCTGTTATAGTGTTTTGTAAATGTTCATTTTTTCATTGATTAAAGACGAAGTTTTTCGAATAATATTTAAAAACAAAACAGAAAATAGTAATCAAAGTTAATTTCTATAAACTGAAACAAATTATACGGAAATAAAAAGAAGAATTAAACAAAAAAAACTAATACCATAGAGATTAATGTAATCATAATGTAAAAGCAAATCAGTAATAAATTCATTTACTATAAACTTAAAAAAAAAGAAAAAAATTAAAACACTTTTTAAAGGTAAATTTTATTTTATTTTAGTACATTAAAAACGTATTCTATTTTTCTTTTTTTTTGTATTATATCTGATCTATCTTTTCTTATCTAAATATTTAAATATATCTCGCAAAACTCAGCAATATGGTGAGCATTACATTTTCATACCCAAATAAGCGACTTCAATGAAAAGTCTACGACCTAGTACTAAAAAGAATTATAAAAAATTAAAATACTATGTAAAGCACTAAACACAAACAAATATCATCGAAAATAAGACTAATTGATTGAACTGAACTAAATGAATTGAAAAGCATAAAAAAATCATTTAAATGATTGTGTTAAAAGAGCGTCAGAGAACCATAAAATGTACATTGTACAAAAAGTTTACAAAGTATGCCTATTAACAGCCTCAAACGGTATTTACTGCAATGTTCCGTCAAGTGCATGTATTTAACATCTCATCGGGTTTTATTTTTATAATTTATCTTTATTTACATGTTTTTTTCTTCTCCTTCTTACTCCCACCGTTCTGTTCCAATCACGCTTTATAATGCTTTTTTTCTTCTTGTTCCTTTACGGCCAATCACGCAATCATCCTCACGATGAAATACCATATTATACCGTTTTTCCCGGTAGCATTCCTGTTCAATCTCTCAAACCCACCCCCAACATACAGACACACACACACAATCCACTCACCATACCAGCATCCGCTCCCAACCAGCAGCAGCCGTGGCCCGGTGCTGTGAGTGCGTAAAAACGTGCCGCTGACGGGTGACGTTTATTAATCTGGAAGTTGATGCTGATTTCGTGAGCGTTATTTGATCACCTCGCGCGATGAAAGTTTACCTTCAAACTATTCCCTACCCATTCCTACTCCCTCTTGCAGGGGCGCATCTTACAAAACCGACCCTTAAAAAGATCGGGGACTGCAGCCCACGGAACACGTCAGCCAGCAGCCGGCACAGGCGGGACAACAGGAAGGCATGAAAACCCCTCGGTCGGATGTCCCGCTGAGTGCCGCGTTTGCTGCGCTGTGCGAAGGCATTTGGCTGGTTCGGATAAATCATGCGCAAGCTTAAGCCGACAACAAACCCCCCCCCCCTTTCTGCTGCGTCTTGTCGTGCCACCGAAACAGCTCAATCGGGCTGGACCGGGGCGGAGGGTCACGGTATTTTCCAAAGTCGTCCCATGCCGACGTCAAATGCTCTACCGAAACCGGCCAGAGGCCAAGAATCTTCCGCCCGGGTTCGGGCCGGTTTCTCGTTTAGGATTCGATCTGCCCCATCCCGCCAGGGCAGTGGAGTCGTCCGCGAATTGCTCGGAAGGGTTCAATTGGGAGACGCAAACTGAAATGTTCATAGAATATTTATAACGAATTTGAATTTCTACCAATTTAATGCAGTATCTTTGCTTAATATTTTACATTGTAACACAATCTCTTCATATTATACATCGCTCTCGAGCTGTCAATCAATTTTGATTTTTTTTTTATTTCGTACCAAACACTTCTCAATCGGCACTTCTTAATCAGGAATTCGGGTTTGCGGTTACCTGGCTCACCTGGTAACTCTCAGCTCCCCCATCCACCACTCCTTCTCAAAACGGAAAGGGTTGTTTTGTTTTCAATTTCCATCTATTCCGATTAGATTATGGTTTCCGACGGCTCGGGAGTGCTGCCACCCGACCCCGAAACCGATGATGCCGACATTTTATCTAAATATTTTTATCTGTTTATAGGCTACAAGTTAATTTCCTTCCACCCTTGGGCCGAACCCGTCCATCCGACCGGAGGGGAGGGGGGGGAGGAGGTTTCAGGTTATGATCACCTCTTCCCGTGGTGCGAGTGATTTCGTGCCCAATTCCGAACCCTTCCACCTCACATCGAATCGATCGCTACACATCGCACATCGGTGGAGTTGGCTTGCAGGCCAACCCTTCGACCGGCCATAATCATAGACCCCGCTAAGCATATTGCTCATTTACATATCCTTCCAAGCGTGCCGCACGGGGGTTCCTCTTGTTGTTTTACCGTGCCGTCTCCCAGAGCCAGAAGTGTTGCCCGATGGTGATATCTTTATCACGCCGTGATTTTATGGCAGTTGTTTTGCTACCTTGCCCCAATAACTGCCTTTGATTGCTCCGAGAGGCAGCAGCACCAGGCTGGATAGGAAGGGATGGAAAGAATTTGGTTCTGGATAATATGTTGCCTTCCGAGATTGGAAGCCGATGTATATGCATGGAGCATTGATGAGGCTTTCGTTTAATCGATCAATGAACCTTAGCGAATTGGATTCGGATGAGTTTTGACGTTGTTTTTTGCCGATTTCCATAAATCAAAGTGGTTTGTGATAATTTGGTTGGTTAGTTAATTTAAAACGTTGATATTCTGCAAGTGTATATGATACACAAAATAAATTGTTGATTTTTTTGATATTCCTTTGAAACCGCATAAAAGACACACAGAATAACGATTACTCAATCTACAAAATTCCTCCATCTGGTTCAATCATTTTCACCCGATTCGCTTCACCGGTGCAGTACAAAAACACACTCACATTCTAACCTCAATGTCTGCAAAACATGGCGCACACCCACCGCAACATCGTGTCCCTCTTTTTACGTCTGCCGACAATCTGCCCGTGTAATCGGAACTGCCCATTTTACCATTTTCCCCTTTTGCGAGTCGACAGAAACAAAAATAAAGAAAAAAACCTCGACGACAAGCACGTAAGAAAAATCCTTTTCCGCTCGTTGAATTTCTCCGATCTGATAGCGGACAACAAAACATCTTCATTACCGCACACAC
Organism: Anopheles arabiensis; assembly: GCF_016920715.1. NCBI lineage: Eukaryota > Metazoa > Arthropoda > Insecta > Diptera > Culicidae > Anopheles > Anopheles arabiensis. The sequence continues at coordinate 27,248,001 of NC_053518.1, forward strand.
AAAGCACAGGTCACACAGCACAGCATATACGGAGCAAAGACGGCAACACAGTCCTCGGACGTAATAGGAGATTTATGTCGAAAACATGTTCCCGCTGCTTGGCTGGCTTTGCGCCACTTAAAGGATGTTTTCTGACGAGTCGTTCCACGTAAAAACCAGAAGCTGCACAGGACAGTGAAAGCAAAATATCAGATATCAATCTATCAGAACCTACGCTTCAATCCTCGTACGTCCCCGCACAACCCATCAGTCCCGGGGACGGTTATTACCAGGGAAGGACACAATTTCAAACAAACCTAAAGCACAAATGCCGCCCGTTCTTCGATGCTGGATCTAAGATTCCTTTCGGTTTGTTTATCCTTTCTACCTCCGTGGAATGCACCCCGGTGTTAGTGACAACACACAGGAAAAAGGAGTCATCAGGATGCGCCAAAACGGTAGCCCTGAACAAATAGTGGCAACCTACCGCCCGTTATCAGGTCGATCGTGTTGAAGCTAATGCAAGGGATGCACGGTGTAGAGGACAAACAAAAATGAACCGGTGGTCACCAACAAATCTCTTACGCTACTTCGCGGTGGGAAATTCATTCCAGACGGCAGCTCAACGACCCTTTTTCCAATTCCTTAAGAATGCCATTTAGATTACGCGACCCAACCTTAAGGGATTGGTGATTCCGATTCCGGAGATGAGTGTGAGTCATCAGTTGATTGTTCGGGTAGGTGTTTTCCGTAGAACCCACACCTTGTGGTGTGTTAGTAGGGGTGCTGCGAGACCTCACGACTGGTGGTAATTAATGTTTGAACCGATCGAGGAAGCTCTAGATAACAGCTCATCTTAACTGGTCGTTTATGAGCGTGGATGAGCTGCATCGTTTAGCGTTTCTGGGTGGTAAAACTGTACAGGTGGTCACTGAATGTATCCTGATGTCTCTGGCAACTGGAACCGTTTTGGATGAACATATCAAAGTAGAAATGTATTGTGTGACTCATTTGAGATGTTTTGGAGATTATTTATTATAATTGTATGAAGAATTATATCTCAATTCTTGTCGTTATACAATTGAGTTAAAATAATGCGAGTGTAGCTCATAATCTAAAGATTTTGTAATCGTTTTTTGAAGACCATGAGATGTACATCTAGCAATGTTCTAGCTGCAAAGATCTAGTAACTCCCTACCACGCGTTGATCAAGCAAAGAGGGATGATCTTCAATTCAGGAAATCCAACTTTAATCATATCTCACTCAGCAACGAAAAATCTTTACGTCACAAAAAAAATACTCTCCATTCATGATCCATTCTTTTGCTTCGTTTTCCTCCCAAAAACTCCCACAATAGCGGTACTGCCAAAGAACCCCTGCCGCACCGCTGACGCACCGTTTAATTACCGACACCCTGTGCTGTGCAGTAGCGCAACATAATTGCATACCGCTGCAATGTTTCAATTACTGACCCCACGGATTCATTCACTTGCGTATTCATTTCACCGTTTCACCGGTACCGGCAGGGCAAATCTTATTCACACGCAAACCCCATTCAGCGTAAACATACACAAATACACACGCCTAAAGCAAAGGGCGGCTCACCGCCACCGCGTAATGTCAGAACATAACATTGTCTTCTTTTCTGTACCGCCCAACAGAAAGAAGAGAGGGGAGGAAAACACACACACACACGCTCCACCGCCGAAAAGAGAGCCGCCGTGTTTGTTGTTTGAGTCCGTGCCAACGTCTTAGCGCCATCTTTCCGCGCTGGGTCGGTGTGCTTTGGATGTGCGCCTCCGCCACCACTCTTACCCAGCTGCTGCCATGCTTGTGTGCCCTCTTAATTAGTCTATAATTTGTATCAGAGCGCTACAGTCCCTTCCCCGTACCCACAGAACCACCCTTAAACTGGGCTGAAACGGATCGAGGAAGCAACCCCGGACAGCAAAAGCATCCGACTCATCCTCGCTAATCTCGCTCTGCGTTCCCAAAACGCTTGCAGTCGAGAAACCCGGGGTCCGCTGGAGCAACTAAACTAACGGACACGGAGTGACGATAAACATGCTGGCCCCGGAGTTTGGGTGGAGTTCCAACCCTCACTTTCCTTCCTACCACTCGGAACTACTTCGATCTTTTTCGAAGTTTTCAAGCCGCGGTTCAACGATCAAACGCGGTGCGCGATCGGCTCGGATCGGGGGATTGATTATTTTGTTGTAACGTTGCTCCTGAATCATGTAAATTAATGACCATAAACCGAATGCAATTTAGTACAATCAGGCGATTTGGAATGGGCGAAGTGGGTGGAGCAAGAATAAGGCCATTTCTTCGATGTTGAAGGTGTGCAGCGCGAAGCCAGGACGGGAAAGCGATTTGTTTCATGCTTCATTAAATGAACTGTTTTCATTTGTTATTCATTAACAACGATTCAGTTTACTTGGGAATTGGAAAGTAAGGCTACAGGAACAGCTTCTATTCTTGTTTATAAATTTCAGCTACAAAAAGGTAAGACTACTGTAATGGAGATTCACATAAAATCTTACAGAAGAGGAGATAAGTCGTCGTTCAACGATTGTTATAAACTTACATTTAATTACTCGAGTCATGACATCATTGTTACGGAATCCAGGTAAGTAAAAACTGTCAAAAGGCTTGATCAAAACTATGCTATAGAAGAATCCCACACGTAGAAGGGTATAAAACAGAGAAGAATCCTCTAAAAAAAACTCATCATAGCAGAAAAGATACATTTTTCTTCCAATTACGAGCTCACGTCATAGCATGATCGATGTCGTCCAACAAGCTTAACATCGAGCTATATAAATTACCACCAAGCCGGAAGCTAGCCTTCACTATCCCGTATCAACATGTCAAGCCCTCGCTTGACTCGATCGTTTTTGATCCTCCATTTCCGTCCGTTCGGTCCAATAAAATTGCTTCTCGAAACAAGCGTCCCATCAGCTGTTGTAGCAGTGCGCACCTATCATGGACATACATTTCAAGGACATTCTCCTGGAACATTGTCACCATTCGGGTTAATCCGCCTGAATTGATGTTTACTGTCTCGTACCGGGAAGCTTTGTTAGGACAGCTTTATTTGGACAAAGCTTAACTTTTCGCCGAACTGATATGTCCACCGATTAGTTTGTAGTTTGCAGAACGGATCTAAAAGGAAGCTACTGAGGAAAGCGATTCTCACCAATGGCTCTGTCCGTACGGATGTTAGACTTTCCGAAACTTTTGTCCCACCAATGTAACGAACATTGCAAACAGCAACAGCAACATTTATTCTGAGCTACGCTTACATCTACATGTACCTTTCTACATCTTTCTACATGCATCTTTCATGTACCTTGTTTCCTCCGTTTGCTTTCTTACACTGCGAGAAAAACCTACCGAATTCGACAATCTGTTTGATCAACAAATTGTCAATAATTCGATCTCATTCGGCTCTCACCCGGCTGCCACGTCCGTGGGTCGGGTTGTTAACCATTTATCATTATTATATTACCTTTTAATATTGATTCCGATCACCGCTCGTTCCCTTGGTGGCCCTTAGTCCGCACCACCGAACCTAAGCTCGACCATTCTTTTCTACTTCTCCCGGGGCTTTAATGCTGGGTTTCAATGACAATTCGCTCAGCAAGCTCGAATCGTTTCTATTAGGACTTGTTTTTTTGTGTGTGCTTCCATCCCTTGCTCTCACTTTCACGTTAATCCTGGACGCATTTTCCCCTGGTTTGTGTGTGCAGCGTGTATACAGCTTACCCCTTTTTAATTCGCTATATCCTCTTCCCGATCGAGCTTTTAATACCCTTTCCCCGATGGTAACAAACAAAAAACGCGCTCCATTGCAGCATATCCCAGCAGGTCGTACCGTAGACACCTTTTCTGTTAAGCCGCCGTCATTACACCTTTCCACCGACGGGTGTGATACAGTGGAACCACCGCTTCCCTTCGGTATGGTTTAACACGTTTTTAATTCTTGTTTCAAACTTGTTAAATGCTCCAGCTTTTTATCCCTCTCAATATTTCATCGCACCGTGAACGATCATCATAACGAGCCGCAAGCCGGTGGATAGGATTTTAAATGCGATCATCATCTCCTTCCATACACATACTCTGTAAGCGCAAAAAAATGCAGTTTAAAAAGTTTTAATAGTTTAATATTCTTATCCATCCATTCAAGTATGAAGTGCAGAGAAGACAGGCACACGCACACACACACCTCAGGCTGCCACTCCAATGCCATCTGTCGCAATAAAACCCTGCAGCAGCGCAAAAATCGAACATTTCAGGTTCTAAAGCCAGCACCTCTTTGACCATAATCCGTACACCTAAACTGCACGACCTACTCGAGGAGCGAAATTCCACCGCTTGAGGCGATGTTTTGGTTTTGGTCACCAAAATCGGACAGGGTTGTGAAGAGTGTGCTTTCCTCATGCTGTTACACACAGGGATACGGTTTAACCTTCACAGCACAGTGTCCCGACCATGCTCAGCACCAAAGGACACACATTTCTTTGGGAAAAAACAAACCCGCATTCGCAACTACGTACTCTAACGAGCCCAATTGAGGTTCGTAATCGATTCTCAATTGGATTCTTCACGTCACGGCGTCACGGCCAACATCTTTGCGACGGAGGGCGCACGGGCACATTCAAGCGCAAACCTGCAGAACGGCATACCAGCTGTAATGGCTCAGCAGTCAGCCAGCTAATCAGCCGACTGAAGACGTCATAAAAACAACTTAAAATGCAATCCCAAAACCCAAACGCTCCTTAACGGCACTCACTGACAGGGCAGTGTCTTCTTGGAACACGCGGGGAAATGTCCTTACGGCCCGCACCCAACACATAATGTGCTAATCCATTCTCAATGACCCCGTGTGTGTGCGTGTGTTGTGTTTTGCTTCCAATTGCCAACAATTGCCCTGATTTTGCGGGCCAAACTTTCAACGTCCCAACAGAAGAAAAAAAAGTCCTCACAAAAACCGTTAATACTTTGGGATGTTGAGCAACGAGCTTACGCGAAACGTGTATTCAAATGGTGAGGTAGAGAGTGGTAGCCCAACATAAAAATCGTTACAGTAAAGTGGTTTACGTGGAAGAGAATGCGGGTTGTATATGGTGTAGTTTGGTGGTGTGCGCTGCCTGTACCTCACAATGCTGCTTTAATCCCTTAAACCTTGGTAAATACCCTGCGACAGTACTTCAATATTGAAGGAGATTATGTTATTGAATTAATGTGAGAAGTTTGTGTAATAAAAACGAAAACTAACAACCCTGCCTCTGTGCTTGAGTCTGCTGTGGTTCATTCACTGCATAGTGTAAACATTTCAGCTCTGTTTCTAATTAAACTGTTTGGATTTAAATTAATTACGTTGAAATAAAATCATAAATATTTACTCAAACTTCTCACTCTGCGCACAAAAAAGGTAGCAAAAAAAAAAATAAAATAATTTCATGCAAAACCCCACAAAAGTACTGCCACCACGCAACGGGCGTGCAAACGGAAACGGATGTGCACGGATTTTATTTTGCTTCAACTTCAATTGCTCTGCGCACGAATCGTCCCATCACCAGCACGGTCGGCCCCGTTATTCTTGACCCGTACCTGTCATTGCTACTGCTTCCGCCTTCAAACACCCCGCCGACACAGGGCCAGCCATTGTTGAAAACGGCAAAAAGTAGTGCTATAGCTCTTCTTTTTCTGCATGCTAATGTCATTCAAATTACAATACCATCCGACGATTGCAGTGGTTTAGTGCACGGCAAATAGCGCAAAGAGAAAATAGCGTGTTTTGCGGGCACACAAAACACATCGCAAACGGGCGAAGATCGTGCAGTCGGCGAAAGAAAAGCCCCATGACAAAGGCTTATTTATTTACGGTTGTGGGGCGCGGGAAATGTTGCTTTACGGTGTAAGCTAGCTGCGGAAAGCAAGATGGTGGAAGGAGTGGAAGGAAAAGGGAGCTTTTGCCCGTACGCCCCCCCAGGCGTAAAGGTGCGATGACAAATGGCGGCTCTGGACGGGACAAAACCGCGACACCTTAGAATATGCAAGCGAGTCACACACACACACACAAACACACACAAAAAGAACGCAAAAGAAAGAAAAACAAAACAATTCCAAACGCAATCGGACCATCTTGGACTGCGGCGCAAAGAACGGAAGAATAGAAAACCGAATAAAAAACGAACTTACCTAAAGACGGGTGGAGAGGCTCTTCCGATTGGTGGTGGTGATGGCAGCCATGTGTGTGTGTGTCGGTGTTGTGAGAGAAAATATTTTCATCTAAATTTACATACATTTTCACAGCCTACTGCGGTTCGCGTTTTGTGCGCTCTGTCGGTAAGCTCTTTGGCGAAACAGGAAGTCCTGTCGAGGGGGGTGGTTTTGCGTTGGCATCGGTTTACACGCTAACGCTCGAATTAATGAGGATTTGTGGCTTGACCAAAGTCCCGTCCCGTCCTGTCCTGTCCCCAGTCACTCTTTATTCTTAACCGACACACCGTGCCGTGAGGTTGAATACGGTCGAGCATAAATTTATGAATCGAAACACGGGACCTCGATGTAAGTACGTTCTGGCGCTGCTTTTGTTCCCCTGCTGGTACTGTGGGTTGCGCCATTGGGACACACTCACGCTCGGACGTCAGCAGAATAACACTTTGCGCACACAAAAAGATGTTGATAAATAAACAAACAATAAAAATATGCAAATATAATGTCCGCCAGCTTCACCCACAGGCCAACTGTCGGTTGGATGGTACGGGGAACGAAAACAACGACCTTTCATACTTTTTTAGCCTTCTTGTTATTTTTGTCGTACTTGACACGATTAATTTTATGAACTCGAAAACTGTTCACACTTAGCGACCTAGAGGGTGAAAACGAACCCGTTTATAGCCCCTTTCTAGCAAGGACTTTGCTGCTGCTTTCCTTCCTTCCAAACAAGGACTATAATGCTACAAATCGCTTTAGCTTTCCTTGGCAAAAGCAGTTCCTTTTATGCGCGACATTGACACAGGTGTTAAACTGCGTCACAACAACCATTGCTAGACTTCGGACCTCTATGTTTATTTGCATGTTAGAATAACTACAACGCGCCTGACGCCATTTTGCTTCGTGTCCTTGTGGGGGTACGCATATAAAACTAACGCCTTTCAACATTGCCTTGCCTGTCACGCGTTTCATGTTTAACGCAGGAAAAGTAAAGAAAAAGAGCCACAAAATAAAACGACAAAGCAGCAGCACAAAAACAAAGATGCGATTTGATTTCATTTGTTATGGGGCCAACAAAATCGTTCCCCCGAAAACAGCAGTGAAACAAAACACACACACATATTGGGGACACTGTAAGAAACAACAGCACAAGTGAAAAGCGGACCGCAACGGTCAGTGGACGAAATAAGCGGCAGAAAGCGGTACAGCGAGAAATAGCCATTGTTTGATGAACAAACACAAAACATAATTCAAACAAAGAAACACGACAGAACGAATTAAAACGAACCTGTGGCGACCGGTGGCCGGTTGACAGCGACGGATGTTTGCCGGGTCCAGTGCTGCCAGCACCGTGTTTGCAACCTGTTCTTTAACGCGCGTTGGAACGAATCGCGCCTGTTGGCCATTTTCTTCCCGGTGGTGGAAGAAAAGAAAACACTCAATCAAAACGTAGCGTCAACGATCAAAACCGCAGCCGAAGCAACCGGCCAACGGGATCAACAAATACAGGACGCCCGCCACCGGAAGTCGCACTGCTGTGCTGCGTTGGGCCGATTGCTTACTCTTCCTGCTAGTTTTCCCCAATCTTTACTACCATCTCAGGTGTTTTGGGAAGTGGACTGGATTCGTTCAGAGAGCATAACACAATATAATGAAGAGAAAAAAAAAAAACCTGTGCTCCATAAAATGGTTTCCCCGTCTTGGACGAATAATGACAACCAGGTCCAGCTTTTATCCCTAAATGGAGCTCGTTTTAATGAACGATTGTCCTGTTTTACTTCGCTGCTTTTGTTCGTGGAGGTCAAGTGATAGTGAGCATTTACATTTCTCGACCGGAACTGCTGGATGCCGGATGCCTGGACTCGAATTAATTACTTCCTGCATCCTTTCTGCGTGTGTTTTTGCAGCCCGGTGAAGTTTCACACATCACAAACACAAAGGAGCGACCGACTGGAAGGCTTTTCCTTCCCAGTTGAGGGAACAATATTTGGCACTATGGTAAATTTGGGTTGAACTAGATTTTTTTTTTTTTGCAGCTAAATGGTTGGCTGAATGCATTTGAGGTTGATTTTTTCCCTTGAAAACAATTTATCATGCATTATCGCGGGAAATTTATCGAATGCGCAGTAACGATGGACTCCTCCCTTCAAACCACCATCATTACTCAAAAAAATTCTTCGTTTTTTAACCTTTTTCAACCCAAGAAAGAAGAATATAACTACAATCTGTTCAAATTTCCTTTTGATATTTTCCGATAAAAAAAAGTTTTAAAATGTGTGCAATAAAACCCACACACAATGCATTTCGCACACCCGTCGCTACCGCACGGCCGAATCAGTATCGATAGTTTCTCTTATCGCCACCAACCCAGCAAAAGCACGTGGCCATGAAAAACGACCGTGTTACACTTTTCATAGTACGGCAGTTTTTTTTTATTTTCTCCTCACTTTCCCGTTTTACTCACAAAACTAATAAAATTACCCGATAAATAAGCCATCAAATGCAACGAATGTCATCAATGCAGTGAAAATGGGATGAAACGATTCCCCCAAACCACAGCATCGGTGCACTTTGTTTGCGCACCACGAAAAACGGCAAACTAAGTCCTGGGGGGAGGGAAGACAGCAAAACACGCCCGTTAATCTTCAAACAGGAACGGTTTGCAGTGCTGCGTATGGTACCGCACATGCGGATGCAGCAAACGATCGAAGTTGTGTCAGTTCGCCGCAAAAACGTATTTCGCAAATAAATGTGTTCCCGTAATGGCGTACACATTTGTTACCGTTCGATTTAGTTGTTTTCCTTGGCACCGATGGCTTACGGTTTGGTGCCACTAACTTATCAACTTACCAGGACAAACACACGCACGGACGATTTCCCCCTCTGCATTGGATCTTCGCGGTTCGTGTGTGTGTGTGTGTGTGTCCCTGTAAGCCCTCGAATTATGACACACCGTGTAGCCGATTCATACGGAGGATTTCGAGGTCGGCCTTGTCGGGTGAAAACTACGCTCCCTTTTCCCTTCATTTTCCCCTACTTTACTGTTGCCACTATTTTGCTCTCGCTCCCTATTCCAGCACCAAAATGCTGTTGATCTTTCCAGCCGAACACTGTGACACTGCGCAACGACGCACCTTCCATTTAACATCTTAATCCGAACCTCGAACCGAAGGGAATTTGACTGATAATGGCCGCACTACATTCGCTACAGCTTCGTGGTTAACTGTTTGCCATTATGGAAGGTCCTTATTGTTTCCTTTTGATCGGCTGTAGGGCACACACCGACACGCACACACACACAGACAGTACACAAACAGCACAGGATTTCGGGCAAAAGCCAAGGGCAAATCGGGAAAACGCATCATAAATTACTATCATCATCAACAGTCGGGCCGTTATTGTCACCAGTTTTCCCATACGATCGGAAACGATTGGCACAAACACACACCCGATTTTTGGGTCGAAAACCCCCGATTTATGTTTCACGCGGATACATCCCTACTTTTTCTTTCTTTCAATGTACAGACAATAAAGGAAACAAATTTACACAAAATATTTCCCTGTTCGTACCCCCGAGCTGGTTGAAGTGCATTCGCATGTCCGTGCCAACGTGACAGGGTGTTGTTTGTTCGCAACCGTTGCAAATTCGCGAAATTAATTTTTCTCGTTTTTCATTCCATGTTCACCGGGATGGAAGGCATAGACGAGGGATGCCATACGGTTGTTTTGCAAACCGTTTCTAAGGCACGACGCAGCAAAACAAAACGACGAATCGTAACTAATGATAGTTTTGGGCAAATGTTGTGTGACTCTGATGGGTTTTTGGGTAATTTGCATACAATTCATAGACTTTTGGAGGGACATAAATTATCGCTAATTGTTGGTAGTCCATTTTCGATGTAGAAACTGTTTCATTACATAGCAACTTCAATCCCTGTTTCTTTCTTTACTTAAATTTATTAAGTAAAAAGGCCTTCCTGTGGTCTTTTGAATATAGTCACAAAAATACATGCAATCGAAATTATAAAAAAATATATAAATTATATGTAAAAGTATGTTAAAACGTCAAACAGACGTCAACATTTGCTTCTTCATAAATCCGAAAGCTTCCATCACTATGCAGCCTGGCTTGCACTCAACCAACTCACCAAAAGCCACCGAATGATATCTTCATTATTGATACAAACAACAAAAGCTATCCTCAACCCGTGGCCCGTGGCCACAACATCCGCACTGGAGGCATTCCTCCCCGCAGCAAAACACAAACAAAGCAAGAAAGAACGCACGACAAAAACCCCTCTCTAAATCACACACCAAACGATCGATCGAGCTTTACGGCAGCGACCTTCACCCGACCCGAATCGACACGGTGCGGTGTCGGAGACGATTAATCATTAGAGCCAATGCATCCTGGAGGATGTTCTGGTTGTCAACGATAGCCGCACAGCCAATAGCCGTGAACATGTGTGTCCGGTGGCCAATTCGGTAGCCATTGTTCCACGGCCACAAGAAGAAACCGTGTCGGTCTACCGCGCTGCCTGACGCTTGCGGTCTCAATTCTCTCCAGGAGCCCTCGAGGCAGACACCGCCGCTTTTGCTGTATTTGTTTCGCTTCGGTGTTTAAGGCATTGAGGGCCTGCATTTAGTTTCATTCTATATGGCTCTATCTTTTTTTTTTTCTTTTTGCTTCCTGCGGCACTGGCGGACGGCTGCACTGTACAAACTACTGCACTAGGAAGCCTCTGGGGCCAGGCGATACATATAATATTGATACAAAATGGCGCAGCATGCACCTCGGGGCTGTTCGGGTGCATGTGTGTATAATGCTGGCAGGAGTCGGTAGCAAGGCGACAGCTGCATCCGTGAGGTGCGAGAAGCAAAGGCAAAGAAATCGCCGTCCAGATACATCTTTTGTGGTTAGAGACTGTGAAAAGAGGGGTCTATTTGTTAATGTAGATTCTACAAATCGATCAATAGCTTAAGATCTTTGCTTTAAACATGAAAAGAGTTGGATTGAAAACCAATCTGCCTAGCTACCAATTTTTGATGTAGTTCTTTAAATTTTTAATGCTAACTTAAATGTCATTTTCGAGAAGATAATCAGACGTATCAAAACTTTTAAAAAACTATTTATGGTAAAACTTTGATAAGATTTGGTATCCCTTTAATGAATGATTATGTATTAATTAACAGGATTAATTTTCATCTTGATTTGTTTGAATTTGATCACATAAAATGTCTGGGTTTTGATATGATCTGCATTTAATGAAACTATTAAATTACTCCTCGCTTTAACCTCAAAGTATAACCGTCTTATCTGTACGTAGCGTTAAACTTTCATGAAATACAGTAGCTCATAAAGATAATTCTGCATTAAAGCTCTAGATCAGCAACTATGCGAACAGTTCTAGATCATTCTTCTCTATTGATTTTTCCTATTAACTTCACACTAATTACTATCGAGCTTTTCGATCTTCGAGAGAAGAAGGAAAAATCCTAGATCGTAACACGATAAACAGGTCGAACGCACACCTTCAGTAGCTTCTATTGATTTAGACACTTCAATGCTGCTACTTCCACAGCTTCCAACTTCCACCGCCGCACTGCATACGATAAGACCCCTTCTTGCATGGTCATTTTGCACTGCTGCGAACTCTTGCATGAGTGCCGGTACCTTCCGGCTTAACTTTCAGCTCACCAGAAGCCCTAATTTTTATCACACTTGAACCACTCGACGCTGGTTAATGCCATAGCGCCGGCACCCGCAACCTGGTTACGGAAGCACGAAAAAATAACAGACCACAGGCACCCACGGTCGGGAGGCGGGAGTAATTATCTAATTATTTGCAACTACTACGGTACTGCTCATCCTTCTCGGTGCTCCTAATCCTACGCGCAAGCTCAAATTATCATCCTTTCAACCTAGCAGCTCGTCTTTCAACCTGGTAACTACCGGTAACGACCAGCCGTAGGGATTCACAATTATCAGCTTACCTCAAGTGGCGCTGCTGACTGGCCACTTCGGGCCAAAGGGAAAAACTGGTGCAGGGCGTAGAGCGAAATAGAATCGTCAACTCATTGCTTCTGGACACAGCTTCTGAAGGCGAAACCAAGAAATCAGAAGCAAAGTATCATGTTGTCCCCGAAGAGCCCCTGGTCGGTGGCTTATCGGTGCGATACGATCTAAATCCGTTCCACGAAGCCTAACCGTTGCACGTTTCCCTATCGGTCCATCTTCCACCCCTTGGGATGATCCAGAAAAAACACGGTAATTATGGCCGTTTGCTACCAGTCCAGGTTTAATGATGCGTTGAGCTCACCTTTACCAGGTGGATTAGTTGGCGAAAAAACAACACCAGACCATATTGTACAATCTTGTTATGCTTTCCAAAGAGTGCAAGCGACGAACGTGAGCTAGAGAAAAGCAAAACAACGCAACCACAACTGACCGTAAACGTAAATTGAGCGTCTTCATGAACAATATGGTGGCTGCTGCCACGAGTCCTTTGAGAGGTCTGGCGAGCTCGTTTAGTCTTTTGCAGCATTCACCGCAGTACCGCGCTTAGTGCGTCACTTTGCGCATGTAATTTTATACTCTAGAAAAATAACAACAACGCCTTTGGTTCAATTCCGTTCCCGAAAAGGGCTCTTTGCAATAATGGGAAAATTGAATAATTACGTCGGAGCTTCTTTTCTGCGCCGAGTGTAGGCTTTGCATTTTGCTCGGTATACAATTAAAACACACACACACACACACACAATTGACGAATACAAACTGCTCCAAAATGGAGCAAAAAAAGGAAGAAGCGCACATCGTTCCCGGCCCTGTGTCGTGCCAGTGTGCATGCGTCAAAACAGTTCGCAGCTGGAGGGCCGTGCCGATGCCGCGGTGCGCTACAAACGAAATTCACGCACACAAAACCTCCGCTGGACATCTCAGCCTTTCAGGGCCAGACGCTTTTTTTTTTCTTTGTTGGTGGTTGGTGAAACCTGATCCGCGCTGGCCAATAGAATTAGAAACGACGGGGTTCGTCGTTTGTGTCTACGATTTGCGTTGCTGTCACTGGAGAAGCTGCCGCGTCGCTTAGCGCGCTTGCTTTGCGGCAAACAGTGGTGGAACAGGGGACACGGAAGCAAAGTAATCGCAAAACGCAAAACAAGCAACACCAAACAAACTAAGCCGCCTGGGAAAAGGATCTTTATTTTTATCATTCTTAAGCTTGCATTGCGAATGCTTCTATAGAAATACTACAAATGAATACAATTTAACACATCCAATGTACGCCATTATGCTTTTGCTTCGTGTTACAGCGTGTCCACGGTGTATTGTTTCACTGGAACAACCCCCCCGATATGGTAACATTTCCGAACCAAACGGCACACCACAGGACCACCTCCTTATTTTGCTCTGTTGACATACAAACTAATTTTCGACACATTCTTCTCACACACTAACATCTACTCTGCTCTGCTTCCGTTAATGTGATCCGCGTTTCCCGCGTGGTGTATCGCCTGGAGGGGGAAGCACAGTGTGACATCAACATGATATCATAATTTGCCCATTCTTCTCCAGCAGGCTGCTCGCGCAAGCTGATGAGGTAATTTTACCTCATCAATTATGCCCCCGTTGTGGAACATGTGGACCAGGGGAACGCATAAGCAAAAAAACACCGCCCAACAAACACCCCAAAAGGTTCGAACAATGCTTACCCACCGATTAGCCCCGGGGCTTGTTTCGTATTCGCGTGTGTTTCTTTTTTACTTTGTCATTGTGGCATTGCTGTGGTTTACCATCTCCCAAGCTGGCCACGCGAGAATTCCCGGCCACGCACAAAATGTTTCCCGCGCGCAGCAATGCTCTTTTGCGCTACTGGACCGCTTTTCCCGCAACCAAACACCATCGCTGGTTGTAATTTCAAACCGCAAAACATTGTGACTACGGTGCCACAAACTTACCCCGCCTGCTCTGTTCTGGTGCGGGAAAATTCGCCTTAAGGCATCCAGGCGACATCAGGTCCTCTTACGGACTAACGACTCTTCACAGCAAGCAGCAAGATGTTGCGCGGGAAGGTTAAATCTGTCATCATTTTGTTTTCACCATTCCATTCATTAGCTGATAAACCGTTCTCCGACACCGATGGTTTGGTTCCCTGCGTTTGGCCAATTTCCAATAACAGCCAACGGGATAACCTCTGCAGCCCATTGCATCCGATTGCGCCAGATGAGCTGAAATCTGAGCGGAAAGTGTACGGAAATTCTTCAGAATTATCTCCGAAATTGGAACCTCGGAACAAACAAAGCTCTCGGAATACATCCACTCCTGCTGTGGTAGATTATCCCGCACTTCCTGGACCACAATTGTGTGTCTGTTTGTATGCCATTTGTTGGGTAAAGCTAGGAAAACGAACATTCTGACATGTACTTGGTCTGATGCGCTGATGCTTATCGGGCAAAGCAAACGACCAACGTCGCAAAGGCATACCGTGTACCGACTTCGTAAATGGATCGTGAACAAGCGTCCAAATGGTGATGATTATCTCATACGGTCATAACCGCAAACGTGCACCGAATGACACGTTTCACCCTATTTTTTTCTTTGGAACGATACCATTGAACATTCATTGCAGTTTGCATTTTGCACGTGTCAGGCCGGGGCGGAGTGGTACAAGTGACCGTCTCTACAGTGTGCCTGACTTTGGCAAACGATCTATCACCATCGCACTGGTGCGCGTCACGCGTTCTGTTTGCCGATAGTGCTGATATGATGCGGCCAATAACGATAAATAACGCGAGTGTGTGATATCGTGCTGTGAGTGTGAAACGCATTCGGAAAAAGGCAGTAACGAGAATGTCTACGCGAATTGGCAAAATCAATAAGCGATGGTGTATGAAAAGGATGACAGGGATTGGCATTGGATGTTTCTATACACGATAGGATTACGATTTTTGCGTCTCTAATGCTTAGAGTACTACACCCTGCACAACTTCAACATATTCCAGTAGTTGCATACATAAGCTAACATCTTCCAAGCATCTTTTTTCTTATCTCCAAAGCTCACTCTGAATCGTTTGATCAAAATGATCATAAAGATCCTATCTGGCTGGTTAACAGGAACTCACCTCAACATCATCCCGATCGATCACCGCAAGATCGATGAAGATATTGAAAAGCAATGCCAT
Source organism: Anopheles arabiensis (assembly GCF_016920715.1). NCBI lineage: Eukaryota > Metazoa > Arthropoda > Insecta > Diptera > Culicidae > Anopheles > Anopheles arabiensis. The sequence goes on from NC_053518.1 coordinate 27,263,386, forward strand.
TCAACAAACAAACAACAGACGCGTAAATGTACATCGGAATGAAATCGATCAACCAACAATACATTCCCATCGCTCACCAAACACTCCACTTGACCAGTAACATCGGTGCCAGTGCATACAACCCGAACTCGATCACTTCCTCGATCATCCAGCCCGAGCGAAGACCTTCCGCGAACGTGTTTCGGCACACTTTTCACCCCGTTTGCGTTGCTGATGCGACGATCGATCGTGTCTCTGCCGAGGAAGAAAGACACAGTTTGATATCTGTTCACATTCATCATACGCACATCTCGCACACTCTGACCCACAGGTCTGGGCTCTCTTGGGTGACCTTGCAGCAGGGATCGTGGCACCCTGTGCCTCAGACGATCCTTATTTGGCTGCGGACGTCCATCCAGGTCCAGGTTCTTGGCATAGTGACTGGAGATGATTCTCGATAACTACCAGTTAACATGGTACGTGTGCTGCTCTTCTGGCTGCTCCTATGGTGCCCGAAACAAGACGTTGGAACTTACGGCGCAAATGAGAATGGAAGCCTCCCGCGGGCTATCATGTGGCGTTCTTAACCCAGAACAGCCACCTCCCGGTGAAGGAAGATGTCTTTCAGGAGAGTTTCTTTTTTTTTGAGAACCTTTGGTGCCAGAAACATGATGTTCGCACCGTCAGAGCTCTGGAGTGTGACGATAAAGAGGAAACGACGACAGCAACCCAATGCATTGCATCGTTCAAATCCAATGAATGAAGGATTCATCATCCGGCTGTCAAAACTATTCATTGTTTTGTCTCTTTCCTTCAATTTCCTTCAACCGTCCGAAGATTCTCTTGACATGTTTATCTTCTCGCAAAGAGCAATACATCGTTTGATGCGAGACAACAAGGCAGACGCGTTGTTCTTTTCTACCGAACGGATGTCACCACGCATCGGGCGGTCCCAGTACGGGCCTGTGTCCCCGTTCGGCGGGGGTTCGTCAGCTTTTGCAAACCACGCTTGCCTACTTTCACCTAAATAAACATGAAATTGGCTAAGGCAGTGAGTGTAGTTCGTCAGCAGTAGCTCCCGAGGATGACCCACGGGTTTTGTTTACCCGACCGCCCGCTGCTCATCACTGCTTCACTGTCACTGGCTCTCTTTCCTTCTCCCGTGACTGCTAGGATGGGCTATCCACAGGGACCTACACAGGGAAGCATCGTCAACGGATCCGTTGACACGTCACACATTACGCGCCTTGATCGTGCAGAGTATCTGTCGGGTGATAAGAACGGTTGACTTCTTTGGAACGGAATTGCGAAGGTGCAAATGCAAATTGGTGCTACACCCAAACTGGGCACCAAACCGGGTGGTCGGTTGTATTTCAGAGGAATTTCACAGCATAGTTTTCTGCTCGTGTGGTGCGAGCACTGCAGCTCCAACTGTGAAGGCGTGTGGCCAACACCGAGCACCGAGCAGCACACAAACCACTTCCAAGTAAAGTTGTAAAACCTTGCACAGAGAAAGTTTATACCCGTCCGACCACAGTTTGCTAAACAACGTTGTGTGTACATTTTATTGACGAAACGAACGGTTTAGTGTGTAACTCGAGAACTTGCAGAGAACGAACCTTCAAAACGCTTTTGCATGCATCGATATGCTTGAATGTTACATTTCCCACCGGAACAATAAGCATACGTTAACGAAATTTGAATCCATTTTTGTTTCAAAATCGGCTCGTTATCTAAGATTAGATTTGCATCAGCAATCCAGAACCAGAGCAATAAACAATGGCTCACATAAATCAGAAACAATTACACACAGTACACAACCTCGCCAGGACACCACGGTAGAGCGGCAAAACCAAAACTAAAACCCCTCTTTAAAAACGGATCGATATCACGCACAGTGCAAATACACTGTTGCAATTTTTATTTACGATCAAGCTGATGTAATTTGATCTGTCTGGCGTAAGCAAACCGAGTGGTGAGAGCGAAACAGGCAAGCTTGACATTTCTAGGTGAGTGCTTACTGGTCGAACAATCGATACGTTCAGCAAATCCGTACAATCCATTAAGCTTTTTACACGATTTTATCAATTGTAGAGATCATTGTAGCATGGTTCTTTAAAACATAACCCTCCTGGGAAATACTTTCAATCGTAAAAGCGACTAGACCCATATGCTTCAATCAAAGCGAACAAGGATCAAAGAAGTTATATAAAAAAGAGAAGTAAAGAGTCAGTTTGAGGAGCAAAAAATGAAAAAGTGCATATTTAAAAAACCGTTTGGTGGTGGAAAAAAGTGTCCCTGGAGATGCTGGGTATCGATCCCAGTACCTCTCACATGCTAAGCGAGCGCTCTACCATCTGAGCTACACCCCCTTGGTGAAGGGAAGGCGATAGAAAGCAAACAGATACACGTGTGCAGCGCTCAGAATCAATAGTATGTTCAAGTTTTCCAATAAAACATAAAAATAGGACAAAAATTGCATAACATTTGAAATCAATTTTGAAAGAAAGAGTAATTTTAAGATTTCAATCAATTTCAGTAACTTTTTCGTGCTTTCTTTGTCTATATTCGTCAGCTTTTGTGCTTTTAAAACACACGTACAACTTGTTTTGAAAATTACTTTTATATAGTGCATGAAATATATCGATGCTACCAAACCCAAATTTCATATATTTACAATTACAAACTAAATCCAACAAATACTATAGCTTCAATAAACATATTTCACAACAGCACAATATACCATTGTGACCCAACAATCTGCTACCTCGCTTGCCCTATATCTTCAGCCAACCATCTGTATACGCAACCAATCCTGCCCCCGTTTGGCTCTAGCAAACATCAAACATTCATGTACGATTTGTTTCATGGTCGCCATTATTACCCTAACCGTTGCCCTTGGATTATCGGCCAAGATAAACTGGCCCCTCCTGATTGAAATCCGATACCCGGTCCAATTGTGTTTGTTTTTGTCCACTCGGCTACCAAATCCGTTGCAACCCTCCATTTCGTCACCATAAATTTAACGTAACGATTCAACATCCCGAAAGCAAACGTTACCGTACGAGCGGGAAGGGAAAAACTCGCCCCGTAATCAGCTACTTTGTATCAAACTTTCTATTTATTATTCTAACAACCGTCCCGGAATGGCCTTACGCCAATGTCAACAAGGACATGATAACTGTTCTCTAGTCTGTAGCTGTTCGGGAGGGACTTCCAATCCTGAAGCAGTTTGTTTCGTTGCTAACTGAACATCACAAATTAATAACATTGTCACGAGACATCATACGCTCATGCCGTTACCCCGCTCGTATGACACAAATTCGGCTACAAAAAAGGACATAAAACACACCGAAAACAAATCGAGAAAAACTCGTTCCGGAAGTAGCGGCAAACGGTTCCGGAGTAGAGAGATGGCGCACCGCGCCATCAGTTGGCGGCATGAGCGCCTTTTGTCGTCCCTTGTTGCTGCCGGTGGGATAGTTTTGCCGCACGCAGGGTGACACAATTCGGCAAAACATGAAAGCAAACGCCGGCACCAGAAACGCATCCCGCCGTATGCGTGCGACATCCGAGCACGATCGAGACATTACAAAGTATCGCATTACGTGGAGGGAATGTGTTTCTTCCTGTTTTTTGCGCGGGACACAATCCGTTCGCAGTCCAATTTCCGTGCTATGGTGTGTGATTTGTCCTGGCGAAAGGACGAATGTTTTCGATGTGTACGATGGAAGCAAAAAAAACGAAAGGCGTTTTATTTTAAACCGATGTTTTGCATCATTCGTTCCGTTGAATTCGATACTTTCTAGCTGTACCTTAAGAATGGTAAGAAACACGTTTTTAGTGTATTGTTAAAACCATCGGTATTGAAACAAGAAAGCAAAAAATATAATTATTTGTTTGTCTTATCATCACGATCTTTGCAACGGCATAAGCTGTTTGTAAATATCCTTCTTACGATTTTATTACCCTTCCTTCAGCACAAAACGCTTGCATGAATAGCCTCTAAATTGCTCCATTTTATCAGCCCTCTTTCCAGCGACGAATTTGTACAATTGTGCCACAAAGACATGGGAATTAATTCATCAAAAAACTCCTTTGTACCATGTTACAATTTTTTGTTCAACCACAGTGTTGGTCGTTGCTCAAAATCTTGTTGCAAACGATCGTTTTATAACCCCTCCAATCATAGCCTTTTGCAGAACACTCGACACAGTGCAGCATAAATCTTTACATCCTTAGGACACACGTCGCAGCATGACCCACAGTGCATCACGTAGCTGTGCTGTCCTGTAAGTCCTTCCGGTACACCGTGACACCTTCAATTTATGATGGGGTCAATTACATCGCAGGAAGCCCAACACCAATCAAACAAACAAACGATCGTTCGTCAAGCCTCGGCAACGAAGAAAATAGGAATACGCCTGGCTTTGGCTATAATTCCTTCCAAAGAAATTCCTAAGAAATGCACCACAACAGCAAATATTTGTTTAAATGTATTCCGTTTCACTCGAAATCACAATGGCGCGAAAGCTCGTGTTTTATGATCGTGTTGGGTAAAGGAAAAGAATCCGGTAAGAAAACACAGACGAGCCAAGTCACACCTCGACGCTGGCATTGCATTGTTTCCCACATAACATAACAGATGCATTTACCCAGGGGTTTAGACATAGTTGCCATGGTAATGTAGGATTGAAAAGAGGACTTTTAAAACCCTAGCAAGACATGAGATCAGCACTCGGTTGAAAAAAGAGCGCCCTCTGTGTAGAAAAAAAGCAAAACAACGCAAACGTGCTTTCTTGTGAACGATCATCTGTCATTTGACCAAACAAACAAACACGCGTAAACAGTATTCCCTGTAGCAGCGCAGATTATGGATGACCTTCCTTTAACTAAAGTCAAACTAAAAGCTTCACCGTACGGGTAAAGCAATGGTGAGTGATGGAGAAACTATTAGGTTCCAGGTAGAAAGAAGACCAAACAGCTCCAAATATCAAATTGTTCCCCCAATGCCCCTGAAGGCCGTCGAAAAGAAAAGCCTTCCTCTTCGGTAATCTTTTGATTGCAAGCGTAGTAACGCTACACAAAATCCACAATTTTGACGCTTCACATGCAAGAAAAATGATGATTGAAACATCAAACAGGCTCAGGCCGGTGGGTGTGTGTGTGTGTATGCGTCGTCCCATCGTTACCGAGCCCTGCCGTCGTCAGTGTACACCGTCGTTGAAATGACGAAATGAGAAATTGAAATAAAAACGCCATATATTATGACATATCGCTATTGTATGGCTTAATATTTATGATGTGTAATTTATCTTGCCTCTCTACCTCCATACCTCCATCCCATCCACGATCACCCGGGTTGTGGGTGAATCGGGTATAGATTTGTTTGTGCTTCCTTCAGCTTTCTTGCGTCTTCTTTCCGACGATCGGCACCGGACTTTTATTGATAACTGATGGGGTGTCGTTCGTCTCCCGTTCGATGACGTGCCGGTGCTGTTGTTGTTGTTGTTGTTGTTGTTATGGGGCGAATATCTCTCCCCGGGGAATAAAAGAAAACGTTCGTCGTTCTATTCAGAACAAGCTTCAGAATTGCTTCACCGAGGGTGCACAGCGTGATGCTTCGTTCTCGCGCAACGGCTAAGACGTTGGACGTTCCTTTCGACGCTAAGAATAGCTCAATGCAACAGGTTGCCATGGAGATGGCTCGGTATGGGAACGGTTTTCCGTTCCCGAAAGGTAAGGAATTCTGTTGAGATTTATGACGCGTTGCGTGTAATTAGATTTGTGTCGCAGGGAAGCTTTCCGGAGAGAATTATGAGTCGCGAGGTGCACGAATAGAATTCCAGGAGCAAGTCGATGAAAAGGGCATACCGTTTTATTACAGTAAATCTTTTGTGATGCATTACGATCATTCCGGTGATCTGATACAAGTTTTCAATACTCGATCATTAAATTAATCATTCTTGGGAATTTTCGGTACTAAAAAATCAACAGGCTCTTTAATAAATTGCTTCATGCTTCTGTTATTTATGGATTTAAATTTAAGGAATTTCTGCTACAAATTCCACCTCCTTGTCCGGTGCTTCTCTGAAATCATCTAAATATTTACTTCATTAGATCTCCTCCTTAACAATTTCCGCTCCATCAACGCTGCACGTGTTCTTTCCAACGCGAAGTGTTCCATCATCCGTTTGTCATGCATTGCCACAAGAAACTGCATCCAGTTTGCGCATCACAAAGCGGTAGCAACATTCAGCCCCGTTCGAAAACCGTTCCAAACGCAACACGACAACCCAATCAGCCCGTGCTCAATCATGTGTCTCAACAAATCAGTTCCTCCATTCAATGCACTCATCCAGAAGGGAAAACAAAAACCACAAAACCCGTCGATCGGAAGCTGCATCGCATTGCACCTCGAGCTTTGCGTTGCTGCATTCTGCCCGTGCAAAGTACGCCCATCCGTCAATGCGAGATATCCCCGTCAAACGTCTCGATCATGTTTACTCGCTTCGATACCAATTTCACTCTAGGCACACCCGGCACACCGGATCCCGCTTCTTGCGAAACCACCTTTTGCAGGCCCAGGTCCACAGTCCGGCTGCGAAAACCGGTGTATTAGCAAATGGAGAAGGACAAAACAAAACCCGCCCAGCTACAACAAACTCTCGCCTACTTGGCGAAGTAGGGGCAGGCAGACAAAACAGAGGGAGAGGCTTTATTATTATGGTAATGGAAGCAAATGCACCCGAAAGCGATGCATCATCTGGATCGATCGCATTCAAACACCGGGGTGCATTCTCCGGATTGGTGACAAGCGTACAAATAGCATGGAAGCGTACCTCTGGGCAAAACCGTCATCGAATCCACTAATCCATACGTGTGCATGTGGATAGGTCAAATCGCTCACTATGACAGAGTACAGGGACAGGATGGGGTAGGTGAAGTTGTCAGGCTTCGTTCCACTTGCTTCCAATCAACGCCAGGAAGCACATTGAAATGTCGCTCTTTTTTAACATGCAAAATCGATCCTTCTCAAGCACCTAGCGTTTGTCTTCTTCAAGCAAGTGAGAAATCTTCAGGTCTGCTAATTATCCCTCTCTCGCTCTGTCTCTCTTTCTCTACCGCTCTCCGGATTGTGTGTATGAAGATGTATCGCAAGTCCCCGGGGAAGGGCACACGGATTGAAGTCATCCCTGCCGGGCGAACGAATGATGACGGACGCCCGGTCCCGGCCGGGATCGGGCAAGCTGAGTTCTCGGTAGCAACGCATTGTTTACCTGTCATGTCAATGCAAATTGCCAATGCGATGACCGGGAACGTAGATGATTGAGTGCTCTCCGATGCATTTGCGACGCAAAACGATGCCGGATGCGTTGATTTTTCAATCGGTTTGAAATTGACTCACCTTGACGGGGCTGAGCTGAGGTAGTATTACGGGAGCACGATGAGTTGTGTGTAATTGATGTGTATGAGAACATATTTTATTAAACTTCAACGATCATCTGAATATCTCCGTTGCTGTAAGCTAACTTGGCCCACTATTTATGCCCTCCTTTCTTTTCACATTCATCATCCCCAAAACAGCGCTCGGATCTCGCGGCGTCGAATTTCCTTTGATCTCATGCGGCAGCTACGATGACGGCTCATTGATCCTACGCAATTGGCATTTATTTTCGGGCCCCGATTGATGTACCGCCACACTTAATGTATACTTATCACGCATGAAAGTAGGAGCAACTTGTGGTGCTATTACTGTATCATGGCTAACGGAACTGTTAGCTGCTTTTTTAGTAACATATTTGAAATAGAAACAGAGAAACTAAGTGCAAACAGTTCTAGAATTTGCTCACAGATGGCGCTTAAAGCTACTATACTTGTTGAGTGATCTTTTAATGAAGACAGCATTCAGTTTTTTCGTTGCGTTTTTCACCAATGTTAACATCAAAGTTGAACTCCCCAATTAATGAGACAGAATTTTGACTTCTCCAACAATCTCCAACGTTCGTCAAACATCAAAAGAAATTGCTCCAAACCCTTCGTGGCGCCATCATGAAAGCAAAAATCGCGCCGCCATCGCCGATAATTATCAATATTTTCACAACAACGTAAACCCATTCAAAGGTACATTGGGGCTGTCGATTTCCTCCACGATCCAGCCCGTTCCTCCCCTTCGTTCGGCGAAAAACCTTTTCATTGAACCACACGCCGCACCCGAAAGAACATCGGCAACGCCGCACAGCAAAGGGCTTCAAAAACCAACTAACCAACGAACGCAAACACAAGCTCCCGGGACGGTAGTGAGTGTAGGAAACAATTGTTCGACCATTCATTCACCGGGCCTTCTGTGTTTCGCTGCCGAAAAACCGCTCACTAATTTGAGTGGTAAGGTAGGAGAGGGGTGCTGTAGCAGATTGTTGGCCCCTGGCCGGCCCAAAACCCACAATGATCCGTTTGGACATCGCATCATCGTACGCTACTATCGGTTTCTCATCGCGAAGCTGCGGGCCAGTTTTTCATTCATCAGCAGCAGCACAATGGATCCATTACAAAAGGAAAATTGCTACGAATGTGTGAAGCAGCAAGACGGGCAACAAAACCGCACCGCATACGATATAACAGAAAATTACATACCGAAAGTGTTATACGCCATTTTCAAAACATTATTGCCATATAACAACAAAAAGATGCTGAAGCAAAACAACCGTCCAAGGGAGTCAGCGAGCGGAGCGAAGGGGATGAAGAAATTGCAACTCCGCAACCGAATGAGCATGGCGAGGCGTGCGGGTTGTGCGTACCGGGTAGTCCCGGTTGATTGGGAGGGAAGATCAGTGCTGACAATCTGTAATCTAGCGCGATCTGCCGCCACTACCGATGGCTCCAGGCGCTAGAAAGTAAGCTGTACGCCCACTCTGCGAGGGAAGTCTCTAAGCTGGCGCACTGGATAACTGGTTTGATCCACACTGGGTGGACAGGCAATAGTGCCCCCTGCTTCCCCCGGTAGGTCGTCCGAAAGTGGGAACGTCCATTGAGACCGTTGACCGTTTGCGCTGGTTCGGTGGTGCGATGCGAGATGGTTCATTAAGTAATGGATCTTATGATTAGGACCAGCGTCCACCAAACGCGGCCACTCCAGGCTTTTGCGTCTGCCCAAGTTGCCAATAAGTGCACCAAGCAGCTACACTCCTGTGCCTGCCATCGCCAACTGTTGCTATTCATCAATGAAGCTTCACAATTCCGTGTTGTGAAAGGGGTTCGGCGAGTTCGTCGGTTGTGGGCTTGATCGATACCGTTCGATCGACACAATTCCACGTACGATACTTTCCAACGGACTGTGTTGTAAGCGTACGAAAGTTTGTTATAAATATAGCTCACCCTTCGGTCGGTACATACGCGGCGAATGATTAGCATGACGCTAAGTTTACTCTAAATGAGTGCACCAGTTGCATCGATGCCCAATGTACGCGATCGCTGCCGTGTCGGATAATTGTCGAAAGTTGCTTCGCCAGCTCGCTAATGATGAGTGAGTTATGACACCGTTTCTCATGCTCATGCAGGGAGTTGATTTTCACTCCCCTCCGATAGGGCACAAATCGTTGTTCCCATTGCTGGGCTGGCTCAACCGAATGGGAGGGCATGCAATTGGCGACGCGAAACGATCACACTCATGTACAACAATTATCTGACAGACTTGCATAAACAACGAAGGCATGTTGGATGCCATGTTCCTCAGGTCTTAACTCTTTGTGAGGTGTCTCTCTCCCGCGCGTAGTCATTTTACAGTTATTATTTGTCTGTAATTTGCCAACACCTTCTGGTGGTTAGGTCATTCGTAGCGATTATTTGGAAAAGGGTGTTTTTTTTCTTCTATTCAATGTCTTGGCATTAGTGACGGAAAGGGTAATTTATATTATTAGCTAGCGGGCACTATTTCGACAGCTGCTCAAGGTGTGGACAAATGGGACGTACAACGTTGACATGATGGCAACGTAAATTGCCATCCAATATGTTGACGGTAATGAAGTTTTTTCCAGCAAATTTCGCAAGTTATAACTGAAAATCTATATCAGTGTACACAATCAATGAAACAACAGTTTCCCTTATCTATTTAGAATGGAACGATCTGTCTACAAAAAACTAAGTACAGTAAGTTCCCTTTTCAGAGCAAAGACCGTAAAAATAAATAAATCACAAATTTGCTACTTATTTCCAACGCTAAAGGCAAGCTTCTACATGAAAGATTTTAGTTTTTAATCAAAAAATATCCTTGAAAAAACAATTCTTAAAAATCGGCTTTCACTAAAATAAACCAAAATCAAATCTTTAAACGAATGGCCCTGAAATAAAAAGAAACAAATTACATTAACTTCAATTGTACGAATGCATGGCGGTTTATTTATGTTCAATACGTGAATAAACAGTCCAAAGTGCTTACAGCATTTTGCTCTCAACTCTCAAAACTCCATTTCTTGACACCCAACCGAGCTGCATCGTCTCGATATCCCTGGATGCAGTTTAAAATTCGTAAAAATTTCCCATACACTCTCAAGTGCATCGTCAAGATGGCTTATGCGTTCGATCTCCCATGGGCAGCGTTTAATTGCACTCACACATATCCGACAAACTATACTGAGTTTTTTTTTTCATAAATAATCAAATAAAACCAGCATACCCTATCCCACGAGCACGATCGATTCGATTGATCCTTTCCGATTGGTGGCCGGTGTTCCGTTCCTTGCGCCCGTTCCCAGGAAACTACTCATCCACGACCTCCCACCGGGCCCACCCGAGCTGGTCGGGCGCGGCCCAATAAAGCAACCACTTAAGCGCCGCTTCTAGCCATGTCGTGTCCTCACCTGAACGACACCGAGCGCGTCCCGGCGTCAGGAATAAGGGGGTTCGCACTCGCATGCTTTCCCGCGATTCCTTCGTCTTCTTGTGTTGGTGAGAGAGTTTTTTTTTGTTTGGCGCCCCCCATCGTGTCGGTGACTTGTCTCTGCCGTGGACGAGAAAACTTTCCCCAGGACGGATTTTATTGCTCACAGCCGGCACAGCGGGGACACCCTCTTCCGGTGATCCTTGATTTCTCCGTTTGCCGCTCAAGTGTTGACAAAACCAATTGACTTCTCAACGACACGCGTTTCTACGTTCGCGATGCTGTGGAGCCGTGTGACGAGCGACTTCTAAATCGTTCTTCTGCGTTTTCTCCCTATTGTTAGGGTAGTATGCTAGGGAGATCTCAATCACAAGCACACTCTTTTGAATCGATCACTGGGAAATGGAAATGAAAAATTGTTTCCATACACTCTTTCTTCAGCGTTTGAAATATATTTAAATCTAATTGCTCAAAAAATATGTATATTCTGCTCTACAGCAACCCTCAAATCTTTACATGTCGAAAGCCTCAATTAGTTAAGCGTCACATCACACACACACACATCAGCCGCCTATAACTACCAATTCAAAAGCGTGTGCGCGCAAAAGGAAGCAACATTTGACGTTGGAAATTGTACCTTAACAAACGCGGGGTCAATTGCTTATAGAAAAAAAGCTTAAACCATGCACTATGTAATTTGCAACTACCAGTGCAGGATCACCGGTACAGGACGTGTGGGCTAGAAAAATAGGACTTTTGTCTACGCCGACTACCAGCACCTTTCTCTTGTTTGACACTGGACTGACGCTATCCTTTCTCTATGCCCAACTCGAACGACTCGACCGCCCCAAAACATCGTCCCGGGGCCGCTTGAAACTCCTTCCCGTACTCCTCAGCACTCCTGTCTTAGCTGACCATACGGCCCGGCCACCGTTCTCGGCCCGGAAGAAGGCCTGGGGCAAAAAGGAGAGTCCGACAGCCAAAAACACAATAGAAACATATTTCAAGTTGGCCGTCACTTCTTTCTCAACAGTCACCCCGTGTCGGCTTCCCATGTTGAGCTCTCCAAAACCCATGTTTTGGAGGTACCTTTGGGCTTAACAAAAGAGACCGCCACGGACCGATTCTATCGCGCGAACAGATTCGCCGGTAAACGCCAACAGTCTCCGCTAGCTTCCGAACAGCAAGTGAAGAGCGCGGGAATGGTTGAATCGAAAAATAGAAGGTGTTTATTTATGCACCCAACCGGATGGTGGCGACTCCAGGGAACAATGGCGCCGCTGGCCGCTAGGAACACGACGGAACACGGGAGGAATTGCAACCCACCGAACGGAGCGCAATACACTCATAAAAAATGCAAAGCAGCACAGAAAACTGACCAGTCACACACATACAGTGCGCCAGGAAGCCAACCGTTCAGGGCGGCTATCCCGGTGGGACGGGCCCCGAACATCATCCCGGCTGTCAGCCAGCCCGAGCGTTTGACTCTTTTGACTTTGTGGCCGGCGCACCCCGAATGGGACTGGGCATGGAGGGTGGGGGAAAAAGGCGCCCCGTCATCTTGTTTAATTCGCACCTGTACTTATCTTGTGCGGGTTTTCCTTAAGTTTTGTTTACCTAAACGTGTTATTAGGCTGATACGTGGTTTTGTTTTCCTTCTCATTGTTGTCAGCAGTGGGAGTGTTGCCGGGGGAAGAAGGCTGCTGTTTTCTGTTTTTTGTGAGTTTTTTTTTATATATATATTTTCATATTGTTTTTCTTCGTGCGTGACTGCACACGCAATCGAGCTTGATGTGTGTTTCAGGAAAGGAGACGTTGAATCACGACGGTAGCTTTGAAGTGTATTGAGCAGCAACCATTTGAAGCGTGCTTGTGTCTACGTATACTTTCAATATTGCCGTAATAAAACGTTGATTGCATTGACTGAAAGGTGGCAAAAACTTGAACGAAAGTCAACGCACCGCTAAACACTGGTGAGCAATATTGTGCAATACCATTTCACGAAAACAAGGGCTCAAAACGAAAACAAGGGCTCAAAACGAAAACAAGGGCTTTTTATATTTTGATTATTTAAAAAAAAACGGGCTAGCCATATCCTACAAATGACGTCTAAGAGAGCAGTTTGTATTATATATTTCCCATAGTTACGATAAATTAATAACAGTGATAGCATTAGCAGGGCAAAATGTAAATTTTAAATTGATCGAGGACTAATATAGTTCAACTATTCCCTTAATTACGGACATATACGTAGCATCATTATTGGGGTCTTGTGGTGCACTCGTTTACTCGAACGGCTTGGAGTCATAGGTCATGGAGTCATAGGTTCAAAACTCATATTTACCGTAGCAAGAACTGCGTTGTTCTTAATGAGTCTCTCAAACGCCTTATAGGTCAGCATGACCGCGCACAGGTCGATACGCCAACAACAACAAGAAGCTTTATTATTGTATTAAATTGAATAGTTCGCTCATTGTTACAACTCAAATTGATGTGCAGAATTGAGTATAATAAAAAATAAAACAAAAAAAAGATGCACGAATTTCAATAGCCCAAATAAAAATTTTGATAACTTAAGCTTAAAAAATTGTATTTCAAGGGACCATAGGAACCATAAAGGCAATATAAACGATTCTAAAAGTCTTCCAAAATTATGCCATCAAGATTACTTGAATGATTTAACATAAAATCCAATATTGAATTGAATTCACGAAGTAATGATGAAAAAATAAAAACTACAGTTTGATAGTCATGAAATTGAATTTACTCTAACTTCAGCAACGATTCTTCCGATTCTCCCTTATTTTGAATACAAAAAGACCTACTTTAGAGTACTTTTCCGATTGACTGTCAGCAAGACAATCCTCAATCAGCTACTCATCAGCTAATTGAACACATCCCAATCGTCCTGTTCAATCGTACCAGCCACAATCTTCTTAACGCTACAAAACATGGCACTGATCGTTCTAATATATGTCTCTGTCTATCTGTGTGTGTGAATGTTTGGTCCGCCATCACCCAACAGCAAAACAACGACCCCGGGACGAAAGCAAGCTGCAAATACCGTGAACACTTACTGCAAGGGGGAAAAGCGTTACAGAATTAAAACATTATTGTGCGACAGTCGCACATAAATCAAGTGCCATAATTCGATTAAAGTCGACCCACCCCGTACACGGCTGCGGCAAGAGCGGTGATACTGCTCGGTGGTACTACCCCTAACACTACCCCGGGCTGTGTGCACAGGATTCCACCAATTCCACGCACTGGGCTCGTTCCGATATCGATGCAGATGGATGGTTTTCCGAACCGAATCACTTCCCCTTTTCGGAAGTGCAGCATTCACTCACTCACTCACTCTTTCTCTCCTCTCTTCGCCAGAACGCCGAGAAAAACGTGTAATTGACGGCTGCGGAAGCAACATTACGGTGTTTCCATTGTAACACCCGGGATAAAACCCTGGTCGCACACGCAAAGCCCCGTGGAACATGGCGAACGGAAGGAGACACTCCTCTATTTTACACCACTTAGGGAAGGGCTATCAAAAAAACACCCCGTTACCCTCCGTTCGCTATCATTCGGCAACATTCTGCACACCGATTGCACCCCGCTTTTTCCCTCGGGGGGAAAGCTGCCGGCACCGGAGTGTAGCGAAGCATCTTTTTCGGCAGGGCGAGACGCGTGTTTTCCGTTTTTCTGACAGCGACGACTTTCAATATTGATATTGAACACATTTTCCCGCGCGCGTCATTGCGCGGATCGCTTGAACGGTGGGCATATTAGCCACGTTGGGCCGCCCGTTTTGCGCGTCATTGGAAGACAATTAATTTTGCGCCACGGGGTGGCTGTGCGTGAACGGTGCGCGATGATGCTTGTTACGCGAATTTATTTGGACGTTAAATTCGCCACAGTGAAGCGATTAAATTTAAATGTGAGTTTTAGAATGTAGAATATTTAGCTTATTGGTTTTGTATGCTATCGCGCTACGGCTCAAAGAAGCACAACAACAACAACAGACACCTCAATCTGACAGCCCGATGTCACATGCGGCTCGACATGACTTTTGAAAGCGGGACAAAACTGTCTATCACATTCATCACCCATGACCGGCGTACGCTTTTTATTTCCATCCTTCTCCCTAAACATATTTCACGAAAAAAGGGGTTTTTCTTTCCACATTTTCATTTGTGTTGTCCGGGGTGGAAAAAAATGAAGCCCATTCCCATCTACCAGTAACACACACCAGCTAATAAAGCGCACGAAAAATGACTACGGAAGGGACACGCAAGCAACTCAAAAACCCCTTTAAGATTGTTTCTCTCATAGAAATGTTGTACCGGTCTCCCCCGGTCCTGTCAACCAGAACGGATCGCGAGCACTTCAAACCAAACAAATATTCATAAATTGTTCCATCGAGCCGGGCACCAACGGTGTGTGGAAGTGGGACGCTTAGAGACACAAAAAAAAGAAAACACAAAACCAAACGAAGCATAAACTCATCCTTCAAAAAGGCAAAACTAAGCACAAACGGCCATTCATCGGCCTGGGAATGCATTCGAGAAGCGGTGTGCAAGAGTTTTGCCATCTATCGGATTCAGAACGAATGAAAACATGCATTTACCGTGCGATTGGGACGCGCTCCGCTCCTTGTCAACCATTGCCCAGGTGCGATGAACCGTTTTTCTACCGGGCAAAAAAGGATAAAGATAGGCTAATAAGTGTGAAAATTTGTGCACGCATCGGTTCACTTGTGCGCAGGGCAGGGCAAATGGATGTCAGCCAAAGGTAGGAGTTAAAAGGTGGGCTTTTTTTGGGCCCTTTTTTATTTTTTGCATTTTTATCCCACCTCTTGAGAGAAGAGTGTCTCCTTTATTATTTGGATTCTTTTTAAATGAATAGTAACATTGATTGAAGTGTTGGGTTTGGTAGCTGTTAACTGTTTTCCAGTTGGCAATTGAACTCAATGTCCCTCCTCTCTTGGTCTGAGAGCTTTCCTCTGGTGTAAGTGAACGATAGCCTCAATTCAAAATGTAAAATACAATACAAATTAAAAATTAAATACAATTTCAGGGTTTGCTTGTTAGTCTATAGCTGAATTTGCTGAAAATATTGTTTTAAATGGACCAATGCAGAGACAATAGTATAAAATGTTTGTTTCTGTTTCCAACATGAAGATAATAATCCAAAGATATAATGTGTTACATATTACAGTCTTTGCCGCTAAATTTTGACTCTGAGGCATCAGTTTTTGACAGTGCGCGGCAGTTTTTAGCTCTAACGCTCCTATTTTTGTCCGTAAAGCAACAATTTTGACTTCTGTAAGAAATAACAAAATTAAATTTAAATTTATAACATATTGAAGCAGATTTATGACAACTGTATGTTTTTACATAATCAAAACCCTTCCCAAATTGTGTAGTTTATTTGATAATAATTTTAGACAACACAGTCTCATACATAAGGTTAAATTTTGTAAACAAAATAATTTACTTACAGTCAAAAATTGACAAATAAGAGAAACAATGTATGCGCACTGTCAAAAATAGATGCCTTAGGTACAAAACTAGGTGTACTAGAGCTAAAATTTAGTGGTAACGACTGTAATTACAATGTGGTGACTGAGTCACCAGAACAATTTGATATTTTTATTTTATTTTTAATACACCAACGTGTGCCCAGGCGATAACCACTTTCATGTAAACCCAATCGCTCACGGACTGTGTTACATGTTTTAATTAATTATCCTCTTTTTCCTCACCAATTGCAATCACATCACAACCATACTGGCACGGTGGTTTCATTAACTCATTACACAAAATAATCATCACTAACGTCAAGTGTCACGACTCGAACGTGCTGAAACAAGCCTCCATTCTGCTCTCAAAAATTCCCAGTTAATTCACTGTGAAAAACACATCACATAAATTCGAAAATGAATTTATAATCACGTCCCTGCATTCTTTTGCTTTCGTTTTAATTTACCCACCACAGCAAAAATGTCAACTTTAAACATCATAATGTACCGCCAGAATCTTTGCTTTATTTTTGACATATTTCCTCTCCCTTTGTGCACCTGAAATTCCGTTCCAATTCTCATTTCCTCCCGGGATTTGGCGGTCCCATAGCGATCCCGATACTAAATAAAAAAAAAACCGACACACTCATAAGCAGCGAGGCACAAATCAAACGAGCCGGTTAACAATATTAATGAAAAGTCAATAAATTATCTCCTTCTTGTGCGGCAGTATTCGTTTGATCTTGGCGCGAAATAGGCGAACATACCTTGGTTTTTTTTCTCTCCATTCTGTCTCACATTTTCGTGTTCTCTCTCTATTACTCGCTCTCATGATCTCTTTATGAGACATGGATCTGGTCATGCTGGCTTCTGGTTAACAAATCACATACAAGATCAATTCTGTGTTGTGTTGCTTTATTCTTACTTCAACAAAATAAACTGCTCAACTTGAACGGCGGTCAAGTAGAAGGAGAAGTAAACCGATAAATGATAAATACAGCATCATATGTACAAGAAACAACTTGAAGAAAATTGAGAAAATGAGAAGAAATTCATGTTGACAAAAAGAATTAAAACCCATCACACTTAGGAACGAGTCGTCCTAACAATGATGTCAACATTGCAACGATCGTTCGTTCCCGTTCCGAGACGTTACGGCGACAACACTCCGGCAGGAAGATCACCAAACCAAAAAGTGGAGAAAAAAGAAGATTGCATATACCAACCGAAACACACGTTTTTTTTCTTTGCTCAGAATTCAATCTACAAAAGGATTCTGGTTTCTTATTCACCGCCATTGTTATGAGCCCGTCTTCTCATTCCCGGTATAGTGAGCAATCCTTTTAGCTGCTCACGATCAAACCCTCAAAGGTGAGTAAAATGACTCACCAGAAACTAGAAACGAAACCGCTTGGCGCTTTCCTGTCGGCAAAGTAAAATGCTTTCGCTTAGAAGCCTTTCACTCCGTTGTTGCCATGCCCGTGTGCGGCTTTGATCCCTGGGCGGCTTTGATCCCTGGGCGGCTTTCCTTTTTCTCCCATTCAGCCGCCCGTACAGCTCACTCGACGAAGGATATCCTTTGCGTTGCCGATCAACCTTTGCCAGACACAAATCGAATTGTTCTTGGTGTACAATAGAGCAAAAAGAACGGCACTGCATTCACCGGGGACGGAACGGATCGAAGCGCTTTAAAGCGGATCTTTGGCGAAGAAATTGAGACTTTCCGAGGTCCCGTTTACTCCCGACGCACGTATTCTTGAATTGTTGATTGTTGAACTGGAAAAGTCACACCAATGTCCGGCTGGCGGCATCTTTGACCGATCTTGGATGACAATAAACAATAACACACAGCTACAAGCCGATCGGTAACAGGTCCCTTTTGCGGCACGCTAAAGGCCAGTGGCAGGTTGTGGCAGGCAACACGTCATCAAACGATCGGCTTTGTTTGTTTAGCATTTGAGGACATTCCCCGGGCATGGGGGAAACATTATCGGAGAAAGCAAACATGTGAATGAATTAATATTAAGCGTTCGTGTGGGAATCGTGTTCCCGATCGTGCTGTGATCGCTTAAGTGAGAAAGGATACATGACTAGTGGAAAGTAGAAAATCTATCCCAAAAACATTACTCTGGTGACCCTATGAATGACTTTTCATGTATGTTATATAGGAGGAGATTGTTTGAGCATCTTAAAAATGTGACCTTGGGAGTGAAATTGATACTGGAGCATTTCCCACGAACCCGCGATCTTTGTGATCAATGAAATGAAAGAGTCGTGAATGAAAAGCTAAAATCTTAAACCATTCCTAAAGAAAGTTTCATTCATATATCACTGAGCAAAGGATAATAATGTATGAGGTTTCCAGATTGAGATGTTTCTAAATTTACGATGAACCCTTATCCGACTCTTTGTATCGTCACTTTCATCTTTATCATCGCCTTTATCTTCCCCAGCATCAAATCCGCGGGAGAGGGAACACAAATACACAGATGCAGAAGAGCCGTTGATTGGGTTTCGAGTCCACACAAAGCACACAAATCGCTCTCATTATTTAAACATGAGTTCCAACTGTTGCCAAACTCACCATTCATACTCATCTTCATCACATTCATCACTTCGCCCTTACGCCCTTGCCCAGCATACACCCTTGTACCGAAAGCATCAGAACAACACGATAATCGAATGAATTTCGTATGAAAGCGGTACAGTTTGTCATCATCAGGCATAAGGAAGCACACACCGAGGCGGGTGGTGGAGGCAAATATTTATCCTTCCTAATCCACCTCCCCGCTACTCAATGCGCGCCGACTTGCGCCTGTTTTGTTAAAGTCGCTGCTCTAGTCGCGCGACCTCATATTTTATGCCCGTCCCGTCCCGATCCATTTCCCTTCCCCACTCACCACCAACAACAGATGCATCTCATCAGCGACCGTCTCACCAACTGCATTGGGAAAAATAACAAAAACCCTGCTCCGAAACCCGTCCGCGGCCCCGAAAACGCACACGGTGATTGGATTGCTCCGAAGCCCGAGCGTGGCCCAAAATCGCTCTCTGCTCACCCGAACACAAAACACGTACACATACAGCCATTTAAATATGCAAATTAAAACCTCCGAACCGCCATTTATCGCAGTTGTCAAACAAAAGCAGTATAGCACAGACACACACTCACACACAATCGTACAGAAACACGCACTAACCCTGGTAGGGAAGTGTCTTGGGCATGGCCTACGTATCTTTTATTCTCACTTCAATGCTTCAATAGAGACCATGGGCACCAGGATGAAGGTAATCGTATGCAAGAGTGATCGTACAAACCGTGGCTGGTTAATATATGCACCGTTGATACCCTTTAGCTGATTGATGACACAAAGCATGAATGTGGGCCAACAACTGTAAAACTTTGCCCAAATCAGCACAATTATGAGCGGGGAAAATGGCATAAGCAAAACAATACGATGAACGATCAATCACTGCAGTTGGATTGTGTTGGACAGAGTGTGTCTAGAACAGCGATAAACAAAGTAGGATGTGAATATGATCAAGTAAGGATATGCTTATTTATTTGTTATTTTACAGTCACTAGAAAATCTATTGCAATTATGTGTACTTCATTTGGATAACTATTAGAGTATTGATTGTTTTCTCAATTTTCTCTGCTACTCTTTTACAAAAATTTTATATATTATCTTATACTAATATATGATCAATATTTTCACAACAAATTGGTTTCAGAAAATGGAAGACTCCTATTTTGCCTACAGTTATTATTTCCAAATTATTGTTTGTATACCTTTCACTAAAGTTATTTGATGAATTTGATATTTTTTACTACTTTAATTGTGTTTATTTATTTAATTGTATCATTTTTATTGTATAATACTACTATTGTTGTTTAAAATCTTCTGATTTTGAAATGTATTCGAATTTTTGATTTTAGGTATTTGTATAACGTTTTATGCTTCCTAACTTTGTCGTTTTTTTTTATCTTCAACTATCCATCATGAAAAGTGTGTTGTTTTTTATGTATTCCTTGACAAAATCTGTTTACCAAAAATTATGAAATGTTGAACACGAAACACGACGCACCACCCCTTTTCAAATCGCATCAGCTACACCGTCCCAACAACAAAAAACCAGTTCCAGCCGCGTGTAAGCGCCTGCCGCCGCTTCCCTCCCAAACCAGGCAAAGGCTGGTAATATTTACAAACGAATTTGTTCCACCCTGGTGTCGTTACATCTGCATTAACGCAATACCCTTTTTCCTTTGCAAGCGCGACTATTTTTTGCTTTCTGTTACTTCTCGCCGGCCCCTTCTTAATTCCGCACTTCTAACTCACTATCCGGCAACTCTTTCCACTTCCCCCATTTTGAATGTTTAGCAGCGTGCAATCTTTTGTATCGAATTTATCGCGGCCATTAAACAAACGAAAACATTCACCCAAAACACGTACGCGGCGCAATGGCAATCCGTGGCAAGATATTTCCCATTTCCCGCACAGTACCGTGCAGTGTTCGTGTCATCTTCGTCCTTCCCTGTAGCCGGCCTGCCCTTGCTGAGCTAAATCTCTGTAAAACTGCCAAACTCAACTCGAGACTCTGGCACGGCAAGAGATTGAGATTGTGGCGATAGTGTAATGCGAACAGGGAAATCCTTCGGTCGTAATTCGCTAATGAAGAGGTTAGGATTTTTTGTTTGACAGTGAAGTTTTTTCCCCCTCGCAGGATTTCTTTGTCCATAGGGGGATGTGCGAGGAAGGACTTGTGTAGTGTTGCTGGCGCAGTTTGAACAACTGCTGTAACGGATAGATGGAAAGAGTTGCAACTAGACTAGCTCGTACAGTGGTGGACTAATGTTGGCTACGGTTGAAGAAATATATCAGTAAATTTTTATTGCTCAGGAGACTGCTGCACTCTCTTAAAATTGCTTAACTATAGTTATTTAGAAAGTTTTTTTTGTCATATTAAATTCCATTTTTATGTGCACTAGTTTGAAGTCGGACTGGCAGAAGACGGCGCGAGACTATGAGCGGTTTCGAACACTCCTGAGGTCTGAGGTTTGAAGTCTTACGAGTTAATGTGTACGAAATTATGTTGTCTCCTCATTGAATTCTATAATTAATAGCAATCTTGGCTGATGGAGCTAGATAAATGTCCAAGATCTTAACTTAAGTTCAAGTTTAATTTTACACTGAAATATGTGAAATCTTTCATTTCATTCATCAATCATTATAAATTAATGTGTTGAATTTAATTTAGTTCAGTTTATTGAACGAACAATTAAATTTAAAAGATTCCAATGTTTAAATACTTTAAATTCTTGATTTTTGTGGAAGATAGTGCAATGAATATTTAGCTTTGGTATTAATTAGGACGCTTGAATTGTTGTCTACTTATAATTAAAATATGCTTTTTAAGAACAATGTTTGACCACGAAAGTGTCAAAAGTAGCAGAAATCTATTCTTGTCGCATAAATGATTAAACGGGTAAGTGCTACAAGTTAAGTCAATCTTTGTTATTTTTCCCATATTAGTTCCATATCGACCATTTTCATCACTGTCTCGCCCTCCTTGCTCTGTCTGTAGCTCAACCTCTGAAATGAAAATTCATAAGAAATGTATAAAAAAATTACCATTTTAAAAATCAACTTCGACTGGCTGCACTCTTTTTCTGCACATTACTGTAGTGAATTTTAGCAACAGGCAACAAACAACAGTATCAATAATGAAGCACAACACCAGCCGGTACGCTCCACTCGCTTCCCCTAGCACGCCACTCAAATGTTGCCGATAACATCACTCGCACTGTCCTTGTCTGTCAACGGCAAGGACATCCTCTAAAACGGGAAATAACACTATCAAGCGATACACAAAAACAGAACATGCGAAAAAACAGTACAACTCATACGCGTGAAAACCCCGAAGAAAAAAAACCCCTTTTTTGTTACTGCCGCTGCGGAACATTAGACAGAAACAGAAAAGAAACAACTAAATAAATAAATACCGCTCTTGCCCGCGGCCCGTTGGGAAATGCAAACGATTACAGCCGTAACTGATTCCAGCGAGAATAAACATAAATAAACAGAGCGAACAGAGCGCAGCGTGCGGGCTGCGTTGTTTTGCGTCACCGTCATTTGCGTTCGCCGGGCGCAAAATAGAGGCTTGGTTGCCCTAGCAACGTTTGATAGATGTGTTGTTTTTTTTTTATTTTCTATGTTGATCCTAATGGGTGATAGAAATATGGCCGCCGACTGCAGCTCTTCATGTGCTGAAGAAAAATGGCGTATTACAGTGCAAAATGTTTCATTTCAAATAAAGTTTCATTTATTCGCTGTATACAAATGTGCACCTTTTACTGTACACATTGCCGATGGCATTGCTAGCATCTGTTTCATTCTGTTTGAGTGCCTTACCATATTGACTGAATCGCACTAATCCAATAGAGCCTTTTTTATCCCAAAATAGAAATTTTTTGCAATTGGCTTTTCGCCCACCCAAAACAAATCGTGTTCCACACGTAGCCAAAGGTTTGACAAATGGAACCAATTTCTTCGTCTGCATTTTTACAATAGTTTCCCATCGAACGGCTCTACCCCTGCCCGCACCACACATACATACACACAGAACACTCAATTTTGCTCTATTTTCCTCCGACAAAACCGATCCGCAGTCAAACAATCAAGCTTCGCTAGTGAAAAGAAAACAACCCGAAACAATGATCCAATTACTCGTTGTTCGGTTCGCAGTGTCCGAATTGGTTCCTGGAGGGTCTATACAAATTTTGCAGTAAGAAAAAAAAACTATATCGGAACTAATTTTACCAAACGAGATACCTCCTAATGCTGTACCTCTTGACTTCCGTACCGGTGCCGAATGTTTCCAAATTTTCGGACACATTCACATGAAGGTATTGTTTTCCTTGCTTTCTGCCCCAAAACCCAAACAATCCCTGTATCGGCCGGCCTACTGCTGTCCGTGTGCAAATGCAAAAGGTAAGTTGCAAATCGGATTATCGTACCATCCGCAAGAGAGTTAACCAAAATATATAGAAAAAATCACATGCTTCCTTAAATTTTTGTTTCCTTTCCTCATTGCATTTTTCCATACGCAGTGACAAAAGGTTTGTTTGTGTAAGGGAATTAGAGCTTCCACTGGACGCTCCATCGAAAGCTGGTGACAATATTGCCGTCCACCGGGTGGCGATCATCATCCGATTCCAGTGGAAGAAAGAGCTGTATACAGAGCGGTTTTAAGGGATTAAGCGGTCCGAAATGAGATCAATTTCTCACACCAAGCACCGCACCGAGACTGGGGAGCAATGGGCCCCTTTCCTGTGCCATAAGCAACGGCGAGTCTCGTTGTGTATCATTTCCATGCGTTAAATCAAACATCAAACTCGCTCGGAAAGCGCAACAAGATCAAAGACCACCGAAACCGAAACCGCGTGGCGATGGAATTTCAAAACCCCGAAAAAGAAAAACCGACGAGAGAGTGTGTGTTAAAAGAGGAGAGTGGACGGAAGCATGGCACTGGAAAGCGCAGATAAAAGTCCGATAAATATAGCACATCAACGCTACAGCGCACAGCACGGAACCTCAATTTACTTCCCGCAATTCGATTTTCGGAACAATTTGCAATCAATTCAACGCGCCCCCATACGCCACCGGCTCCTAAAATTGAATGTTTCCCCCGCCACAAGCGCCTTTACGACACAAAATTGTGTCACATAAATTCCGAGGCGCCATTTTGTACTCCGCCATTGCTTTGGCGCTGATCGCCAGCACAACAGATCGAACGGATTATGAGCCGCGTATCGCAGCGCAACGCAAATCGATCAACAATCGAGGAGGCTGTGACGAACGTACGCCTAATGCACACAGTGTGCAATCCGGTGGACAGACAGACTGAGTGGTGAACGTGAAGGAGATCACCTATTCGAGGGAGAATTATTCAACTCTCCCCTCCGAGAGGGCAAAGCAAAACGAAACAAACTCAAAGTCCGAACGTAAAGGGGGAGAAGGTATGGTTCCAAGTTGTTTTTTGTGGGCTTTTTTTCCTTTCTTCTTTTTCATTCGAAGCTTTCGGCTTTCCTTTTGAAACCATTAAAGACGCTTACACGCGCTTACACCATCTTTCACCGGCCGCTAAACCCCGTTAAACACTTCATTATCCGCCGAATTGATTGCGTGCGATTGGGAAGGGAACGTCGATTGGAGATTCGTTTTTTTCATTCCATGTTTTTTTACTCTTTTTTTTACTTATGCATAGGGATGGTGATGGTAAATTATTGACAAATGATTTAAAAAAAATGACAAAACGAAAGTGATAACTGGTATATAATAATGAAAGAATTAAAAATTATAGCAAAAGCTTTGTAAGACTCAAGCGAAAAATGATATAAAAACTAAAAAAAGTAATATTGACTGAGCAAACATAGTAAAATAAAACTGGAAGAATCATTAACTATGATAGTTCAATGTTATTTGATATTATGATGCAAAAAGTGTATGAAACATTCAATAACAAATTAAAAATGACATCAAAACCGTGTCTGAACTATTTTACCACAACATTTTTAAGGTTTAAGTTGAACTAAAGTGTTGCTAATACACTTTTAAAAAATCAAAGACGAAACGAGATCTTACCTACCATACCGCACATGCTACGCCCATTGAATCGAAAAAAAGAACGACACAAACACACCAAACAAATGATCGCCGATAAAGATCATCAAACCCGTTCGGTGCTGAATTGGTGCGCGATTTAGGTAAGCAATTTTCCATTCTTGCTCGATCGTGTTGTTCCCGTCCTTATGTCCCATTCCCTCCCGCTGCTCGTCTAGATCGCGTTGCAAGCGGCTCAACATTACCATAACGATACACCAAAAACTCGATCGCGATCGTTTCGATTTCCGATTAGGGTTCGCTAGAGATGAGGGGGGGATGAAAGGAAAACAAGATATCTAGTAGGCGGCGGCTAGTTTTGATCCTCTTTCTTTTAATCGATGCCGCCACCAGAATCGTGCCGAATCGCCCGATTGTCGTGTTTCACAACAATTTGTTGCGACTTTGAAAACGATTGTTACGATAATGAACCCACACCCCGTTCCACAGACCATCACCATATAGCCCCAACTAAATGTCTTCTCGTTTTCGGAATGGGTGATGGTTTATTTATCTC
Source organism: Anopheles arabiensis (assembly GCF_016920715.1). Classification (NCBI taxonomy): domain Eukaryota; kingdom Metazoa; phylum Arthropoda; class Insecta; order Diptera; family Culicidae; genus Anopheles; species Anopheles arabiensis. The sequence goes on from NC_053518.1 coordinate 27,288,936, forward strand.
CCCGCCATAACGCGCTATCCGGATAAGGTTCGCCTTGCAGTGGGCAGCTGCTTGAAACTGTCTCACTGATAGGCATCTATTCAAAATATTTCCCTCCCATCAACACATGCCGGACGGATGGGCACCTGTCCGGCATCCGGCGGCAGGATCCGAGCGATCATTGTGTTGGACACGAAAACAGATAAAATATATCGCCCCACAAATTGGCCCCGCTGCATTGTGGTGCAAAATAGGATTAAGATGGTTTGGGATTTGGGGGGAAAAAGTACAAAAAAAAAGCAGCCGCAGTCGCATCAGCGCCTATCAAAAATACCCCGCGCTGTGATATCACAATTTAGTGTCGGTCTTAATGGTCGTTTTTCTCTCACGGATGAGCGTGATCACCACACATTCACATTGTGTGGAACAAATAACATGCATACAAAAACGGTTGACACACACATACATACACGACTAGCGGCAGCTTGTCATCGGTTCAGGCTAATGATGAAAAAATCACATTAAGCTGTAAAAAAAATTAGAAAATGATAGCTTAAGTATAATTTACACTTTTCTGAACAATAAAGCCTAGACTGTTCTTTAAAGGCTATTTAAATGTCTTTTTAAAGGCTTTTAGCTTTTAGCTAAAAATACATAATTATTAAAATTAAACTTTATTTCGTAAAGACGACAATACTTGAGTATTACAAAAACCATTTTTAGTATTATGCATTATGCTTCATTTTAGGATGTAAAGTAAATTCTCGGAGCAAAGACGAAAAAGTTTGGCAAATGGTTCAAACATTTCTATTTCACGATCCACAATAAGCAGCACACTTCATAGAATAATCATGTCTTTATATCCAACGCGCGTCACGTTGTGCAACGGATTCATTAAACCGACTGCCCCTCCTTTTCCGAGCTTCCTTTAGGCCAATCAGAGAGCGGCTATATCGCCCTTCTCATTACGCCTCCTCACGCAATCCCGTACGCGATGGAAGTACGTGCAGGGCTGCTTGTCGTAGTGGCATTTTGTTGCTCTAAAGATAACTTTTTTCTTCCCTAACTTAACCTTTCAATAATGAATTTTTAATACATAAATTAGCAATTTGAATCTAAAATTTTATACATTTTATCTTTTTAGGTTTCCATTCATTCATTCGAGTAGGATCATGTTATACATGATCGTAAGAATATTTTCAATTAATATTTCTATTTTTTCATGTTGTTTAAACATGTTGCGTTTTGCCTGATCATCTTCCATATCATTCACAATAAAAAGACACCCAACTGGAGCGCGCTGACACGACGGCACAAGATTCACGTCATGCCGATCGATCTTTACCGTCTTTTTGGATGCACGCTCCAACCCACAACAACAACAACAAAAAATATTATTTTTAGATAGCAGTCAGCACACGACAAAGCGAGCATCCCGAAAAAAGAAACCCTCCCTCAAAAAAAAATTCAAAAAAATATTAACTATCGACAGCTGCTGGTTTCTCCGGTTGCAGTTTCGTACGGCTCGAGCCATAAAGAAGTGCATCTTGCGCTTGTGGCGTGCCGCAAAATAGATCCAATCCGCCACAACTGTGAGGGGGGAAAAGACGGTCCAACCATAAGGCAGCCGATAAGGCGGCAACTGTAAAATAGCATCAAAGCCAAAGATGGACGAACAAAACCACCAAAGAGAGAGGACATCTTGGTTTGTGCTGAAGAAATTGACTTTTATCGTCTTTCTTGTACCCCACCCGAAGAAAGACATCAAAGAGTCGACACGTCATCGAGCCCGTTCCGAGTCCGTTTCGATCGGAAGCCGCCAAAGGAACGATTGGGATCCATCCTTGCACAGATGCGCTTCTATACGACGCAATCCCAATCACTACACAATTGAAGACACGCATGCCGTTGTCCTTGCGGAATATGTCGTCAATCGTTCTTTACTCTCAACAACAACAAAAGAGGGGAAAAGACACCTCTGCAGCAAGGATGAACACTATTAGCACCTTCATTGTTTGGTTTGTGGTAGCGTTTTTATGCGTTTGGACCTTTTTCGGCTCAACTTTAGAAGTCGAAAATGGAACAAAGGTGACGATTGCTAAGACACCAACGAGCAAGCTCAGCATCATGATGACGATGATGATGTTTGTGTTTAGCAGCATTCGATCGATGGTCGTCACACAGTGGGATGGTCTCGTTAGGCTAGGTCCAACAAGCAGCCATCATTAGATGGGATAATATTTTATTCAATTTCTAGCCGCTTGTCTCACTCACCTCGCACTGAAACTGATCGCTTTCTCCCGGCAAATCCTCGGCCAAAACAAAACAACAACAACAAAAAAACCCATACCCCGGGCGAGCAAAAACAAATCGATCGATTAATTATGATTTACGGTGCGAAACATTAATCAAGCCCGGCCGTGGACGGTTTTTAATTCATAATTCAGCACCTAACGGAGCACAAACGGAAAAAGGGAAACGAAAGGAAAACAACAAAGATCGATCGTAGAAGCAAACCGATCGTGTGATAATTTCGGTGGTTTGTTTTTGGTTTTTATTTTGAGCAACTCTTTCTCTTGTTCTTGTGTCATTTGGACATTTTTCTTCGCGGCAATTTATTCACCGACTCCGATCGGTACCATCTGTGAGGACAAACGAAGCCTTATTTTTTACTCTTTAATCCACGACACACCTTCAGCACGGTGGCAGCACGATGGCGGAAAAGCATTAAAAACATATTTGAAAACAAATAAAAAATATTGTGATTCAAATTGTAATAACAGAGCGCTACTATTGTCGGGGGCCACAATTAAGATCACCTCCTACAAAAATCGTGCTCGTCCTTTCGATCCCTTTTTTTCTAATCAACGCCACCGCGCTTCCTTTTATCCTTTTTTTTTTCGTTCTTTCTTTCGATCAAACACTGCTCCTCCCTGATGCGTATGGCGGCGTTGTCCCGGTAAACGCGGATCCGCTGCGTAAGGAAGGTATTTTCATTTCATTATTCAATTACGGCACAGGAAGCAGCTAGCACATCCGTCCCGGCGGTTCGGGAGCGCGGGTTTGCTTGCGCATCGAAATTTTCGAATTAACCTTTCTCCAAACGCAGTAGGAGAAGAAAACGTACCGCTCACCATACCTTCCTTTTTTCCCCCGAAACGGTGTGAAAGTGTCAAATGTACCAAAGCAAAAGGCCGCCCCGCTTTGTTACCCTTTTCTATTACCCTTTAATTTCCAATTCTGCGGCATTGTGCCCGTTTCGCGTACGTCAGGTTACGGCAGAACTTTCGCTCCCTCGTTTAGCGTAGTTTAGCGCAGCAGTTGCTTGGGTTCGGGTTGTCTTGCCGTTAGCAGCGAACTACGCAGCATAGCTAGACGAAACGGCCTTCTTTTGGCGCAGGAGTTAACCCTTGCATCTGCGTTGCGTTGCTTAGTTACTTCACGTGTCATGTGGTTATTCGATACTTTCTTTGAGCATATCAACAAACGCATGTTGAGGAAGGTATCGTTTGTCTGCACGAATGTGCAATCAATTAGGTCAGTAGAACACCAGGAGCTAGTTGAATGATTGAGATGTGTATCGGATAATTGTCCAAGGTCAACGTAAATTCTTCAAACAGATCATCGTTACCACAAGCAGAAAAAGTATTGGTAAAATATTCATGTTGGATATTTTTCACCATTCTGCAATTCACATACAATAACACGAATCCTTAAAAACCGTCGAAAGCTCAACGGTAAAGCTTTTCAAATTTATTTCAATTTCACCCCTGCGATGTTTCAGGGCTGCTTTCGAGCCGAATGAAGCGCTCACCTTGAAGCGTTTGAAGCGTTCGTCGTTATTCCAAGGTTCTTATATAATGAGTGGGCATGCTTAAGACCATTTTACACGGGAAATTTTCGTTCAATTTAATACTTTCCCTCGACTCACATGCACATCAACTGAAATCGCATTTATAGTACAGGCAGTCCCAGGCGGGACCTTTTCAACTTAAATTTCGAGATGCACAGTTTTCTTCACTTGCCAGTTTTGTGGTCGAATTTTCAAAATAATTCAAATATAATAATTCAAAATAATAATTTTGTGATGAAAACCTATCAAATCAAGCAAAATAACGCCAAAAATAGCTTTGTTCCTTTTTAAAATCGACCTGCACAGAAATACTATAATTCGGCGACAACCTGTAGTTTAGAGTTGGCTATTTTTGCTATCTAGCTTCTTCTGGACTCCTAAACATTTCAATCCACTAGACAAATATATGTGCTCCACATGCTAAAATTGGAAGGTGAATTTTGTCCCAATTATTCAACGCCCGTTATAACATACTTGTTATCATTTTAAGTCCCATCCACTAAACTAAAACTGCATAGCTTCACTGGTTTGCTCAATTGATGGTGCTTTATAACTCCCATGTGCCACAAATTCACTAAACAACTTCTGAACGGGTTCTAAACGACTCAAGCTCTCAGCCTAAACGGAATATAGCAAGACTTCGTGTAGCAGACGGCAAACGACTCATGCATTCTAAAACTAGCAAAAAGCTGATGGCGCTCTCTGTTGGTGGGATACCCCAACCAGTGGAGCTTCATCGCTTGGAGGAGAGCTTTCTCATTTCCTTTGTACTGTTGTATGGTTTCGCATTGAAGTTATGCATCGCTAGAACTATAACGGCGATACGATTGTTTAAATACTAAAATGCTGAGTAATGGTCGTTGGTGTTGATACCCACGTATCTGACCACACGACCATTCATATAGATTTTTGCTCAGAAAGTTAGAAGGCTATATAGGTCATGATTAGACGAAACTTGTCGAAACACATTGCAAGAAAAGGACAGCAATATGATGAGTTTGTAATACGCCATCTATTGAGCAAAAACCAATGAAGCTGTGGAGCTTTCATTTTTTTTTTTCTATGCATATTCAATTTTCCAGTCGTTTAAGCTTAATCTGTGGCGCTTGGGTACTTGCTCGTAATGTGCAAAAAGTTAATTTTTTAGGCGCTTACAGGCACCCTGGTGAAATTTCAGGAGATATTTCGTCTTACGAGATTAATTTAAAACAACTGGCAGCCGTGTTAGTGTGTAAAATGTTTGCTACAATCCACTGTGCTTGCTGAAATTGCGTGGTGTCTGTGAGCGCTTACTTAACCATCTACACTTGCGGCGGCAAAATACAGTATAAAAACTGTATAAAACAACACGAAACATGTATGAATATGAGCTGAGCGACTGGCAATATCTGCGCATCAATAAAATCTCAATTTAAAAGAAATATTTCGTCATTTTTTAATCGCTATCAACTACTGTAAAATTAGTAATATGAGAATGGCTTTACTGGGATTTCAGTAAATGAGCTGTCATTTTGGTGGGCACCGGACATTACTGAATGATTCAGTAAACATTCTTTTTACTGAAAGGATTACTGGAACTACAGTTAAACAAATTTCAGTAAAGTTTTACTGAAGTTCAGTAAAAAAAGTTTTCTGTGTACATATTTCAAATCGTTTGCACGTGTACACATGCCTTTATGCCTTCAAATTTGGCAACTGTCAGCTCGGTGACGGCACCCCGTATCCTACTCACCTTGGTCGAAATTACGAAAACGTCACTTGCGCTTCGGGAGAAAATGTGTGTTTATTTTCCGCTATTTTGAAGATTTTCTGGTGTACAATTTCCATCGCCCGTGCAAAATAGCAGCTCGGTAAGCGTGCCCAACGCTTTGGGCGGCAAAAAGTGCGCGTAAAACCACTCACCGTATCGTCCTGGCCGTATAATCGGTGTGCGAGCGGGGTTGAATTTCAGCTCCGAAGGGCATTGCGTTCGCCGTTCGTCTTTTCAGCACGGTAAGATTTCCACCATCATCATCATCATCGTCGTCGTCGTCGTCAAGCATCCATCACCTGGCGGCGTTGTTTTGCGGGAAGAACAAGTCGGGTTGATATTGTTTTTGCGTTACATCGTGTCGAACCTGCTCCTTTTTGCAGCGTAATTAGACAAGGCCCCGTGTCCAGTGCGGATCTATAATTAATCCGTGTGCGCCATTTATAAATGGCTACGCTGAAGTGAGTGTTGCAAATGTTGTGATTGTACTGTGTGCCGCGTTTCCTCCATTCCTCTTCTGGCCCAATGTAAAAATAAGGGATTTGCGGTTTTTGCGGAAGGAAAAACCGCGACGCGTGTGCATGTGACACAGTGACGTTGCGCCCGTTTTACGTGCAAAATAAGGGCATTTTCTTGTTGGCGAACGTTGATTTGCTGACATAGACAACCAGCCCCCGATATTGCGTGTTCGCCCTTCGCCTGAGAGAAAGAAGAACCCGTGCGCCATTGTTCTTGGGCCAGCGCGAGTGCTGCCCGACCCGCGTGGTGGTAGGGAGCTGGCTGGTGTGTTGGCTGATTATATTGGGAAAGTAATCTAGCAGAAACGGCTTGTAAATCGGCGGCGTCTGGCGAAGGGTAAGTAAAGCGCGAAGGTCGCCGTCGTTGCTGTTTGGTGCGTTCGCTTTTGTCTTTCGCCATTCGTGTGTTGCGTGTGTGCGTTGCTCCTTCTTGTAATGCAGTTTTGTTGTAGACGATTTTGTTTCGTTGGTTTATTTGCTTCTTTTTACGCGGTTTATGAATGAACGCTCGCGTGAGAGTGAACAATTGGTGAAAGAGAAAGAGAGGAAGAGTGAGCGTGTATGTGTGAGAGAGAGAGAGAGGAAGTGTGTATGTGTATGTGTGAGAGAGAATTCTTGGTGAGAACATTCATGAGGTGAGAATGCGCGTGAGAGAGAGAGAAAGAATGAATACGAGATTTTGCAATGAAAACACGTGAATTTTACGTTTTTGGGTTCGAAAAATATCAAACAGGAAATACGCAACACGCGTTCAGCACAACAAGCATCGTAAAATGCTCATTCGCTCAATTCTTTATTTTCTCACCGTGAACATTTATTTTCTACATTTACTTGATTACATTCCAATTTTTTTTCTAAATTTTTCTTAATTGTGTAGTTTTGGTTAACACGCGATATAAATTTTTACCAATTTTTGTGTTGCTTATATTGCTCTCGTGAGTTATAGAAATTTATTTTTATTAATTTTCTTTGTCAAAATACCATATGTTTTTACCTATCCAAAAAAATCTTACCTGAATTTGTGCCTGACATTAACTATGATTGAAAAATGTATCCAAATCTTCAAATTAAAATTCAATTTCAAATCAAAGCATATTACAGGTCATGTGATTCGGTGTAATTCTGATGATGCTGATATTTCGTCTTATGGGAATGTCCAGAGCCTTAATGTTGGCCAATACATCAGAGGAAAACATGGGTCTAATTCTAACAATGGCCGATATTTCTACGTTGGTCTGACTTTGAAGATTGAACAATCCAGGAAAATATCATTAATGTTTCTTAATATCTGAAAAGATTTTAATGTGATTGGCTATTGATAAACATAAATTTTATATGAAAATAATGTATTTTCACTGAAGATATTTGGCTTCAGCGAATATTGAAAAATGAAATGAAATTCGAACTATATTATATCAAATAGTGCATCTCCCGATTTAATTGGATTCTGTATAAGATTTAGCATCTGTTTCGAAAAGACCATTTAGAATTATTCTTCGATTTATCGAAACATTCATTCCTGGTTTTCTTATCTTAATTCTAAACACGAGTTATGAAATTCAGATTAAGCTTTGAATAGGATTTGAATTACTTTTGGACGATGTAGTAATACCAATTTCAAGTGAAGGTATTATTCGCATTCATCAATTTTAATTTGATTTGATGATTTTACCTCTGAACCACGCGATCGCGCACCACCCAATTTAGCTCCAATTTCGTCCCCATTCGTGTTCAATTTCCATTTTTTTCTGTCTTTCCCGTTGTAAAACCATTCTCCCAAGCGCACACTCATAAATCGCATTAAAGGAAGAAAAAAAAAGCGACAGAAAAGACATTTTTCTCTACCCACGCACACCTCTTGGAAAGGAAGATTGTTTTTCCGAGTTGCGATCGGTCACCGCCGGGTGATCTAATGCGCTTGGAATGGAATTGGCCCTCGGACATGACGACACGATCGCGTCCTGCTCCTACTCGCCCAAGCCCATGCCCGTAGACGAATATGAGTTTCTTTGATTTTTCACCGGACATTCCACAAAGCGGACGGCTGCGACCGGCACAAACAATCTCAACGCGAAGCAAAAACAAACCATAGTTAACCCCAGACTAAGCGAACAGACGTGCGAAGCCGTGGCAAGCCAATAGTATAGGATGGTTATGATGCGCACGAAGGGGGAGTCTCCCCTTTGCGTAGGAGTGCTACTTATGAGAAGTGGAGACTTTGATTTTTGGCCATTAAAACCTCCTATAACGTTGTTTATAAGCAGTATTTTGACGATGACGACTGCACTGCACTCCGTACGTTGTGAAACGGTAGTGGCAGTAGAAAAATAAATGCACAATTTTGGCGATCACTGGTTTTATTTCCGTCCGCGGCAGCCCCACGAGGAAGAGAACGCCGCGCGTACGGAATTTCCTTTGTGTGTGGGAGACTTACTAAATTTACAACACGGTTTCGAATTGCATGATCAGGCTCGATCGCCAATTGCCGCCGATTAGGGGGGTTGTTTGTGCGTGTGCAATGCCTTTTTGTTTGTTTGTTTGTTTGTGTAGCTTGCAGAGGCTTTGTTTTTGGGGCTAACCTTGATGCGATCGGTCAAACGGGGGAATGCAAAGAGGCATTTTACGAGCGCGTAATTGCATCGATTTGCAACAGTTTGGTGCGGTAACGCGAGCCGTGGGAAGGGAAGCGAGCGATCGTGAAACACATCGTGCTGCTCGTTGATCCTGATTCCGATGCGTTTATCGATTCCGATCGTGCGGCAGCTTAAAATAATAGTTGGCAATAAACTCTGAGCGAAAAAAGGTTTTTAAAGGATGCATCAAATGTTAAATGATAAATCAATTTAAATAATTTAAGCTATTTTACATCAATCAACAACTCTTTTGTACCAAAAAGACTGATAGACTAATAAAAATAGATTCTTATAGAATGGTAAAAATAAACAAATAAATTACTAAAATGGAGAAATGATCGCAAAACGATTTTCAAACCATTACTCTTATTATTATTATTAATAATATTATTTATAAAACAGGGAGCCCCCGGAAGTACCAGCATCTGCTTCCTAGTACCAGGGAACTGTTGCCCTCTCTGCCTTCCCTTTCCTGAACCCACCCCGACTCGCAGGGAGCTTTTCCGGGTCGGTTCTTTCACCCCAATATCCCGACGACGACGACCCCGATGTTTTCACGTCTTGCCATCGGTCGATCACAGGGAAGGGCAGTGCGACAGTGGTGTTGATGGTGGTATATTTTGTTTCAGTTTGTTTGGTTACCACTTCGGGCGATAACCCCACACACACACACCGCGGCGAGCGGGAGGGTCCTTGCATGCTCAAGTGCGCCCCCGTGGGCAAACGCGAAACACAATCGTTTCCGTCGCTCTCCTTGGTTACATCCTTTTATGTTTTGTTTCGATTGCAGGCACTGTAAGGGTGAGACAATCCTCCCCTTTCTGGCAAAGTCCTCACGCGCGTGTGTGTGTGCGCGCTTGTTGTCGCCGCTCGTCAAACAATTTCTTCCGATTCCGCGCGGCGCCACTTGGGATGGTATCTATCGAAACATATTATTTGGTCACCCATTTCCGGCATGCGTGAAGAGGAAGATGAGGAAGAAGAAGACCGACCCGAACTGACCGATGCTTTTTGCACACACTAGAAAGATAAAATAAGCAAGCTTTTGGGGTTTTTCGAGGGAGGCAAGAAAAAACCTGATGCATGTGCCAAAACGGTTACACCGACACCACCGGCCGACCGAATTTAAACTCGCGAGGGGGTTGAAAAATGCTTTTCAAATTAGCATCACCCTCTTCCCATTTTTCTCGATCGTTGGGTTGCCTGTTCCCCCAGACACAGGGGGGCGTGGGTAGCAGCGGCAGCAAGCTCTCACCCGTCGCGAGCTCACGCGCGAAACGCAAGCGAAAAGCCGCGCGCAAGGTGCAGGCGCAAAAGCAACGCGCGCGCGACCAGGATGAAAGCAGACGGTTCGCCTAGTCAGTCTCGCCGTGGTCGTCGCGATAGTTGCAGGTCGTCGTCGTCGTCGTGGTGTCGCGTTCGTTAGTTAGGGAAGTGATACACAGGTCCGCTTCGAAAGTGCACTTCGTGTCATTTTTTTGAATTGGAAAGAAAAACTTTTTGCAGAGCGTGGAGAAGCGTATTTTGGATAATGATAAACGGGGGCAACTGGGAAGCCCTTTGCTCTAAACCCTTTGCAAATTTTTAATTAAATTATAGTGCTGTGAAGTGCGACGCGACGGGGGGCGAGTTCAGTTAAGGGGAAAAGCCTGCTGAACAGAGAGATATTATAGTTCTAGTTGAAGCAAAGCGAAGGAAGAAAAATAAAGAAGAAAATGGAGCTGTTTTAAAGTGGATAAACGTAGCAAATGTATTTTTAGTTGTTTTTAAACGCGTGTAATTGAAACGTTGAAGTACTCAAAACTACAAAACTTTACAATGTGCACAACTCCGTAATACAAGACAATTAGAGCTTCTGGCAGAGAAAGTGTTGCTAATCTTACGGTTTAATATAGAGAGGAATAGAAGGAACAAATCACGCCCCTTACCCAGCGATAAAATCTTCAACCATTCCCAAAACTCTGCTCACCTTTTAATGTTGGTGGTGCTCCGTGCTTGGCAGTGAAATAGTGTCACCAATAAAGTGTATCCTTGCCCCCATTTACGTCACGCTGCTGCACTTACTTGCAATTGCGAGCAGTGTGCCTGTTCCGGTTAAAGCAAAGCCGAAACCGCCCCATCCGTAGTCGTCCTCTTGAGGGAGCGTGAAAATCTGCCACAAGAAGTAAAGCAAGAGGCGTTAAACGATGGCTTGTCACGCGAATCTGTCCTGCGTTTGCACCTACGTAAGTACCGGCGACGGTGTGCCGTCTACCCCCAGGGTTGGGGTGAAGTGTGTATTTGTTCTTATTACAAAGTAAACCTTCTTACTAAAGAAAGGAAGGGCAAACAGAAAAAAAATAGTAGCACAATCCTGCCCTATCCCTAGTGTGGAGCGTGCTTGAAAGTAGCGAAAAAAGTTCCCCAGCGTTGCCCTTTTGTTTTGGAGGGCGCGTTTTGTACGGCGTCTGTCCTACAATTGCCTGCAATATATTGTATTTTTCCCACTCGGTGGAGCGCAAATGTAGTAAATTGTGCACATAAAAACAATCAGCGAGAGTAGTATTCGGGGAGGTCGGGGAAGCTACTTCAAGTGCTCCTTTTTGTGCTGTTAAAGGTCTAGGTTTTTGTGTAAGGATCCTCCGTCATGCTACCGCAACAAGGGACGATGTAACCTTTTCGTATAGATCTGCTTAATTTGTTGCAAACTGTAGTGGTCCCAACTTCGCCGGTGAAACTATTCAGACAATAATTGTAAACTATTTGTAAACTAAGAGGGGGGAACTCTTCAACTGCAATGCAGTTAAAGTGGTTTAACAAATATAATGCTACGATTTTAATATCCGCAAAAACATAAACAACTCGTGAGAGATCTTCGTTCGCTTGAACAATACCGAACAAAACGAGGTCTGACTCCTGGTCACGGCACCAAACGTGCTGACTGACGCGCGTGTCCCTCGACCCGATTGGTTCTGTGTGTAAGTTCGATTGCTTCGAAAAATGGTTTATGGTGCGTGCTTGCTTGCTTGCTGTGTCTGCACAAACCTACGGCAATGACGACCTCTTGGGCATGTCAAACAGGGTGCGCACACATATTAAACTTTACCCTTGATTGCTCAATGTTACTTGTCGGGTAAAAAGGATATTATTTTGCATGGGGCGGCGTTTTTCCGGGGTTTCTGTTTTGTTGTGGGAGTTGGTGTTTAGTTTAAGGCATGATAGCTCATATGTGCGGACATGGGAGGGGAACTGTTTTGTAACAGGGTTGCTTTTAAGGGGCCTTCTAACGCTGTAAAATGCAGCTGCTGCGTGCAGGGCATACAAACTCGTCAATCTTTTTGGTCGAGAGCAGGTCCAAAACCATGCAGTTTATGACTAAAGGGAATAATAAATTAAACCAAACATCAAATCAAATGGCTTGGCCTGTGTGCTCCATGGATGATTGGGTCGATATTCTGAAACCAAATAATGACTCTGCAGTACGGCAAATGTTCCAATAAAATGCGTTTCATTCATTTGATGCAAGCGCAGCTTGACTACCCGTAACGATCATTTCCCATTTCCACCATTTTAACCCAAACCATGTTAAGGTGAATAACCTTTAAATAGGTGCACGAAAAAATAATGCTCCAGACGATAGCTGGTAGACTAAAGCCGATAATAGACAAGATAGAAAAGTATCCAATATAAATCGGCACGCCAACAGCTTTGAAGCTTTGAACTGTAATAGCTCTGCCAATCAACACCTTCGATGCATAGTGAACAGGACATTTCAAATAATATTCCCCGGCTACCAATGTTAACGTTTGCTCATAAAGGCAATGCTATCTTGCTCGATTTGTGTTATCGCTACATTCCAGCAGTTGAAGTAGAAAGCGGAACTGATGGAAGGGTGTTAAAATCGCTAAAAATAAAAAATAAGGAATGTTTAACTCTTCCAACGAAATCGGCCTAATAATGAGTTTGCGAGTAGCATAAAACACAAAGATATGAGGTATTGAGGGAAAGAGGAACGGTGGTGGTAGTACTACGTGCAAAAGAGGTCACACTTTATGCCACCTGTCAATAGTCAACACCAGGAAGGAGGAATAAAACAACAAAAAAAGCAAGGAATCACGAAAGCGCAGAGCCAGCAAGGCGAGAAGCAGTCAAAACACTCGTCTCGGTGGAGTTTTATGTTGAGGATGGTTTCGGCTTTCGGTTGTTTCATTCAAGCATTCGTGTTTGATTTAGCTTTTTTGGAGTTGTCTGGCAGTCTGGTGTGCAAATAGAGCTGTATATATTATCTGGATAGAACGAGCTCCAACGACTCGTCGGTTGTACCATAGACGTAGCATAATAAAAGCGACCATAAAAACGAATGACGGCGGCGTGAAGGATTCGCCTCTCGGTCTGTGTACTGCAGGATCACGAACCACGTACACACCAGACTAATGATGGCTCCTTATACCGTGTTCCGTTTTGTGCGCTGCCGGGGAAAGCTCAACGCCATGCCTGCTCACAGTGTGATAGCTTAATAGCTGCTGCTTTTTGCCATACAAAAACGCAAGCAAATGGTTAACTGAAACGGAAGCGGTAGCTTGCGCCCGTACTCATACACTGCACTGCACTTGACGCCTTGGGTGATTTGTTGATTTGCTACCACTTCCGTAATCCACAGAGTGTGTGTGCAAATGGAAGAGTAGCTTCTAGCGTTTGAGTTTCATTTTACTTCTCCACACGCAGTAGCCTAGGCCCGTCGACATATTGGAGCATAAGCATGTTTGGGGGAAAGGCTCACGGCACATGTAAATTAGGTCACCATCACCATCATCATCATCATCATCATGTAACGCTGCACAATCTCTCCAATGTCCCTACTTCACCGGTACCGGGATGATCCCAACCATACAAAGGTGTATCGGCTGTAATTGACGGGCAGGTCATACTTTGGAGGTCTTTTTTTTGCCAATACTGCAGCACACTGCACGAAGCCGTACATCGTACGGTGGTGTGTATGTAACATTTGAACCACATAGGTGGCAGGCCAGAAAGGTGCGCTGTCGGTGTTGCTAGCTGTCGGAAGTTGGATTTACAAGCATTTCATATGGTGCTGCTGCTGTTCGTTAAATTTCAACAGCTTGATGTTATTACACATTTAACATGCCACATGCCTCCCTGTCATGCCACAGTGGCGTTAAAGTGTGTGATGGTTATTATTGGGCCAAGGAGACGGCTTAACCACAAATCGATACTGGTCGTTATCGAACCATTCGTTCCGGGGCAGGGTTTGTAGTGCCGTCGGTAAGTTCTGTCACAGAACTTCTGTGCCTACTGCAAAGAGGGTCTTGAGTTCGAATCTAATCTAGATTTGGATGCGCGCATGACAACAATCTGTTGTGGCATTTAATAAAATTATTGTAAGTCTTATAATTTAATTCGTATTAGTATAAACCATCCTTACAGAATGCTGTAGTGTGAAAAGAAAAAGTGAAAGAAGAATACATATATTCGGAAATATGTACGGAATTATACAGAATGTCTTCAAAAAAATCCAACGATTCTTACATGAACATTATATAGAAGACAGTCATTCAAACCATCCCAACTGTGCACTTTTTATCGCATTGATGTGCAGCCCGAGACAGTGCAGCTTAACTCGCACACATTGTAAAGATGCCCTGGTCTGTATGGTGCCTGCGAGAAACGGTTGTGCCCAATATGTGTACATCATCATCATCACAAGGAGGAGGATGGATGGTGGATGGGCAAACCATCGCATTTTTATTGAGTTCGAATATGCATGGCGCAGTACTAAATTACTGTGTCGTGTCGTTTGGCCCGGGGTGTCCTCTCCACCCCTGTGGTAATCCAATCGCTATCCTTTTCTACCGCACTTGACTTGGTGCGGTACGCTTTTCATTGCTGCAGCGCCAGGGCGGTTGAAAAGCACTCAACCACTTGCTTCACGTGCGCATTCGTGGGATGCCGCGTGGGGTTTTTGCACTGTCGGTGGATGATGGTAGTTTGTGTGTGTGTGTGTGTGTGTGTGTGTGTGTGTGTGTGTGTGTGTGTGTGATTCTGGGCATTTACTCCGAGGCCTAGATTTGCAATCAAACCGGGTAGGACCAACCAGATTGACAGTGTGTATGTGTATGGGTAGGAAGATTACGCTCACACAAGCTTCAAAAGGGCACAATGTCAGGCTCATTATCCGCAAACAGATGCTGAAACGGAAAAATACTGAAAGGCATAGAGCAGATTCACTCTGGAGTTTGCTGATGAGTTCATCCTTCGAGTGGGGAACGTTGACGGGGTTTGCTGTGAATAATCTACACCAGCTTTGTTTGCCCACCAAGGACGAAAGTGAAAAGTGTGTTGTGTTGACATAAAAAATGATGAACCTAAGAAGCGTTTTGAAGGAATTTGTGTATGGTAACTTATGATTAATACATAAAGGTTAATAAGGATAAATTATACCGTGTTAATTATACGGATTGTTGATGGTAGTACAAGCCCTTCGAGTGTACTCACAAAACGTGCTGCTAACCGTGAAAGGAAATCCAATTACTCGCCAGCTAACGCGAACCTAAAGCTTACTGCCATAACGACCACATTATGCTATTAAAGGTACCCAAGGGACACTGTGCCGGAATCCTTGAACGTTCTCCTGAGTGTTCGTGTGTTTGTTTAGTGAGATTGTATCGTCCCTCTAATGGGGACAGTTCGTTTTTTTTTGTCTATCAGTACACATAAGGGGAAAACACATGGTTCTATGGTTTACTCTTTCCGCCGAGCGGCTCTACTCAAAAGGGAACATAATTGGTTTATAGTGGTAAATGGCAGGTTATGTATGTGCTTGGATTTGCTGAGCGTTAGGTTGTTGCGATTATGTTGCTTACTGTCAATATGTTGCTGCTAGGTGTTTACAATGTTTAGTAACGTTCCTGATACGTTTGTTAATGTTTCCTAGGTACTATTGCACTGTTTGCGCCGGTTGTATCGACCTCTCGGCCAAGCCGAAAACAGCTATGTAGCGGCTTTTACCTTAGTCTTCAGCTTGCTTTGGAGTTTCTTGTCCCTCAGGGTCGTCGGTCATTCGGAACCGGGCTTTCTTTCGATGCTCTGATTGTTGTATAATAGTGTCAAGATGATGCCGGAACGGACTTATCCGACGTCCACAAACTGCTGGATGATGTTCGGCGTTGTCCCTTTCTTTAATCGCGCACGCTTCTTAACGAAGTTGCTTCAGTTTTTTGGTCATCACGGTTAGAGTTGGACTGATAGAAGTGTTAAATTTTGTCTGCTAACTCATGGGATACTATTATTGAAAGTGCGATTAACGTTTCGTTAGTGCGGGTGAAGATAACCCCATGAAAAATCGACAATTTTTATCCCTTTTGTTTAAATGCAAACGTTATTTAAAAAAAAACGAAGAATAATGTCTGATAATTTATTCCAAGAATGGACTGTCTACGGAAGGAATGAATTGATGTTAGCACAACATAGAAATAACACAAACATTAAGAAATTAATTAAGACAGAACAGTTCTTTTAGCCAACCTTTATCTTTGCGTTAAAGCAATATTGTTTTCATGATTTTTTTAGAATTTCAAATTCCTTTAAATTTACTCCTCTCGCCCAACCAGCGTCATAAATTGCTTCACACCTCTAAAGGGGGAAACATTTTTATGCACGGCTTTCCATCACCCAGAAATAGTTTTGGCGTGTGCTGTAAACGTGCGGTTATGGTTTTTATTTGTCCCATAAACCGCTTACCTACGCGGCGAGGATCGTGTGAAGATCGGCATGAATGGTGTAGCTCAAGGGAAGGAATGGAAATGACACAGCACAGTCAGTTAAACGACCTGGCGTCTCCATGGTCTGCCCAAACCGGTGGCGAAATAATCCAGCAACAGTCCCACACTCTTCGTGAAAACATCCATACACAAAGCAAAGAAGCATTTTTCTCGTGTTGTTTTCGTGCATGTTTTTTGTAATGTTTCTTAGGTGTGTTCTGCTGTGCTTAGCGCGCAACACGCCGCCCCGGTCGAATGCGTCGTGCTGAAAATGATTCCTAATTAATCAAGCAGAAAAGAGGAGAGAAAGAGAGCAGTAGCTGTGGGTGCGGAAAATGACAAGCAGATCCCATCGGGTATGAAAATGGGGCGATTATTGCCACACACCACGGATCGTGCATATATGCCGCGCACCGGGGACTACAAGGATGTGATGTGCTGTGCGTAGGTTGTTAAGTTTGTTTGTTGTATGTTTCAAGGGTCTTTTTTGTTGTTTTGCTGCAAATATTGCTATGTTTTTTTTGTTGTTGTTTCTTTCGATGGATGAACAGACGTGAAAATATAGGAACATTTTTGGTTTATTTTTTGGGGAAATATTTTATATATTCCATCCTCAGGGGCCAATGTCGCGCCTGGCAGCAGTCATTTTTCTATCTGCACTGTTTTTATTTGGAATATGTCAGACCGTACGAGGGTGAGATTAATGTGGTTTGGCTTTTTCTTAGGAAAGTAGCTTGTTTTTCCTTTTATTCCGATTTGCATCGTAGGGTGGTTGAACACAATGAAAATCTTGAATCATTTCTAGGAATGGTACTTTTACAATTATAATCATAATATAATACATATAAGAGGCTCAAATTTGGATATTTTATTTACAGACAGCCTCCACATTTTGGGAATGCCTTAGAAAATTGACAAAAGTAGCAAGAAATGACAAAAAAATTTAAATATTCTATTAAAACTAAAAAAACAAATCTAAAATGCGGAAAAAATAGTGCAAAAAAATTGCACTTCTTTCACAATGATATCATTAAAAAGAAACATTCCATTTGTTCTTTATTTATAAATATCGCCAAACTAACGATGGAAACGCTAATGATGCACGGACGGAGCTAAGGTTTGGTGTCATTAGAATGTTTGCCTTAGCTGTCCGCGCGAAGAGATTGCAAAGACGATTCGTTAGTCCCCGCTACCAGAAGGCACCGGCTTTCACTCTCACTTAGTGACACCTTTCCTCTGTCCCATCTTTACGGATTGGATTGGAATGCGAGGTATGAAAAAATACCAAACCATCAACACCGTCCGTCGTCGTCGTCGCACAGTTAACCTTGAAATTGGATCGACTTCCATGTATATATCCAGCTTAAAGGGGACCCCCCATCGAAGGTGGAATGAATACGGGGTCGGGTGAACAGTGCGCACAAAACTCAACCCCCACCACCCCGAACGCCGCCACCACACGGACAGAGAGCAGACGAAAGACAGCTGTCACCAAACAAGCCTTCGATAAAGCGCGCGCTCGCGAGCACACACACACAGCACCGCATGCATAAACGCGGTCAATGTCGATGGCGGCGCGACACTCGGCCGGTGGCGAGATGTCATTCCTCTCGCGCCAAACTAGCCTATCTACTGCTGCTGCGCTTACTCAGGGGGTGGATGACTGTGTTGGCTGTGTTGAGAGATAAATTGTCGCTGCCGCCTCGGCGCGCACGATCGCTCTGCAAACTCTACCGATCGCGCTTGGTTGCGCTTAATCGTTCCGATCGGGCATTCAAAAGTGTGAGCCAAATTTGTAAAATCCGGTCACTCGAACTACTGTGGGGTTGGGGTAGGGGTGCGGTCAATTTCTTTGCCAGAGGGGGCAGCCAACCAACCCGCGGCCCTGCACAAAAGCAGCAGCAGCAGGATGAGGAGAATGATGACGCGATGCAGCTGTTGTGTGGCGGCGAATGGGCGAATGAATCATTGGGATTCAGCTTTCATAACATCCACCCTAAGTTAGTGGTGGGTAAAGTAAGCAAAAATCCGGAGTCGACTCCGATCCGACTCTGATAAATTCGGAATCGACTCCGGAATGTAGGTCCGTGCTGCATTATCCGGAGTCGTTTGAAATCGTCCGGAGTCGTCCAGAATCATTCGGAGCCGTCCGGAATCGTCCGGAGCCATCGTTCGGAGTCGTCCGGAGTCGGCCTTCGAAACAAAAGCCTATATACGAAGTGCATGTGTGAAGAGAAAGACAAAAAAATACAACGAAATGGAATGCCTGATCACAAGCACATTAAACCACACGGTTCCTGTTGACTCCGACCGATTCCGATTCCGGTCGACTCCGATCGACTCTAGACCACTCCGAATGACTCCGACTCCGATCGATTCCGGCCGCAGTCGGATCGTAGTCGTGGGTGCGCTCCGGAAAACACATCACTACAACACACACACACGAGAGTGAGGAAACAATGCTAATCTTAACTAGAAACTATAAACAATGATTGTGTTTGATCAACAGTAGAAGAATTATGATCGTTTCCTCGAAACGTTGCCTTTAAATAACCGAATCTGACGGGCAATACGGTTCCGGTTTAGTTCAAATGACTAACCTCTCTCTTTCTCTGTAAACGCACAAGGTTACCATACTTGTAAACCTCCGTATACCCACCTTGCACATTGTGTACTTCTCGTGCAATCCCGCACTACTTCGGTGTGGATCGAATTTCGCACCCGCAAAAAAAAAAAAAAACAAAAAACATAGTCAGCACTGATGTATCGACGTATTTCGCTGCTGTCAATTAGGACATTTTACACGCGGTCGTTAGGTTCGAAATTTACCTTCATTCCACACACGAATGTGTGTTGTGTGGTGCGTTGTTGTTGTTAGACTGTCCGCCCGAAAACGCGGCTTTGGTGTTGGTGAAACATACTGCAAACCGACACAACACACTAAGACCCTGCCGCCATTAGGAGAGACCTTCGGGATCAAGTGGTGGCCCAACAACTGCTCGAGATCTGTTTTGGGTACGAGTTTCTAATCCAGAGCGAACGAAGAGAGAGAGAGAGATGGAGAGCAATAAGCAAAGCAAGGCCCTAAGCACGCTATCATCGTGTCATGGGTTTGATTCCGTGAGTTGTTCCGTTTCTTTCTAGTGTTATTCCCATGCGTCACCGTCAGGTTTGCCGCCTCGTGGTTATATTATTTGGGCTGTCAAAACGAGCGCGCGTCGACGTCGTCAGTTTTACACGCACCCAACGCGGCTCAAACGCGCGATAAAAGGTGTTAATCGTGCGCGCAGTGCAAAACCTCTCGTACAGGTGAATATAGAAGTAAAGCCCGTAGCGTAGGTAGTGTAGCCAAACACCGCGTGTGTGTGCTCTCTTGCTTCGTGGACACACAGTGGTCAGGGTCAGGCTTCTTCCGCCTTCTATTTTGTTGCGCCGTCGACGCCGCCACGATCTGCGAGAGTGCGCGCAGGCGAACGAGAGAGATCGGTGATGTTGTTGTGGCAATAATCGGTCAGGTTAGGGTAGCAAATAGCGAAACAAACGCTATACACCAACATGTGCTGCCAGGAGCGAAAAGGCACAAGCACCAGATAAGAGAGTGATGATGATGATTCTCCCTCTCCAAACGCCGGCTCGCGTGTGCGCTTGTGTGTATTATTGCGCGTTTGCTAGTACGGCGCGGGTTCCACGCAGTTCACCATACGGTCGCGGGCCGACCAGACCAGCGTGATTCGAGCGGGCGACGACGTGTTGGGGTTCCGTAAAAAAAGAAAAGAAAGAAAAACCGAGTGGTGTTTTTTTCCTTCGTTTTGCGGGGTTCCAACCTAAAAGTGCGCTTAGACCACGTGTTTTTCGCAAACACACACGCACACTCAATCGGTGTGTCTTCCGGTGGTGCAGTCACTCCTGTTCGGAGGGGACAGGTCATAACGGGCCCGCAAGTCATAAGTGTAACGGGTGTAAGGTTTTCGTCATCTTCCCGCACTCTCGTGCGCGCCACTATTACGGTCACAACGCGCGCCTAGCGTGGTTACGCGACCGGGCAAAGCGCAAATCACCACACCAGTTTTGAGCAGCGGTGTGGACCCGATAATATGGTCGAAAGCATTCTTAAAATACTCGTCACGCTGCTGTACTCCTGCTGCGTATGGTTGCTGCAAAGTGTAATGAACGAACTGTGCCTTTTTGCTACTTTTTAATTCGCTTTCCCCTGTGTGTGCGTGTTTTTGGCATGAAAAAGCATACCGGGGGTCGGCGGCAAGCAAACACACGATCAGTTGCCAATGATGCTAATGATTGTTTCCCGTTGTTTGCATCCATTTCAGATAACAACTAAATTTGCCACCATAATGGACTTCAAACAGAACGGGTCGCCAACGGCATCAGCAGCAGCAAGTTCCTCCCAACAGCAACAACCGCTCGTCGGTGGCGTTCTGTACGGTAGCGATGCGCGCAACGGAAGCTCCAACGTGCGTTTGCAATCCCTAAAGCAAAACCAGCTCACGGGGCCGAACCCTTCCTCGACCGCCGGTCCACCGCTGCGCCGAAGATGTCGCAGCGAAAGTCTTCCAATGGCACCGCTCCTGTACGGCTCGGCGGACCAGCAGCAAAGCCGCTCGAAAAAGAGCACCCTCCAAGGTCACGGCCACCATCCTGCGCATCTCAGTAGCCAACATAGGCAAAAGTTCGCCCCAGGGCACGATCATCATCCTGCCGGCGGACCGGGCGGCCTGTACATCGAATCGTTCGCCCTGCAGCAGCAACCACACCCGGGCAACCGGAAAGTTCCACTGCCACTAGCGACCCACGAACTGCTGCCCACGATCGCAACGAGCGCTTCCAATGCCATCGGCAGCAACGGGCAGCAGCAGCAGGCGAAGGAAAACGTCGCACAAAACCATCTGTACGGGGCGGGCGTGAACGCGAAGGATGTGTACATGAGCGAGCTGGACGGGCTGCGGAAGGATCGGCGCAACGGGGGCTACTACGTGCCAAACGAGCTGCAGCTCGAGTCGCGCTTCGCGCGCAACCTCGAGGCCAACTTTGCCACGCGCGCCACCATACTGGAGCGCAGCAGCGGGCGGAAGCTGCGCGCCCGGAGCGAATCGGAACCGCAGGAGTTTATGTACCACAGTGCCCACAGGAACAGTGCCGGCGGCGGCAGCAGTTTGCTCGCGGGCCAGCGCACGGCCGGCCACCACCATCACCATCACCTTCATCACCTTCGACACAGTAGAGATGTGAGTGTGAGAGCAGGCGGAAAGAGTGCTTTAGCCGTGACAGTAAACATGCCTTTTCTTTTATTTCTAGAACACACTGAAACGAACGCGTGACACCATCTCGCCGACACTCGAAGCGGACGAATCGTACGCCATGCTAACAGGCGAGGAGGACACGGCCCTCGGTAGCGAAGCGTCTTTATCGTCCTCAGCAGTCATCACGTGCGTACCGGTGCACTGTCCGAAAGATTCACCTCCCTCGAAAATGGTAAACGCAGCCGACGAGATGGATGTTAGCGGTGATCATGTGCTATCCTCGAGCAGAACCGTCGCCGGCCACCAGCAGCGTGTCAAACCGGCAAAGATCCTGACCGGCACTGCCACCGGCCAGTCCCGAACGGCCAAAGTGACCGTGCGAGCGAACCGTGTCGGCATTAACAGGCTAAAGCCCAAACTAGCCAGCACACTGACCAGCACCGGCGTGGTCGGCACGTCCGTCCCGGGCGAAACGAAACGCAAATCGGCCTCCCCGCAGCCACAAGCCAAGGGCACCGCCGGTTCGTCCATCATTGGCGTGGTGCACAATACGGGCAGCTCGTCGCCAACACCGTCCGGCGTTTCAGTAGGCACAAGCGGCGGCGAATCGGTCCACACGCAGGACCTTGACGCGGAAACGATCGACCAGTCGGATGCGGGCGATGATGACGATCTGGACGACGAGTGTAACGGGGAGGATGACGATCTCGACGACGAGATCGCGATCAGCGGCGACGAGGTGCTGGACGACTCGCTCACCGACTCGGAGGATAACTATCGGTCGTATTTGGCCGCGGCCTACCAGAAGCCAAAGTCTCACTCGGGCTCGCCGTCGCCGTCGCTCGGCAACAGAGCGCCGGCCGTTACGTCGATTGGCAGTGTCGTGGGCGGGTACGCCCCGGCCGGTCCGCTCGCACCGAGCCTGTTTCCCTACGTCCCCCCCTACCTGACGTTTGCGACGCACGAGGAGAAGGGCCCGCCGATGCCGCCCGCAATTCACAAGGTGTTGAAGTGGAAGCTGACGCTCATCACGCCGATCGTCGTGCGCAAGGTGCTGCTAAACAGTGGCTTTAGGTTGTTGAAAAGTAAGTGGCGCTGTGGGATGGTTTGTTATCATAATTTTATCGCTCTTATCTAATAACATGTTGAATTATTCTTCTCTCTCTCTCTCCCGTGCTCGCAGAAACGAACGACTGGATCGGCATATGGGGCCGGCACATGAAGAGCACGCTGTTCAAGACGCTGCGACCGTACCAGAAGTTTAACCACCTGCCCGGCAGCTTCCAGATCGGGCGGAAGGACCGGGTGTGGCGCAACCTGCAGACGCAGATGAACCGCCACGGCAAGAAGGAGTTCGGTTTCATGCCCCGCACCTACATCATACCTCAGGACTTGAAGATGCTGCGTCAGATGTGGCCCCGGTACAACCAGCGCAACTGCAAGTGGATCATCAAGCCGCCGGCGTCGGCCCGCGGCACCGGCATCAAGGTGGTGAACCGCTGGTCGCAAATACCGAAGCGGAAGCCGCTGATCGTGCAGCGGTACATCGAGCGGCCGCTGCTGATCAACGGCAGCAAGTTCGACCTGCGCCTGTACGTGCTGGTCACGTCGATGAACCCGCTGCGGGTGTACATGCACACGGACGGGTTGGCCCGATTCGCGTCGGTCAAGTACAGCGAGAAGTCGGAAACGCTCAGCGACCGGTACATGCATTTAACGAACTACAGTATTAATAAGCTGTCGAACAACTACGCCCAGAACGAGGATGCGGACGCGTGCCAGGGCCACAAGTGGACGATCAAGTCGCTGTGGTCGTACTTTGCCGAGCAGGGCATCAATGTGGATCGGCTGTGGGGGGCGCTGCGCAATCTCGTCCTGCGCACGGTGCTGGCCGGCGAGGGCTCGATACACGCGATGTCGAAGGTGAACGTGGGCAGCAAGTACAACTGCTACGAGCTGTTCGGCATCGATGTGCTGCTCGACTCGGAGCTGGTGCCGTGGCTGCTCGAGGTGAACATTTCCCCCTCGCTGCATTCGGCATCGTCGCTGGATCTGTGTGTGAAGGGGCCGCTGGTGAAGGCGCTGCTTAACACGGTGATGTATCAGGTTGGTGTGCTTAAGCCCGTTTTGGTTTGGGTGGAAAACATTCAATTGGTTTCCGCTTTCGCAGGTTCCCCCAAGAATACCGATGGCAGAGCAGAAAGAGATACTGAAGGAGCAGGGACTGGAGGGACCGCTCTGCTTCGACAAGCGCATCTACACGACGGGATTGTCTAAGACCGAAAGACTGAAACACACCCAATTCATCCAGAAGGACATGGCGCGGGAAGATGTAAGACTTCATCCAATGTATCGCTTCCCCCCAGTGAGCTAACCTTTTGCCAACTTGTTTGCTTTTAGTATCTCAACACAATACTGGAAGAGCTGACGCCCGACGATGTGCGTTGCCTGCTGCTGACGGAGGACGAGCTGGCGCGCAGTGCTCCGCTGGAGCGAATCCTGCCGGCCCCGAACAGCTACCGGTACATTGGGTTTACCGAGAATCCTCGGTACTACAACCGGCTGCTCGACGCCTGGGAGCACCGGTACGGCCATAACCGGTCGGAGGGTATCGCACTGCTGCAGTCACTCTGTGAGCGAAAGGTACACCTGCAGGTACCGCCCAGCACGCTAAAGAAGGTAAGTACCGACGGTGTAGGGTGTACGCTGTCCACAGAGGGCATTCGCGCTACTCTCCAGGAGGTATCTGGATCGTCTCGTGCTTCGAAATCACTCAAACAAAACATCCGGCCTTTTCAAATCCAGATACTTGTTCGCAGGAGGGCACATACATACATGTAAAAAACATATTCTCTATTGTTCAACACACATCCCTACATACCCCGTTTGTTAATACACCCAAAGAGATCACACACACTCACACACATAATACCATGGACACTGCTAATCCTAACACAATAGCAGCACTACAAGCACCTACACATACCGTGCACTCCCGTGTTTACTGAAAATGATTTGCCAATATGCCACAACTCTTAGTGTCTAACTGTCTTACGGTTGGACTTGCCGATAGCCAACACAACACGCTCATACATAACTCTTACTTACTTCATTTTGTAAAGATCCTCTCAACACACACGAGTTCACTTCTTTACTTATTGCTCTTATACTTGCTCTCTCTCTACTTCTCTCTTTCTATCTTTGTTACTAGTTTTGAGACTTCTTCTTTATACAAATTACACATTCTACTCCAGTTACGTTTAATTTTTATCTTTCGAAACAATTTTCTTGTTATATTTCACCGTTTTCAACTATATATTCTACAAACCCTCGCCCTCCTCTGTACATATGCAAAACTAACAAAAAAAAACAAAAACACACAAGTTCTCTTTCTCTCTCTCTCTCTGTTTTCTCTCGCTATAACCGTCAAATACTGAACAAAATCAAAATTACATGCTTTTACTTAATATTTCTTTTTCTCTTACTGTGATCTCAAAAAACCCTTCGATGTGTATGATGGGGGTGTCCAACAACTCACCACCCTTCTCTATTGCGCTCCTCTTGTTGTCGACGAATCGAACCGTTTTTCGTACGATGCGCATCATTTTGCGTGTTGTCGCTTTTGCGTCTATTTATCAAAACGCTTCAAACAAAACCAAAAAAAAAACATCAAATTCATTCACAATATCTGCGTGGCAAAAAAAAACTATGCGCCGCCAACTATGTGATCTCAAACAAAACGCACTGGGGGCGGGCACTTTCGTGTTGCTGTGCACAACACGATCACACAAACCGCCGATGCGCATGCACACGCGATGCGCGCACTAAAAACAAATGTGTGAGCACAGGATATTTGGTCAGCGTTCCGAGCTGCGTACTGGCGTTGTCGAACGATACAGGGTCGTAAGTGTGACATCACCTTTGTTTTTTTTTTTTGTTTACAGGTTGCTTTTCATTTTTGGCATCTTTTTTGATGTTTTTGTGCTCTTTTTGTTTTTTTATTACACTTTGTATAATTTATTTTATTGTTTTGTAACCCTTTTGTTTTTGCGTACCTCACTCCGCACAGAACGCGGCAGTGGTTTGGTTTTATCATTGAGTTTTCTTTTTTTTTTAATTACCCTTTTGAGTGAAATAGTTTCTTTGAATTTTCTATGATTTTGTTTCTTTGTCTTCTTTTGCTTTTTCTAACCATTTGAAGAAGCATTTTTTGGCAACCGAATAATTGTGTTTTTTTTTCTTTTAACTGTCGAATTGAATTCATCCCGTTCTAGGAAGCGTAGTGTTGTGTTTGGTCGATTTGGAATCTATTTGCGATTTGTTTGAATTGAACACTAGACGCCCGACTTTGTAAATCCAATAATAATAATAATAATCATATCGGCAAGCTTACCCGTTGCAGTTTGTAAAGATTTTTTTCTTATAGTGTCGTTTGCCGTTTGTGTTTAAACACTCCTTAGATTGTTGCTAGTAAGAATGAATTTGCCGAGATTTAGTGCGTGAGGTAATTTCGTTATTTTTGACAGTTCGACACACTCTTCAATGATATTGTTATTTAGCAGACCAGAGTATAAAATAGTTGCTCTGTGTATTTTCCCTTAGTTCTATAGATTCGTTTCATTTTCTATTTCTACTACATTACGATGAACTTTTATGTATTTATGCTAGCTTACATTGAATCGATTCTACCTGTGCGTGCATCTTACATTAAAACAAAATGTCACTCGAAAAACTTCAACCGTTGATACTAAACCGATACAACACGCCTAGCAATTAAATAACAATTTCTATATTGTACTTCCTCAACACGATCGTGTGCCACATATTTCTCATAATCTTTTTTTTTTTTGAGGTTAACAAACGACTAAACCTCGTTGATAAACGATTTCTCTTTTCTTCTTCCTTTTTCTAAACTGCACTTCTACAATCAAATCTCTGCTCCCGCTGTAGGCGATCGAAGATATCATCGAATCGATCAATAACGGCGGTAACAATATTTGGGGTGTTGCAAATCCCTACTGTTGAGCTGTTTCCAAATCCACCCCCAAAGCCGTGCAACCCTATCCCCCCCCCCCCTCCCAACATCCCACGGAATGCCCACCATCGGGGAATGAAGCGATGCGATCACACTTCGTTCTGTTACGATCAACCCTTTTATCAAACCTGAAACCTTTTAGTTCCATACTCGCTCTCCACATCGTTAAAATACGCCCTTGCGTTGCCCTGTTGTGTCGCTGTTGAATTTGAACACACCCGCCACACTTGTTGCGTTCCTTACTCCCGCGAACACCCCCACCCCCTCCCCTTTCTTCTCCGATCAGGTAATATCGATCGTGTAATGTGTGTAAGCTACTCCGTTGTTTAGATGTGCAGTGAATACTACGCTACCCAAACCCGCTAGCCCTGTTTTCTTCTCGTATTGTGTTACTAGCCCTTTTTTGTTCTTGTGTTGGACAGTTCTGAATTCTTCGTTCTCTGGTAATCGTTCGAAAACGTTAGAGCAATGTTGGAAAAAATAGTTTTCCTTCTAGTGTTGAACATTTGTTTAAGCGTTTGGTTTGGTTCGTCACTACTAGCTCTATAGCCGTGTGTGGATCTCTCTTTCTCTTCCCCTCTCTCTCTCTCTCTCTCTCTTTCTCTTTCTCTCTCTCTTGTCACTAGACTTTCCCATCGATCTTTGTTCGGTTGAACTGGATTCATGCCTCCGTGAGGGATGATAAAACATTGATTAACAATTAACAATATCGAACCACTTTACGGAGGTATGAACATTCCGGTCCTAGAATGGTCATGTTGTACCATCGAATATTTCTAATTATCTAACAAAGAATGATGGTGTCCCGGAAATAGTTGCAATAGTTTCTCTCTTACTTCATTTGAAATCATCATCCCCGTGTCACGATCATCACATTACATTTTACATATCTAGATTTATAACAATAATAAATCACTCATCATCAGTGCTTCAAAATGTCATAAGCATCACGAGATGTGTACCAACGAAAACAATGACCATGTCTGTGGTAGCTTGATGGTCATTGCTGATATATGACATGCCGAACACGACATGCGAGAGCTTGAGTCAAACCCGATACTCTGACTGACAAGCTGAGCTTAATGCCGGCCAAGCATTATCATGATTTTTCTTGCTGTGAACAGTGCTGCCAAATGCCACTATTTCGGTCACCTACACTCATGCCTGAAACGAAGCTCAAATCAGCTCACGTAATCAACTGAGATGATCAGAGGTGAGACTCAAATAGTTACTGGATCAATCACATGCTTGGTGACATTTTGTTTAGCGTCCAACTCTTGGCCACTCACTTGGTCACGACATTTTCTGTCGATGATAATCACGACATTCTTGGAATATACTTGGCGTGTAGTTCCAAGCAAAATAAAATGAGCATTCTTTCGATAGAGTGAGAATTTGATTTTCTGTCGGGTCAAACAGAGTGAGAAACCATGCTCATTTTGTTTCTTGGAACCACTCGCACACACCCCATATCTCTCATGACTATCGTGATGATCACCGACTGAAAATGTCGCAACCAAGTGACTGACCATGAGTTGGTTGCACACAATGTCACCAAGCATGTGATAGTCGCAACAACTGTGTGAGTCTCGTCTCTGATCATCACAGTAGAGCTCGTGACGCTGATATGATTTTGTTTCAGCCGGAATTTGTCATGACTATGTGAATGAAATTTTGCAGAACTGATCACAGTTAAAAACAAAGTCATGAAAATGAGACTGACCAAGCGATGGTCGCAAAAATGTCACGAAGCATACATTGGTCACACCAATCGTTTTGAGTATCACCTCTGATTATCACAATTAACTACGTGACGCTGACATGGATTTGGTTTCAGTCAGATTTTTTACGACATTAACAGTGACATTTTGCAGCACTGCTCATCATATCTCAATGCGTATCGTACTCCCTGTTTGATCGATGTTGTGAAAATATTACAAGTGTTGGTTACTTTCCCAATACCTTAGCACCCCTTCACCGTCACTATTTGTCGCCCAAATAGTCGAATACGTTTCATTTCATCGTATGTTACAAACTCTCATCATCATCATCATCACTATCATGCTAGGACGTGTTTGTGTCCTTTTTTGTCATTAAAAAAAGCTGTTGTTAGGATGTTAAACTAAAAACCAACCAGCCACTCCAAAACGTAAAGCTCTCGCATCCTTTTCTAGACCACCTACTTCTTAATGCACAAACAATCCTTTGTAACATTTGTATCCTTTTCTATACCTCTCTTTTCTGCCGCTTCTTGATCATATGCCTTTGCTCCCGGACGGACAGGACTGCAACAATAAACCACAAACGGATAGTACAAACAGTGAGAACGGCTCGCAGGACAGTGGCATCCACACGGAGCAGACCAGCCTGTCCGAACTGCCGTCCCAGGAGTCGTCCTCCATGTACCAGTCGCAGGAATCGATCGACCAGCTGCCGGAGGATACGCCTCGCCGCAAGCCGATCCCGACGGCCGCGGTGACGACCACCACCCCCAACGGTACAGCCGAACCGCCGGCGACCGCGACCGACGAACCGCCATCATCGCTCGTCGTCACCGCGCAGCCCATTGTAATCCGTGCCATTTATCCACCGGGTAGCAACAATCTGCTCAGCACCCAGACGATAGAGGTTCCGGTCGCGGTCCTGGCACCGGCCGCCGAACCGACCGGTGCATCGCGCGACCCGGCACCGACGATCGAGGGTGACAACGGTGACGACGGCATTCGGTTGGGTGACAAAATTAAGCAAATCCTAGACGACGCGTTGCTGCTGAAGCAACAAGAGTGTGGCGGCGATACAGAAAACACGATCATCGTACAGGAATAGTGGTGTACTACAACACCCACCCGGGGGGCGGGTGTAGTAGCAATGGATGGGGACTCCCGTTCAGTTCGAAATAGAAATAGTTTGCATGCTTGTTAAACACATACACACACAACACACTCTGTGTTCAAAAAATCATTGTTCTCTCCTTTGACTGTAGGCGATCTTGCTCTTCTGCCCATTATGTACAAGGGTGTGCGGTGTGTACTCACCCGTTGCCCTTGTTCGGGGTGTGTTCGCTGTCGATGTAATAATGGGCCAGTTTATACAAATTGTGATCAGTAAGGTGTTTTCTAATAATAGTAGCGTGAATCTGCCTATAAACTTATCTACTAAAAACGATTTTATGAGAAAAGAAAACGCAAAGCCCTTCCCCCAACAAACTCTACTTTCCACGTTCGCGACGCGTGGTTCAATGCTGCACTCGATCGAGGAGGGAGCGACAAGGTAGGAAAGAAGCAAAACCCCAAGTAGGCTAAATTAAAAACGGGCTGTAGCGTGCGACAACCGACATGTGTGCGTGTGTGTATGTCTGGTTGTTAAAATATTCAAACTTAAGCGATTGATAATAATTGGCAGTCACTCCGAAGGGTGACTGTGTCGTCCCCCCTTTGCTTAGTGACACACGCGCTAAGGTAAACTGTGGACTCGTGTGTTAGATGTTAGACGATCGCGTGATGTCGTGATTTAGAAGGATACACACAACTCAAAACAAAAACGAAAGTAAAGACACAGGATGGTAAAACTTGGTTAATGTTACTAGGAAGCGATTGAAAAAAAAAAACACATTGATTGAAACTAGAGAGACCTACAGGGATGATTTTGTTGTCCCCATTTTTTTTTTTTTATTTAAAATAATCCGAAATTCATTAATTCTTCGTTCGATGCGTTTCAAAACTTTCACAACATATTTCAAACTCATGTTGTTCTTTTACAGATACTTATCGTCAGGATTACAAGAACAGAAATTTGAAATAGCTTCCGAAAAGTTCCGAGAAAAAAAACCCATCTCCAGCAGCTCGTGTGCGAGAACTACTTAAAGGTAAGGATAAATAATACGATAAACAATGGCACCAACACTTTCCCTGCACCTCCCCCCCCCCCCCCCTAATGCTCTGCGCTTACGTTTTCCTTGTCGTACCAATCGGCTTGATCGTCCGCCTGTTTGTTGGTGCGGGCTTTCTCCTGCCCGCCCATCCGCTGCCGGAGCATCTTGTTCTCATCCGCACACTTGTTCGTGATGACGCCCCGCACATGGCATTCCTCCACGTTGCACTTCTTCATCACGTACTCGACAATGTCGGCCACCACCTTCGGCGGCAGCGCTCCCTTCACCGGCCGGTCCACCTCATTAATCCGGGCCGGGCACGGCCGTCCGCTGAGCGAACAGGAGGCCAGCGTTTCGCGCGTGAACAGCATCTGCAGCAGCTTGCGCGTACCGAACTTGTAGCTGTGCCATCGGACAGCTTCCAGGGCACGCTTCGGCACCAGCGTATTGTTGCTGCCGAGCGGGACCTTCTCTGAGGTGGGATCTAGGTCTAACATCACCTTCGCCGGTTTATTTACGCTGCGGCGGGCTGCCGTACTGCTGGTGCGCGTACTCTTCCTCTTACCGCCGCCGCCGCCGCCCTGTTCGGCTTCACTGTCCTGCAACGAATCGTTCCAATCGTCCCGGATCAGCTCCTGCACTGCCACCGCCGACGACGAGTTGGGGCTGGAGTTGCCGATCGTACTAACGATCTCGTCCTCAAACTCCACGAACATGGTGGTGGTGGTGTTGTTAGCCGTCGATTCGGAGCACGATTTCGCGATCGAATCGTCCGCGGCGGCAGTGGTCGTCGTGTTGCTGCTTGTCGCGGCGACCGAAGACGATGTCCAGCTCTGGTTGCTGTTGGAAGTGGTGTGGTCCGGTTGCTGCCGATCCACGTCCGCGATCCGTTTTACGCTTTGCAGCTTGAGCCACTGCTGCGAACCGTTCTCTTTCAAACTGCTCACCACAATGTGGTTGTTGTTGGTGCTGGTAGTCTCATAAAAGACGGTCCCATTGCTCTCGGGCACCACATTTGCCACCATGACGTCACTCGAACGTCCCTGTTTGCCACTCGGCTGCTGTTTCTTGTGCAGCTCCGTCAGCTCCTTCCGCATGTCCGCGAGCAACGCATGCTGGTCGACCAGCTTCTCATGCAGCTCCTGCATCACCTTCCGGTTGTAGTCGCTCTCCATCCGGCAGCTCTTCTGCTCCGCCATAATGCTTTCCAGGTAGGACAGGACGCGGGCAAAGTGAGCGTCCTGCTGCTGCGAGCCGTACGCATCCGACGCCGCGCCGGTCGTTTGCGTTTGCTGATCGAACGTCATCGGCGGTGCTTCGTGGCGCGATGACGCCCGACGATCGGCGTGCGTATAGCGGGCCATTTTCGAGCGCATCGGGAGCGGCGGCGGTGGTGACGATTCTGTTTGGTGCGAGCAGTCGGAAGAGAAGGAAATTGTGGCGTCCTCGTTGCCTGCTGCTGCTCCACTCGGCTCCTGGGTCGTGGTGATGGTAGCGGCAGTCGATAGTCTCTTTCCAGCACCGCCATTATCCTTGTTGTTGGTGACGGATGAAACAGAATCACGCCGCTGTCGTTTTCCGTTGCTGTTGGACTGGAGGATAAAGGAAAAAAATGGAAGATGTTAATACAGAATGTTCCTTGTTCCTAGCTGTATTTTTTCTCAAAACACTTACAATCCAATGCTCATCGCCACCGTACACTCGCAGTCCCGGTTTCTGGTGTGACGGTGTGAGACGATCGTTATGTTCCGGCCCTCCGTAGTACATCAGGGGCGGTAGATGATGCTTTCGCGACGAGTGCGTCTGGTTAACCGATTTCGTCATCAAACAGTTCGCTACCATAACTCGTAGCTCCTGGAGTTCGGTTTCGAGGAACTTTCTATCCTCTGTAAAAAAAGGACATTTTGGGTGTTAAAACTTGGTTAAATTTAATAAATAAAAAAAATACACAAAAATTCTGCAACACTTACCCGATATCATCACGATCGTGGCCGGCATAATGTACCTTCCCCGTCGCACGTGCACCATCTTCCCGGTGTACAGTCCGGCATCTCGCTTCCGCGGCGGCCCATTGTGGTTCTCATCCGACCGGCCCTCGTGCGAAGGAATGTCCACGATCTGGGACGACTCGATCACCGTGTACGCGTTCGGCTCTTCATTGGCCGTGTCCCACTCGATCAGTGCCCAGCAGGGCGGGTCCACAACCCCCGCACCGCCACCACCACCACTGATGTCGTCTTCCGTTTTGAACGATGCGGCCGTTTGCTGCTTCTCGGAGGGATGGTAATAGGCCGTAATCGGTCGGCTGCCGGTTGATTTCACGGTCTCCCCCGAACCGTTGATGGCTGAATTGCTACTCTTTAACACTGTGGCAGGCGGCTCATCGTCACACGCCGTTTTGGCGGGCTCGTACGGTGATTTCACTACCGCGTCACGGTCCTGAAATGTGTAGGGCGCTTCCATCGTACACGGCTGCTATTTGGCACTAGCTAGCGATGCCACTGAAGAACGAAGTGGTAATGACACAAACGCGGCCTTTGCTACAAAAGGAATGATCTTTTTTCTGTGAATAAGCGTTAACGCATTACAAAAGGCAACTCGCACACAAACACACACACGTACTGTACTAAGAGTGAACAAATAATAAGTGTGAGGTGTTCCCCCTTTCTGAACTCGTTTTATACACCATCTATGG
Organism: Anopheles arabiensis; assembly: GCF_016920715.1. NCBI lineage: Eukaryota > Metazoa > Arthropoda > Insecta > Diptera > Culicidae > Anopheles > Anopheles arabiensis. The sequence continues at coordinate 27,322,282 of NC_053518.1, forward strand.
ATTGCTTTGACCCACTGCATGCGGTTGTGTTAGTGCAAGGTAAGGGATTTTTGCTCGCTAGGTAAGGGATATGATCCTTCCTCAGTGGTGGTAAAAAATCTCAGTTAGAATCTCCTTGTGCTGCTGGTAGTGAAGGAAGATCCTGGGTGGCGCAGGTAGTAGGAAAATACGTTGCAAAGCGAACGGCTGGGTAGGTAGAATCACGAAACTGGGAAAAGAAGGGACTTGCAATTCTCCATTCTCCTTCCATACCAACGAAGCACACGAACCGGTTGCGACAGAGCGAATGCAGTAAGAATCCTGCATCCTTGCGTCCCTTTTCGTACGGGTAAGCCCGAATTGAGGGTTGTCCCGGTGAAGGTCCCTATTGGAAACATAAATTACCTGAGCTTTTCTTAGCTCTCGCAGTCTCGGTCTCTTTCTCGGAATGGAACATCTATATCGTGTCCTTTTCGTTTGGCTGTTTCTGCTATTTCCCACTTCATTTGGGTAAGTCTGTGTATTGGTATTTCTTTGTTGTTTTTACAATTGGGTGGTAGAGTATTCTTATGGGTAATAAATCATACACGCACAAAAAGGTTTGAATTTTTACCACGGTCTGCGACGTAACGAAGATATTATTAAGATAGTAAGACAATCTTTCATTTTTGTATGATTTAGGACAATATTTATTTGTACGGGGTTCCCTCCTCCCGTACCCTTTTTGGGACGCATTGTATGCCGAGAATGTAATACTTTGGAAATTTGAAACCTAATAGGTAATAATTGGATATACTCCTAGAAGCTAGATTTTAAATGTAATCTCTGCGCACAGCTTAAAAGGCGTTCGTGTGGTAACTGTATGTACATGTGTGTGTGTGTGTGTTTTTTTTTCTAACTTGCATTGTGTTCCGCTTGTTGGAACATTTTTAAACTAAGAAGCCACTCTCCAACTGGTTCATCTAATATCATTTGCTGTACTTAGCAACGACCTCCTTAAGCAGCGCTTGCTGTGAGCTGGTTAAATCTTGCCGCTCACACATCTCATCCCGCACCGCCGTCAACGACTCCACATCCTTCGCTTGACACGATACGACGAGCGACTGTAGCAGAAAGACGAGCTCCTCCGGCAGTGGGACCGGCTGACCTCCGTCCGGTCTCAACTCCCGCCCGGCATCACCGACGGTGGAGTACCGCTCGATAAACTTATGATCGTACCGCACGGACGGGGGCAGCTGCAGCAAACACAGCAACAGCAGCCGGGACACCTCGATCTTTCGCATCACGTCCTGATACAGTGCTTCACACTTTCGCTCGGTAACGTCGTCGTAAATCTCGGACAGCTTCTCAAACGCACCGACGTAATCGCGCCCGGCCAGACTTTCCTCCGCCGACCGTTCCAGATCGGCGATTCGATGGCAGGGTGAGCTGAAATCGCTCGTCAGCTCCACGCTCGGGCTGATTTCCTTCAGTTCCCGTATGATGGCCGCTCCGATGACGGATTTGTCGGGCAGGCGGGAAAGGGCTTGCGTGTAGCAGCGGAACGCACCCTCGTGGTAGGCGTGGGCAATGTTGCTCACCCGCAGCCGCTCCTGCTTAGCGTGCGCGGTGCGGAAGGATCGTGCCGCACGGAGCAGTGCCTCGACCTCGCCCGTATCGTTGCCGATAAGCTTTTCGCATTTGCTTTGACCGATGTAACATTTCGCTGCATATTCTGGCTGGAATGCTTCGTTGAAGCTGTTCGCTAGCGCACCGAACTCGTCCGAAACTTCCGATACACTTGGTCCGAAGCGTCTGAAAAAGGGGTTTTTGTGCTTTGCAATGAATGTAGCAGAGGAAGTTGTTTTTGGGGCGAACGCACTTACTTGATCAATACTCGCTGTATCTTCTTCAGCTTGTTGCATGTCGTTTTGTACTGATAAATCAAATCAGAGCTGGCCATTTTATTTAGCAGCGGCTCCGAGATGGCTCGATTCGACCGAATCTATTCACTCGCTCGGTGCAATTCTGATTGCTTCAATTGCTTTTTCTTGTGTTTTTTTTCGTCCCTCTTCACAGCGATGATGTAAACAAACAGCTGTCACTGGGCCATTGCGATAGGAAAACAGAGAAACGTGCACCGAACCGATCGTACCTCTTGCTGGGAGCGGGCAAAAAGTTAGGAAAATCTGTGTAAGTATCTAATTGGAACCTGTTTTTCGTGCATTTCAAAGAAAACTGAAGCCATTTACATTACTGTGAAGCATCGGAAAGCACAGTAAAACGTGTTGTTTGGACGATTCCAGCACTGCCCCGTTTCATTGTTTATGCAATCTCTGTTTCAGCTTCGGTCGTTCCAAGGAGAGGTGAAAATGCGACACGCAAAGTTCATCGCACGCACGGTGCTGGTGCAAAACAACAACGTCGAGGAGGCATGCCGAGTGTTGAACCGCATTTTGGGCAAGGAGGAGATTTTCGACCAATACCGACGCACTCGTTACTACGAAAAGCCATTCCAGGTACGGTAATCCAGCTCCCCGGCCCGGTCCCAACGTTGAGCCGGTCCATATCTGTTGCTGAAATTTGCTTCTGATGTATGATATTTCTGTTGCAGACTCGACGACGCATCAACTTTGAACGCTGCAAATCTATTTACAACGAGGACATGAATCGAAAAATCCAATTTGTGCTCCGCAAGAACCGGGTCGAGCCGTTCCCGGGATGCAATTAGTTTGATCGGTTACAAAATATATTCGCTGTAGTCTGGTGAAGAGATCATGATACGTTTATTTATTCATAAGAATCATGCTGTGGATGAGAATTAACCACAAACGAATACGATTGTTTGCTTTTGGTCAATAATTTATTGAAAAAGTTGTGAAATTGTGAAATATTTCAACGCGCCACCCAGGAAGACCTGCAGCCGACACATTGCACGAGCGCTCTGAGAACTGAAAGCGGCACCGTAAACCAAGCGACGCGGGGCGGCGATGTCAACTGTCAAACAGATGACACGACAGTGTGGGAGCGAGCAGGCAACAGCACATAAAAAAGAGGAGTCAACTTTTCTGGGACCGAAAGAAGCGAAAATTCCGTGCCGATCGTGTTTGCGCTTTCCTGGATTTTTCAAGCCAGGTGCAAAGAAAAGTCGGAAAATTGGGTGCACCGTGCAGCTACACCGTTCGCTACACAAGCGCACACACACGGCCGCCTACGCAAACCGATAGATCCGGTGCAGCGAGCGTGATTAGCTTTCAATTCCCCCTCCCGACACTCTCTGCACGGACCTGGAACTGCAACGCGTTCCAACCCGGGGGTAGTAGTAGTGGTTGGTTGTCCCTTGGCCTGATAATTGGAGCGGTGCCGCCGACCGTCGAACGTCCTCCCGGTATTGACCGACCGCGAAGACCGCGTTGAAGACGTCCTGGTGTTTGTGTGTGTGTGCTGCTGTATTGCTGGAGCACGCCAAGGAGACGGTTTTTATCGTATCTTTGAAGCGAGCGTGTGCTTGTGTATGTGTCAGTGCAGTGTGTATGTGTGTGTGTTGATGTTGCGGTGCGTGTGGTTGTGCGTTAGTAAAAAAAGTGAATCCAAGTAGGCAGGGCCCACACCAAAAGCGGGGTCGTGCAAAGTCGTTGTCCACAAGGCCCCGTTGTTCGTACCACTCTCATCCCACGGGAGCTGGCAGAAGTTGTTTGCGTGGAAAAGTGTTTTTATAATTAATTTGTTGGTGCATTGAAGTAAGACGGGCGGCAACGTCCTCGAGACCCCACCCCCTACCAGCGACACACAAGGGCTCTCGCGAAACGCCGCTGACGATCGTGAGATCACGCGAAAGGAGTGGCAGCAAAAAAAGAAGCGCCGAATTTGGGAAGCGAAGCGAAGGAAAGTCCCATCCCTTCCCGGGGTTTAGCGAAACCAGCAAACAAGACAAATTTGACGTAACTTACCACCACCATCGCAGGGGCAAAGACAGTTTGCCAGTTTTGGATGAGCAAAAATGATTCTGCTAGAGATCAACAACAGAATTGTGGAGGAAACGCTTACAGTGAAATTCAAGAATGCAATCGCAGGGTGAGTAATCCGTCGCCGCGTACGACCGACTAATCGTCATCATCATCACGTCATCGCCGGGCATTGTGCGGCAGCGTAAACTCCCTTCTTTTCGCTTCTTCCCTCCTCAACGGCTACTGGGGATGAAAGCATAAACAAATTGCTTAGAGGCACTAACCACATTAATGAGATTTGTTTGCAGCATTGAAGCGCGGCAGTTGTTCCTGCATGGGAAGCATAATATTAATGGTCTAAAATGGAAACTTGTCCCTCTCCGTGTTGCTGCTACCCCGTGTTTTCTGCTCGGTGACGCATCATGAGTGCGTTCCGCAAGCATGAGTTTTTAGAAACAGCCTTGCAAAACCCTCCAACAGACACGTTTCGCATGCACAGCCTTCCTCCTATGCTTCCGATGTCATCGACTGTGGACGGACCGTTTGGCTCTTGTTTCAAAAGCACCGAGCCAACACCCTTTCCGAGGCAGATAAATGTGCTGAAGGGACAGAAAAATGCTCTGCGGTGGTTGCTGTTATCGCGCGCGCTCGCCCGCTTATCGGCGCAATTTTTGGCCGCTTAAGTCCACAGACGACGACTACGACCACCCGACACATACACAGAGACTAGTGCACCGTTTGAAAAAAAAACGCACCCCAGTCGATGATGATTTTTGGAGGAGGGGGGGGGGCTTTTTTGGGGTGTGATGAATGTTAATGCTTGCCTTATCTTTTCCCCTTGGCCGTTCACCATAATCGCCCCCGGCAAAAGCAACGTACTGAAAATGATGGCTCAAATGAATCGGCTCTGTAATGGTAAAGGGACTAATGAAGCGATGTATTAAGATTTTCATGCGTTTTGTTTATTGATGCATTGCAGAAGTGCATGTTTACATTTCGTGTAAGAAGCATTCCAAATATATAATGTGTTCGAAAGGCAGGAGAACGAATATTTGCCCGTCTACACACACACACTCTCACCATTGCTCGCTTTGTGGGGTTGATCGTGGTTGCCGTTTCCATATCGAACCGTCTTTGTATCTTATCTTGTTAGGCAACTTCGTCGCAATTTTCGTTATCGATGAAGTGGTGGTGTCACACCTGCATTTACACTAACACTTCAAACCATACTTGGTTTGGTTTGTCCCCTTGAATCCATTTTCCATTTGATTTTATTTGTATATCAAATATCAAATCGACAAGTCAGCAATATTTATGGCTTAGTTTGAAATGAAAAATCATAAAACAAAACGCAATGTGCTCGTTACGGCGAAACGATGAATTGTTATAAGCAAACAAATATTCGCGGCTTCATGCCCTTTTGCAATCAAGGTTTCCTTTCCTGTGAACAAACTTACCCTCAACTGCAATTGCTGCAATTCTCTCAAATGCTTCCACACTACAAAGAATTCCCCATATGATTCATTTAACTCCCGCGCGATAAGTAAAACATTTGTCAGCGTCCCTCGAACAATGTCATCATCGTCTTGGTGACGGGAAACTTTCCCCCGTCCCGAACGAGTAACATGTCGTCTCGTTTAATTCGTACCCGTTTACTGTCGTTTTGCTTGTCTCTTCCGGACAATATACATTTCCAATGTACTGATGCATTGCCTCTTTTTTTATCTCTTCTCCATTGTAGAAACAAGGCGGAATCCATCGATGTGACGGTAGCAGACTTCGATGGAGTTTTATTTCACATCTCGAACATAAACGGCGATAAAACGAAAGTGCGAGTAGGTATTCCTGTACTGTATGGACATTAAAACTAGCCGACAGAAGAAAAAAACAAAAGTTCCACAGCAGAAAGAAGCATAAAAAAGAATACGGACCCCCCACCACCCCTTAAAAAGGGTAAAAGTAGAGCAGCGAGGATGGGGACAAAAATTGAGACTATATGAGGACAGTGGCCGGAGCGAAAGCACCATTATCCAATTGATTATCGGCAAAACTATACATGTGTCTCGACGCACTGGTCCGTGTGGCGCGCGCGGTGTTCGAGTCGCTCGTTCGAGAAGTAGTGTGAATGTCCTTGTGGCGGGCTGATGCCAAGAAGCGATCCAAACGAACGATGCCAAACGCGCACTAGGCCTCTTATCATTTGCTGCCACTTTTGTTCGTTCGCTGCTCTCTCCCGTCATTCAGCTATCTAAAATGCTACATGATTGTTTTATTTATTATGTTGCTGCTTGTTCCCGTTTTCTCCCGCAGACGAGCATATCGCTAAAATTCTACAAGCAGCTACAGGAGCACGGTGCCGATGAGCTGCTGAAGCGCGAGTATGGCGACCTGCTGGTAGCCCCCGAGGACGGGTACAACGTGTCGGTGCTGGTCGATCTGGAAAACATACCGGAAAACTGGGAGGAAACGGTGCGAAAGATCGGCCTGCTCAAGCGAAACTGCTTTGCCTCGGTGTTCGAGAAGTACTTCGACTTCCAGTCGCAGGGCGAGGGCGAAGGCGAGGGCCAGAAGCGGGCAGTAATTAACTATCGTAACGATGAAACGATGTAAGTGTGGGTTGGGAGGGTTTAGAATCGTACGCCATCCTTTCGTTTGAACGTTTTAGCTAAATTGCCTACTGTTGAATGGTCAGGAAGTGGTGAGCCTTTCTAAGTGCGAGCGAAAGGATGGCAAAATAGAATTGTTGCATTTGATAATTAATATCGTCCCCTCCCAACTTCCATTGCAGGTACGTTGAAGCAAAGCCGGACCGTGTGACCGTCGTGTTTAGTACGATATTCCGCGACGAGGACGACGTAGTGTTAGGGAAAGTGTTCATGCAGGAGCTGCGTGAGGGCCGAAGAGCTTCCCACACGGCGCCGCAAGTATTATTCTCCCACCGGGAGCCACCGCTCGAGCTGGCCAATACCGGGGCACGGGTCGGCGAGAACATAGGCTACGTAACGTTCGGTAAGTGATTGAGCAAGCCGACGGGGGCTTTGGATTCGATTGAGTGCTTTATTTCGACAAGCTATTTATCGATTTTTGGCATTTTTTTTTCTCTCTCTTTGCAGTACTATTCCCACGGCATACTGCGAAGGAAACGCGCGATAACACGATCAATTTAATTCACATGTTCCGTGATTATTTGCATTATCATATTAAGGTATGTTGGACAGGGGAGGGGAAAGCAGTTCCAAACCAAAGGCAGTTGGTGGTTATTGTTATCTTTTTTTATAAACTACTTCCCCCCAGTGTTCGAAGGCATACATCCACTCCCGAATGCGGGCAAAGACGACGGAGTTTTTAAAGGTGCTCAACCGTGCTCGACCGGAGCCCAAAATAACGGAAAAGAAAACAATAACGTAAGCATTGTAGATTTTTTTAATACCGAGCTCTGGACAAAATTGTGATAACCGTTTTTGTTCATACTTTTACATACTTTTGCAGCGGCCGAACATTCATCAGAAAAGAATGATTCTAGAAGTTGTCGGACGCGTCTAGTTGTTAAATGTGTAAGTATTCAAAACGAACCTAATAAAAGGAGGAAAAGAGACGGCACGAGAAAAGCGCAAACGGAGGGAAAACCGATGGCAGAAATCCCAACTGGTCTCTCTTTTTTCGGAAGGAAGTGTAAGTGTAAAGGAAGTGGGTTTTGGGCAAATTCTGCTATCGCGAGGACAAAACAGTGCAGTGTCCGTGATTTGGTAGGCATAAAACCAAACCACCATCCCCACTCTTCTTCGCCGAAGCATCGTAAGCAAATAAACCATTTTCAAGCTGGTAACCGATTTGTTTTCGACAGTGTGTTCCTCTTTGGTGGGGACGGGGGTACGCACACCCACCCATCGGTGTAGGAAATGGCCAACGAAATAGTAATTGTAAGCCACAGCAAGAGCAAATGGTGCATAGGTGTGTGTGGTATATATAAGCTAACATCAAACAAATCCTAGCCTGTTACAATAGAATTCTAAACTTCTCACCCGAGATAGCCCGAGAGAAAAAAGGGGATAAAGGCCACCACAATTTAGCCTATTACACAGTTTGACACACATTTGATAGTTAAAAATTAGTCGAAATTATACACTTTCGAACCAACCCACATACCCACATGCCGCAAAATGGATGCAAATTCAAACACACCATTATAAGAGGAAAAAAAACAGTCAGTAGCATTCATTCTTAATCGTCGCTGCCAATGTGAAACAAAACAAGAAAAAAGCTGTATTGTGTAAACAAATAGAACTCAACAAAAAAAAAAACGTTAGGAAAATAGGGCCAAATGTAAGGACACTCCTTTGCAGGGGGGAGTGGGCAATTCTTAACGGCTTTGCTACAAAACAAGAGGAAAAAGTGTAGAAGTCGTTCAATTGAAAGAGAAAAATAGAGCTACGCTAGTAAGGAACGGGGAGGGGCAAGTAAAAAAAATTGCAGTATGAGCTAAGGATAACTAATTTTATAAAAAGAAAGGAAGAGCAAAATTAAAAAATAGGACACGAGTCAGACAAGGCAAAAAGCGTGGTGAACGGCATAGGAGAGTAGAGTAAGAAGACGCATTTATCCGGAAGCCACACACACACTGCTAAAAACTAAAATCGCACAAACGAACAGAACCACAATGGTCAATGCTGCTTGAAGTTGTGGGCGCTGTGGTTTGCTCTGGTTGGTTCGGACAAAAAGGGGGGAAAAGGGCGAGAAGCAGCAAAGAAAAAAGAAGAAGAAGAAAAAAGCGGAAGACACACTAATCAATTTACTAATCAATTGCGAATGAGATATCAAAAAAAAAGGAGAGCTCTAATGGACGGCGCGTGATCGTTCGTTACAAAAACCGATCCGTTAGAGATGATGGCGCAAAGGATCGATTGAAAAAAATGAAGCAAAAGCTAGCACATTAATAAGCGCATTAATAAACCCTCCATTAAGAGCGGTCCCTAAAGTCCGAAGAGAAAAGGGATAACTCTTCTGGATAGGAATGAAAGCAACTTAAATGCAATATACTAATCGATTGAGAGAAGAAAATGGTAGTACTAAAATCGAAATGGACGAGAGAGAACGAGAGAACAAGTTACGTGGGGCATAGATTGTTTTCCTCATCAAATTTTACCAAACTACACACACAAGAAAAAGCCGTTGTTTACTATTAACTACTACAGCTAATATTATTATTACCTAGTAGCCTTTAGTGCGAAAACACCGTCGGTGAAGTGAAACTGGAGGGAAAAACATGACTAGAGAGAGAGAAAGAGAGAGACGAAATGAGTACTAAGAACAAGCAAGCCTAGCAAACGAACAGATAGTTAAGAAATGATCCTCATTTATAGGTAGCGTTCGCGTTTCTGGTAGAGAGAGAGAGAAGATTAACGGTAGGATTGGTTGCGGGGGATGGCCATTAACCTGGGATCGCAGCGATCGAGCTTCTAATTGCGGTGTACTGTGGTGATGATGATGATGATCGGTGGATCATATTCTTCCAGTTGTTTGTAGTGAATGTAGAGTGAGAGATGTGCGTGTGTGTGTGTGTGCGTGTGGTTGTGCCACCCAAACCACGGCCCCCGGAGGAGGAAGGGAGGAAGACCAGGAGCATTACTAAGAGTGAAATCCTGCAGTGCATTTATATTAACTTAGTGGGGCAAACAGGCAAACAACACAACACACCACAACACCATTAAACCAGGCAAAGCGAAGCCAAATACCATGCCCTTGCCTTGCTTTTTGTGTTTGGTTTTCCCCGGTTACCCGCTAGCGCAAACGTCCCTTTTAAAGGGTGCTATACCGTTGCGGGCGGGGATAGTACTCCCTGCGTAATGTATCGTCGCCAGCCAAAACACTCCTCCCTCCCATGGAATGTAAAAAGAAATCCATCTCCCATCTACTATAGCTAGCTAAGCGAAAGGATGGCCACCACCACGCGCCGATATACACAAAATTGACTTTTTGCGGAGGGGGGTTACGCGGACAAACACACGTGCCCAAGCCCGATTTTACCATCCCAATCTTAAAGGCAGTAGCGAATTCGGGCCCCATTCGTTAAAGCTTCCTACATCGGATAGAATGTGATATCCTCCTTTGTCTCCTGTAGCTTTCCGTTGCGCTATCAACGGTGTGCGTGCGTGTGTGTCCACCTTTAAGCTCTCGTTAATATCCCTCCCAAAACCAAGAAGAAGAAGAAGAAGAAACGCATCGTATCTGGTTTGCGGTAGAGCAAATGCTTAGGAAAAAAGTTAATAATCAAACTTCGAACGTGTTTTACATCATCCCCCCCAGAAATCAAGGCTCTCTCTCCAACAAAACCTAACAAGTGTGTTTCCACTTCAAACTGGTACTGTCGGTCGACAAGACCCAGACCGAGACACAGTGGATGTAGGGGCAGAGAGGGGTTAAGATTCTCGAAACCTTGTGCAAAAGTGAGCTCCAAAAATGAATTAAAAATCGAGAAAACCGAAAAGAATGCAACCAATCTTCAATAAATCCAACAAAACAAAGCAAAACGCACGTGAAACTCGATGGATGAGGATGGAATGTGGTCGTTGCGGTGGGTTGGTGTGAAGCAAATGAAAGAAATGTACATTTTACATCGAATTGCACCCCTCGACCTTTTTGCTGGCTGAGCCACCGGAAGTCATCACTTTACTGAAACGCATCGTATCGCTTTACATCGTTGGGTGTATGGCCGCCCCAATCGTGTTTCAGCTCTGCAAGCCGACGCCATCCCCCAGTCCCCCATCCACCCTTGGCATAGGTCATCGTGTCGAGAATGTGTCACTTCCTGTTGAACCACCACCGACCCCGTTCTCCTCCCGATATCGACGATGATCTAAACATGTTTTTGAATAGCAAACGTTAAGATAGGGAAAGCTCATCGCGCGCCGTCTGGATAGGGGAACAGGATTGAGGCGGTTGATAAGGGTGTGGCTGGGTGTGAGGGGGTGGGTGTAATAAAATGAGCAGCAGGTGGGACACTCCTTAATTCCACCAACCACCTCGGCCTGAAGGAAGGGCACACCCTGTTGCTGCTGGCGGGCGCGAAAAGGATATGAAATAATAACCCGAACCGGACCGAGGGTGGCGTTCTCGTTCGGTTCGGGTGTTGGTGTGTCCGCACACCCACATACACGCGGGAACAACTTTCGCCTGGTAAAGGCGTACGCTTCCCGCAGGTCGAGCTTCAGTCGTGTGGCTTCAACCGTCCCAGTCGATAACGGTTTTGTGTGCGCAACAAAGTCCTTCCGTGTCTTACCTTTCACTAGTCTAGCAATCCAGTCCCACCTGTGACGCGACATCACAGCGAAGAGACGATGGGCGACGAGATGAGTGTCGAGCAGGAGGCGGAAGCGATCCTCGAGGCGGAAACGAGCTTCGGGATGCGCGTGTGGCATCTGCTGTTCCTGTCCTGCGGCTCCGTGCTCGGCGTCGTCATCATGCTGTGCTGCTGCATCCGGTTCCGCATACCCCGCACCAAGCAGGACATCGAGGCGGACTACCATCGCAAGAAGCTGACGCGCAAGTTTCGCGAACGGCTGGACTGCATGAACAATGCGGACATCGACGAGATGGACCTGATCAAGGCGCTCGAGCGCGTGCGGGAAGAGTACGCGGCGGAGCAGGAGCGGCAGCAGGCTGGCAAGGAGGCGGCCGAAAACAAGGACAATCAGGCAATCGTGACCGTGTGCGATCAGGTTTGAGGCGTGTGGTGGCGGTGGAACACGTGGGGTTAGTGAAGGTGAATTATGTTTTATTTCCTTGTAATTGAGCGTATTGGCTGATAAGGTTAATGTAAGACAATTGGAAACACTTGATGAATTCTAATAGTTTTAAAATTGACAACCATCAGTTGGTTCAGCTTTATTGGAACGTAATTTGGTACAAAATTGACAGTATTTATCGGCATACTTGTGTAGTAAGTGGTCATACGAGTTCTATCGACATTTTCTACTAAGTTTAGTTACTTCTTTAAATGCTGTAATCGAAGAAAAATAAATTAAAATAAAACTCATTTCGTAATCGTTAATCGACTAGCCGTTTTTAGAAAAGGAAAAGGGACATCATGAGGGGATTGAATGGCGAATAATATTTAGTAACAAAACAATCCTCGGAATACATCACCAACAATTGAATTTTCTTTCTTCCTTGAGCAATTGCTGAGAATTTGTATTGCTAACAAGAAATTCAGTGTAATGTAAAGTATTTTATAATAACTACTTTACAGTTAAATAAGAAAGTAGCTTCTATTATCCAGCTTTCTACGGTCAACGGTCACATTTGCTCCATTTCAAATCAAACGCCCGAATAATCGAAGCGCACGGATTATTTAAAAAAACGACATCCTCGACGCCTCTACTGTAACCTGTCAGGCAGCCCCGAACGAGACGTAAATTTTTCATTCGCTTCGCCGTTCCTTCGTCGGGGCACGAAAAGTTGTGTGAGGAAAAGCTAAAAACATTCCATCGACTCCATTTCCAAAGTGCAGTTGGGATTTTGGTTGTGTGCTGCGAAAGTTTCATTTTCCCCGTAGTTTATTGCAAAAGTAGCTCGCGCTAGTGTGGGTGTGTGTGTGCATTAGAACGAGAATATTTCCGACTCAATTGTCCAGCAGAGGAGCGAAAAAGAGAAGAAACGAACGAAGGGAGTGGATAACAATTTCACAACAAAGGCGGCGGTCAAGTTTTTCCCCGAGTTTGCCGTCTGTAGCAGACACACACGCACGCACGCGCTCGTTCGACAGTGTGTATTGGGTTGAAAATTCGTGCGGCAAAGTAAAGCGCAAAAATGGTCGTCGTCACTAAGCCGGCGCTGAAAAAGGTGGAAAAGTCGATTCTGCCCTTGGTGCACCCACACCCGGACGCCGCCCCGACCGCTCCGGCCGTAAGTACAAACGCACACGCATACACATGCAAAAAATACCTTCCCCTCCCGCAGAACCTTTGCGTCGAGCCAGCGTACATCAATAGAAGACGCAATTGTTCTATTAACATGTACATACATGTACACAGGTGCATACAGTTTCATCCACCCTCAATACACCCCTCATTTTGCTGTCGTGGGGGGGAAAGAAGTCCGATTTGCCAATTTCCGATTGGAGGGGACACCCCTAACCGTCTCCGTCACTATTGTACGGGGGCGGAAACAGCAGTGCGGGGAATGGAATGGATAAAATGTGTCCAGCACATTCCGACCGCTTTCTTCCGGCATTTGCGCACGAGCGCGTGTCTCTTCGCTTCCTATATTCTTCGCACACAATCTCAATTGCCCCGTGGAGGAAGCGGGTGGTGGTGGTGGTGCCGATGAGAAATCGAGCGTGTAAACATTCCGAAACATCATCATCATCAAACGTTGACCCTGGCAAGGCAAAGATGCATACCCACAACACCATAATGGAGATCCGCCATTCCGCCATTGCGTTGCACATTCACGCTCGCTCTCACTGGCCGCGGGCGCGTTATCAAACAAAAATGCTCGATGTTAGGGGTGGTGCACAGGCTGTGGGTGCACTAATTGTGAGGTGGCGATGTGCTCCGTGGTGTTGCAACCACGGTAACGATTTCATGAAAATGGCTACTCGGATTAAAGCGCAGCTTTTACTATCTCTGCGATGCGTGTCTCACCACCCAGCGCCGCGTGCGATTCTCCCAAAAGGGAACCTCTTAACCTTTGCATAGCTAGCAGTAGACCCCGGGGGAGAAAGGTTCATGGTGTATAATGGGAGAAACATTTTAGTTCATTTAAAGAATTTATTACTCATTTTTTGTTTGTATTTTAGACACTCATCGCAGCAAGAGAAAAAAAACTCGCAATAGAAACGAAAATTCTCTCCACGGATCATCGTACACACACACACACGCACGCACCGCCTTTCAGTGTGCAATGAAAACTTCTTCATTTCCACGACGCAATTGCGAGACGTGATATTTGTTGCTTTCGAACCTATTAGAGCCTCTGTCTGCCTGCCTGCCTCCCCAAACACTTCCTCTCCCCCCTGCCCTCCGGTGCAACCCGGCGTGAAGGTTGCGTGTTGCTCGCAATCGGGGTTTTTTTTTAAATATCGTTTTCCTTTTTTTATACCACCGGCAGCTAGTTCGCGGCTTGCTTCGATTATCTTGAGAGTGTGTGCGCGCCTAGGTGGGGTGTGTTGTGTTGTGTGTGTGCGTGTGTTTGGCAACATAACCACAAGGAGCACATAGAGAAGAGGGTGGCAAAACATCAATGTAGTATCATCACAACCCGGCTATTTTCCGGAAGCAAACAGTGGTTCGGTGTGTGATTCTTGGATTCCTAGAGTGTAAATATCTTCTTTTTTGGGGAGTACATTCCTAGTACTGTACTATCCTCCTGCTGGGGAAGCATCATTAACCTTGCACGAAGTGCGAACATTTCGCCAGAATTGTGCATAAATTAAAAAAAAAAGATTTACCACTAGCCCACTAAGCTAAATGTTTGTTTTGACAACAGCAACCGAACCCCCCTGCGTGTGTGTGGTTCTTAGATTTGGCACCACAATGACGGGGCGCGATACAATGCCATTGGGGTGGGCCACACAACCACCCCTAATGCCGCCCCCTAACGTAGCGTGTTATCTTGTGCGTTTATCCAACCCACCATGTGTGTGTGTGTGTATCTTCTTCAAACACGCTCCACGAGTAGTCATCGTCTCGCTATTTGTATTTTCTATCCCAGGGGGTTTGGGTGAATGCATCTGGCCCGGGCCCGCTCGTTCACTAGCAGCAAAAAAGGCTCAAGATAATGCTCCTCACAATAAAAAGCACGGCTTGCGTGTATATTGTGTTGTTAACCGGGAGTGACTAAAGGCTTATCTGTCACAAGAGTGTTGCTTAAACCTCAGCACAGGCTCCAGCTGGTGGCCGCGCATTAGCACGTTCTTTAATAGTACAGATTGCTATTTTGTTCGTGCGTGTAAAATAACATTGAAGCATTGAGTAATCCCCCTGCAAACTAGTAGGCTGTGATATGCGAATAGACGGCGACGTCGAACGTTGTTCCGGGACGCTGACTCACCTGGCCTTGACCTCTAGTCCACACATAACATTAGAAAGAGTCTTAATAGTGTGTAAAAAATTAGTTTTTATTTCGTATATCATTGCCTATTCGTTTTGATGTTGTTCGTTTCGGTACTTTTGACGACTTCTGCTGACTGGTTAATGTGTCACTGATAGGTAATTCCCTCTTGTTCGCCTGTGCGTCCTTCGTGTTCGACACATTAGGAAGAAGGGATGAGTGTTGGTCCCCCGCCGCTCCTTCTTCCCATGTGTGTGTGTGTGGCGCAATGTGGTGCAACATCATCACACAAAACAACATTTCACAAGTGGCGCTTTGTTTTTTGGGGCGGTTAATTCTTTCTCTTCCAGCATTCAACCCTTCCTTTGAAGAGAGTGTTTATGTGAGTTTGCCTCTCATCAATTTGATGCTGCCGATCAGGGGGGTTTTAACCAGCTTTTTGCGTAGCAACGCCAGGCCGAGCCGAGGTAACGGTGACCGTGTCCATGTAAACGTAGCTCGTCAGCGTAGGCGTTACGGTGACGAGCTTCGTAACGCGCTGATCGAAGGCTATCACTGATTTGGTGCGGACGGCGGCACCACCACCACCACCACCGAGCGCTGACGTGGCAGTAACAGCATCCTTGGTCACGGTGTGCTCCTTGGTCAGCGTAATCGGGTCGAGTGTTTTCGTCACCGTCACGGACACTGTCTCCTTTCGGGGCGGCTCTTTCGGTGGCAGAAGATCCTCCGGCAGAACGGTGTTGCTTCTCAGCCGCTGTTCGGCCTGCTGTTGCTCAAATGGTGGCAAATAATCGTTGCTTGGGCCCGGTATGGGCAGGTACTCGTTGTTTAGTGGCGGTGGTGGTGGCGGTGCACAGGACTCGGTAACGGTGGCCGTTTCCGTGAGCGTACGCGTCGCCCGGATCGTCTCCGTGCTGGTGCGATAGACGGAGGTCGTCTCCGTTTGCGTACGGATTTGCGTACTGAGCTGGGTGGAGGTAAGCGTGCGGTAGGAAGTTTCCGTCAGGTAGGTGACATCGGTCACCGGTGGCGCGTAGCTGGTGGAGATGTACGTGCTGTAGTAGGTGGTGGGGAACAGCTCCGTCACGGTGCAGGTCGAGGTGCGGGTAACGGTGTCGGTCCGGTACTCGACCAGCGGGTAACGCTCCGTAACGTACTCCACGCGTACGACCGGGCTGGTGACGGTTTCGATCCGTGCGATTGTGGTGGTTAGCGAGGAGGTGTGCGTTACCGGAGGCAGTGTGACACTTTGGGTGTGAGTGGTCGTGCGGTAGCTGGTTTGCGTTTCGACCGCTCGGCGCACCTCGGTCGTGGTGGTCGGAACGATCAGCGTGCTTGTCACGGTGGTTGGCTGCTTGATGAAGGTGACGATCGTTTCCGTAACGTTTATTCTGACCGGCACCGTCAGGATGGTGGCGGAAGCGGTACAGCTGGGCGCCGGTGGTTGGTCTAGCAGCGGACAGCTCGGTGTCGTGTAGTCGTACCCATCGAAGGTGGAGGGTGTCGGAGTGGGCTTTGGGTAGACGTAGCCATCGAACGATGCACCGGAAGCGATGGAGCAGAAGAGAAGCAGAAAGGCAACGGGAAGGAACGCTTTATGGTGGTTCCTGCTCGAATCGATTATCACGTCGCTTAGCATGATTGGTTATTGATGAGCCTATTTTTAACGGCCACACGCTATGAGTTTACGTCAAATTCGGTTTTTTTTTTTGCGTTATCGTTAAGGGTCACACAAACATCGATTTTTTGGAGGGCTTTTCACACACAAACACGTCGCAGTATGTCTTTTCCGTTTGATGAACAACACATGCCCCACAAAAGGATCATAATCACATTTCTGGAACTCAAAACTGTTACTTTCACACTGTGTTATTATGTTCCAGCAGATGAAGAAACTTCTTCTTCCTTCCAAGGAATGTAGTAATCCTTTACGTGCCACACGCGCCACCACCGATATATGGACCCGCGCACAACCTTTGACCAACTAATCGCGCACCCGTTTGCTGGCAGTCGTTTTATTGAATCGTTTGGTGGCCATCGTCGGCGTCATTCTCCTCCACCCCAAGAAAGCTCTGCCAGACTGACGAAGAAGATTCGCAAATGACCGGTGGGTGAGGTGTTTGCTGGAATCCGTCATCCCACGCCCGAAACGCGCCCGCCACGCCAACCGGTCAGTATTGGCCTTACCAAATATAGGACCCCCGGTGGTCGTCGTTGTCCGTGGTTTGAATTAGGGGCATCGGCATGGTATGTGCTCTTTCCCTCTCTCTCGTGATCGCACCGTGAAACTATATCGAAGCATCTTCTAACTACTGCGCAGACCCCTCCTGGTCACAGAGCGCCACGAAACAAAACATTGTGTGTACGCATAATTCCGGAGGAGGAAGCTTTAAGGCCCCTAGGGAGGGGGGAATCATCTTCTGCTCTTCAACTTTCTATACATTCGATGGCGTGCAACCGATTGATAGGGCTTATTTGGGAACTTGTCAAGATCAAGTTCACCATTTCGAAGTAAGCCTCTTCTCGTCTGTTGTTGTATTGTAGAGGAAAGCTCTCGCTCTGTCTGTCCCACCCCATGGATGGGACTGGTGATGGTGGGATATGTTAAGCATATCTCACGTATGGCATCGCCTCCCACCCGACTCACTCCAACGGCTCGAAGTTCATTGGCTGGGCTGGCTGTTTGCACTGATTTCACTACGCGCGGCATGCTTCTGTCCCATTCCATTTGTAGCCAATGGTGACATAAGAGCTTTTTTTTTTAACGATTTTTCATCCAACAAGAACGATAGCGTGTTCGTGTGTGTTTATCGTTTGGCGTGGGCAACCATGGGAGAGAAGCTCCTGCAATCTTTGCGAATCTTAATGCGTTCCTCTCGTTAGAAACAATCTTTAAAACTGCTTGATCAAACCATCAACTGTGTGTTTACCTTTCGGACGATCCCCTTTTTTGTTCTGCTGTGTTTGTTAATGCCACATCATTAAAGTGCAGCTGCATCTTTCCGTTGTTTTATAGAGTGGATGAAATATTGTATTTGCGTGTTGATTTAAAGTAATAAAATAAAAGACTTTGTTGGGATGGAACATGTGGTTTGTTTAGTTCTGTCCGTAGGACTTCAGTATTAGATCATCACACATTGAGGCGACAGTTTGCGAGGGTGGTCTTAGAAGGAGACAAAAAAGGTCAGATTAAGGCGGATGATGTGCCTGGGGTGTCTACCGTTTCCTATCGGCCGTTTTGACTATTCCACATCATCGAAGACTGCCCATGAATGTGTAATTAAGGTTTCAATACGAAGCTTCGATTGTGTATTAAATGCAAGTTGTTCAACGATCGTTGCATTATGATAACACGCCGCTGGGGGAGGTTGACATGACGGGTTCTGCATTCATTATATTGAAATTAGTACCATTTGCAACAGTGGTGTGTTAAGAATACTAAATCACATGCTGTCCTCTACAAACGTGTCTCGTTTCACTCGCTTTAAACGATACTAACGATCACCTTCTTCTTGTATCTGTCCACCTTTAGGACGATGGCAACAATTCGACCGCCTCGAACATCATTCTGCTGCGCCGCGGCCGCCAGCTGAAGCCGGCCACCGCCGCCATCCTGCTGCTGGTTGCCCTGCTCGGCTTCTCGATGGGCACGATTGGCGGCCTGTTCTACTATCGGCAGTACGCGCAGGCCCGCAACCACATGCGCTACCACGGCTTCTGCAAGATCCCGTACGATGCGAGCAACTTCGAGTCGCTGTACCGCTCGATGAATGCCGATCGCGATACCGAGCTGCTGCGCCAGTTCCGCATCTTCGAGATGCCGCGTGCGCTGAACCAGGACGCCTCCGGCTCGGACGATTCGCAGTCGAACGAGAACGGCGCCAGCAACAGCGACAACGGCAACAACGCGGACGAGTTCTTCCGCGAGGAGTTTGAGCTGGGCCTGTCCGACGAGGAGAACTACTCGAAGATCGATGTGCCGGTGTTCCGCGGCCAGCGGCCGGCCCGCTTCCTGCACGACTTCACCTTCAACCAGTCGGGCATCATCGATAGTGTGGCGCGCCGCTGCTTCATCATGCCGCTCGATCGTGAAACGGTGCTGCCCCCGCAGTCACTGCGCGATCTGGTGATGAAGATGCAGCTCGGCTACTACAACATCGACACGAGCGTGCTGAAGAAGACGATGCGCGTGGTGACGCCCGAGCTGACCGACTTTACCGACGTGTCACCCCGCATCACCAAGGAGTGCGTGGACATGAAGATCTACCAGCTGGAGAAGGTCGTCACTGGTGGTAAGTGTGCTTTGGGGGAGGGTTAAACAAAAGGCTGTACATTAATATTGCGATTTCCTCCCGTTCGTTCTCCCTGTCAACAGTGTACAAGCGTTCCACCGACATTCAGGAGCGTGCCAAGTTTGCCGAGTTCGGCGGTAACCACATCTCGCTCATCGACATCGCCAACCTGGACGAGCTGAACTAGAATAGTGGTGACGGTGTGGAAGGGATTGTATTATTGTAGGTGGGAGCATCGCCGCACGGGGAAGGAGGGAAGCAGACACACAATGAACGACTTTGCGCAAAACGGAACGCATTTGTGGTGTGTCTGTGGGGGATGAGCGTTGTTCCTATTGTGTGTGTGCGAGCGCGCAGAAGGGTAATAGAAAAGGATAGTATTTTATGTGTTTTTTTTGTTCATAATATTCAGTAAATGGCAAATTAATGCAAGTATTAGTACACATGGCAAAAAGAACGGGAGCGGGCAAGGGTAGGAGAGGAAGCCACATGGCTCCTACTCTTTGTTTTGCATGTACTGTGTTTCTTCGGGTGAGAATGCAATGCCCCCCCGGCGACAGTTTAAAGGGGCAAATGTTGAAACCATATAGATTACACTCTAATGGCCTCTAAAGCAACGACTTTTTATCTGTATTTTTGTGTCTGTGTTCGTTGGAAGAAAAAAAAAAAGAAAATGAAGAGGTAACGTAACAAACGTTTCACGCTTTCATTTTCACATCCAATTTGAAACTGTTTTGTTTGTTGATACATAGAGCTTCTTTTTTCTATTATAAAACCATGTTTTGTCTAAACTGGATATACATTTGGTTAAAGTTTTTACGAATCGTACGTAAGGATGATGAATCAAATATTTAAGAATATGAAACAAACACACACATAACATTGGAAGGTGTAAACACATGCTTTCGGTCCTGGTGGTTTCGCTCCCCTTGTACTCTTGTCCTTGTCTAACGACAAAATAAATCTTTTTAACTGGAATTAATACTAACATTTGTAGAACAATACTGTCCTTCGTCGCAGACCGACTTGTGTGTGTGTGTGTGAGTGCTGTGTACAATTTTATAAATTTCATACAATTTGCATACCACATCATGCACCAAATTGGTAACACAGCCTTGTTCCTCATCCCTTTCCCAAATCACAACCCACAGAGACATTTAAAATGAGTAAAAAGACACATTCCTTGCTGCTTGTAGGAACGTGAATCATTAACCAACCCTCCTCCTCCCCCTCCGGCATTGGTGTGTCTTTGGGCAAAATAAATAAATGAAAGTATCTATTTTTACTATAAAAATCCTAATCCTTCTTCTGCAGGAGCGAAACAGACAGACAGAGTATATAAATGGTGGGATTTACTTGCAAACTCTAGCACGCAAACAAACAAAAAGCAGGAAAGACAAGAGAACGGGATAGGAAGAGGAGGGATGTGAAACATGATAAAAACAGAGATAGCGAGACAGCAAAACAAATTAATTATGTTTATTGCGATTGTAAAGAATAAAACACACTATTAGTAAAAATAGAAAGTGCTTTGGTAGGTTATGCAGCTAGCAGATGACAACAACAACAATATCGAGGAGAAATCCCGTTTTCGGATGAGCAATGCAGCAATGCAACGTGAGAACAAAGAAACTTCCTCTCTAATAATTGTAGTAGAAATCCATTTTTGTGTGTTTGCTTTATTTTGTCATACACATTAGTTCTGTATATATAAACCATACAAGCGTTGTCTCTGCTTGGTGTGTGGTTTGTGTGTGTGTGTGTTGTATATAATGTTCTATATAGCATGATTAATGATCGTACACCATACACCGATCGTGTACATCATATCCATTACGCGATGATTGGGAAGGTGTAAAACTGGGTTAAATTTGCACTAGCTAAAAACGAAGCTCCTTTATCCGGCAATATGATCCTCCGTTTTTTCTTCTACTAAACGGCGTTGTTTTTTTTTTCAAAAAATCCTAGAAACGTCCCTTCTGGCCCTTCGGTGGTGCTTTTCTCTTACCGGTCTTTTGCAACCCCCGCAACCCCCATCCAAGTACGCACTGACTTGCTGTAATGCTCCACTGGAAGGGGGGTCTTCCTTACACACTAATCAGTCTTATGTTTGCCGGCTAGAGAGAGAGCGAGAGAGCACACACACACACACTGCCGAGCAGATCGGAACGTTTCCATGGTGCTAACACCACCACGCCTGCTGCTTGGTGTTTTACAAAAAAGGACTAAATTTTGTCATTACTTTTCTTCTTCATCCCCTGAGGTAGCTTATAAAGTTCAAAGTGTTTTGTATTAGAAAAAAGCCAACTTTAAATGCATTCATTTTTGGTTTTGCTCTTTCGAAAAAAAAAAAAAACTATTTGGCAGCACTATTGTTGTATCAGTGTGTGTTTATGTTTTTTCTACGTTAAGTTGGTAGTAGTTGGCAGTTTTTAGATGAGTGTGTGTGTTTTTTGAGATAGTAGTTTGCGTTCTGTGTAGTTAATAAGCCACCAACAAAAGGGGAAACTCAAATTAACCCAAAAAAGTGTTAAATCATTCCATTTCCTTCCGCTAAAGGGACACCTTCTTATATACATACAGGTGTGTGCTACCGATTGTTAGAGCTTCCGAATTATCTCGCTAATCATGAAGAAAGGTACTTTGGGACTGAATGCATCCTGCAACAACCACTACATTCTTTGATGGTGTTGCTGTTGCTTGGGGATATCATACAATAATTCTTTTGTTGAAATTCCGTTTCCGTTTTGTCGCATTTCGCACCTTTGGTTCATCTCGTTCGTACACGTATCCGCAATTTGTTGCTCCAACAAACCAATCTTTTAATCTCTAAATTGCCCTTTTTCTCTCTTTAGATTACTAATATTGCGCCTCATGGTTTAGTAACATGTTTTTCTGCTCCTTTTTTTTCTTGCTTTAGATTAAATGATGAATATTTCTTTTGATAATCACAATGTTTTTGTTTTCATTTGCTTTCTCCTTTCCGCTTTCTCTTGATTTGATTTGGTGGTGGTGATACTTGCTCCTTTACATGAGATTGGGTTCTAGTAGGTCTCACCCCCTAATAGAACGGATCGACATAACATCCCAGATTGTTACCATAACAACAGAGGTGTTTGTCTAGGATAAAAAAGCAAAGCAAAACCTATTTCTCTCTAGTCTCTCTTTCTCTTCGCTCTCTGCTCCGTTTTCTAAATGCTACTAGAAACTAGATTCGATATTTACTATCACTACCCAGCAGTGGTGGTGGCTAAAGACTACTACCTATTATTATCATCTCGACCCTTTCATCATCGTCATCCTCATCGTCCGATTATGTTATATAATTGAGTGGTAGAAAAATTTGGCTATCATCAGCATTATTATTATGATTGGGATTATTATCTTTAGCGTGGTCGTTTACTCTATTCACTGCTATTCTTTTTTTTTTGCTTAACAAAACAAATAACACCACGAATTCACTATTTTTACACCCACTCCACGGTCTTTCGCTACATATAAACTCCCAGACACTAAATGGTAAAAACGTGCGCAGAGAGTGCAATTTTCACAATAATTGAAATAAATTGGTAATAATAATAATCTTTCGCTAATTTCACCCTTGGCCTCAAATTAACATGAACGTATTGATCGTCCCTTACCGGGGTTGGAACCCTACAACTTCTACTACCACCTATTTTCATAATCCATAGCCTTAAACAAGGTATACAGGGAGGGTTTTCCAGGGGTTCTCATAGTTGTGCGACACTTCCTTGACTCTTTCTTGTGAGGAAATGAACTTCATACGATGGAAATTGAATTTATCCTATTAGGACAGGCTCCTTAGAAATTAGGACAGGCTCCTATTGGATTTGACCAACATGTGTGTTATTGAGTGCAATTCCCAGTATATTAAGTTCATTTCCAGTAAGAAAGAGTGAATAAAGTGTCCCACAGCTATGATAACTCTTGAAAAAACCCTGTAATGTAATCATCATTATCATGGTATCATGGTATCATTTAATAGATGCAATGTGAGAAAATTTTCACACCACTTCTCCCTTCCTTCTTGCCTGTTAAATATTTCGCTTTTCTATCTTATTTCACGTCTATTGTTCTACAGTTGTATTGTGTGTGTGTGTGTTTTTTTCTGTTTGTTGCTGTGCTTTTGCATACAATATGCGCTCCTGTGGACGGTATTGAGTTAGTTTGTACTGTTGAGATTATTACGCTCGCTCGCAATTATTTCTGTTCCAATTGGATTCGCTTTTTTCTGGGGCTCTATCGCTGTGGCTGTGTTTGGGTTTGCTATACATCTATGTTTAATATACAGCCAGAATTCGCCTTTTAATCGTGGCATTGGCGGTGGTGTGGGTTTGAAAACAAACAAAAATCAAAATTAAATAATAGTTGAATTCTGACTGTACATAAAAGTAATAGACTAATCTTCTCCAGCTTTCTGCACTGTTGGTGCGGTCCTTAAACAAACGTTTTCTTAAAACTAATTGTCTATTGTTACTGGTAAAATCTTCGATCCTTCGATTCCTCGAGCAGTGTTGAATGATTCCCGTTGGCAGATTATTACGGCGCATACATATATACATGTGTCTATGTAGTATAAGGAAGCGCTATATTATTGTTTAATTATTTCTCCCTACCCCCACCCCCCTCCCACATCTTTTGCGTCTTTGTTAGGAACTTCCCTCCCAGTTTTTCCTACACATATATTTTTAAAGCTTGTTTCATTTTTCTATAAAAGGATTCATTTGGTTTTTGGGGGAGGGGTGCAGACTCCCCGCCCCGATTCAGTTGTCTTCTGAAGCGACGCCGCCTCGATCCACCATCACATGCGTCTGTTCTGGTTCATCCGTCACCTTGCCACTGCACAGCTTCTCCTTCGCTTCATCCTTGGCGTGCTATAAAATGGTCGTACTAGTGCTGCGAGCGTTCACGATCATCGTGCCGCCGCTCATGCCGAGCACCGATCCGGTCGGCGACTGGGGCGAACTTGGGCCGGCCATCGCACCGAGCGACGTCGTACAGTGGAGGGCCGTGGTGGGTGGCACCGTCCTACCAGCACCGGTGCCGCCGGCACCCGCAGCACCACCCGTCACGATCGTCGTCCCACCGATCGTGACGGTTTTGCTCTTCCCGAACCCAAACATTGGCACGTAGCGCAGCAGGCTGTTGTTGCTCTTGGTCACCTCCGTGTCGCGCTGCAGCAGCGGCTCGATCGGGTTGTACACGTTCAGATGGTTGGTGGAGGTGGTTTGCCGTTGCGTCGAGCTGGACCCACCAAAGGGTTGCCTTCTTGCCATCGCCGGTTCCTCCTCCACGTAATCGTCGAGCGGTGGCATCGGGTTGACGGTGGTAAAGTCTGTCGCCACGTTCAGATCGTTCAGATTGATTGCTCGGGCGCGGTTGTGCGCCCGCTGAGCTCCTCCCGTCGACATGATGCTGACGTTGTTGTACCCATTGTTCAGATCGTTCATCGGTTGCGTGCCGACGAGCAGGTCGGCTGTCGGCTGCTGCGACTCATCCTTGTACTTGCGCAGCCCGGGCAGCAGCTCGAACTGATCACTGCCCGTGTCTACCATCTCGACCGAGGCGAGCGGTACGTCCAGGCAAGGGTTGAGCAGCCGCGGGTAGTTGGAGATAAACTCGGACACCTCCGAGGCGGAGGGTCGCTTCTTGTAGTCCTGGTTCCAGCACGCCTTCATCAAACCCTCGAGCTGTGGCTTAACGCCTGCCGGTATCGTGATCGTGTTGCCGTTCTTCAGATGCTCCAGCACCTGATTGTTGGTCAGTCCCTGGAACGGGAACGACCCGAAGGTGATGATCTCGTACAGCAGCACCCCGTACGACCACACGTCCGAGGCGGGCGTAAAGATGCCCAGCCCGAGCGATTCCGGTGCCATCCAGCGCACCGGCAGCATGCCGCGCCGATTGAACCGGTAGTAATCGTTCTCGAACGTTGGCCGGGCCATACCGAAGTCACCGAGCTTGACGACACGCTGCGCATTCACCATACAGTTCCGGCAGGCCACATCCCGGTGGACGTACTTCTGCTCGGCCAGGTAGGAGAGCGCCCGCGACACATCCAGCGCCATCATCGTGAGCCGCTTGTTCGAGATGTCCGAGTCTTCCGACTGCTTGCTATTCACCAGATGGCGACGGGCGAGCAGGTACGTCTTGAGATCACCGTACAGCATAAACTCCATCACCGTGTAGACCGGTTCCGACTGCAGGCACACACCGAGCAGCCGGACGATGTTGTTGTGATCGAAGCGCTTCATCGCCTCCGCCTCGGACAGAAAGTCCACCTTGTCCTCCGTGGTCGAGCCCACCTTGAGCGTTTTCACCGCGACCGCCGTCCAACCTTCGTCCCCGATCTGTGCCTCACCGCCGTACACCGTACCGAAGGCACCCTCCCCCAGCCGGCGATTGATCACGACGCGATCCTTCGGTATTTCCCATTTGTCCAGCGTGTTGACCGGTCCGGACGTTTGCGACAGCAGATCGATCCCGAGCTTCTGCAGATACTTGGCGGACGTTTGCATCTTCCGGTCGTACCGCACCTTCCAGAACAGGAAAGACGCCACCGACAGGATCAGTATGCTAATGATCGACACCATCGAGATGACGATCATCGTTACCTCGTCGCAGGAGATGCCAAAAATGCGCACGAAGCTCTCGAGCGCACACACCGGCGTACCATCGTCCGGGATGTGGCCGTCCCGCGTCATCCACACGATCGCCGACTCGTTCAGCACCAAATCACCCCCGAGCAGCTTGTAGTCCGGTTCGGAAATGTTGGGCGTAAAGTGGCCCACAATGTTTGCCGTCCCGTTCACAAACTGCAGCACATTGACGATCGTGTACCGTGAGCCTGCCTCATTGAACTTGATCCTTCCGGTAACGCCCTGGAAGTCGGTTTCACGGATCAGCTCCATCAGCCGTTTGGTGGTGTGGCGCGAGTGCAAATCGCTAATATAGGAAGGATCTTCCCGGAGCAGTCGATCGAAGGCTAGTGCATACACCCAGACAGCATCGTACGCAAAGCCGGCGTAATCCGAGGCCATGTAGTTGTACTCGGACAGGGAGACGTTGTACGCCTGCTTCCAATCCCGCACCGTAGCGCTTCGGTTCACGTCCAGGATGCTGTCGTCGTCGGCGTACGGGGCGTGCGAAAGGGAGAAGTGCCCGTTCATGGCGCGGAGCAGCTCGCTGTTGGTGCAGCTACGCGTCGTTCTGTTGGTGGAAGTTGGTGGTACGGCGGTGGCACCGTTTTCACCGCCCGGTACCTCCGAGCTGAAGTTCCACACGTTCGACAGCCAGATGGGCAGGAACCAGATGTATCCGTTTTCGGCCGTCATCTGTGGAGGAGGAGGGACAAGAGATTAGTTGTGGTTAGTGGGAAGAATGGGATGAAATTGGTTGCTATTATTTATTTTCCTTTACCACACTGGGATCTACTCTGACGGGAAAACTAGTGATGTGACGGGAGAACAATGTGGTGGTTTTTGTGGATTTTTTCCATGATTTCACCCATTTTTTCACTCAACAACATCTTCTAACAGCTATTCTGAGCATGACTCGTTATACCATCTACAGTCATTCCTATTCCTATTCCTATTCCTATTCTATAACCTATTCCTATGATAGCTACATCAATCTTTAAGAGGTTTGAACGAGTTCCTGGCCCCTACAAATCCGTCCCAACCGTTCCAGGTCTCTATTTGTCTCGAGAAATTCTTCAAATTCGGAAATAACTCCATTTTTGAGAAGTGATTAGAATAGTATCAAGGAACGTCAAAGCCCGGATAAGTTCTCTTAAGCTTGAGATCTCTGAGAGCTACATTGAGCGTATGGAGCGTACGGAGCTACATAGAGCTCTCTCGTCTAGTTTAGGTCTTTGATCAGATATCCTCGCCTATTTGAAAAGAGCCACTTTATACAATGCTAGTAATGTGCACGGAGTGCAGCAGCAAAACGGAGACCCTCTGAGCTAGAGCTGAGCTCTGAGGATGAAGAAATTTGAAAATTAGTTGGAAATCAGCATTAAGCGGAGCATTGAAAAAGAGTGAACAGAACAAACAAAGGTATATAATGCCCTGCGCAGTAGCCAATAATGCTCAAATGAGTGTACTGAGTTACATTGAGCGCAGAGACCTTTCGCCTTTTATCAACTTATTCCAGGTATCTGTAAAAAGCTAAACACCGACTTCAGATGACTTGGTTGAGCTCTATTGAGATCAGCCTTTGCAGAGCTAGAGATCACCAACTCGCTCCAGTAGATGAGCGATCAATAGTGCAAAGAGCACTTCAAACGACTAATGATCATGTTATGAGCATGATGATCACAATATCTTAACGATATGCGAAACATAGCGAACAAATGCTAATCAATTCTCATCCTCTTTGGAGAGGCACAATGTATGCACCGCCAACAATGCTACCCCCTCTGCAGTCTGCAGTTCTGTATTCCAATTCTTACAAGTGGGCAGCTTCACACCTCTGTTCAAAACTGCCGACTAACAGTCTGCAACTGTTAGTGCATAAACTGTACAAAACAAAGCAAAAGGCTAAGTGGCGGGACCGGCCCCCTTCAAAAAACAACACAATTAGCACGTACGATGGCGAATGTGTGTGACGACTTGGTGCAAGCAAATGCCGATAGTGAGCGGGGTCTAGTCTAGCCAGCGGTGATACGCAGACAGTACAACCTCCTTCCCCCGCCCAAAACGGGGCTAATAATGTTTGTGTTCCTGTTCTTGTGTGCTGCCGTGACTTACTTACCAACAAACGCTACAAATCAAACAAGAAGTTCGGGAGAAGCCGAACGGTGTGTCAATATTTGCACACTGTCAGATAGGCAGTTTTTGTGTGTTTTTTTGTGTCAATCGTCCGTCCGACCAAACTAAAGAGAAGCAATGCAGCTCCCTCGCTTTATCCGGTGTAGCCTCCTCCCCGGAGGGGCTGGATGGTCAATAATTGACAATTGTCTGTTGAAAGTAGTTAACCGTTAAAGGGCAACATTTCCTTTGCCAAGTAAAATACATTTGCAGTGTGTATTTGAAGGTTTGCATAAAGATTTGCCCATGTTATTCGCACCATTTCTGTGTAAACATCAGCCAGACAGCTCAACAAAAGCTCAACTCACTTCATGCCGGGCCGGAAGGAAGGTGCGCGAAAATGTTAACTTGCAACAATGTTGCAAACACGTTGTTGTTTCTGCAAAAAAGCTCCTCTCCAACTAGCGGCTAGCTCAAGTTCCGCAATTACGTACGAACGAACTTCCCATTCAAATTATCGGTCCGTTTGCTCGGCCGGTCGTCCCCATGACCTTCGTTACGCCACTGTCACTGCCACTGGTCCCGCGGTAGTAATTCCGAGAGCTCGCTCAAGTGTGCACGACGTAACATGACTCCAGCGTCCACAAACAGTTGGAAGCTATCCAATTCCTCTGGGCAGGACACAAAACCCCCCATATCGGTGTGCTTGAGACGGCGCCAACAGTGACCGGCCCCGCTGGGAGTGTACTTCCCTGTGACCCCCCCCCCCCTTCTCACACACACACAATGACAGAGGGGGTATTATGGCGCATAAAATCGATACCGGAATCCGATTACTTTCGCAACGGTGTCCACACCGTTTTTTTGTTAATTTGTTTTCGTCACCAATGGCGTGGCACCCTTCTTGACCACTGGCCATGTCCCATGTGTATGTGTGTGTGTGTATATGTTGGTGATTAAAACCGATTCTTGCTGTCCCCGTCACTCACCGTCGATTGATTAATTGAAAGAGGAGAACGCATCATAAAACAACCCTCGGGACTGTTTTATAATGCACCACGTTTCAGTCTGCTTCAGGTAGCACATTGGCATACAACAAAAAAACAACATACATTGCAACATTTGAAAACAGCGGCCAGAAATGCACAGTTGCACCTTTATTGCACCACCCGCGCCCCTCCCCTCTTTGGGTTCTCCGCCTTTCCCTGTGCCATGTGGCGTACGTGCGCACGTCAACGCTTCACCATTTCCGGCTACGATAGCCAATTTGCCGAACATTGGGGACGGATAAAGAGGCGCCTTTGAATTGGCTGTCTTATTGCTGATCGCTTGCAACCACCAGTAGCAGCAACAACAACCACTTTTTGACGTGGTATGCAGATTTAACTTCTGTTTACCGCATAAGGTACGGCCGGTTTTGCAAAGCGTCCAGTGAGTGTTTTTCCCCGACGTCGAAGTAGTTTATTGATGATGGGACACATTTTTTTGTATCGGAACGAGAAGCGCCACCATCGCCGATATGGGAGTCAATTGCTGGGTGTAAAATGACTCCTTCGCAAGGTGTCGGAACATGATGATTCGATGGAGTAAGCAGATTTGAGTGCAAAATTATATAATAATCGAGGGATTTAGCAGTTAACAATGATATAACAAGGTGTCAACTGATCATTTTGATTGATGAAAAGAGGAAGATTTGTATGCCGTGCTGTACTTGACGAGTTGAACCTATAGTGTGGGATGGACTGTGGTCTATACAGAGAATCCAACGAGAATTCGTCATGATGAATATTTTCCATTGAAAGACAGAGTTATGGTAACATTCGGAATGGGACGATAGAGGCAATGATTAGGTTTGATCGAACTTTGAGGTAAATTTGACAAATATTTGGTGTCTAAACGCTGATCAAACGAAATAGGATCGAAATGATCGAAAGGTTAAGGTCGTTTAGATATCTAGGAGCCTTCTGCAATGGTTTATATCGACTATGCGTATGATTAAATTACGGTTATGGTTAAATTTTGACATCAAGCCTCGTCCCTTTCAACAGAAAAGAAGTAATTTTGTATCGAGACACTAGCAAATTAATTACGGTAAATTTAATGTGTGTCTACGTAGTGTTTGGTCCTCGTAGATGCATCAAACAACCTTTTGAGTAATCATCTAATGACTTATTTTTCAATTTTTTTAGGTGTTTTTGTTACTATTGTATTATTTGAATGCTTAATTTTTAGGAAAAGCATGTACATTTATAGTCTTTCTACCAAACATACTCATTACGCTAACCGTCCCATTCCTAATCGTGATCAGCATTTGGCCTTTTCTGTAAAATATACAGCTAAAACTCACTTTAAACTCACTGTAGGACAGAAGTGATGCAGCGTACCGGACCAGACGTTTTAAATTCCCATCTGATCTATTCTGCTTCTATTCTATTCTGCTAGCCTAAGTAAACTTTCTCAAATAATTCTAGTAAGCCTGTTCACAATCGGTAAGACTGCGTAGATTGTTACACCATGTCGAAGAAAATGTTGGGAAATTGATGTTGTCTCATTTCAAACGTGTCATTAAAAACAAGAATCACACTCAAGTATCGTTTAAGAAGGACAAAGGCTTACCGTTTTAAAACCACCCAAAAGACTCCTGATTTCTGTGGCGTGTCTTATGCTTAACACACACATACACAACCACAGCCACACGCACATCTTCATGATACAACCCTACACCCACCCGAAAGGGTCAAGACCGGGTATGAATATTCAAGCGAAAACAATCAACCCCAATCTATTGTGTGGCGGGGTCTTGGGTTCTTCTTCTGCCCGGCGCGGGCGTCAAACATTTGAATATTAAAGGCAGACGACCAGCACCCGAAAAAGGTTGACCCAACCCATCCCCCAACCCACAGAGACCGTGCTTTCTCCGGAAAGCGAACAACTGTTTACACTGGGCCGAATGACTACCCAAGATTTCCCTTTCCGCTTCTTAAGTTTGCTTACCTCGAGCTTGTACGCCTCGCACATTATCACCCGTGCCACCTTATCGTCCACGTCGGCGATGATGATTTTAGCACTTTTGGACTTTAGATCTAAGAGATACTGTTTTGGAAGATAGGCAAAGAGCGTATGAGTTTGGGTTGTGTACAGAGAAGGCAAGGAACCCCAAAAAAATGAACAAAAACCTTACCTGGTTCATTTCGGTATCGGTACGATCGCGCGGGAACTTTTTGTTCGAGATCAGCTCAATCGAGCGCTCCTTGAGCAGCGTTTCCATGTAGGAGATGTACTCGGTCGCCTTCTGGCCGTCCTCCGTCAGGGCCGCTACCCGGCGCCAGTTCATGCGCTGCAGCAGCTGAGCGTACACGTGCTCGTACTGACGGTTTTCGCCGATCGTGCGGAAGAAGAACGGATACTTTTCCCGATCGGACAGGAAAGCACCTTCGGCGGAGTAGGAAATGACAGCCATCCGGAAGTGCTTCGAAACACCTGGTTTGCAAACACAAGTAGTAATAATATAGATTAACCGTGTTAACTCACAAAACGTGGAAGATCCGACAATGTCTTACCAGCAATTGGTTCGACTGTTTCACTGCAGGCAGGACCCAGAATGCCGATCATGCGCGTCTGCTGGATGTAGTAGCTGATGAACGACTTCATCACCGTGTCCGCCCGGCACTGGCCATCGTTCTGCTGCACTGTCAGCTCGTAGTTTGGCAGGATCGTACCATTCCCGTTGATATGGTCCTGTGCTAGCAGGGCGGCCGGTGCAATCCCCAGATACGACGGTCCCATCCCGGTCAGCGGGAAGATCCCCCCAATGTACACTTCTTCCTTGGGGTCCTCCGGTTTCCACCGCATCCAAGTGCTTTCCTGCGCTCGCATCCACTCGCACGCAATCTGATTGTAAATCTCGGCCACCCGCGTCTGGTCCGGATCGCCTTCCTCGCGCACTCGCATAATTTCCGGCTCGTGCGCATCGTACAGGTCGAAGATTTGCTGCATGCTCTGCTCCTCGAAGTGCGTTAAGATGAGCGAGTTGAAGGCGTAGTCCGCCTCGCGGAACTTTTTCCCATAGTACTTGAGCAGCGGCGTCATCTCGTACTTGCAGCCCGTATCGTTGCTCGCGATCATATCCTCACACCGGGGCATCGTGATCGGTACGTACTCCATCGTGCGCGTGTTGATCACCTCCGACGGCGTCCAGTGAAACACGAGAAACTTCTTCCCATTCTTACGATCGCCCCCGTACGTATTCATCAGCTGCCGGATGCCGAGCTTTAGCCGATCGCCCAACCAGATCACCTTCAGCTGGAAGTTCATCTCGGTGATGTGCTGCACCAGGAAGCGCGTGTCCTCGTAGTGTGGGGCCAGCACCAGCGCACACTTAACGCCCTGGGTGCACTGGGTCGGCACAAACATGCCGTAGTCGTCGCAGTCGTTGTCACACTTGCGCTCCGCATACCGGTAGATCGATTCCAGCACCGGCTGGGAGATGTCAAACTTCTTGATGAAATCGTAGTACCGATGGTTGTTGGAGTCCTCCTGGAACAGGGTGTAGATCAGCGGCTTGGGGAAGTTGTCTTCCTTGCGTATCAGCGCTTTCGGCAGGAACAGCCCAAATCGGCCTGGATTTGCGATGGCTCCCGCTTCACGGATCTCGCCCGGGATGTAATGGTAGTCGGACAGTAACCAAACCTCCAGATCGATCGTTGGATCGGGCCATTCACCTCCATAGCTTCAAGGGTGGGAGAAGAACCAAAGAAAAGAGACATTGTTATTGGAGGTTGTAGCTAACTTCTAAAATTAAAACGCTCACACGTCCACGGGGGTTGTGAAAGTCCCCATGTCACATATTGCTTAACACCTTTGGCGTTAAGGTGATGATGTACTCGGGGAGGACCACAGTACAAGAACGCAACATACGCGCGTCGTTCGGTCAGTGAAAAGGGAAAATATGCAGGTAGGTCGGGGAAAACAATCAAAACATTTTCAAATCAAAACAGCAGCTTCTGTGTTCTCTTCGAGCGTTAGAATGTTTCTTGTTCTTGCAGTTTAGTACGTGCGCGTTATTCATCCTCTCTGCGACAAGATATCGGATCCAAATACTGCAAGATATCGAACGAGCGAAGTTGTTTGTACAGGTTGGACGACTAGACGGCGTCTTGTGTGTGTGTGCGCGCTGTGTCTTACCAAACCTGCCATACCAAAAGTACCCCTGCCGATACATAAACCCAATTATTGATACAGATGTTACTACGGGTTCGAGCGTGAAATTTTTAAACCCCATGGAGAAGGATTTTGTCACTTGCGCACCAACTTGGGAGTTCTTCGAATGCCCTTTTTTTCGTCAGCAACTCGAGGTTTCCGCTGAAGGACAGTACAATGACACAAAGTGTCGACGCAAAAGGGAGGATGATTTTTTTGCTGTTGTGCTGCAGCTTTATCAAACTCAAATCTTAATTTCAGACCAGCAGCAAAAACCAAACCCATCTAACTCGTCGTGTGTTGGCCAGTCAGCATGACACAGAACTGAGTCACTGCTGCTTCGATCGTAAAGATCGCGAAGGGGGAACCACCATCACACCCGATAATGTTAATGGTTGGGTGACTGGTAACTGTGGTAACGATGGCTAGAAATAGCTTCACCTTGGTAATCAATCAATTTCGTTTGTTTTCTGGATGAAGGTTCCTTCATCCGGATGAACGGTATAGAATTTCTGTTGACAGTCAAATTTGTCAATAACTACGGATCCGTGCGCGCGCGTTCCTTCTTACATACAGAGGACCGTTTGTTGTTGTTGTTGTTGTTCTCGTAACTCTACACCGACTTGTATGATCAAAAGAAGAAGAAAAAAGGGAATCATACAGAAACATATCAAACTGTTACGAGGGAGCTTTTTATTTGGGAAAGACAAATACAAACACACACACACACAACGCGTTTGAGCGACCTTTTTTTTGCTTTCTTCTCGTTATAAATGGCTTGTCTTCATCCTCCACTCTCGCAAACCCCTCCCCGTGATACTTCGTAAAGAGTAAAGGTGTTCTGGGTACATTTCCGTACCATCGAACGAACGTGATCGCCATTCGAAAATAACCAGCAAATTACTCAAGCCTCGAGAAACGGATCCACCATTTTCTCGATTTCGTAGTTCGCGGTGAAGGTTCGTCACCTAACAAATGCAAAAAAAAAGTTAGCCAAAAAGGTCCCCCCACTTAGGTGGGCGCTTATGGAGAAGGACGGCGAATTCTACGAAAGAAGGTCAGTTAAAAGATGGGATACGATACATTCGCAGGTCCTTTACCTAGCGTGCATGTGATCGACAAAGCCACCGCTGTTGGCTGTCGGGACAGAAAGACACAAACACGTGTTCTTTCCCTTTTATTCTTCTTTATTTCAATCATATTTTTCTTCTATTTCCTGTTCTTTGTGCGAACCTCTACAAAAAAACCGTTCCAATTAATTAAATAAACGAAATCTAACGCGTTGCTAATTATACCACGCGCAAACGGATAGTAACCGTGGCATCACTTAAGAGTATGGTCACCGTAATTAAAGCCTCACCGCTTCACGCTTGCCATTTGTTTGTTGCGGGGGGGGGGGGGGGTGGAGTAACGGTGCATATCCTTGCCATTATTATAGGCTTATAATATCAGCTAAAGTGAGCGCCATATCTAATTATTGTAATTAATAGATTGCAGAGGTGGAAAATTAAATCTTCCGCTCTTCCGCTGAGTGTCAAAATGAGCCGGAGCGAGAAATTGGACACTAATCCGAAAGGGGGCGCCGCTCTCATTAGTGGTAACCCCGCTGTGGGTGCATGTGTGCGTTTGTGTGTGAAGTTGGTGTAAATTCGCGCACAGCGGATCGAGCGCAGATCGGGGGCTCGATTAATGGACGTTCGCTGTTTCAGCGGGTAGCGAGTTTTCCGTAAACCTCCGTAACAAAACATCCCTCCAGTTCTGATGGATTTGATGGTTACGGGTTGATGCACGTTTCCTCATGCTGCATGGTGTTGGCGCAAAACTAAGCCATCACCACCACCACCAGTCGGAAAGGCAGGTCTCCACTCAGGCAGGCGCACAACCTGTTGGCGTTAATTGAAAGCTCGACAGAGCCGCTATCGCCACTTGTTTTGGTTGTGATTAAGTTTTGGACCAAGTCTTTTTTTGACGAGAGGATTAGTTCCTTCACTCCTTGCTTTGCCTGCTTGCGGAACTGTTTATCGTCTGTTGCCCCAAAAACCGAACCGGGTTCTTGCAGCGGTGGCAGTGCATTTTATGCCACCGCTCACGTTGCTTTATCTCATCCATCATGTCAAACCCCCTCCTCCGTGTCTGGGAGAGCTTAATGACTCCCGGGGACTGGCTGTCTGCTTGCAGACATGAAAGTAACTGCAAAAAATAATGCGTTAGCCTTCCATCCGAAGGGGGAAACCAAACAACCCAGGTAAGGCAAGAACAGTTTTGCGAAAACAAAAACAGCCGCGCAGTAAACAGCAAACAACAGATACGCAAATAATATGCGTTTGGTTTGGTGCAGTCCGCGCACACACGTTGCCGAAAAACATTTGAGGGCAAAAGACGGCGCGCGTACCTTCGCGTGCGCGCTTGCGTGTATTGTTGTCTAGTCAGTAGGAACGGACGGTGGATGAAATGATATTATACACCTATAAATATGTGTTTCTCCTTTTTTACACATTTTGTTGTTGTCTTGGTTCACTTTTAGATTGCGTTCACTGCTAATTATTGTCTTGGTGTGGGAAAGGCCGGGCGGGCGAGCGGGCGGGCGCGAACGAGATTCTATTTTTTACCATCACCCACAGTGGCGTTACACCCTTGACAAAAGTGCCCCAAAAATTTTAGATATACGATTTGCCACCCAGGAAATTTATGGCACGCGTTCCCAACCCTTGCCCCAGCTGCCTCCATCTTGTGCTGCTTTTGTCCCCATGCATTGAGCGGAGTAGTTCGACTAAGACATTCGAGCGTTTCACAGCTGCGATCACCAAACCTGTACTGGACACTAAAAGAAGAAGAGCAATGACAAAACGAAACCAAACCTCGACAAACGTTGTACAATAAGGTGGAACGAACAAACCCTCTAAACTGCCCTGTTAATGGCTCGAAACGAAAAACCGGTGCTAAGGGATTGGTGTGATTTTTTTCTTCTTCTTCGGGGTGGGTTATTTCATTTTTTTTCTTCGTTTTGTTACAGAATGTGTCACTGAACCTTTCGCGTGTTCGCACTATGTGTGTGTGCGTTTGATACAGAGATGTTTTGTTGCTGTTCTTGAAATAGTGCGTTATAACATCGAAATGAGGTGATCCACGCAAAAGTGAACTACTAAACCCTCTAAATAATGGCCGATTTTGATGCCGGCCAATGCGCTAAGAGTCACACCCCACCCCGGAGGTTCGGTTTGATTTGCTTGAAGGCTACCGCATGGACGAGAATCGATTTTGTTAATTGCTAATTGCATATTACTGGCATTTGATTTGGAGCGTTTATGAGGTGTATTAAACGCTTGATCAAGATTTAGAGCTGATTAGCATTATTGCAAGGTTTCGTAGCTGCTCCCAAGACACAAATTGGTACACTGACGAGACCGTAATTTCCTTTGGTTGGTAGATTTGCTATTAAATTTCTTGTTTTAAGTTGATATATTCACAAATGATACGCTGATACGTTGATATTATAATATTGAAGAACATAAAACTATTGACAGTTCCCGATAAGTATTACCCAATCTTTTAGTAATATCAGCGCCATCTAGTGACAAACAATCATTAGGGGATTTTTTTAAGATCATGTACTTCAGTGGTCGGCAAACTGTGCGCAATGAACCACCAAATCTAACTCAATTGTATTAAGGGAGATCGCACATGTTACTTGTTACTTCCTTGCAGGCAAAGTTAGATAGTGAATCGGAGTATCGGTTCATGAAGTTCCAGATATAGTTCGTGAATCGGAATAAAGCAGGGACCAATAAAGTAGGAACAGTTGTAGGGCCGATTTGTGTTTACGATCTATTCTAGGACCGAAAAATGGCCAGGATCTGTCACAGGACCGGTATGGGTTCAGGATCTATTCAAAGACCTATAGTTCTGGATCATGTTGAGGATCTATATGGGTTCGCGATCACTTCCAGCAGCCGTAAGGCTTTATGATCTATTTCAGAACCATTATGAATTCAGTATCAGTTCCAGGACCCAAATGGGTTGAGAATCAATTCCTCGACCGGTAATGGTTTTGATTTAGTTTTTCGGCATATTGGATATTAAGGGCACCTGGGAATAGCATTGCTTAGTTCTGTAAATGGACCAAAATAACTAGCTGTATAAAAAACATACAGTAGAGTAAGAGTAAACTCAACTTCTTGAGATGGCTTGCCTGATGAATGTATGGTTGCATCATAAGCCGCAATTTGTCGACCATTGGTCTAAAAGATCGTTTCAACCAATACATTGGTCTTGAATAGCACATTTTTTTAAAAACACCTACAAAATTTAGACAACAAATGCATGCATTATGAAACAATAAATCCCATTAATCACATGAGTTGCCTCATTTAGAGCACTACCACTGTTGCGTTGAGCAACAGTCAAAATGACGCGACGACTTCCCAGATAATTTTACAAGTATATTTATTGTCGAAAGCTTAACTAACGGTGATAACAAGTAAAAAAAAACTTCTGTATCGTCGTACGGTTAGAATAGAAAAGAGCCGCCGCACTCTGTTTCTTTCCGTACATCCTTTCCGTACGCCTTATCCTTTCCGTTCGCATTATCCGTGTGTTATCAAGTATCTGTATCTTTTACACCGGGCAGTCATCAATACGCGTTATTATTATAACGTCGAACAGTTGCCAGACTCGTCGCAACAACCACACACACAATGCGTGGGCATTGCACGTCGCCCATGCTGTCTACCTACCTCGTCAGATGCTCGAGCGTATGGAACATCCTGATGCGCTCCTTCTCCAAGATCGGCAGCTCGTCCGAATACTCCACCATCTTCACGTTGCCGTAGCCGAGCACCTCGCGCAGCAAGATTGCGTACACGCGCGACACAATCTGATGCGTGTAGCGGCGCGACACCTGAAGCGAGATCGAGTCGTTCTGATTCGAGGAGGCAAAGCGTGGCACCAGATTAGCTGTAACGAAATCAAGCGAGATGCGGTTGATGGTGAGAGATTGGTAGAATAAAACAGACGCTGTCGCGGGACTGTGACAAAGTTTCAACCACTTGAGGCGAGACCAACCAGACGCTCAGGGGGGGCATTACACTCTCTCTATCTTTCTCTGGCGAGTTTGGAGATAAAATTAGATCAGGTGACCTTGCACCGCGTGCCGATGCTGTGCGGTGTCGATGATCTTCGTTTGCCTTCACACAAAAAGAAGCTTCACATGGAAGATGGATTAGAGTGCATTCATATGGCGGGGGCTTGCACTCGTTCTCTTCTGTCTTGCTGCCCAAAAAGTGCACAGCAACTTCCTGTGTTGCGTTGGTCTGGTCGTTTGTTTATTTAACTGCTTTGCACCGCATTTATTTGGACGGTCGAGTTAGGCGGCACGAGATGTTATTGTGGCGTGTCCGCGTCACAGTGCGATGGTGTGTGCCCAATTTGTTAAGCTAATCTGTGTCGGGGGTAGCAATGATTTGCATGCTTTGGCTGCGCGGCCGCCATGGGATGCTGGTTGAAGTGTGATGATAGTAAATGAAATCTGGAAAATTGAATTCAATTGCGAAACAAAACTATTGAGCAATTTGTGTGCAATGCACACGTTTCGTTTTTGAGGAAGCAGACGAACCATCACGTTTTATGGTGATCTACATCAAGTTCGTCGTGAAAGAATATTTAAAATAAAATGGTATAAATACATTTGTATTAGTGCTTGGGTGTTGCATTTCCATAATAACTGTAAACGTAGTCTTCGGTTTCACAATAAACTATCGCATCTAATATTTCCTCATTATGTTTCACAAATTGACAGGTTGGACAGCCCTGTTGTCTTTCGCATAAAAATGTAAATTTACGACCATAAAAGTTAGTTTTTTTTTTGCGTTCAAGCTTGAGAAAATACCAACCCTTTTGAGACGGAAAGAAATCACAGCTCTAAAATACACCGTACGTTTCCTCCAAAGCTACATTATTTATTTCTTCCGGTTTGGAATGGTTCTGTTTCCGGGCTGTGCTCCGTCTTCAACACACACGCTCAGGAAAAGTTAGGCTTTTGATTCATCTGTGTTTCATGTAATTCCAGCCTCCGTCAGGCCGGAAAGGAGACAAACCCGATGTGTGTAAATTCAACTCAAAATGAGCGCTCACAACATGAATCATTTAAAAACAAAACTGTCTACCACAACAAAAAGCCTCCCTTGGGCAGGTCTCTAATTTTCGCCAGCCGAAGAGAAAGACAGTGTGTGGTCTACTATGCCACCCAAAAGAGTGTCGGCAGACAAAACGTTCGGAACGTTAGGGGCATCCGAAAAAATTAGACAACCAAAAAAAAAACGCATCATTGGTCAGGATTTATGGTTTAACGGAAACTTATTGGATTTGCGAAGAGAGGTCGAAGTACGAGCGGAAATGGCGCTCACCAGCACCAGCAGCACCAGCAGCAGCAGCGGACTTTCGTCACGGATCACGGCGACAGGGTGGCACAACACAAAATCGCACACAACCGAAAAGATCAAACGTAATAAAGGCAGTATCATTCACAAACGGGGAGGGCCTTCGAAAGGCAACGGAAATATAAGTTCGAAACACACACACACACACACACCAAATCTTAAGCGCAAAATTGTGTAAACAGCAATCCCCTCCAAATGGGGAGGCGGATATGCTTGGATGGATCGGAGCAGGACAACCCCCTCCGGAATGGGTAACGTTTCCGTTTGGACCATTTCTTTCCGCTGCTTTCCGTGTGATTTTTGTTAGAAGTCTGCGTTAGACTAGCCAAACACGCACACACATACTAAATCTTAGCACTAATACCCGGGAGGACGTAAGCGAAGATGGGGGGAAGAAGGTTGTTATAAAAAATAGCCCCACGGCTATGGCGTTTTCTTCCCAGCGGCACAAACAGATTCATCGCCGCTGGGTGACGATGAGACGACGGTCGGCGAGCAGCAAACATCTCATCGTCCACATCTGTAGGAATTATTTTGCGTTAAGGGAAGAGGGCAGAAAGACGCTGCCTGTGTATGTGTGTGTGTGATACACCACAAATGTCATAGACGATACGCGAATAGAATCGCATCGCGCAAAGTTAATTGGATGGTTTTTGGGGGTAGAAAGCGCGTATGTGCGAAACCGGCGGCGGTGGTACTCACAGTTTAAGACTAGCACTAAGCCCTCTACTGTCTGCCGTAGCACCCTCTGTGCGCTGTGGTTTTGGGAAGGGGGAGATGATGTTGTTAGAGCACAGCACCGTCTCCGCCGAAATGAGCGGAGCGCTGTGAAATTGTACAAATAATTTGATAAGCCGACTCGGACAATCTCTTGGATGGTAGTGTGATGTGTAGAAATGTTGTGTTTGCACACCATCACACAGAGCGCGACAAAGCGCGCTGCTGCAGCGCTAAATTCCATTTGCCATTCCCTCGGTTTCGGGTGTCTGGCTCCCACTCCCTGCCAGTGCCAACTCGGGAGGCCCGTACCGCCATTATCGTACAATGAACTCCCGGGAGACGAGGAGTTCGATTGTCTTAAGCTTTACACCGTCTAAGACGACCGAAAACGTGTATCCGCGTCGAAAGAAATGAAAAAAAAAAGTGGTGGCAGCATAATTATTTTGCTCTTCCCTCCAGCCCCCCCCCCCTCGTACGCACAACCCAACACGAACGAACACACCAGCTACGTGTGGTGGTTGGGAGATGCCTTTTCAACGCCAGCCAAACTTCTAGCCACGGTCAAACGATTAGGCTGTCAACTGGAGCGTGTACCCGCAATCGAACGCCCCATAACTGTGTGTTTGTGTGTTTGTGATTGTAGCTTCAGCACAGCATTCCGCCGGTACGATCGTGGCATTGCGTGAGGATCATCCATCCGTGCCGTGCCGCAGTTCCTTCGCTAATCCAACGCACACCACCAGAGGGGAAAAGAAAAAAAAAACAGGAAAAACTGAAAGCGATTTGAAGCGTTCGTCGCTGGCCAGCGGCAACATTTCGGCCAAAGACCGTTTTACTGCACAGCATTGCAAAAGGGGCAGGGAGCTTGAAATTGCCCAAAGGGGTGTGTTTGAGAAGAACTAGCGCTATCCAGCACACAACACGTTGGCAGCGTACACTAGTCGGGCTAAAAGTAGTAATAATAGAATATCTTTAACATCTAAATGGCTTGTTCGGTATAATTCATGGTTTCGGGTGCTGCGAAGAGTTCAGGAATTTGCCAGCAGATGGCGCTGCCAGTCATTAGTACTTTCAAAGTCCATTGCGTTGGGGAATTACAATAAAGCGATAAAGTGTGACTATTTCTGTGTGTGTGTTTGATGGCATAGAAGAAAGCAAAATGTAGCAAATTTGCACTTTATTAATTCATTTTTGGTATCACTCCTCCCCCGGAAAATGCGTAGTAGCGAACGTTGGATCTAGCGTTTTGGAGCTAGATAAATTGAAATTAATTTATTATAAATTAATACAATTGCCAATCTTCCTCCTTTTGCTGGCAACAGCTAATTGGCAGCAAGGGGGGGAGAATCTTTCATTTGGGTTTCAGTTTAGTAAGTTCCAATAAGGCCGCTATCATTTGGCTCAAACTCGCAGGTCGTAGTGTACTTTCGGTTACCGTACACCGTGCACTACCAGCATCATAACAATTGGCAATAAAAATAAATAAAAAAACAAACGGTGTTCCGAAAACAGAGTGTCAGAGGATAGCAAAATACAGCACCAAAACCGTTAAAATGGCTTTATATTGCACCGACGGCATTACTTTTGTGTACACGAATTAACAAGCCATTTTCACGCCGGTGAAAACAAACAACAGTAAAGGTTGGCGCGACATTGGTCTCCCTTTCTGTGCCCCCCCCCCCCTTCGGGTTCATGTTCACGTTGAAAGACAAATGGCTTACGGCCCATTGATCACCGCCATTTGAGGGGGGCTGGCCGGCCGGGCCGGGAGACACATTTACCCGATGGTGGCGGTGGATTATTTAACACATTTTAGAAAGGACCGTCTCGGATGACGCTCAGAGACGCTGGGCAAGAGAGATAGGGAGCCGAAATAACATATCAGAAGAAATATATTGCAGTCGATCCCAATGCGCAAAAATGATAGTGTCGTTGAGCCGTTGATAGCGAAAGCCAGACAGCCCCACAGCTGATGGCAAAGAGTGTGAAGTTGTAAAAAATACATCACAAATACAGACACACACACACTGAATGTGTCAACGGTCAGCGCAATAGATAGTGCCTGCCTCTTGCCGGACGGAATTTCATCATCTCGACCGTCGTCGTCGCGCCTCGACGTCATCGACAGTTAATTTGGTTCACTTTCGTACAAACCACCCTCTTCTGGCCACACAGCTTTATTCACCCCGATTTGGCTGATATTTTTGGCTAGAAATTGTCCAAAACTAGACCATCGCGACCAGCAGCGGCAACCCAAACCAAC
Source organism: Anopheles arabiensis (assembly GCF_016920715.1). Lineage (NCBI taxonomy): Eukaryota > Metazoa > Arthropoda > Insecta > Diptera > Culicidae > Anopheles > Anopheles arabiensis. The sequence continues at coordinate 27,364,921 of NC_053518.1, forward strand.
CCAAAGGACCGTAACGTCCCCCCCCCCTCTCCCTTGGGGGATGAAAGACGCTCGGAATTTGCGCAGTCTGCGTAGTGTATTTATTTATGCCGTCTAGCTGTCGGTTTGTTCGATTAACATAATTTTTTTATGATCATCGCTAATTTTACTGTGCTGGCCCCTTTTCCTTTGCTTTTGCGTGTGGCCTCGACGTGGCGTGGACGGTCACTCTTTCGACGTGCTCTGTAATCGGTCTAATTTGAATGTGTCTCGGGGCCGTTTTTCCCTCACTCCTCTCGGCCTGATTGTACGCTTATCTCTCGGGACGGCATGGTAAGGGTGGGAAACGATGAATTACAAAGCACAGAAATATGTAAAAGCGCAAACATCGAATTTTCAAGAAGGAAGCAACAACAACAACAACAAAACACAATCTTGTTCGCTCGCTGTTGTTGTATGCAGCGGTAAAAGGATATTCTCGTATCACACTAGACGGTGGAAAGAATTGGGAATTTTTGTCTTGTTTGCTAATTTTATATCCAACCCCAAGGGAACCCAAATTCATTCAAGAAATGGGCACACAAAATACAATTAACATAGCCGGCTAGACACGGCACAGCTTACGAGCCGAAGATTCACACTTTCTTTTGACCTTCATCTCCTATCGCCCCTCCCCCCCTTCCTCCCCCTGTCCGTCATAGAGAAAGTGGATGATCTAACGAGTTGCTGCTCTTCAAAGCGCGCGTATCTCATGAACATAACGGTGTCAGGGGGACAGGTGTTGCGTTTGGTTCGAATCAGGGATTTAGCTTTAGTTTGAAATTAACATCTCTACCAGCTGAACCAAAATCTTTCTTCCCCCCTTTTATAGGCTGGCTGATCGAATCACTTCTTCGATGGTCACTTTCGCGCATCGTTGTGGGCAACCACCCTCATCGGCATCCTTCCCCCTCCCCCACGGGTAAGTAAATTAGCATATTTTGGGGACCAACTTTTGGGGGACAGTTTTCTGTCCCGGACCACCGGACAGCAAACAACAAACAAAACACGCTGGCAAACAAACAACCACGAACGCTATTGTGTCCGTTCATGCGGACGTTCGGCCAGAACGCGGGACCAAAACAGTCGCCGGAATGGGAACAAATAATAATCAAATTAAGGTGCCAACGCCCCGTCGTACGAATGTGAGCTTGTTTGCGATCGGTTTGTTTGGTGTGTGTGTGTGTGGTTTGTTTTCGATTGATACCATATTTTATTATTATGGCACGGTGGGTTGCGCTGTCTTTGCTGGCCGTGAAGCGGATGGGTGAATTTTCGCAAACGCCAAACGCCGAGCAAACAAAAATAATCGGACAAATTATCACCAATCAATGATCTAGCTGGGTCATTGATCGATAGTGAGTCGACAGGGAGGAAAAAGGCAAGGGAGAATGCAAGTTTGAATTAAATTCGAATATTTCATGAAGCTCTAAACCCCAATCAAAAAGGAAAGAAAAAGGAGGAAATCACAAAACACGACTGTCTTCGCACGACACTTTGATTTCGGCATGCAAATTACGCACACATTAATTGCGCATTAATCGCAACTGTTGGCCACTTAAAAAGCACGGTTCTAATGAATGGCTGCCCGACTCCAAAACTTCATTCTTGCTAATTTCCGGCCCCTTATTTGTTTTCTCTTTACCCGCTGTAAATTGACACCGTTTTTTACGTCCCCCTCTCCCGACTGATTGGGGCGCATAAATTCAAAAGCGGGAATCTTATAGTAACACACACAAAAACACACACAAACGCTGGAAGACGGATGAGCTCTCCAACCAAGCGTTTGTGAGGCGCTGTTTAATTGCCATTAACCGTTTACTGTTTGTTTTTCCTCTTCTGAGTGTCTCACTGCGTGCCCCATACCGTTGTTATACTGTCTGTCTGTCTGTTTGTAGTAGAAGTCGCCCTTTTCATAAGGCAGATAAGACCTCTGGTTTAAGTATGTCTTGGGAAGAGGTAAATATTATACACCGAACCAAACCGTTTCTACCAGTAGCGTGTGCCGTGTGTTAATTGTTGATGTAAAGAGTATCGCTTTTTTCCTCATTTGGCTCTCTCTCTCTCTTTCTCACCGTCCACGATGAACAGTGTTTATTTATTTGTTTTAATTTTATGTATGTTTACTGCCAAAATGTTTAAAACCAAGTGTGTATCTGTGTGTGTGTGTTTATGTTTGTTTTCTTTTGGATTTTATTTTCGATCGTTATTGGTGGAAATGTTTCATTGCTGTCGTTTGGATTTTTACACTCAAAAACACCGTGTTGTCAAACATTTGATGGGAAGGCTTTTTACTTATTTCTTTTTACTTGTTACCTTTTTAAACACGTTTGCTTTATGTTGTTCAAAGACCCATTTTTATTTACATGTTTCTCGTACATAACATACAAATACAAAGTAGAAAATGAATGCAGAGAACTATTTTCACCCCGCCCAAAAACGGCGATCAAAGTACGGTTCGAACTCATGACCAGACCTATAAAAACCTCCTCACAATTCGATTCGGCTACGAAGCTCACAGCTAATGCGTGCGTTTATACTACCTTTTATTCGTCAACCTTCTGGAAGGACACATTATTCCCTTTCAATCACGTACAGCGAATTAATAATCTTATTTAACTTTCACAAAACATTCGCACTTACACCCGTTATTAATCCTTCTATGTCTGGGTCTGCGGGTGTTTTTTTTTTTGCATCGGTCAAACTTGGCTCGGCTACTGCCTTCCCAATATTACACCCATTAACTGCGGCATGATTGTAATTCATTTTTATTGAGTGTGTCCCTCTGCAAAACGAACAACGACGAGCACTGCTGGTGACCGTGCGTTGCTTTTCAAACGAGAACCGTTCTTGGCAGTACGGACGGCAGTCGTTAGCATACGATCGGCTTTACAACAATTACAATTGTTGGGGACATTACCCCCAATCGCCAGTGATTGTAATCCTTCAGCCTTTGATTTTATGTTTTTATTGCCCGGGCAAACGGAAAGCGGAGCGGACACTTATGCCTTACACTCCGATCGCTCCATTACATCGTAAATCGTTGTTCAATTTATGTTCCAAAGCATATAGAACCCCTCCACGCTATAGCGCACACAACAATTCGGGTGACAAATCACAGACGCGTTTCTTCTTCCGTATGCGCATAAATATGAAAGAGACTTTCCGCCGTTGCTGTTGGCATCGCTCCAGCCCAGGACCTTTGACTCTTGGTTTGGGCACACGAAGTTGTCGTTTCATTTTTTTCTCCCATCTCGGTTGCCCGTGACTGTGTTGGTAAGAGAGATTGTAAAATGTATTCTTTTCTGTTCGAGCACAAGCAAACATAAGAAGCAAAAACAATCGTTTCCGCAAACGACGGAACAAGCTTGTTCCTCCAGTTGACTTTGGTGCTGTGCGAACAAAAGGGTGACCACCCAAAAGGGAGAGACTGTGAGAACATTAAACGGATCCTCAACTGAATCTGTTTCATCTGTTCTGTTGAGGCACCAAAAATCGTCCCCGACCTTCGCAGACAGAAGCCCCGTGCGCGCGTGTGTATGCGCTTGCTGCTGGCTGTAATTTCCATACAAATGTTTGGTGTGTCGGCAGCAGTACGTCGACCTCTCTCGCTTGCTCTATGTTGTCCCTTTTTTCTTTTGCTTTCCCTCGCGATGTCCTTGTCGGAAATGGCAATATGAAAAATATGCGATGCGCAATTTCGGAACCAAACCCAAACACACAGCAACGGAACGGAAGCAAAACTAATACGCATATATTCCCCTGGATTAGAAAAGAAGCGCCTGTGCTGTATTTGCCCCGTCTTCTCGGATCTTTTTTCTCCTCAGTTTGCCGTTCAGCTCCATAAATTGTACTTAAAAAAACAAAGTGGAGCCAATTGGAATTATAGAAACATAAACAGCCCGATCTAATTACGTCGCCTGAAATCCATATGTGTTTGTGAGTGAGCGGAGCGTGCCCCCCTGCCGGGCTTGGGGTTTCTAATTGGCACGGCCTGGCCTCCACCCTTTTTGGTATCGCACACCGGGACAAAACCAAGGGGGAGGGGAGAAAAAAGTAATTGAAAACGGAGCCCCACGACGATGGGGCTATAAATTATTTCATTGCGATCGTAAAATATGCTGCGTTTATTCACTGGAAGGCATGCTGCCACCGGTCAGGCACAAATGATGTTGCGTGAACATCACCGCCAAGACACACACACACGCGCGCACATACGTGTGTCCACCACGTATATGGCATGGGGTTTTGTATTTTAACGGTCAAGACACGCCACGGTGGTTACGTTTGGTGGCATTCGGATGGAAAAAACGAACAGAAAACCAGTTCTTCTGCTGTTAGATAATCCCAACCATCAAGGACAAATATTCATTTTTTTAAAGGGAGAAACGATAGGGGATGAACCCGGAAGCCCCCGGAAGTGCTCAAAAAGTACTTGGAAGGTAATTTGAGTGTGGTTTCCTTTTTTTGTTGTGCGTGTGCGTGTGCGCTGCTACCTGGCAGCTGGATTTAACTAAGCACACGGGAAGGGAAATCCCTGACTCAACGTGATAAGCGATAGGATGGGATGGAGGTCGCCCTTTCCAGTAGCTGCTTGGCATCGTCGTGACCTTGGCAAAGGGTCGAACTGGGTAACGAAACCGCTATTTTTCAAGCGTGTACTGCTTGGTGCTGGTAGTGATGGTGGTGATGTACCTGTGCAGATAAACTTGAATCTTAGCTTTGCCTTTTGCCGATCAGAAAACGGTGGCAAAACGAGATAAGGACAGCACGGCTTGCTGTCCCGGGTCCACATGCGTGTATGGGGCCATCAATATTTAGACAGCGTCAGGGATAAACGTCACCAGCGAATAGAGCGAAATAAAAAGACACGAAATACGCCACGCCAGGGTTTGCGGCGTCAAAATTGGTTACACATCTGAATGGTTCTTTGGTATTAAAAAAACATAAAAAATAATAAATAATTACATTTATATGGCACAAATGAAGTATAACAAAACTTTCGATACAATATATTAGAAACATTTTAATATCTAGTGAATAAAAGTGAATCAGTTTAAAAGCAACATATAGTTTAAATTTATATTCAAAAGGTTTTTAGCTTTGTTGAAAAATTCTGTAAAAAATAGAATAAGCACAAATTTATACGAATCAATTTGCTACAAACATAGCATAAGTTATGTTGGCTATGCGTCGGAGACCATCACTTAAACCGAATCCCATTATTTTCAGGAATTTTCATTCCATGTCCTGAGTTCCATTCATTCCATGTCCAATTTCGAAATAGAAAGGGTCTTCCATATTTTATTCGCATGTGGTCACGCAAGATTACTAACTAATTCAGTTGAGGTATTGAGCGTGGTCTTTTCAGTAATATATGAGTAAGCCATAATTCTTTTGAAATAAAAATTAAAAAGGCAATTTTTTATAAATTATTGGATGATTTCTGAATTTCCGAATTTGTTTCTAAGTAAAGCTTCTCTTCAACAGACCCATTAAAATTGCTCTATATCAAACATACTTTCTTATACAAAATAAAACACACAAAAACTTAACGTAAAGCGATACAAGCCCATCCTAAAACACTGCTTTGCAAAACCCCTGTAGCTGTAGCAAAGAACCATGGCCAGCAGAAAAAAGTTTTCTCCCTTCTGGCGCTCTTTTGCCTGGCTCTTATTTATGATTTTTTTTCTTCCTTTTTTGATAAACCAAGACGTAAGCGACGGGGGAGCGAGCTGGGCAAGGGAAACCCCTCTGCCCCGGCAAGCTTTTCCGACGGCACGTGCAGCCCGTGGAGCCCCGACACTACCGAAAACTGCGTAACTGGCGATGCGCAATGGAGCAAAATGAACGAGCGCGCTCCATCCAGTAGTCGCAGTGGCAAACGAATGAAACGAATGTGGAGAGCGCCTGTAAAAGCGGCCTGCGAGGGAACGTGTTGCTCCCTTCACTTTCCTTCCCATGTCCTTTGGGGCACCCCGGGCACATCCTCATGCCAGCCGTATTGCGTGAGTCAGTGAGGACCAGAGTCACCAGCCGCAATCACACGGTGACGACAGAGGCAGAAGCATAAACGGAAATAAAAGCACGGTGGCCCCTTTTTTTTGCATTCCTTTCTCATTCCATAAACCCGCGTTCACAACAATGAAAAAAAAAAAAATGTGAGTAAATGAAATAAGACGGTCCCGTCGGTTATTTTGTCTGCAAATGTGTGTATGCGCGGGTGCGTTGGTTCACAACAGTTTTCCGCACTCGTTTCCGGATCGCGCGACCAGCAGGAGGAAGCGTAGGTTGAGTTTGCTGCTTTCGTTTTCAAAGCTGCTCCTTTGCTGTAAGTGAAACCAGCACTGGATTCGGTTGCAGACGGTGCAAACAGAGGCTCGGGAGCCCTGTTGAGAATGTTTTTGCTTTTGTACCTACGCATTCATCCAACATTGCAAAACTGACCTTAACCCCGTGCACACGAAAAAACACGGAGAATTGGTAGGCGACCCAAACAGTAGCAGCAGCAGCAGAAGCACTTTCCCTTTGATGAAACTTTGAAGCGTATAAGGATTCTTTTCGGGGGACCTTCTCTCCTTCCACCCCCTCTCTAGCATTCCTTTAGCAGTTCGCGTGCGCTGGCAGGGAAAAGGTAGCCCCAAGGTAAATCCCAGCGCCACCTTACGCTCGCCAAGGCTCGACAAGTGTTCCGGCAACGGTCCCGCTCCTACCGGGACCTTTCGTAACGATCGATCGAAGGGAAAAGCAAGCAAGAGGAATAGAGGAAAGGAGGGTGAGAGTGCGTGTGTGCGTGAGGGAAGAGGGTGGGCTGAATTGAAAGCTTTTGCCGCGTGCCGAACTTACGCTACTACTGCGTAATACTTGCGTGCGGGACGGGGGCCACGAGGCCAACGCAACGTAAAACCCTCCAAGGAAATGCGGGTATTCGTGGAAAGCGCCTTTTTTGGTTTGATTTTGCTACTCTCACAACTGCTTTCTAGGAAGTATGCAAGGCGCAATGGAGTCGTTTTGTCAACCCCCGGGGGTTTTTCTCGTCTGTGTTTTCTGTGTGCGTAGTGTATCATTCTTTCTTTTTTTGACGAATTATTCCAGTACGGACACGATAAACTGGTTTTGCATGACATGGGATTTGGTGGTAGCGATTTATTTTGATGTGAAAAATTATTTTCCCACCACGCTTGTGCTGTGTGGGTGCGTGTGTGGAAAGCCATTCTATCACAGTATGCATACTTTTTGCTCCCTTTTACCTTGTGTTTCACTATCTTAACCGAAGTATGCGAATGGTGAAAGGGTTTCCTTTTGTGTGCGTTGAGGTCCCGCCCCCCTTTTAGGGTTAGATTTTTATCCAACCGGTGGTAAATTGTTTACGGATGCAAAAGTTGACTCAACTTCCACAAACCACATCCCCCCTACCACAGTGGTGGGTGGTCCCTTTTTCCTGCCAAAATATGGAGAAAATGAACGTTTCCTGTCCTGTTTAGCCACGAAAGCAGCGACTGGGGAACGATACACTCAAATTTATGCATACCGCACACACACACACCCACCCAAAGACACATTGTCGGAGATAGTCAAGTTGAGCCAAGTTGACGAAAAGGGTACATTTACTCCCCTGAGCCATCTTGAGCCTTGCTAAGTGGAACGTGGTACGGGGTCCATTTTATCACCGCTGAAACATTTCATCTTTTCCAGCGCCATCTCTCCTCGGAATGCCTCGGAATGGGTATTGTTGAAAGTGAAAGGAAGCCAAAAACACACACACGAACGCTACATTTACGTGAGATTAAACATTTTTTCTTGAGCCACATTTTCTTTGCCTTCTCTTCTCAGGATGTTGCTGTTGAGTTGTTGTTGTGCGTTATCATTTTTTTGCATCATTTTTTTCGTTTGTTTCGCCTTCCCCGTTGTGTCCTTTTTGGTCCTTGCTCACACCAAAAGCTCCCGCGCAAGGCAGGCAGGCAGGCAGAACTAATGTACGGTGACAGCACTAAATCGGCCCCGGCCTGCGGAAGGCGTCGAGATAAAAGGCAACAAAAAACACATTTTTGAGGCTAAACCAAGCCAACCAAAAAAAAAAAAAAAAAAAAAAAGGGCATGCTTTTTGGGGAAGCAATATTAGCATTCCATCCTTGCAGCAACGGATCGCATAACATTAAACGCTCTCCAGATTAGCCGCTTCATTTAGGTCTTTAGGCGAACGGGGGGAAGCGAGATAATAGCTTTCAAAGGGGAAAAAGACAAAGGGATGGTGTGGTGGATGGATAAGGCGGGGCATTTATTTAGAGTTATTAGAATTTGTATCCACTTATGGGTTATGGAGGGGGACTTTTTCGTGATGATATACTGGTTGCGGTTTTTGAACGATACGCAGGATAACCCAAAATATATATTAAAATTGGTAATAAAGAGTGCTAAAACGATGCTTTCCAACCAGATAGACCAGTAAACCAATGGGAAATAATAAACCGAAAATTTTTAAGGCACCGCCCGATAAATCATTTACAAAATCAGTCTTTATCTTTCAAATCATCCTTATTTAACTCAGTTGATATTTTATTCATTATTTATAGAATTAAAATTGATGAAAATTAACTTATTAACTTACGTACCAACTGCTAGAATATACTTTATATGGGTTATCGTTTAGGGGGGAAATTGTTTCTAATTTTGGTACGAAAAATGGCTGAAAAAAGATTGACAAATCTCGTTTTTACAGAGTGAACTAACGTTTGCACTAAAAAATGGACAAAAACTGTCATTTGTTCATACGTTTATCTTGACCCACACTAACGAAAAGTTAATTGCACCTTCAATAATAGTATCGCATGAGTTAGCAGACAAAATGTGAAGTAACTTCATTTAGAAGCGAGCCCGACCAAAGAAAAGCATCACGCTATGACTAAAACGGACATCGTGCGGTAGTTTGTGGACGTCGGATGAGCCTGTTTCGGCATCTAAAACATCTTGGTACTATTAGACAACAATCAGAGCACCGGAAGAAAGCCAAGTTCCGAATCTCGGACGACCTTGAGCGACAAGAAACTCCAAATGATGCTTGCAAATGAAGACCGAGGGAAAAGTCGCACACATTGCTGCGTTAGCTTGGCTTGGGAGGTCGAGGCAACAGGTCAAACAGTGAATTAGTACATGCGCAACGTGAACAAACTCATCAGGAAGCAGAAATCGCAGCCACTGGATGCTAAGCGGCAAGTAATGGCGCCAAAACTAAATGCGATCATTTTAGGCGAATTTTGCAAGAACTTCGATATGACACCCTAGTCCGCGAACTGATCCAACATTCCCCAGCTGTGTCCCATAGAATTTTTCTGGACAAACATGATGCAAAAGCTCTATTCCTACAGTTTTGTAGCGAAAACTTAGGAGGAATTGATAAAAATCAACGGTAGGCTTTACAACATGGAGAGAAATTACCTCGCTTAGTTCTACAGCCAGCCGTCAATTCCTTTTAAATGCAAATCAACTCCAAGAACTCCATACAGTTCTTACCTTGAAACGGATTAAAATCATTAAAATTATTCCTGATCAGTTCACTTTGATCAGAATATGAATGAAATTAATAAATGCATACCTTGATAAGCAGAAAAGAATGATGCCTAAATCAATCAATGTCTTTAGCCTTCATTGTTTGCAATTCAAATTTCAAGCATAATTGAACGGTATTTAAAACTTCAGAAGCAGAGGAGAGAAAAAAACGACACCCTGTATGTGACTTGCTGTAAGCGGGAAAACCCCACGGCCGTGTTTTATACTCTCGCACCGGTTACCGCCAATCACGCTGCCTCAACGAGACTACGCTATCCCCAACGAAACCCCCACTCTCTTCCCTCACCCAACAAACGGTGGGAAACCTGAGCAAAACCATTTCTAATTAGATTAACAGCAATCAGCAATCGCAGCCATCTACTACTAAAGCATTTAGTCGCTTCTCCGGGCTGTAACACACAATCCGGCCGATAAATCATCGCCATCGCAACAATCAGTGCTTGATTGTGCTGCTGGAGGCTTGCCAACCATCAAAACTCCCTTCTTCTCCCTTTTGAGGGGGGGTTGTAAAAAGCAGAACACAAATTAAACACAACACACCAAACGATAAAGTACCGGGCGCGCTCCGACTTACAGAGCCAAGCGCGATGGCGGAAATCTCGAGATGAAGATAAAGCCACTAGCGTAGCGCGGGGCAGCGACGTTTGGGGAGTGGCACCGAGTGTAGCTCTCACCGCTCATTTTCGTAAAGCTTTCATTAACGAACAGCCAAACAGCCCCGGCACCAAACAGAACGCTAGAAAGCTAAAATTGCGTGCGGGAAATCCCCAAGCAGCAAATACGCGGTAGTGATGGTATCCTTCATTTTTAAAGATCACATTCGTTCGTCATCACTAAACGCGCGTGTCTTATGCAAAGAAGGCCATTGGCGCAAGCTTTTGTGTCCTGCTTTTGCGATTCGAAGTTGCGATATACGCGCGCAGGGGGGTTTTATTTCCCCTCGTAAACGTCCAAATGATGAATTGGTCCAGAAGGGATGAATGCGCCATATCACGATCGGGGAATGCTGCGGAATCTGCTCATGGGGCCGCTACGTTTTATTTAATTTGCTATTTTTAAACAACCACTTCCCGAAAGTGGTGTACATTTTGCCTTTTATTGCGATAGGTTTGGGAGGGGTTTTTCCATCCACCGATTCCCGAACCACCAATCGTAAAATTGAACCAAAAGGCATGAATCATTCCGATCAGCGTTTCCAGCAACGGAAAACATTCGACTAACGAACATTATTTTTTCTAAGCAAACCGTGGGGTCGTGGCCACTCGCTCGTACGAACCCGCCGATTGGAAAGTGTTGTAAAACACACACACAACAGCGAACAAATTAGACGATGAAGCTGTCAAAACATATTAGTGTAGAGCGTGGAGTGAAAAATCACCGTTCGGTGTCTAGGGGCAAAACGGAACCGCCGTTCGAGGTAGGTGCAGCGCGCTCTGTCGTACGGCAGTTAAATTTACACACTCTCAATTCGGGCCCGCTGGAACTAGGATGGCTACGATTGGGCAAGGGAACGCCACCACTGTCACTCTTTCCACCCAGCCTCTATCTAGCTACCGACAACACACAGACCCGCCGCAGATGGAATGATAACGGGCCGCGGGCTCATAAAACAGTCATTTTTCACACCGATTTGATCGTTCTGCGGTGGCGAACATGCCTCTTCCTCTCCTCCTACCACCGCTCCAAAAAGACCTGAGAGATCGTGAACACGGCACCCTTTCCCCCAACGTGACACCCAAAGTCAAGTCGTCGGAGTGTCAAAACTCTCGTGTCATCTGTCAGACACTTCAGCGAGCGCGCACGCAGCAGTACCGCCGCGGGTCGGTAATTGTTGATTGATGACCGGTTGAGTCGGTGTGCCGTGTCCAAACTGTTTCCTCTCCTCTTTTGGGCGCCAGCGGAGGAAGCAACAGCGGACAAAACATTGCCGAAAATGCTTCTCACCACATAATTAGTGGTGATGCGCGCATGTTTATTGGCAGCCGTGTCAAACACAGTCACCGAGACAGCGAGTGAGCTGTCGGAGTTGCCCCGGGGGGGGGGGGGGGGGGAGAAAAGGAGATGCCGACGGCAAACATATAATAACCATGCAAAAGTACGCTTTACGCTCACGTGTCGGCGGCAACAGCAGGGACGCTTTTGCATGGATGGACGGTTAGGACGATTCAATTTTGCTGACTCACAGAAAAGGAATAGGGTAATATTAAGCCGGAAAAATGTGTACATCACCCAGAAAAACACCCACAGGGCAGCTTGGCGAAGGAGGACGCCTCTCTTGCGGATAACTTGCGGACACCGTTCAAATTGCGCTTCAAATAAAGAAAGAGAGCAATCGAAGCGGACAGGAATGTAGTAGTGTATGGTAGTGCGTGACTTTCTCACTGTGGTCTACCGTGTGTGGCCCTACGTGGTGTGAACGGCGTCACGGAGCACGCGAAATGGGCCACTATTACATTCGTTCGCCGTCCATAAATCATCATTTCGCCTAACAGAGTGGAGACGGTGCTGTGTGCAATAAAAGTGGCACGGTGGCATGGCGAAGCTGGTACGTGTCGCTGGTGATGACAGTGCGAGCTGCAAAAGTGACCGTAATTGAACTAACGATCGATCGTTTATTGTTTATTATTGTTGTTGCTCGGTTAATGTAGAAAGCTGGAGGAGAAAGATGATTAGTAATAAAAAAAGACACATTCAACTACATCCACAACAGTTTTCCCTTTGTTGCAACAACGCTTCCTGCTTTGAAGTCTCACTAGATGACTTTGTTTGTATTGCCATTATCTTGTTTGAAAAGCACAGAGTTAGATTCCGGGAATCTAAACAGACGCACATCTCTGGCCAGTTGCCAGACCTGCAATCCGGAAGCGGATGGTCAAACGGTCACAAGTTGACGTCCCTCGTGGCAGAAACCACACGTCGTCGTGCGTTGCAAACTCCAATGACGCCAATGCGCGCAACTATTTCCGCCACTGCACATTGCGTGCACCGGGCGGGGAGGAGATAGTGTTCAAGCCAGAAGGCTTTTGGCACGTGCGGTCAGGGTCATTTGCGTACGGAGAAGAGGCGGCGTCATAATTTCACACAACACTCAGTGGCAACTCTCCGCCCATCGAAACGAAATATGATCTGGTACGCAACGTCGAAACTAAGAGCAGAAGGCTGATAGCAAGAGCGTTAAACATTGTCGTCATAAGGTCGTCGCATCGTGCAATTCCTTGGAAAGTTATCGCTCTGCCCTTCTCGGCCAAAGGAATGTCAATGTCAATGCAGAGAGCTGTGTGCCAACCGCGCTTCTTCCAGTGTTGGAATTTTTTTCGCATCAAAACCATCTGTTGCGCGCCCTGTTTGTGAATTTGCCTGTACATTTCTTGTTAAAAATAAAACATAATAATTTCCTATCCCACGCAAAGTGGAAGCTTTTCATTTTCCTCTTCCGAAGACTCGAAACCGCCGGAGGAGAAGCCGTGGAGAGCGTTCCCCTTCAATGCGAGGAGGAAGAGAAAATGCGGAAATATTACGTTCCGAATCACCCGGGCGCATAATTATTGACGGATTGACGGAAGCGCAGAAAAATGGTTTCATCCGTCAGCGGCAGAGGGATAAATTTCAAATTTATTACTTTTGGTTCTTTGGTGTTTTCCTCCATTTTTTCTCTCTCCCGGTGAAAGGTTGATGGAAATCCGGGAAGTAAAATCTCACCACATAGATGGGGGAAAGGGGGGGGGGGGCGCTTTAGGCACGAATCGCGTAGGGCAAAGATTTCAGAATAGCCAACCGAACGGAACAAGCTGTAAAATCTGGATGGTGGTACGAAATGGAGGGAACGAAATAGCGACAGCAAATATCGATCCATCGGCGGCTTGTCCGTCGTTGACTTTTACGCACCCGCGTGATGAAGAGGCCTCTAAACATTAATCCCTATTGGCGATTACTTTTACCTCAACATCAGCAGCGTGGTCAAGCGTGCTCTTAGAACTCGAAATTTCTACAACATACTTCTGGGCTCAACAGATTTGAAAGTATGCCTGTGCGTGCGTATCCGTGGTTGTTTGGCGGGAATATTGCTGATGGCAGAAGAAAGGCAGAGCGTAAAAGCCCGGGTCAGAGCAAAAGTTTGATCGAACAGCCTGAGGGAGTTGTAAAATTTGGTCGTTGCGGGGATAAATCAAAGCTACCGCTCGTGCTCGTTGGGAAAATATGAAAGTAAAGTGGATACGGTGAAATTTAATGAACTAAATCATAATGCTTCCGTAGGACGGGGATTAATTTGCCGTTGGGCCTCTTTAGCACCCTCTTTAACAACACAGTCCATGCCAGGTTTAGGAACTGCAATCCCAGCTAATTAACCTCAAAAACGTCTATTCTTTCGACTGCTTCTTTTGCTATCGGCATAGAGCTAGGCATTTATTTTTTTCCTAATTTGTTGTCTTGTTATTGAATACCACGATAAATGCTGCGCCGTATCATTAGCAACGAACACGCGAATAGGTTTCCCATGACACTCATACCACGCAGCAGCAGCAGCAGTAGAACGGTTTCAATAAACCGACCAAATTTGATCCATTCCCACACCTCACGCTTCTATGCTCCTCATCTTCCCACTTTACATTCTTTAGATGATCATCATCATCATCATTTAGCTCTGGAAATGATCCCAAAAATGGATGTGGCGAATGTGGAAGTTGTGCGGCACCGGCGGCGACGGCGGCAGCGGCAAACCCCTAATTTATATGCATACAAATGGAAATTCCAATCGATTGTTAGGATGGGCCCATATCAACCCGATTCGAGGGGATTGTGAAGGAGCCAGTTGGTGGTGGTACATGTGTGAGACCTATTTTCGTAAATAGACCTCCCTTCCGACGTATGCAGCCTTGAAAAATTAGGGGGGAAATATAGAAATTACATTTTAAAGTAGTCACTACACCACCAACACCATCATCAAACTCGTTTCGTTCTTCAATACAGACACACACATATACATCTATTTCATCTATCACCCACACAGAAAAGGCGACGGTTCGATTACAAAATAATTCATCGTTAAGCGAGGAACCGTTGGGACGTGGAGTGAGGTGTGGCAGGATATCCACCCCTATCTATCCGTGTGTTTATGTGTGTGTGTGGTAGTGTTGTGGAAGTGGAACAGGTGATGTTTGAGGGTTGAAGCAAATGAATTATGCAAACGATGTCAACGACATTTGGGGGGAGAGTTTCTTTTTGCATAAATATGCCTTGGAAGGCCCATCCCTTCCGATGCCACACAAATTCTTCCGCACTCGCAAAACTTAACCGCCACAAACACACGCAAAAAAAAAAAAAAAACACTGTGCAATAAATTAATCCCGCTCGTTTGCTGAGTGCTACCACCACAACGCTCCGTTGGAATCTCCCTCAGCCTCTTCCACCCAGAGCTGAAGGAAACCAAAACAAAAGCAATGAAGAAAGAGTGGAAAAGTGCGAGAGAAACACGTTTTTGGAGGAATTTATTTCAAAATGTTTTTTTTTTCAAATCGAACTCGAAATTGACATTTCGATGTTTTGAGCAAAAGAGCGATGGGAAGAAGACAAAAAGATCAATACAAAAGGGTTTTCAAAAATTGCAACTCCGCGTGCGAGTATGGCTGGAAGGAGCCGCGCTTCTTTGAGGACATTGAGTTATTTACACACGTATTAGTTACCTTTTGCCTCCGGTGGAAAGCATTCGTACTGGAAGTGTTCGAGGTAGCGGAGCTTCGACAGTGGCTGCTTGAAGGCACCGACCGTGCCGATCGTGCTGGCGTACAGCAGCAGCAGTATGAAGAGCCGGAAGCGCACTCCCGGCCGCATGGCCAGCGTCATCTTTGGTGGGAATATTTTCAGATGCTTTAAGAGAGCTTTCATATCTGTCGATGTGTGAATGTAGCTTTTAAATTATTTGTATTTTAGGTTTGTTTTTTGTTTATTCCACTGTTGGCAGTATAGTTCACAATTTCGTTCACTTAGTGTTTCGTTCAGAGGAGTATTTCTGTAAAGAGAAGAAAAAAATGGATTAGATAAGTATTTCGTCATAAAAAAAATCATCAAAATAAATTGATTTAGAAAGAGATAGTTATTAGAATAAATTCCTTTACAAATTATCCACAAAAGATTCTATCAGAGAGCACTATTATTGGAATAAGAAGGAATCTTTCATCAAGTAAAATAGTTGATGAAAAGGTTCTTTTTTTACATCTATTAAAAAGATTCCAAATATAATAACCAAATAACAATTTCCATTTATTAAAAAACGGTTACATTCATAATAGAATCAGCAAAATAAGAATATTCAACAAAGCAATTTGTTCTTAATAGTCGATCCTTACTAAATATAGGTATAAAGCAATACCACCTAACAGCATAATACCATGTCACTGCAAATTTGAATATATGCTAAATAAAACGTTCCACCTTTCTTCCTTCTGTTGATTTAGCTAAACAAAAAATCGATTCAATTGAGCAGAAAGGAACAAAAAATAAAACACACACACACACACTCTCTTGAGGATGATAAGATTGTCCTTTATCGGAGTGGTTTTCTCGAGTGCTTTCCAGCACACGCTATCGATCGATCTATTTTGCGCGCCGGATTGTACGCTACACGCTGCACTCTCGAGTGAAATTTTCCGCTGTAACCAACCACACACACCCACCCACCAATCGATACACCGGAAGAAGCATTAGCGTTGACTTTCAAAGCGATAGCAAACAAAAAAGAAAGAAAGAAAAGTTCAACCACTTAGCATGAGCACTTTTGTTGCTGCTGCTGCTGCCACGTTAGATTAAACAGCAAAGCAGACGAGGTTTAAAGAGAGAGCATCTCCCACCGTAAAAGGTATCTAATTAGCGATGGGAATGATGATTTATGTACTCCTTCTAAATCGATCGCATAAGCATGGACAAATCCTACGCTCCGTGCATGACGTTCTGCTGCTGGCCGTAATGTTTATGGACGTGTCGCTTTCGCAACCTACGCGACTACGCGTTGGAAAATTTAATTGGCATGTCGACATTACACACCACCAGGCCCAGTTGGCTGCTGCTGATGCGCCGACTTCTTCCAACAGCGAAGAAAAGAACCACAAGATTGCAAACGGGGAACGCATCTGCTTACTCTCTATAGTAGCACGAAGCCCTCGCTCAGGTGATCTATTTGCGGCTGGTCGGGTTACGAGTCGCCTGTGTAAGGGGTACATCACATCAAGGACTATTGCCTTGCCACGCACATTCCACCACGCGCTTCCTATTTCAACCACACATCGGAGGAGGATATTCACCTCGCATCATCGTTGAATGGAAGGAAAATACGATCACACAGACAAGCAGCCACAAGGCGTATCACGTGCTAATGCAGTGGGTGGATTGACAATGATTAGAGCCGGCGGTACAAAGTGAAACCCCAAACCGAACCCGGCAAGATTAGAGGAGTGTGTGTGTGTGTGTGTGTTTGTGTGCTCTTGTGTGTGTGGTGTATCACTCCTTTTCCTGCGTCACTTTTTTGCGGTGTGGTGAGAACATGTCAAACGAGAACATGCTGGTGCCTCACCGGTTGGTTAGTTCACACGCCTCCCCATCGCTACATGATAGCGTGTTGTTTATGTAGGTGGAGTGAAAGAACGACGACGAAACAAAAATCTTCTCGTCAACCATTTCTCCAGAATCGTAGCGACCGCCAGGTACAGTGGTTACACTGCGTACAGCGCGCAACAGCGAAACACGTGCTCCGATGGAGACGCCACGTTGATCGTACCCTGCCATCGGGGTCGGATTTCGTTTACACTTTCGCACGAAGCGTAGCAAGCGTAAAAACAGTCAAGTGGGCGCTTTCATTCAAACGCGCCCGCTGGCCCTTCGCTAGGCTAGTAAATACTATCCGTCTAACCCCGCTCGCTCTCAAAAAGGTTTTCTAATTAAGAGGAGTGAAATGTGTTTCGTCGTGCCAGACCTCCCCTCTAACGGGGTTCCTCCATCGGTTTTCGGTAAGATATGCCGCGCCAAAAAGGTTCACATTTAATTAGCCAACCGAATCAAATCGTCCTGGTTTTTCTCTTCATTTGTAATGCGAATGGATTGATGATGTGTTTTTGTTTGTTATTGTTTGTTATTGTTCTTTTGGTTTGTTCTAGTTCGTCGCTGTTCGTGCTGCGTGTGTCGAATGGCGGGCCGCGCGCCTTCATGCGATAGTGTGCGTATAGGATACGCACAAGGCGCAGGGTCGCAGGCACGTTTTACTCACAAGAAGGCAATGAACAGAGAAATGTCCCATCAAATTAACAGAAAAGGAGAACGCTATTTTTGTCGCTTGCTCGACTGTCATATCTGTTAGTTTTGGGAAAGGAAGATAATACGCTTTGGCAGCTGATGACGATAGCACGTCGAACTTTTGCTTTTCATTGTCGTTTTAAAGTAAACAATTCGTTTAAAAAATATCAAACGTGGAAAGTCTTTTTATGTATTACCTACTTTGCAGTAACTAAGTTGTTTTTAATTATTTAAGCAACACAAAAAGTGACGAGCTCTTTTATCTATTTTACTGTTCAACGGTACGACAACAATCATAAAAAAAGAACTTAAAATAGATAAATTACAAAGTACACAATGCGCACTGCCTTTTCCACCCAGCTGACCGACCGAGTTTGTGTTTGCCCAAAATCTCACCATGTGCTAATGTGCCGGCTCTCCCGCGAACGAGATAATTAGCAAATGATTAATGAATGTCAATTGAGGTTGCTTAACTCAATGGCCCGCCTCCGCACCGGAGAGTACAGGGAACTGAGGGGAAAAATTAAATCAAGAGAGCCCAAGGGAAACTATCAATTAAAGCTAACCAGCATTGGAATTGCAAATGTTGGGGGACCACCACTCGGTGGCTTGCATGGTCTTTGCCCTCTCTTCGTACCATTCACACACACATACACACACACAAAATGAAAATGAGAAACAACCTTAAGAGAATCGATCACACTGCACGATGCGGGAAGGTTTAGGAGGCTTGTCAAACACGTATTAACTTTATCAAGCAAATCAGCAAGCAAAATAATAAAGAAGAGAACTTCCCTGAAACCCTCTGGGGCACGAGCAAGAAGAATAAAAAACGGCAACAACAAACCACTTATAAATCCTTCCAAAACCCTCTGATATATGACGTTTGGATGTAATATTTCCGTTCAGAAGCTTTTTTTTTGGAGACTTTATGCTTCGTTGGTTCGAGCTTCGAGCACGAGGCTAAATGATACGTGAAAAAATGGCGCCATCTCGACAATCCCCCCCGGAAGTGGCAGTGTTTTACGATACGCACCACATTTCGTTGCTCTCTGTGTGTCTGCCGACCTGAAAATGGAACGATAAGGCCTTATTTTTAGATCCTATTGGGCGCCCACCGCGTGCCTACCTTATTCTTACGCACAGGTGAGCACGCAAGGACACGTGGGAGTGCACGTCGGAATACGGTGAATAGAATTTTACGATTTCCAGTCACGAGCGGGCGGGCTGGCCGGGTTTTTCTCCCAGGACACGTTTTTGTGTGCATTAATAAACAATATTCGACCAAAAAGCTGAAGGGACGGGTTTTATTGTTGCTTTCCTTTTTGTTGGGGAATTATTTCGAGTCCTGCGATGTTAAGCGGGCAATCCGACAAAAAGGACCAACAAGAAACCGCTCAAAGCTTGGAACGTTTTTGTTTGTAGTTTTTCTCAGGCTAATATGTTTTGAAAAACATGAACGTTTCTTGGGCACGTTATTGGACGGCATACACAATAACAGCAACAAAACCAATTAAATCAAACACGCATGATAATCATCTACCTTTGAACCGCCGGCCGGGGCCGCCCAAGTGTTATTTCGAAAGGGGTTGCTTTCTAAACACCCCCGTCGTGTGTGGTGTTGGTTGATTTTAATCAATTCCCGGAAAATCGCCCGGGAACTTCGAAACCGGCGTAAACATAGTGTGTTGTTATGATCGAATGGAAAGCTTGACCCATTCCGTCTCCGGCTGACACCTTAAAGGGCAAACCAAGCCGTCAACAGCGTGATCGATTTAGAAAGAAAATAAAATTAGCTCATCAATGGACTATATACATTGTTTACAGCGCGCAATTGAACAATTGCCCGTGTTGAATATGTCGGATGACGCGTATTGTGTTGCTGATTGGTCTGGCCTGCAATATGGAGTGGTTATCATTTTGTTTTTGTTTTGTTCTCTCTCCCTTGAAATCTCACCCTCTCACACGATAAGATAAATTCCTGCTGCCGTATTTTTTTTCTTTTTTGCGCAAATATGCGGAGTGAATTCGACAGCATTTCCCGCATACCTTCCGCTACCACAAACAAATAGCTTCAATTAACTCCAACAGCAACCTTGACCTAACCGAACTGTTATGCGGTGGAAGAATAAGCAAAAGCAAGAGCAGAGCAGCAGCTTTGCAAAATGTGCGCAGGCACCCGCGGGAAATGAATGGGAGCACCGAAACGGAACGAACCAACCGGATTGGCCAGGACGTTCGATTGCGAAGACCACCACCGCCGATTGACATTCTGACCCCGCTAACTCAATCAGCGGCCATAAACGTACGCACGTACGCCGCATGAAAGCAAGAAACCCGCCACCGCCAATATCGACTCTTCAATAAGGTTTTGTCAAGCCATTGGGGGGTTCATTGAATTCGGGCTGTCAGTAACCTTCCGTGCAATGAAAGCAAAGCCGCCCCAGTACCGTGGCCACGTGTACCTTTGACCAATAATTAAGCGGGCGGCGGACGGTCGTACAGCCTCAAGGATGTATTTCGCAAATAAATGGAGCAAGTATTTCTTCACCAACAGCCTTCTCCATGGGAGTATCCAAAACACACAAAACACCCTCACCTAGTGTGCGCTATCGTCGAATAAATTCTAATCAAACTGAAATAACCATCATTATGGTGGTTCGCACAAGCGAATACTGTTCTAGCAAAGGGTCAATTAAGGTGACGTGTTTGCTGCGTCGATCGAGAATAGGGTTCGATTTTTGGGAAACAGTTTATTAAATTAATGGTTGTGTGCTCCTTTGGCGCTATTGTCATTGCACTGTCAGTGCCCCTTGAAGGTTTGCTTGCAGATATACAGATGAAGAAGACATATTTTACAGTGACTCTGTGATACTAGAAGGCACATATACATAGTAAGAATAAACGATGACTCTGCAACTTCCGATACGTGTCAATGCGCTAAGAAGATCTTGTAGACAACAACAAGACAAGAAGATCTTGTATGAAGAAGATCTTGTGGACAACAACAATACAAGAAGATCTTGTATGAAGAAGATCTAGTGGTTCTTCAAAACGATCCCAATGAATAGTTATGTAGTATATTCCTGTTGGCATACATGTTCTCGGTCCGGTCTGGTGGTACAGTTGTCAACTCGTACGATTTAGCAACATGTCTGTCATGGGTTCAAGCACCGAATAGACAATGCAACCGTATACATAGGACTGACTATCCTGCTAAGTGTAAATCAGTAAACGTTTAAAAACGTTCAAGCTGAAGAAAGTATTTCATATCTGCTTCTTCTTCTTCTTTGGCACAACAACCGCTGTCGGTCAAGGCCTGCCGCCTAGTAAAGTGAGCTTGGCTTTTAGTGACTTATTGTTACCATAGCAGGATAGTCAGTCCTACGTATGGGGACACGGTCTATTCGGGACTTGAACCCATGACGGGCATGTTGTTACGTCGTAGGAGTTTGACGACTGTAGGACCAGCCCGGCCCGGGATTTCATATCTGCTAGCCTGATTGTATTGCTAGGTACGAGAATTAGCATACCTAGGTATGACTTAATGAGACATTGGGTATTTTGACTCAGAAGTTCAGAATTTCAGTTCTTAATACTTCTTCGTCTATTTGGACGTTACAGGACGTTACACCTACGCAGACTTGCCGACCTATACAGACAGGTAGGCTTTCATGCACCGCTGGATAGTCCTTGCTATGGGCTCGGTTAATTCTAGGCTTAAATCCACGACGGGCCTGCTGTTAGGTCGTGCGAGTTGACGACTGTACCACAGGAATACCCCACCGTGAAGTCTATAACGGTCTATATAATTGAGATAAATCTAAAGTTTGGATACACCTTCAACTCAGATTGCTTGTTGGTTTGTCCACCACTGTTTTTGAGTCACCTTGGACATCACCTCGTCACATCGGGAACGCTTCAACGTTTGGATTTTTGTTATTTTTTATACCCAATTGTACAGTTTCGATCCCAATCATACATGCTGTTCGTAACCGGGGGAGTAGATCATAGTGATTCGTTTCATTTTATTACGCAAGATAATAAACCGTCCCCTCTCCCGGATAAGTGCAATAAAACTCTGACGCAGCATTGCGTGCGTAAGGTGCAATAAAATTTAAATAGCAGCTACCATGGCAGAGATCGTGCACAGATCGAACAATTTGGCGGTGCTATTGAGGCCGTTGCGAGAACGCCAGAAGCGGTGTATCTACGCAGCAAAACATGAAGTGAACCCATCTACCCATCGAACCACATCATCTTCTGCACCTCTTTCTGGGGGATGATTTTAGTGGTTAAATTCGACACCAACCAGCCAGAGAGGTTGGCTACCGCATAATCCGCTTTTCGGGTGCCCGTTCGAACAGGGGCCAGTTCGATGATCGCTTCGGAGGTTAGCAAAGTTGTTCACCGACATTGACTGATTAACCTCCTCCCTCTGACTCTTTCCTTCGCGTTTGTTTCTACCGGAGGCAAGCGAAAAACAACGTCCCGAAAGCGCTGGCGACGCAAAACTTTCTTGGGTCATCGTACAGCCGTGAGATACAACGGCAGGCGAATGTTTCTGCGGGAGCCCGCACTGAAGCACACGACAGGGCAAGGGCTATTATTTTATAGAAGTGCATTCATGAGCAACCTTTAAAATGAATTATTTAACCTTCCCCGCGGTCGCCTTCTATCAAGCTAGCCCTGCCTACTGCACATTCCGCTGAAAGAAAAGGCAGTCTAGTGCGGGCCAGTATAAACACACTCACGGCGAGCGCGTACGAGCGTTCCCTATGAACCGGTTTCTTCTTTTGCAAACTGAAGCAAAACAAAAAAAGGAAAAGGTAAGAACAGCAACAACAAAAAAGCATCTTTTTTGTGCAACGAAGCAAAAAAAAAAAACAACCGAAACGTGTATATGCAAGCCACAAACGCTTATGACGGTGCTTTAAACAGCGTTATCGTGTCCTCCTCCCGCTTATTACGTGTTATTAATAAAGCGGCTAGTTTACTGGGCAAATAAAATAAAAATTAACGAGAGTGCGAGCGAGAGGGTGATGAAAACAAAGCATTAAAAAAGACGATCTTTTCCCCCTCCTTGCCAGCAGCAACTGCACTCACTGAAAATGATGATAAACGGATAGGAAAGGCACATTAAATTTCCAATCAGCAGCAGCAGCGCCGCGTGAAGTGTTGAAAAAGCTTGATGCTTCCTGTGCCATTTTTTCTTTCTTTCTTTCGCTGGGTTTGTTTTTAATTCTCCATTTAATGGCATAATTTAATACACTGCGCTTGATCTGCTCAAGAATGTGTGACAGTTTTTTGCTTCCCCATCCCTTTGGGTTGTTTTGTTTTCTGTTTCCTCCTGTGCTGCCGTGCCCAGTGCAGTGGTTTTCAGCGTCCATGTTTTATGGTGTTTTAATTTGAAGCGTGTGAGGTTAAATTTTATTGCAAAAAGGCAATTCATGGGCTGTTGTTTTTGTTTTTACGAGCTGTCATATTTGACACTCCTCGACTCGGTTATTTTCCGTTACGATGGGAAGTTATAAGGTGTGATTGTGCAATCGTTACACCTACGCAGTGTTGTAAGGGGCAGCAAAAGAGGACAGTTTATTAGCACTCCGTTCGACACTTTGTAGCTGTTTAACAACTCATACAGCATTTTGGATTTTTTTCTATCCACAAACGACATTATCAAGAATGTAATTGTTGCACAAAACAACGTTTTTATCTTTCAAATAAATTAGGAAAGACTTTTTAAAGGGTCATTTTGCAGCACTTAAACACGTTGCTAGAGTTGTCATAAAAAAAACAATACTAAAATTATTAAAAAGAATTCAGAAAGTAAATAATTTGTTTTTGTTGCTTTCGGTCTGGTGATAATGGAATTATACTGAGTAAAAGTAAAACCTTATTTGCAGAGAAATAATAAATTAAAATCAGAAACAAAACCACCCCAAACCGGGCTGAAAACCACTGCATTCCCCAATTACCTGGACGACTTCATCGAACTTCATCATGGATAATGAGTATCGAGTGAAGCGAAACTACCGGTGGTGAAAGGGATGCTGTTTAAGAATAAATTTGACTCTTTAGCTCCCTTGCCACCATCACCCTTTCGGGCACTTTGCAAACCACAATTGATAATTGGGAGCTTTTTAACGAACTCTCGCGCGTCCGTCTTTATTTGGCACTCGCGCGTATACGCATGAGTTCTTGCGCAACACACGAACGCACGCACGCACCGTTTGTTGCTGGTAAAGCCCGTTGCTGTTTCATCTGCATAATTTCAATTCAGCCCGTTCGCTTCCGCGTCACAAACCGCGGCCCGAAGCGTACCATCGCCAGAGCAGACGGAGAGTAATATTATTCCTATCCCATTCGCATACTTTACCGACTTTGGGAGTGTAGTGTAACGGTGTTACGAGAGCGACAACACGCCCCAGGACGACAGAATCTCACAGAAGCCTGCCACCACCACATCACATCACATCTACGGCGTACGTGGAATGTGTGTAATCTGGCTGCTTCGCCGCTTTCCTAACCATCTCTCACACACACACATGTGTAAGCAAGTGCTTTCTTTTCATACATTTCATACACCCATCCACAATCAGTATTATCGTGGCGCGTAATATTGGCCCCGAACCACCGCGCGACGACTTCGCGACTCAATTACCAAAACGCGAATACCGCCACCCGCCGATAAAGTTCTCTCTCTCTCTCTCGCGCCGTGCGGGCATCATTGACATACACGGCGCACCCTTCCCTCCTCGCATTAGCCTCCTCACAACGTCTCATTTTAATATAAAATTGCCCCAAATTTTTGGGAACCCCAAGCGCGGTCCCAAATTTATGCGCCCTTCATTTTATTCCTCACGCTAGCGCGCTCGTACTTTGTCTCTCCTTGTGTGTATGTGAACGGATGATAGTGTTGTTGTTGGGTCTGGGAATTTGTGTGCTTATTTATTTCTTTAATGTTGCGCGTTTCTTTCGTTCTTCTCCCGCTTGTTACAACCATCTTTTGGGCCCAAACCAAGGGCCCCCTTTTGCGATAGGAACACCGTAACGTACCGAATCGTGGCATACAACAAAACCACTCACACCGACTGCCCGATGTGTGCGATCGATGTCGATGTTTGCACAGATTTCTGATCCTTCAATGTTTTAGTGTAACTCTCCTCAGTGTGTCTTTAGTATGGAGCCACTGCGATTTAAAAATAAACGCCAACAAGTAGCAACCGAGTTCCCCCCATTCGTTGATGCACTTTGCTTGATGACGCTCGAAACGCTCGTTCCAAAATTCGGTAAAAACATCGGAATGTTGAAACATGTGAAACGTGTAACGTAACGGTGCTGTGGTGCTCGGTTATCACAACAACCGGAATGTGTTTTGTTTGCCATTTTTTGTACGCTTCTCGCGTGTTCGTGCCGTGCCGTGCCGGTACCACACACAAACGCTGCAGATTAGCTTTCTCGGGATGGATGCTGCAGAAAGTCCTGTCACTCAACGACAAAAGGCACAGAAGAGAGAAAAAACAACGAAAGCGCTGTCATTGACTTCTCCCAAAAAATGCCAAAGCTCGCACAAGCAAAACAGCAGAACAACAGCAGCAGCAAAAAAACCCACGCAAAAGAACGAATGAGCTACGACAGCATAACAGCACGATGGCCTATAGCATAAGCCTTCACATGAAGCCCACAGAAATAGAGAGTGAGTGAGAGAGCAAGTGTATACGACGAGAATGTGAATAACACTAATGACCTTGATAAGCGAATCAATATTCTTAGCGTTGTTGCGTTGCTGTTCTTCTTCTGTTTTCAGCGTCTTTTCATCGAGCTTGTTCTCCGTTCGCTTGTTGTACACGCAGGTTGTACACGGCAGAACACCAACACCCCGGCCCATTATACGCGCGAACCGTACCTTTGACGGTTGATGAAGGGTTTCCTTTTCACGAGATCGTCTTCATTCGCCACAACACGACTTTAAAGATTAAGCATCAGCACTGGAGGCGGCATCGGGAAGCGCCAAAGCAAACCATGCCCAAGATAGCGAAGCGATGCGTCAGCAGAAACAGGTTGCAAAGGGCTGTAAAGGCAGGCAGCAAGTTGGACGAGGCCGTAGACAAGAGGATGGCGATAATTGGTTTATTAGATTTACATAATAAACAAAGCCAACATTACTCTAAACGTCAAATAAAAACAATGCATAAAAGTGGTTAGATGTTTACAGTGGAATCTCTTTAAGAATCATCTCTTCAAGATGAATTGTTTCTTGAAGATGGACATTTTAGAGCGCCATATGCCATATGCATTTTGTGTTTCTTCAAGATTAATGTCTCTCTAGGGCGATTTGGCACCTCAAATTCTCCATGATGATTCTCCTCTCTCCGTGATATGGCACTCTCAAATTCTCCTGTTAGTTTCTTGGCTACTTTATAGCAACACTTTTACCTAGTTGTCCCCTACATGGATATCTGTCTAAGCTGACGAATCTTTGAAGATACGTCTTAGAGAGATCTCACTGTAATGCATACTTTTGATACATCAAAAATAAAGTTAAATAAAAACCTTATGCACAGGAAAACTGTGATAAAGAAGCAATCATTACAAATAGTACTAATATTATACAGAAAAAAACCTAAACAAAGTCATTCCCCTCGTGCAGTTGTAGTGCCGCTTCATTGTTAGCATGGATGTAAGTAAACATGTTTTTTTTCTTTTCTTCGTCAAGCTTTGCTGCCAAACCAAACATGCTACAACGTTATACACTTATCAAAAGTATGCTTCCCCTTTTTTCGCTATGCGTGACTAACAGTGAACGCGTCTTATGATTTGCTATTTTCATCACACATTTCCTGTTGTTTGTTTTTGTTGTTGTTGTGTTTGTGTGTGTGTGTGTGTGTGTGTGTGTGTGTGTGTGTGTGTGTGTGTGTGTGTGTGTGTGTGTGTGTGGGAGAAGAGGGTTTGTATATAAATACGCACCACTCATCAAGCTTCCGCCGCGGAGTGTACTGCGTACGGTGAGAGTTGAGTAATGGGGGGAAAGGTCGCAGGGGGTCGCGATGAATAGGGGGCCGGATGAACAACATCATGCGAATCAAAGTTGACCGCACGCCATTACCGGTACGTCACCGCACTGCCGCATTCAACGGGGTTTAGCCAAACAAACGTTCACACGCACTGCCAGGGCAGGGCGGGTATTGTGACTGGATTAACATGACACCCCGCCGGAAGTGGGGATGATCCGAAAGCAAACCTTATTTCAACGCATGAAGGCTTGGCAATCAAGTGGCTGTTTTTTTAAAATCGATTTGAGTTAACCTAAAGAGAGAGTTTTTTTTATAGCGCAAAACATACTTTTCGCCCTTATTGCAGGTTACGTTTCCCTGGCGAAAGAGAGGAGGCAAGGCTTTAATCATGTCGATGATAAGTTTACGCGCCGTCACTCGGGGAACGCGCTCGAAGCAAATAATCTACAGGCTACAGGCCTGGACCGGACCTCTCGAATGCGTAAGTGGCTTCTTACAAACAATTCCCAAATAACACCGACTGATAGGCCATAGCCCCTGTGACGCGCACTGCAACGCACCACTGCATCAATACCGAACCGGTTTGCCACCGAGATTAAGCGCAACAATGTTGCGTTGTGTTATCGGGGGGGAAAAACGTTTTCAGTGGTGGATTAAGTGCGGAAGTTTTATTTATACGTCACATTTTAACCTTTGGAAAGGAATTGTTTATCTTCCGCGGCAAATAAACGTCACATAAAAAGGTCTTATTATTGTGTTTGTTATTTGTCTCTGCGTTAAATATTAATCTTTTATGTATAGGGTAATTTGCCAATTGTTGCACACTTAAGGGAACAGTTAACGTATTTCATATGTTTGAGATGGATAAAATTACAATATTCTGGTTATGAGTGTTTATTATACATTATTATTGTTTAATAAATAGCAAGTATATTTTATTTTAGGGATAAAAATGATGAATAATGGCAAAAATACTATTTTTTGAACCTATTGAATAATCCAATTATTGCACACAACTATACATTTTATTATTGAATTCTTTCTAATACACTGAAATAAACAAAAATGAGCCTTTAAATGGATGATTTTCTATCGAATAATGTCAAGGACAATACGATACACTGTCACATTTTACGTTTGTCCTTTGTCCAAGCCTGAATTCCGCAAAATGAGTAGCGAATTTGCACCAGCAACCGCACGCCAAATGTAAACAAAACGCTGTCAATATGATAGCACGTTGAAAAAAGGAGGCTTTGGACTGTGCAATAAATAGGATCGAAGCACTTTCTTTGTTCCAATTATTAAACAGTGGATTAAAATAAGTATTTTTTACAAAAAGATAAAAAAAGCTCCAGGATCGTGAGATTTAACCTTATTTGTTTGATAACAATCAAAATATAAAGTGTAAGTTGTTCACAGGGCGAAATAGACCTTATTTTTGAAGCATAATTCTTAACGGTTTTGCTTTCGATTCGATCGAAATCAGTCGAAATATTTCAACTGTGTTTAAAAAATTGAAAAAAAACGCTCTTTTAAAATAATAAAATTGTGGAATAAGTGGCAAAAATGCTCACGATTAAAGGAAAAATATTAGCTTTTATCAAAGTTTTATAAATACTTGGATAACCAACAATTTATACGCAGTGTGTAATAATTGGGTGGTGTGCAACAATTGGCAAATTGCCCTACTTTGTTAGTTTTATTTACACTTTTGCAAAACAAATAGGGATCTTTCTACGTTTAGAACAATGTTCGCTTATTACAATCAATTTTCCATAAATTGTTTGACTAGATGGGTTTGTCATTGTAACATTGAACTGATCAATTAGGCGATTGGTTAATTTATTTATTAACTTTTTTATTATAAAGTCAGTAAGTTAATTATATTATTCAATGTACAATTGAAGAACCAAATTAATTTTCTGTAAAATACTGTTTCCCTTAAACGTTCTTAAACACGTGATTTAATGCCTGGTTTAATGCCGTACTCTTACTAAACCAATTTGTTTTTTCCCCTTCAAAACATCCTTGCCACTAGTTCCCCTCACAAGTCCCAAACCCCATTAACTACAACACGCTAGCACCCCAACGCTAAAAAGGGTAAAGTGCGGACCAATCACCATCCAGCAACTGTGTGTTTTAGTGTAATGAGTCATTGGACCTTGCCCAATTCTCAGCTCAGCGCTACTTACGCAACGAGAGCAAATGTAACCAAAACAACGCAAACCGCACCGGGTACGCATTATCCTTGCGCGACACGTGCCGCTGTAAACACAGGCCGGCCCACGGGTGAAACACAAGGCGTCTCCATCAGGAAAGCGGGAGGTAGACCGTACCGTAACGTTTACTGCATGTGATTCCCACGTCCGAGGACGGCGTGTATGCCGTGGGAAGGAGGGCAAATAGGAAAAACACGGTGCACAGATTTTGCTCAGTCACTCGCTTGCAAGCGGTGTGAAGGACCTTGGGGAGGCGGGGAGGATTATGATACCAAAAATAATACTCCAAAGGAATCGGAAAGCGCGTCGTGCTGTTGTGCGTCGAGCGCGTCGTCGGTGGATGGGCATCATATCTACCAGCAAAACACGCACACACACACACCAAGGGAGTGTCGCTGTGCTTGGCATCGCACAGTTGATGCCATCGGACGGGGGACGGTTTACTCCAGTAACCGGCAGATTGCCGGCTGTTAGCTATGTTGCTTCGATAATAAACAAGGATTTCTTCACTTTACGCATGTTGTAACCGGCAAAAGATGGTAGAACTGCGCCAGCGGCAACCAAAGATAAATATAACCAACACAAACACACACACACACACACACACACACACACACACACACACACACACACAGACGCACCAACGTACGGTGCCGACGAGTGTGTGTTTCTGCCCGAAATATCCATATCTGATCTGCACCACACACCAGTCCCTCGAGTGGGATTTGGTTCGTTTTGTGTGTGTGCAGGGGCTTTCGTTAAGTATCTAGCCCTAAAAACAGTGAACGAAATTCGGTGCGCCACAAAAACGAAAAAAAAACACGCTAAACGTAGGTGTATCTTGTTTAGGTAAAGAGCACGATATTGAGCCATTTGGGGAGAAACATAATAGTGAGAAAAAGCACTGACTGATATCGTATATTTTATGAGGCACGAGAAAGAGCCAGCAGAAAGTGCCGTCCCTACAGAAGTGTCTAAGCGGACAACAAGGGCAAATATTAGGAACTTCCAGAGTGCAGTTTTTGAAGATAAATTATGATTTTAAAAACACTAAATTCTTATAGTACATCGCACTTTAAAGCCTAATTATTGCAAAAGATAATCTATTTCAAAATGAATAACAGTTAATAGCGTTTGCATTCGACCAAAAATGGACAGACAATTTGTTGATTTTTCATGGGTTCACCTTAACGTCTTTTTACAAACTTTCTTCCACATTATCAATCTTAGAATCCTATGAGTTCCTGGACAAAATTTGACACCCTCTATCAGTTGAACTCTAGCTGTGTTGACCAAAAAATTGAAGAAACTTTGTTTAGAAGCGTGTGCGCATCCAAACACTGCATCCCGTAGCGTCTAAAACGAACTCCGTGGGTCAGTTTGTGGACGTCGTGGAAGCCTATTTCGGTGTCTACAACATCTCGACACTTCTTCTTCTTCTTCTTTTAGGCTCAACAACCATTGTCGGTCAAGGCCTGTCTGTACCACTCTACCTGTAGGCTTGGATTTCAGTGAATAAGTCACTCGTATAGCAGGATAGTCAGTCCTACGTATGGCGGCACGGTCCATTTGGGGCCTGAACCCATGACGGGCATGTTGTTAAAGTCGTACGAGTTGACGATTGCACTACGAGACCGGCCTAACATCTTGGCACTATTGGACAATAATTAGAGCACCTAACGAAGGCCCGGTATCGAATGGCCGACGACCTTGAGCGACTCGAGGTTCCATAGGAAGCTGAAAAGGAAGATCGGCTTAACTTCGATATGACACCTTGGTACGCGAACCGGTCTAACATCCCCTAGCTGCGTCCCATCCAAATTTGCTGGAATCAATATGAAGCCAAAAGCTCTACGCCAACAATTTTGTCGCGAAAACTGAAGAGAAATTGAGGTACATCTTCAAAATATACCTACGCGGATGTCTTCGTCCGCTCCCATAGTCGTAGATTTATTTGTGCAAGAATAAGTTTAAATAATTTCATTTCAAAGGATGTTCATGGAAAGAAATAATCTCTCTTAGTCTCAAACACTTTAAACAAGGATCAAGAAACCTTCTGAGTTGTGAATTCATTTTAAATAATTTACATCAATCTAGAGAACGCTTCGAATACCAAAATAGGTACAGTAGATGCTGAGATAATTAAAACAACATCAACAAATAGATACTGTGCCTTTCCGCAAATGTATTTATGGCCACATCGCATTCACTAAATTCCCCAGTGTGCCTCATTCCCACCGGAAGGTCCTTTCCCTTAAAGAAGATGGGTTTGATGTTTGATCTGGTGGAAGAATCACCCCCTGCAGGCACCGGGGCATGCTTGTGCTGTTGCGTCGTGGGAATTTACACACACAGACAGACACTCACACACACCCACCACATCATATGCAGATTCTCTAGCGCCTTTCGCGTGCCGAGTTTCCCGGGTGTGTGTACGACAAAAAGCAAGCCAAGGAGAAAATTGCTTTTCGACGTCCCGCCCAAACGCCCAGGAATGCTGCCCGAGCAAAAAAGAGGCCCGTGGGGCGTAGTGTGGTGTGTATCATCGCCCTCAAATTACCACCGGGGAGGCCAAGCTGTGTGAAGAGATACGCATCCTTTCTAGAGCGCATCCTGTGTGTGTGTGTGCTTTGGTTTGCGTGTATTTTATCGCTTACGCTTCAACACATTTACGCGCCTCGACCGTCGTCGTGCAGAGGCGGCCCGGGGTTTGGATAGCACTTTTTTTTTTTTGTTTATTTGACCTCGGCTCGGCCAAATTTCGCTCAATGTTGACTTATGGGGCTTTCGGGTTGTTTACAGCGGACCAAGTTCTCTAGCGGACGGAAGCGTGCGTCCCGAGTCTGCCCGGGAATCGTTTGTCAATAGTGACCCCAGCCGCGCGCGCTTTTCTTCGTAATCGAACCGCCAAAAAGTGTGGAAGATAAATAAAGCACGCATTATTTATTTTTAAAGTGTTCAGGACCGAAAGCTTCGTCCGTGAATGGGACGACCGGTCCGTTGCAAGGAGCGCGTTTTTGCGTGTTTTGTTTTATTACACGCCACGACAACGCAGCTTCCTTCGCCATAACGCAACCGACATCTAATAACGGCAACACAAATCAGTTCAATTGTGTCGCCACACTTTGGACGCTGGCTGAGCGTAGCGGAAGTTGTTTGAAGAGGGAGCCAAAGCGTGTGTTGTGCTCCATTTCTGATAAATGTGTTGTTGTATCCGCCGGTGCGTAGTAGGCGCACTTGTCTCCCGTTGCCGAGACGTTTGCTTAGATGGTTCGGTTTCTGCGAATCACAAAACATCTGCCAAGCGCAAACGAACGAATAGACGGGGATTGGGGTTGGCTGTCCTGGCCGGCTCTAGAAGCTGCCGTTGACGTAAAACAATGTACGCATTATTTCGCAATGATTGCTTGCCATGATGTAAATCACGTACAAAGTGGGATTCGGTCACTGTTTACCGGGCTCTTTATCGGAACCGTGGAGTATTAGTGTTCGATTTTCCATTTGCTTTGCCTTTACCGTACGGTCAGATCAAAATCTCTGAAAAGCCGTAATCAATTTAATGTTGTTCATTATCAAAACTCTTCTTTTTTTCTACCGATCCGAAAACAATATTCTCCCGAGTCACAAAACACTATTATTTTCATAAATAAAGGCAAAACATGGGCATTAGGGTAGGCCCAAGCATACTCATTTTGATTAGAGCTGCTCGATTTGCGATCGGTAGGGACTGATAAGCGCGAGTAAAAGGTCCCGGGCCGGGTCACGCTAATCGAGATGAGAGCGGAAGCAGGTTTTTTTTTGTGGGCGTTTCTTTTTCACGCTTCTTTGAACCGTTCAATGACGGCATGGAGGAAAAAAAAAACATCCCAATTCCTTTTTCTTTTTAACTAACGAGAAATCGTTCCAAGCGGGAGCAAATAATCAATAAAATCTGTTCGATACGCCCGGGAAGCAAACGTGCCCGAGAGTATCGCTTAATCTGTGCAAACATCTGTTTTTGGAAAGGGCCCGTTTTCGCAAGAAATGTGTAAATTTTCTTTACGACCAAGATCGGTGGAAAGTGGTGCGTGCGGACGATGACTTTACTACGCCAAAGTCTCGTCCACTTGCCAGTTCTTTTTGAACCAACACCATTGCTGCAGTGCCGTTTGGTTTTGTAATTCTAAATAAGTTCTAACACGATTTAACACGATTAAGCGGCAATGTATTTTGTACATTTGTTTCCCCGTTTTATCACCGATCCACTGTGTCCCACGTGTGAGAGAGAGTGCTATCTATTGCACGCTGATGACATTCCATCAAAAGTCCATTAGCAATTGGAGTCGTTATTAGAGGTCGCCAGCAATTGAAAGACGCCACAGAGCATTAGCTGTAAATGTAGTACGCTGGCCGGAGAAGGCAATGGCCATGAGATTGGGATATGTGATAATAATAGCTCATTTGCTTATCACACTGCGTGCGAATGGGCAGGGCGAGGAGGGGACCGGAGTGTTGAGGCAAAATAATTGAAATTCATCCATAAATGCATCCATCGCACGCTTCCACAACTGCGCTACGATTGGACAGAGCATGTATTCGCGCTGGTATTCGCTTCCATTAGCTGCGATACATTCCATCAATAAATTATCTTTCCCCTTTGCTCTTGCGGCAGGACTGTCAAACCTGTACTATGCTGGATATAATGAAGCTAAGTATAAACAAACAACTCAAGGTTCGTATATGTTTATAAAAACACATCTTTTAAGAGCTCTTGTTTTAGAGCAGCTCATATCTCTATCTTTTAAGACTGTTTGGACGTATGAATCACAAGCAAATTGGTGAAAGCATGGTCCCGAATCCGGTTCGAAGGACCAAATATTGTAGTACCCATAATACAAGTTTTAACATTACATTTTTTTCAACCAATTATCGTGCTCTTTAAAAAGCGTCAACAGTAGTCTCATGGTACAGCTTTCAACTAAATTGCTTCAAATTGCATATTTGTAAGCCTTTAAACACACTCCATCAAGCAGCGGTTTGACATTCCTGCATCGAATTACCTTCACAATCCACATGATGCACCCAAGAGCAGCGCACCGGATTGCGTTCAACCCACAGTCAAAC
This sequence comes from Anopheles arabiensis, assembly GCF_016920715.1. Classification (NCBI taxonomy): domain Eukaryota; kingdom Metazoa; phylum Arthropoda; class Insecta; order Diptera; family Culicidae; genus Anopheles; species Anopheles arabiensis. The sequence continues at coordinate 27,399,125 of NC_053518.1, forward strand.
CCTCTCCTGTACCTCCACCTGCGTGCAACCATCGCTCTTCCAACAACGGCAAAAACGATTAACATATTTTCCACCGCCCGAGATCGACCGATCAATTCCAGTCCTTTCCCCACCACAGGAAGGGTGGGTCAAACTGAGGCCCCTTCTTTGGGAGAAAAATGCAGAAGTCACACAAACCGCCGCTTCCTGAGTCTGTGCACCGAAAGCGACCTTTCACTTTTTGGCCAATGTGTAGCGCGTGTGTGTGTGTGGTACTCTTGTTATGTGTTTTGTATTATTTTTCTGTTTACGAAGCAATTTTCCTTCTTTTTTTTTGTCAAAAAATGGTGCAGAAAATGCAGCGAAGACATTCCTTCTTCAGACCGTTTAAGAGAAGCAAGAATTTTGTGCTTGCCGAAGCACATTATCAGCACGAATCAATCATGCAGCTTAACTGCAGCTTCAGTCGGTCGGGCGAGGAAACGGAGTTTCTTTCTGCCAAAGAAAGGCAACAAAAACGACGGTTAAAATAAAATAGCGGCTCGACTTGTAACGTGACACTCGATCCCAAACCACACACACATACACACACGTGCAATCTGATGAGAACTGACCGTTGTTTGAGTGTTTTATTTTATTTGTTTTACTTCCTTTCTGTTGCTCTCTTGTTGCTGGTACGTTTGTTTTCGTTTGCAATTTCTGCTCGATCGGCCTGCTCGCGATCCTTGTTTTCACGATCGTACTCTTATTGCGTTAACGTTTGCTTATACGTGTGAAGGTACTTTGGCAACTTGGCCAGCGCCGTTTTCTGATTGTTAGAGGTTGTTTTGTGCTTCTTTTTTTTCCTTCTCTTCTCTATCAACTCAACGATCGTAGCCTAAGAGGCGGCCGTTTGTTTACTTCCAAGCGGCCGCCAGCGAGACTTTACGCGAGACGTACAGGGCGCGCGCTATTTTTAAATCACCCAACCACCCCCGGGCGACAATGACTGATCGAGTGTGTGTGTGTGTGTGTGTGCATTGAACGATCTTTGTGCTCGCGAAGATGCATGACTGAATTAAGCCCGTCATCGGCGGCACCGATTCAAACGCAAAACCTACAGTGCTCATGTGGGTGTCGTTATATATCTGTGAGTGTGTTGGCATATATTTGTATGCAGGCTGGTAGACACGATGCACCGAACGTACCCCACAGGCAGTGGAAAAGGGGAATAAATAAATGGATAAATCGCCAGCAAAGCGCCACAGGAGTCGGGCCGAGCCAACTGCCGACGACGGTGCGACGGGCTGGATGATGATCACGCAAACCGAAACCGATTTGCGCCATGCATGCAGTCGTCGCATTGCGGTTCTTTCCAACAGCGACTGGGGAGGAAGCGGACAAACAAAAACAATGCCCGAAACCGGAGCACGGGAAAGGGGGGGGGGCATTAGGGGCAAGCAACAACGCACACACACAACGTAAAAGGGTTTGAAAATTCAACCCAGCAACCCAGGGGTACCCGACAGAAGGGGGAACGGCGAGACTGCCCAAGGTTAAGGAACTTACCATCGCTTTTCCCCCGGTGCAGCATAAAACTGGTTTTATGGTTGATTTTTCGCAGTGATCCACGGGCACAGACGGTCGTTTGGATTGGATTATTTTTTTATTTTATTTTTGCACTGCTTCTTTCCCGCCTTTCTTTTTGAAGGTATTTGCACGAAATTTTTTGAAGTGACTTTCACAGCCACAAACAAACACAGAAACACACGAGCAGCGCACGCACAGACGACGTAGAAATCGGACACACTCCGCACCACACTACACTCACTCACGGACCTTCACTGCAATCCTTTCTGCTGATTTGTCGTCCCCTGAGCGGTCGTTGGCCACAATTGCCGTACATCACCATAGTAACGCACACACACACGCGCTCGGAGGCTAGGTTTCGGTTGGTGAACGCTTGTCGTAATAAATATTTTATTAATTTTTGTTTTTGAGCTCTAAGAAAAATAAAACAACACATTAAACGAATTAATTAAATTCACTTATTTGCTTTTTTAATTATTAAAATTCACTTTTGCACTTGTTTGCTCCTCTCTCTCACTCTCTATTTGGTAATTAAATGTCGCAGTTGTCACAGACTTTCCTCCGTGCACTGTGCAGCACACAGCCTGCTTGTTTGACAACGAACGATGCTAAAACAAAACGCAGCATTTCCGTGACCTTTTCTTTAAACATCTCGGTGCATCTTGTCTGTGGTTTCCTTCGAACCAGGTTCCATTCGCGCGCGCGGCCCACACACACACACAAACGATGCATTCGATGCACTTACGCCTTCCGTACTGCCACTTCCGCACATCGAGCAAGGGTTGCTCGTGCAGCCCTGCCCTTACTCAACATGTTTCGTGTGTGGGGGAAATGGGAACCAACCAGAGCTCGTCTCGTTCGCTCGCCATGCTGAATTGCATCGCCGTCAAAACAAAACAGTGGGAAAATTCATGGCAAATTTGCCCCCCTCCCTCCTTTCTTTTCGCTGGTTCACTTCCGTTGCATGTTCTTTTTTTTTTGTTATTGTTGTTTGCCTTATACCTTTCCCTTGTTTGGGGATTTGGAAAGCTTGTAAACAACCTCTTGCCGCAGTGCAGTTCAATTGGGCCTGCAAAAACACACACACACACACACACAGCAAGACAGTGAAGCACTTTCAGTTTTTTGCAAACGACGCCGCGTTGTTTTTGTTGTATGGCTTCCTCTGACCCGACCGCGTCTGTGTTTGCCGAGAAAAAGGAGACAGCCTTTGCTGCCACGACCCGGTACACCGCTGCAGTTCGATCGGTGGAATGCACTCTGTATCGCACGGTGCACCAACTTTAAACCACTGTAAACACACATGCACACACACCCTTAGATTCACTGTTTTGATACGAGCGCATGTTTTCTTTCTCTTTCCCCGCCTCTCACGCGCAGCGGCAGCATCCACGCTCATGCACTCACGCGTGCACACGGTGCGCGCGCGCGCGCGCCCGGTAATGGTCGCGCCTTCACCTAAACAACAATAACAATCCCCCCCTCTCTACAACTCTTTTCCCCTTCGACTATTACGATCGAACTGCTTCAATCGGGCCTCCCCCCGTTAGACGGCTTCAACTTAATTTGTTTACACCATCCCTTCTTGAGTGGCGCTGGCGCTGTGTTTGTTGCCGATTTTTGGGGTTTTGTATGTTTTCTAACCTTTCCCGCCGGATTAGCGATTTGCAATAAACATCTTTGCCCCATTTTTTGCCGATCGCATCCCTTCAAAGGCGAGTGTGTGTGCTAGCTTTTTGCAAAACAACACCGACAGCTGGCGCGAAACGGAGCGCCGCGAGAGCGAATCATGCCGCAAACATGCTGCGCGTAGAATAAAGAGCGCGAGAGCGAGAGAGCGAGAGCTCTCAGCCAGACGGCGTTAGCAGAAATTGCGCCGTTTGCGCTTGTGTTGCGTTGAGCGCCGGGGTCTAGAATCAAACACGGTGCCGCACTCGAAGTGATAAATTAAATTCGCGCCACTCTACCACCACGACCGACTACTACTACCCCGTCTGTGGCACGCGTCCGTTGCGACAAACCCACCACCACCACCATTGGGGATGGAGACGTGATAATGAGAAAACGGGACAAGCACTTGAGATTTCGGGGGTGATGAAACTGGGACTGGACAGCATTGAAGATAAAGTTACAGTGGGCTTTAAGTCAGATTTGTGCAAAATGTTTAAAACATTTTAGAAGAAGAACTCCCTCCTAACCTCATTCACTACACACCAACATCAACCTGATTCAGCCCATCGTCCGGCGGACACAGCTGGCGCGAATTCTATGCCTGCAAGCAACGCACCAAAACTCTCACTCGTTCGCAGGCAGCTCGTTCTCACTCGTTGCCGCTAATTTTAAACTGCAATACAACAAAGTGTAATTCCGATCTATTTCGAATTCGATGACACTCGCAGAATAAATTTAAAATAATCCACACACTTTTCTTTTCACGTATAAACACGCACGGACACACACACCCGCAGTGTGTGTTACAATGTTGTCGCCGCGAATCAACAGCAGCAGACGGACGACACAACGCACGTCCGACGCGGTTGAGGGTTGGATTTTTTTTGACGACGGGATGCGGTCGGAACGAATTCAAAGGAAATCGTGTACACTCACTCACGTAAACGCTCTCACATGTGAGAGCGCGTCAGCGAGAGAGTTGCTGATGTGAGAGCGTGTGCTTTTTGCCCAGCCGGCCTCGAACCACTCACGGGACGATGGCTTAATAAGAGAACGAGTGAACGTGTCTTTGAGGTTGCAATGTTAACGCTAATAGCTTTTTTTTAAACGTTATTGTTGCAAATCTTTTTGATTTATGAAATAAAATTCATGAAAAAATATTCAAAATTTTGTAGGTTTTAGCATTTGAATTTGCCGATTTCGATTAAATCATAGTTATTCAGTTCATTGAGTTTAGTTTTACGTTTCTTGTTAGTGTTGATGCTAGTACAGTAGAACGTCGATTATCCGGGCAGCTCGGGACCGAGCGGATGCCGGTTAATCGATTTCCACGGATAATGGTCCAAGAAATGTCAAATTCATATAAAATTTTAAAAATTCACTGGTTTTAATAGAAATTCACGTCAAAATATTTTATATAGCTTCGAAAATCGATTAATCACTAGTAGAATATTTTTTGAATCAATAACATGTAAAACCTCGAATTTTACCAATTTGAATTAAACGTTCAAGTTATAACAAAGGCACAAAATCGCAAAGTAGAAGAATACACAGAAGGCTGAAGGTGTTGTCAGTACAACGATCCGTAAACGAATGATCTTTATTTTGACATTCAGATTATCGCACAGTTGTCACGGTGATGGTCATATTCTGATCCGGCATATTGGGCACTATGGTCTTATCAGGGGTCAAATCTCCAGGATATTACAAACAATAGATTTAAAATTGTCTATTATCAAAAATGAAGTTAAAAAGTATCACTAGACACTAGATTGCTGCACAACAAATGTTTTTGCTAGCCGGTTCATCGCAGAAAATGTTCGCCAACTATCAAGTTCATACGCACGGTTAAGCCGCCCGCCGGTTAATCCGTCCCCGGAAAATCGACGTTCTACTGTATTATCAAAAGCCATTTTGATTGTAAGAACCGCCATTCCCATTTTGATTGACCTTTGATTAGTCTTTCTGATTGTAGATCATTCTCAAATGCCTGACATTTCCTTTCATCCAGTTTATTCGGGTAAACAAAATATATTACTTATACATGACAAATTTTAGCAATCCTTGATAATCAATACATAATATGCTTACTTTAAAGATCATATTTGGATTTTCCAAACGAATATGTTTCCAGTCGTTGTGTTATGTCTATCCTAAAAATATTTCAATTGTTTGCATTATGCACAATTTCTGTATAAAACAGATAAAATCATTCATACTAAACTGTTCAAATTATCAGCTAGATGCTCGGAATCTGACAAATTGTTTTTTTTTGCGTCAAAGTACTTTTTCGAGCTCTACCGTAGGACTAACAAGCTTGTATATTTCTTCAGTTGGGCTATTCTCTCATCTGCAAAGTTTATTTACTCTTTAAGGTACACTCCTCTGTAGACAACGCGTTTTACACTCAGTCACGCACTCTGAATAGGTGCTCCTCACCTCAGTGAGTGACGATTTCATACTGAGATCAATAATATGAGCAAAATAGTGAGCTTGGTGAGAGTTGGTTGACGGCGAGTGCGGGAATAATTAATGTGAGTTTTTATTGTTATTACTTTGAAAGGCCAATTCTTTGCTAATATTATTCAATATCAAATTAATGATAAAACAGTAAGAGAAGTTAACGAATTGCTTTTAAGCAGCTAAACAAAACGGAAGGATGACTTTCCTAATTTTGCTAACCAATTGCGTATCATTTAAACGAACTTGTCATTCGAACGGGTTGGACGCATAGAGGTCACATTGTGGCAGCTAGAAAAGATAAAGAACATTAATTCATATTGACGCCTGCACTGCAATCTTAAAATAAACTATCCTCCATTTGTCACACATTTTTAAGAGCGACAGTAGTATACTGGTAACGTTACACTGATGATTTACAACAAGGACAACGTGAAGGTGAACCGAGTATTAAACCGCGTTCTCGAGTGTTACGCACAGGTCAAGAGCAGTGTGTGTATGTGTGATGTACGATCGTCCTACTCCCACCAGCGATCGGCTACATTGATTTTTAAATATTTGCAAACACTTCTACTAGCCTCTACAAATAAACAAAAGCAAAGCGAACGGGTGAGGTCGCTAATTAAAAGTCCAACGATATGTGAGTGTCGGGCCGGGCGGTCATTAGCTTATCAGCTTGTATCGGCGGAACCATTTGCCGGGTGGATTGGCGGGTGTAAAAGCATATATCCCTGCGATTCGAGCTTCGATGGTATCAATTTGACAACAAATGAAAACAAATCCTCCTTAAACCGGTTTGCGGTTTCATCGATCTCTACTGCAGAGTGTTATAAGCTTGATGTAAATTATGTATCGGAGGTGCAAGGTTTCTAACAAATTTTAATCAAAATCACACGGCTTCTTCTCCATTTCAGGTCTACGAACCGAAGCGGGAGAGCTTCTTTCTCCCATAACTCTTACTTAAAACGCTATCGTGATGTAAATTTTGTTCGATAAAGCTTTTGTAATGCGGTTCTGTTTGTTACTCTATATTGTATATAAATCGCTTGGTAAGCCTTATTGACAAACAACCCTCCATTTATCAATAAACAATGAACATAAACAACACACACCCCAAAACCTGTGGAACACGGTACAAATGTTAGTGCACACTCACTCACAATACATTGTAAAACGCGCTTTTCTCGCATGTTGTTTTTTTTGTGCGATCGCTTTTGCTAATTCCTCGCCACAGGAGAAGCCATGCCCGCCCGGCCGTCCGTTGGCATTCGGAAAACATAAATTAGCGACCACCACTGGGTGTGCATAATAATATTTTCGTTTTTTTTTGTTTTTTGCGTTTGCTGCTTTGTGGAATGCTTTTATGCAAATTCGGCTAGAATTAGGCAGGCGAGATTTGGTTTGGTGAGTTTGTAAAAATGGACACATGTGCTTCTCTGTGCGGGGGTTTCTCTTTGCTTTCGTCCGAAATTCAATTAATTCGTCCTCGAGCGCGACCTTCCCCTTCTGTGCGTGAGCGTGTGTGAGCGATGGTGAGGCAGGACAGGAAGAAGATCGCCGCTTTACGCAAAAACATGATGATGAAAGTTGTGAATGAAAATAATACAAAACGGGTTTTGGCTGAATCAGGGATGGTTGGATGGGTGACGGGTTTGAGTGTGTGTGTGCTCTTACCTTACGCTCATTCTTGTGAAATGGATTTATTGGCTTGTTTACTTCACTGCGTAGTTACATCATAATAATACGTAGTTTGAGCACAACGTAAGCACAGCAAAACAATTAAACCACTAAGCGAACAGTTAAGTGCGACCATTCCCTAACGGTGATCCATCTTCATTCAGGTGACGCTGAAAGGAAACTCTAGAATGAAACCTTTCGCACGTGCGCCCTACGATCGCGTTTAACGATCATGCTAAGTAGGCGTCGGAGCGGTCGTTAAAATTGCTGTCTAAAGTGTCAGCATACGTATAGATATCAGGGGAAAAGTAGAACACTCACCGCCCTATCATTTGATACCTCTGCTTAATCCGACCAGAGGGAAGGCGAAAACGAGTTTGAGCGCAGTTTTTTGTTTGGTTTTTATCGTTTCATCCTTCAAACGAAGGATCGGCGAAAGAACGGCACGTTTCGAAAGGCGTTACTCACCCCTCAAAAACCCAACAAGGCAATCTCCAGGGCAGCATAATAAATTCGCATCACCGGTCGCACATTCCATGGTCTTCAACCGTCGTACGTACGCGTATCTCGATCAGCGTGTGGGCAAGACGGATAATTGATCGCGATTCTGTGTGTGTGGTTTGTTTGTTGCTTTCACTATGTTTTTTTTTTGGTTGGTCCGTAGTTGACAAAATCTGTGAAATGCAGTGAAGTAAAATAAAATAAAACAAATAAAACAGCAGTTGAACAATTTTGGGTTGGGTTTTAAACGATCAACTTTCACCAACTGATCTACACCGCTCTCGGTTCTTGCATTTTGCTATCGTGAAGTGTGTGTGTGTGCGAGAGAGAAAGAGAGAAAAAATTGGGTCTGTACACCTCCTTGAAGGTGATAAAATTAAATGTCTCACTTGGATTTGTTTTATTGTGTCGCAGCAAAAAAGGTTTTATAGGACAAAAGCCTTTCGATAATACTGTTTTACTGGTTTTCAGGGCGTTCCTGGCGTTCAGTTATTATTGCAGGGAATGCTACGAAAGGGTTGGATTGTGCCATGTCCACATAAAATTGTACAAAGCAGGAAGGTTTCCTCGCTCAAATAGTTTGCGTAATTTTCTTGAATTTCGATTATTGAATCCTTCTTCTTTGGCACAACAGCCGTTGTCGGCTAAGGCCTGCCTGCACCACGAATGGACTTATATCTGGATTATGCGTAATCAGTCCTACGTATAGGGACATTCGGTTCATTATTTAAGCTGAAGATTGGCATGATTACTGTGCTTAACGATCCTGACAGACAATCCATGGATTGTTAGGAAGTTTTTATTACAAAATTAAATTGTTTTAGAAGTAAATGCTCGTAATTCCTTGCTAACAAGACATTCCAGTAAAGCTTTACAGTATAATGCTATATCTAGGCGCTACAGCCACCTCACGACCTCCTGACCGGACGCAGGATAATGCGTCTCCTGTTTCCTGCCGTCGACCGGTATGGTAGACGCATTTACGCGTTATGTTCACCATATCACGTTCCTACAAAGTCTCTTCTACTCGTATGGCCGGTCGAAAAAGGGTACAATAGACACGGGCAACGATCTTAAAAGTACGGGTTTCGAGCCACAGCCACACAAAGTTTGACAACCTCAGAACTAAGCCGTCTGGTGCCATACGCATCCGATAGTCGATTCACTCAAGTTCGCCCCTACTTTATTGTTAACATTTTGCCTAAACTGAGCTCCATTATAAAGCTTTATTTATGTATTTATTTATTTATTTATTTATTTATTTATTTATTTATTTATTTTTTTTATTTATTAATTAATTTATTTACTTATTTGGAAATAATATATCTGCCTCAAGGGCTACATATATGTAACTTAATAACTAAATTTCACTACATTAAAACTAAAAAACACAAGAAACGCGAACTTATAATAGGCTTACGTCATACAATAGGCCCAGCAATACATCAGATTGGACACTTAGACACAACACAACAAAGGATCAAGGAGGACTGGGTAGGAAAGAGTTGAAAGACTGGATGAAGAGCTCGCGGAGGGATTGATGAGGAATGTGGAAGTCAAAAGAAGAGGAAACATTATTGAAAGTTAGGAAGCACTGTAGTAAGGGATCGCTTGCACCATACACGCGTTCGTCTGGCGGGAATGAGTAAAACATCTCGCTGACAAAGCCCGCACGAGAGGGCGTAAATCGGGATCTCTGATCGAAGCATAGGCACATCTATATCGTTTCTTAATAGGCCACTTACGAATAGAGCTTGTGCAATGGAGCGCCGATCGCGAAGGGACTGCAAATCGAGGAGACGACATCGAACAGGATAAGGAGGAACATGTGCATGTGTTCGACCTAAAAATCGCCTGACAGCGATCCTAGTGAATTTGAGCTGTACACGCTCCACTCTGAGAATGGAGGCAGCGTTTGTTGGGCTCCAAACAACACTGGCATATTCTAGAATTGGACGAAGTAGCGAGCAATAAGGAGCTTTAAGACACAGAGGATCCCGGATGTCCTTAGCCATTACAGATATCATGTCTAGAACGTTATTAGCTCGGTTGAGTCTATATTACCCCTATAAAGAATTGTTGAGTCAAGGAGAACTCCAAGGTCACGAATGACATTTACACGTTTTAAAACAAAATAATTTAAGCTAAAATCAAATGCAATAGTTTTAGAAGAGCGGGAAAAAAGCAAAGGCGAGCACGAGCCGAGATAAGAAACCGGGCAAAAATTTTCAAATCGTCAGCGAACATCAAAAACCCTCAAGAGGGAAGAAAACCCACAGAACACACATCGTTCACAAATAAAAGAAAGAGAAGAAAACTGCCTTGAGGAACAACCGACGTGCAGTGGAAATTCATTAGATCAGTTATCGTTCCATTTTACTTTACAAATACGATTAGCAAGAAAAGAGTGCAACCATTCAAGGATGTTAGATGAAACCCCTAATTTAGCATACCTAGCTATGAGCAAAGCGTGTGGAATCTTATCAAACGCAGCTTTGAAGTCGGTGTAAATTGCGTCAAATTGTATGTACAGTAGACCGTCAACATGCAATACAGCAAATGTGATGGAACAGTTTTACGAGAGAAATCTAAGAAAGAAAAAAAACAATTTAGTGGCAGCAACGAACCATCGTGTTGTATGAATACAGTAGGAAAAAAACTGAAAGGAAATAAACTCAAAATTTCTTCAATAACCATTAAAAGCTCGAAATTCTATATTACAGGTATTCTCCGATATACGCCATACTCGATATACGCGATTTCGCTATACGCTATTTTCTAAATTTAACAGTTCTTCGAGCAAATTGTACTGATTTGACACATCAAATGACAAAAGCAAAATAAATTCCCTTTTTGTCGAATTTTAAAAACTATTTTAAAAGGTACAAAATTGTGATCTTTAGTTGAAATCAGATTGAATAACTAATTTGGTGGCTAAACCCTACCATTTCAAGCAAAATTATACGAAAATTTGCTATAATTTGACTGAAAACCTCGAAATTTGACTTACCCCAAAATTCGAGATACGCTATTGCAATACCTGTATGTTTACAGTTTGTTTTTAAAAGAAATAAAAAAACACGAGTCAAATTCCCTCGGTTGAATGAATACGAAGCCGAACCTACTGTGCGGAACACTTCACACCCTGCCCGCGGCGCAACATTTGTAGCGTTCTGCGTGCCGTAGCGGCAGTTTGACAGCAAAAGCACGTGGGAATCGGTGTATTGTTTACGAAAACGGTTCGTTACCGAGAATGCGGGGAACACACAAAAGCAGTTTCGGTACCGTTCTTTCCCAGAAATCCAGCATATGAAGAAAGCTGCCCAATCGCAACATGTGCATCTTTTTCAAGTGCAAATGCAGCAACAAATCGAGCATAAATCGGATGTTTCTCCGGGAAATGAATGGTGTTAAATCGCACCGTGCGTGAGTGTGTATGTGTGTGTGTGTGTGTGTGAAGGGAAGTGAAGGGCTGGCTGCACATCGCTAGCGCAGCATGTGTGCGTTGAATGGCGTGGTTAGGTGTTTGGTATTAGAAGGTAAGACTGTGCTTCATAGGATCATTTCTATAGGCAAGTTTTCAACTCACTTTCACTCGAAAGTCGAGCCTTTCCAACCCACGATGATGAGGTGTAGTGGCTGTCCTGGAGCGTGAAACTGTCGGATCTCGGCTGCGTCTCTGACGCGTCAATCTGTGCTTGATGATCGTATCCATTTGCAAAGGGCAGACACATTCTGAGTGGTTGATTTTTACACTTCTTTAACTGAATACAAAACATTGCAAGAAACGGAGACACCGTTTATAACTACAAAATTTAACCTATCAAAGCGTAAGTGTTGACTTTAGATGCCACCTAACAAATTGGGTAATTATTTAAAACCTCGGAATTAGATTTATCTATTCTACTTCATTTTCAAATCATTAATCATCTGCTTCACCGCACGCCGCAGTATCTTCCCGGACGGCGTCATCGGGAAGCTGTCCACGAACCGCACCCCGCCCCGCAGCCGCTTGAAGTCCGCCACCTGTCCCTCGACATGCCGCACAATGTCCTCCTCCCGCAGCGGCGTCACACCACCACCACCGCCCACCTTCCGCTCGACCACCGCCATCGGCAGATCGCTCGAACCGTCCGGCGCCGGCACTCCGATCACGCACACCTGCTTCACCCCGTCCATGCGCTGTATGATGCACTCCAGGTCGGACGGCGACACCTGGTAGTTGTTGTACTTGATGATGTCCTTGATGCGATCGACCACGTACAGGCTGCCGTCCGCATCGATGTACCCGATGTCGCCGCTCCGGAAGAACCCGTCCTCGGTCAGTGCGTTCGCGGTCGCTTCCGGATTGTGCAGGTAACCCTGTAAAAGAACGCCATTGTTATTCCACAATTGCCTACTTTGATGTCCATCTTTTTGAGGGCCTACCAGAAACATGTACCGATGGCGTAGTACAAGCTCACCGGCAACTCCTACCCCGACCGGTTGGCCATCCTCATCCAACACCCGGCACTGGACGTTCGTAGTGAGCGGACCGACCGAGCCCGGCTGCACCGTGACGTCATTGCGCGTGATAAACCCAATCTCGGAGCTGCCGTAGATGGAGCGCGTGTGCCCCTGGGGAAGCAGCTTCTGCAGGCGCAGTGTCATTTCCGTCGGTACGCGGGAACCACCGAGCTGCCACTGCCGAACGCTGCTCAGATCGGCCCGGGCAGTGCGAGGGTGGGCCAGCAGGGTCGACACGTACGAGGGAGGGGTGAACAGATTTTCGATGCGATACGTTTCAATCAGATCGAGCAGCAGGTCCGGCTGGTAGGGTTTGCTGGTGAGAACGCGCGGCCGGCTGTGCAGCAGCGAGGTCATCACGGCAAAGATGCCGGTCGCCCAGAACAGCGAGCTAAAGTTGAAGATGGGACCGTCGGAAGCGTCGCTACAGTATGGAAAGGACCGCGGTCGATTAGAATCTTATTAGATTGTTAAAGGGGGCAAAGACTTACGTGGAAAAGACCATTCCATCGACAAAGTGCGCGTGCGACAGACAGACACCCTTGGGCAGCCCGGTCGTGCCGGATGAGCACAGCACCATCGCCAGCAGCTTGGACGCGTCGCCCAAATACTCCGCCCGAAAGCACTCCTCCCCGTCGATCGGTTCCAGCAGCTCGTCCACCGAACGATAAACCCCTGCCGCTGCCGGTCCCATCGCAAACAGTTGCGCACCGTGCGTAATCGCTTCGTGGACCGCTTCTCGCACCACGGCCGCATTGGCCGGATCGCAAAACACCAGCCCCGATTGCGTTTGCTTCATCATGTGCACAAAGTCGGCCTTCTCGAAGACGGGCGCAAGGGGATTGACGGCTAGCCCGAGCACCCAGCAGCCGATCAGCACCGGCACGACCTGCTCGCCGTTGCCGCAGGCAAGGCTGACAAAGTCACCGCGCCGGTAACCAAGGCGACGCAGGTGCAGTGCGACCCGGATGATGCGCCGCCTCATCTCGCCGCACGTCGTTTGCCGGCCCGTGTCGGCATTGATCTGTATGACGCGGTCGGGCGAGCGGGCGAGCACATCGAGCACGATGCGGCCAATACCGGCGGCCGGATTGAGTACGGACGGTAAGCTTTCACCGTACCACGTCTGTTCGGTTGGGTTGTAATGGCTTTGCATCGTTTTGTTTCTTTGCTAGGGAGAGGAACGCACACTGGTTTGGATGGACACACACTTTAACGACCGGACACAGCGACGGTCACGGAGCAACTGATCGCAACGGCGTACCGCTTATTCGCTTATCAGCTGCGAGATGAGGCGTACACTACAGTCTTGTGCAAGTCATGATAGAGCCGGCACACACTCTTGTAAACGTGCGTAATGACATAGGTTGGCAGGAGGAAGGTCACAAACGGGAACGCTGGGGATTGTATGTGAGTGTGTGTTTTTAGTTATAGATTTTTGCGCAATCAAAGTGACCCATGGCGAAAAGCGAGAAGGAGAATACGGGGGTAAAAAGGGATGACAGTTGGGCCATCATCTGGCGCACAGTTACACAATCCCTTCATCATCATCATCAAAACAATAACTGATGCGCGTTTTGATGCAGTTTCCAATGGGAGAGATGATGATACAGGGTTTCCCACGATTTATTGGTTGGTTCCCACGATTTATTGGTGCGTTCCCACGATTTTTTGGTCATTTCCCATAATTTTTTGGTAGCAACCCACGATTTATTGGTCGGTTCCCAAATATTATTGGTCGGTTCCCAAATATTATTGGTCGTTTCCCAAATATTATTGGTCGGTTCCCAAATATAATATAATATAATACCGACCAATAATATTTGGGAAACGACCAATAATATTTGGGAACCGACCAATATTGGGAATAAATCGTGGGTTCTACCAAATGGGAAAATAAATCGGGAACCAACCAATAAATCGTGGGAAACCCTGTAATATACGGCTTCAAGTGAGCTGAATGTACGAGGCACAGCAAATGATAAATTGCTTGCAATAACAATGCTTTTTTGCACGTGTTTTTGCTTAAACCTGTTTGATTAGTGATAAACGAACGATAAACTCTCGCTCCGGGAAGGGCTATTTTTAAAAACAGGCCGTTTGTGTCGGGAAGCCCAGCGAAGAGGTGAATTCAACACACGAAACATCGGCAAAAATACAATCTTATTATTTTGCAAATTTGCAATGTGATATTATCATTTTCAATAATTACAACAATTATAACAAAGCAGTTAATACTAAAAAAACACCCGTTGCGAATTAATGCTTCATCGTATCATTTCGTATATTGTATTCTTGGTTTTGTTTTACTGCGCACCAACCTCATTTTATCATTTCTTCATTCTTCTTTTCCCCCATCCCCACTCGTGTCGCCAAAAATTGCGAGTTAGTCGTAAAAAGAGAGAGAGAGAGGGAGAGATTCAGCGAAAGTTGTTAAATTTTCTAATGTTTTTTTTTGTTCCAGTCCAATCCAATTTTGCTTCCAAATTTGCCAATTTCACAAACAACGGACAACGGGCGAAAAGGGGTTGTGAAATGTTTTTCTTGTTTGTTAAGCTATTATTATACTCTATCGCTCTAATTCTCTTCTTCTAATGTTAGTGTGTGTGTGTAGGGGGCTTTTCCTTTCAATGTTGTTTCCTTTTTGTAGTTTTTTTTTGTTTACTGTTACTGAAGTACTAAAGAGAATTGAATAAAGAGTTTTTTTTGTGTAATGCTTAGCGGGCTTTTTCTTTTTTATCTTCCTGTTTAGCTCTGTTTTGTAACCTATAATGGGTTGTTTTTTAACATTTGTTCTCATCTCTTGTTCTACTCTATACTTGGCTCTTCTAAGAGGATGTTTTACCACTTTTTAATTCAATGCTACTCTCTCTGTTTCTCTTTTGTTTTCGCTTTTGTAGTTCGCAATCTGTACTAAACGTTTTTTTTTTGTTGTTGTTAAAGGGTGATTAAATTCTCTGCAATATTATCTATAGGAGTCGTCTATCACTATCAACTTGTGTGTGGTTCGATACTTTAACGAGCTTGCGTTTTGTCGAAGGATAAGAAAGGAGGGGGGCAATTCTGTTAAATCTTTTTTTTTTCATAAATGACAATACATTTCTCCCTCATCTTCTCTAATACGCTTTTTGCCATACATCATCAGTTATCTGGTTGTTGAGGTCTACCGTTACTATTTTAAGGGTTCTTTCTTGTTTTGCAAATACATTCTAATACCTTCTTCTTCTGCTCCTTCTCCTATAATTGTGGTACGTAGTGCATCGTAGCTGTGGCGTGTGTGGGGGGAAAGAGGGATTCGCTTCTCTATATGCTGTGTGCTGTTATGCTGCTATGCTGTTTTGTTGTGTATTTATGTATACATTTATATTATGCCAAGCGTTTCTCTCTGTTTTGCCCTAATGCGTCGGCACAATTCGTTAACATACTGTGTTTTTTTGTGTGTGTGAGTGCAATAATTCATTCTATATATTTATGTTACGTTGCACTAAATAGAACAGAAAATGAGCAAATCAATATTTAAAAAAAACATTCAGCATTCGGAAACTCTTGTCAAAAAGAGAATCAAAAAGTTGCAAACCAACCAAGGACAGATGTGTGTTAAATGTCCTTTTTGAAATTGTCAAATAAAGGTACAAACTGGTCGACAAAACCCGGATCAAAACTAGGAACTGAGAATAAATTCATTAAAACAAGCGTACGCGCGCTCTCTCTCTTTCTCTCTCTCTAACTGTGAATAAATATTGCGTACGATAAAAGATCATCCCGACGATCGGCTACAGCGGCGGATCATATGCAACAAAACACTAATTTTAATAACGAAAAAGAAAAATAAAGACCAAACAAAAATTAAATGGTTCCAGTCCAATGTGAGTTTTTGTTTAGAGGTACGCGTCTTGTGGGGCGGCTACACCGCACACTACCACTGTGATTAAACTAAGAAAGCAACTTAAAGAGAGAGGGATGATATAATTCTTATCGAAACAGAACAGAACAGAATAAACAACATCTAAAATGTTATATTACGTACACAGAGGAAGGGGGGGAAGCGCGCCCGTGTGTGGAACCGTGCGAGCACACGAACAACACGAAAACAGCGCGCGACTAACAAACTAACAAAACACTAAAAAAAGTGCTAAAGTGTTTCTTCTTCTCTGCTAAGCTCTTAGCACATGTACATATACATACTACAAGGGGAATATGGGTTCGTGCGCCATTTTAAACACTAAAGGAAAAGCGAACTCTCCTCCTCCTCGCTTCTGCTGCTCTCTACCATAAGATATACCTTCCTCTTCTTCAATATATATAACGCTAACGCTTCTTAACCACATTTATACACATAAAAAGGGGAGATTGGGGGGACAGTTTTTTTTTCTCTTGCTCGTATTTGTGTTGCCTTTGGCCAAACGAACGACAATTGTGGACAAATTATTTACAAAATCTGTACCTGTTTCGGGGCTTCAGAAACAGAATGCTTAAACACAGAGCTACTACTACCACCCACCGAAATTCAACTTCATATTCGATCACAATGCCATCAAGGGTTCTCTCTCTGTCTCTCGTCAAATACGTCTTGCTGCGGCGTTCGTTACCGCGAAGTAAACAGAACGCGCACAACCACCATCTCTTTAAAGGCTAAAGAACTTAACATATGAATCTGTGTTAGAGAGAAAGTGTCCCTCTAATTGCGGCTCTCTCTCTCTCTCTACATAGTCGGGGACAAAATTTGCGTGTCTTGAGAGATTGCGTTCTCGAAATTTGTCTATATATCATCAAGGTGCTAATACTACTACTACTACTCCTACTACCCTTCCATACAAACACAGCGGTCGTCGTTTAGATGACGCTCGAGGAAAACTTCTCGAACGTGGCCTGATCGATCGTTTCCCTTCGGCGCGGTAGCGTACCGCTGGCGGAGAACGGTGCCGGATCGGTACAGCCCAGGCTGGTCAGCAGCTCCACCAGGGCCGTGGTTGTCTCCACATTTACGTGGTGGGGCGAATTGTTTGCCTGCTTGGCCGCCGCCAGCGAGTTGGCCGCTTTGGCAAAGGTTAGACAGGATCGGCCCTCGCTGTCCACGTGCTTCAGGTTGGCATGGTGCTGCAGAGAGAGAAAGAAACGAAAAGGAAAATGTTAAACATGCTTTCTTCTTATTTATTACAGCAAGTAAAGTGCCTTCTTACCCAAATCAAGAGCTGCGTGATGGCCAAATTCCCGATCGCACACGCCAACAGTAGCGGCGTGCGCAGATCCCGGTTGCTGGCGGTCGAGTTGATGTGCTCGTTCGACGCATTGGCGAGCAGGATGATGATCGACTTCATGTCGGAGCGCACCACCGCCTCGCACAGCTGCTGGCCGATCGGGGGCGACGGGTTAAAGTGGGGCAGAAACTCTTTGCCCTCGTACTTGCTGCGGATCCACGCTTCCTTCTCCTCGCGCGAGCTGGCGGGCGTTGGTTTTACCCGGCCGCGCGTATTCGCCTCCCAGACCGAGTTCGCTAGGCTGTTGCCAATCGCCAGCATTACGCTCAGATGGCCCGGACTGGAGGGTGAGAGAAAATGAATTAGTACATGAATGAGTGTTTATAAGAAATGGTTAGAACAATGGTTGAATACTTACGGCCACTCATCCAGCCCGAGCGATCGCACCTTGCTGATGTGCGAGCCAAGATTTCGGTGCACGCCGGAGCACTCGATGCACATCAGCACGCCCAGATTCAAGCTGGCCCATTCGGGATCTACAAAGAAAAAACCGATTAGAAGAAATTCCTTTTTTGCAACACAAGTAGGTTGTGCACATAAAAAAACAATGCTTACTTGGTGAGTCACAGTCCACGCAGTAACCGTTGCCAGGGACCCGGCTCCGGATCGACTGCATCGACGCAATGTCGCTCGGGTTCAGTGGTTTCGACTTGGACGACTCGATGCCCTGCAAGCTCTTGAAGATTTCCTGCTCTATCACCGACACCCATTCGTCCCGCTCCTCCGAGTTGGACGCCTCGAAGTGCCACTGCTTGTTGTCCAGCGAGACGATGTAGAACTCGAACCCGTCGGAATCTATGTTGTTTTTTTAAAGAAAGAAAGATAAATGTTAGTCATGTTTGGACTCGTTTCGTTTCGTTTGCGCTGTGCTACAAAATGTCACTGTCAATGTCATAAAAAAATCTGACTGAAACTAAATCCATGACACTCACCATCGTACTCGCTGTTCTTCCCCACGCCGCTGCTCTTCATGCGCCGGTGCCGCTTCTTCACGTTCGGCGTCTGCGCATCGATCTTGCTGCCGGCCGCCGCACTGCTGCTGTCCCCGAGGAAGCTCTGCGAGTTGCTGCTGCTGATCACGATGCCCTCGTCGCCGCTCGTCTGCGAGTTCGACTTGACCGGTTCGCGCAGCGTGTCGAACGCGGTCAGCAGCACCTTCTCCGTGCACTTGCGATCCTTCGCTAGGGATAGCCCCCCGATCCCCTCGGTCAGCCCGTTCGAGCCGCCGTTCGTGCCGTTGGTGGACGATGACGCTTGCTGGGCTGCTGCCGCGGCCGCCGCCGTCAGCGCACTGTTCGTGATGATGGACTTGGTGCCGCGCGGCTTCTGGCCCGGCACCTTCACCGTGACGTACTGCAGCGACACCTCCTTCCCGTGCACGTCCTCCATGTAGTCGTGCAGCGAGGGGTGGTAGGTGAGCCGCCCATCGTCGCACAGCGTGACGTACTTTTTCTTCCACTCCTTGTTGAGCGACTTGCTGCTGCGCTTGTACAGGTAGCCCTGCTTGATCGGGATGGCTCGGCCCGACCCGAGCTCGCCGTTTTTGATCTTCTCCTGCTGCTGCTGCTCCTTCTTGGAGGAGGACGGGATGAACAGGTTCGATCTTCGGCGGCTCTTGCGCGATGTGGTCGGTGTGGAGGTTGGCGTCGGGAGTTCCTTCCCGTCCTTGCCGTCCTTGCCGCTGCCGCCACTGCTACTGTCCTTGCCGGACATGGCGGTAAGCGATGCACCACCGTGCGGTTGCAGTAGCGAAGAATCGGTTGGGGGTGGCAGCCCGCTCGACACCGGGTGCGTTGGGGGGATGAACTTGGAGATGTTGTTGTTCTCGTTCGTTAGCGCGAGCAGCGTCTGCTGGGAGGTGCCGTGCGAGATCGTACCCCACTTCTGGGCGTTTGCCCCGGCCGAGGACGTGTGGTGGTGGTGGTGCTGTTCGGCCCCGATCAGCTCCTGGCTGATCTTGATCGGAATGTGATGGCTCGAGGCGGACAGGACGTGGTGCCGATGGGGCAGCGTCATAGTGCCGCCGGTTTGGTGGTTCTGCTGCTGCTGCTGCTGCTGGTGGCTGGGCGACGCGTTGCTGCTGCTGTGTGTGACGGCCGAACCGGCGTACCCGTTCGTCGGGCTCGGAACGGACGGGTGAAAGCTGGCCACACCGAGCCGCGTGCCTTGCGGGGTGGTGGGGCGCGAGTTCGTTGGCGTGATCGTCGAACCCGTCGACAGGCGCTGCTGGACGATCTTCTGGCAGGCTGTTTTGCGGTACGACGATGATGATGATGATGGCCAGAGGTGCAGATGGAAATTAACCGAAAAAGGAAAAGAGAAGATAAAAAAGGAGGGAAATTATTATTACATACATACTGTACAACACATGCATAACGAGGAGAGGGGCATTTGCGCACAGGCAGATGGTTTGATTCTTTGCCGCGAAACACACACACACATGCGCTCTTTCTTATGCTCTGCTTTCTTTCGGAGGGGGACGTGAAGGTTAGAGGGTAACTCGTTACACGAGGACAATAATTACAGTATCTCCTGTAGAAGGGCATGCTGCTGGTGGTGTTGGTGGCTGCTGTTTGCGGTTTCGGTGCTAAAGGAGTAACACCACCATCAGCAGCGTGGTGGACGTCGTCGTCGCCTACTGTTCCTCCACCGCTGGAACCGTTCCTGGTGGCGGATGCTGTGCCGGACGCTATTTCGAACATCAAAGCCGACTTTGAATCGCAAAATACACGGCTGTAGGCTCTTCGGCTTCTACCGACACTACAACAAAAATCACGTTTTTCACAAAGTGCACAACGGAACTAACAACAGCAAACAAGCAAGCAAGTAGCGCTGGTTTTGGTTGTGATGACACTGGAAGGCGCTTGGAAGGCTTTCTGGCCCCTGGCGGAGGCTTGTCCGTGTGCCCGATGCTGCTGCTGAGAATCGACAGCCGAAAAGGAAAATCCGACCAAATGGACCTCCGAAATCGAAACGGGAAGATGAGGAAAGAGAGATGATACACAATGTGCACGCGACACACACACCGAGACACGTTGCTGGACCGGTCTCCGTGGCCGAACGGGATAGAAAAGCGGCAGGCAAGAAAGTGAAGCATAAAGCATAACACGCGGAGTAGTTCCCGGGGAAGGGAAGCATACAGCATACGCACACTGCCCGTCCGGGGGTTTGGAAGCAGCAGCATAGACGTACGAGGCGGAGGGAAAGGGAGCAAAAGAGCCCGAAAGGGAAAAAAACACACATGCAAACAGGCGCACACATACACACACGCACACCGAAACGGCTTCTAGCTGTGTGTGGTTGTTTTTTGGCTTGCGGACGCGGACGGACGGACTAAAGCGAGCTGAGCCCAACGCGTTTGGGCTTTTGTTTTGGTTTATGCTTTTTCTCTCCTTCTTCTGCTGGTTGTGTTGCGTTCCCTCTTTCGTTCCCTCCTCTGCTTGCGACTCGAACGGGGTATAGATCGTTTTGCCCTTTCTTTACACACTCTCGCACACACACGCACACACATTCGTCTTACCCCCAAAAAAAGCTCGCTCCGTTTCGTTCTGTCGTTTGCTGAGGGGTTGGCGGCCGCTTTTTTACGGGCTTCTTTCGGGATTCTTTTTTGCGTTCACTGTTCGCTGCTGCTGCTTGCCCTTCTGTTGTTGATACGGAACGAATTGCGTGCTTGCTTTGTTGGGTTGTGTTTCGGTGTGTGCGTGACGGCGGCGATAGCGCGTACCGTGTTGGCAGTGTCGGTACCGGCCACCAGGTGGCGCACTGTGCGATTGCGTGTTATCCTTGCCACTTTGACAGGTCCTTGTCGTTTGTGTGTGTTGCGAGGGGTAGGGCAGTTTAATTGGGATGTTTTTTTTATCGAAATTGGAATATTTCACAAATAAGGGATTTTTATATGAAAAAGAAGCGGCAAATTGGATAAAAACGAATCGACTTGTCGGTAATCTTTCGTGTGTGGTTTTAAAATATCCTTCCATCAAAAATATCCCTACCAATGGATGTGGGTTTGTGTCTTCGCTATTTTGCCCTGCATTACACTTACCGTCCTGAAATACTCGTTCCACGTTCAGTCCGTAGGTGGCGCAGGTTTCGTAATAGGTGCAGCGTTTCAAATCTTGCGCCAGCTTCCGAGCCCGCGCATCGTCGATGACTCGCGGTGCCCGTTCACAAATACCGTCTAAAAAAGAGTTGAGAAAAAAAATCAGGTAGGGAAATTTAGCAAACTGTCCCGAAATAGCAACGTCCCCTGTGGCTCTAAATCCCACAATCCCAATTCCTCATACGACGCGCGCTCGTACCTTGTGTTCCGACGAGAATGAACGGTATTTCGGCCGTATTGCGATGGTGCGCTATCCGGTTGTAGTAGGTGTAGATCGCATTGAAGCTCGACTCGTTGTCCAAGCTGAAGACGAAAATGACGGCATCAACCCAGGCGGCAAACTGCAATTTGAAGAAAGAAGAACAAAAAATCGTTAGTTAATACAAAACGCATAAAACTGACCCGCTAATGATATTTCAACACACAGCAACACACCCAAGCGCGTACCAAACCAATCACAGAAAGCGGTTTATGTGCAAATTTTTCTGCAACCCATCAACAATAGAAATTGCCCAAAAGGGAATACCCAAAAGTACCGCACAAGGCAGAGGCAGCGAGCAGACCAGAAAGAAACCAGCAATGTCTTGCAATTGATTTGTCACGGTGAACCAATAAATCAAAACCAAACTACAAAAACCCAAACCACGGTGCCGAGAGTGTGTTTGAGCGGGTTTCTTCCTCCTTGTGTGGGGACCAGGGCGGATCGAGCGGGTTTTTGTTGATATGTTGCGTGTTTAAATTACGCTTCCGCTTTTTGAGCATTTTTGTGCGAAAAAACCGGAAAACGAACGAAACTGGGTGTTGTTTTGCACAGAGAATAAGAGAAAAAAAGTCTCAAAAAAGTGGGAAAAGCAAAACCGTCATGTCTATTCTTGAAAGTAAGAAATAGATTTTTTGGGGTTCTTCTAAAAAAAAAATCACACACACAGTAGGATATTTCCTTTTCGTCTGTCTGCTAAACAGAAAAATTGCAGAAAAGGGAAGAAATGTACCGGAAATTCGGAAGAATCTGTGCGCAGTGTGGCGCGCAGAAGTCCATTAAAGTTTGTTTTGTCGAAAAATTAACTCATTAGTGCCAGGAGCCAGGAGGGGACACAGAGGACACATGCATTGTGGTGAAAAGTGCGCAAAATAATCGAAGGGACGCACGCACCGAACATAAGAAACGCCTTGAAATCCCTTTGGAAGGTGCAGCAGCAGCAGGATTTCGTTGCGGTGCGGTTTCAAGGTTCGCTTTGATTGATAAAGGCGAGATTTACGGGCATTTAGAACGAATTTTATAAACTAGACGACCTCCGAGAGAAAAAAGGGAGTCAATTTTTCGTGTTTTTTTTCGAGCCATTTTCTCCCAAAATATTTGACGAGGTTTCTTTCAGTTTTGACGGTTTTTTCTCTTTCCATTCGTCAAATAAAAATGGACCCCTTTTCGTTGACATTTGCACACCGAGGGAGGCTTTTCGTTTGGCAAGAAATCTGACTTCCCTTGCTGCGCAAAAGTACAACGGCCTGGTGAGGTTTAAGGTTGCAAAACTAAAACAAAAGACGTTTGGGGTTTATTTTTCTTCTCTGTGTCAAAGAGTTTTCCCCACGCACTGTGCAACCAGAGCAAACCGTCTGGCACAGCATGCGGCTGGTGCGGTCCAGTTGCATTAGTTCATCTCTGCTGGCTAGCGCTGTGTGTAACTGAAATCTGTACAGACCGTACAGACAAACAACAGCCAGGCAGACAGGGCCCCGGTTGCACAAAAACCGTCCACCGCTCAGTCAGAGGTCACCGAAAGTATGCTGAAGTGAGGTGAGTTTAAATCATCCGGCGAAGAAACAGAGAGTCGCATTGAGAGTTGAAGAGTCACTTTCTCTCCCCTGGTTGGTGGAAAACATGCGGGAGAAGTGAAGCAGTGTGTGTTTTTTTTGCAAAACAACAATGAAAAACTATCCCTCACTGATAATAATGATGTCATAGTACGTAGCAGCAGAAAAAAAAAACTCAACTGTTTTCATCCGGAAAAATGTAATGAAAGTTACGATTTATTGTCCTGTCCATTTACGGGACTAATTTCAGATTGCAGATAGGAACAACAAAACAAGAAGAGAAAAAAACCCTAAACAGTACCGAAATTATCTCTTAAGCGCACGTGCCTTGTGCGCTGCGTACCGGTGTTACGCCACGCCGAAGCGCACTGCCGCCTAATAGAGCTGTCATCGAGCTGCGCGCACGGTAAAACACACCACGTGCCACATACACTGGCTACGCGTTGCTAGCTAACGGGGCAACACACAATAGAGGAAAAACCAGCGCGTAACCACGTTGCTTAGCACCACCGGAGAGAGGTAGAATTAGATGATGGAAACTAAAAAAAAAAGAATGTATTCGACATCAGTGCCGAATGGTGCCCACCTTAATGGCCTGCACAGTGATTTAATTTATGGCGGGCCGCGGGATTTGGTAGGACACACAACAAACGGTGTGCCCTGCCCCCTACCGAACGGGAGTGAATTGCGCAAAGATAGCGCGCAATGCACTGCTACTGCTGCTGCTGGTACACTGCCGAGAAGGGATGATGGTCGGTAATGGGCGCACAGAAACAGTGCGTCCAGTGCTGTTTTGCTGCCTCTGTTTCGTAACTATAGAGGGCTTTTTTCTACCTTGCAACAGTAAGTCTGCGTGTGATTTCATGAGGGTTTGCAGGTCAATTTTGGGTGCAAAAACTCATTTCTGTACTTTTGCAAAATTACCGTCACTTGGCGCTTACAGCCGCTCTATCGTCATGGTTCTTGACATTCGCGCGATACTGCTTTCACTTCACCACCGGCAAAAGTCTCCAAGCTGTGCTTCTAGCTTGCACGGACAGAAATAGAACTGCAGCACACTTCCTGCTGATGCTAAAACGGTACACACAATAGACACGTTGTCATACGAGATGCGGGTTTGCTAAGGCCACAAACGTCAGGCCGAAACGCACTTCTAATGCACAAACAGCGTGCTGCAGACGAGCCGCGAAAAGCGTTAGAACCTGCTCCCGCATGCGATAACCACAACAACCACAACCGAGCGAGAGAGGAGTCAAGTCCGAATGCGTCCAATTCGCACACTGAGCGCGGTAGGATTTTTGCACCAAACGCGAACCATGCCCGTGGAGGCACTAGGCAATGAACTTGATTTGTAAGCCATGTCCTGTCCTCCGAGTGCCATACCAAACCCCCGTCACCGTCTAAGTTACACGTTTCTTATGCTTCGCACCCACTCCATTCCAGTTTCCTTGCGCCCCACAAGAAACCCCATAGGCATAATTCCAGGCAGCCAGGCAGGCGAGGCTGACGTGTACACGGCGAAGAAGTTCAAGAGGTCGCCTGCACACGTCAGGCTGTTTAGAAGAGTGCGCGCAGGCGCACAATCGCGCACTACTCCGTGCACCACGACGTCCATGGGTCCAAAATTCAATAGCAACAACGCGCCGTCGGTTGTTGTTGTGCCGTAGGCCGCAAGAGGAGACATCGCAAAGGGGTAGAATTTGCGTCGCCGACGGCGACACTACTTCCTGCTGTCGGTATCATACGGTACACCGGTGCTGGAGAACAGTGCGACGTTGGGGTGTGTATTGCGCTTGGCCTACCTTTCAGGCGGGGAGCACAACACCGGGCAAACTCCTTGCACAACTCGGTCGCTTGTTAATCACGCAAACCGACGCAAGTGGAGTGGCGGCAGCTGGGGGACTTTGGGTGTATGTTTTCGTTCTTGAGACGTCTGTAAGGGGTGGGGGTAGGAGGGTAAGAGGGTAGAAGGCGTCTCTTGAGGCACATATTTTGCAACGCTGCTTCTTTCTGCCGCGCCGGTAGGTTCATTGAAATGGAAAGCGATTTAGACGACGAATGTCGCCGTCGTCCCCAAGGGTGTAAGGGCGTCCTTATTTTTGCAATCTCCGCATATCCAACTTTCTTCCACAGTGCACACGTATACAAACACATTCGCAGATTGGCTACAGATGCCACAGACGCCTGCAAGTTATGCAAACATCGCAGCAGCACCACGCGCGCTCTCAACAATCTCGGCCATGAATGTGCAGCGCCAGGAAAAGAAAGCACCCTGTTCACGTGTGTGCGTGCGTGTTTTTGTGTCTTGCTGCATCCTGCGGGCATTCGGCGGCATACATAATAAAGCTTCAGCTGCCTGCTTACGCTCTGCAATTACCATTATTTATTCCACCATCCAAGCCGCCATAGAAGGTTGATGAAAGCCAAGAAAAGGATGGGTGTGTGATGTGTTCCTTCCTTTTTGCATTTGCAAAAATCTTTCCACCACCGTGCGCAAACGATGGCGGCGCTTCATCCTTTTACCGCTTCACAGTCACACACACTTCTTTGCCACAGGGCGAAATAATTTGCCCAACAGCACACATTGCATTTGGGCATCCTTCTGGCGACGCTTTTTCTGCAAACCGAGAGGGCTGTGATGATGCTCACACACACACATTCACAAAGGATGCTCTCGCCCGGGGTGGCCGCTTTCGGGTGGAAATATGAACCGAGACTGCATTCAGGACATGAAACCACTGCCCGCTTTGAAACGTGTACGCATGCATGTGTATGTGCACTTAAGTTCATCAATTGTTTGATTTAATTTTCAGCTAAACTTTACGCTCTCGGGGGATGGCAAAAAAACGGCAAAAACACACGCAAATCATACTTGCCGGTGTGTAGCTTGGCCACATAATTAAAGGGGTGTTGATGATGATGGCAATGGAAGGGGAGGCCCGGCCGGCGGGTGGTAGTACTGCCGCGCGGGCATAGAGTGTCACCGCTTTGTGGCGACAAGCAAGCAAGCAAGCAAGCAATGCTGTTTGGCCCGTCCGAGAAACCACTTTCAATGCTGTCGTTGACGGCATTTGCAGTGGCGCTTTGCAGTGTTTTGTCACCCCAGCAGCAGCAGAAATAAAAAAAGGGTTTTTAGCTGTTTTTAAAGGGCGCATTATGGAAGGTGTCTCCGGTCTAATTTCTCTTGTCACATTGGCGGGAAAACAATAGCGCTTGAAGTTTGAACAATGCGAAGGTAGGTACGACGAGGTTTGGTGAGTTTTAGAAAGGAGATAGCGAGGACAATGCAGAAGAATGTGTATGTTTAAGTAATTTTAACGATATTTGTTAATACACATTTAACAAACAAAAAGCACACGGCTATTCAATTTAAATAAATAACGGAACGGGGCTTTTTTGTGCGCTAAGTTGACCCGAGGACCCAATGCTGGCGTGCGTAAACTAGATCCCTTGCTAATGGAGCGATAAATAATAGTAACGACTTGTCCTGCTTCTGACTACAAACTAGCGTTAGCGATTCGTCGATACCATTTCGATTCGAAATGCAACGATAATATTTACATTACAATGACTTTTACAGCTGATACGCGACGGAAACCGAACCGAGATAGGCATGCATACAAAATCGACGATTTATATAGCGCGATGCGTTTGATCTTCCACCCCTAGCGCCTAAATCGATCACTAGACAACCCTCCTGTGTTTTTTTCCTGGCTGAATCGCTTACACAACCTTTCGGGTATCGGCCCTTGATGAAGAGTCAATAGCGTACGGTGTACGTGTGTGTCCGTCCACCCAAAGAATCAATAAATCGTAACGTTGATACGAAAACAAACCATTAGCAGATTCATCATACAACGCGTGTACGCTTTTTTCGCGCTCGCTCTCTCTTTCTTCTCTCTTTGCTCTGCAAAAATTGCAAATTAGATTAACTGTAACGGGTTTGCAGACACCCTCCTCCTCCCCGTTTCCAGCAACGGGGATTAGAATGTAGCCGCCGCATACATTATCTTCTAAAACTCGATGCGAGATCGATGCGTCCAAGGAAATCAATAGCTCAGGAAAACTGGGCTGATCCCTGGGCAGCAAAATCGAATCCGCGCTATCAATCGGCGCACACTAATTAGCAATTCAAATGAAGGTGCAGCAGCAGCAACACCCTTTTCCGCTGGAGGGAGACCTTCGCTACGATCCGGGAGAAAGTCATTAAACTGCAATCAATCGCTTTACGCCTCGATAAACGCCCAAGTGTAGCGCGAGCGCGCTGACGATTCGGCATCTAATTGATTAGTAGCGAAGAGGCTGGGCTGGCGGGGCAGGCACAAACCGTTAATCGGCCGTTCGGATCCGATTCCCGGATCGGCAGACAGGCGGCCTACCGCACCCTACCCAGTGGTTAGCTGACCGGCATTGTTTGAGGTGCAGAGTCAGTGCCAAGGCAAGAGAGAAGAAATAAAAGAGAGAGAAAGAGAGGAAAAAGCCTATACACGTTCTGCAAGACCAATTATTCACGCACGCTACTACGCTTATGCTGTTGCAGAAGCTGGCGGGAGGTATGCAAATTTTTGCAGCAACCTACCAGACACAAAAGCGCACAGCAATCGGTGATGCATCGATTAATTGTGAATAGGCGCTGTTGCCTCTGCCGGTTCACGATCTCCCTAACGGACGGTTGGGTTATTATTGCATTGTTGTTGGGCTGCCCGGGATCTTCCCGGGAGTGGTTGAGAATGAAAATATTTGCAACAATTAGGTTGCAATAATGCTTTCCACTGCCTTCCTTTGCTGCTGCTGCTGCTGCTATATCCTTCGCTGCAGAAGGGGAGGATAGAAAAAAAAATTGCACCCGATTTTACTGATAACTCATCACGCGGGGTGAGTTTTTTTCGGGAGAAGGAAGAATAGACTAACCAGCAAGTCATGCTAGACCTGTGCAGCGACCTTTGATTGTTCTGCCTTTCGAATGACTTTTAATTGTTGCCGACATAATGCAGAAATTGCAATCAAAATCAATGCTAAATTACCCCCTTGGGAGAGCTATTATAGGGAGACAACAACTACAAAAAACGCATTTCGGAGCAGCTACAGCAAAATTGAACTCGCTACTCTATCCAAAAAAGCATAGGAAGTGATGAGACATTCAATTCGTTCATTTTTTAATGGTATTCCATTTCCAAGGTCCCCCAAAGGCTCATCTTTGAGTGACGAGGTGACATTGCTACCTACGACGACGATCGCTATCCATATTTTTGAAAGCTCCAATCCCATCCAACTCCAAACAAGGCCCGCTCTCTATCGGATGATCTTGGCGCCACCGCACTAAACTATACACACGAAACCTCCAGCTCTGCTTTGTCTACCGGCCAGAGAGAGGTTGACGTGTAAACAGCTTTACCTCAAGACAGGTGTAGGAAACAACAAAACCACCACCCTTGAAAATATCCAAACCCACATCGAACGTACATGGAGCCAGTCGCCATTGGCTCGCTTTGTGGAGGTGTCTGTCGATGAACGTTCGAGTGGCGGGGGCCATAGCATGCCACCCGCAGAGAGCCGGTTTATGTCACTGCGCATAAGATTTTTTTTTCTGTTCTGTTTTGCTCCAACGATTCGCTTACGCAATTGCAGCACACGGCGCTGGAAGCATAATTCCTGGCGAAGTTCAGGTTTTTCAATTCCAAGATGATATTTATCTTTCCTTTTCCTGCTTAGACTACTAAAGGTATCTGTGTGTTTATATAGCTATCCGGAAGTTTCAACACAAGAAATGGGATGTCAGCAACAAATTAAAAGAGTGAAGAATGCGGCTGGTACGAGGTATGCTTTCGATTTGCTGGATTTCTGAAGTTGAAGTCACTGCAAATATTTCCAATAACTGCAATAAAACACATTCATAACTAGAGATAATGATAACAACCCTTCTGACTGCAATAAAAAAAACGCCGCACAACTGACTCAGAAACTGCACCACCTTGACAGCGGTGTTTTGCAACACAAGCGGCAGCAGACGGCTGTCACTTTATCAGGTAAAGTTAATTATCAAACATCCGTCCGTATCCATTAACCTGCTTCCCTGGCTGGCCTTGGGGAGCGTTCACACACCCATTCTGGGTGCAGTTAGGTCGTCCGAGGTCAAAGGATACAAATTGGAGCACCAAAGAACGTCCACTAAGCGTCCCCAGGCTGTCTTTGGTCGCTGCGAGGCCCCATAAACGAAGGCTATCGTCCCTCGTCGCTTGCTCCATCATAATGGAGGGATCCACCCAGTCTGGTCGACATATATATTTTATTACCACTGTCAACCCCACCCAGTAGCCCACGTGTTTGCATGGCATTATAGCAGCCACCAGACCCGGCGTGTCACTCACCTGAATCTCCGGTGGGCCACCTTCGTCCCGTATCAGCAGCAGGTAGCTTTGATTGTCGATCTGAATTTCCTTCTTGAACCGGCCGCCCTCGGGCGATTCCTCCTGCATGTACGTGCCGGTCAGATAGCGGTGGACCAGGGCCGACTTGCCCGAGCTCAGGCTGCCCACAATGCCGAGCCGGATGTCCGGCACGGATCGGGAGATGGTCCATTCTTGACTGTTAACGAACGAATCTGCGAAAGAGAGGAAACGAAGACGCATATATAAGTAAAAGCTGCAATATATTCACATTCGATCATTCACAATGGCCCCTCGCTGTCATATTTATTCGAAAATTTGCACATGTCTTTCCAGGGGAAGAAAAAAAACGGAACCCGCTTTTGGTTTTGTGTTCCCCAGTGTGGAAGTGTTAATGAAACTTTTGGTTGGTAAGAGCCAGAAATAAAAGAAGCCCTGAACACCAACAAAAAAAGGAAGCAAACGGCAACTAATCCCATTTCTGACAGCGGGGATTTGCATCTGATTGGCGCCGGGCCGTGGCTGGGGAATTTCGCTAGGCACATTATATAAAAGGGGAACACTCGGAAGGAACTGACCTTCCGAACCTTCCGTGCCAGCAGACCCGCGCGCCGAGTTTCATTAACACTTCCTTTTCAAGTGTCAATCTTGAGCGTCACCGCTTCGCCGAGCACGGCCAAAGTTTGCTTTAAGGATAATAGAGCTATTTTTCCGGCGCGACCCGGGGGAGCGACTCGTCCAGCTGATGCCCGCAAGAGCGCGCAAGCCAGTTTGCTTTTCTAGCGAGATCGTTTAAATTAAGAATTCCTTTTCGTGTTTCCCGAAAAAAAAACAGGGAACGATCACGAGAAGAATGAAAACGGAATTAGATCTCATCAAAATGTCATTTCGGGTGACATTCCGGCAAACTTGACGGTTGCCGGAAGAAACCAGCAAAGCAGACGGCCAGCATCCCCGTCCATCCATCCATCCATCCGTCCGTCAGCACCAGTGTAGCAGATTGTTTTCTTTTGGGGATATTATTTTTATTCAAATCTGCTTGTAGTTAATCAACGAAGGATTACGTTTTGATATGCATGTGAGAAGAGTTTTTTTTTAACGCTCATCACCAGCACACGTTTTTGACAGCGGAATGTCGCCGAAAACTTTGGTAGCTGGGCAGGACACCCTTAGGACACCATCCTGTCGAGGAAAATCTTGTTCTGTTGTTGAAAAGACCGATTCGGTCTGGTTTCTCGCTCCGTGATGATTTTGTTTTGTGCAAGTAAGTTAACAAAAGCTACACAACAACACAAACAGTACACGTGTACCTTTCACGGGCTCAATTTGATGGATTGGCCATAGCGAAGAGTATTTGCTGCTTTATGTCTGAATTCAGATGATTTTTTATCGTTCCATCATCTTCAGGATATCGATTTTACTTGAGCGCAATCAATAGTTCACTTCATTAAAAAAATGGAAATGTTACCACGAAAAAGATAAATAAAAGCAATACTCTCGATAGTGATACAACCGTCCATCCGTCATATTGCCCAGAAAAAAATATAAAACTTTTCTTCTTCTTCAACCTGAATGCGAAAACATGACTCCTTTGGAACATGGAAGAAACGTAAGACTACTTTTATCCTTCTTTTCCCTACCAAAGAAATAAAAAAAAGGTGTTGATTGATTGCAAAAAGATTAGCCACTGGTGCTGGTGAGGTCCGTGAGGGAGACAAACACATGGCACAGGATCTGAGGGACTGAGGCTTGTACCGAACTGGTTGTGCTGTTCTTGGGCAGACGAGACACAGAGCGTTTGATTGATGTTATCCCGACCGAATTCCGGTGGGTCTCTCGCCCCTGTACCGAATTTGACACACCACGAAAAGCATGGAAAAATTGCCTCACTTATATATGCATAAGAAAAAGGGAGCATCAGGGAGCGATCCTTCTGCTCTCTAAAAAGTCTCAATAATTCTGTACGGGAAAAGGAATGGAATCGACACCAACGGAACTCGACACATACCGAGTTCCAAAACCGTGAGCTACAAACATCAACACACGTCAGTAATGTCGGCGATCTGTGATGACACCTCGGCTGCAGCCGAATTCCACGAACACATTGTGCACATTTGCATCTTGATTGATTACAGCAAGCACGCGGCGTTCGCCCTTTGCCGACGATTTCTGGGGTCCTCTGGTTGCCAGAAGACAGGCAGAGAGACGCCGCCGCCAACCGTTCCCGAGGGGGAGGGGTATAAGATTGCGCAAGATTGATTGCATGTAAATTAACACCATTTAGGCAGCGCCGTGACGACTCCCTTGGGAGTGAGAGAAAGGGTTTACACCGGTGGAACGGGCTCGGCCCACTCGGTGCGGCGTGAGAAATCTGTCCACCGTTGGTACGCTTCCGCCCGAATCCCCGGCATCGCTGGAACGGACGGCAAATTGTCATTATCCGGTTGGGATAGGCATCACACAACTGTGCCTCCTGTCTTTTCGGTGGTGTCCCGAACTGGGTTTGGGCCATCGTGTGTGCGTCCGGACAAATTAGCTGACGCATTTAATCTTCAAATTAATCACCCGAACCGCTGGGGCGCTCGTATCGGAATGTGAGTGCGTTTTTTTATATAATTCGACGTACAGTTTTAAACGTGGACGTGGTTTGTTTACAAAACCTTTAACTATGGGGGCAATTCTCCTGGCTCGGGGCTTGCTGAAGGTGAACCCGTAAACTTTGTCATTTTATAACCCGAAATGAACGGTTTGTTTTTCTTTCTGTCTCTTGTGCGTTGATATTGCACTCCAAAAAAGTGACGTGTTTCGATGAAATAAATATAGTTTTGGGTTGCTTTTTCTGTCTCTCTTATAAATTTCGGCTTATTTATATGGCACACCCCACACCAATTTGCCAATGTGGGTGCATTAAAAGCTTTTTTCTCATTTTTCCTATCTCGTGTTTCGATCCCTCACCGCACTGTGGATGTGGTGTGTTAAATGTACGTGTGAACACGTAATTTATTTGGCACCGTTTTTCTTCATTTATGCCATATTTTTCCAATATCCGTTGATGGAAATTGTGTGTGTGTGTGTTCAGTTCGGGCATTATGTGGAGATGAAATCTCACATCAGCTGAGACTGAAATGTGGGTAACCTTATTCGTAACACAAAAAGGGTTGCATAAATATATAATGGAATTCATTTATGAACGCGTTATGTTACATTATGTTTACATTTACGTTGCTCTATTTTTGCGAAAAGTGTTTCAACCTCGATTAGCATTGAATCTGGTTAATGAAGGCCACGCTATCGATGAGTATTCCAAACATTTTAGTGAAGATTGCATAAACTGTTTGCCATGCGCAAAAGTCGACATCGACAATCACCCCCCCCGAACAGATGGATTTTGCATTCCGAGCACAAAATGTTACGGCTTAATCTTATTTGCATATGCGTTGGAGAGATGATTTATTTCCATTTTATTTGTTTTTGTTAGCTTGTTTTACTTTTTGTTGCTACACCCAAACACAGCAGTTTGTTTTGAGTGCTTCACTTCCTCCATTGCATTGCTAAAACGATGTTCAGCTCCGTGTGCTAAGTTGGCACAATACACAAGAGCATGTTAATGACCAAAGCCAGAGCCGCAACTAATCAACCGCGCGATGATTTCACTCTCGACGACCCGATTTTGTTACGACCTCCAAGTGGCAACAAATTGGAAGTCAAAACGACCGCTGACATCACATTATGCTACCGAACTGAAACATAGAAGCAATCACGCAGTAACAACAAAAAACCCACAAAATAGTGCACAAGGAAGGAGAAAATTATGTGTCGAGAAAGAATTATGATATAATGGGCCTGGCGAGACACTTTATGGTTCAGGGCAAGGCACAGCTGAGAGAGCAAATGTTGGCTAGTGCAAGAGCATAGGAAAGGAAGGAAAAACTATCATCTTTTGCTCCAACACCAGAGTACCAGCAGTAGCTGCGAAGGTTTGCGGGACGTGCTGCGTTCCAATTTGCCTCATCTGCACGTCCGTGGTGCACCATTATGCTCTGTCCGGCTTGTTGGAGGAACATTATGGTCATAAATAAGCGCGTCCAACGATGCAAACAAATCATTTACACCTCCCAGGTTCGGTGCGACAGAGGCGACGACCAGCGTTGGCACTACATGACACAGCGCGCCGTTTAAGTTGTCGTCACATCTTGGCTGTTGCCACGGGGCTGCTAACTTCTTCCTTCACACGGTGATGTTATCATTAGTCATCTAGAAGGTAGAGTCAGCTTGCAAGTGGTAAATGAACAGCAAACCTACTAAGCAAGTGTGATGTAGTGGATGACCCCACGACGCCGACGACAACTGCACCGAAAGTATGTCCGCATTTTCCAAATGAAGATGTCGTCGTGTTCCTTTTTTTGCTGCAGTACCAAACGACCCCCTTGTTCTTGGCACACCGGCACACCATATCGTGACATAATGCATGCGTGAAAGTAACTGTGACACAGCAGCATTCAATTAGAATTGCTCCACGACAAGAAGAACCCCAAGGAAGCGTTTTATGTGTGTTTGAAAGTTGGAAGCATCTGCGTTAGGTCCGAATATCGACAACCTAGCAACTGTGACAAAGCACGAGACGCTAGTTCCGTCAGAACGATCAACTCGCTGCGGAATGCGTGCTTGGAACGGTTTCGAGCACAGGAATGGATGACTTCGCCAATGCCGGTCGTAAAGCTAAATGAGCTCGGAGACCCCGTGGAGCTATTTCCCGCGAGCCGTTTGCGTGCAGTCGTCTCGACAGAGCGGCGTGTGTGAAATTAGTTCGCCAGAGTTCGAGAGCCACAGTGGTCCAAAAATATCGCTGACTAACAACACGAAATGCACCACAGCAAGCCAACCGATGATTCGAATTTGCTTCAAGTGTCTCCTCCCATGATTGGGTTGGTGGTTGGTTGATGAATTTTGAACAACGACAGGGTATGGCTCCCACGATCTAAAAACACCCCAAAACCCAAGCCAATTGTGTACGCGCTAATGATTCTAGCCCTCTCTTGGCAATGGGACATCATCGCGTAATGTCTTTCCCTTTGAGCGCAAGGGATCCCTCAAAGTTTGTGTTACATTATCGCTATGCTTGTCATCACCATAAAAACATCTCCCCTTTTTTTCTTGGAATGGTCGTTAGCGTAAGCGATGCGCAAAACTGAAACAAGGGAATATTTTATACAAAATACCGAGCAGGGATGTATCTGTTTTTTGAAGAGGGTAAACACGTTTCGCTTAAATGCTTCCGCATCGTAGGAGGACGGAGAAGACGCTCATACACACCTGACCCCGAAGCGTTTTGCTTGCCCTATATAGTTTGCCTGGAGGGACCGGAATTTGGGGTACGGTTCCTGATGTTCATACTGTCCCACAAAGCGCTTATCGAATGATTAAACCTGATGGTTCCCGGCGGTGTACTTTGACCTTCAAATTCCTTCGAACCACATCCGGAATAGGCAATCGATGTCGGCATTCGGCCGGAAAGCACGTAAAATGCGGACAGGTGTGTAAAAGGAAGCGCCACCCGAGGAACATCCGTAGGAGCTAATTGAAAATAATGAACCAGAACGTAATGTTCTGCTCTTTCCGGAATTTGGAATTTTCGGTGCTTTTCGGACATCACGAGTTTCTAAGCGAAATTTCTTTCTTCACCTGGGATTCCGACTTCTTCAAGCTTCTGGGTTTATTGTGATCCTTATTGGCCAATAGAATTGGAGCAGGAAAAACTGGTAGAAACAGTATCATTTATATCGTCTTCTTCCAAGCCCTGAGGCACTGGATCACGGCTGAGTGACCATTCATCGGTTAGGAAGAACATAGAAGAAATAGCCAAAAAACGGCGGAAATGGACTTCCCGCTGATTATGCACCATCTCCATCGAATCCCAAAATTTCCAAACGATGAGTTTTCCTTTCGACCCCAGGTAACATCATCATGTGTTTCCTTTTGTGTGCTGGAGGTAGGAGGCATTTATTGAAGGTGCTCATTTTCCTTGTGCTTCTTTGTTTTGATCGATTTATGCACCGGCGGCGGCGGCGGCAGAGGCGGAACGTTGAAAAGCTAGCCAGCGCATAGGTAAAGATGATCTGAACGTGCATATATTTATTCTATCGCTTCCGTTTCCGCAGGAGCTCGCCTCATCAAAACACAAACCCCCCTCCAAAGTCGAGTGGAATAAATTAATTAAACATGCAAAACTGACTTGATCAAAGCTTGGTGAAGGGAGTTGTAAGCGTCTTGAACATAAGAAAAACTACCCTTTTCCCGGAAAGTTTATCAAACACAAAACGAAACTTCTTTTCTTC
The DNA here is from genome assembly GCF_016920715.1 of Anopheles arabiensis. Classification (NCBI taxonomy): domain Eukaryota; kingdom Metazoa; phylum Arthropoda; class Insecta; order Diptera; family Culicidae; genus Anopheles; species Anopheles arabiensis. Next base: position 27,435,378 of record NC_053518.1, read on the forward strand.
TTTCTCCCTCCATCTCGGTTTAATTGTATTATTGTGCTTTATAAAACAAATAAAAACGGCACCATTTAATATCACCCTTCAACAAGGCGTCGCACCTGAATGTTACCCACGGGGCCCACACCTTTCCATTCGTAATTGCACCGTTAAAAGCAAACTACACACCTTTCACCTTTCCGGCGTTCTAATCTTCATTCCAGCACTTTACACACTCAAAGCAGCATCTAGCATAAGTATACAAAACCCCAAAACGAGCACATTTTATGGTTAATCTGGTGCAGCGGAAAATGGACAAAAACGACAGCCGCTCTAAACTTGCTCTAACAGCCGTGTTAGAAATTCTGCGCCGTGTTTGTGGGCAGCAGCGCGCTCAAATTATCCTCCAGTGGCCACTTGTCGGTGGAGGTTAACGAACGCCTTTATGACCACTCGTGCGTGTGTAGAGCCGCTGAAGAGCTTTTCTGGAAGAAAAACGTCCGTCAAGCAAAGCGGGGCAACAAGAAGCATAGAAAACCGTCGTAATGCGATGAGTTTGATTTCCTGTCCCCGGGTGTGCATAGGCATTGGTGCTGCTGTTTGTTTACCATTCTTGAGCCATAACATTGTGTGTGTGTGTAGTGTTTCTTTTCGGACGGGATGTGATTGTTCTACGAACTACAACAACTCCCATTCCTATTCCGATGATGACTTCCTTATGTTGGGCGGCGTGTTAATCGTATGGTGATGATCATTATGTTAATATTCATCAATATTCAACAAGCGCGTTTGGACACGCGGTGGTGCACACTCACGAATAGCATAACCAAAAAAGAAACAACGAACTCGACCCAAAACATATGCTACTGCTGTCCGCCATGATCGAAAATGGTTCGCGCTGTTCTATTCGATTAGCTTTAATTTATTTCAACCCAGCATAAACGCACATCCGCACACTCTGCCGTCTGTCGATAATTGTTGATCGTTCAACGAAAAGAAACAGCTAATCGAAAATGTAACCAATGATGCAGTTTGTTTACGGCGACGTTGTGCATCGTAATCATGTTCCACTTGGGCCGTTTGACGGTGATTAAATTAGACGTGATTTGATTTCGAACGCTTGCAGGTGTCCGCAAGGTTTGGAAGCTTGCTTGATCTGTAACAAAAACGTCGTCTATCGCCACATAGTTACGACAACACACCGGCGTCCGTCGGCGGGTCCGTTTTTGTAGCATGCTCCAAAACCCTAAGCGACCTCGTTGAAAGGAAATTATAAATTGGTTTCAGTTCGATGAGCTTTTGATTGAGACTGAATTGTAGCATTACACGACAGGCAGCGGGGCAAAAATAACAACAGAGTACAAACTGCGTTTCTTCACACTCAATACTTGAAGTCTGCGGAGTCCAACAAACAATTGCGCAAAACAATTACGCTGTGGTTTGGAACTCGTTTTTCTCGCTCTCTTTAGATTCGAGTGTAAAATTATGCAATCCACACCCTGTTGGGCTTCCGTGAATTTCCTGATCGTTACATTTGAGCGATTGTGTGTGTCAAATAGGATTCAAACTGCCAGCGTCTATCTGCAGCGACCAAAAACGCAGCACAAGATTACACAATCCCCGTGGAGCACTGGGACACTGCCGTGTACCCGCCCGGATAAATCAATTAGTTCGGTAAACATCGATGACATGTGCAGCGAAATGCGCTGCCCGATCGATCGATCTAAACGCGCCAAGGCACGCAACGTGGCTGCTGTCCCAACCGAACCCTTTCACACACACACACACACACTGCGCATATATTTGCATGCTCTCTTAATGGGACACCGCCGCACTACCACACGTTCCCGGCGACCGAGTTTATGAGCTGTCGGTAAATCGATTAGCTGCTGCCTGCAACAAATTTAGCTCCGCAGCGATTACCACATATTATGGCGCCACGCAGTGTTTTTACCAATTTCCTGTTTCGTTTCTCTGCTTAAAACAACCAGACTCTGACATAGCCGTGCCCAAAGGAGCCCAATGTACTGTGGACTTCGGGGGGATAAGCTTTTGAATACCGATGTGGAGACAAACATACCCCGAGCGGAACCAGATGAAAGGGTAACTTGTGTTCGCTGTTGGTATCGCTCGTTTGACGATTGCCGGTTTCCGTTTAAGCGTTTAATAGTTGCGTAAACAGCACAGCAGGACCTGCAACCGCTGCAGGGAGTAAAAAATCAATTACAATTCCGCGGCAGTTTCAGCATTCCGCCTCTTTGGCGACGAATGAAGTTGCGGAATCTTATTGGAATAATGGGAGGTGAAATAAATCAAACAAACAAACGTTGCGCTGATGCACATTCCTCATCGGTAATGTGCGTTAAATCAACAGTACCATCACAAGTTCGATGAACGATATCTGGGGTCTTGGGGCAGGTGTTTTTGCAGTGTACAGTGTACTGTAGTATTCAAACAACACTAAGTTCGTTCGTGGAAGTAATAGATCCTCGTAATAGCACAACAGTTTTCCAACAAGCCAAGGGGCTAAATTCTTGGTAGCAAATCCAAACCACAGTAGCGTTGAAATTGAACCAGCTCTCCCTCGATGCCTAATCGATTGGAATGTGCATCTCAATGTGCGAGTTGTTTGGTTGTTTGTTTGGTTTCCGACCATCGGGATAGCGATAAATCATCACCAAGAAATTGGTAAAACATCCGACCAGCATCCAGTACACACATTCCAGCATCTGCGATTCGGGGAGTGAACGGTCATATCTCGGTCATATGTCTGACCGCGGCTTTCACGTTCTTCACACTGTAGAAACGGAAGAGTTGACGTAAGACGGCTAAATCATTACGGCTCGAGTTCGATCGAGCAACATCCAATTCCGGAGGAGATCCGGAGTTTCCGAGAATGTAAGACAATGCGGACGGCCCTTTACAACGTCTGATACATCCGGCCGCGCCATCACACTTTCGCGTGCTGCTGAAAGACGTACAGTTGAGCAAACTTCAAGCCGGAGCAGTATTGATGCGCTGCCTGCCTTGGACACATATGAATGGAGGTTCCAAAATGTTGTTGTTTTGACGGTCCTACTGGAACGTAACAAAACAACACAAACTGTAACGTTCTTCACCATCGGAGCGGAGAGTTGTCTTCGTGCCAGCCGTCGCTGGGCAAACAGAACAATCTTTTAAGTAAGCAAAACATTGCTGCATAAACAGAAGAAAAAAAAGCTACCCAAAGAAAGGGCAAGTTTTTTGTTGTTGATGTTTGCCTTAGTTTTCCAATCAATATTTTATTTCTTCCCATTTGCTTGCACGCTTCTTTTTTTCTCTCCTCCAATATCGCACAAAGATGATTTCCAAGACAATATCCTGCTGCACTGTGTGTTTGCTCGTGCGCCAGCAGGCAAGAAGCACGAAAGGTTTCGCCCTCAGGTTTGGTGTCAACTGCAACTGCAACCATGGTCGGCTGCAGCAAGGAAAGTTACAGGAAGAATTATGTGCGCTCAAAAAACAGGTCGCCGATATGGTTGACGGGTGGAGAAATGAATCAAAGAAAGGCATACCAATAGCACGGCCAATATTATGCTGTGCACCCTCGCAAATAGAACGGTAGAAATGGAGAGCAGAGGTAGAGACGAAAAACGAGATATGGTTCTGATTTTTTGTTAGTTCCCTTCCTGCTCTGTTACCCGATGGAAGTGAAAGGATCGCAAACTTCTTCCCGCCGTACGTAGGACAGGACCTGAGCCACAGAAGAAGAATGGCGCTGGTAAAATGGAAAGGTGGCTTCCTTCGGTTAGCTGTGTTTGCTCTAGATTACGTGGGCATGTGCCTTTCGCCAAAAAAGGGATCAAAAGAACACACACATACTTCTAAGGCAAACAATCAGTCTGAAGGTCTCCGAAGGTCTCGGAAGAAGTACGGGAAGTGTTGGAAAAGAAATTCGGTGCAGCTGCCCATTCTATGCGTGTGTGTGTGGGTATGTGAGACAGTATTTGCTTGGAGAAGAAAGTTCATCAAGATTGCTTCATATTGCAGCTCACCCTCGCCCTACGAATCATCACCCTCACATTTCAAGCCCGTGGCTGTGCTTTATTTACTCTTCGGCGAAACGATAGCGATCGCAAGAAGCCCGATCCGGGAGCCCCCTGTGCCAATAAATCTCAGCAGGGAAAGGTTTCGACCCCTGACAGACAGGCGGCTGCTTCCGTCCAGCTACGGGGGCACGGTGTCTGACCGGAAGATGCCAACAGCAAGCAGGATATGCCACTGCTCCAGTTTTAAGCGATTTTGTCCAGCCCTGCCAAACGGACCGGAACATTGGCTCGGAAACCAGTGGGACCGATATCTTCGGAAGACTAATTACGGTACGATTGTGTTTCGTTGGATGACAAAACACATACCCCATAGGCGAGGACACCGGATTGCCGGGCATTGTTGCGGCGTTAAGACGGGCGGAACGTTGAAATACAAAGGTGCAAGTCTTTGATTTGCAGACTCATCTTACGGGGTAGTAGCCTGATTGTTGGACCTTGAGGGCCGAATGATGCAGCAAATTGAATTTCTTGTTCTCCGGCACCGTGAGGAAACGTCTGATGGCCTCTGTAGAAATGACACGGTGGAGATGTTGCGTTTTAATCGTATCAAACCGGTAAGCGAAGTGTCCGTTTGGCGAATTTCGATTCGTCATTGTGTGGTGTCCCAAGACGTTGGGAAAGGATACAATCACACAAAAGTGTAGTAGAGGCTGTGCATTCGAAGCAAGCCGCAAACAGATAGAGTTAATTGGCAACAGGTTTTTAACAGCTGAGACATATGCCACTGGATTGAATAACCTTTCAAATTTAGCTTGATTGGAAACTAGTTCATCATTTACATTTTCTCACCGCATGTCCCCGCAACTGATCGTTTGCGGGATACTTTCCCAAACAACGAGCAGCTACGGCCGGCATTGGCGGACTTTAAAAATTCATTTAAAAGTAATTGAGTTCTTCATCTTAAAACAGCTATCAGGCGGCCGCCGTCATTCATTCCATTCAAATTCAAAGTTTTTCGCCCTGGGCGGAGTCTCTTCCAGTTTGTGTCGCACGCTCCGTGTCCTTCCTTCTGTCAGCGCTTGGCGAAAAGATAAATTTTTGGCAAACGTTTGCGCTGCAGTCAGCAGACCCCCCAAAAAAGTGGAAGAAACCAGTTCAAATATTCATGTATGGCGCATTTCAGATGTTTTTTTTTTCATTCTGCACATGAGGTCAGCAAATCTTTGCTTTCTGATGCAAAATCAGAACGAGACGACGATACATGGACGGACCTTTGGCACACGTAGCTGGCGCAATAAGAAGGGGTTTTGCAGAAGGCAAATGATGATGATTTTTTCGGTGGTCTCGTGGTACGAAAATGAGCGCCGGAATATGTTTGGCAATAAAACATACGTTTTAACCCATCTTACAATAGGGCGCAGCACACTTGCATGATAATGCGGCAGGAGAAGAAGTCCTGCCAGCGAAAAAGAAGCAACAAGAAGCTACATACATGCCAAGGGGGATTCCCGTCACTTCCGTTGGCTACAACAAGGGCGCGTCTGACTCGTTTATCCTTTTTATCGAAGTGAAGCTTTTTCCTGGCGGACGAACGTGAAATCTTCCTCCTTCAGACGTTTGCTTCTTCCTCTTCCTCCCACCACTTTGCTGCGAGTGTGCCATCCGTGCAAATTTGTTATGAATGGAGGGACGAACCATAAAAAAAACACATAGAACAGAGGATCCTTTTTCGCGGGTTTTATGTCTTAAGGTAAGGGTTGCGCGCTGTGTGTGTGCGTTGTTGCCGATTGCCGAAAACAGTATTGTTGCTGATGTTTTACGGGCGATAGAGCATTGTGTTTGCAGTTGATAATATTCTGTTTTTCTAGCATCGCATTACACAAACAGATAGATGTGCAAACACACACACAAGGATGATTATTCATTGCCGAAAACATCCGCGAAGAAGCGCGAACGAACGATCGCCGGTGCGCAAAGTCCACCAAAGGGAAGTATGTAGAACGGAGTGGTGGACTGTTGATCCATACAGATACATACAGATCCCAAAGCATGAGAGACGTACACCAAGAAGCCCACCGGGGAAAAAAACATTGTTGTCCATGGGAAAGAAACGGACACACACACACGCACTCGAGATCGTGCGATACGGTTCCCTGGACACGATGTCCTGCCGTGCTGCAACGGCGCGTTCACATTTTTTCCCAGATCCGCACGGCCACACGTTCGTCGTATTAGCGTTCGTCTCCTGCTCGATGTCAGTGGCGCCTTTGTATGCACATCTTGGTTAGCCTTTTCCTTGCCCCCGGTTGCACGCGGGCAGCATGCCACACAGCGGGAGGTGACCTGTGTTGGACCGGACTGCTGGTGCGATGCTTCCACGCTACGCTTTGGTGGAAAAGATGTGCAACCCGGAATCGCTAATTCAGGTGACAAATTTAAGGACCACGATACTCCTGGCTCGCCCTTGGGCATCGCGCCCTGCTCGGTGTGCGTTACATTGTAGCGAGCCCCCCCGCCGGCGGGAGTCTTCCCGGATGGCGTTAAATTGAAACGAACGACAGCACGACCGGCCTTTCAATTAATGGCCCCTTGTTCTGTTGAAGGACCTGTTTTTCCGCTACTGTTGCAATATGCTGATGAAGCTGTTTATGTCACCCCCCACTGAGAGGGAGAGATGGGAAGAGAGTGCTCACACTCGAGTGGTGATGAACACAATTGATCATTTGGGTGTGCATTCCTTTACATTACACTGGCCCGGTCGGTACGGTGTTTAGCCCTTTTCAAGGTTTCCAGCTCGCTCGCTCATTCGAATTTGCAACATTTTGCTCGACATCATACACAGTTACGACCGGCTACTATCGTCGCTTACCTAAAACGAAAACAAGAATAAAACGAGAAAAGAGACGCGTAAGAAAAGAGCCATTGTAAAAAGACACCATTAATAAAAATTACCCTACACACAAAACAAAAACACATAAATCACAACATTTGCCACAGTGTCGGTGCCGGTGAACCAAAGCAAAGGGAATGAGAGACACACAGCAAAGGATCGGACAAAATTTAAATTACGCACAACCCAAAAATTATGCATTAATGTTTTTGCCAAAAAAAAGAAACTTTGCGCAAAAACCCCTTTTCCCCCAGACGATGGTGACCATTTATCAAACCGACATAATGAATTGGACTCGGTTTGTACGCGAGCAATTTTTGCGTTTTTGCGCCAAAGTGTGTCCGGAGGACACATTACGGCCCGGCCGAGGGAAGTTCTTCAACTGATTTTTTCGGTTTATTAGCACGTTTTTTTGCGGCTGGATTTTTTTACTACTTAGAGGAAGAAAAAAAAAACTTCTGGGTAAAATAATTGTCACGCCGTACTGGCGGCTCAGTGGCTAAGCTGACGTCCTCTCCTCTCCTTTTCCACTTGCCTATGTTACACCACGGGGCAAGTTTCACAATTTAACGCATCTTTAGCGCCGTACTAACAGTAGGTATGATAATGAACGAATCATAAATTTAACGGCGTTCCGATTTTTTTTGTCTACGCCTTTAACCCTTTTTTGGGATCCTCTTCTAGGCGCCCGACGCTCGCGGCAATCTGCAACCGAAGAGTGGCGGAGGTCTTTACATTGGAGCATATCTTTGCTCTTAGCTTTTTTGCTGACGAGTTTCTATTCCAACGCAAGAGCAAAAAAAAAAGGAGAGTTTTCTTCTAAGTGCTCTTCGGCAATGGATCCGCGCTCATAATCTCATTGTAACTGATTTTTCTTCGGCAAAGCTTATGCGCGAGAGTGCGAAAGGCTGCAAAATCGTTGCTCCGTATTCTTCCGATCGTTCGGTACAGCTTAGACTGGGTGATCTTCTTATGCCCTTTTGCTGCTACACCGCACGCCTTGTCATGGTATAATGTTCTAACTTTCCAACACACACACTCAAAAAAACCCTTCATCCGTTCTTATTCTTCTGCATACACACACACACGCACACATCACACACTTGAGGCGAATGCCGTGCTACGAGTGCCCAAAAATTAGGATCATACACCACGCGCCCTCCTAAACTGGTACACCACACCGTGCGTGGCGCGACCGGCGTATAGGCAGTAAAACTGGAATTTAAAAAGGCTTGAAGCAATTCAATTTAAAATTTATATTTTTCGCAAATTAAATTCCACTCAAGACGCACTGACGCTGCCTGCTGCTGGCCTTTCCCTTTATTTTTTGCTTTGCTTCAAGGATGAATCACGAAATCACGCTATCTGAATGCATATTCACAGAGGTATGGCCGTCCGTAGCCTTGCTGCTACCTATTTATACGAGGAACGCTTTTCCTTCAGGGCAGGGACTGCCGCGCGGATGATGTCTGTCGGATAGAGCAATTTTGCAATGCTATCCGTACATGCCGGCGATCGTTATTCTGGGCGTTTTTCGGGTCGCAAGACCTTGCGCAAGCAAGATTCGGTTTCATTCGCGGCCCTCGGGCGGTTTTTGCGGAAGCCCCTTTTGCGAGGAAAGCGGTACGCAAATAGGTTGATGTACTGGTAAGGACTATTTTTTATCGCTCCTTTCGTTCGAGAATGTTTTTTTTCGCTCTCGCTCGGTATCACTTTTTTTCGGAAAGATTTGCAAACATCTACGGGATACGCCATTCAACAAGTTTGGCGCAAACCAGCGAAAGAGGTCGCAACTCGAATGCGAGAACGATGGAAAAAGTGTTTTTATGTTGTAAGGCGCTCTCTATTCAATTGTGACCCAATTCTATCACGGATTGCAATTTAAATAACGTTGAAGAACGTGTACATCCGATCAAACCACCAGCAAAAACCTCCAGCAGTACCGTGTAGGTGACCAGGGAAGTTTGAGTTTTTTTCTGTTTATTGCTGTGTGTTGCGTGTAAATATTTACCTCAAACATCGATACTGTAGCTCAGCTAGATTTCATACTGTTCAAAAATATTATAAAAAAGATAAAAAAAACTGTACACAACACCTCATAACGGATTCATTTCTTCCGGTTGAGGGACATTTCTTCCGTTGGTTCTGGTTCTGTTAAAAAAAAACGTCTTCCATACGATAAACACGGAAGTAACAGGGAATCTCACCATGGCACTAACTAACTCAGAGGTTCGTTGCCTATCCGTTTGCGGGGCAGCAAATCAACGAAGCTGAACAGATTTAGAACAAGCAGAAATTCCAGCAAGCAAAAAACGTTCCAAAAAACATAAAAAAACGTTACTAATGATTTAAAATTTATTAACCTCTTTCTTCAACTGTCCCGCGCATTGCTGTGTTGCCTGTGCCAACTAATAAAATATCCCTCTATCTCTACAGGGGTTCAGGCCTTCTTCCTATCTCTGGTCGGTGTGATGCTTGTCCCAAAGATTGACACGACTCCGGGACGGACGCAAGGACGAAACACCGCCACACGCTACCCAGCACTGATCGCCTTACGCTCTCTGATTGAGCGATGAAAAGTGTCCCGCTGTCGGAAAAGGGGGGAAACGACATCACACCGAATTGCGATATATTTTGACTGGCGAATGTACTTTCACTCGGCACCGTCTCAACTCTCTGCCGAACATTAGACAGTTGTGCAGGAGAGTGCATAAATTGTACAGAAGTGAAGGAAACAACGCGGAACGTCGCTTTGTCTCATCCAGGAGTTGTCATCTAGCGATGCGTTTTTTTTTTGCTTTGCTTCTTCCTTTTCCATAACTATCTTTAACCCTCGGCGGGACAGGCTCACGCACGCATCGAGCCTGTCACATAAATATCACTTTTCCTGAAAGGGAAGAGGGAAGAGATCACCACCCAGCCATCATGCCCGTCAGAAGGGAGCAAAACGCAAACGAAGGCTAGAAGACGATGATCGACATTAGACGAGCGAACAGTGTGCCGAAGATGATTTGAAGGGAGTTGTGATATTGATTTACTTTCTTCCATCCTTGGGTTGCATGCTACTGCTCTCTGTGTGTCTTCTCTGCGTGTGCACCTTTTTGGATCATTTCACATCCAAAAAAAAAAGGGGGCAAGAAGCGTCACCGAAAGCAAAAGGTACAGTTACGCCGTCTTTATGTCCCTTTCGGCTGTGATCGGAAGGTAAAGTTTTTCCCTGTTTTGATAACGTACGTTTGATTGAAGATTGAGCGTTCCTGTTTCGGGCCCGTAACTAGTAATCGATGACTTCGTGGATAATGGGTGCAGCAACACGCACGGTGCGCGCAAATGGGCTCACCGTGGGGTGTTGTAAAAGCACATCCCAGTGCAATCCCGGTACGGGGAGTTTCACTTTCTTTCGCCGTTGATTGAAGAGTCCGGAATCAGAGACGGTGTTTTTTGAGGTATGAAAGTGTGCAGCAAAAAAACACCACTTCCTGCAACTTTGATTTTGATTATTTGCACAGAATGTGCCTCTTTTGGGACATACTTTATTGCAATTATTCATTAACGCAGGCTGCCAACTGAGTTCGGTGGAAAGGTTTCCCGACACATATTTGACACACTTCATTTCTCTTGATTTTGTGTTTTTTTCTGAGTTTATTTTTTGAAGCAATTAAGAAAGATCAAAATTATGGTTTTCTGCGTTTTGGGAAAGAATTACTCGATTGAAGTTTATTGCTCGCTAAGCTGATATGAGTTATGATTTGTAAACAAGAGCTGCTTGGAGCCGTTGTAACGTTTTTTTCTTGCCTGGTACGAGAAGCGATTTTTTTTTTGGTATACTCTCACTTTCAACCGTTTGTAACCAAGGAGAGTAAAACAAAAGCGAAAATGTTTGCAACAAACCGTTAACACCCTATGCAACTGCTGCCCGTACCGATTTAGTGACACCTTTTCCACCTTTCGTGCCATACTGAGCCCATTTTGAAATGTCAAACACCGCCGTTTGATTTGTTTGCCTTTTGCATAAAAAGGCGACATTCGTTTAACATTCGATTTAATCGGCTCGTGTCGAGCGCGCGCAAAAAAAAGAACAGCAGACAATCAACTAACAGAGAGAGAGGAAAAAAATTGGTCCCAGTGACTTCTCAATATGCCTAAACAAATGCTAAATGACTTCCCCCATTAGCATATGTCAAATATTTGACAATAATCACCTTCAACATTCGCTTTGCGTTCGGTTTTCTTCTTTTTTTTTTGGTAATGATATGTTTGCTGTGTGGCGGCGCTCACCAACCACCGGGAAGGTGGTGTTCACCCGAGTGTACATCAGGGCGGGCGGGTGCAACACATGCACACCCGAATTCGACACGTTACTGCAAGTTAATGAAATGTTCGGCAAGGGGCAAAACGATTGCAGGCCGATTGCCGCCAGGCGCAATGCAGAGTATCCCGGAGAATGACTCATTATGTGACAACCGCGTCCAGGTTAAACTGCGCCAGTTGACAGTTATTGCGAAAAATCATGTGCATTTCACCCTCTGTGTCCGAATGGCGAGCGAGCAGACTTTGTCTCAAATGCAAGCGAGGGGAAAATGGCACGAACAAATTAGCACAATTATGCGCGAATCGAATGGTGAAACCTGACCCGGTCCAATCGCTTGCCTAGCACCCGCCGCACGGGGATATGGAATGCAATAAAGTGCAAGCATTAGGACAGCGTGGACGTGGACATTGGTGGTTGCTGTCCCGCTGTAATGAACCATCACACGGCGCTTGGTGAAATATGACGTGCGCGGCTGCATGATCTCCGATCAAGCCAACCGTCAAGTTGCACAGTTGCAGTTGCAACCGGAGCGGGGACGGACGGACGGTCAGGGGGAGAGAGGGCAAATTATGCATCCGGATCCGGTTTTACACCAGAGCAGAAACCATTTATTGCCCAACCTAATTTGGGGCAGAGTTTAGCATGTATTGTGTCGTTTTTATTTTTTTTCAACGCTCTGGTGTGGCTGGTAGGTAGCTAGGACAATCATCGATACAACGGACACGCGCGGACACAATGAGGGAGGTTAGATAGGCGGCAGGGAGGCAATATTTTAATAACTGTAATAATAAAATTATAAACCTACCGCACAGCTCCCAAATGGGAATAAAGGTGGACGAAAACGTACTGGAATGGTCAATATGGTTTTTGTGTGTGTTTGGAGGGGTGACTTCTATAATGAAAAGGTTGCGAGGGTACATCAGCTGGATCTGAAAGAAGGGACACAAGGGGCAGGTACTGGGCAGGACGATCAGGCCCAGTGTCCACTGTTGGGCAGCGACGATGGACGTTTCATCAAAAACGAAACTGTCACCATAGAGTGGAAGAAAAATGATGTGCAGCGAATGATGTGTCGGAGGTTTCCGAACCCTTTTTGCTGGAACGCGCGCGCGCGCACAATCTTTGCTGCCACATATGAAATATGAGCTAATGTTTCCTCCCCAGGCACAAACCATCGCACAACGATAAAGAAGCAATAAAAAGATTATTTGCAATTGAGGAGAGAGGACCAAAAAAAAAAAATTGCCAAGAGACCGGTGGTGCTGATGCGGAACTGACCGTGGAATTGAAAGCCCGAGAGCGGGTTAGAGACACGCTGTGAAACACAAAACTGTATCAATCAGGAGGACGATAATCGTATGCGCTCAGGCCCGCGAGCTGGCCACGCAAAACAGTACATACAATGGGACGCAAATGTCATGCATTTTGGAATGTGAACGAAGGCTCAACAACGAAGGCACGCTAAACGGGGTTACATTAATGTCAATTTGCCCCGGCGTCTGCCCCGGAAACGGAGGGCTGAAGAAGATTGAAGGGCGCCTATTTGCGAAACGGGGTTACAGAACTTTGCACATATCCTCTTCTTCCCGCGTGCGCTATGGTCAGTTTGTTATCCATCATTCATGTAGCCATCCATCTCAAGATGCGGCATCTTCATCGTTTTTGTTTCGCGACTCGCCAGAATGACAAACCGGCAGACGGGAACGATTAACCGCGAGAACGTGCATCCTGCACAGGAAAAAGATGTCAACCGTAATAAAATGTGATTGTATCTTGTATCGTGAAGTACGTCTTGCAATTGGAATGCACATTCCGCTTTTTTCTCCCCACCGGCTTTCCGGTATGCTGTGCCGTACGCAGCAGCTGCTTGAATGATTTGATTAGCTGTACGCAAAGGATACTTTATCTTCCGCAAACGTGCACCGAACAGGATTCGGTCGACGATCTCGTGACGTCGGTTTTTTTCTTCTCTCTACATCCTCTCTGTTTGCTACATTTGCATCTCAGGCAACGTCGTAATCATCCAGCTTAAATGCACCACTTGAAAGTTAATTAGAATTCAGTTTGAACCAAGAGATCCCGAAACCAAAGGATACCGCGCAGGACATGCTGCTCTTGGGGAGACAAACGCAGCGAAAGAAAAATGGGAAAACCAACAAATATTAATCTTTATTCTAACGATTGTGATCCTTCCGAAGATGTTGCCACGCATGAATGCTCGCGCTAATTGAAATAGATTGAATTTATGCTTAGCTGTTACACGGAACAACTTAGGCTTCATTTCCGGAACAACATGTTATTAGTGATCTGTATAGATCTGTCAAATCAAGCGAAAAAGGAAGACAATTACAAGCTACTCTATACTCAGTATTGATATCAATGTTCCAAGTCATTCTGGATGCCACTTGATCCTCAATTGTAACATCCTCCGACAACTTCATATGTTCTTGTCAAATTTAAATAGCTCCTATCGTGTGCTTGTCTTGCAAGTGTCGCCACATGTGGTGCCTCTCCGATCATGATGACCTTTCGTCTGTCAACAGTACAACTCACAGGCAACGGCAGGATCATGCTCAGTCAAAATGTTGTCTTTAGCACAGATCATCTATCAGTCTCCCGTCATGTCGCCTTGTCAGTCATCGATGTCGGGTGTTGTTGTTGTGGCTTTTGCTTCTATCGCACCCGTGCGGAAGATACGTTTCTGGAGCGGAAACGAACAAGCAAACAAACGTTCAGAAACAATCGTTCATCGCATACTCTAATAATAAATCGCAATTTCCTCCCCGGTACTTCTGCATCGTTGAGCTGAGGGTGTAGTGCGTGAAGGAAGTGCGCAAAGTGAAAAGCAGACTAATTAAATATATTTCCTTGGAAGATGGTTGTTGCTGAGGGTGTTCCTAGCTACAGAAAAGGAGAGGATAAGAGTTTTCTTTGATAACAAGAATGTAAGATAATGAATGCAGATTTCTCTTGACTAATTTCCGTAATTGTTAGAAAACATAAAGCACAGCTTTAAAACAGACTCCAACTAATACACTCATCCGGCCCAAGACAGTCACAGCTGCTGTCGCTCAACTTAAGCTGTTCACTCGAGCCGAATTTCGATATGGGGATTTGGATTTGCTATAAAAAATCTCGTGCGAGAAAACTAAAACCCCTAAACACTTTAATCCCATCCCTCGAAGGCATGCGTAGGATTTCGCTTTCCATCACAAAAAACCCAAATGCAAAACAAAATGAACTCGTCAAATCTCTGCGTCTAGTCGTGTGTGTATATGTTTACCATCAAACACGACGGATAATCCCCACTTCTCACAAGACACAAGATATCATCATCATCAGCGTAGTCATCCCGCACACACACACACACACACACACACACACACAAACGGCCAGCCAGATGGCCAATAGCGGCTGCATTGCAGAGCATAAATATGCAATGCGATCGGGTTCTTTGGTTGGGATGCACCCGCCACCAATGCCAGATATCCCTAGGGGCGCCTCCCGAAGAAGTAGTGCGTGAGTGTGTCATTGATGAAGGTGTAGTTTTTTTTTCCTTTTCGTTTTTTAAATTAGCATCTAAATTGGCCTGCTGGTATTCTTGGTCGCTTGCTTCCCTTCTTCCCTGTACTGTAGCACTCTGCTGGTGATTCGCCGTATTAAGGTGTTCGTTTTTTCTTTCCGGGACCCGAAGATCTACTCTTCACGATCGCTTGGAACCACCCAAAGAAGCAGTTACGGTAACAAACAGCTGCACCCGCTTCTTCAAGGGCCGCTACTTCTGGTGCGTGCGCAGACTTTGGACACGTGGGTCTTCCTTTTTTTTCGTCCTTAATGCCACGCTTATCCCTCGGGTGCCTGTGTGGGGGGTTATACCTGCGTGTTAATGCGAGCACCTCGCACACTCGCCTTTAAGAATGGACATTGAGAATTGGTTTTGACCTTCTTTTATGCTGAGTTTTTCATATTCCCTTTTTTTCTCAGTTTTAATTCTAGTTTCGTTTTTGCGGTCTTTGACCATTTTTATTTTGCTTCTTTTATTGCCCGGGTCTTGCTTGAGCCACCTTTTTAGGTGCAGTTCATGCGCTACCGTCTTGGTGTTTTTCCCTACTTCTCCGCTTAAGAGCACTCACACACACATATTAAAACTCTACCCACGTGATTCAAAAGAGCATGTGAAGGGACACAAGCAGGAACAGCAAAAAACACTTTAAAAGCGTTTGGTTTAAATGCTTCAAATTCGTCTCATATTTCGTGCCAACAATTGGGTGAAACATTTCAAGCACAAACGCGCGCGCGCGCGCTGAAACATTTCACAGGTGTACCGTTACGATCTTTTTGGCAGTACGGGGGAATAAAGGTGAGGTAGAAAATGCCATCACATAACCGATAGGGAACGCTTGCACTGGAGGAAGCGTACATTCCCTAGCAAGGAAATGAATGATGCATTGCTGCTCAGTATTCCTTCGGTAATGCATTTTCATTCCTTTCCGAAGGGGTGGAGCTTGCTGCGTCTAGGTGCTGTGCACATCACCCTTCCGATTTTCTTCCCTCGATTTCCTCCCGAAGAGTTAGCACTGCTCGCAAGGAAAAACCGGTCACCAGAGATTTTTATGTCATTGGTGCAAGGATTGTACAGCAACGTCTCAGACAAAACGAAATGGCGGACCGAATTTCTGCCTTTTTGCAATTAACGATACAAAAACGCTGAAGATGAACGTCGCTCAGGTACTTTTCACTTCACCATGAGGAAGCCTGCACTGGGCAGGCCAGCCAAGAAGCATTGGTGAGGATTTGAATTTTTAACACCAACCACCAAATATGCGTATCACAATTTCTCACCTCACGGACGAAAGAATGGATCGACGCGTGTGGGTGGGATTCGCCGCAACCATTTGCGTGGGGAGCATTGGACACATTCAAGTGGTCAGGTTTCACCACCACCATGCCACCCACCCCACGAGAGGCACACGTTAAGGAACCCACAAACGAGTAGTAACCACCATTCAGCAAACGCGCCACTGATTGGTTTAACAGCGTGGGAAGGAAGCGAATAATTTTAGCGATTCCAGCACTACGGTGCGGTGCCTTGGTGTGTCCGTTGTCAATTGGAGCGGACGGTGTGCCGTGTGTACGAGAGCACTCTAATGTAGTTTCAATTTGCTGAATAGCGCACGAAACACAGGGCTGCAAAGCTAAGGGTAGGTTCGTGAGTTTAAGGTCAATGAGATTAGTTCACAACAGCCGGTGGTCTTTCGGATGGTGCGGAGGGTATGCAAACCATTCCGATAGGAGAACCTTCATCGCGAATTCGAAACGGAGCTCGCTAAGGAACTCTGCTTCTTCATGTACCATCGCATTGAAGGGCCTCCCAAGGGAAGTACTCAATTTTGAGGGAGTCTACTGGGAGATTCTACAGAAATCATCTTGTTTCTAGTTACCATTAAACACGATTTTTGCATGCAAACTGCGCCAATATAGCATTACAATATATATCTTCTTGAAACCCACACACCACCAGCACACTTCTCACTGTTTGGTCAACAAGCACGCTGAAGCGGCACAAAAACAGGATCATTATTTTGCAGCACGAAGATAAATGGCCGGTACGCGAGTAAACTATTTTGTTTTCGGCTGCCGCATTCTAGCCGCGGTCCCGCGGGCTGAGTTCCGAGCTCCACCAACAATTCGTTTCCATTCCTCGCTTAAATAAATACGGCTTCAAGGCGAGTGACTTTCTATTCCTGTCGTTAAATTTACAGTACGCAGCGGACGTAGTGCGCGCGCGGTAGTTCGTTCTTGCTGCTACATTAGACCAACAACAGTCCAACCCCACCAAGCACCACTTTCCTACGAAAACAACCTTTCTCTTTGGATTAAACTGCTTTTGCGCTGCTTTCGGGGGTTTTCGCTTCACTAGCCTCTCCAAACTAGAACAACGACGACGACTATGGCGACGATCACGTTCTCGAAAAAAAAAGGCGAATGGCCGTAAAAACAGGCCACACACTGTTTCCTTAAGCCGGCTGCAGACAGCAAGTCACGTTTCCCTGTTTACTTAGTTGGGGCTTTGGACGACATGGACGATTCGCCAAGTTTAACCATCCGCGGTATGGGTATGGGAGGAAGAGAGAGAGAGAGAGAGAGACAGAGAAAAGAAAACACACTTGTGGTTCTGTGTGGAAAGCCACAAACCTCAAGCAGCTGTAAAGAAGCTCCATAAAAGGGCGGACGACCAGGGGTCTCTAAAATAGCGATACATTTATAGTTTTATGTATACGGCCACAATTGAATTTAGGGCTACCGAAAAATAGATACTGCGGGCACATTCGACAATCCAAACCAACCCTCTACAAAAGGAACCACAAACAATGACAATCGGATAACGGATGGTGGGCGACGGTGGGCTTATAAGGAGAAACGGGTCAAGAAATTCGAACGAGCCGCGCGAATCCTCACAAAACAATGGCCAAGAGAAAGAGCTAGGAATTTCACAACCCTCGCGGGCCTTAATATGTGTCCATCAATGTAATGCTGTTCCAAGGACAGGAAGTCCACACGGGCGTACTCTGCAGGGAATTTCATTACGTGCCGTTTTTGCGCGTTAGAACGATTCCTTGCGGTGCTATCTACGACGTGCCTGTCGCGTACGTAACACGCGTAGCATAATCACGTATGCGTAACACCATGCTTGCGCCACGTCTATGTGAAAGAACTCGAAAAGAAAAGGAGAGAGAAAAGGCCTCCCACCGTCCATTTGCATCGCGATCCTCGCCCGTTAGAACCGTTTCCTGTTTCCTTTCGCTCCGATGTTCGATTGGCGAACTCTATGCCTCAACGAAGACCCTGAAGTCTCGCCCGACATGACATCATCTGGCGCGAGTTTTCGGGGCCACCACAAACCAGCGTGCGATGATGATACCGCCGTTCGACATCACTGCCAACGCGTAAAATCGAATCGGCCGCTGTATGACGCAAGACGAATCGAGCGAAATGGGTTCCAACAAAACTGGAACACTAAAATCGACCGATATTGCACGGAAATATGTCGATAAGGCTATAAATTTCCCTTTCCACTCCTATTCTCTCGTACCACGACCTCCTAGATCAAGATCCTTTAGATCCAGCTGGACAGTCGCCAGCAAACGGCATGAGAGGGTGCTTTGTAGGAGAGTTTTCGAAAAGCTTTCTTTCCGCGCCTGTCAGAAAATTTGTGGGTCAAAATGCACCGGAACAAGATTCACTTTCACCCCTCCTGGCCTGTCCGCCCGCTCTCTTACGTGCTCTGGTCTGCACAGGAAGATTGCCACGGGAATTTGCAACGGTCAGCTGATGCCGGTTTGGTTGAGAAAGCGGAAGGAAAAACAGTTTCGTTCTC
This sequence comes from Anopheles arabiensis, assembly GCF_016920715.1. NCBI lineage: Eukaryota > Metazoa > Arthropoda > Insecta > Diptera > Culicidae > Anopheles > Anopheles arabiensis. The sequence goes on from NC_053518.1 coordinate 27,453,959, forward strand.
GTGCATCTCGTTAAATAAGTGTGAAATTCGTTCACGCCGAGCAAGAAATGTGCATGCTGAGTGAGGTTGTGTATGTTGGTACAAATAGGTTTCTTCTCTAGTGTGCATCTTCCGACCCGGATCTGCGCGGGGCCGAAGAACGCATCAAACAAAACCTGCCGGCTGTCCCTAATCTCCTACGAGCATTGTTTTTGCCGCTTTAAACTCCAGCTGGCGGTGTGCGTACGTGTGTGTGTGTGTGTGTGTGGGCTCCGAGAGAAAGTTCGGTGTGAAATAATTCAACACACACATTGTACAGATGAGCGTGTAACTTTTCCTTCAAGGTTATTGCCGGGCCGCGAAAGCCAAATCCGACCCGCTGGAAAAAGGTTTTCCCTTTCTCGCCTTTTCCCCCGACACTCTCGGTCCCCAAGGGGGCTCTACCGGCGAGGAAGGAAAAACAATACAGACAAAAACGGAAATCTTTTACTTTTTCACGCTTCACGGGGAAACTTGAGCCCCAAAACGCACGTATCGCTTACGCGTGTTGCTGTATCGTGCGTCGTGGCCGGTGAGCAAAGTACGAGAGAAGGTATGATTTTTGCTGGAAATAATGGTCAGTCAGAGCTGATAACGCGGTGCGCAAATGGTAAGGTGAACTGCCGGGTACTGCCCGCTTCAAATGCGCTTGTTACCGATACGGTACAGTGAAGGTTTTAATCTTATCTTTGCAGCGGTGCGTTGTGGTAGCGGGCACACACAGAGAGGGAAAAATCACTCCTATCAAAATAAAACCACACCTAGGATTTTATCACGCAACCGAGATGCATCGGGCCTGCTTTTTTAGTGTGTTTATAGCATCGGACTCTTATCATAGATACACACAAACGATAGTAGCGCACGTTCGAGGCTTTGCTGTAAACACCACCCAGCGAGTGCTGAATACGGTTCATTGTTAAAAAAAAAGGGTTTTGCGCATCAAAATGCATCTAAATCCATGCTCTATCGTTACCAGATGCCATTACGAAGTTTACCCAATGTTTTCTTCAAATAATTACATTGCTTATCACACAGAACCAACACAAGTTGTATGCTTTTATGAGACGCAAAACAGTGTTCAACATCCACAGGGCATGTGTATTGAGAGCATAACAGTAGCATCATACGCTCGACTGGTTTACTTCAGTCACACGCCGACTTATCCCGTACATCGTTGCGTCACCCGCCAACATCTTCATAATCATCATTTCCGACCTGGGGGGAGCGCCCATGGGATGTGTCTCACCGATTCGCCGTCCGAAACATGTGGACTCCATCTGGCAATGAAGTTGCCGCATACAATTTGCATACACATAATCGGATGTCTGGCAAATGTCTCTTCTACCATCAGTTTGTCGTTGGTTGTCTCGTACTGCCTTGTCACGCATCTAATCACCACGTAGATGGCGAAGGAGATTGTAGGAGCAGCATCCAAGACGGCAAAAAAGCAGGACCCCATACGAAAGGATGAAAATGGATGAAAAAATGGCACCCAAGTAATATCGCTCATTGACGGGCATCCATTAAGGAAAATGAAGCTCTCTTGGAAGATGACAGAGAGAGAGAAAAAAACACCTCCATCAACCCGTGGCTGTATGGTCGGGGGTGATTAATATTCATTAAAAGTGCCATTTGTGATGACACCTATCCAACAGACAACAGAGTCAGCGCACAGTGGTTCTGGTGTTGGCGATAAGCCCTCGGAGCGCGTTTTGGAAGACGTCCATGGCCTTGATGGTGAGTTTCGTGTCATTTCGCAATTTGTCATCAACTACAAATTGCTTACTTTTTGCCCATCCTAAAACAAACTTTTTTTTACTTCTAACACATTCACTATTATCAGTATACACATCTTGTCAAACGTTAAAAAAACAGAATGGAAATTTGTTTTAATTACCCGATTTTCGTTTCTCCCGCTCGACGATGACCGTTTTGGGACGCTTGATGCGAAGCGACCGGCGCCGGATAGAGCGCAGGAATGCTTCCGGCATGCGGCTGAACTTTGGCGTTTCCGGTGGCGCTTTCCGCTCCGGGAGGAAGAAATTTTTCACCGCAAGCATCGTCATGTTTGATTTGTTTAGTTTTCCCCTTTCTTTTCGAGGGCGTTTACAACAATTTGTTTACGTGTTTCTGGGCTAGGGGTTTCACTGTTTCTTTGTTGCCACAGTACCAGTACGATAAACAACACACAATTTACTCTTTAACTCACTCTTTTGCTAAACCACACCACCTTTGTTATGATGTAAAATTTAAACTATTGACGTAATTGAACACTCGGTTTTATTTGGCTACGAAATAACAGTGCAACAAACTTCACCTAGCACACAGCGCAGTTAGGTTTCTTAACAAGGTAACACACAGATAGCGCTAATACACTATTATTATTATTATCATTTTTCTTTGGCTTCAATTAATGCACGTTTGCATTTGACGGATGCTTCTCCAACCCTGATCGCACCCTCCACTATCATCAATTTGGCAAACTTTATACACGACCTTCAGCGAACACCGCTTGTGTGTCTCACGACATCAACATCTAAGTTTCGGGCACAGACACACACACATGCATACCCCACAGCAAAAGAAGCTGTTTGACGGTCGCGAGGCAGCGGATTGATGAGCCAACAACACCACGTGCGACGTGGCTGATTAATGTCGACACATTCGGATAAATTTGGCACCGATTTTCAACGACACCGACCACTGGCACACACACAGCAACTGGTCACGTTTTTTTTTACCGCGGATGCATCATGCACACGAACGGCACCGGTAACACGGACAAAAAAAAACAAATTTGGCCACCAAAATCGTTGGTCGGTTTGATAGGAACCTCTGTGAGGAGGTTATTGGGCGCTGCTGCTTACTGGTTGGTCCACATTTTTCACAACAACTGCTGCTATCGGCACAGAGCTATTTGGCAACAAACGTGTGCACACACAGTCGGGCACACCAAGGGAATGTACGTGTTCAAGCACTGATGGTAAACATCCTGTTCTGCTGGATCGAGCTAACCCGTGAATTGCACCAAATTGCAACGATGCACTGCCGACACACAACATGAAAACACGTCCGACCGGCACGGTAGCTGCTGAGAGACTCACGAGCATGCATAGCATGTGCGAAGCATAGCATGAGTGAATGATTTCGAGGGGTAAACTGGGAGAGAAATTTGTCGCTCAGTTTGTGCTCTCGCGTGTTGTAGCGTGCTCTATCCCCCTATGCGCGCTCGTGGGCAAGCGAGACACGAAATTTAATACTGACGTTTAGGGATGGTTTTGAGCTAAATGTGCAACTGTGAATAGAAGTAACTAATTTTAATCGTCTAATTCGTGGAAAATGTAGCCTGTATTTGTGATTGATTTTAGATTAAGCAAAGCAGTAAATACAGTTCAATAATACAATCGAATAACCGACTTATACAGATACAGATTTTCCAATCTGAGACTTAAAAAGCAGGTTCTCTTAAAATAGGACCTATTACTATAAACAAACTAATGCAATTTTTTAAAAGGTTAATTGGATATAATACAAGTTCCATGTATTAACGTGCCCAATGTGGTATCTGTTGCAGAAGTTTTTCCAAATATTATGTATTTTCTGGAATTGCTAGAAAAAGGTAACTCAGCCCAACAATTCTCATTTCATTCAAGTTTTCAAGTTGGACCTCGCAACATATTCTCTCTTGCTCTCGGGGACATGAGACACAGCACGAAGTCAAACTTAAGGGAGAAAATTGAAGCGTTTCGGCACTCACAAACCCCGAAGCGTTTCCATGCTTACTCACACATGTATGCAGTATGGATAAACACGTTAACAGTGGTATCGAAGAATGAAGAAATAAGTACTGATCTGCATAGATTTTTTTATGATAAATTGTAATCCTTGATTTATTTTGCAAGATGTTTGCTATTTTGCAAGATGTTTGCTATTTTGCAAGATAGCAATTATAGACTAAAAAACATCAAAATTATGTTTCTAACTGTCAAGACCGTCTTATTGATCATGAAGAAAAACACCGATATTTTGTCACCACATAGAACAAGTGCTATTCGGTACTAGCGCTTCAGGTAGTTGTTAATTATCATCAAAAATATTCTATTCGTCTATTGATGCTAGATATTCTCGTTGAACATATTTGTATCCAACTATCCAATATTTTTGATGCTACTAGACTTGCTCTTGAAAAATCCCTCCATGCTTATCTATTTCACCGGCTGACCTTTCTGAATCCCATGCCCAATCACCACACAAGTTGACTCACGAACCGGTTCCGGCACCGGGGTGAAGCTTCCAGCCACCATCTCCAAACAAAACTACAAGCATCAGATACACTTAGCGCCAGCATCGACATACTGCATCGTGCATAGAGTTTACACATTCCAATCATAAAAAAAGCTAGCGCTATTCCACCGTCTGGAAGAAGTACATTAAAATGAAACCACAACAACAGCAGAACCCACAGCAATGAAGCAAACCGGGGTGGTATCGAACGTTCATTACCATATCTGGAAGCCCGATAGTACTTCGCCTACGAACGAATACCTGTACGGACTGCGCGCCAGAACGGTGGTGGCGATCTTCATCCAGCAGCAGAGGACGGAAGAACCCAATTCCAAACCGACCGAGTGGCAACATTATGCTTCACGATCATACTAACTAGCCTTTACGTGCTGTGAGCCCAACGGTGAAGGTTTGCGAGGGAAGCAGACGGAGAAAACGCTCACTGCGAGATGTCAGGTCCTTGGGCAAGCGATAGGCGTGGGTCGTCGCCGCTAGAAGCGTGGACACTGAATGCTATCTGTCGTAGCCGCGGTGGGTAGATTGGGCTCGTTTCGTGGCGATTTCTTTCCGGCCTCGACGGTGTGCAGTGTGCGCGCACGAGCTTCGTGTGAAGCGCAAAGGAAATGTTAAGGTTCTGGTCGGGAAGCAAATGTTAAGCAATTAAGTGTTGCTTTTTTACCATTTTAACCCGCCAGCAGTCGAGATAAAGTGGACGGTGTGGAAAAGAAAAGGGTCTTTCTCCTCTTTTCAAAGTTTGAAGGGCATACCGCCCACGAAAGGAAACATTTCCTTTTGATACTCGGTGGTGGTGTATGGCGATTAACAACTGGGTGGCTGATAATAGAAAGAGTAGGAAGTGAATCATTTAGAAGAATTCTTTGGGCGGACATAACGTTTTAAGACTTGTGAACGATAAATCACGCGAAGCAAAGTATCATTAGTAGGTGTAAAGATTGAAAACACTTACAATTCATCATAATCTGTACAGTAGAAAGCCACAGGAAATTTCTTCGATTTCGTACGTACCTGGAATGATAAAAATAGAACGTAGTTTAAGTACACAAACATCTCTCAAATAAATGGGACTTTGAATTGGAATAGTTTTAAAACATTCAACAAATAACCCCATGAATTAACCTTCCATTTGTACTAGTAATGTCCGTACAGAATTGCTTCCAGCTCTTCTTAAGACCTCTGCTTCTGGGAATTGTGAACGTTCTGGCGATATTTCATGCCTAATTACACCGATAAATTGGACCCGACAGCTCGCCTCAAGAATGACCCAGTGAAAGACACTAATAATCCCTTCGAGGCAAACCAGCACCCTTCAGCGCTAACAACAGCAACACACAAAAAAAGGGTTAACTAGCAGATTCCGTGCAATTCAGGGGCGTTTTCTTTCGGTCATTTCGGTGCCACAGTGGTTAATCAAATTTAAATAATTACGACATACGAGACTTCTTCGCTTCGATCGCATGGTGGCCCAATGCACCACTCATCCAAGCCAAGCTACCTGTATTACCTTGCCGGACCGAAAGAAAGCGACCCATCATCATTCGCGTCGCTCGCTAATTCGCGTAATTAATCTCCCTGACGATTCATAATTTATCTCCATTTTGTTCGTTCACTACACGTTATCGGACGAATTTGATGTGGTTTTAGTAGAGCGACCGTGCTTGTGTGAGTGTGTGTGTGACAATTCGTCTCATCTGATGGGTGCATAAAATATGAACTATCATAATCAGACGCAATAACGGGTCAATCTCTCCACCTTCGAGCAGTGTGGAACGAATGAAGGTGAATATTGTGGTAACATTATTATGAAGCTTGCCAGAGCAAAATGGTACCGATGACGACTACGAAAGTGTGACGTAAGCAGGGTAAAGGCACCACCGGCACCATATTACGAGACGAAAACGATAAGAACGGTAACAAAACGTGTTCGCGGGGTGTGATGGCAGCAGCACCGGCACAACATAAACGAAGATAGCAATGCACAGCAAGCAGTGCATAATAACATGTACATGAACGCTACATCAAAGTAGAATTGCAGCCAAAAAGGCACGTTGGACTGAAGACGATACAAAGATAGGAGAAACGGCTGGCGCTATGCTTCGCTGGTAGCAATAAACCAGTACGAAGAGAGGTGATACAGTGATTGCACTGCAGAAGCGTAATGCAATGATGCGTTCTGGTGGTGCAGGAGAGATGTGCAGACGTAGCATCGGCAGCACCCACCTTGCGCCGTACACTGGTCACGATAAGGGCTGGCACGGGCCACGGGTTTGTACGTGCGTGTAATAAACCGAACGCAACGCACCACTAATGAGCAAAGTTGCGAAGCGAACCCTGAAGTAGCAACATATTTTAGCCAATGAACATGCTTAAACGAGAATTTATTAGCCAGAACCATTCCTTGCAAAGTTTGCTTTTTCCTCTGCAAAGGGACGACGATAAAAGAGGCGGAAAAAGAAGAGAAAATCTAATGGAAAAAGCTGCTAAACCCAAGATAATCTAGCTCCATAGAGATAGTTTCGCTCGCAAAAGTGGGGGAGAAAACATTTTATTCTTGGAAAAACTACGATAACACTGGGATAATTGCTTCCCAATCGACCAAGGGAGGATATGGAAACTTCTGTTCGGCACAAACTTTGCGATATCGATTTGTGAATAATAATAGCAGCCCTTTTCGATGTTTGGAGAGAAAGACTGAGAGGGAGAGGGATAGAGGAGTAAAGTGCTTCGAACTTTATTATCTTTTGGGATTCGAAGAAATCTTACGCCATAGAGCGAAGAGCGAAAACTTTTTTTCCTTTGGTATTATACAAAGTTTTCCCAAACATCAATACCTATTAATAACACTGCTACAGCAAGGACACTCTTCGCAGCGTGGACCTCGTATTGCCCGTGTAGCCAAAAAGGAGGGAATGAATACATTCAAAAAGGATTTAATAACACACTTTCTCCATTTTTGATAGGAAACGAATTCGCTGTTGTGATTGATTGCCATCGATACGCACCGCTTTAACCGTACCGAAAGAGTCAAGAACAAAACAAACTTCCCTGATGCGCGTGTGCATATGCATCAACGTTTCGATGTTTCCAGCCCGTCATTTGCTTCTAAATTTGGTTGTTAATTGCCCCGGCGGGATTGATTTGTTTGATGTTACTGTACTTTTTTTTTTGGCAGGTTTCGATGTTCAATTTCAGTTCTTTCCCATCCTTGAGCAGCGAACCCTTTTCGCACGCGAAAAAAGGGTTGCTTCTGCAATTGGCATTCCTATACACGAAGATGCTTATCGAAGGATGCTGCTGTGTCGGCTGCTGTGTCTAGCTGTGTCGGCTGCAATTGAGATCGAGCGATATGCCGGGCAATAATCGAAATCGATTAGTTCCAAATTGATGTACAAACAGCGGTAAATTCATCCCCGGGATGACATCTTCGTGTTTTTGGGAACAGATTACTCGTTGCAGGAAACGGCAGGCTAATGGGTAACAGGCACAGCAACATTTAACCCGTTCGGGAAGCATTTTGAAATGGGCAATAAACGTTACCCGAGGGCAAAAAAGTGTTCGTCTTGTTTTTTTATGAGACGGTTGCTATTTTAACTGCCGTTGTTTCAAGAGTTGTGCTTTGCTTAATCGGGTGCGGATGAAGCTATCGATTGACCCAGTTTGGCACAAGAGCTACAAGAGCTACAAAAAGGGTTAACTGATCTAGACGATCTCGCGAAACCATCCTTCGCCGTCACCGGAGCGTTTACGCGTTCGCATCCAACAAGGACCAATCGCAAGACAAGTCGCTGTCAAGGACCAAAGGGGCATGTAGTTCTTGAACCTTTCCCGGTTGGGTTGTAAAAAATTAATTTCACGCACATTTGCAAGCCGTTGGGAGATATTTTTTTTACTTCAAGAACGTTAGCTCATTCGTACTGGTTCTAAGACTGCTACCAGGTAGTTTTATTGCCCTTACGGCAGCCAGTGATATACGCACCTTCCTCCTGATAGGCATGAAGTTTTATTATACTTTTGTTGACATTTATGTGAATTTATTTACTTTATAAAATTGCAACAACAAGCCACGTCTGTGCCATCTCACCCATCGAACCGACGACTTATGTACTCTTAGAGGTTGAACTTTTGCGCCACATTCGCACACTCCTCCCGGGAGTTGGAGGCCAGGCCAGCGAAGCTCAATAACCTTATTCCCTGACACAGAGAAGAGCGGTCATAAAGTGTCAAAATCGATCGATTCCACCGGAACCGAAGCGGATGGTATCGTAAATTTTGGCACAGTTTGGTACTACACGACGGAATGATAATGATGAGGCTTCGTCGCTAAACCGACACGCTGCTAGCATTCTGATGCCGGTAAGGACGTCACGCTCATCCGAAGAGTGTGTGTGAGTAAGAGAATTTCGCACTTTTTATGATGCTGATGTGGCCGCACGGTGCAACTCCAAACCGTTGAGCTTGGCGAATGGCCCCTTGTCGACATCTTCTTTCACGCCCGTGTCAGAGAATCGAACGTTGGAATTGCACGAGTCGTAAAAATTTGTGATTTATATAGCAGCTCGGTTCTAGCATGCTTCGGTTGGAACATACGCACATGGCCGGTACCGAGAGAATGGCATTCCGTTTATTGGCATTCTTGCCAATGTGGCTTCACCATCTAACCGATGCTCGAACTCATCCAGACGCTCGTTTGGCGGCCGAAAAAGCTCGTGAGAATGTTGATAGTAATGTTGCTGCATGTCGCGCCCTCCCCCCGGTTCACTAGCAATTCACGGTAGCTTCTAACTGTTGGGCTGTTGACCCAGTTCTTCGATGCCAAGGATGTGTATGCCGGTAGCGTCAAACTGTAACACACATAGTCGTAATTCACCTTCATCTCCCTGCGGGCATGAAGAACACACATCAGCAAATTGGGTTCGAAAGCTGCCTTAAGGGGTTGTAACCTTTTACAACGGGTTCAAGACATTGAACAGTTGTCTGAAACGGTGCTACAGCCGAGCACCATCGGTAGATAATGTTCCAAAACACTCGTACACCGCAGTGACACATATGCACAAGTGATTATTGTGTTATTCGGGATGAGAATTTCCATACCGTGGCGTAACGGGGTGCAATTGGAATCGATCGAAAGGGTTACCGCGTTTGGACCCATGTTGGTTGAGCAGAGAAAGGTGTAAAATTTATGACTAGATCGGATCGTTTAGGCTTACTTTTACTGCAAATCGTCTAATTATAGGGGCAGAATGTTGTTGGGATATAATCTTTAGTGTAATTGAAGATATAGATCACTGAAATGTATTACCTAAAAATGAATTAAATTGAAAATACAAGAACAATTTGAATCCCTTCCCAGAGTTGTATTTAATATTCAGAGAAATTAATGAATTCTTATTAGGGCTATACTATTCTTATTTATATTAAAGAGCTCTTAAATTCAATCATTAAGCCTAAGAGCTTCTCAAGATATTGGGAAAATCGAAACGTGAGCATCTTAGAGAGATACAATTCAAACGGAAATATAAATTCAATTTCTGATCAACACGTTCCTGTTATTGGGCAAATAAAATTTCATTAAAAGTTGTTTTGGTAAGTCACAACTAATAATTTTGATTAGATATATGTAAAATACATTTATTAAGGTTGAAGTGGCGCAAACGACTATGCTACAGCCCCCTAAGTTACCCCTTCCAAATATTGAAGTAGAGTTTCACTGACCTAGCGCGACGCCCCAATATCTAAACCCCCCCCCCTGTTTCTTAAAAGCAACGAAATATCGCGACTTAACATGACACAAGATTACGCAGCCCGGCGCCCTAGCGTGACGCTTTTAACAAGAAATCTATGCTCGTGCGTGTGCGCACTGAGGCCTAGTTCCGGAGTAGGTTGCGTTAGAGCCTGCCCTGCACGCGACGCCGTTGTGTCATCGTCATCTTCAGCAACGCTCCGGTTTTGGGGCGGACCTGTTTCTCAACAGGCAACAGAGATATGTTCATGTCTCTACAGAAGAGATAGACGGCGGCGAGGTCACGAATGCGCGTACCGTTCTTCCGGGTGCAGAGGTCGCTGGAGGTACACCATGATACGACCCCGTGCGTGGGCCCATCTGCTTGGGCCCATTATCTGTAGTTCGTTATCGCCGGTTCGCTGTTGCATGCACGTCTAAGTGATACTCGTGTGCGCACCTTCCGTACAGATTAATCATAAATGCAAGACATGCGGGGCGTTTCGGCGCTGTCATCCTCACACACGTACCAGGTGACCAGGGAGGGGTGGCCAAACAAGACGCAGCACAATGCGGCAATACCTTCCAACCTTCGAACCAGGAAGCACCGGCGGGTTAAACGATTCCACCACAACAATCAACCCCGAGAGTAGCGAAGAGCTAAAACCCGACACAGGAATATGTTTATTCAACGGTACACCGGTGGTGTCTGTCACTTTCTTAAAAAAATGGATCTAATACTTCTTCAAACAGCCATGCAGTGTCAAGACAAATGCAAGAATATCCCCAGTCAGACAGTCACGAATTCTTGAACCATGCCGAAACATTCACACGAATGCTTGGCTAATTAATGGGGCACGCGAAAACTGAACATACCGTGGTGGGCCTGCCTCATTGGAGTTCGTGAGCAGTCGCACCACCGGGAGTCGGACCACCAACTTCACGTGTTTAATCGGTGTTTTGGGAAGCTACGGTTTTGCTGTACCTCCACCTCAACCCTCAGGTTTAAGATGGTAAGCTGCCAGTGGCAAAAGCGGAAGCTATTGCCGATTCTATTGTTGCCAACGATTGTTCCCCCCGGGAGAGAACAATAGCGAAGCGGAGAAACGGCAAAACTACTAGCATCGGGTTTCTCTCGGGATCTCTACTAATCGCATCGGTTTGAGGTTAGCCGACCGCGAGAAAATTTACGATCCCTCACCGGTAGCATAACCCTCCTGCGACGATACTGTCAGTGTGTGTGTATGAGAAGTGGGTGTTAAAAACACTCTATTACGCGAGCATATGAAAGTTCAGCGGTGTGGCATAAGGTGATATGATTAATGTTTCTATTTTGCCAGCTAATCCAGGAAACTCACCGACAGAGTTCAGGCTACCACTACGCCGAGCTCATGCGGTGGCAACTTCTTGTGCGCACGAATAGGCATAGACAATGTGCGTTTGTTGTTCCTTGTTTTCTTTTCGTAAGAGGAAAAAGAGATTAGTTTGCATAATTTATGATGACTTTATTGTAGGTGTATGTGACCTGAACCCGCTAAGCCTGTTTGTGGAGGTACTAGAAGGTCTTGTAATATTCAATTAACCGATTATCAGAACAGTTTGCGATAGTTTCAATGAGTTTTAAGAGTCTACCCAAATGTTAGGTTGTTTATGATAACTGTTGATGATTCAGATTTATATCACCTGAGTATAATTGACATGTGAAGATAACAAAATTAGATGACAGTTTTCGCTTAAAAGATATTCAAATTGAATCAAAATTTCTGTCTTACTTCCCTGTTGAGTTGAACCATTAATTTTGAAGATCTCAAGCAGCATACAATTAAATCTCAATTACCCATTATGCTGTGGAGTGGACCTACCCATAACTGTACACCTCCCATAACACCTGGTTAATGTAAAACAAGCCTCTTTTTATCGTGACAAATGTTGAACCTCCGCCGTAATTACCTAATCGCCTGATCTAGGATGTAATGTGTAGATATATTACTTTTTAAAATGATTACAACTTCATTAACCACTTATGTCCTACGACGATCCCGGAAAAAGGGTTCACGCACACACACACCGGATGTACTTATTTTGTAGTTTTCAACCGCTCTCGTCCGGTGATCAATATCATAGTTTCGTTATCGTCTCCGGATATCGTCGCGTTTGCGTGACCATACTTAATCAAAACGGTACGCCACCGAGACCGTCCTAGGCTCGTCGGCAAATTAAATAGAACAAAAATAAATATGAAAACCCTTTCCCCTATCGCACCGGGAACGCACTGGGTGGATCATTAAAATATAATTCGTTTGCACTCACAAAACACACACACACGCATCTCAACTGTCAACTGCATCGCGGTGGTCAAAAGCCGTTCGCTCCGTGTGTGTGTGTGATCGGTGCATGATATCGTGTGGTGCAGTTTTTTTTGTGTTCATAGGAAAACGTGAAACGGACACAAGAGCTCACCATAAATGGACAGTGCCGGCGCCAGGTGCTAGTAGCGAGCTGTGTCCGATACCGATGACCACCACCACCACCATTATCCTGCGCTTGCTAGCTGCCCTATTCAACCGTATCCCAATAAACTAATGAGCCCTTCGGGCGATATTCCTTCCCTTCCCCTTTCCCCTGCCTACAGTACATTTTTCAGTCCCTTCAGCTGTGGAAGTAGTACGTCACCATCAACGCCACTGCATATAGGTGCGGGCCGGCATGTATCGGTAACGGTTTTCTCGCGAATACAGCGACGAAGTGCTGTTGGCTGGCGGTGGTCCACAGCCCAAACAGTGATGGCGCGGTGAAAGTGAAATGAAAATATTTGGACAATCGGTTTGACCGGTCAGTTTGTTGAGCCCGGGTTTCGAGTTTTAAAGCCACCCAAGAGGGGGTGAGTTTGTTAACCCCATTGATTTGGTTTGCGCTCACACGCACATATACACACAAACACACAAAGCATGAAAGGGATGAGGAAGGATTCTGTTTGATCCCGGGTGCAGATAATTATTCTTCACCGCAGGATGGCAGCAAAATTGCCATATCATGCTAGCGTGTGCCACATAATTGAGTGGAGATACGGCGGGTAAAAGTCAAGGAAATGGGAAAGTAGTGTGTGTGTGCGGTATAAGCTGACGCGCCTAAACGGTCATTTTTGCACCATCGATCTCTCCGGTGTGTCAGTTGTTGGGTGAGTTTTGCACGTCCGGCAGCTAAGTGCGGCAGAGTTTTTCGGAAAAAGGGACTTTCTCACTGTTCCTAACGAATTTTGGGCAAAAGAGCAAACAGCAAGCAACTGCAGTACTAAGCCTTCTAAAATGTATATGCTGGTGGTGCTTTGTGGTGATCATAAATTTGCTTCCTGTCTCTCTCTCTACACCCGGAAGGCAAATAAATTCGCCAAATGACCTACATCTGATGCCGGTAGATCGGGGTAGTTTTATGTGTGATGTTTGTTTGAATGCAGCAACAAATGCAGGGTGCTGCAAAAAGCTCATAAAATCACCCAAAAACACACCGGTAGCAAACAAATTCGAAATACCCCCCCGGGGGAAGATAATAAATCAGGTTTTTGTCGAAAATAATAACACGCTTTGCTTGCTCGTGCATGCATTAATACAGTCAACTAGTGCTGGCTGGCGGCCTATCGAAATAAAGAATTATAATTAAACCGTCCAGTTTTGACTGCTTGCCGCTAATCTGTCCGCATCTGCACGAGCCATGATTTAAGCCATTATAGGCAGCGCCACGACACGAAACCGTATCAAACAACAACCGTACCATATATGCAACTAACACAAAAAAGAGGAAACAATAGCATCAACGACACTTCCTGCATGAAACCACAGGACATCAACAACATCAACGACAAAAAAAAGAACTGTAACCAAAACAGAACCTGCGTGATATCTTCGCCCCGATCGCCCCGGAAGCCAGAAAATGCGACAATCACAGTGCGCCCATGTCACCGGCAAAATGCACCGCGGGTGGTTAAAAAGGGATTGCAGTGACGGCGCTGTTTTTTTTACTCCTAGAACACACCACCCCAATTCTACAGGCACCCGCATTTAGAAACCCACCCCGACCCGCCAGGCCCTGGACCGGGATAGTTCGGTTGGAGAGAAAAAATGATGCGACGATGATGCGGCTCTTTAATAGGCGCGAAATCATTACGGGACCGCGGAGGATGGAGGATAGTGAGCGCAGTTTCTTCATTATTATTATTATGTTGCGCTACCTTCAGGCGCAAGCCGATGCAAGCTTCATTTGTGCTTGTGCATAAAATTCATTCTAATGCTCGCATGCACATTACCGCCGACCGAAAGGATTCGACCGACCGGGTTGTTTGGTAACAATGGTTCTAATCCTTTCATTCCTGCGATAACCTGCTGAGTTTACCCTTTTTTCGGTCTGCTTATGCGAGAACTTAACTCTTTCTTTTTGGTGCATTTTGTTTTTTTTTTTCGTTGCCGTTGTTTTCAATTCGAGTCTATTCAGCGCGACTTTGCATTATCTCTTCGCCTGGGGAATGAGATGCATTTTAATTAATTTGATTTGCACCGGCAATAAACACAAATAAACGGCAAACCGAACTAACGGTCGGAGGTAGGCACCGAACCAGGGCCTGATAAAGCACTATTTTGCTTTTGTTTGAATTCCCTGCAACAAGAAATGATCCCCTTTCCGCGTTAACTCCGATCCCGTTAGCAACGGCGAGAGGATCACGCGATTCGTGTGTTCGTTTGAATCCTGGACAAGGCGGTGGATAACAAGCGCAACAAAGCGCAACAAACGCGACGCGACCGGCTGTAATGTTGTTGTTTCTATTGCTCTATTTATGCGTCAGCCCTTTCCACAAACAAACACTGGCCTGTGCACAATGGACGAGTGAAAGCGAGCGAGCGAGCAAACCAGTGAGAGTTTAGGGCCGACCGTGGAAGGATATCCATTTTTATGACCATCGAGTCCTTTCGGTCGGACCGGGCCGGCTGAAGTACCGCCCGTGAAGTGGGTCCTTCTTTTACCGCTGGCGGCACGTGTGTCTTCGTGTGCTTCCTGGCGCCTGGTAATGAATGAGGCCTAGGTTGAGCGCAGAGTGGCGGTGAGTTTGCCGAAGGATTCGAGTGTCCTTATTCGCTTCAAAGGGCCCCGGTCGTTCCAATAATAATCATAACAACAATTCAGCATTCTGCTAAAGGTCGGTATGGAAATTGAAACGCACTCAAGTGGCACACAGTGGTCCGTGTTTCCCGGGGATGGAAATGGCGCGTGTGCTGATTGTTTTAGGGCGTCGAAGTAGCGCGTTGGGAGCTCTCGCAATGTTTCAGCGGATAATAAAAGCACCAATAGCACACCACAACAGTGCTTGCCGCTGCGGAAAGTTCACCCTGAGACCACAGCCTGAAGTGCTGTGAGGGATGAGGATGGCGTTCTTGCTGAAGTGAAGAGTTACAGCACACCGTACTGCACAATCTACTCTGGTATATGTAGATTGTAGGTCACTACTACTGGACGCTGTTGGTCTGAATGCTTTGGGCCCAGATGTTCAGGTGTTATCTATCCCGAACGAAAGTTCATTTCAAGCACGATTTATGCAAATAGAACGGCATGTGGTTTTTAGTGTCTAGCGCAGTGTGGTTTTGAGGTTCGGAAGGAAGAAGTCGTTACCTTTGGGAAGTAAGCTAATAAATCTAGCCAATGTTGGAGGAGATATGATTTATGTAGACAGAATATTAAGAAAAAGTTTTTCCTACAAAAATCATGTTTTATATATTTAAAAATACATGGATAATCAACGAATGAAGGATTATTATAGGAAGAAATTAACCGTATCGTGTTTTTGTTTAATTCCTTCAAATAATAATCCTTTACGCGTTAAACAAATAGCGTGTAGGTTACTTAGAAAATGATCTTTACGATAATGTGTACACGTTCAACTCAAAGAACCTTTCATCCACTAACCACCACACGACACTATAATTGAAAGTGCATGCGCACCGTACCACATTTGTCGCTGCATTGGAAATTACCACCAAATCATGTCATTACGGTTTACCCCTACACCGTACAGCCTTCTTCCTCGCAGCACATCGCGAAAGTGGAGTACGCTTGTTTTCTGCCCATTAATTTCGATGCCGTGGTCGATAAATTTTCTCTAATAATTTTTCCTCTCTTGCGTCCGCCCCGGCCGAGCCGCTTACACCTTCCCAGATCACGAGACAGCGATCGTTTAGCACTCAAGCATACTTAGTCACCATAATCAAGCATTAATTAAACCAGCTCACTTTTAGTCCCCCGAGTGCGCGCATTGTGGCGCAATGTCCTTAGAGTTTGGAGGACAGGAACAAAACAGGGAAAGAACGATGACGATGCAACTGCGCTGAAGAAACGCCCGAAAGTAAGTTCTCGGAGCTCGTTAGGATCTGTCCACCAGCAGCTGCCCGATAAGTATAGGGCGCCGAGCTCGCTTAAAAAGGCCACTTATCATGCATTCTTACACAGCAGACGTAAGCAGGAAACTCGTTTCTTCGTCGGTGGAAGATATTTAGAGGTACTTTTCCTCGATCCCGGAGAGAAAGTGGGCCCTTGTGAAGTGGCGGAAGCAGCACGTGACTTTTTGTCAAACGAGTTGTAGAGCGAGAGAGAGAAAGCCACGTGCCGTACTGTCAACAGCTCTCGATATCTTTTTTCGGTTTGAACATGTTTCGGGTGTTATGATTTGTGATGATGCTTTGAACAGTGGTCCACAGTGGTGGTGACAAAAGAAAGCAAAAGAAAAAGCTGATTCTTCTCGCACACATCCGCAACGACCAAGGTTGCGTAATGGTTTGTAAAACCTACACATAAAAAAATCCCATCATCCACCGTAACAAATGTTCGTTTAATTTTGTAGTCCGCTGATTTACGTCGCTTGTTTGCCATTTGGACAATTGCCCACGGTTATGGGTTATGGTGTGTGCCATGATGCCCGTAAAGCTAACATTTGATCATTTGTTACAAGTCGCCGTCGCTATAAAAATCGCCACGCGAGTGAAAGGGTCTCGGCTGAAGCCCGTGAGCTAAAAGCCTGAGGGCGCGTGCATGTGTCGCGTGTGTCGTTGCCGGTTGCCTAAAGCGAATAATTATTGGAAAAAATATTTACGCTCATTATCGTGATGTCTCGGTGTCGCAGCAGCGAGCTCACAAACATGTATGCGTGCAAAGGGTGTTTTTTTCGAATTGATTCATCATTAATCATAATATGATTTGCTTGGCGAAGCTGTTATGCTACTGCTGGCAGACATTTTTTTCCCCATCCTGCAGCAGGCTCTTTTTCTCCTGTCTGTTTCTGGGTTGCAGTGCTACGAGGAAATCTAAAACCATTACCGCACCATCATTGACTTCAAATGTACAATTGCATGTGCCAATAGAAAGAAGAAAAAAACATAATTAATAAACCATTTTCAAAGTTCAATCAATTATATGGAAAATCCCAATGGAAATCCGTCATTTTTGGCGTTTCATTGGTCTAATAGGATAACGAATTCTAATGATTTTAAAGCCCATATTCCGTTGGTTTTGAAGCAACATTAAGTTGAACTTTATATGGAAAAATTTGCAGGAGTTTTCATGTGATTTTTCGATCCTTTTAACAGCTTTTACGTAATGAGTTTTTTTATTACGATCTTCATAATATGTTTTATTTAAACGAGTAGTTTGATGCCTAAGGTTTCTCTCAATTCTTGTAAATAGAATATAATATGCTCTTGTAGTAAACGCTGTTGTCACTTTGTTTCTGCATAAAAAAACATAAAAAAGCATAAAAACTCTTTCTCGTTACACTATTATCCCACAAATCATTACACGAGTTAATGTTACAGCTTCTAAAGCAACGCTCATGCAAAATAGAACCAATTCCCTGGTAACTGTTTCTCGGCTTATAAATTAAGCTCCAATCATTAAATCCTTTCCGTTACAAACCGAAACCATTTATGAGGTGCACGAGGTCAAAAAAGCACCGTTTGTGTTAAAAATTATCTTCCCGAGTGTGCGTAGCGAAAACTAGAACACGCCCGGTTTAGAGCACATAACGAGAGCAGCACGCATCAGACCAGTGTACCACACATATTCTGGAGTTTGTCTGCTCTATCTTAATTATTACATCGACATCGCGCCTTGCGCACGCGATTCGTGTCTTGCAGTGGGGAACAATAGGAGGTGCCAGAAGGTGAGGTGAAGGTGGTAAAGGTAAGCGCACACGCGCTCTAACGATTCAATCCGGTCGTAAAACCTAATTTGTAAATTATGGAAAGACTGAACCGCTGAAGCTCTCACAGTGTAGCGCGTAGAAGCCTTGCTTGTACCTTCCCTATGTCTAGCGAACGCTTTCGTTCGATTTATGCACCCGTATGCAACAACACATTCGAGCATAAAACAATTGTGTCGGGTGGTGTGAAAAGACAGCAAAAGAAACACGAGATCGGCGATGATAACGGTGGTGAACGAAATGCACATAATGAAATGAAAATAATCGAAATAGGGGTGGTGGCAAGCGCATGTCGTTCGTTTTGGACGTTACAGCTATTTCGGGTGCATTTGTCATGTCCTTTTCGGTCAAGTCGCAGTTATGTGTTCCCGCTCCCCTTGGCTATTGGTTTACATATAATCACATTTATTCGTCTTTCTCTCTGCTGCGGGGGACCAGAAATATGCAATCTATGCCAACACTAAACAACTTGACAACACGTGTGTGTCTCTCTCTGTTCTGATTTGTATTATGCCCTTTTCCGACTGACCAAGCGCACGACCCCGAACAGAACGGTGAGGTGTTTTTCATTGGCAGCAAAGTGTGACGGGGGCTTGCGAAACACGCGTTAGCGGTGAAATTGGGCCAACAAATTTGAAGGTAAAGGGAACTATCAGGTTTTATGCCACCAAGAGGGGAAAAGCAAACAATTCTCCACACGAACTCCTACTTGAACTAATAAAATTTCGGGTGCAAAAAACAAAAAGCAACACACGCAGATGGTAAAAGGACCAGGTGGATGGCCTTTTTGCTGATTAGCATCACGCAGCAACCGTGTTTTGCGCAAAACACTTTTACGCATCAGAGCTCGATGCACGATTTTGCACACTTTTTTTTTTGCATGACGACCATACCAACCAACCACGTGACTCATATGTGTGTGTGATTATGTGAGTTTTTTTGTTCGCCAAATACAGGAAAGCAAATTCTCGACAACAGCCAAGTCCACTCGAATGCCTGCAAATCCGTACTTGTGGCGGGACTGAGCAACGAAAAAGCATGCAAAAAACCCCCCCCTCGCACCAGAATCCTTTTTCAAGTGGGTACCTATAACGTACTTCTGTCAACGCTTCAAGTACCCGATTTGCCTTTTGTCGGGTTGCAAAAAAAAAATGGAATAACGATGCCAAATAAAACAACAGAAATACAGTTGGTGCAAAAAAACGGGAGAAGAATTGCAACCTAAATATCACACAATTACGATGTTTCTGCGTACGCGTAAAACATTTACGTCGGGGAGAAGCAAAAAAAAAAACAAATGCGTCCTACAAATCGGTATGCAATTTGTGCCTGCGCTTTGTCCTTGTCGGCAAACAGGCACTTGGCAGTTTTCCCATTTTTCCCCACGCTTCGCAGGATTCAATTGCTGGGAGGCTTTTTTTTTGCACACGTCACTCATGTCACTCAAAAAATGCACTCGCGCAGTAGAGCGAGCACCAGCAATTGGGTGGTGGAACAATGCACATACCAACAAAAAAAAGGAAGCTTATGTACAAGTCGTCTAATGAAACGACCCTTTGGGCGGATGGGAAGCAACAGAGCCTTCGGTAGTGATGGGTACGACGTTCGCATTCCCTGCGTTCAACCTTTTTCATGTTTTTCGCATGAATGAACATGAAGAGGATCACAGGACGGGTACGATTGAATGTAGCGCGTTTTTTTATTGATGTAACAGATGAATGCATCAGAAAAAAATGATCAAAAGCAGAGAGATTGTACAACGAATAGGAGGACTTCTAATCAAACCATGAAATGTAAGTTATTTTTATGCATTTTTAAAATACAAGTAAACTCCCGCGAAAGATGTTTAGATGCTAAAACGTCCCTTAAAATGGATGAGCCATCAACGAATAACTCAACCAAACCTTGCCAGTTTAGCCGTATCAAAGCAATGACGCGATCATATCATTACGAAGGAGTTTTTTTTGTCCACTTCTCTATGCTTCAAATGCTTTTGTGTATCATTTCCCGTTACAGCACGCTGAGCTATCATTTGCAGGCTACTGAAACTATGTTGTTGCCTTTTTTTTGCTGCTCTTTGTTCCTCCCATAACAGCTCCTTTCCGGTCAGTGCCTGGTACCGGCGGGTTCGCTTCTACGAAACAATCAGATTAACCGATTTCGAGAGGGGTCGAAGCATATCGTCCTGCGAACCCGCTGCGGGAACACAGCGAACGCATCCTCCTCTTCTGCGCACTGTGTACACATATTGGACAGTAGTGTCATTTCCAACATTGTAAGCGATCAACCGGGGTCCATCCGATGGATGACAGGATGACAGGACAATGACGCTGACAACGGAAGCGCACGGTGTGTAGTGCGCATATCACTGTTGACGCACGCGTGCCTGCGCAGGAGGAATTCGTGACAAGTAAGGTGAGTCGTCGGCCTGTATGCATAGGAATAGGAAGGGGTTAAATGAGGGTAGCGCCGCGTAGGGTGGGCTGTGCACATACAACCAGCATTTTATTGTCAGAATAAAACTAGAAAAAGGGACATAATGGAGGTTGAGATCGGTGATAAAAATGGAAAACGCACAACTCACGCTGAATGACAGATTAAGGATAAGCCAACATAGTTTTGAAGGTTTCCAAATTTAACGGTGTCGATTGACCTCTAGCATCGGGGGGTTTATTTAAACCAAAATTTGAAACCTTTTGCGTGATACAGTCCGATCTTTACAGCACAGATAAACCAAAAACAGTACACCGCAGCGTCGTTTATCTAATCAGTAAAATCAATACACGCGAGAGTTCCGCTCCTGTACGTTTGTAGCAATTTTTTTTTTCTCTTATTTAATCAATCTCATCCGGATGCTGTTGTTTTTTTTTTACTCCTTTCACCATTCACCACCCAAAAAAGACACTAATGTACGGAAGCACCAACCACAATTTGTAGCCGCATTGTGGCGGAACGGAAAATTGATTGTGGTCACCGCAAAGCCGTACAGCACTCGATTTGTTATTGTTTCGTATGCCGGCGGTAGCTGCATTTGTATTTTCTTTTTTTTTTTTTTTGTTTACATAAAATTCTATTCACTTCCCATCTTTACTACTACACCCCTTCCGTGTGGGGAGGAAAAGCTGTCTCTCCTGCGCTAACCTCTAACCCCTACTTCCGGGGCTGGGATTACGGCACCGCGAATGCGTAAAAAAGGGTTACGAATTTCGGGAATTTTGCGTTCCATCCACGCGCATGCAGTAATTCGCACAAATCATGTCAACCCGTCCGTGCTTATGTCGAGGGTGCAAAACGGGAGACTCGTTTATCCTCCTGGTTTTTTTGTTGTTGTTGTTGCTGTTGCTCTCTGTAGCGTGTGTTTTGAGCCTGCTGAATGGGGTTTCCTTTTTGTGTCTGCATTCTTCACTTTGTATACATCAAAGTCAAGCATTTTGCGGTGCTTGTTAATCGCGTTTTAAACGGCCAGAACCACATAACCCGATGTTGCTCGGCGGTGGTGGTGGTAGTGGTGCTTTTGAAGCTGCATAAACGCACATACACACTTTTGAAGAGTGTCTTTGATGTGCAAATAAAGAGCTAGTGTGGGATGCAAATTTTGCGCAGAGTACGTTTTTCCATATTTCAACGTAAAATATCACTTGCCGGATGAAAACAAAAAATCGGGGGAAAAATACAACATTTGAATCGTGTTTCCGTTTTTCCAATGAAATGTGCCCCATAAAATAGGATTTAGCATTGACGAGCAAAATGGATCAATAAAGCAACGTGCAAATAACGCATGAACGCATGGTTGCAATTGTTCAATTCTAATCCGTTAGCGTTCGATGCATCGATTTGCTACCGTTTTCCTTTCCCTGCTCCAAAAGTCGTTCGTCCCCTTTTCTAATGTTTTGTGTTTAGAACTCAACTGGCACGAGCAAACGGTGATATTGTAACATACAAATGCGGGATGCATTATTAGCGCAAAAAGCTGGATCAACCTTTTCACCCTCTGCCAATTTAGATACTTCACCAACTCCCTCTCTCTCTCTCTAAGCCTGACTCGCGCGAATAAACAACATTTCAGCAACAATCAAAACCTTGCTAAAGCCGGCTTCAGCTTTTTAATTATTCTAATTATAAATTGCAACCGGTGCGTTGCGTTATCCTTGCTGATGCTGGCCTGCAGGCTTGATGGGTTACGATTTTTTTTCCTTGCTTGCGCTACTTTCCAAACGATTTACAAACGATTTGTTGATTCTTTCTCCCGGTTTATTTATTTATGAAAAGTGTTTTTTGTTTCCGTCCCCTCGCAACGTCGCAACGACCACGAAAGGTTCTTTTATAATTTTTTAGCGGATTAGAGCGGCGAGAAAGAAATTGGGAATTATGAGAGCTCGCGGCAGCGCACCGGTCGCGGCGCAGCAATACGAAGCCGGAGCACGTGCGCAAACCACCGCCGTGAGTGCGCGCACGCGATAATAGGGGGAAACGTCGCTGTAATGCGTTTTTTGTGTTATTTGACGTTGCCAGTGGTAACCGGCTCCCGATACCGTCGGGATGGCGTCCATTTAATCGTTGGAATGGACGTTAGGCAGAAACGAACAAAAAATAGATTACAATCGTTCCGTAATCAGAGCTGGAGAAGCATTTGCTCCTGCTACTAATCTGCTACACGATACTTGAGCCATGGTTGTGTTGTTCTGCGCCCAAGGACGGATGTAAAAATTAGAATCATTTACGTTCCGAGCCTCGGTGCCCCTGGTTTATTATGCCGGTATGCTGGTGTGCTCAAATTTACGATCCATTTCGGCATAATCTTTAAGTTATGATCAGCGCTAATCTGGAATTATGTGTTTTATGACAACGAGTGCACGCGGAAAGGATACGTTTGCAGGGGAGCCTGGCATTTTGTGTGGAATTTCAATTGAACGAAATTGCTGCAGGTTTTTATCGAAACGAACGATAATGAAATAAATTCTAATTTTAATTGCTGCTTTGAAACACGGATTATGCTTCCATTCTGCTGGAATAGTGTTCTATCTAATTTATTCAACGTGACATAAAAAATATGGCACCATAACTATTTACTTTTATTTTTAATGTTTTGAAGTTGACAGTTTAAACTTAATAAACTATTAGCAGGATAAATTATTACCCGTAAATTAATTCCAAACAACTATTCGGTAATCCATTTAGCAAACTTTGTTCATTCATCTACGCCCCCCAAATACTGCTTTTTCATGACGTCACACCATGCAAACGTAGCGCAAAAGCTACACTATGGTCCGCTTTTGAACCATTCGCTTTTCTTGCCTACGTCGTACAAGGCCTCCTCAGGGTTGGGCAGATGTTCTTGAACTTTCCCCTCCAACAATTCATAAGCATGAGCTTTCTTCGCTAAAAAAGAAGGTATGGAAAACATATTCAACAATATCCCCAGCACCAGACAGACAAAGAAAGTGTCGAGCCATTGTGCCTAATGCGAACGTTGACCGATCGAATGTATTGATTTCGTATTACATTATTCAAGCACACTCGGGACACGTTCGTTTCTGAGGCTTCCTCGCTGATCCGTGGGTGAGAGTGCTGCCATTCGCTATTTTTAGGACCGTATCACTGCCAGCCCATTCCGCTGCTGATGTAATGCCAGTAATGTGTCCGTAATGTCCCCATAGAAAAGGACAAACGTTGATGGGTTTGTGTCATCTTCGCGCAACGGCTGCTAGGTGCTATTTGCCATTTATTTTTCGATCAGCTAGACGACGCCAATCGACACCGGCACAAGTCGTTATCGTCGCCACCGCAGCGTGGAGGCTTCTTCTTCAGGACGAGGCCAGATTTAGGGAAAGCCTCTGTCGCTAATACTAATGGCATTGCATTTGCTTCTCTCTGTGTCTTTATTTCTGTGTGCGATGATGAGTCGTTCGATTTTGATGGCTCGCATCGTAAAAAGCGATTACAGTTCGCTAGGAGCGAGATTTTATTTCTACGGGCGGTATTAATGTCCTACTACCTCATCGAGCCTTTGAAGAGACACTCAACAGGGAATCATTAGCGTGCATAGGCGAGTAAAAGGGACTACCGTTGCGCCTCTATGATTTGGTAAATAAATATCCTCGCGTGGCTCATTGTTTGGTTGACGCATAGGCTGGTGGTATCGGATTTTCGTGCAGTGTTTTATTTCCTCTTTTTTGCCAATGGATTACGCTCCATTCCCTCCGCTCACTCTCTCGGCAGGACACTTGCGCTAAGCTGCCCATTGCAACCGTCGCACTGTTTGCGCTGTGTTTGTTTAATGAAATTCATTTATTTGCATTATCGCTTAGTAACGAGGGAATGGGATTAGAGACGTGAGTGTGTGATCGGGGTTGCGCGGGACGCGTAAATCTCACCGTCGCGACGAGTGCACTTTCCGGAGGGGAGGTGGTGCGCAATCGTATCGCTCGTTTCGCCGCATAAATACGCCCGGTGGCAAAGTGACAAACAGTGACACAAGCGCAAACGGTTCGAAGGGCAGCAAACATAAGAAACGAAAACAAAAATACACTCCACCGTGACGGACGATTCGTTACCCCAAAAAAAAAGGTACCATGTTCAAACTGGAAAGTTTGGCGTTCAGCTTAGCCCACTCGTACCACCCCTCCTAAAGAGATATGTCGCGCTCCGACCCTCAAATGCACAATCGTGCGGACAGTGGTCAAAACTGCATTTGGTTGCATCGACAATTTCCTACGCGTTTTTTGTTTGGTTTTCCATCATCCCCCAGTCCAAATCATACGAAACCGGATCGCTGGATGACGGTACCACGAGTGGACGTATTTAGCAGCCGGTGGGCAATTTGGTGACAAATCCTTACGGCATAATCCGACCAGTTCTCGGATTCGGCCCAGAGTCTGACTCGCCGGTTTTTGGTGGTCTGGTAGCTATTGCGTGTGTAAATAGTTGACGAGGCAGCTTAGGTCGGAGTGCTGGGGCTGTCGGGTTCGTTATGCGACTTCACTATTTGATTAGCTTAGGCAGTGCCGTTTGCTTTGTGCACTGTAAATGGTTGTTTATGATACGATGCGATTAGTGAGCTGTACTGTTGATGGCACAGGCAGGATCAGTTATAATTGGTGGCTTCGGTTAATGAAGTCCGCTCAATAATTAACAGTGGACAGTTGTTTGGTAGATTATTCGTGTACCGTTTGTGTTAAAGGAAGACAGTCACAACTTTACCTGTGAAAGAAAGAGCAGAAAAATAGAAATACATAATTAAAACATATTCGAATGGTAATTCAAAATTCAACAGTGATATTAAAACAAACAGCTGGTTAAGCTAAGAAAGAATAGAAAATATCTTTTTGCGATTGTGATGCATCTGGTTACGCCACCCATGAAACGGTTACGCCATCCATGACTTATTGATTAAATCATAACCGAATAATCATCCTTTGCATGAGATTGTGCCAAATTTCTGACTAATCGTGAAGCATGAAGTCATAAATCGATGACAAATAAGTATATTTCCGTTCTTGCGTCAACGTCAAATTGTCTTACGTCACGCAGTGAGGAAGAACAAAAAAACAAACAGCTGCAGCAGTGCCACGGGAAACCAAATTGCAGCTTAACTTCCTACCAACGCAGACAAAACGCACTCTAAATGAACACATCAAAGGCTCCGTGTGGCTCGTCACGGTCGTTGTGTCATGCTTATCGCAAGGAGCTGAAATTCATGAAAGGAAAACAACAGCCTAGCGACTCCTGTAGAACAAACGGAGGAGCGAAACAATTGTCTTGCCCCGACTTCCTGACGTACGCCGTAATTAAGTTGCAAAACGGATCCGCTTCGGCATGCAACACGGAATGAATTTTCATTTCTTTGCAAGCTGTCAGTTTTGCTCAATTCTGCATCTTGTGCACTCCTGGGGTTCCTGGAGGGTTTTGGTTGCGCAGCCGACTTGCCATTGTGTGTTCCTTACCGAAGCCGAATCACCTACACAACCGTACACAGCGAGAGATACGTAAATTCTGCAGAAAGACAGGCGCACTTACTGCGCTGGACGCGCTCCTCTCCTCTCCGTTCTGGCACGTGGCTACGCTGGGAGATCACAGGCTGGCGTAGCCTCCCGACACAATGACCATCGTAAATTTCAAACGCCTTCAAAATTATCGTCCTTTATCTTGTAATTCTGAAGATTGGTCCCTTTGCCCCTGTAAGTGTTGCGTGCGGAACTCTTGGAAAGCAAGAAGAAGAAAAAAAACCTCCAGACAGAAGGTGGCATGCATCATAAGTGCGCCTTAAGCATTCCCCAGTACCTCTTCTCTTTACACCGTTCTCCGGAAGGCAGCCTACAAACGCTGCCATACGATCTGCTCACTCGGCAAACATCAATCGTCAACTGCACGCGTCTGGGTGTACGAGTGTGTGTGCGTTTGTAAGTGAAACTACGCAGCTTCTGCAGAAAAGAAGTAGCCAAACAGCCGAAGAAAAAACCTCATCGTCCAGGAAAACAGAAACCCAAGAAAACTTAAGAGGACCTCCTGGAATCTATATCCCTTATCCTTCCAATCGCTTTTTTTTGTCGGAAAGGTGTTCAACGGTCCCGGCAGTCCTAAGGAGAGTTGGCTCACGTGCCACCAACACCAACAGGGATCATTGGCCTGTGCCTGTGTGTAATGTTGCCCCTTTTTCTTTGCTTCAGTGGACGTCCTTTGCAGGAGTTCCATACACACACACAGACACAGTGTTACCACCGGTGAACAAGGTGCTTATGTGTTTCCTCTGCTCTTCCTCACGCCGGTCGAGTAGTCGATTTCTGCAACTCCGTCTACTCCTACACACCTTCTCCTATCGTCTGGACGGCATCTCGTGTTTACCAATGTCTTGTTTATTGGCCGGCCCTTAACAACGATGTTTTCTTCGGCAAACACATGTAGAACATTTTGACCGATTGAAAAGCCTCTCGTCGTCCCGTCTGGAGCTGGAGCGAGGAATGCCCATATAAAGGCAGGATTGAATTGCAGCAGTTTCTTTCGCTTTTCCTCCACTGACTGGCTTCGTCTAGCAATGGGGGAACGAGGCTCAACCTTCTAAAGGCTCTATACACATTGCAGGTATAATTTTTCATCATTATTTATTCATGCATCTCCACTTCACACGGAGAAGAAAAGCGGGGACGAGTGTGTACACAGACGATAGGCCAGCTTCGTATCGTATTTGGAATACCAAGAAGCGTCTCCCGGTATCCGTTTCGTTCCAGAAACGCAAAGGGGCGCACCGGAGTTGATAAAGTACGCTCCCGGTCCCAATCGGTCATCTTGGAGCTTGGAGCTCTCCAAGTGGGGAATTTCCTAAAATGGCTTTTTCCCAATTGCCCACACTTCTGGTCCGATGGGACCCATGCTCAGAACCGCACCGCAAGGCGAATGACACAGGCAAAAATGCGTCTTGGCATTGCACACATCCCCAAACAACGGCCGATGCCAATCGGTTTCGGCCTATCCTTGCTAGCCTACAAGCCACAACAGGGAAGCCTTGCATAATTCAGATCTTCAATAGCATTAACCGCATGGGTTCGATTTCGTTGCAATGATTCCCTATCCCTATATCATGCCAGCATTTTCCACTCCCAAGACGCTCGGGCGGTGACTCCCAAGAATCCCAGAAAGGAACCGCCTTCACACTCCAATTCCAGGTTCAATTGACTAAGAATGCTGAATCATGTCCTCGGCGACGGCACAGAAGA
Source organism: Anopheles arabiensis (assembly GCF_016920715.1). NCBI lineage: Eukaryota > Metazoa > Arthropoda > Insecta > Diptera > Culicidae > Anopheles > Anopheles arabiensis. The sequence goes on from NC_053518.1 coordinate 27,481,941, forward strand.
AATGGCTCGAGTGGCGCACCAGTAATTCTATCATTTATCATCATCGCATTTTTGTCACCCGCAACCACCATTCTTCTTCATTGTAGGTAGGTTTTTTGTTGTTCAAGAAGAAGAAATTCTACCTAGATGGAGAGATCCGACACAAAAAATATATGCCACATAATTTTCCATTCTGTGAGATTGAATTTATGCAATGCAGTTGCAGATGGCTGTCGCTCTGATTGTGAATACTTCTTCTCATCTTCATGAGCTTATTTTTTTCACCCAGCACAGAGAGAGGGAGTATGCACATGAGTAGGGGTGGATGAAAAATGGTTGCAATTCAATTTGGAAGTAACTTTTTTAGATTGACTTTCCGCTGTACGTGTGTTGCCCGGCGAACACACTCAGACAACGGTTCTCAAGATGTTGTTGCAGGCGGATGAGTTGTACATTCTTGTCAAGTTGTTTGCGAGAGCGGACGAGAGCGAGAAAAGTGCAACAAGATAAATTGGTAGCCATCGGTACACGATAATGATGTTGCAAATCCTAGATCAACAACTGCAGATGCGCAGGAGGACTACGTGAGCGTGCAGTTTTGCAAATTGGATATACACGGTACGTTTCCAATCAAGTTGGACAGTTTACAAGAATGCTTGAAGAATAATTGCAACATGGAAGAGATGGAAGGTTCAGAAATAGTTGAACCCAAAGGAAAGGGAAATAAATCCAACATTAAACATTTCAATATTTTCTTCAACCCAACCTGTCTATCCAGCAATTAGGACACCTGCGAACGAGGTTTAACCTAAACAACAGGACGGTTCCTTCCAAACAACGGGTCGCACACGCTTGTGTGTCGGCACATCTAATCCGATTGGTTTAGTTTTCAATAAACAACCTGCTTGGGAAGTATTTAAAAAATAATTTTCAAAAAAAGGGAAATCCTCCTGCATAAGCTGGGAGCTTGATTTACGGATCACGTTTTTGGGTTCGTTAGGATCGGATGATTAAATTTCTTTCTCACGTGAGGGAAGAACCATCACTATTGGACAGGTACAAACCCTACGTACGCTGGTACGGGTGGTTCGTTTGCCTAATCCTCACGTGTAAGATGTTTCGTTTGCGGTGTGCAAATATTTTCGTTTGCAAATTTTCTTCACTCCAGAGCATTTGCCACGGCTAGAGGGGAATTATTATTCGGGGTTATATTTCCCATTCCGTCCGACAACTTCACCATCGTCCCATAGCTAAATTTACAACCGATGTCCATCGCCTTGACTGGACACAAACACATACGCCTTTAGCAGCACCTTGTAGACGGTCCAAAAATACTCCTGTCCGATGTGTGAGCCCTCTCTCCTCGATTGAAAAAGCATTCGGTAGGAATTTCATCCAATTAACCTAACACCTCCTAAGCAACACAAGATTCCAGCGCCTCTTCAATCAGTTCACCGTGTTGAACAATTTTCCATCCCATTTCCATCCAATAACACCCTCTCGGGGAGGCGACGATCGTACGACGGACGATGGGTTATATGGTTCCGATTATAAAACGAGTCTAAATATAAACTCCCTTCCCAGGAATGCTTGCCTCTTTCGGGGGTCTTTCGGGGCACGGTTGCCGGTTGAAAATACTCTCAAATCATCCAATCATTGGACTGAGAATTGCACAGAGGGTGGAGAAAGGTGAAAGGCACAGTTCTCAGTTGTCGGTTGATCTTGATTTCATCGTCAGGAACGGACGGTACGAGACTGCATCGAACGCTAGTAGCTAAGCCGTTCCTCCCTACCGAAACCTTGACACGGTTCGGCCTGAAACTATCCAGAACAGCAGAGGACAAGACAAAGGGGCAGTGGTTTGCTGATGCTAATGAGGGTTTGATTTCGTTAGGTTAGAATCGCCCGCCCGATCGAGCTGATTTATGTGCGACGATCTTTCTTGTTTTGCTAGCGCTGTGGAATCTGAATATGTTCCATGACTTCTAGGAGGAATGTTTCCTACGCAGCAAAACTCCCTCCGGAGACATGCAACCACACACAGTTACCACATCATTACCTGGTCCAATTCATGGAGGACAAGAGATTTCATGCTCTTTACCGATGTCGATGTGTGGCGGGAAAACAGTACGGTTCTTGTTTCATTTTCGTACTCCAGCTCCGATCAATGAGTCCTAGAGCTCGTTGTACAACAATACAAGCAACATGACACACAATTTCCGCCGCATCGACATTGGAAAGCGGGTAAAGCAACAGGGAGTCAGGATTCGCTTTCCCCTTCAAGGGCGGTCCGAATTATTATTTATCGGCAAATAAATTATAAATAAACAATAAAAACTATAGCATCCTGCAGGAGGAATGTAAAGCAGGGAGAAGTTATCAATATCGATATTCTTGTCTTGCGTCTTCGGGAATGATGCTTTCAACAAGACCAAAGGTGTTCCAATTTTTGTTAGACCAAGTACATAAATTTCTCGTCCACAAACCAACCGTGACAAATTCTTCGGGGGAAAATAGCATTCGTTTCTTCTTGCCCGAATATCGCTATGCGTAACAAACCATCGAGAATTTTAGGCGAAACAATGCTGGAGGAGGTAACCATTGGTTTGCCGGGAACTTTTTGCCCCAAATAGCGGACACTAATTGGAGGGTTTTGCAAGTCGCGTAACCAAAAAAAACACCCTAAAATAATTCATAAAACAGAATGATATCTTGCTTGAGGGCTTAGTGTTTTTGTTTTACCTGTTGTGCTGTATTGTTTTCTTGAACTTGAAAAAAAGTACAAGGAAAAATCTTCTTAAGAATTATTAATTTAAGAGCTAACCTTTTCCGGTGTAGAATGGGCGAGTTCTATGGTGCGAATATTCATGAAAACTTCCGTAAAAGAAAACCCCATCACCGGAACAATCGGAATAATGCAATTATTTGTGCCGTGCTTTTCATCTTCGTGCCACCTTTCCTCCTCTAATTATATGCTATCAACCTCGAGCACAATTGCGGCGAAAGAAAAACCAAACCGATTCGGGCGGTTCACATTTCATGCTTTCGATTACACGCCTCCAGATGACAGGAGGTTGGGCCGGCCCGTTTCAAGGATGGCCGAGTCGCATACCGCAGGACCAGCCCTCTTCTTTTCTTTGCCAAAGGAGAAACGAAAAAAAGCGTCCAATTCAATTGATTCCACGGCACGGTACGTTGAAACACCGGTTGCATTTGGCCAATTTACAGACTTCCTGGCCCGCCACGATGACACGGTGTTAGAGGAGAGATCCTGCTGAGTGTAATTCGGGTACCGGGTACTCGACATAATGAACAAAACCATAAATATTGTTATCCGGATTTTTTGGTAAGAAGTCAAGCGGGATTGAGTTTTTTTCTGATGCAAGAACAAAACCAAATTTATAAAGAAATAGATTTTGGAGAAAAAGAAACTGATGAACAATGAGTGTTTGAGATCATATAATTATGACATAGGGTAGGTCTGCTGGGTTGTATTGGACTTAATTCGATAGAGCGACAGTGTGGTAAGTCAGGAGTAAGTTCCTTGCAGATGCAAGCAATAGGAATTACAATATGGAAGACATGTCTTAATTATCGCCACAGGGGATGTATGAAAGGATAAACGATAATATGTACTTATTATTAACAATTGAGTTCTATTTACTACAAATATTTGTTCCTTAACCACATGAATGACGCGAGGAGGTATCCATTTCATCGTAACGTACTCCCTAACTCAACTGTGAGTCGAATCCTCTAGCTAATCGAAAATAGGATAAAAAATCGGGATAAGTTTTACACTCTCCAATGATTCAGACGGTATGTGAATCTCTTGACTATGTATTTCTAATGTTTTACAAATAAATAAGTCTGGGAAGTTCAAAATTGATATATATTAAGCAGAAGACTTCAGTATACGAATGATACTCTTCATTAAATACGTACTTTGATTGGAATTCCAACAACGAAGTCTCCAAAGTTCATGAACACAAATTATTCAAGAAGAGAGAAAAATCAACCACTCTACGAATGCAAGGAAACACGTCAGAAAAATTGCAACATTCGGTAACAAGCAAAATGGATTCAGCATAATAATTTCATGCTACTTTGCACGCCAAAACACCACTAAAACATTTCATTCAACTCTTCATGCAATCCTCACCCACTATCAGACTCGTCCGGACGGTGGAGGTCAACCAAGTTCTTTCAACTCTTCTTCTTCTCCGTCCAGCAAAACAGTGCAGCAGCAAATAATCCTCCAACATTGAAGCAAAACATTCCGGTCTTGCACGGGATGCTAACGATCTCCCGATGCTATCCTTTGAGAGAGACTCGGGGCACGCTTAAAGGAGAACGACCCGAAACGAGCGAAATCTTCTAAAGCGGTGTGGGCGAGCAACCTTTTTTTACTTTGACAAGCGGAGGGTGATATCATGGTATCTTTCTTCTCGCTTTTGCCGGCAAATTTCTTCACATTGCTTAATCCCACCAAACACACCAGAGCCGGTCGTACTCTTTACCGCGCGGCACGGGCATCAGGTTAATGGCACACGACCGGCAGCGGGTGTGAATCAGCAGCCGACGCCGACCTACACGATTCCGAACGACGCACGTACCTGACACTGTGCTTGGGCTTGTGTGTCTGGGGGTGGTCGCTAACCGGTGACTTTGCAGCTTGGCAGTAGTTTCATCAGCATCACTCCCTATCCGAAAGTAGCATCAACCGAATGATTCACGGATTGCACCCAGCCAGTGAAACCTGAGACGCAGCAGATCGGAGGAGAGTCTTTTGATAGTCTGCTGTGTACGGGGAACGTTTTTCTTAATGCCATCGATGAACTTTCCTGACACGTACGTCATTCTACTCCCTAGAGCAAGATTAAGCGTAATGAATGAGCGTATAAAACGGGCTAGAGAGCAAAGTTGGATAGACGTATTCTACGTTAGGATGCAACAAAATGTGAACCTTGCAGAAGTACTAAAGTTACTTAACTTACATATTCAATGTCCTTCAAAAATTATAACAAGATCAATTCAAACAATGTCGGGACATCTGGTCTCAAACGCCTTACATCCGAATTACTGTTTCAAAGAGGATCTTTTCCACAAGATCAGGCTCGTTACAGGGCCGGTATCTTCAAAGTATCTCGTAAAGAAATCTCGTTTAGATTGTGAAACGGCCAGGAAAGGATCTGATTTTTACGAGCCTCTTTCGTAATGGGTCAACCGCCGAAAAAGCCTTCCTATTACGTCCTGCTGTTGTACCCAACCAAAGGCTCTGTATAAGTACATGTAGTATCACATTTTATGCTCCTTGACAATTGCAGCAAGGGTCATTGGTTTGATTTCGCTTTGCTCGCAACTCAACATTCTGGGTTAAGGCTTCATTTTTTTTGTTGGTGACTAAAAGTGGCCACATGATGCAAGACTGTAGTGATCAAGGAAACGGTCCCACTTACGCATTCACTCGACCGGCGCATAGAGCATCAAAACAGTTTCGGTACGCCACACTATGGGACATTAAAAAGTCGTAAAACTCTAACTTTGTTGTAGATTGATGCAGGCTGCTGTTTTTTTTTTCTTCTTCGTATGTGTAGAACGTTGCCAGAGCATTGTTTATTTTGATGATGTTTCCTTTTTCATCATAGATGGGATGAAAACTAAACCCAAGAACCTTGAAGCTCACGCAAGCTTTTGTGCAGAAATTCAGCTTGAAAAACGCAACTAAATTGTATTTTTCCATTTCTGAGGACGCTTTAAAGACACGAACAGTGCCTTTTTTATCCGGGTCTCGTTATATTTTTACGATCCTGTACTCACTCGCAAGCACTTAGGGGTAAATTTAAAAACGCCTCAAAACGACGATATTTTTTTATCGTAAAAACATGCCATCATCCGTTTCCCGCATACACACACTTAAAAAAAAGCCGCCTCCGGGCGGTACAAAAATACTTTTCTATTTTCAATTTTAATAACCGCTATAATGTATTGGAAGGTACCCCAAACGGTACACTGTTGTGATGTGGTTGACATAATTTATCGAACCTTGGCGCTTATTGGAAGGATCGACGGTGTGCGAATGTCGGTAGTACAAACAGTTTCGTATGAATTTAAATTGAAGATGACACACATATTTTTATTCAGAACCACAGATGTGCAACCGTTATTTCGAAGGCCATACTTGTGGTTCGAGGTGTGTGATTCATATGGACGATTTTTGTTGTATATCTGTTCGCGGACGGGTGGGTGGTTTCACCCATGATGTCATTATTCAAATTGCAATCTTACTGCAGTACTGTTTCTTTTCCGTTCTCTTTGAGTCACCTGCCACGGGATCTTTACTTCCGAATCGTCAGAAAGCTGCGCATGGTGAAATTTGAATGGCGAAACGCTAAACAAGCGTACCAAAATAGTTTTTAAGGTCATACGCATGAGGAATGCGTGATTTTCCAATTAGACTTGATAGCGTGAGCTGTTCGTTTTCAAAATTCGATTCATACGAAAGCAATCTGCGACAGAGAGAAGATGGATTGTTCGTTTTACCACAAACGTCATGCAATGACTAGTACTTGAAACAGCAAAACAAAACAAAAACAGAAATCACAATGCAGCACACTTGAATGCAGTATCTACGCCACTCCTCATCTTGACACTCGACAGAACCTTCTCTCCGAGAAAGGCCAACGACGCTCCGTAGATTTGCCGCAAAGGACGAAGGCCCCCGGAGGCTTCTTGACCGAACTCTCCATTTCCGATTGTCAGTTCCAGCGAGTCGTTGCTGTGGATATATTTATAATAACATTTTGAAATATGATCCCCTGCACGTACACACTGTTGCATCCGCCGGGCAAGTTAGAGGTAGAGGAAAAGTTTCTGCAAGTCACTCTCCTATCCTCCGTTTTACTTCTTGCTTCCGCGTCGCGCACAAGTAAAGCACAATGGAATGACACAAGCATACACACCCCATAGGGAGAAACTGCGCGTGGTACACTGGTGGACATTAAAATAGGAAAAAAAAATTTGTGTGTTTTTTTTGCATACACTAGGTGTGTCATCGCCAACAGTTCGAGGCGTACTGAATTTGTAATAGCCGAATTTTGCCTTTTATACTCCCATTTTTGGTGCGCTACTTATCTGAGTTTTGAGTGCCGGCAGCGTTTTGCGGCAGTATAAAAGGAGAGCCAAACCGTGTTGCGCTTCGTTCTTCCATCAGTGGTCAAGGTGAAAGGTTGCTGTTTAAAAATTCCACAAAATCATCATGGGTCGCGGAAAGCACTGCACACCAGAGGAGCGAAAACACATTCAGGGGCTGTATCGTGAGAACGTGCCAATCAAGACAATCTGCAAGGCGTTCGGCCGTTCGCGGACGTTTGTGGACAACGCCATTCGTAGCGAGGCTACGGGTAAATCGACAGGTCGTCCGCGAAAAACAACGGCCGACGCTGACGCGCGGATTGTTGAGATGATCAGGGTGGATCCTTTCAAAACTTGCACTCGTATCAAGCAGGAGCTTGGTTTGCAAGTTTCGGCGAAAACGGTGTCTCGCCGTTTACACGCCGCTGGGTTCTGTGCCCGGAGACCGAGGAAGGTTCGTAAGCTGCAGCCGCACCACGTAGAAGCGCGCATTCGGTTTGCCGAAGAACATTTAGCTGCATCCATCTTTTGGTGGAGCAAAATCATTTTTTCGGATGAGTCCAGAATCAATCTGGATGGTTCGGACGACATTAAATACGTCTGGCGCTTTCCTAATCAGGCGTATCATCCGAAAAATACGATAAAAACCCTTAGTCACGGAGGCGGCCACGTAATGGTGTGGGGTTGCTTCTCCTGGCACGGCACGGGTCCTTTGTTCCGTATCAACGGGACACTGAACTCGGAAGGGTATAGAAAAATACTTAGTCGTGAGATGTTGCCATACGCCCGACAACAATTCGGAGACGAAGAGCATTACATCTTTCAGCATGATAACGACTCTAAGCACACATCGCGAACAGTTAAATGTTATTTGGCAAACCAGGATGTGCAAGTTCTACCGTGGCCTGCGTTGAGTCCTGACCTCAACCCGATTGAAAATCTGTGGTCAACTCTCAAGCGTCAGCTTAAGAACCAGCCTGCACGTTCAGCCGATGATCTATGGACACGCTGCAAGTTTATGTGGGAACGCATAGACAGAAGCGAATGCCGTAATCTCATCGGCGATATGGCCAAACGCTGTCAGGAAGTGATAGCGAATAACGGTCACCAGATTGACCGTTAGAATGTGTTTTCGCTCAGTGGAACACCGCAACACCTCCTCCCAACAACCACTTAAACAGTCCTTTTCAGGGCTACCAAATATTTCTGACAAGAACTATATCTTTCGGTCACAGAATAAAGTTCCTATTTTTATGTCCACCAGTGTACCAGCAAAAGAGTTCCTGCGGTGGGACTGCACCATCGAAGAGGCACGTTTTGTTTCAACGGTGATTCGCGTTCTTTGCTCTGCTCGCTGCTGTTGCTTGCGACTATTTATTTATTTATTTTCGTGCACAGTGAGGGAGACTAAGTTCCACTTTTCGACATGTTGCAATAAACGATTTTCAAATTCAATTTCAGCTAAAGCAGTGCACCAAATGGGTCGTCCATCGGACGGACGTATCCTTTGGGGGATGGTTCTGTTTTTGTAAAACTGTCATTGCAATGCGGCAGTTCTGCTGCAGGCTGCATGCTGTATTGTTGTTGATAGCTTTCCCTAAGGATCCCAGATGGGACGTTTATTTGTAACGACAGAATGACAGTTCAATTTTTATCTCTCTACGAACCGGTTTCATGTTTTGTGATGATAAATGGGAAAAGAATATCGTAACTGATGCTTTACAGTTTTTGTAGAGTTTAGTTGCTTTGATGCAGTTTTTTCCCTAATAGTATATAAACCATAGAAAGTAGTTACGGGAAAAATGAAGTTTTGGTTGGAATCTATTCCAACTAGCTACGAATCGATTCCGGATTTTTGTGGAATCGATTCCAGATAGTATGTCCGGAATTGGGCCGGAAATTGGCTCCGGAATAGGAAATTTGTAAATGGCTTAGTGTAAAATCACTTCTTTATTTAACAAATAATAGCAAACTCAAATCAATCTAATTGCCTTGCCCCATGCTCAAACTTCACATCGAAAATATTTAGAAAGTTATGGAAATTCCGCAATCGATTTTGATTTCGGGGCTGTTTCTAATTCCAGATCCGATTCCGATTCCAGAACCGATTCAGATTCCGGAGTCGATTCTGATTCCGCAGCCGATTCTGATTCCAGAACCGATTCCGATTCCAGAACTGATTCTGATTCCAGCACCGATTCTGATTCTGGAGTCGATTCTGATTCCGCAGCCGATTCTGATTCCGGAGCAAATTCCGATTCCAATTCCGGAGCCGATTCCGATTTTGGAGCCATTTCCGATTCTGCTTCTGAAATCGGAATCAGATAGTTCCGATTCTGAGCTCCCACCACTAATAGAAATGGCCAAATACATATTCTTTCATAATATTATATATTTGACGACAAATGAACTTCCTGTTTACAGTCCTGGTGTGCAGGCAACAATCGTTAGAAAAAAAAAAGATTTATCAAAAAAAAAGTCATTGACCCTCTTTAGTTTACTCCCACTGACATTAAGTACCACCTCGATCGACAATCGTTCAGTCGGCCCACAATAAAGGGCTCACCCTCATGTTTTCGAGTGACTCACAAATTGATTTAGAAGGTTCAACCGGGACTAAAAAAAGGTATTTTGAACGGAAAGTCATTCCGGATCCAGTAGGGCACTACCACTTCCGGCCGCCTTTAGCATAACCGGGCTAATCACATTTGCATAAATAAAAAATCTGGCTATCGCATTATTACCCCCTCATGGATTACTTTTTGGCGGGGGTAACAGTTGAACCTGTAATTTTTTGTTGCTTTCTTATTTATATTTCAGTGGACTAATGATGTTAGCTTCATATTCGTTTTTCTCCTGCCTCTTGAATGACGAACGTCCCCCCATGTGTCATGTTTGTGTACACAACAACCTTCACGAAAAAAAGTCAGACGGAAATTGCATACCTTATTATTACCGAGCGTGGTGCACAAAACTAGGCGTTGACGGATGTTGTCTGCCCGACAGCAGAAGTGCATTAACCCTGGGCAGACGGGGTGGCACTGCTGTGTGTGTGACTGTACAAGAAAACGCGCACCAACTAAAAGGCAGCGCCTTTAGAAACAAGGGCTAATTAAACAGTCAAACAAGAACCTCCGAAAGCTGGAAAACGCTTTCTCGTTATCTTTCGGCTGATGAGCAGCGCTGGGGCGGGTGCTGATTGCGACGGTTTACTTTCTCGCTAACGAAAAGTTAGAGCACGAAAAAAATGCTATCTTAACTGCTGAACTGTTTACTGAAATTAAGACGCTGTTGGTGCTCGGCTCGGCTACTCAAAGAAGAAGGTGGCCCGAATGTCTTAATTTTATCATTCAAAACTTCTACACGTGCCGAGGCAGAAGCGTTTGGCGAAGAAGCTTTCTTTTCTTTCTCCCCAAACTCTTGCGCGGTCATTAACACTTGCAGCTTCGGAATGCTTTAAAGTTAGCTATTTTATTGTCTTTGATAGTTCGACCAAGTGTGCCGAACCAGAAATTATGTTCAATTGTGTGATCGCGAGGAGTGTATTGTGTTTGGTACCGACACTGACCCGCGTCCACACTCCCCCAGAGCTAAAGGAAGAGCCAGAGAGCGTCATATGTTTGGGTAAGGGAAGGATGAGTTTACGATGCGATGGTGTTGATTTTATGTTGGAGAGAGAGTCGGCTGATAAGCGACGGAAGGTGAGCTGCTAATAATAAAGCAATTAAAAACCCGTCAACGTGCGGCGTTTGGTGGTTTTAATTGGCACTTTCCCTAGGAGCGGAAGATACGAGGAGCACGCGCACATTGGGTTCTGTGTGTGTGTGTTTGTGGTGGCGGCGGACTGTAATTATGCTGTGGCGTAGTTCGGGGTGAGCTTTCACGACAAACGGTTTGTTAATGAGGTTTCAAGCTGACACGTTAGGCACTGTGTGCGTTCAATATGAAAATGATATAAAATTAGACCACGATCGAAGGACTTCGTGGAAAGGTCAAATATTAAATTGAGTTACCGATTCACATTACAAAATAACCAAAAATATACATTACAAAACAAAGTGTAATACTATTTAAATTATTAATTTAGCAAAGATTGCGATTTATATGTTTCAAGATTATTTAGAAGGTAGTAAGAAAAAAAGGCATTCTTTAAAATTTAAGGTTTTTATAGCGGAAGATTGGAAATAAAAACATAAAACCTCTCCAAAAATGACCTTTCTTCAACAAAAATGTTTAAATTCATATTAACAAAATCATGAAAACAGTTCTGGAAAAGAAAAAAGGACATTCAGATGTACATGAACAAATTTTTTAAAAAAATATGAAATCATAGAAAAGTTCATTGGAACATTGAGAAAATTCATAATAATACATTCAAATTAGGAAGATCTATAGAGCCGATCAATTTTGGCAATCTAACTTACGATACATCCAACCACATTGCACCTGAATCCTGCACCAAAGTGTCATAGTGAGAGAGAATGTTCAGCAAAGAAAAATTACCTGCAAAGAAAGTAAAACAAAACAACAATTAGAATCCGACCACTCTCTCGAGCGAACATCGCGCGCCATCGCTTATCGCAATCTGTAGGATCATAAAATGTTCAATCTTATTACAGATAGGTACAAAATGCATTTTCTCCTCGAAAATGGGGAACGAAAGCGGCGTACCTCACGCGTTTGCAGTGTGTCAAGAGAAAGAGCGAGAGAGCGATCATTATCCAAAAGTTCTACATGCCACGGAGTTTGTTCGCGTCCACGAGCATAAATTGTACCGCAGGGGTGCATCTTCACAACAACTATACTCTTTTTCTGTTGTGCTCGGTGGGGTTAGCAGCAGCACAAAAACAAATGCAAGGACATCTACGCGTGCGGTTGCCGATCACGATAAGACGCGCCTGCCGATACGATCAAAAATCACCCTTGCGAGAGACGAGGTTTCATTAGAGTGAAGGGAACACGGAGAACGTTTTTCATTCGTGCGTAAATGAAAATTTTGGAAATTTGAAACGAAAACTGTACAGCATTGCGTTTTTTGGTGTTGTTTGTTCCGTTCTACATTTTCTTACCGAATCATGCTTCAAGGAGAAACTCAAATAAATGGAGAAAATCTGCAACAAATCACATCAAACTAAATAAACACACGCGGGGTCGCTCTAATCCTTACAGGTCCGTTTCACCTTGGCGAAATTCTTTCTTCTTTCACCATGATGTGCGTTTCTTACCACAACATTTCCCGTTCTTTCCCACATTCTATGCTCGTTATATGGTCATTTATTATTCCCCCTTGTCCAGCTCCGCACGGTGTTCCTTTCCCGTTTCTCGTTGACCTAAAGCCGGGGTCACATCTCGTCGGTGGCGGTCGGTACGAAAAGCGTTCAAATCGTTGGGTTTTCCCAAAATTCTACAGTCTTGGGATTTGCGGTGCGCGCTTGATATTATTACGCTGCCATGGCGGATTAGCCATTTCACCGACCGGAGAAAGACGGACCCTGGCGCGCGTGAGTGATCTGGAATTGAGCAAGCTTCCCTTTTTCATGTCCAATTCCTTCTCACGCACCGTTATTCCTAGGGCACCCGTACCGTATACACACCCCTTTGCACCGTCTTCGCCTGTCAATGTTCAATCATTTTAAAATAACAATATCGATTGCAGCTGCAACCGGAGCTTTGCGCTTTCGTTGCACATTCTGCATGGCCGCACCTCCTCCTGCAGTGCTGCTCTTGATCTGAGCTGTGACTACGGTAAACTTGTTCCCGAGAAAACTCAAATGCCATTGTCAGGGAAGAATCGCTACAAGGATATCTATGACTGTGTACGAAAGACACTGAAAAAAAGCAAAGCTTGTGTACAAACAGTAACCGTTTTTTTTGCTTCTTGAATTTAAATTTTAACAATAAGAATAATAGACACAAACACTCCTGCCGCATCATGGTAAAGACGAATTGCATTCTAACGATCGGTATACCCGTGTCACATGCTCTACTCACGATACGAACACATCCTCCAAGAAGTCGAACATGTCGGAAGTGGCAAACCGAGGCACATGAAAGAGTAACATAATTGTTTTTTAACCATTGATGAGCATGTGACTTACATTTATGAGAAACAGTGTGTGAAAACCTCCGCTCCCTAGGCTTTACATGTAGCCCTTCCCCGATGTGTCTTTCCTTCATGTTTATGTGTCCGTGTACAAGCTCAGATTGTTGTGCCTCACGAAACGAAAACGTCAAAATATGCAAATGCAGCACATCATTATTGACGGATTATCGATGGATGGGTTTTAAGTTTCTCTCGTCTTGCCATTGTGTGTCTCTTTCCGAGGCGTGTCATCGATCGGTTTCCGGGGCTTGTGGTGTGGTGCGGTTCTGGGCTTTTTTTGTCTATTATATCCGGTTTTGAATAACCAGACTCCAAGGAGCGTAAAAAAATGTCAATCGATTTTTTATACCCTTTTGTGCATTGTGAAACATGTATGAAAAAATAAGGATGTCTACTTGAGCAATGATAATGAGCAATCTTCTCATGAAAGAAGCGACAGGAATAGGGTCTGGGTATCGATTACGCTTGGCCACATCCTGTAACTGTAGATGAAACAGTACCATCGAAAATATGAAAACCTATTTGTGTAACAACTTTGGAAGGCAATTTTGCAAAAAAAAATCAAACTGATGTATTCTTCCATTCCATGTTTAGTTCCGAGCTCAAAGGATTCACCTTTTCAACAAAAATTCAGCTCATTTCACCAAAATTTAAGTTAAATCACATTACAAAAGTCGGCACTTTTAACCGCTCGCTATTTGACCAACTTCAACAAAAAAATACGATCGTCTGATTTCGTTAAAAGTGCGCGAACTGAATACGAAACTAGAAATGAAAAGTTAATGTGATTACGGGAACGTTTACAGAGTCGAATCCCGAAAGCCTGTGCTCATTCCAGAAATGGCAAAACGGCAGGATCGATACGGTAAGAATCAGAACGTTCTGCAGCATCATCACCGTAATTGAGAGCAAACTAGATCGAAATTGGGACAACGAACTTAGCCGTACCTTTATCCTCGCTAGCCCGAGTCTGTATTTTATAACGAGTTCATCAAACATGCAAGCTCCACGGGACGCTTTTACGCATCGGTTTATGTGTGTGTGTGTGTGCGAGTGTGTGGGTCCATCGGGGAATAGGATGACCCGATTTTGTCGATTTCATCCCAATAATCGATTTTTGCCAGGCAAAGAAATAGAACACTACACCCAGGAGAAAATGGTAAAACGGATTTTTAGACCGAAAGCGATAGGTGAGAGCATATACTAGTAGAATAATTGAAAATGTGTGTGTGTCTATCCGGACGTGTACAAATCGAATTCCAAAGTAGCCCTCTGCACAATGACGGTTGAAAAAGGCTTCTCGTTTTACTGTAAGAATTATTACTTGAGAAACCATTTCGAAATAATTGAAATGGCATGAATTGCGAGTTTCACCCAATGTTCACACAGAAAATTGAATTGTTACAATTGTAAGAGAGGCAGAAAAAAAACCTAATGAGTACTTCCTTTTTTTCTAATGCCCCAAACTGAAGTGCTTGCTGTTCGGCACTTCAAGATCGCAAATCAAACTCCAAGTTGCTGCCTTTCCTGGTTGGTCATATTCAATATTTACGACTCTGAGAAAGAGAGGATGTTTAGAAGATTCAATTAAAAATAGACAAAGAAAAGGACTTTCCCGATTGGGAAGGATTCGTTAGCCCAAGAAAGTCCTTTCACTGTATTTTGTCGGCCACCGTAGAGCCACGGATAACGACGGGCAAAACGGAGGCTTGCTAAGCGCAGATCAATAAGAGTCACTCGGGAGAGAAAACCCAAAATTAACCTTAAATAAGGGATCAACAATATCGCCAAAGAAAGGAAGGCTCATAGGGCGCCATGCGAAAGTGAAAACGATATTACTTTCTTTGGGATTTATAATGGTAGCATGTTTTTTTTTCTTGGGGGGATGAGTTAGAAAGATCTTAAAATTATGAGGGAAAACTCCCAGTTTTTTAACAGTAAAAAGGGCAATGAAATATGTTTCGTGCTTCGCAATGGGATCGCATAGAGAAAGGAAAAACTGTATTACGTTGAGCCAGCTTTTATGACTTTGACCAACCGATTTGACAAACAATGTGCAACGCGTACCATTTCGGCGGGCTAATCTAGGGCACGGCGGACGGGATAGTTCACCTTTTGTTATAAAATTATTCAGCACAAAAACCCAACTCAAATAAAGCTGTCGATCGGTGAGTGAGAGCATTTTTTTAAGGGTTTTGATGCCAGTTTTTTACAGCAATTCATGAAAAAGAGGAAGATACGGGCATTATTAGAGGCGTTACTTGCCAAAAATTGATCCTTGTAGAGTAACAATACATATTTCTATACTGCTGAGAACGATCATACTGTTCTTTCAAACTCTTTTGGGTTAAAAAATAGAATGAACGTAATAGTATAATTGGATTTTAAAATAAAAGAAAAACTGTGACGCACATAGCAAACTCTTTTCAAATACCTTTTTTTTAATGCGCAGCAATCCTCCAATATTTATAATATTATCTATTTCATTTGATGAAAATGAAAGTTGGTGGAAGGAAAAAAACCATTCCATCACACTCAGCGCACAGCACAAGATGCGTCAACAGATAATGATTAATCTTCTCGATGACACCCGTTTCAGGTATGAATGTACATTGAGAAAAAAACACTGTTATCACCATTAATACTGCCATGACTCAAATCTTTGAAGGTTTGCAGCCCATTAAGGGACACCATTAGGACATGCAATACCATTCCCTCAAAAGTACATTCAAAGTCATACGAACATATTCTCATAATAGAAGAATTAAAAAAGAAACGTAAAAAGCACCGAATGAATCCTTTAATGGTTTCTTGCCAACTGAAGCAATCCATTATAGGTGCAATTAATGTACGTACATGGAGAGAAAACATACTCCACAGTTATACACCGAAAGCCATATGGGACTGGTTCTACTTCTACTTTGTTGTAGCCTTACCAGCCGCAAAACCACCGAAAGCAACAAATCGTCCCACAGCACAACAAATCTAAGTGTGAATTAATATCCCAAATTCCCTAATGGCGCACCTTCTCCAGCACCTTCCAAGGCACCAAGGCGAGATGGAAGAAAGTGAAGCTACCTTCGCATCAGATATTATGGAGCAATTAAAAGACACTTAAAGTTATTTATGATCGTACTTCCTGCTGCTTCGCGCGCTATGTTAAAGTTTTGTAGTTGCGTTTTTGTTCACCGCGGGCTTTTCACACAAATCCTTGCACACTTTCTAGGATACATTCATCAAATGCCCATAAAAGTGTTGCCTAGCACACAAAACTTGCTCCCTGCACTAACGCAACACTGATTTCATACTGTTTTATGGATGGCTTTGAGTCTCAGCATCACACAAAAAGATGCTTAATTGTTCGTGACAGTTCCGTGCATTTCCGCATTGTCGCTGGCGATTCGCGGATTTTTCAATTCCCAGGATTGGAAGTGCGCATCAAAATCCTGTTTTTGACGCAGTTTTTTTTTTGCTGTCCTCAGTTTGTTAATTTAATTTTACTGTTGCCAATTCTGCGTCCAGAGCATGTTGCATTTCCAACTTCCCAAAATCTCTTTCACCCCGAAACGGGCTTTGGTGTGGTGATTCGCGCCCAAAATCCGTTGCCACCGTAGGGAAAGGTCAGCCGTACGCGATGCTCTCGCCATGTCCAGCACGGTATTGCGCACATTTAATCCATCACTTCCGCATTCGGGCATTGGGTAATGGGAATTTAATTTTGGCAAGGATTTTCATTAATCCCCAATCCCTCACCCTCCGGTTAAAATCCATAACCGACGCATACATTCGCATGTGCAGTGCCGCACACGCATGTATCGAGAGCAACATCTTTGAACCGGTTTGCCAGTGGCCAATGGAATGGAAGCCGCGATGTTGGATATTTAGCCACATTTACCGTGGGCTTTTCACTCCTCGAAAAGAATGCGAATGTGTCCGTGGTATGTTTTGGGTACAAAGGTACAACAATGGGAAAGCCGAAAAGAATGAGGAAACTAATTGGATGTGGCTTGTTTTTCGCTCACTGCCTGCCTGTCTGCCAAAAATTGCATGAAAAGAAAGCTAATAACACGGAAGCGCTTCCCTATTTCTTGCCGGTCTGCACACAGCGCTGTAGGCTGCAAGGATGAGCAGAAAGGTGCAATGAAATAGATGGTATGAAGCGTAAAACTTTGGACCCGACTCCACTTCGGTGGCCTTGTGCGTGTTCTTGCACACACACACACACGCAACACAAACCGGAAATAAATATTTTGGTTAACCTGGATGTGCAGATTGTGGCTTTCCATGTTGTTTCCATTCGACGCTCATTGATACAGTTGTCCATTGCACAACCGTCCTTGAGCTTCCGGATGGAAAGGAAGAAAAAAAACTTTACCCAACAAATCCTCCATCAGCCATCAGTCAATGGCTGTTACACAGAGTTTTTTTTGCTCAAATTCCTTTTAGTTCCTGCACATATCCATCACCTGGTTGACATGTTTTAGGGATTTTTTTCATTCCTCTCAAAAATTTTGCAATTTTTGTCACAAAAAAACACATACGACACAACCGCTTGTCTCAGATTCCTTCTCGAAGAAAGCCCCCAAATCATCAAGCTGTTGCGCGCCCGGGTCCGAAGGATTGTGCTCTGCCCTGTTGCTGAGAGAGGACTTTGTGGCTTTGATGCCTTTATTTGTTTGAACAGATGTCTTTGGGAAGGCTTTATCCGGTGAAATGGTAACTGAAAAGGAGAGTAGCCAAAAAAAAAATCCTACACACAAAAAGGATTCAATTTCGATTAAGAGACGGATCAAAACTGAAACATTAAATACAGGAAGAAAATAAAACCGCAAGCAAGCAAGCGAACATTTTGCAGCCGTTGCGCAAGATTTCAATCTATTTGTTGGTGAAACTTTACCCACAGTATCCAATGTTTGCTGCGGTCCTTGGCTTGGGGTTGCGTGTTGTTTGTCCTTGAAGTATTTTCTTATCTGATTTAAGGAATTGATGAGTTTTAAACGAGTTAATCCTTCCTACTGCGGTGGCTGACAAAAGGCTGCAGATTACTTAGAAGAAAATCACAGCTGCGTGAAGCGATACGGTTGAGATCAGTGAGCAAAAAAACACTGCTAGGAACGACATGGTACAAAAATGGAATAAGTTTTAAAGTAAAATTGTCAAATGAAATATTAACTGGTTTTGGAAGTAGATTATATTTCTCACATTTTTGTATTGTTCTGAAGACTCCTATTCTATTTCGCTAGATGTTGTGTAACATGTGTAACACTTTGAACAATTCAATTTGTTTGTTTTTAATGCGTTAAATCTTATATTTATTTGGAGACTAGCACAAGCAAAACAAATGCTTAACCGGTTTGAGGAAAGTGAAAAACTATTCCACTCAAAACACATGACCTATTTTGGGTTCACCATTTTTAAGGATACCTGCTTCTATTCTATTCATCCCATTCACAGGAGGTACTGACCAAAACTGACCGATATATCCTAACGCTTTCTAGTTCCGTTGCTAACCCCAAACACTCGATAGTGCAATATGACGTCCGGTTGCAGCCAACAAGCTTGACCACATTTCCCTCGCCGGTCGTGAGCTCATGAATAACATCATCGTCCCTCTTGGCTAACGTTAGCTAATAGCGCATTGCCTAGGTCCGGACGTTTCTACTGGACGACTTTATCTGCCAATCTGCACGGTACAATCAATCAACTCACTCAACAACGAAAAACGGTGCCCAGTTTTTGAAATTTGGACTGTCCCAAAAAACTCAATTTCATCGTTGACCCCTTTTCTTTGTGGAGTACCGACCCGTACGACAATCTGCAGTGTTCTACGAGTCAAATGAAAGCTATCCGTTCGTCAGCTAAAAAAAACCAGTATGTTGGACAACGGTCTACAAACTGCTTTAAGTCGTGTTGTTATCCAGGGTTTAGAAGTAGTTGTAAAAATGCACTGCTTTTATTTGAGAGAAGTACAATCCTTTTTCCATCGGTGGCTCAGGTAGTGACCTCAGTTTGGATCAAGAACCTTATCAGCCGTAGATTAAGGGTTAGTCGGGACTTTTGCGATTCACGGGAACTGACCATGATGGTTAGCCAATGTAAATCTACCCAAGCATTGTACAGTTGGGCAGTGGTGCATGGACAATCTGCAGTTCCCACCGTGACAACAGTACGTTCATATGGAAAAAGTCCTGCAGTCCCACCATAGAAATTCGAACTAAAAAAAGTGTTGGAATACCTTCAATGAATAATAGCGTGAAGATCAACAACCCGCAGCTAGAATCAATATTAGTTTTGCACTCATTTAGCGTCCATGATTGGCGTTTCGGTGCATCCACACCAGAGAAAACTAACCTAATTCTTGACATCCCGTACTAATGTCACCGCCAGCAGGGGGAAACATTGCGCTAAGATTAATCACGATACAATTTATCAACCTCACTCATGCTCTCTCCTCTTCCTTTTGAACTGAAACTGCAACGCTGCATCGGGTAGCTTGATCAAATCCTGCTACAACCTGGAGCCTTTCGGAAAGCCGACAAGCCCATCCTAAAACATCGTTCCGAATGGGAGATTTGAAACGATCGTATGACAAATGTTTACCAATTTATCACCGATTCGATTGACCTGGATTTTTGGTGTGTGTGTTTGTGCCTCGCCTAGCACGGGAAAGGACCCCAAAAGCCAGGCGCATCGTTGGTAATACAACCGCATCGTCTGTCCACCACCGAGAAGAGAGTGTTTTGCGTACGCAGCGACATCGCTCCGAGAATCCCTGATTGGACGTAAATTATGGGCAGGCAAATATTTGCACAAGCGAGAGAAAGTGAGCTGAACCGTGGCGAGATTAGGACATTGGCAATTGGGCACAACACACTGCCGGACGCGCTTATTAGGGTGCCCGATTGGATGGGCGTTTGCGTGTGCAAATTTTGTCACGTAAACGGTACATGCCTCATTATGTGCCAGCGTTCAGAAGGCTGTGCTGGAATTTTCACAAAACAGACATTGAATAATTAGACCAATCGATCGTTGCGTTTTGCGGGAATACAGCGTGGGAACGATTGTTTTCCATAAGCTTGGATAAAGAAAATGGCCTTCTTATCACACGCAAACAGACCTCCGTCCATCGTGCTTAATTCCGTCTGTTTGAGCGTAAATCCCTGCCAGCGCGTTTGAGTTTGTTTAGCATCTACGACCAAAAACATGACTATAAACCTATCACAACCAACGGATTAGAAGGCATTAACCATTCATCGAGTTGTCATATTTAGTTGAATTATGACCGTTTGCCCTTTTCCTCCTTACCTTGAGTGTCCGCTCTGCTCCGAAGCGAACCGAGTACTTCCTTCCAGCCGTTCAAAAGCGCGAAAGGAAGCGCGACGACTTCTGAAGGAAGCTCCGTCGCCCGACGGAGTAATCACCCTTCACGAAACCAGCAAAAGTAACCGCGTCAACTCATGCGTATCCTTCCACACAAACGGCAACACACGAAAGGGGTTCGCTTCCAGCCAAACACCTAATCGCCACGGCGCTCTCGACCTTATGCACAATTGCGCAACCCCCCATCGATTAGGCGACCGAAAAGGGCCGAAAGGATTTCTCGAGCATCTTTCCCGTCCACAGCTAGTCTTCTGCTTTGTGTGTATGCTGATCCGGGCTGATTGCGCACTGAAGAGCTCTGAACCCTGGCACAGCAAGCGCGATTCCAATTTTATTTATTGCACTTTAATGGTCGATTCACGTCGTAAGCCTTGCGCTCTTGGAAGTTGCCACATCAGAAGGGTTGAGTCTAGAGTACCCCCGGTGCACAGTAAGTTCAGCAATTATGGCTCGCAACACAACCCGACACAAACCGGGTGTCTGCAGTACGGGAGACGGGGAAGTTGATTCAAATGCTTGTGGCTTCTAATCAGAATCAATCGGGTTTTGTGGCTCGAACTTTGTGCCCGAATACAGGCATCACAGTTGGTTTGTTGTCGGTCGATTGATTTATGGATGGCGATGGGTGGATTGCCCTCGGGATGACCTCGCACCACGATGGTGACAATCGCTGGGGTTTGGTAGAGTTGGTTCCTTAAAGGATTAAATCTAAGCTGAAGTTCGTAGAGACAGCCCAAGCCACCGTTCCCGATAATCAGCTTTGTCAATAACAATCCAAACAAATAGACACCACATTTTCGAGTTCGAGTATTGTGCAGCGGTATAATAGATATCAAGTTTTGAAGCACCTTCTAGAGCGGTTAAATTACCATTTTTAAAGATTAACGACATCCCAAACTGCAAAACGATACCGAGAGAAGTAAACACACCTTTCCATGATTAATTATTATTCTATAACGTGTGAGGATTATTAGCTAGAATTCGTTTTTCTGTAAATACCACAAATGAAGCAGATTAAAAATGGAACAAAACGGAATGGTCTTGTAATACGTTTCTCAAACATCCGCATATTTAAAATGTAAATCAAGATCTTGTATCAAAAAACCGTTACAGCAGGCTAGTTTTAGGTAACAGCGATCCTATTTTTGTATCAGAAATTCGTGACTAAATAGACACAAAAGAAAACCCATGTCAATGTACGGAGGATCCTTGCGCCTTTTTTTTCGTTCATTGAAAACTCTACCGCCCAAAAACGTCGCGAAATTCTTTTCCGGGACCGCTCCGTAGTAGTGTCCAATCCAACGGTTTAGCAAAATACAGCCAATAATAAAAACAAGTCGTGCAAATTTCACACAATTACACCAAACAAAGTTGGGCGCACACATTTCGAGTAGCGCTACACACCAAACGCACCAGTTTTTTTCTATAAACACACAAACACATACCATTTTCATGAGGAAGTTTTTGGTGCCTTAGTTTGGAAACCTTTGTATCCGCCGAAGCGACCAGCTTTTCCAACTAGAGCAACGCATTTTGCACAGCTAGAGACTGCCCGTCTTAAGAACACACCGTGACATGGGTAAGGTTTGGGATTTTCGGAAAGAAGGTCTGCCGTAACGTTACAGTTTTCTTACCTGCTACCTTACTTCAGGGAACCGGGCAAGATGTTCAGGAGCATCCATACCCGAGGAGGAGAACGAGGCAATAAAAAAAGGAAAATTCATACCCTCTCTACTTGCTCTGTCCCGGAAAGGTTTGCTGTTGTCCAAAAATAAGATCTGACACAGTGTTCTACAGTGTTCTCCCCTTCATAAAAGTTGCAACGGGCGCTGAAGCACCTTGTTTTGCTGAGGGAAAAGAAAACAATAATCTTAGCACTCGGTTAAAACCAACGCTTCCGGAAGGAAGAACTTGGTTGGTTTACTAGGCAAGTACGGGCTTGCTTACGTGCACACACACACAAAATGGCGCAAAAAAAACTATTAGCTAATCAAAGAGCAACTTTTATGCTTTCAAATAATTACTTTGACTCCAAGAATTACTAATTTTAGCCGTCATCAAAGTTGAGAGAGGAACTTTTAAAAACATCCACTTGGGAAGAAGGATGAAAATGGATCTGGAGCTGTAATAACTCCCCTGAGCTACAAATCTTTTCACAAAACTTTCAATGTTATTGAAAACTTTGTACGGCACTATAGCGGGAAAAGCTTTACACAACAACGCAAACTTAGAAAACTGAAATGTTTTGCAAGATGACGGTACAACGAGCCATCTTATACACACACAGTTTCCTTACTAAAAGGAAAATTCTGAAAGACGGCGTAGTTTCTGTGACCTACTTTTCCTTCCTAGTTGGCATTCACCAAATGGTATTTCCGTATCGCTTTGCCAGATGGAAAACACTAAACATCATTTCCCAGGTGATACGCGAAAAATCCGCCAACGACAAACAGACCGAGTGTGCGTGGTGTTCGGAACGGGATTCACGCAATGTTTACGTTTACGAGCTAGCAACAATTAGCGAACCGGCTGCTAGGGTCAGTTTCGAAGAATTTAGACATTCTTAGCACACAAATGGATTTGGCAGCTTCGGGGCGAGAGCGAGAGAGGAGGTTTTACACGCCCGTCAAACGTAGCTAATGGTTGCCATGCCATTATTAATAATGACTGTGCTTAATGGTATGGTTTGTTCCGTTCCGATTGCCGGCCTGGGAGTAGCGAAACGTTGCGGATTATTTTGATCGCAAAGAAGTTAACGCGTTAAGATCGAAGAAATTTATGTTTATTGGTTGAAATTAGATAAAGTGTAGTGCTTAGGGAAAGCTGTAAAAGAAACGGTAAAGATAACAGATAATCGAGTAGTAGAGACACAAGACGGCGGAAGTTTCCTCATACTTCCAAAAGAACGATCTTTTATGAAGTTAGCAATACGGCAGCGATTGGAAGTAACATCCGACATTTTTTGGAAACTTTATCCTTTTCGTATCCCTATCCGAAACATCATTTTCTTAGTTCATCAATCGAAATGTACACTGTTTGACACACTGAAACCCATGCGACAAGCGCACTCGCCCAACAAAACGTCAACCCGGAACAGGCCTGCCAGCGAGACGAGACGAACCAAGACGAAAGCAAAAAAAAACTTAATTTCATTTTAATTGTGCACAATGCGCTTGTTTTGATTGTTATTTTAACAGGCATGAAATTACGACGGCCTTTTTTGCCTTCGCGCCGCACCTCTATACCCGTGTTTCTTGCAGCAGAAGTTCTAACCCTAAGCATGCAATCCTTCCAACAAGTCCTTCCAGCACAGCAAAGATACGATCTTTAAGATACGACATACACACCAGCTCCGAAAGCGCAAAAGGGAAAGTGTAGCCCCCAAAAAGCCAAACCTAGGACATGAAACGAAACGAAAATTGTCCTCTTTGATTCGGAGTCATACACATACACACGCTCGGGTACACTCTATGTCCGCGAATTCATCCTTCTCAGCCTATCGCATTTCGTCCTTTTCTGATTCGTCGGAGAGCACACATACACACTTTAAGGAAATACGTTACGACACTAGCCTGCTCAACACTGGTGCGCTGTGTGACACAAGCGAAGCGGTATGCCGGCATGTCAACCGTCCTATCAAACGTACCGGAGAGAACGAAGGACAACATGTACGTTCAGGTGACGCACGATGATGCAAATGATTTTGTACGGAAGGCACGCCGCCGAACGCAAAAGAAGGGGAATCGAATTTCGGGATTCGATTTTCAGCACAAACGATGAAAACAACACATTTCTAACCTCTCGTAGCCTTGCAAGGGGAAGCAAAACCCCTTTCGGGTGAAAGCCGCCAAGTGAAAGGGTTACCCGACCCCTTTCCCAGCATCGGTCGGTGGAAGATGTCAAGCAGCAATGTGCACGACACGCCGGTCGTTGCCGTCATCGTGCCTTCTTCCTTCCGGGGCGAACCCTCACACACCTCAACTGCAGCGCAACTGCAATGCCGCCGTGATCGAATTCGGTGCGCGCAGGAGAGCGCATGCACGATTTGCGTAACAAATTTTCAATCAGCAGCAGCAGCAGCAGCAACCAACTCGGGGACCCCCATTAGCATAACAGTTATTGCATTTTAAGTAGCACCACCACCGGCTCTCGACGTTTGACTTTAAGAATTGTGTCGCCGGCTAGAGATTGCCGTCGTAATGTGTGACGCTATAAAAGAGAAAACTAAAATCAAGTACAAAATAGAAAGGACGAATGTGCTTAAATGCGCGGGGCGTTTTGCTGTCGGGCATAATTGCAGCAACATTGCTGTGACTTTTGCCCTCAGCGGGATATGCATTTCTATACGTGTGTGTGTGCATTGCGCAGCAACATGGATTGGTAATAATTCTAATAATTGCACCAGTTCCGGGGCACATTTTTCGCTTGCAATTCAAGAGAGCGTTTTAATGGGAAATGCGCACTCTAATTGACGTTCCCGCTTGTTGGCAAAATAGTGTTGCCAAAAATTTTTGCATAAATTAAGAGGCCGTCGTCCTTTTGTTGTCGCGCAAGATTTACGGGGTCAGCTAGTGCGTGAAAGTGCGCAACAACAGCACGTTGGCTTGGGTGGTTGGTTGAACTTTAGCATTTAGGATTTCCCATGGATTCATGGTGGGAACAAAACGAACGTCCCGTATACCGATCATCTAGCGTTTTATCCTTTTGACCCTTTGATTTCACAATAAACACACAAATCATCTTCCGGCTAAATCCCATGAGACGTTCTTATTCTTCAAAAAAAGAAACCCACTTCCGCTTGCAAGATCATCCGGATACATCCCATATCAGAATCTGCATGTTAATCGGGCGCACAACAACATTGCGCCCGAAAAACAATATCCTCAAGCCTTATGTTGTGATAATTTGCCGAACAGAAGATGCCTTTCCCCATGTCAGCATTAGGATAGCAAAATTAACCCTTTTCCGAATCTGTCGAACCTTGAACCTGGGAATTGTTTGTTTTCCATTGCCGGTCAAATGAACAACGCAGCGTGTTAAAGTGTTGTCGCACCTTTCACCTAGATAGATCCATCAACGAATCAGCAGGATCTCATGCACACGGGCAGATTAAAATGTCCAGAACCTGCCGGCCAAGCCAAGGCCATCCATCATCTGCGTAGCGCAGCATCCTGCTTTCCGTTGCATTCTTGACCCCTTTCGTGCGGCTTCTTGACCGTTTGCACCCTCCGGGGACGTGACCCGAGCAGGGACAGCACCCCGATAGGAGTGGTCCACTACCTTCTGTCCGAAATGACCATCCTCCGGGATGGCAGTGAACCGGAACTGGACAATCAACAGCATCTTTAGCAGGGCCACAGTGCGATACAGGTTTTCGAGGGTTAGAAGAAGATTAGAAGCATTCGGGGAAGGAAGAGTGCAGCATCTAGTTGAATCCTTTTTTTTTTGCTGCTGTTGTCCTCATCTAATGCACCTAACTACCAACGCTCATGTTAGCTTACAATTGATTACAGCGGCGATTACAAGCGGTTTTTCGTCGGGCGTAACCAAACATCGCGCCTTTTTCTCGATTCATCTGCAATACGTGCTCGGTTTTTTTTTTTCGTGCTATCTCGCACTGCTTCTGTTTGTGTAAGATATTGTGTATGCAAAAGATCCTCCACGAATGCAACACCTTAAAAATTAAAAAGGCTACCTTGCACGCTGGTAAAGGTTTACAGATTTGGTAGCAACCGTTCTTACCTCATCAGGGGAAAGAAGGAAAAAAAAAACTATGTCACGCTCAAAACTTTCGGTAGCGGCGAGCGCGAACTCACATTAACAATCCTCGTCGAATTTGAATTTTCGCTTGTGATGTAAAGGGTTTCTTCTTCCCGGGACGAGCTACCCCTTTTCCACGGGGTAGCGGCGAATCGTCCTTCAGATTTCAATCTATATTATCTTGACTGTCGTTTCGTTCGCTTCATTATCTGGCTAATTATTCTTGACATGGCTGACTGACAGGCGCGACGGTGATCCCGGGCGACCAAAGATCCGCTTTTTTTCATTCTTGCTTTCCGTGGCCACCCTCCTTTCATGCACGGAGCGCTTCCTTCCGATGCACAAGGTACGCTATGCCCCTGTCTTTACGCTTAATGTGAGATAAACCATACGCTGAGGTATGTGTGTGTCTTCCCGTCCGTTTGGCGGGAACGGGTAGTAAACCGACGAGGATGGGCCACGATGTTAATAATCGACCGAAACACTTTCATCCCATACCGCGCGAACCTTCCCTTCTTTCTTTGGGCAGGAGAGTTTTTTTTTTTCTTGGTTCTTCCTCAAAAAGGTAACGAACGAAAAAATGTAAAAAAAGATTGTACCCTTTCGACGCACTTCTGTTTACTGCTACTGTTTATGATTTGTTGTTGCCTACAAGACAAAACAGACATATTGCTGCTTGGTTGAGATGCCCCGTGGCAACCGGGCGGCCCTTCTTCCCGAGATCCTCCCAGTCCGGGATATCAGTTTGATTTGATTGCATCTTGTACGGATTCTGGGAGGTCTTTTGTTTTCTTGATATGTTATGAAGTTCTGAAAGAACCAAATAAAAAAAACTGTTTCAACCTAGACAAATATTTGTTTCCTTTCCACAGCTCTGTTTTGCATGTCCTAAAACAAAAAAAAGGAAGACATTTCCTTTTGAGTAGGAAAGCTTTTTTCGGTCCGAAGCGAATCGCTTAAGCAAATTGAATAATGGAAATTAATTCCTACGTAATCGCATTCAACCACAACGTTTGCTTAGAAAATTGATATGGGTTTTGTGTTTTTTTGTTGCAAGAAATCTGATCCAACGCCATCTCAGAATACGGTTGGTTAAATCAAATCCAGAACCCCATGTTTAACGTTTTCCTGGGAGTTTAAATGTCTGTTTTTCCAACATTACCCATCACGCTTTTTATTGATCCATTGTCCGACAACTCTTTTAATGAGATCAACGAGATATCGCATCTTAATGCCTGGAATCCTTCCATCCCACACGCAAAACGCAGGCCCACTTTATCCTGCCTGAAATTGACACGCCAATTAGCTAAACTAGGACACTACGCAAAGCCCATCCACCAGCGCCGACGGAGCGAACCCACGTGACGCGCAATCAAATAGCATCCGGAACGAACGAAAAGGCAGTCGTCCATCGCTCGCCTGCATTCTCGAGTCCTTCCGCGACTTTCCGCACATCCGTTTTACAAATGGCCGTCGAACACGATAAGCATCAGGCGGAAGATTCAAATGAGGCGGGTGGTCCGGGGATGTGTCCTACTTTCGCGTTTATCTGGAAGGCATCGCCCCAGTCCGCCCAGTTGCCAACTCGGTAGTGCCATGTGAAAGTCTTTTCGAGCGATGTTCGACCCCAAAAGCCTCGATTGTTGGATTGTAGGATTCAACTGCATCAAGCGCTGCACACTGCTGGCGCATTAGTTTCTGCCCGGTGCAGTGGCGTTGTATTTCCGGGGAAAGAAGGGAAATGAAAATTAGGACACAGCTTCTGTGTGGAAAGTGGATCTTTGTGCATGATAGTTCCGAGGAATACTATCACCATTAGAGCCTTTTGGATACAATGCAAATGAGTAAACATTAAAAGGCCTTTTACAGCAATGTATCAAATTTAAACCATTTAGCGCACTAGATCTTTAGTTTTGAGATAATTATATCTGGGTCATCATCACAGGAAGGCATACTTTACGTTGAAACAGATAAACTATACTCATCGCTGCCGAGTCATTGCCTTGAAACCCCTTAACCGATCCGTCCATCTTTAGGACGCGGAAGCATCCTTTGACTTTCCGTGCTGTATTCGTTTCTAGTCACCCTTTGCGAATGCAGCCATCGTTACCTCAAAAGCAAAGACAGACCACCAGGCCGTCGTGACGCTTCATTATGCAAATACAATGGGTTTCGGGCGTGATAATGCCCGGCTTCTCTGCGCTCGGTCGTCGTCGGACAGCCCGGGTCCAGGGGCCCCGATCGTTCGGCTGCATTCGCTGCGGCTTTCCGTTTGTTTAGCTGCTGCAACACACCATTGCTAAAGGATCACGCGCGCACCGCGCCGTAATCCGGAAGTTTAGATCGTGTTTTTATACACCTCATTCCTGCTGCACTACTAGGCGAGCTGAGAACTGTGACCTGAGAATGAGCTGTTTGTTTTCTTCCGATACGCTGTGCATGTCAAAGGGATGCGCGCGCGCGCATGATGGAAAAAGTTTGGTATGGAAATGAAGTTTTTGCACCGCTCGGCGTGTTTTTAGGAGTAAGTGTTTCAATCTCCGCTTAGTGGTGGTGGCCCCGTGTTGTTTGACGTGCAGGGAACTGGAACCGGTGGTCCTTGGTTGTGGAATGCGGCAGCAACAGCAGCAAAAAACTGCCCCAACATAATATGAACAATGGCTTGGTGCGCCATGGTTTGACATCGCAACGCCAGAGAGGCGTTGTTGCGTGGCAGTTGCGCCGAATCGTTTGTGTTTACCTGCGGAAAACGGGGCAAGAGAAGCAGAAAAGAAAACAAAAGAAGAAAGATTAAAATAACCATCATTAGGCAAATGATGTGGCGATGAACCACCCTTTTCTTTTTTGCAAAAAAAAAACTCGATGCAAACTGAAACCATTCAAGAATTTGCGCAAATTGCTCTGCCACAGACGGTGCGTGAAAATTGCCCACCCCATTGTCAAATGGGTCTTGGAGAGGTTGTCGTCACCACATTTGACAAATTTGCAAGCTTTTGGACAAGCCGTCTGCTTGTGGACAAGTTTGTGGGCAGGTTCTTGACGGCAGTAACCGCAAGGAAACAATTTGCATCGTTTAACAGAAGGTGATCTTTTGCGGTATTTTTGATGATTTCAGTAATGCATCGGGTCGGGTGGCAACGACGAAGAAATGCTTTTGATGATTGATTTTATGATTTTTCTTATAAACTTGTACAGTTTTAATGCCATATAAAAAAAATATAAATTCTTTCTACATCACTCACTGGGATGAAACAATGAAATGATTGACTTGGTAATGAATGCACAACAATTCCGAGATGAAGTCATTTAGCAGGACTCCCCGCTGCTATTAAACGATGCTGCTTCCTATCTTCAAACAGTGTACTTTTCGTTCCTAATCGTTTTACAAACACAAACACACGCTCGCGTACCCCACGTTAGATGCATTTATGAATGTATGATCCAGCATGACGGATAAGATACCGCGCGCGTGTACATCGCTGCTCCCTGGTTTTCCCAGGTGGCTGCTCAGCTCGCATCAATATTAATAGCGCACATGTCCCACGGGTCGGCCACGGACCACCAACGGACCCTTCCCGCTGGTGTACCGCTAATTAAACGGTCACTTCAGACCGGCGGCAAGCGAGCGCGTGCAGAGATCCTTCGCGAACGCACCCGCCGTAGCGCAGCGCACCGCGGTCTTAGGGGCCCTTTTTTCTGCACGCATTTCATGCGATCGCGCAACCGATCATGCCCCGTCAGATGGACGTGAAGAAAGGATAGCCAGGAAGAACAATGCCAACAACAAAAAAAAGCCCTTTGGAACCTTCGAACCATCTTCTGCAGGACGAAGGTTGTCGTGCGCACTGTGTAATTTATCTTCCACGCATCACGTGCCACACACACACACACACCCTGCGCGTAGTATAGTGGTGTTCGGGTTAAGCGTATTCCCTTCTCCAGTGCACGGTACTTAAGCATGGCTCGCGATCGCTTATCGTGTCGCGTGCGGAACATTACCAGAAGTTGTCGAAATTGTAAGCAATTTCAAGTATAATGTTATTCACTTCGTCCTTCGGCTTTCGCTTGCGTTACTTGAGGTAGTTTTTTTTCGCTTGCTCCTGCTTCTTTGATGTTTTGATGAAATGAAAAACTTGAACCACTTTTAACCACCTTCTCCCTGTCCGTCAAGCAAAATTCCGGCCATAAAGGATCCAATTTGTTTGCCCCGAGCGTTCTTCACATTTCTTCTCCGGTTTCTTTGTTCGCGTGGAAGGATTTGCCCCCCAAACACACACACGTTGAGCAATACAAAAAAACCTACTCCAGCTAGGGTGGTTTAATTGTTCGTAATTTGAGGTTACGTCAACCAAATTTGTTTGACGAACCGCACAAAAAAAGGCGAAACCGAAACTGGAACGGTTCAATGCCTCGCACGCCGCGCAAGGATAAGCAATCGACGGAAACCACGGAACGGAATATTATCCTTGGCCGCAGAGGCCCAAGGAAGGAAGCGTTCGCGTCAGGCCGATAAAGCAAGCTTTTAATTCAACTTAAATGCAATTACTTGACCTTTCTTTATTGAGCGATATTCTAACGCTATTACACTTTTGTGGGAGTTGGTTTTTTTTGGGTCGTCATTTTGCGTTAAACATTATTGAGCGAATGATGAGTCATTATGGACTTTTGTGTTTGTTGTTTAAAGTCATTATCGTCTCTCTCGAAATGTACACCAAACCGGTAATGGCTATTAAATGCCATCACATCTGGAGCTGTTTTTTTGGAAAGCTGTTTGTTTTTTGTTCATATGTAGCATTTTTTGTGACATTTTAGCTGTATCTGCCAGGAGAGTTGAAGTAATAATTAAACGACCGTGCCTCAAAACAAATAACCGATGGTCCAGATGACGATGGAATAGACATTAACTTAATGAAATAGTATCATCTCTGCCGGGGCTTTCACTCATGTTCCCTCATATTCATTTATGATCTGAACCTTTTATTGCGGCTATTGAGTGAATTGAATGATTTCCGATTTCAGAGAACTCAACAATGAATTCTAAATGTTTGAAAATCCAAAACATTTCTTCAATCCTAAAATACTCATAGAATTCATTCAATGAATGAATGTTCTGCTTAATAAAAGTGTGTAAATAAACCACGAATCTTACGTATATTACACAGAGTGTTCACACTTAACGGAGACCGTTTTCCAACAACATTGCGCAACCATCATTCACCCTTGAATTAAAACTAGACCCTCTGAAAACGCATTTGACGAAAGTGATTGCCTGTCGAACGCGTGAGATGTTGTTTGTTTGTACGATTTAATTCGATCCACGTCGAACCGTCCCGTCCGTCCGTTCTTCTGTTCCTGCCAGACCGGAGAGGGAGCTTCACCCGCCAGTGCTAGCCACCGTGCGTTGGTCCCTGCACTACCTATTTACATATTTTATGGAACTTTATCAGCTGCCGACATCATTAAACGGTGCATTCGCGTTGGACTGCATGTGCAGCAACGTGCAGCAGCAACAGCAGCCGCGGTTTTCCATCTTTGGGACACTGTTTTCCCCGTAGTTGTTTTAATTTCATTTACCCCCTACCATGTCATTCGTATTGCGTGGTCTCTGCCTGTCCAACAGTCATCATCATCGAAATGCGTAGAGAATGAGAGATGGAAAGTTATTGCTTTTGGTGGAGAGTTCCACCGCCCGGTACCGTATGTATGCTTCTTTCCCCCACCTTCGGGATGCGGATTTAAATACAATAAATACACATAACGTCGAACGTCGGGGTTCAGAGTTCATTAAACGAATCACAAAAAAAGGATAACGCAACAGAAATAAACCGCCACAGGATCGAAACGCCACAGCGGTGGATAGGTGGCACACGGATGTACCAACCAGCCAAAAAAAGAGTATGACATTAGCATGTACTTTATTGACACACACCACTTCTATATCCTGTCAACCGGAGAAATGAGATGCATCGAATGAGGATTCCTTTTTTGCTTTCGCTCTCTACCATACCCTTTCGTGGTTTTCCGCATCAACGATCGCGAAAGAATAAGATCGCAATCGAACCGCGATAGCGTGTGTATGTGTGTGCATGTGGCAGTCAACAGCCACAGTTGGTGGAGTGTGTTTGTTCAAATAGAGTGATGGTAGAGAGTAACTCTGTTTGACATCCTAGTGTTTTTTTCCTGTTTAGATTTGTACTGCCATGTTCCAAATGGTGTTATTTATTGCCTTTTAAACATATACTCTAGCAGCTCATTCGTGCATAATAAATGAGGTAGCATTTTGTTTAGAATCCTTTTTGTCTATTACGTGTCGAACCGTTTGGCCGAATGAAACGCTCTCATTTTAACGACGTTACTGAACGGCAACATGTGTTCGAAGGGATTTTTTTCTATTTAGACAACATACAGCATGCACAGAAGGACACCACAAGGAAACTTGCAATGTGCCATTTAGATGTTCAATATTTGATCAACGTTCAATGTAACACGATACCTTAAAAGCCCGGCCAATACACTGAAATCCATTAGAAAGTGTGCTAAAAGGCAAAAAGAGCCCACCTCCAACACAGACAGGTTCAACACGAAAAGACATCTAGAGACACGAACAATGATGATTGATTTCCTTGGCCTTGCGGAGCCCGAAACCCACCGAATATCCCACAGGAATAAAAGCATTATCACACAATAAACAAAGCCTCACAGTAATGAAGGGCGAACGCGAAAACATAGCATCTTCAGAATCAATGTGAGAAAAGCAATAAAACGGGAATCTTCTCAGCGACCACCACGAAACACTGGCGCTGTAAAATGCAGTTTATGATTGTAATTTATACACTCCACTAAAATGGGCATAATAATAGGCCATAATAGTAAACACTGAACATTCGTTGAGCAGCCTCTTTCTTCTACCGGATGAAAACGATGCGCAAACATAACGATAAAGAGGGACATCTTCCTGTCCATGTTGTCCATCAAAGTGAAGCCGAGCGTCCCCGAGCGAGATTCGTTATCGATGCAATTTTTGAAACAATTGTTTTGTTCGATTGTGCCACCCTCCCTGTGCCGATCGATTTCCTCCTCTCAAGTACGTGTCAGTCAGGCTTGCAATTTATTGAAATGAGAACATTTCGTACTACAATGTCCTGCGCACGTTAAAATCCATAAGGAAGGAGGAGTCCGCATAAGAGAGAAGCAAGAAACATAAAGGTGCACACTATTCGAACATGGTCCTTCATCACGGTAAGATGTCGCCTGAAGAGTGCGATCCTTCTGGCGCTTCAAAGCACACACACCCATCCCAGCATGACACCCAGCAGCAGACGATCGATCGGTTGTCGAAAAACGGAACGGGAAAAGAATGTGTCCCATATTTCCCTCGTCACCGGCACCAACACACATCACACCACAAAGCGAAGATCCCGCGATGATGTAAGGTCGTAAGTTTTGGCGAACAACTAAAACTCGAGCACCCTCCGGCCGGCACGTCGTCTCGGGATCCCAAGAATTGACCAGTTGGGCAATTATTTATGTACCGCGCCATTCATTTGGACCTCATTTTGCTTTTTGCATAACTTTTTTTGTTGTTGTCTTCCTCTCATACCTTTTGCTACTTTTGGCATAGAGTTCAGCTTGACATCGGGGACCTTTATTTCTTCGGGAACAATGAACGAAACAAGGAAGATGTGTTTCTTTCTTTTTGGGAGTGAACATTTCCTTACAAACAAGAATACTTTTGCTGCGTTCGGTCGAGGAGTCCATCATTGTTCCAATTGTGCAGCGCATAAATTGCAATTAAAAAGATCCTCTCAGGATCGAAGTATTTAGCGAACATCGTTGAAGACCAACGACATATTACATGATAACAAGCGTCATTGTGCGATGGACGGTTTATGGGCGCTGATCAGTTTTGAAATATTTTCTAAACACTGTCAGTTACCCGAAGATGGCCGAAAATGTATCTCAAGCCGACATGCGTCCTACAAAAGACTCAACAAATCAAAGAGGCAAAGAGTTTATATGATATGAGAGGAGCAATTGGGGCATCTCATCAAATATTGATTTCGACGCAAATGTGCCTACAATAGGAGAATGTCCCAGACAATCATTTTCCCAGGAAAATAACACTGTCTATGATGTTTCTGGTAAAGATCAAACAGACGAACTACAAAGCCAATGTTCAAAGAGTTGCCATACATACTGTTGCTTCAAAGTAATGCTCTAAGGTATGTCCTTAACTACCCGTATTACCGTGAAATAGACATGTTCAGTATAATTCTACGAACATTTTGTAGTTCTGACGAACGATACATAAGATAACGAGCTAACCATAGTTTCAAATCACAGGGAAAACCTGACTATTTCCAATTATTAGCTCCTCTATCGCTATCTCAAAAGCTACTGCAAGAGCAATAGTTTTTAGATAAGCAAACCGCAAACTTGCATTGTTTGTATTCTGAAAATGATTCGAAAATGATAAAATTAGTTGATATCGCTTGCAATCATAATACCGTGAATATTATCTAAGTTTAAACCATTTCACAACTCACTAACAATTTGCCATTAAAATGGACCAATCCTCCACATCAACAGCGTATGTTCCAATCATTAACATTTAACGATGATGCCTACACAGCACACTACTCCCACAACAGCCGGTCGTTAAATCCATCATTTTGACACACACAAAACACGCGCCAGTACAACATGCGTTATCATTTCAAGCAGCAATTGCAATACCCATTCGGGAGGGTTGTTTACTCCCTCTGTACCGTGTCTGGGCCCGCCAACACAAGCAGCTAAAACCTATTTTGCATTTCCACATAAAATAATGCTAAAAATAACGTTCATGTTCAAAACACCCAAACAGACAGCAAACAAAAAAAACCAGTAGCCGTAGTATTATCCTATAAAAGGCGCATCAAAATTGCATACGGTATGTCTGTGTCTGTGTATGGGTATGCATTTTTTTCGCCTTTTTAACTCTATTTGCAATTGCAAACTGCGGTCAACGGGTGCAACGAGCTGTACGAGTAGTGCGATCGAAACCATCTGCCAGCTGTTTACGGCCGTCAGCACCAGCCGACCGGCCTGACCTCGTTGCAGTGGATGCATACAAATATGTTGATGTGCTCTTCCCTGTCCCTTCTCGCTCTTCTTGCCCCTTCAACCCATTCCGCGGGATGGACACATTTCGGTGGAGAACAGACTGTTTTAATAGCACGCGCGGACATCAATTTCTGAACCGTTCATGAAACGGTCGAACGAGATGTACAGTTTCGCGAAATGTCCTTCGTGTACAGTGCATGCCACGTTGCAAAACAAAAGGTGGACAAGCCAGGACGCGCACGATGTGACCGTTGCAAAATGGAAAATGAAATAAAATTGTAAAAGTTCGCGTGGATTGAGGACAAAAAATGACGATCGATGACCTCATTTCATGTTTTATAAAAGTCGTTTAAAAAAAGAGTCTACGAACGATTTTTTGTTTTGTTCATCCATTTCCGATGCAATGTTTCCGCTAAGGCGATCCTAATGAATACATTTTCACACATTGGCACAGTTTCCTCACATTTGTCAATCAGGTCAATCGATCGCTTCGGTCCCTCTACACTGCTCGCTTACTGTTGCCGATGTCCTTCACTCTAATGTCCTCCCATCAGGCCGTTCGGACAAAATCCGATCGACACTTGAAAAAACCATTACGATGACGACCACGGAGGTCGTCTACGCCACGGGCTGTTTGCTACCATGTGTCTATCATTAATCAAAATTCATCACCACACTGGCTCGGGCGCAACACCGGCACTCGAGATTGATCGACAATTTGTTAGCGAAGTGTCCGTTTTTCGCCTTTGCCTTGTATGTACCCAAAATGTCCACAAAAATCCGTTTCGAAAGGACGCACACACACATGGAACAAAAGGCTTCTTCAGGACGCCAGTACTCCCCCAGTCTGCGACCACAAACTAATGTCAACGGGTGAGCAAATAGTAGTAGAAGCTCAGACCGTAGGACACTGTGTATTTACCCGTCACCACGAATCGTACAGGGTGTTTCGAACAGGGTTTCAGCAAACAACATTCGATGTTTGGTTTCCTTTCCGACAGAGTTTATCGACACACACACACACCCGGTCGGGCAGTCCTTCAGTTGGAATTGCGCCGTACGCAATCCGGACGCACTAAAGTGTCATTAAAATTAATTGCATGGTGTGAAAAAAGTCATTTTGCATCATCCATCAAACGATGGTGCAAGGCTGACGGGATGGGATAATGTATGTCCAGCGTGTCGATCTTTTTCTATCAGGTCCGCAAAAAGAGAAACACAGAAACACGGGGCGACGATGTGCAAATCCAACAGTGAGCCCCTTGTGTGTGCGTGTGCAAATCTAACACATGTTTTTGGTCTACCGCTTACCGCTGATTCAACTATACGAAAAAAAGAGGGAAATAGGTTTTACTGTGTTGTTTTTGCGCAAACTTGATTCATTTTTCACCAGGACAGGGAATATTAATGTACGTATAGAGAACAAACAAACACTCTAAAAAGGCAACAGAAATCATGAACAAAATGATGAATGTTTATTGTCAATATTAAAAGGACTAGAGCGATCGATACTTGACCAAAACCTTACATTTGGAGTAATATTACCTTAGGATATTCCCACTTAACGATACTATGCTACAGAGATATATGCTCCAATCACTGAACAAACACTCGAATTAATTATTTTCCGATTTTAATTAAGATTTAAGCCTTTCATTATGCCAAGTTATATCATTTTACTCTTTTTTAATTTTCATTCCTAGACAATAAAAAAAAACAATTCCTGTCCATCTGTGTCTACCGGAGTGTTGAAAGCATACAAAACAATCCCTTCCCTGCCCTTCCTTATGGACAATTCCTCAGTGATGAAAGTGCAGTGGAAAAATGCATTCACCCTCGCATTTCGATTGCACTGCTGTCAATGCACGAACAGTCACTCTAGCCACTCTATTGACAGCTTCAACTGATGTGAGCTGTTTGACATCTTTTGATTGTCCGTTTGAAAAAAAAAAGCAAAAATCGACTTCAATTCAAACAAAACTCTTGCGCCAGTTCAATGTGCTCTCGCTGCCCACAGGAAAAAGGGTTATTATTGTCCATAGGGTGTTTGTTTTGTTTTTAAAAAAAAATATCAATTTCCATGTTTTAAAGCATAATAAAACGTTGAGTACTTTCCAGTGGCAGGACTGTTTTTCCTTAATGCTCCTGAACGATGGTGATTTTAGTTCACAAGACCGCTGCTCCTGCCTGTTGGCTTTTACTATTATTATTACACCTTTTTCCATCGCTCTGAAGTATGTTTTTGCTTTTTCCGGTCAGAAATTCAAAATTGAAACCTTTTTTTCATCCAATCAAATACTTCAACGCTCCGAATACCCACTCAACGTCATCTTCGTCACTCCGGTTTGGATCCCGGGCATCCTTCTGGTTTCTCGCGACGGTTGACGCAAAAGGATAACGGTCAGATGTTTTCATTTTGTTTAACTTTTGTAACGGACCGCAACGGGACGACTCGATGCGGCAATTCTCCCACGGCCGGTCCGTGCTGGAGCAATCCAAAAATGCGGCAAAAACGATCGTATCCAACCCACACATCCAGGACCGCGTTTCGCTTGAACTCAAACGAGTCCCGGTACGGCAAAAGGCGATTAAATCATTCAGATCAATCATCACCACCATACCCGCTATACCAGGACCAGCAGTAGCTTCTTTCTACTCTCGTCCAGCCGGTTAGTCCAGCCGGACAGTAATGCTTACCGTGGCGAAAGAAAAACCATCCAGTATCCTGCGATTTATGATCGCCCAGAAGTGCGTCGGTCGGTCGACCCGGTTCCGTTGTCCGTCAAGCGCAACTAATTCGATTTCGATACGAACCTTCCAGTGTACCTTTCTTGCCGCTTGCAAACTGGTGCGTACGTCTTTGATCGAAAAATCATCATCCATTGCTGATCAAATACCCACACACACACAAATACCCAAAGAAATCAATAAAGTTGTCACCAGAAGCAAGAAAAAAAGAGAAGACATTCAAACGGATTTCAATCGAACATAATCGAGAAGATCATAATTTATCGAAAAGAAAGTTACGACTCCGTTAAGGAAGAAAGCACAGCTCAATCCGGACCGTTCATTTGTGAAGGCATCGTGTCATTCAAATGTCACCAGGATCGGCGCTTTATCGCACCGGGAAAAGGTCATAGCCGGTAGCTGGCGTTTTAAAAGCAATCCTCCCCGTTTGTGCCGTTACTCATTGCCACGCCAATAGACTCCTCCAGAGCAGGGGGCATCATCAAGACTTTCCAGAGCAGGAGTCGGTCAAGAGTGTGGCTTTTTCTTGTTGGACGTTTTTACGACCCATAAGGATGGTTTTCAGACGGCATTAGAAAATGTCACCATTTCCGGGATGAAGAAAGTTGTACACATTATTGCCGCCCATTGGAACGTTCTTGCTACGGTAGAATCTTTACGACCCGTTGGGTAACTTCTTCTCGCCACTAAAGAGTTCATAAATTGTCCCACAAATGACTCTCGGGTGTGGTGTTGTGACCTTTTTTTTAAACCACCAGTTTGGCCGTCTTTTGATATACATTTTATCCTACAAATTTTACCGAGCCTATCAAGTAAGTATTTCCACAGGCTCTTGTCCAAGCGAAAACAGCCTAAAACCACCACTTTAGGCACAACCGATTGGGCCACGGCACAGCTCTTGCGGTCGTTGTTGAATAATTGACGCTTTTCGATGGAGTTGCTGACAGTTACTTCAAGCATAACATAAAACATTTATATTTCATTTACTGCTAACCCCTCAGTGCGTCTGGGAACTGGCAAAGATGCAAAGCAACATCATCAGCAAACAGAGCCCGCAAGGATCTGAGCCCGGACAGTAAACAAAACCACGCTTTGTAGAAGCTTTTCCAGCGTATCTTCGTGGGCAGCTTCAGGTACTTCAGAAATCAACAACAAACAACAGCAAA
The DNA here is from genome assembly GCF_016920715.1 of Anopheles arabiensis. Taxonomy (NCBI): domain Eukaryota; kingdom Metazoa; phylum Arthropoda; class Insecta; order Diptera; family Culicidae; genus Anopheles; species Anopheles arabiensis. Next base: position 27,521,316 of record NC_053518.1, read on the forward strand.
CCCCATTACCAAACAGGCTAACAAAAGCTATACACCCCAAAGGCGGAGAGGAGGATAAATAAAACTCGATCCCCGGGATCCCCTTTTTAAGACTCGCTCGCTGTTTGGCGAATGCAAATATAGCCATCATTTTCGACGGCCTTCATCTGCCTGCTGCAAGGCCACGCTAAAGTTTCCTTTCTTTTTACGGGCTTCCAGGAAAAGCCTTTCTTCGCAGGAACTGCCTTCTGCTACTTGTAAATCCATTTCAAATCCATGCAATAGACTATCTTTGCAGGCTTACACGCGCCGTATGGTTTGAGCACGTCATTTACGGGCTCTGTTTGTGTGGAAAATCGTAAGCGCCTCCACACCAGATTCTAGCCAAACAACAAACCGAGAGCTCTCCAAAAAGGAGATACACAATGTGGCTGTGGCTTATGTTTCAAGCGCATATATAATACAATAACCACCACGAAGAAGGGTCTAGTCTAGCTCATCGTGCTCCAACAACAAGCATTTAATGTTGGTTTGTGAAGCAAATATCCTGCATTCTTGCTAGTTGAATGTTTCTTCTTCCCACACGGAGCATCGTCACAGCAAACGCCGTGACCAACTTTTACCTAACGAGACTTCTAACGAATGTGTCCCACACACACACACACACACACACACACGCTCACACATTTCGATCCATACACTTTGCAGACACGTGCTTCTGTTGGGACGGTTCTGTATGCAGAAGCTTCAGCGCCAAAGCGCAATTTAAAGCAGCAGCACCAACCTAAATAACATTGGCCCAATTTTGCTCAAAAAGCAGAAAAGCCTCTACGATAAAAGATGAAGGTTGTAGGAAGAAGGGGACACTTTCCCCCATCCTGAAAAAGCCAACTAAGTAAACAACATCGCAGAACAGGGAAAGACGACAGGGCGTGAGGGAAGAACATGAATTTTCCTTTTGCTTGATTTCAAACGCCCCTCCGTTCAGAGCAGCCCGCAGCACCAGACACAATCGGGTGCGTGTATTTTTGGGCTTGGAAACCGATGACTCATCGCTCAGTTCATTCTCGCAGGCAGACTGCCCGGACGATTACGCCAACAGTGCTCCTACGCATCGTAATCAGGGTGTCCTTATTTTATCCACCTTCTGGCATCTTCTACATCCTTGCCGTTTGTGAATGTGCACTTTTCTTATTGGAAAGAAAAATCAGTTCGATCATGATGATGCCAGGAGTGGTGTAATTATAAGCCTGGCTTCACAATAATAATCACCGGCCAGCCATTAATACACCCTAGCGCGCCCTAGCTGCCCAATGAAGACACTTGCTGCGTGTGTTGCAATTTAATTACAATCCAATAGAACTGCTACTGCCTTTGTTTCATTTCCGAAACGGCACCTGGGATGTGCTTTGATTGACAAGTAGCACACAATTGTGGATAAAAATTCAATTAACTACACGTGTAAGAAAAAGATACTGATGAAAATAATTTAAAGAAGATTTAAGGATTATTAAATAATCCATCACCTTATTTATTGTTATTTAATTGTAATCCAACAGGTTTTCCGGAAAAGAAATGTGAAGAAATATGACAAATTAGAATTTATAATACGATTCATTGGTTATGTTCCTTTATTAAAAAGATAAAAAGAGGAAAATAGATACACATAAACCTAAGGACATCTGATAGTGGTTCTACAAGTATTGGAAACGAAATGAAAATGCATATTTGCTTCAATTTTCTGCGTCACAGAATGACGTTTTTAGTACAATCAATACAGATTGCATACCCTGTACATCGATCGGGCTAGCTATTCATTGCATACTGTACTGTAGCGTTACAAACAAAACATTGCATACCATCAGGGGCGTACGAAATGTACAAACGCAACATCATGTGAAGCAGATTGCATACAATACAGGGTGACTCATAATGTGCAGCGCCATCTATGAAATGATAGCATAAACTAGCTACACCGGTTTTAGTACTAGCTGTTGCTCTCCTTTTCTATCGATATTGAGGGAACGGATAAATTTACTTTGTATTTCAACTTCTAATTTTTGCGCTAAATTAAACAAAAATGTTTTAAAAATCACGCTATATAAACATAAAAAACATACGCAATATCTCCTCCACAATGACCCCCTACACAACCCTGTTTTCTTAGTAGAACCCATCGTGTCGTATCGATCAATGCTGGGGAAAAACTTCTAGTCAGCTGTGCTTCATAATGCGACACTCTACCGCCCCGATGATTTATCACTTCTACTCCTTTCGGAGGACGACGATCCTCTGGTTCAACTTTTGGGAGTGATTCCACGAATTCGACAGCCCGGTACCGTACAGGTACCGTACCTCTAACGGAGCAGCAGCACCACCCCTTCTCCGCCGTGCAAGAGGAGGATAATGAACGGTCGAGAAAACACAACCAACCACATCATCCCGGTCCTGAGGGGAAAACTTTAAAGGAAAGCAACCGCGTAAGCAGAAAGGAAGCGAAACTATTCCCTCGTCCTGCGTTTCTCGCTTCGGCAACATTGTGTGGCCAATACCAGGAAGAATAATTTTCCACCCCCATCCTGGCGCTTGTTTTCCACCGTAACCTAGCCCAGCCAATTCCCCACCAGTTCAGCCAGCCACCCACCGACAACCGACAATTAGATTGATGGAAAACATATTTTATTCGCTTCAGCGGAAAATCAGTCTCGGTTCGGCGGCTGCCGCCCGCACTCACACCCCCGGGAATCTAACCATCCGGGCTGGGAAACGGGCTGGGAAAGGGGTTGAGAAAATTGAACTGCAAAATACGCCTATCGGTTCCTCCCTGTGTTGTGTTTGGGTGGTGGCTCGTGATTTTCCACCACCCAGACACTGAAACACGGCAATAAATTTCCGGAGCGAGAAATAAAAAAAAAACGAACACTCCCACTGGCAAGGACAGACACAGATTTGGTGGGATTGGCGTTAGGGAAGGGACACGCAGAGGAACTTTACACGCAACCGTTTTGCCGATAAAGCAGCACAAAATCAGCAGATATAAAAAGTGTTGGAGTTTTAACAGTGAATGAGTTGATTGCTCTGATGTATGTTTGTGGGTTTTTTTTTGCAAACCAATCAAAAGCAGGGATCGACAAATTTTTGTCAGTTGTTGAAGGTAATACTTTTATTCCAGATTTGCCTTCAAATATGCTATTAAAAATTTAAAAAAATTATTGTTTTTCTAATTTTATAACTTATTTCATGTAAAATATTCATTGTTTTCTTAAAAAAAAGGCAGCTTTTCCATCTTAAGAAGATTGCTGACACCTGGAGAGAGTGAACTGAAGCATCAAATAGAACATAGTTCCAAATTTTCACTATTCTAGCAAATACGAGTCGAATAAACTCACAAATTAAACAACTTCACCAAATCCAATTAGCTTGTGATTTTAGAACCCACCGAGGACTTGGTACTATTTTCACTGCCCAACGGCCCTTGCCACAGAGATCAGCATCAGCAGCTTAAGCTTTACGCCTGCCATAGAAAAAAAGGATATCGTTAGACAAAAAAGTCTGAAGGTGATTCAGACACAAAAAAATAAACGAAACCAAAACGTCCAGTCGAGTGAATAATGTAAATCAGTGCACGGACAAACCAACCGAGACAAGACTGGGTAATTATTAAGCTACTCTCTTTCATTACGAACTTGCGACCCCTGCTCATGGATCCTTTTGCTTTCCCCGTCTTTCACAGCGCCACAGACCGCGGCAGACAGCTATGTCACCGTTGCCGTACACCTTTTTTCCACGCAAGTCGAGAACGGTTTTTCACCAAACGGTAGAGGAGTAAGCGTGATGTTTTTTCCCCCTTAGCCGATGATAAGCGCCACCACCGTGCGGTAGATGGCGTAATCCTCACTACCCCGCCTCCCCCACACTTCCACTACGCCCAAGTGAAGATCGCTAGACAACGACAACGTGCCGCCTGTGGGACGAATTACTCTGTCACAATTTCCGTGCCCCGTGCGACACGTGAAAACGAATCGCTACGCCTGACGTAAAAAGACAATTGTGCGGAAGTAAATTAAATCGCATGAGGGGGAGAGCTTTTTTGCAGCGCCAGTTCCTGCCAATGGCACGTGGAGAGATGTTTTTACCTTGAAGCTCTCACCCGTATAATGCAACAAGGTGGCGTTATGAACAGCAACGTTGTTGTCATTCACAATAAAATCGTATATAATGACACCTTTCAACATTGCTGTAACTGACTGGTGCTTGGTCGGCCGTTGACAACCTTAAAAGTATTAAATTAAATAAAAATAACTAATTATTGCCACCGCAAACACTGTTGAACCTTTCATCATCCTTCCAGCGCTCTTGCAAGTATTGCAAAAAGCAAGAAATAATTATGATAATGATGCTCCAATCGGTAACGACCCGATCCGCAGCCGCAGGTGTTAATTGTCACCGACAAGCATCCTTGAGCTCTTCATCAACGGCACACTCCTCGAGGACCATACACTTATCACCTTCCGTGGCAAAAGCAGCAGCGAAGCAGAATCATTCACCCTCTCCAATCCACTTTGGGTACAAAACCAGGTAGAGCCTTTTGATTACTTTTGCTAGATTTGTTTACTTTTTAACTAAATGGTGTGAAATAATCAAGGGCTAATCAATGAGTTTGCTTTGAGTTGAAATTGAAAACAATTGGCTTGCAGGGTAGCTGAAAGTTTAAACATTAAAAAAACGGAGCATTTGATAGTGAAAGACCGTGGGCAACATCCACGATGGAAGCTGTCACAGATGGTCAAATAGGTTCAGGCTTCAAAAGAAAAAAAAGAAGCAAAACGTGCCAAACTGATAATAGATTCCAGTGCTTCTTTCCGCAGAGCCAGGCTCCCTATGTAATGGGAACATAATACGGTCTTATCAACTCGAAGGGGCGTTATAATGGAGTGAATCATTGCTGAGTTTTTGTAACACTTTGTACAACAAAATCATTGAAAAAGTACTGATGATAGCACAAAAATGAGTCATTTAATTGCATGTCACTGTTCCAACCACCATCAAATGTATTTTTCTGCATGGAAAATGAAACCAAATATACAAAAGGACGACCACACATCAGACGCCACAAAACCACCGCAATCAAGTCATTCTGTTAAATTTCACCAGCAGCTTTTTTGCGTTGCTTCTCATGATCGGAAAGCCAATTAATCGGATGAATGCTCGTCGGCGGTACTGCGTGCTGCAAATATTTGAGCCTCTCAAAAAAAGTGTCCTCTTCCACCACTTGGATAATCGATTTTACTAAATTATTCAAACAGTGAAACACCACAGGGAAAGCGCGGTTGCACTGCAAAATGCGCTTCAGTCTCCGAACAGTCCGATAATGCAAAATATACACACATCCGAAACCGGGCAGGAAATTGGAAATGCATCACGGTCGGCTTTTTGTCGCTCCATCTGATCAGGAATGGGTAGCCTTTTCCTGTGTTCATTTGTGCAGCTGTGGGTAAAAAAAAAACAATACGAGCACCATAATTTGCATACAGAGCAAATGTAGCGCGCACAAAACAGGAAAGCATTATTTGCGCGCTTAAGTGATAAGCAACAAATTTTCAACCTCGACGGGTCTGCGGATGTCCGGAGACCATTTTTGGGGCATGATGTGGTCAATTAGACTCATTAGATTTCGCAGAATATAACACTTGGTGGTGTGCTAATGATGCATCATTGACTGGATGACTGTGGAGTATATAAGCTTTATATTTGTTTTTAAACAAACATTTAAAAATTAGAATAAAATAACATTAAAAAACAACATAAACGATTCCATCCACCGATGACAGCTAATCCCCATTTCATGGGGTTTCTTTGTGGTGGGCATATCATTTGATACCCCTCCTCTCACCGTACATCGCACAAACTCTAAAATCCCTTCGGGTTCACGGCTTCTCAGGATCGGAGCAAAACCGACCGAAGGAGAAGAATAAAAAAAAACCCGGAGCAATAAACAGAGAAAGACTGCCTCATGACCCGGGAGGTAAATATTTTACTTCCATTTCGCTGCTCATATCCCGGTTAAGGCGGAAACGGCCAGGATAATCCCCGGAAACGACCTCCAACGTGACAAAATACAAAGCACTAATCGGGAAGCAGGAGAAAGGGCCAGAGAGCGTGTACGAGGAACAAAAAAGCGAGCAAAAAACAAACTCCGGATAAGACCATTTCCTATCCGTCGACCACCCGGGGAAAAGGGAACGGAAAAATCGATCGATCCCCGCGCGTGATTGGAAAATGCTCGCCGCAGAGATATTTGCGCTTAACATACTGGCACTTCCTCGCCGCAGGAACGCGATACGATGGCTGCACCGGACAGGCATTCGATGAATGTAATTCCTACCATTCCTAACGCCAATGATACGGTATCTGAAGGGAGAGTTTTTAGAGGGAGAGGAGCGGCGAATGCTGGATTGAAAATCCTTTCGGTAGGGTAAAAACAGAACGGATTTTCGTTTCAACAGAGGAAAATAGTCAATTGTATTCCAAGGACAACGCGAAGATGATCCATAAATTGAAAACCCCAAAGGGAACGGCAAAAAACGATCGATTCAATTGCTTTCGAGACATCTTTATTCATACTTTTGCATTAAAAATCATTCTCCAAGGAACGATAAGGCATATTCAACCACTACAGTTCTTGGAAGCTCAAAGGGACTTCGGTGGTGCAAGACAGTTGAAAGAATGAATTATTGCGATAGTTTGCCCTCTCCTGGAAAGTACCTCTTCCCTCGGACAGCAGAAAAATATTCTTCTTAATCAAAATGTAATATAGAACTCAATCTGGATAAATGGCAAAGACATCAAAGGGAATAAAATAGCCATTACCGCGAGCGTTGTTTTATTGACCGATCGGTCGAAACTTGAAGTGCCGTTTGATGACTTTATGTAGATATAATCAAGCGGGAAGATGGCGCGTATTTTTTATTTCCACCATCACTTCAACTTAATGGCTCCTGAAATCGATCTCGCCACTTCACACAGACAAACTTTGTTGAGCATCTCGAGACGCCTGTTACAAAGTTGCTGCAAAGCTCCTCCAGAAGGACTCCCCCTCAGTTCAAACAGAGAGATCTGATTTTTCTTGTTAGTTTTAAGTTCCGGTAATACGGATAAGATACGGACGATAATTCGCTCGCTTGGTGGATACTGAAAATTACACAAACCGATAGGGCAATTAGGTAAAGCCTTCAGCCTTCAACAAACCATGACGAGAAGCGAAACAAACGCAAAATCTCCATAGCAAGCTGGCACGGCCGATGTTAGGGATGAGGCTACCCAGGGTAGGTCTCGCCAGGAAATGGAATTGATGTGCTGACCGACCGAACCGCACATGAAACGAACCTCATGCTGATTGCTCAGCCTAAACGAATCTTCAATTCCTGCCGTAACCTCTCGCCACGATGTGACCCAAACTCGGTGGGCAGTTAAACGTCAGCCGGCATTGATACAGGGTTTCCCACGATTTATTGGTCAGTTCCCATGATTTTTTGGTGCGTTCTCACGATTTTTTGGTCGTATCCCATAGATTTTTGGTTCGTTCCCATAATTTATTGGTATTTTCCGATTGGACATCAATACAATTGCACCAAAAAATTCTGGGAAACGACCAAAAAATCGTGGGAACGCACCAAACAAACATGGGAACCCACCAAAAATTGATGGGAACCAACCAATAAATCGTGAGAAACCCTGTAAGGGTGCCGCATCCAATAAAAACGGTCGATTCGGGATAGGTAAAGGAGCATGGTCCTCAGTCACAATCAACATACAAAAGACCACATGGTATCTCATCGGGCACACGTACGTATCATTCTTTCATGCCTAGCAATCCGACTTCTAGCCGGCGGTTTTCGATTTCTGGTATGTCGGCAGAATTCAGCTCCACCGTGCATCCAGACTGTGCTCTCAGCATCCAGCCTTCTTCAACTGCTTCATCAGCATCGTTCTCGATGGCATCCCCAACCAGAGCATACCTTGTACCGTTTTCTACTAAAGCTCTCGAAGCACGTCTAAATGCTTCCGGGCATCCAGATGGTATGCTGAGCGACTGTGTGAGCTGATTCTTGAGCACGAATGACGATGATGACGATTTAAGCGAAAGGTTTGGTGGTGGAGGCAGTGCCTAGCGCTTGACATTTTCCCCTTTCTACCTCGCACAGCTTATGTCACGCGCCCAAACATACTTGAGTAGGGTAGGGAGTAAGGTCTTCTTAAAAACGCGACGGGGGCTTACGAAAAGCCGGAGCAGCCGGAACGAAACCGGAGATTAAAGGCGCTTAAACTTCCGTTTCTAAAAGGGGGCTCTTCTGCTGATGCTCTGCTGCTGATTTGCTCCATCATCACATACGAAAGCTTGTAGCGAAAAGCAGGATTTAGGAATGTTTAAAACATCAATCACAACACCATTAGGGTATCTAAAAGATGTGATACACTTTTAACATACATTATTGTTTAGTACCTGCTTTGATAGTACGAATGTTTTAATTGCACTTATTGCGCAAATCGCTTCCCGCTATATGAGGTACGAAATACCGCCCACCATGAAACACAAATTATCGTACACTTAGGGGCCAATCCATTTCGTTAATCATAACTATTGAATCATTATTATTGCAACATGCTATCTCCATTTAAGTATCTCTGTACCCCGTCTGAACGCACCCAACACTTAACCTGCAACTGTAGTGTGTGTGTGTGTCTGAGGCGGCGGTGCAACCTATAAATTTGCCTCCGCAAACCACAATTGTCTCCTTCCCTCGTATCCCGCTGTACTTCAAAACATCATCCTCCATCCAAATGCAGTCGCTCGCACAATAGCACCCGCCGCATAGACCTGTCGACCGACCTGACCAAATTGCAATTAAACAATTCAGGCCATAATAATCTCCCTCACCATCAGCCTCCCCTTGACCGACCGGAGCATATATCCACATCAACCGATCATGGTTTTGGCATCGCTAAAAGTGCATGAACACGGTGGTGAGAGATAATTTCGCATGTCGGTAATGAATGATAATGTGCAGTGTTCTCGCAACGCAACGAGAGCCACGCGCCGCATGGTGCGCTTGATAATGTTTTGAAACATGCGCTCACCTCCAACAGATCGTACGCGTTGTTGCTCTGTCGGATGTAAGTGCGTAAGTATCCCCTCCCCACCGACCGACCGACCGACCGACCGACCGACCGACTCGACCCTGAACGATGGGATGCCAATGTGTCGCTACGATTTAAGCTCCCATTGAACAGTTCCGTCGTCCCTTTTTGCTGATCGTTGTTGAATGTTTTCTCATTCAATTAAGAACAACAAAAACAAAACAACTTACAAGTTCAACCGATACACACTCACAAAGCTCACAGCTAATAAGAATCGATGGCTTTTAACGTTGAAACTGATTCGCTACTGATTGGTATGCTCGTAACAGTGCTCATTATCATCACCATTCATTTTGGGGAGAAACATAAACACACGTTTTAAACACTAATTTGATGGGCATTTCATGAAAAAGTATGGCGAGTTTTAATACCGTACATTTGCATTTTTTTTTACTAGAGCAGACATTATCGACTCCATGACAAATATTAATTAAAGTTGAACAAACGTCAATCCAAGCGTCAACTGATAATTATGGCATACGACCAAGAAATTTGTCGAAAAGGATATGATTTGAGTTAAGGAGCTCAATTTCACATGTTTTAATTACCCCAAGGTTATGTATTTTGGGGATTTTACATTTATTTTCATTATTATTGAGCAAGTAGACAGTATATATACAGTATTGTAGAAGATTTATTGTAATTTTTCTGTACAATAACAAACTATAGCGATATAATATTTATAATATTTATCACACGCTTCAATAATCCTTTCTGCTACTTACAGACTATGTAATAGAACCTTGAAAGCCACCTAATGTACCAAACCAAACAGCTATGCATACCTGAAAGAAAAAGCAAACACAAATAATTAATTTCACTTCCCAGAAGGGCTTTGGTGGATTTATATTCTCCGATAAAGGATTAGATAACAAACCCCCGCTCCATCAAATCACATCAGACTGGCATAGCAGACCTGCGTAGCATTCTCCCTTGACTCTACTGATCGATAACTTGCTTTCGTTTCCCTGAACGCTATTCGATTACCAGCTTCCACAAACAAATACAGCTAAAAAATGTAACGCTCGTCCTGCCCAGAGCACATTTTATCCTCACCCCAAAAAACCCGCCAGGCAGGTCGAAGAGCAAAGCTATCTTTACACCCAAAACGAACATCCTGCGAACAATAATATCCGGTAATGTTGATCTCGTTTGACTCAATTTTCTCCGCTCGTTGGCTCGTTGGCTAACGAACAAATGGATCAAAAACACAGCAGAGCGCAGGGATTCTGCTCCCTTCAAAGCTTTCCCACTCGAGAGGAGCATCATTGCAGATCGTAATTCAGTTTCGCCCAATGTCCGGGGAGACCCCGGGAAAGGTGAATCTGGTCATCATCTCCACACAGTACTCCACAGACTACGGCAAAGCAAATCTCCAAACGAGCCATCTGTGTGCTTGGTAGAAAAATGGGAAGGAATTCCATTTTAACGTTCCACCAACTCGCCCTGGTACTGCGGGTGTGTTTTGCCCTTTTTCATGTTTTTATTTCCGATGAAGAAGCACCAGCTTCTCGCTTTTTCACGGAAATGCACAATTTACCGTGTCTCGGGGTTTGCGTCAAACGTACGATTGCTTATCGGAACAAGGTAGATTAAATTTCACACTTTATGCTACTCCCTCCGACCGTGGGTGAGATTCGGTTCGCAACGGAACAAAACAAATGCTTCATGATGGTGTTTGCACACACGCCATTTACCTCGGCCAGTGTCCATTCTGTGCCTCCGACACGTCAGAAGGCAGAGGCGAATTAAGGAGGTATTGGTTGTGCTTTGCCCAACGTATACTAAACCCACCGCTGGACAGGATCAAAAGCTTTCAACAGTCCCGGTGCGACCCGTAATGTTATGGTTTTGCAACCGATTGCTTGTTCTGTATTTTTTTTTTCTCCCACAACACAACCACCAAACCAATACCATTTAGCTCATACTAACCACGGGGAAAAAAGAGGAACTAAACAAAAACTGCCCCCGCTGGCTAGAGCTTACGAGGACACACATTTTTGCAACGAGACATTGTGCCCCGTCGGATACGTTAAATAAGCTTTTCCATTCGATGGAATTTTCCACCTTTCTAGAAAGTGTTCCTTTCTGCATGACTCGCTCAGCCCAGAGCGATTCTTCTTGCACAACTCCAACCGGCAAAAACGTGCGCAAAAAAAGCTACCCACCCACCCAGCCAGTTCCAGACCGGGCAAAAAGGACTTTGTTTGCCGTATAATTTATTTAGCACAAATTGCTATCCATTCCATATACCGGTGTGTCTGCCTTTTTACAGTTCCTTTTTCCTTTTGGTTGCTTAGCCCTCCAGCAGTAGACGACGCCGTTATACGTTGGCCCGGTGGTATCCTTATGGTACGCCGGCCGCCAGGAAGGAAGAAAAGCACTACCATTCGATGGGCGCTTTCCGACGGAAAAACCGTCGCGGCCGGAAGTAGCCGCGACGCGAAAGGTGAATTGGAGGATGTAATTGGAGAACTGAAAATGTTGCACTTCTTCAAATGATTACATTTTCTGCCACACTGGGCGGAGGGTTTGAGGATGGAAATTAAATTTTAATTTTATTGCCCCACAGCCGGGAGTGATTTAAGGGACGAGAAACGGCTCAGTTATATAAATAATACTTTAGGATTATTATTAATAGCGCAAAAGCAAAATATTTTGCAATCTGTGCAACTATTTTGCCCATAAAGTTAACTAAGAGACTTCACAAAACACTCCAACAACTCTATTCAGTTTGCCACAATTTTCACAGTGATACAACAGAGTGGCAACCGGAGTAGAAAAAAAGGCTGCTCTATGTGGGCGAGATCCTTTGCTGCTCGAGTACGGATGGCAGAACACCCAAAGGCTAAAAAAGCTCATCCTTTTTTCAGCTACTTTACCGGAAAATTTTCCCATCAGGGTCATGTATAATTAAAATTATGCTTTCCTAGTCCTTCCCAACCACCCAAGAGCTCGCTCCTTTTTAAAAAGGGTTAAAAGTACACACCCTTTCCCTGACCCAGAATGAAGCTAATGAAGTTCGGTCTACTGTTCGGAGAAGGGAGCAATGTTGCCATGGGTCACCGCGACGGATCAAGCTGAAAGCTTGCCAGTGAATGTTGCAAGACTTTGTAGAACATGCATTTATAAATTAAGTACAGGATTTCCATCGTACCTCCCCGCAAGCAAAAACACCTTTTCAAACACCATTCAAAAAACCAAACCACAAACGTGATGGAAAGAACAAAAAGCGAAGCTATACTTCCTTGCTTTTAAAATTGATAGCCCTGCTTACATTCCAACTCGTCCGTGGTTCGATGCTGGTGGTAAATTTCTTTTTTATTACCGTCGGTTTTTGCGGTCACATTCGGCCACCGAATGTCACTTTTTATTGCAGCTTGCACTGGTACGTGGGAATAGAAATGTTCTCCAGCAGCAAAACTTTGCTATAAACTAGACACACACACACACACACACACGCATTAAACAACGAATGAGCAAAGGTAAGTGCAGCGGGCCAAATTGTAGGAGCGAATAAACATTTTAACGACAACACTGTGAACTCCACCACGTCTGACTAGCGAGAGTCAGAGCTGCCGTGTGGCAAAAGGCACTGCCTGATGGCACTGATCGGTGAAACACTCTGGCTCAAAAACTTCACACTGCTGCTGGGCCCTGTGTGCCAATTGACGTTACTACTTTGTTCGAAAGTGTAGTGTAACGTCGTTAAGTAAAACCGCAAACGCGACAATGCACTTCCGCCCTCCGCTTTGCACCGCTGGCAAGTGCAGTGGATGCTGAAGTTGTCCGAAAGGTTTTACGCTTCCCTTTCCACCCCAGTGAGTACACTCCAGAGCTTGCGGGGGAATAAAAACCAGACAATAAGCAGGATGCTTCCTGGCGATGGTATCGTAAATAAAGCTATCTACATAGTATCCAGCGTATCGCGGCAAAAGAAATGCAGCGCTAGCTGAGTGGAAAACGTTGTAACAGTTTTCATACGACCTGTGTGCGCTTTCGAGGACTTTCGAGCGATGGAAATCTATCGCTGGAACGGAGCAAATAACATAAACTAGACACTGCCAGATGTTGAATGTAAAAAGTATACTATAAAACAACAGAATAATAAATTTAATCATAAAATAAACACCTAAACCGATTTAGGACCTTCGTTACAGCAACATCTTTAGATTCTCGCGTAAACAACGTATCTCCAGGAATCAACTACGCCAACCAAGTTATATTTAAACGCTATGACGCTTACAGTAGTCAGTAGTTACGCTTTATCGCTATAAGCGCTACTTAGCCAGGATTAATAGTTTATTTTCGTCAACCAGTCTTAGTGTTTATCAAGCGTTCAAATCCAATTATTGAAATATGTTTGACAAAGCGTTTCGTTGTATGGCTGCAATTACACTGTGGAAGCTTGGACATAAGAAATATTGATGTATACATTTATTTCATTGATGTCTAGATTCGAGAAAAAACATTCCGTACATCTTGAGCTCCAAAATATGTAGGTCTAATTTGAAATAGGCGTAGATGTAGATTCCACAAAATACAAAAAACTTACAATGCAAATGTACATTGAGTACAATTTGAAAGCATGGATACATCAAATGCACTACATCCAAACTTATTGACAACTATTTGATTAATTTGTAATGCACTGTACACATAATAAATGCATGTGATACTTCATTTTTTGCCAATTCTTTGTAGACGATCACATCATTTACAACTCCTATCCCATTACCATCATAAAACACCATACAGGATTTAAACTCATTTCAATACATCTTTAACACTTAAATCTCCTGCGGCTTCATCACACTCAAATCATCCACACAAGTCCATTAGCAGCGTTTCAAAAAATAAATAAAGACGACCAGCGTTCGAGGTAAACCCATTATTGGCGCACGATAGGTTTTATCACCGCAGGCCTATGATGGGTTTGAAAGCTATTTGCAAATTAGCTGCCAATCTCGCTTTTCGATGGCTAGGCTCCATCGTCATGTTCACGCCGGAAGAAGATGCTTCGGAGTCGGGGGAAATTGGCTTTCTCTTACGCCTGTCACTTTGCTCTCCGTCATACGACGACACAGGCAATGATGTCTAGGCTCGTCGGTTCGGCGATATTCTTCGCATGAACTTTTATTGAAAAGGCTGTTTTGCATTTTGCATCTTGGAATTTCTTGGAAATTTTCAGACATAATAAATACCAACAAGTACAAATACTTGGGAACGGCAAAACAAACCAATTACCCATGGAAGGATACACTCCGCCTGCTTCTGCCCGCCTTCGTTCTTAGCACGAAGAGTGCACGTGTACTCCTGATACTAGGAATCCTTAAACATAATTCTACTATCTTCTCTTCTAGACCACCACCAACCACAGTCTGGCAGGCTCTAAGTGGCTTCCCTGCTTGTAAGATCCTTCCCATGAGGAACCTACCGTGTGCTGCCAAGAATAACCGCAGACTCACCGCAAGATGTAAGTGAAGCAGCGCACGAACCGTACAGAAGCAGAAGCTCACAAACTGAAACACATGAAGATGCGATACGAAAGGAAGAACACGACATGAACATGCGGAAGGAAAATGGCACTTTTTAGACGACCAATTTCCACACCATCGGTTTCAGTGTCTGGGTAGAGTATCTCCAGAAAAGTTACCAGAAAAGCATTGAAACGTGATAAACGCACACTCTATCAGATGGAGTTCCAGCATAGCTACACAAAACACCTTCTTATACTGCTGTTGCTGATGCTAAAGTAATGTTTTCGTCAATATAGCTCGCCGAGCGACGAACTGGTTGTTCCTCTAAAAAAACCTTCCACACTTTGATAATCAACGTGACGAAAATGAATGAACCACCGCGCTATCGGACGAAAGTGAAAGTGCACTCAAACCCGTTTCGGAAGGATGCATTGTAAATGGGTAACGGGTCGTCGTACCCCAATGTGCACGCTACCCAAACAGCAAACCAACTCACCCCAATGTACGGTGACCCATTTAATCACCAAACACGTGATGCAGAGCAAGCTTCAGTAGGCTTCGGTGCTGAAGTAGGTGTGTGCAGTGCTGCAAAATGTCACCATCAATATCACAAAAAAAACTGAGTGAATCAAAAACCTTGTCAGCGTCACGTACTCAATTGCGATTATCACAGGTGAAATTCTCAAGTGGTTGTAACGAGTGATATGATTGGTGACAATTTGGGAATAAACTTTTAGTCAATCACTGTTATGAAATTTTCTGGACCAGGAGCAGCACTGTAAAATATCACTGTTTCAGTCACTAACGCTCATGACTGAAACGAACCTCAAATCAGCTCACGTACACAAGTGCGATGATCAGACGCAAGATGAACATAGTCGTTGTGACGTGTGACCAGATTGGTGACATTGCAGCAACCCCCTCTTGGTCGGTCACTTTGACGTGACTTTGTTTGTATGTGATCAATTTCGAAATGTCACTGGTTCTATCACGAGCACTCGTGATTGAAATGAAATTCATTTCGGTTCACGTACACATGTGCGATGATCAGGGGTAAGACGCACATGGCCGTTGTGGCGTCTGATATGATTGGTGATATTTTGGTAATCAACTCCTGGTCAATCAGTTTGTCGTGATTTTTTGGTATTTTATTATCGCGATAGACTTAGAATATACGTGGCGCGGGCGAGTGGTGTTTTATTAACCATGTGCATTTGATTACAAGCAGTAGTCGGTTCTGCTAGCTGGTTAAATGATCCCGCATCCTACATATATTGCCAGACTCATTTTGCTGATCCAAACGTTTATGTATGAACTCTCGTAAGCAGTGCACATGCAAAGATTACCGCTTCATAATGTATTTATTAGTTACTCTAGAAAAACACTTAGACCCACAAACAGCCGGCACTGGAATTTCAGGCGATTTGGAAGAAGGGAAGGAAGAGTCAGTACGACTTTTAGCGGACATTACCTAAGTTTCTTGTCCAGATGACCAATTTTACGCTGTTCAATGGTAACGGGAATCCTATGTTAATGATGATCTCCGGGGGCGGATACACGGGCTGTTGTTGGTGGCAGTGGATAGACGCTAGGTGTCAGCATGCCGTGCCCGTTAGAAAATCCGTACCCGTGCGCGGTGTCAATTGCGCCAAAGGTGGATTATGAAAGGTGCAGGAATTTGGTGGCTTTGTCTAGAGTCAGTGCTTTCGGATATGAAAATAATAAAACCAGGATATAAAACAAAAACTATCTACCTTTTCATCCATCTATAAAACATCTTTTTATATTTTCACTATGGAGAAACTAACAAATTACACGCCTCGTATGCTAAGAATATCATCGATTCGATTAAAATTATTACACTAACAGCACAGTGAATGAGGAGGTGCCGCTGAAGTGAGTTCACATCCGAGGAGCTCTGCTTGATCGTTTTCCAACCGAATTCGAACGCCGACGCAAGTACTGGAAAACTGCCTACTTTATCTTTTGAGTCAACCGGATTCTTAGGCCGGTTCCTTGGCCAGACGCTTTACTTCGTTTTGCCAAAATTCTCGATCGTACCGACCATGACCAAAAGGCAATCTCCGTCAGTTGGTCGAGTTTGCCGTTCATGAGCATGGTGTAAAC
Source organism: Anopheles arabiensis (assembly GCF_016920715.1). Classification (NCBI taxonomy): domain Eukaryota; kingdom Metazoa; phylum Arthropoda; class Insecta; order Diptera; family Culicidae; genus Anopheles; species Anopheles arabiensis. The sequence goes on from NC_053518.1 coordinate 27,538,100, forward strand.
CTTGATAATATTCTCTTTGTTCACCAGCTTGCCGGCATAGCCCGTGAACACTTCTGTGACCTGAAACGCCTGTAATTCGAAACGCTAGAAACGGCGCATCATGCGCACAGCACATCACATTATGCGCGCATTACAACACAGCGCTTAAAGTACGCGACTGTGCGGAAAATTTTACGTGGACGTGGAAAAAATGGAGACCAAACCTCAAGTGCTTAAAGAGCGGACAGGGCTCAAAAACTCAAAGCGCATAGCACGTTAAGAGCACAAAAAGCGCACCGTTCTCGTAGACCAAACTGTGCGGAAAGTGCTAGCACAATGCACTATGTGCAACACTACGAACAGCTCATTCATTGTCAGGATGGGAATTATTTCCTGGAGCGTCCTGTAGTTCTACAGGATCCACTGCACGCCACGGTAAATGTTATAATGCTCAGCGTCGGTGATGTATTGGGTTCATTATACGCGATATCGAATCCAGTGGATTCACAGCCAAGTAGATGCTTATCTCGGCGATGGCATGCAACAGCATGGTGACATCAAAGCGAGCAAATGTGGTAGTCAAAACTGGATCGGTCAGAGAATCAGCCGGCACGTCAAATGGCCTGCACCGTCGTAATCGTGGCAATGCACTCCTGTATACATCCAGCGTTGGTTAGTAACCGACAGCGAGCGGGTATCCTTTGAAACCGTCAACACTCGGAGAAACAGCTAAATCACACGGTAGAAGCTGTTGAAACGCAATCTAACTAAGCTGGAAAAACTTCACGCGAGCTTAATACATTATAAACCGTTCCTAAAAATAGCAAATAATAATGTTTATCAATCAATCGAGTGAAAGAAAGAAGCAAAACTTACCATGAATTAAGTATGAGTGCTAAGTATGACACCAGCATCCAACGCTGGTGCATGGTGCATTCCAAAATATGAAGCCGTTACTTCGATCCCATTCTACGTGTGCTTCGACTTGCTGATATGTTAAATGGTATGAAACACGAACCGTTTGCAATTTTATCTCCTAGCTTCGAATAACAAACCAAACCGTTTTCCGCTTGCTATGCCTCTTGAAATGTAAATATTAAACACACATCAACAACAATCGTTCTCCAAGCCCAAGGTGTATGGAGACCAGGCTGCTCATAGCCTGTTTTTTAATTTCCAAATTTGTACGACACATCTTAATATTAGTGACTTAATAGAATGGCATATTATGATTGAAACCCGTAACCGTTTAAATAAACTTAAAGCGACAACGTTTTTTGCGACAATTTCGCTCACGTTTTTGGTGAATTGCATTGATAAATTTGACACCGAGTAGATCAAATTAGCTCAGTTTACCCAGTCAACCTGCTTGTTTTTTGTTTAAAAAAACATAAAAAACAAGTTGAATTGTGCTCATTTTTATTTTTCTTTTAGTTTGGCATTAATCTGGCTGGAACAAACTGGATAATTTGATTCTATTTGGTGCAGCAGAATTATTGCGCTAGGCAAGTAGCTCTGTTTGCAAAATTGGGCTACTTTCTGTCACACCGCTTCTAGACGACCCACAAAATCTTCCGCGACAATTTTTTGCGAGCTCTTTGTTCTAAAACAACTTCTCAGTTTTAGAACTAAATCAGAGGCAACCGTGATTGTCGCGGGTTTGTGAATTTTTCACAGAAAGGCAATGCTCGCGGCATCCTTGCATGTGCACTGCTTACGAGAGTTCATACATAAACGTTTGGATCAGCAAAATGAGTCTGGCAATATATGTAGGATGCGGGATCATTTAACCAGCTAGCAGAACCGACTACTGCTTGTAATCAAATGCACATGGTTAATAAAACACCACTCGCCCGCGCCACGTATATTCTAAGTCTATCGCGATAATAAAATACCAAAAAATCACGACAAACTGATTGACCAGGAGTTGATTACCAAAATATCACCAATCAGATCAGACGTCACAACGGCCATGTGCGTCTTACCCCTGATCATCGCACATGTGTACGTGAACCGAAATGAATTTCATTTCAATCACGAGTGCTCGTGATAGAACCAGTGACATTTCGAAATTGATCACATACAAACAAAGTCACGTCAAAGTGACCGACCAAGAGGGGGTTGCTGCAATGTCACCAATCTGGTCACACGTCACAACGACTATGTTCATCTTGCGTCTGATCATCGCACTTGTGTACGTGAGCTGATTTGAGGTTCGTTTCAGTCATGAGCGTTAGTGACTGAAACAGTGATATTTGGCAGCACTGTACACAGCCAGCAATAGTCATGATTATGCTTATGCGGGCAGTAAGCTAAGCTTGTCAGTCAGAGTATCGCGTTGGACTCAAGAATTCACATGTCGTGTTCAGCATGTCATGATGCACTTTTATTGACTATGAACAATGAACATCAAGCTACCACGGATATGTTGATTGTTTTCATTGGTGAAAATCTCGTGATAGTCATGACATTTTGCAGCACTGGGTGTGTGTGTGTGTGTGGAAAAGCGAAGGAAAAGCAAAAGCGCGAATAACCCTGCCCCACCAACTAGCCCCATGGTCTTGTGGTGGTACGCTCGTCAAAAGTAATTTATAACAGTACGTTGCGTGCATAAATTAAAAAAGGCCAGAATGAAGCCGCGTCGGCCAACCGCGTTTAAAAATGAGTGGGATTCACGTGCTCGTTGGTTTTTACGATCGTTCGCTATTGCCGAGGAAGTGTGAAGGCGAGTGCAGGAAGTTTAAACATTATTTACAGCTTCGTTTTATGACATTTTTTACTATCCTTATCAAAAGCTTAACGCTTAAATAAATCAAAACATTAATGCTTTATATGCATTCAGAAGCATTCATAGACAGTGTGCTTCACTGTTCGACAAGCATTCAGCAGTTTGCAGATAATGCACAACAACACCGTCTTCTGCTTTGCTCGCCTCCTACGAGGCCTACTCTTGAAACATGACCTTGCCACTTGAAACTGGAAACGACCCGCGATGGATCGCCGAAAGCGCCCTCTCCGCGACAGTGGTCTGAAATCAATTCAGACTCACCAAACAGACACACACACCTTTTAAAGACCCCTTTTGCCGATCTCAACAACCCTCGAAACCCAACGAGTCAACGTAAATACACGGGGCGCACGCGGTCTCCATTTCGATCACACTTCACACCTTATGCTGCGTGTCGTACCACCGTTTTGTGAGGTGTGCAAGGGGTTTAATTTATGTTTATGTTTGCGTAGTTACTTTTTTGTACAAACAGGAGACACACACACACACGTGTACACCAAAGTGGCACTCTACCCATTCCTCTAGCACACAGTTCGTTTTGTTTCGCTTTGCTTTAATTTTGCCCGCGAGGGTTCACTGTTTTGCACCGCGCAAGAGCGTAAAGCTAAGTATGCAAAAACCGAAAACCTGCTCTGTGGCGCTGTGTCGGTGTGTGGGGATTAAATAACAGCAGGTGAGGGTTTGGCGAAGGTCGTACGCTACTTAGAGAAAGTGGTCGGGTTGCGCCCTTGAACTACAGGAAACTAATTCCAGCTCGCCCGGATCGCGCCGTGTGCAGAGAGACAGAGTGCAGAGTGCCCGTAAAGCTGAGAATGTCGAAATGTGAGGAAGCAACAAAAAAGAGGGCCACGAGGGAACCGAAATGGAGTTACAAGAACATACGGTGCGCGCGGCCCAGCACCAGGACGCCCGGTAGCGTTATGCTAATGAAGTTGCTCGACGTGGTCATTCGTCAGTGCCACTACGCGCTCGTCTCGTGTGCCGCGAGCTACGAGACGTCAGCTTGAATGGTACTCCAAAATTGCTGTCGGACTGCTGCAATAAGCCCACTTCTGTTTTTGCCACATTTGCTTGAGATGGTAGGGGGGGAAACAACACTACCGACGATAGAGACAGAATATTGGATTTCTACACCAATACTCTTCGTCGCTTGCATCCTTAAAAAACGTAAAAAAAACTACCCAAACCACCAAAATGTGATGTAAAAGGACAACAAAAACACTTGCAAAAGCAAAATGCCACATCCATTAGCCATCTTTTATTCAGACGTCAAAATGTAAACTAAAGAGCGCAACAAAAACACAACCACAAAAGAATGCAACTCGCAAAAAAGAACAGGCACACGGCGACTCCTGGGTTTTATGACGTACATCAAACTGTGCCCTCTTTAGTCGGGAAAGAAAAGCACACAGCCATACGCTATAACAACTTCAAACAGAACGCTGGAACCAAAACACGGTCAACGCTGCTAGAAAGCAGAGGCAGCAACATCCACAGCATCAACAACCCCAACATCATCCGGGACACGTCCGCCGAGAGAGAGTACATGATATGGTGGAATTTAGATTACTTTTTCTACCCCGAAGGCAGTGGGTTTGCTTCATTTTTTTTTTTGCCCCTCCCACTACCAACCGAAACTAGGTTCCTTGTGGGTGGTTGTGTAATGAACACAAGGATCCATATCCCAGGATATGTGCATGTGCAAAACATTGTGTAACGTTGCGCAAGCTCCTACACGAACTTGAGAACGTTCCGACTGCTGGCGACTTTAAATGAGTTAAGTCCTACTTTACACGCAATAATCCGTAATAGCATTATCATTGATTTCCTCTCCCTCTCGGTGTGGCAATGACGGCAGCGGGTTCTCTAATCAAACACTCTTTCATAATTCATCATCATAACGGCAACACTTTCTTCCTCCGAGGGCCGTTTCCTAAGCCTGGCGCCACTCGGCGAAGGTTCCTTGTTTGTATGGACGCATCCGTCTGGGATCGCATCGGAATGGATTGCGTCATGCCTGGCGTATGTGGTTGTGTACCATCATGTGGTCCGCCACAACCAAACAGCTGCACACGCTCGAGCTGTACTAGTCTAGATGCACATCGGTACGGTCGGTCGTTTGTTTTTCAAACTACTCACAATGTCGTCCAATTGCTAGGTACTAATACGCATTCTAAGGCCACCGCTTCGAACGGCGGCTGCTGGAATTTTCATATGCTGCAGAAGCTCGGGTTCTAGTGTATGCAAATGCAAATGAAAATTATCACATTGCATCCAGTGCATGCTCTGCAACGAATCGTACACTCGTTTGCAGAATTTATGCACCTCCCACACTCACCGGAGCCGGCAACGGCCTGCAACAAAACGAATTGACGTACACTTGAACCCATCACATAAGTCAAGTACTTTCCCAACCTCCCATCATCTTTCCCCCCACGCTAACATGCATCTTGATGACCCTGGCATACGAGAACTGGCGCCAGAGAGAGATAGAGAGAAAGACAGAGAGATACGGTTGCTTTTCAGCTCGAGCCGCAAGAAGCTTATTGATTGCGTCCGCTTATCTTACCGATTCGAGCGTCTGATTCGAGCGTGCAGCGTGTCCTTGGATGTCCTTCCGCCGCTCCGTTCCGCACACAGGACACATTCGCTTGTCGTGGCGACCTTCGGAAAGGGCAAAAGCCGGCTCAATTTGCTCCCAGGCGTCACCCAGGCGTCCGAAAATGGACGCGGCGAAGGCTCGTTGTTCTATACACACACACGCCCGCAGGCGATGCAATAAATTGACCAATTATTTAGCCGAAGCTTAGAAAACACCGTTCCTTACCCTGGGGTGGGTAGAACGGGTTTGGAGATCATTCTGTCGGAAAATTCTAACAATCCATTTTCATTCGAAACATTGGTGTCCGCCCTGTGTGGACGATTTTAGATTGTCTCCTCCCTCGTTCCATAATAACGACCGAGCAATCATTCAATTTACCTCAATGTTGCATTCGATAAAGGGGGGAAGAATTCGGTCGTCGAACGTCATCGGTTCTTTAAGAAGTACAGCTCTTATGGTTAAAACAGTAGCCCTTATTTCATCAAATATGCTGTAAACCTATAAACATGCAATGTCCCGTTCGTGCTGACATTTCAGCTGAACATTTAGAAATTTAAGACGTCACAGTTTTATTTTACGCGAGGGAAGTTTTAATTAAAAGAGCACACTATCGATTGAATAGGGGGTTAGAATTATGACTCACTACATCTGATAAATGGGAATCAAACCATAGAATCTTCAGTCAATTATTACATTACGCGAAACAACAACAGCAAAGCGATGTTTCTTGTTTGAGATCTAACGAAACGTATACGATGTGGATAATAAATAACTTGAATTCATCAATTAAAAGGGGAAAGCAATCTTAATACGAGTCCGACTCTTATTTTACAATCTAACCCCTTAAAATATGTAAAACCGTAAATTCAGCAAGTAAACCATATCATATTCCCTAATTAAAGTGTACCCCGCAGGGTGAATTATTACGTACACACGTCACATTAAGCATACAAGGTAATGAAAATTTCAGTTTTATGTTGGCTCAATGAATAGAAAAACAGAATAATTTTTTGAAAAAAAACAGAGATATTCATATGATTCATCAAACCAACGCATGTCATAAATATGACGAAAGATTAATTCTAAACCACGCAATAAGCAAGTTACTAAATATGGAACATGTGAAGAATTTTGTTATATATTCTCTTCACTGTTTTTTTGTTAATCGTACCACGCCCAAATCGATCAATAACACCGAGCACTGCGCAACGAAACCGGAATTGCGGATGAATATTTCATCAATAGCAATTAGAACGTTATTAGCCGTATGTAAATTTGTTTATCGCAATTAGACAGCTTTCCAAATGTAGCAATACACGTGACAGGAATATTCCCGATTCGTAGTGCCAATATTTTTCCGTTGTTGTTTTGTTGTTACGCTGCTTAGAATAATAAGCCTATTCTCTTCTCGCGTATCGGAGGTAGAAGAGTGTAAACGCATTTACGAAGTAAAAAATAAGCATTACCATTATGCTGGAATCGCTTTCAGTATTCCTATCTCTATCTCTTCCCATTGCCACAAACAATCGCAACCAACTGTGTATAAACAACCGCAGCGAAACCGTTCAGTATGTACTTGAAACGGGAAGAAGAAGTGTTCAATCGACCATAAAAAGAAATTGTTAATATCCTCTTCTAATTTGCCCCGAGACCACGAGACACAGGGGTTGAGGAAGGTGTATTTATGTGTTTCTTTTATTAAACGAAATGTGTGGGTTTCGTTGTTCTGCTTTTTCTACCCATTCTGTAAACGCTCAAAAAAACACATCATAGTCACTTCTTTAGCAATTTCTTAGTGGTTACGCAGCTGTTGTGGAACTGTTTGGCTCCTCACTCGCCACTTCAGCTCAACCGGGCTCTTCAACTGCTTCCTCGCTGATGGTGGACGATCTACACAGTCTCTGTGTGTCTGGTTTCCATTCGATGTGTTTTCTCAGCACAACTGTTTACAGTATTGCACACCACGGAAGGTGTCTAGTGCAAATCAATCAATCGATAGAGTGTTCCTATTCTTTTTGTTATGCGCCTTACAGCTACTGCTATAGTTTCAATTGTTTTTATTTGCAATATAAAGTTCTAAAACCTCTCTCTTAAACAGTCAACACACACCGTCGTCTTGATAACGCAAAACAATAAATTATATCTGTTTGATTGAGTTATTCGCACAACCAGACAGACACGCGCCAGCAATTACTTCATCAAATCGGCCAAGCTGGTGGTGCTCGCCCTGTCCCGCTTTTCTGATCTTTATAATTGTTTTACGATGCCCATGCCATGTAATGCCACCGGCTTTGCTGCCCTTGCACAGACAGCGGTCGATTTATGTTCCAGCACAAGCTCACACAACAAAACACGGCCAACAAACGGCTACTTCCCCTCGTTCCGCCCAAAAGGTGCTAATTTCTGCTTATGAATAGCTTTATTGCTCCATTGTGTTGTGTGTATGGTGCTGGCGGGAAATTCTACGCTCGACACGCTCGGCTCACGTTGCCGCGATTGCCGCGGGTGGCCCCAAAAACTAACACCCTTGTGTCCTGTGGCGGTTGTGCGGGCGCGGTAGGGCTCGCGATGGCTTTGCTCCATAAATCTTGGAGCCAGCTCCCGGCGCTCCTGGGAATTTCAAGCGATCGACTTCTTCCCATGGCCACACACTCCCATAACAATGAGGAAGAAAAGTTCGCACACGTATGTCCACATGCGCGGAAAGATCAGACACGGCGTGGTGCGGCGTCAAGAAAATCATGTCATGATCGTTTCACTTAAAAGCTCATTAATTCAGACGCTTCTTCCTCTCCCGTCCAGCAAGCGCACAGTTTTGCTCATCAATTTGTACACTTGCGCATTTGAATATTCTTTCTCCACGATTTTTTTATCCACTGCTTGATCTGTTGTTAAAAAAAAAACACAGATAAATGGAACTGCGATTGTACAGCTACATTTTTGAACTACACCGAACAATGCAATTTCACCAGACATAAACCACTGTAATACATATTTAATCACAACCGTTGACGTGTAAGTTGTACAACTTAAAACAACATTATCGCAACCGTCGGTAAACTTGCTAGTAAGCTTTCCTCTTGGGAAGGCATCCCCCTTTGGCATACGCGCCAGTCGGAAATGCTAATGAAGACACAGGCAACAACGAATAAAATCACGAAAATACATCTCCGCAGCGAGAATTCCCCCTCTTCTCTGTCTCTTTTGAATGTCTGCATTCACCCCAGGGACCGTGTAGCTCGAGTGAAGCTCGAAGCAAAGAAACTTTAACCATCAAGACCGCGCTCCTCACAAAACAGCGTAAGGTAGTAGTGTCCAATATCTACAAGAAAAACTTTCTTCCAGAATTTCTTCCTACTCCCAGACGCTATCTGCTGGCATGCAGGACCTCAGGGCTTGCCTTGCGTCGGAAAGGCCGATTAGAGAAATGGCACGCTCTGGTACTGACTGCGTTGCGCTGAAGTCTGCATAGCATGTTTAGCGAGCGAACTAAATTAACGTTGAAATAAATGCTAAAGCATTGTGCCATGGCGAGATGGTTGCTCTTGGCTGGCAGTAATTCCCATGCCTCACGCAAGCAAAGATAACTGCCTTCAATTTCTGCACCAAGTTAGGCCCGCTTGCCTAAGTGGAGCCTCCCGCGGGGAGCTAATAAAGTGTGTATGGCGTTTTCCTCGTGAGTTGGGGGCATTGACTTGGAGAGGTAGTGTGGAAGCACATGGCAGGAAGCCATTCTTCTTTCAGAAAAGTGGTAGAAAGAAATATACAGATGAGACGAGATATAAGTTCCAAGGAAGAAGGATATTAAGCTTGCTAAGCGAGCGAGACGCAGATGGGTACCAGGAACATCTCCGTCATTCGAGCGAGGCTCCATGATTTGCATCTTTTCAATTTTGGAGAGCATTGGCTAAACGTGTCGAAAAGTTTGGGTATTCCACACATTAAATAAACATCATTAACACACCACAACCACATCCAGAAGATGTTGTGAAAAGGCAAATTCTACGTTAATTTCTGCAACCATCTTTGCGTGCATTTAAAGTACATTCTCTTACTTCATACAAGAACTCAGGATGCTTTCAACATCTTTATCTTAACCTCCTCTATCTATACGCCCATATATTACACTGTTAATGTTACACGAAGCAAAACAAAAACGAATACACACTCGCCCCAAAAACCATTCTCCTCACGCCTGCAAATTCGATGCGAATGAATGAACTCACGCTCTCGTTCGAACCGGCTAGGAGCAACCCAACACGAACTAGCCAAAAGCCGGTGTTTTGACCCACTTTTAATCGCCCAGAGCAGACCTGCAAAACTACCCATCCAGAAACCCACGTTTCTCGCACGCCACACGCCACTTACTTCGCCGCAAGGACATGGGAGGCTATTCCAAAAATGGCTATCCACGGGTTCGGTCATTGGATCACTTTCGCGTGCCGTAAGACATAACATTGCAAAAACCCGTCCCGAAAACCGCAAGGCACAGACACACACACACTCGTGAATACAGATCGCTTGGTACAACAGTCCACCCACGTGCGATTTCTCCCGTATTTGGGCTGTTGGGCCGTGTAGGTTCGGATCTGGTTCTACGGGACGCACGGCTAGGAAACCCACCTACCCTGGAAAGGCGTCTGGTGGGCACGCGCGTGTGTGTGCGAAGCGTAACGAGCCATATCTTTGGCGTAAACACCTCTATATCCACACCCATTGGGCAGCACGTACAGGCACAGGCCGGTTTCGATTAGCTGCGGTTCAGTGACCGCGCGCCACCAGCGAAAAGGAAGACAGAAACGCCGTTTAAAGATGCGTAATCATGAGCTACAAAATTGTCCACCTTTTTTTTTTGCTGCCTAATTCTAAATTCGACCGAGCGCTCGTAAGCGAACACTTTTTCACCTCGTTCCATGAATAATGTTGTTCCGTTGCTTTGCGCTTTCGGTGTATTCGTCGTCGGAACGGGATTGATAAGTTTTGGGAGCATCTAGAATTTAAAAGGAACATTGAAATGATGAGCATGTAAACATGAGGTGTTTGAAACGAGCAGATTGGTCAACTTTACATATTACAACACCATTATTTTCAACGTTTGGGGCATCAACTGTATTTCTAGACTTGTTAAGACATAGTCGAACCTTAGACAAGTTCTTATGACACAGGAAATTGCATTTTCATCATCTTTTCTTTACGAAAAAGAAAGATTCACGATCATATGCCATGCACTTTTCCGCTTTCATAGATAATTACTTCTTCTCCATTATGGTCCTTCGAACCGGATGTGAACGCCCGAAGCAGTACAACATGTCTCCAGAAGTTCAAAAATAGCACATCTCTTCCATGTCTAGACTATTTGGACGTTAATTCTTGTTGTTGTGATCCATCGTTATACTGTTGCTGCGGCAGCATTAGCACTAACTTTTCTGCTGCACTTGACATTACCGACTAAAAATAATTCCATCTGGTAATTATACACACAATTTGTCTGCTGCACACCCTTTTTTCCAACACATAGCACAGACAGCCCGGTCTGTATTGGGTGTTTTTTTTTTTGAGTTCCAGCTCTCCATTAGTTATTTTCACACTTTGCTTTGCCAGCCTAAGCAGTTATTAGTAGCATCAAAAACGTCAGATTTACTGCCACAGGTCCCACACAATTCCTGCATCGAAATTTAGCAACCATAATGAGGGTGACAACATGAATCGTTCAAATGCAATTCGATGATTATGATAATGACCTGCAATCGACTTTGATTGCACTTGATTTACTTATCCGTCCGTTTAGTCGAGCATATTCGTCCCCACAGTGCCTGAATTGTTTCATTATCCCACACAGCATTTCAACACATAATCCGATTACGTGATTTGCAATTCCTTCACATGCAACGGCAGAAGTTGTTGCCCATCGCATGCTACCGTGTTGACTAGCTGCTGCTGCTGCTGCTGCCAACTCCTGACAGCCTATGTGCAGCACATAATTATCAATTAAGTGATGGAAAACATCACCGAACCACCAATACAGCTTGTTACGAAGAGGGGTTGGTTTTCAGCTGTTAAACGAATGGCGTACCTAAAACGAAAATGATACAAAAAGCAAACATTAATTACATGTCATGTAAAAATCATACCATTACAACGGTAGGAAGAGAATAGTGTGGATAAACGCTACAGCTACTACTCCATTACCCTGCGAAATGCAAAAGTAACCCATTTATCAAACGCTTCTCAACAAAAACCCTCCTAACGAATCGCACAGGCACATATAAACGTTACAAAGGTAGCAAGCACCAAAATGGCAACACCACAGCAGTAAAACATGGCCGACAAAAAGCTTTTTAGCAGTCGGTAATCGCATGACCATCGTCGAGTACCGGGCGCCCTACCGCGCCGTATCGTTAGATGCGCGCACAAACACACACACATACACCTTTTTATTGGAGGCTAATTATCGTCTAGCACCAAACTTACTCCTTTTCTTGCTTCTTTGGTTGAAACGGGCCGAAAACAATACCCACAACAACAACAACAGCAGCAGCAGCAGCAAAAGTGGCCGTCCACCGTCGAAAAACGAAAACCTGATTTCCGAACAATCAACGCCGGAAGAGGAGCAAAATAGGAAAGATGTTTCAACAACTGCCGACACGACGCCCCAACTACTGGAAGGCGGCCGCAAGACGTCCACCAACCGCGCTCACTCTACACCACCTGACCGTGTACGCCGTTTCTATTTCACTGGACTGTACGTAGCCTTTCTCTCTCTGCCTTCTCGTTCTCCGGGGCAGGTTGCTCCAAAGCGTAAGCAAAACGCACACGCAAAAGGAACCCCGACGCCTGAGGCAGTGGCAGTAGCGCGATGGGCCATAATTCAGTAGCTACGAATGCAATTACGGAGCATGATTTTTCGATAACGCTACTGTGTTCATGTGTTCGCGAGCTAGCGAAGGAGTACTGTAAGATCTAGGAGTCGAGCGCGGATAAAATATGACAATGAGGGAAAATCCCAAACGCACACACGATCGCAAACGGCGAACGAAAACATAACCCAATAATTACTGTTCAATAAATGTCCCATGATTTTGCTTTTATCGCAGTTTTGATATCTGCTTCTTTTGCTTTCTTTGTTGATATTACGATCCCTAAGAGAACTTTACATAGATCAACCTTTAAACAACCGGTGGCTACCGATCAAAGCAGGCAAATCTTTGTTACGGGGAGGTTTGTTGTTGTTGGCCACAATGGGAATTGATTTCTATCCGGCCGATACCGGAAGAAAACGTGCAGCGGCGTATCGCGTAGACCATCGTACCGTTCGCGATCCATCACATCTAATAGTGTATTAAAACATTGAGCAGAACCAATGTTTTGCACAATCAGAAACGAAATCTGTTTGTGCAATTGTGCTCTTTCTTTTCCGGTTATTCATTTCTATTCGATAAACGATAACCCATCACATACCCTAATAATAGTGATCGGTATGCATACCCCAACACAATAAAGCTCCTTGTTTTATCTGTGATCTATCGCTTCAATATAGCGAAGCCCAAAACACAACGCAAAGTAAACAAACAATTGTCAATAAATCAAACTACCGTAAACACAAAACACAACCGCACCAAATATCTGCAGTCAGTAGTCCAACCACTGGTAAAAAAATGGGTCACAAAGCTGCTGAAACCGCGTGCTCTAAACACGCCACCCACAAGTATGGCTCTTGCTTTTGACCCCGGCTTACCCCTCTCCACCAACAGGCACACTTATCAATTCTGTTCATATTTTTACGACCCATTGAAAAGCCGAACCACGAATAATAATGATGCGACGACGCAGCGGCCAAGGTGATGACGACCGTTCTCACACACACACACACCGGGATGGGGCCGAGAATCGTAAAAAGAAAGGTTTCTTCACTCGCTTTGTTTTGCATTTATCACGATCGCACAATGGTGGCGAAAGAACTTTAATGAGTGTGTAACTGTACAACACCGCGCAGGAAGGCTGCTGCTCGTGGCTCAGAAGATGTACACGTTTCGAAGGTTACGATGAGAAGGTGACGCGAGATACGGATGAGCTAGTTTGTTGTTTTTTTTTCTGCTGCTTGTATACATGTTGGAAAGTTTTGAAGGTACTTTCTTTTTTTTCCCCGTTTCCCTCTGGGTGGATGGCACACAGTGATGCTTTTTCTGGGGCAGCCCTCTGGGTAAGGCAGCGAAAAAAAAAACCTGACGGTGACAGAAACGAAGCAACAGAGCAGAAAAGGAAAGAACTTTCTACCAAAGCGGCAAAACGTCGCTCGGTGACATGGTTGCATACTATGGGCCAAGTGTTCCATTTTGTTGTGTTCCTGGTCCGGTGAGGTGATTTATGGATCACTCTTAGCGATGCATAAATCAACCCGAATGCCCGAAGGGTGGCCCGGACCGTATGCACACAACAGTGTACGGTGTCTCAGGTTCCGCTTAGTCAAACAGACGGATTATTAGATCGGGCCCGCAAATGGGTTCGACCAGTCTGAGCTACTGATGGCTAACTTTGACGGCGTGCAGGCACGAAGATGCGCGCCGCTCTCTCTCGCGCGTACTTATCTCACGCGGTCACGAGTTGTTCGACTTAGCACATGCACACACCACCGACACACAACACACAAAAGGGTTGTACGGACAGGTATTGAGCAGTCAGTTACACACCAGAACAACCATCTACCAAAGCCACCCGGCCCATCTCTTCTGCGCCATCGAAATGGGAGCTTATTAAGCGCACGAACTCGGAAATTGAAATCGAGCCCCTGCCAGTTTCTTCCTTCACCGGTCTCTTTCTATATGAAGCGGCGCACTGCCCCCATAAAGCTCCCCAAAAACGGCAGAAAGGCCGTCGATTTCGTGAGCAGTATTCGTTCTTTCCTCTTCTCGCTCCAATGAGCTGAGCTGTCTTCAGCTCCATAAAAGAGCCTGAATATCCGAAACGTTGCAACTCTGGGCTTTCAGCTCCAGAAATCCACTGATTGTTCCCAGCCAACTCCAACAGTTCTTCGATGCTTAATTCGTGCAGTTCTTCATCCTCGCGCGCGTTCGCAAAGGCAACTTGCGAATCTGGTGGGGAGGCAAAGAAAACCTACGAGTGAGATGCTGCCCCGATCGTAACGGAAACGTAACCGGAGCTATAAAACCAAGATCACTTCATTCCTCCAACCGTGCTCCGGGGATGAAGGCACCGGGCCAGCGGCAGAGAGAGTGTCTCGGGAAGAACGTTCTGCTCTTCCCGCTCTGGAACCCCAAGCGCGTCAAGGATGATTGGCTTTTTGTAGGTGATCGCGTTCGTTCCCTTTCTTTTTTTCTTTCTTTCTTCCTCGTCCGGGCTTGCACGCCCGAGGGGTAATTTTGCCGAGGCCAACGAACTTTGAACCGAGCTTCAAAGACGCGCCAGCGCATGGAAGACATAACCTACTGGACATCCAACGGGGGGCATCGATTGGTCAGCGATTTATTGTGCCTAATGTACCGCGCGAACAACGAGCCCCCAATGCGCAATCGTACCCGTACAAGGGGACAAATTTCTGATCGCTTCAAAACGAATTGGAACAATTTCAAGCTTTATTGTAGAACCACCCTGCCGTTGGCCCTCGTCATCCTCGCAGAGAATGATCCATTCGACATGGTTTCAATTGCCGCCCATACCTCATAACTAGCGTGGTTGGGATTGCACTCAACATTTCATCATTCCACTCGGTCAGACATTCGAACATGCGGGCTCTGTCTGTCATGCACGGCAGGACATGCTTAGCAGCGTGATAATGATCGTGTAACTACACCTTCCGATAACGATCAACACGATTCCAAAACGGACCGCTGCTAGCATCCAAACGGCCCACCACTCCGGATACCGCTGACGGATAAGATACTTCATTAAATTTCTTCTAGGCTAGCCCACCGCATCGCATCGTTCACAGCACTAGCATGAAAGAAACTGCGTGCTCATCCGTCAGCAAAATCGTGACACTGCATCTAAACGCTTACGGCTTACCACGCCACAAGCAATGGGGTAACATGCAAGGGTGTTTTTTTTTCTTGTGTGTCATTATTACTCGTGTTCCACACTGGCACCACTTTAAGAGTGTCCTATTAAAATGATATTCTTGAATATTTTCCTCATTGCGCCTTACAGCCCAACCAACCAAACAGCTCCCTGTCATCGATGCCCCGAGGGTCTCATCAGCGCGCTCTTTCGTGCTTGTTCGAGGCGGGATAGTGCGCTACATTCTGCACAGTTATTACATCCTCCCGCGAAGAATATGATAGCGAGATACGGCTTACCCGGAAACTCCCCTATAAAGTATGTGTACATGATAGCTTGTCTCCAGAAGAAATGAGACGCTTGGTTGATATGCATACCAGGCTACGTGGTGTCTTGCACTAATTATAAATCTTTATTCGGTGCAAATTCTTTACTAAACCTGATTGTCTGCTGTGTTGATCGTTTCATAAGTTTAATTAAATTTTACTACAAATAACTATGATCTCAAATGTCACAAACAGAAAGATATTTAAGTATTTATTACGCAATTAACCGAAATTATAGGGACAGCCTCGTTGGCGCAAGCGTCACACGGGCGACTATTGATCATGTCTGTCCTGAGTTCAAATCTTGATAGGGACAATCCCCTAGAATGTATAAAATAATGAAACGAAAATTTCTGAAGAAACTATTAAGAAAATCCAAATATTAATCTCGCTTGTGTACTACAGAGCTGTAGAAACGACTTGCGTAGAAAACATTGAGACGATTTCGACCGATCGCGCGCACACAAGGTCGCACACCAGTTGGCGGGAAGGAAGAGGAGTTCGTGCTCAATTTTCACCCTTCAATGAATTCAGTCCTGTCTCGCATTATATTACTTCGCCCGCCTCGTAACATACCACACATTTGCGGTTAAAGATGCTACACACATGCCCCCGGACACCCACACCCCGTCCCTTGGTGAAGAAATCGATATTTAAATTAAAAATTCATTACCACCCACACAACCTGGCACAGTTGCGTTGTGCCCCTGCTCGAGGTTATCCCCTACCGCGAGACCCTCACCGAAGCCTTATGACAGGTGCAATCGAACCGAACGAAAGAGGACCTGCACACTGCTAAGGGAGCAACCGGCCCAAGTACGTCACCACCACACATACTGTGTGTACATTATAAGCTTTGGTGTATGGAAGGTTTTACCAAACGTGCATACAGACAGCACCCCCTATTCGCGCCGAAAGTGTTTCCTTTTTGCAGCGATCTTCACAAACCAGCGCCTCCTATCAACCGGATATGCATGCACACGATGCCGCTTGGCAGCCCACACACATACACACACAGCGACGACATCCGCACATCCGTATCGAGGCCGTGACTTCTATTTTTATGTGGCTTTGCTCGCTGTCAGATGCACAGAATGCCCCATTATCAGCTGGGTGTACGCGAACGCCTTCGGCTCGCGGACCCAGCGGCCACGAGGGTGTGTTGTGTTGTGCGCACGATTTCGCTGCCAAGGCAATGCACATCGAGTGGCACACTGTTGGCTGCTTTGAGCAAAAAGGCACCCGAGCACAAAACATGGCCATTCGATGTCGACGGTTCTTCGCCGCTCGTCAATTTCTTTGCAGCTCCCCACACGTTTTGTTTAGTCCGTATCTTTTCGTTTCCATCACGTTTTTTGTATACAAGCCCTTCTTTCCGGCCATTTCTCACACCACGTTGGGCTGTGCATGCATTCAATTCATCACACTGACTCACCACCCTTCCTTCTTTCTCTCTCGCTTGCTCCGTTTTCGTGCTCGGTGCTGGGATTCGAACCGTACAAACATAATTCGTAATCGAGCATAAAACTGTGTTTCAAAAACTGTGGGGGGAACTACGCCTGCAAACTTCACCAGCAGCACAACTTCAATGGAGACGGGCAGACAGCGTGGCTTAAAATACGAGACACATTCGCGCGAAAGGTGCTCCGCTTCTCGCACCAACAGCCACACTCACTCGCCGGTGGTGCTAAGTGGCTGCTGCCCTTTTGCGTGCTGTACGTGATCGGAATGAGATGCAATTTTCATCAAGGAAAATGGTGACGCAAGCGAAAAAACACATCACACCTTTCAGTTTTGCCACCTGTCACCCCCATCACGATGGTGGCTAACAATTGGTGGAGTGTAGCGAAAAGTTAACATGCATTGAACGGGATGCAAATTTGTTAGGGCCATAATGAGTTGAAGCCTGGGTTGGAGTGTGAAGCTTTCAAGCGAGATCCAATATTGAGACATGCACGACGAAAAAACTAATTTCAGTTCAATGTTGAAACTAAATCATAAAATTAGTTTGGAGTATAAACAAGACAAAGAAGAGCCAAGATTGAGCTCTTTCTATTTTTCTTCTCTAACCTCTTCTTATTTAGTAGCAAAACTACATACAATAAAGATCTTCACAGCTGGTGCTACCTAACCAATTGATCCAAATCAGCATAATGAAGAATTCCTGATGTAAAAAAGTTCAACGATTAAGTTCATTCTAAGCTTGAACCAAGGCCACATATGTCAACATGTCGACGATTTATCCACAACACTACAGGAACATCGTGCAAGAGGTACATCTGGTGATCGATAAGCTTCGAGCCATTGTTCTTTCTCTACAGTCCTCTCGTATTACAATATGGTTTGCTGATATATTTTCAACAAGAATCAATAATCAGAACAAACGTGTTATACTCTACCATACCTAGACTTCACTTCCACAAACGAAGATACACGCCTTGCAGTGAATTCCGCCGTAAGTGAATTCGCCATAACGACGATTTTGTATTTCAGTCCTCGCCCACTGGACGTGCCCTACCCGGAAAGGGATGTAATTCCAACGAGAACACTTTTTCCACACCTAAGCTTCTTCCGCACAGGTTCCGGTTTTTGTCTTTACCCTCTCGCCTTAAGTGACACGTCATCGTAAAACAGCGCCACACGATCTTCATTTTGTCAACCCGACGGGAAGGGTTCAGTAATGCCCTTTCTACAAACTCCCGCCCCCTGTTACAGCACCAAACGATTGATCGAAAGGGCCAAAAAGGCCAGCAAATACACACGCACACAACTTCCTCAAAAAAGTACCACCAACATGGCGGGCTCTTCCTCCTTCCATTCACCATTCCATTCGGCCACCCGCCTTGTTTGGCGTACTTTTATTTCCTTTTTTGCGACGGATGGACTTATGCTCACTCGGGGTACCACTTGCTATGCTGTGCAGGCAGTTCACCACACACACCATCAGCGCATTGAATGATGGTACTCGATTATTCAGCGGTAGCAAACGAAGCTTTGTGCATGTCGCTGAAGAGCTGCTTTTGCCGAAGCAGGAAAAGCGCCGGGTCGGGTTTCATATTGCATCAGATCACATCCGAGTAAGGGTGGTGTGGATATAGAAAAACAAAGCCAACCAACCGACGACACTGCAGATGCGACACGTTTTGTTGGTTCATGGAGTGATATAGAAGGTTTTTGGGGGGAAAGGGCGAGTTGAATTTCGTTCGGGCCACTTTATTCGCTTTGCGATCGGTGTGTGAATGGCAACCAGCAAGAGCAAAGGAGGCTCGCCCGAAAGGGCTTCCCGTCTGACAGCTGAAAAATGCCTGTAATTGTAGTGACAAATTTATTAACTTGGATGCTTTACATGAGGCTCAAAGCCGGGTGGATGGTTAAAGTGAAGGAAATGTATGCAGGAAACATTGACTGTCATGTGTCTGTGTTGCGGAATAAAAGGCCAAACAACAAACGATTACAATTTCTTTTATTTCTCGCGTATAAATCAGACAGATTGTTACAAGAGCTAACACACAAAAACGCTCAACATGAAAAGTGATTAATACGGATCGTGTATCCGTGCTGTCACTCTGTGATCCTCACAAAAAGAGTAGTAAAGCTTTTCAAACTTTCACCGAACCGTTTGACATTTCAATAACACAAAGCAACCACTGGTAAAAACATACTGCCAACAGCATGGTGTAACAAATTTTTTTACCGTCTGCTACTAATACAACAACTATCCTCCGAAAAACGATGTCTAGAAATAAAAATCTCCAACTGTATCTCTACAGCAGCACCACCAAAAATCAGGAACCGTGTTTTGCTTTGACATTTCCGTATGTCAGCTGCTTCCCTTTCCTCCCCCAACAGTGTACCAAAAACATTGGTTACAAAACACCGGAGGAAACCCCGGGGGAAGAGGAGCAAAAACCAGCAACTCCACTGCCCAGTACCCGCGACATTTGGTCGTCCGTCGTCCATGTGCTTTTCATCTGTACGAATTTTCCCATTTTTGCTCGAACCGATCGATCGCGGAAAAAAAATGTTCAATTTCCGTCCCCTCGGACCACGTCCCGACGATGGGTCACACCGTTCCTCACCTCAGCCTGTCGTCAGCCGATTGTCGCGGATCGTTTCGGTCCGAAGATTGAACCGGTTTTGCTGTCGGTTTCTAACTGTGTTTTCGTTTCAAAATTGACACGAACCACACTTTGCAGCCGTGTGGCGTGCGGCGCCGGCAAGAAATGCAAGGAAAACGGAGCGTGTGGCAAGCTCCGAGTCGAAAACGTGAGCTTCATGTGGAAAACACATCTCGCGGGGGTCAAAAGACGGAAAGAATTGCTACACGAGAGGGCTGTCACTTAGGAGCGTGAACGCTAGACCGTCCGAAAACTATTGGAAAAGGTGCTCGATTTGTACGGGGTGCGGGCGGCAGCTTTATAGGTTTTGTTCGTGCGAGTTTTTCTTCTTGCTCCGAAAAAATGGGCGTATTCGAATAATATGCTTATGCAGGTGGTAAAAAGTTTCCAGTGAAGCGCATAAATGAATTTTTCGTAAAAAAAGAGATTGACATTATTGTTAAATTACAAATTATTAAATACACACTTAAAAAATTATATATTATTCTCTATTAAATGCTATGTTCACTCAATGATATTTATTGGCTATCAAACATACCTTATAAGACGCGAATGCATGGTGCCGTGACTAAGGCCTAAACCTGCCACACTGTCAATTGTGAGTTCAAATCCAATCTCCATTAATTCTGCCCATAGAAGCGGTTCTGTTGAGCCCTACGCTTAAAACGTCATTTTCTTCATATCCTACTAATAAGAAACGCCTGAATTGTGAATTATGTTACGTCTTCAAGCTTCTTTGAAAAGGCCATCATAGAGAAGGATCGTCATCATCATCATCATCATGCTTCATGAAAGCCAATGCAGAAAGCAATCAAAATATTTAAATTGATGTACGTTTTATCATATGTATTTACTTTTTTGTTCCTACCAACTGAATCGTATGTTATTGCAGTACTTCAACAAATTTCATGCGTCAATATACTCAAATACTCATCCACGGGACGTGATCCAAACATTCCGATGGGTGTTGGCTGCCGTAAATAATGTATGCTTAGCTTATGACTTAATGCTGACACCCAAGCTGTCACTCGATAAACACACACTCAAACCAATCATTACCAAACACATTACGCTTTCGGCCTGATCCCATCCAGCAATGATTGACATTTTCAGTTAACATTTAATACCTCTACATCGTCGGGGTGTCGACGTACTATATCACTTTTTGGGCATGAATATTGATAAATGAATCCGACCCATTCGATGGACGGCGACAGTGTAACGCACAGGGCAAAAACGGGAGTACGTTCTATAAATAAGTATCACCAGAGTTGCGCAAAACCTAACCACCAAAAACCCTTCCCTCCTGGCCTGCCAGATGGAGCACATGTTTGAGCACTTTTCGGCCCTCTGGGGGTACACTTTTCGGCCCCCAAACGGTACACGCCCCCTCGATCGATGCTCGCCCGACCCAAGGCACGAGCGCGAACAAGTGAATGGTTATGACATTTTGTCGGCCCTGCTGCCAATACGCAACACGGCGACGGTATTTAAGAGCACTATTGACAGCATGCTGCAGCAGCACGTGGTTTGGTGGCAACACTGGCAACAATAATAACGAACCGTGCACACTACCTACACCCCCAGCCACCGGTCGGTTCGTTGTCAACCTTTCAATCTGCACATAACCATGTGTTTACACAACCATTGATGATGTTGATATGATGATGGTGATGATGATGACGACGATGGTGCCCAGAGCATTGCAGAGCATTGAATGGAGCACTATAAATAACTCGCACAACACCACTCGATCAGCGCCCAACGCGCGCGCCCGGTTTGGAAAATGACGCCTGGGAAAGCAACCAGCACCCGCACAACGGCCTCTTGACTGTCTTTCAGCTCATGAAACCGGGTGACCGGCGCGGTTTTTTTAATTGAAAGCGCACTAAAGCATATGCTGAGAGTTACTGGGTGAAAAAGACGATAAGAATGAAACGAGCAAAGCTGCATAGTATCACATTGCAAAAATAGTTGGTTCACATGCACCAGGCGCAGCCTTTTTCTTCCTCAACACCAGTATGTAGTTCAAGGTCTAGCAGATAAAGGAAGAAACGATGCTATGTAAATATGCTTTGCCATTTTGCTGAACTTGATTGGAAAAACGCGAACAGGAAATGGAATTTCAAATCAGTTTGCTCAATCCGGTGCGTCATAGAGTACCATCTCATTCAACACACGTCATTAGAGGTTGGAAAAGAGGTTTTAGCGAAGCCTTGGAAGACAAACATTGTAAGACTTTGTAGCGTCCGAGCTTCGGAAAGTGCAACATGATCACTATAACGATAACATCGCTTTTGCTGTTCTATTTTCGCATCAAATGTGGTCATTTTTGTACACAGACGAACGTTTACTTGTGCGTTCCAGCACGTACTGTTTTGCTGCTGCTCTTCGGTGCACAAACTTAGGCCATATCGGATGAGCCAAAAGTAGTATCCATACAATGAGGTGAAGTTTGTGAGATTGTACAGTTTGCATTGGAATGGTTCCAAAATAGACGAAAAAGGAAAGAATAATGTTAACAAAAAATGTTATTTTTGTTTTTCTTTGTATGTTAAGCATGCAATATTATGCATTCCAATGCATTTCACACAAACTTATGGCACTTTTTGTTAACTTAATGTGCTTTTACTAAGTTTCCGATAACGAGTTTTCCCAAGAAATTGTATTTACCCTAAAATCCTTATATTGAAAATGTTGGCCCTTTCAATACTCTAAAACTAATTAAAAATTGCCTCCTTTAAAGTCAACATTTAACACGATGTTGCCGAATTTGTCGTACAATCCCCATCACCCCTTCTTCTTTTACAAGCCAACTCTTTATCTAGTCCCTGTTTTCCCCGCACGATGGTAACCGTTTAGTCGCCCCTGCGTTGTTTGCGTAAAATTTGATTCTGTTTATCTGTTCACTGCTCTATTCCCTGCTCTCCCCCAATAAACCGTAAAGCCAGCAGAAGCCGTACGATACCCACCCCCGCCCAGAATGCTCATAAAACAGCACCACCATAGCGCCACGCGGTGTAAACAAACCGACCCTTTTCCCAATTAAAAAACATCCGTCACAGCAAAAGGTCCGGGGAGGAACTGAGAGTGTGTGTGTGTGGTGTAAAGTGATATAATTAAAATAGGGCATAGAATCGAACGTCGTATCTTTTTGGCTGGCGCGCACACACATTGCAGACGACGAACGCGTTAGGATTCGACCCCAAAAAGTGCAAACAAACAGCACAACCGACACACCGCATTCGGTCACATTCCTGGCAATGTTTCTTGGCTTGTTACTAGTGTCGGGAAGCTGTCGTGCTACTGCGGCTTGGTGAATGCCATCCTTCGGCCAAAGCATGTGTTAAAGGGAGCGATTGTTTACAAACAATTCGATGATCGTGCTCGTCGTCTGCATCAACACTCACTTCACGCCAATCGATCACGTTTCGTCAGAGCTCGCGCAAACACGCGGGCCTCAGCATAGAAACCGGAGGTCTGAGCTGATTGCATCACACTAAGGTGAGTGGAGATCTTGCGAAAAAAAAAAATGACCACAAACCTTCACTTTATAGACGTAGATCTAATTCTCAAGTGTTAAGTGTAATCAAGAAATTACTACACCAGATGTAAACACTGTTCCAGCTAGTGATGTGCTCTCTGGAGCGCATCCACGACTTCGATCCTATTCCGACTATTATTAGTCCGATTCCAACTCCGGCTAAATGAGAACCTCTAGTTTCGCCCGGAGTCATCCGGAGTCAGAGTCTACCGGCTCGGAGTCGTCCGGAGTCAGTTGGAGTCGCCCGGAGTCGGAGTCATCCGAAGCCGTCCGATACAATGTGCATGTGATCAGGCATTTAATTTTGATGTTTTTTTTTTCTTGTCTTCACACTTTGTATACAGACCTTTGAAGATCCTTTTTTCGAGACCATGACTTCGAACAACTCCGACTCCAAGTGATTCCGGACGACTCTGGACGACTCCGGACGACTCCAGAAATCTCCAGACAACTCCGGACAACTCCAGACTGCTCCGGACTGCTCCAGATGACTCCGGACGACCCCGGCGGATCTACCTTCCCGAATCGGTTTCGAAATTTGCGGAGTCGAATTGGAGTCAGTTGGAGTCGTCCGGAGTCAATTGGAGTTGCCCGGAGTCGGAGTCGTCCGGAGCCGCTCGATACAATGTGCATGTGATCAGGCATTTAATTTGGATGTTTTTTTTTTGTCTTCACACTTTGTAAACAGACCTTTAAAGATCCTTTTTTTTTTTTTTTTTTTGAGACTATGACTTCGAACGACTCCGACTCCAAGTGATTCCGGACGACTACGGATGACTCCGGACGACTCCAGGCAACACCGGACGACTCCGGACGACTCCAGAAATCTCCAGACGGCTCCGGACGACTCCGAACTCCCCCAGACTGCTCCAGACGGCTCCGGGCGACTCCAAGAGACCCTAGAGGACTCCTATCCCGGGTGTATCCGGACTGCTCCAGACGATTCCAAACGACACTGGATGATGCTCGGCGGACCTACCTTCCGAAATCGGTTTCGAAATTTTCGGAGTCGGATCGGAGTCGACTCCGGATTTTTGCCAACTTTGCCCATCACTACCTTCCAGCAACTGCTACCTTGACCTTGTCATCACACTTCCTGAACCCGAACCCTATCAATGCCCGCTCAATCTGTCATCTGCGCCAAACGGTTCATGCGTGGGCGCACGCGACTCTCGAGACACTCGAGAGATGAGGTAATGTTTCACCCGCTGCAACTGTCACTTGGTTTCCACGTGAAATATAACGCCCCCACGAGCGTGCCATAGACCTAGATGACACATATGGAAATTATCGCGGAACTCGCGCGAAGGCGTCAGCTCAAGTGCCCGAAGGTTAATGTAGCCGAACGCCAGACTCCCTTCCCCTCGACGCTTCTCAAGTGAATTCCACGCACTTGATCCGGTGGTGCACTTCAAGCAGAAAATAGCTTCAACAAACGAGGTGAAGTTCGAGCTATCGGACGATATCGATACTTTCTCGCCTATTTGAATGACGTCTCTTCCAGCTCTCTTCCAACCTCAAGTGTGTTAGTATTTCGGTTCCTCCCCCTCACAGCATGCTCTTTCCCTCTTTCAACCAACATCAAACACACTTCCCCCTCTGGCAGCAGCCATCTGTCAAACGGCGGGGTGTACAGCGAACGGAATAATGCTTTTGCTTTTGGTCCTCCACCTTAGCAGCAAATAAAAATGTTACCCCAGTCGGGCAACGGGAAAAACCAAACAAACAAAACTTCTGCTCATGTTGTCTTCATCTGTCTTCTCTTTCTAAAAAAAAACCCCGACTTAAAACCAAAAAAAAAGGAAATGTTGGAAAATAGTTTTTGAGCTGCTCGGTAGTGTCTGTGTTTGTTGGAAATTTTATTAGTATGATGATCATTTCTTTCCCTTCTGCGGCAGCAGCTGCTGCTGCTGCTGACAGGCAGCGCTAGAGAAAACCGCGTGGCCAGTTTGTCGGATGATTTGTTTACAGCAATCCGTGGTCAAATAAAAGCGCCTCTGCCAATGGGGGAAAAACTTGGCCTTGAGCGCTACAGATTCCGTTTGCACAGGCACGCCGCCGCGCATGTGAGTGTCTGTCTTCAGCTAGCACAATTTCAACTTCAAACTGGCTGCCCTAGGGCCAGGAGATGTGATGCCCTGCCCTGTCGTAAGATTGACGTAATGGTTGCGCGCCGGCCAGAGCAGATCGCTTTGGGCCCCGTGGGCAGAATGAAAGTTTTTAACTCAAACACAAATGAACTTCACCATCGCCGCTGTGTTGGAGGAACAGGCGAAGGTGAAAGCTAATGGCAAGCTCAGCTTGTGATTAAATATTTACAGATGCAATTCAAATATTTACACCAAAACCTCCTGAGCTGGTCCTCTTGGTGGTGCGTGTCTACGTCATCGTTTAGAGAATGGGAATTTACGTCCAGTTTTTGGGTTTGTACAAAGCAAATCTTTATCTCTTACAGTGTCTAGCTGTACTACTGCAAGACCACGTCAGCTCAGAAGATTATCGCTTTTCCTAATATTTCGTTTGTATTTGCATACTTTTATTACCTTCCGAACTCTATCGCCCTTTACGCCTTGAACACACACTCCTCCTCCAATAAAAACGTATGCTTTATGCGCAAAAAAATAAAATTCTACCAGACTCATTGAAATTCAAACCCCATGGAAAGTGAAGCCCCGACACCATTGCTGCCCAACATTCATTGCTTCATGTTCCTTCCCTTGTTTTGCTGCACCGGAAATGTGTGTGCCTTCTTCGTAGGTAAGTTTTATTACAAACACACATCTCTCGCTCCACATGCACAGCCTTCTGGACTGACCTTCTCGCCACATCTCTCATCCACTTCAAAAGCCTGGCAAAGGGTACCCGTACGTACTACGGGTGAGAAAATTATCACATCATAAAAACCCTACTACAACAACATCCTCGACCCGAACGCCGACTGGAGGAATAAAAAAGAACAGATAAGGAACAATTTCTCTGTTGATCCGTACCAGAAGAGGGAAGCTTTCGGAGGCGCCTTCGCCTTCGCCTCCCGGGAGGCCTCATGTCAATGGTTTTGTTTTTCCACCGAAACTATCCGGGAAAAAGGTCGAACGGCTTTGGGCTGTGGGGGACCCGTTCGATGTGGATTAGTATTTACTGCCCACGTCCAACCGAGCGGCTTATACACACACACGCATACGTTCTTCCAAACAATTCCGTTTTAGATGCGAAGAGAGCCTTACAATGAGTTGTTTTGCAGGTAGTGTGCTGCAGCAGCCGTATCAGGTAGAGATTATATTACACAAACACAACTTTTTGCCAACTTTGAGGACCTTTTCCACTGCTGATCGTACAGGGATTCTGGAGTGCGGGAGTGCCTGCTGCATATGAATGAGAGGTGTCATGTCGATTTGCGCTCCGTACCGAAAAGAGGGCATAAATCGTTCAACCGTGCCGAAGAAATATGATCTAAAAGTGAAGACAACATTTGCACATAAAATCATCCCGGACGAGCAGTCCGAGGACACAACAAGAGCACACTGAACTCTATATCTCATGGGCCCAGCAATAATGTGCTTTTCTCTGCTGCAAAAAGGAACGTCCTTTTTCCCTTTGAAGGTTTCTTTTGGGCCGCTGGTGTTAAAAACGCCTATGTACGTCAATTTAAATGTAAAACAGTGCCAAGATTTCAAGGACTCATAAAACATATTTAGGAGAAAACAAAATGCTTGTCAAGAAATTGATTTGTTTGCTCATGGAATCTCTTCCCGCACTATTGGAACTGTGTTCAATGCCATTTTCAATGCCGATTCGAACTCAGTTGGCACACTTTTGGTTCAATGCTAATTGTTGCACCAAGCCCGCTTGGGAGGGGGAAATATGCTCTACATTTGCAACTCTCCACGATCGAAAAAGCGCTACCTTCCCAGTGGGCAGATTATAAATAGCAATGCCACTTTCGCCTAGAAGAAGCCTTTCCGGTGCAACTGTACCCTGTTTGTGTGGGCAGAACCTTCTTCCCCCGGGGCCTCATTGCAATGCAGAAGAACTGGGCACACACGGAAAAAGCACTCCATGGTACACAGGAAGCAATAGAAAAGTATAAAGCTACACCAACAAAATTGAAACGGACAACCTGAAAAGGACAACCTGTGATCGATAAAGGGAAATTAGATTCTACCTAGGAAAGCTCTCACTGCTCGGTGAAGCTGGCTGACGTTGGCATGAAGCGCTCCCTGTCAGTTTACATCAGTGTTGCTGTTTGCCTCGTGCACCCGCACTCAGCCCTCTTATTGGCCTTATTTCTTCAGCGGCATTGTGCGCTTGGGTGTATGACAAAGCCTTCATAAGTACAAAATAAGCTTGCCCTAAATAAGAACTCTATTTTCGCTCGCAAACAATGGGCGGGTGCCGAGAGGTAAAGTGGAAGAAAATGGCAAACGAAAAAACCAAACATGAAACATTGTTGGTGCAAAAATTAAATCCCTTCTTGATGAAAATAATGCCAACATTAAAACCTCTTTACCAAACCAACCAGATCACAGAGTAGAACGCAGCAGCAGGGAAGAGGTTTTTGTACCTTCCCAACTAAATCGAACGAAAATCAATCACCAAAGAGAGCCACGGAAGCGCAACCGGGCTCGGTACGACGAACGGGAAAAAACCCATGTAAATGCACAAAGAGAGAGAGAGAGAGAGAGAGAGAGAGAGAGAGAGAGAGAATCCCCTCTACTTAAATGCAATGTGACGTAATCTGATTTTCATCTACATACAATTTATGAGTGCTTCATGGGGCGCTCGGCGCTCCAAGTGGCTCTGTCAGGAGCGAAGCAAACGATTCCGCCGTTCGAAACGATCTACTCTCGGCTCGATTCGTTCTACGCCACGCGCGCAAATCCGTTCCTACACGTTGGAGCATAAAATAGGGCTTCCATGCCTTCTTATTTCGGTTGGACGGGCTTTTTCGACTCGCAGCACCAGCAGCCAGCTTCCGTGCAAGCATCTAAGACGGGGTAAAATATATATGGCGCACAGACGGGCATAATGTGATCCGGATGCGATTGCAGTGGAACGGTGTGCACGAGAGATGTTACACGATATGTTTTGTGCCTGTTACATGGAACCAAATCTCTATGTGTGTGTGTGCTACACTTACTATGACAAAGCAGATCATAAAAATGTTCACTAACTTGGATGGCGCGTTAAGACGCTTCTTGTTAGTGAAGTGATAAGTTAAGCGGAATTTTGTGATTATATATACAGGCCAATAACGTTATTTCAAGTGTGCAAAATGAATAAAAATATTATAAATGAGCTAATAACGGAATGCTGGAAATAGATTCATTTGATACTTCAAATTATTTTTATTAAAGGTTATTCATAACTAAATGAGCAAATGTTTGTGCCAATTATTGCACAATTTTAATGTTGCTGCAATAAAAAAAATACAAGACCCACCATGACCGTTGGCATGAAATTCTAACCTTCCCGTAAATATAGATTCTGAGATCAGATGACGGGAAAATCAGGCAGACGAAAATCAATCAAGCATCGAAAAAAAAACATGTGTTTCGTCATTTTTATGGCAACAGTTCGCTTGTAAGGATTCTGTTAGCGTTTATCGAAAAAATGGACGGATGTGGGCAACCAACATTGCCTTCCCTTTTTAGAGACGATTTACTCTAAAGAGGGTTTACTGTAGTTAAATAACATCGGTTTTTTTAAACCAATATTTAGATTCCTTTGGCGCAAAAAGTACAAAATTTAAGATATTGATTGATTGAAATGGCCGGAATAATTCCTGCAAATAAGACGTCTTGGTAAACGTAGAATATGTAGAACATCTGTATGAAAAATATTTAAATATTCAAAATACCCACAAAAGCCGCATTGAAGCACTACATCATTGAAATCACACACAAAAACGATCCAATGTATTCTTTTAATGATTGCAAAATACGGTAAGAACATTTCAAGCTGCCAATAAACACCTAGACCAGCTCTCGAAAGAACCATTAGTTGTGAACCGCGTCACCATAAAAAATCAAAATCAAAACCCTCCCCTTGCCCAAACACAGCACCCGACGTCGAACCGG
Organism: Anopheles arabiensis; assembly: GCF_016920715.1. Taxonomy (NCBI): domain Eukaryota; kingdom Metazoa; phylum Arthropoda; class Insecta; order Diptera; family Culicidae; genus Anopheles; species Anopheles arabiensis. Next base: position 27,567,545 of record NC_053518.1, read on the forward strand.
GTCCGGAAAAATTGGGTCACACAGTTAATGATTTTAAAATGCTCAATCGTCGCGCACAAATAATGCCCTCCCGCCGCTGCCCAGTTCCCTTCTCTGCTTCTCTCGACCAGAGACCATACTCAGAAGCGATCGCTTAATATCGCTCGGCTTCGTGCAAACACCAAAAGGGAAACCAAAATCAAAAACAACCCCGCTAGCCGTTTGGCAAAGCCGTCTAATTTTAGCTAAACCGTAGCAGCGTCCATTGCATTAGCATAACCATAAACGCTCGCATAACCCCCCACGCGCCTCATGCGTCTTCTGGAGCACCGGCTGGGCCGTCGAACGCAGCGCAAAACCGGTATTTGTGGCTAGAACGTTACACCCGCAGCTACCGTAGCATAAGTGAGCAAAGAGTCAAACAAAGAAAAGTTGAAGCAAAGATGATCGGACCGTACCGAAAGCATCTGGTCGCTCTCACTCTCTCTCTCTCTATGGTTGCTAGATCTTATTCTGCGTACGCAAATGATGGGCTTCGAGATGTTTTACCTTCCATTTTTCGGACTCCTATTCACGTTCCCCGTTCAGAGTCTACCGATGAATTAAATCCTTTCCTAAACCCCATGACACTCAACCGGTACACTACAGACCCACAAACTGTCAACAAGTATGTATAACGCCTAACGTTGATCATCCTTTTCTTTTTTATCACGCCAACCAGCTTATCATCAGCAAATTAGGGCGCCCCCTCGCCCGTTTGCTTGTCAGCAAGTATTTGATTTTGTTTTGAATTTATTCTACAAACCAGCCGCTCCAAAATGCTGAGGTTTGATGCAGTGTCAGCATCCCAAAACAAAAAGCCCAAAACACACATTCAACATTTTGCACAGCTGTTCTGCATACGTTAACTTCATTCAAAAATGCTATATTTTTGGAGGATCATCGGCACACACACTCACAGGCAAAAGGGCAATAACTTTGGCTGTGCAAAAAGGAACAGGAAAAAACCTGCACACCATAAGAAAATATACGCAAGCAAGCAGGGCACATTCGGTTCGGGAAGACAAGACGACAAGAGACGACATCTGACACCCGGGGGCCACAATGTTCAACGAGCGTCTCTTTAATTGACAAACGCAGCACCACCATCCTCCTCTCTCTTTGTCTAGAGACCTTCCCAGTGGAATACATTTCATCTTACATGTTTCTGCTGTTAGGACTCTTTGCGTACCAGAAATAAAGCAAAAAAAAACGCTGACAGACACGATAACAGCAACACACGGTGCTGCTGCTGCCGGCTGGTCGGTCGATCGTTCGCGTGGTGATTTACTTTTTATGAGCCACGATTTATTTCGCCTCTTCTTCTCAGGTTTGCCTCGCTCTTTCTCCGGCCGGTTCACACACCGGGCTCCCTCCCGTCGTAAATCATAATTAAATCCACACAAATTAATGGAGCGCTCCGTGTGGCGCAGCAAGAAGGTCACCGAATTGATATTAGGATGGTTTTATTTATTGAAAAGTCGATTCAGCGCCTACTACGATGAGTTTGGGCCAGTTTGGGAGGGGCGTGGGAGTGCTTGGCCAGTAGCATTAGCCTAATTCAATAAGCAGCAAACGATGATCAAAGGAAGCTTAGCCGAATTCCAACCTAAATTTAAAGGTGGATGCGATGTTTTAGGTTAGGTTTTAGGTAGAAAACATAAAGCATAGAAACATGATGCGCTAAATTTAGTTTATCAGAGATTACCATATCTTCTCCATACAAGTCTAGTAAATGATAATGCGCATTAGTTTGGTTACTTTCTGCAAGTAGCCAGCTTAATAGGCTAAATTTCTACGATGGATGTCGATGGTACGTTTAACAAAACTGCTGCCAGGAATGGGTCATTCGCAAATTTAGGTTTGGATTCAGTTGCTGGATCACGGTAGGTTAATATATCTATTCCTGAACCAGAATAGTCTCGCGATCCGTTCAATCCGCGAGCCTGGTCCAACAACAATATTTGAATTGGAATTGGAAAAAAGGAAGCAGTTCCAGTACAGGAATGGGTTGGGAATCTGTTCCTGGACCGGTTGGATTCAGTATCAGTTCCGGGGCCCATACCAGTTTGGAATGTGTCCCAGGATCGATATAGGGTTTGTATAAGTTCCAGTGCCAGTATGGATTCAAGATAAATCTAAGGAACAATATGGGTTCAGGGCTGGTAGGAATTTGGTATCACTTCCAGGTTTGGTTTAGGTCAGTCCATGGCTGATATATGTTGGGAATTAGTTCAGGGATCAGTTTTAATCAGTTGTATAGGTTCAAAATCAATTCCAGGGGATCCAAATCCAGGCATCTGGGAGTTCCGATCCTCGAATTTGGGAGACAAATCCCCGAATTCGTTTTTCGTAACTCTGTAGCCGGGAAAAATTAACCAGTTTTTACTCAAATGATTTTGTTTTGTGATTCGGTCGCAGGCTATTGACGTTATAGTTATCTTTTGTGGGTTCTAAGACATCTCTTAACCGTTTCCAACGGATTCTTATGCCTTGCATTTGATCCAAGTCTAAGTAGCCAAGTTGAAACCTTGGAACATTAATGCCTAACATCCATTGCTCCAGTTCCTGACAACTCTACGAGTGAGACGAGTTTCAGTATTTCCTCCTAAATGTCCCAAGATAGAACCATTTTTACACTGATCTACTGAAGGAGATGTCACCATTTTACGTCAATAAACGGAAAGAGCAAATTCTAGATAGACTGCTCGTATGCTTGTGGTGTCTCGTTAGACCTTTAAAATGAGCTTATACATAATTAGGTAATTATTTCCCAATTTAAAACGACCAAACTCATTAACCACATTCTCACAGGTTGCATAATCCGGACCTGAACCACTTCCCGCAGAAAATTCTTCCCGCTCCTTACCTTCTATGCAGACGACATGATCGCGGATCTGCTGCGCGACCTGCACGTCCGGGATGAGGTCGATCAGGTGGTAGATGGCGTAGATTGACGGATGGACGCTCTCGAACCGCTGTATCTCCTGGCGGATGGCCAGCGAGTTGTTGAACATCCAGGGCAGGTGCGTTCGCGAGCTGTTGTTATTCATTTTTCACACACAATTTTTTTTTTATTCCGCCACAAACAAAACCGAAGCAAAACGAAAAAAACCGAAATCCAAACCCCACCACTACCACACTTTCACTATCACCACCCACACCTCCACACAGGAATGATGAAGAGGGGTGTTGCTTCTCGCCAGGCACACCGTACTTTACGTTTGTGCACCAGTTTTGCTTTGCGCTTGGACTTTACACAGGGAAAAAAGCCCACGTACAAACACACACATACACACACACAGAGAGCAAAACACTATCGCACGTGCAACGCCCACCCATACACACGCACAGGAGCAAACCCTTTTCACCGCATGCTCTGCTCGAGGAGATCTTGGATCCGTGATTTTATCACTTCGCGGGAAACAGCGCTACCTCCCCACGAACACTTTCTTCTTGCCCAACAGCGATTATGTTGATGTAAATGGGATTTTACCAAAAACCTTCAAATCACACAAAAGCACACGGTAAGCATCTAAGATCTTTTTCTTATTTTTTAACACAAATCACACCGCTTCTCACTGATGATTTTCCACAGACTCTTGCTTATACGCTATCCGTTGTTTTTTTTTTTCAAAAGCACACACCAACTAAGAGCACTCTTTCGCTCTCCCTTCACTGCTTTAATTTTCTTGGCTCACTTGCATCGCTTGATGCTCCACCATCAACCACTACTCCGCAAAGAGGGCGGGGGGAGGAGGAAAACCTGTCGTTTGATGCCTTGACGCGATTTCGTGCTGCGAGCAAGGGAATTCGAGCGACCGCCTTCAAACCCCCACACTTGCACATGCACCAAAGGCTTGTTTCCTTGGCACTTGTGGATAGTTAAGATGTTTTCGAAGTTAAGACGCTCCAGCACCCGTGTCACATCGTTACACTGTTGTAAACCCGTGTACCGTTAGCATCTTCACCGCAGGCGGAGAAAGCTGTGTGTGTGTGAGGGGCGGGGAGAAGTGGGAGAGAGAATTCACGCACGAAAACAACACAGGCACGTCCGATGCGTACGGCACGACAACACTTTTTGACAGCCCGTGCTCAAAACAAAATCGCCTCGCGCACTGACGTACACGAATGGTGCGGTTGTGTGCGTGTATGTGTGTGTGTAGCTATGCGGCCGGGTTGGTGCAGCAACAGCGCTTTTGACAGTTGAGAGCCGTTGCTTTTCGAACATCGCCGTTGCAGATATTCCTTTTCAAATATCAGGCAGCGTTTTTTATGGTTTTATTCCATCAACATTATCTGAATGAAACATTTTTTTTTTGCATAAGATTTACGTTAGAACCCGTCACGAAAATCAAAAATTCATAAAATGTTTTTAAATCATCTGCTCCGCCATATCTCACCAATATACACCTTGGGCTCTAGCTGTCAACCAAGCAACCGCCACCAATACCAATAATAATAACAACCACAACAAATCCTCATATTTTCTGGGAAAACAGAGGCTGTTGGTTTTTGTTCCTGGTTTCCCCGCATTTTACTGTCTTACAGTTTCGTTTAACACACCGAAAACATTATCCTTCGGCTTTCCAATGTAAGTAGTTTCATATGTGTAACGCATGTCAATGTTTCCCTGCGTTCTAATCAAAAATTTATTGTCTTTAGCAAAGCGATTTGTTATCAGCCGGTAAGCCAAAAATAACGCACACAGCCACACAACAGCCGCCACATAAACTGTACGGAAACCGATCGAAATGGTGGCCAACGTTGCAATTCCTTACGGTAAGTGACGCTGAGCGGCACTACTGTTGCCCAATTTGCTCGAATTTAATCCGTTTCCATTCCAATTCTCACTTTCACCCTCTTCTAGATGCGAAACAACTGTCCAACGTGCGGGTCAATCTGTCCAGCGTGGTCCGCTCAGTTGACCTGCTAACCTCGGCCCTTATCAAGCGCGTCACCGATGCCGAACTGCTGCAGTACACGCTCCGGGCGCTACAGCTCACCGACCTAACCACACTTGCCGGCGACGATACGGAGTCGAACGTTGCGCGGCTCTGCTTCCGGGCGGCGTACCCCTTTTCCAACCTAGCTGCCCACGCCCGCATGAAGGGTAAAGTGCACACGGCAGCGGTATGCGTGTACCCGAGCCGCGTAGCCGATGCGCACCGCGCACTGACGGCGCTGGGCATGGTGGACCGTATTCAAATCGCTTCCGTTGCGACCGGCTTCCCGTCCGGTTCGTACCCGCTGGAGACACGCCTACAGGAGATACGGTACGCCGTCGAGCAGGGAGCGACCGAGATTGACATTGTGATCGACCGCAGCCTCGTGCTGACCGGTCGATGGCAGGAGCTGTACGATGAAATAGTCGCCATGCGTGAAGCGTGCGGCGATAAGGTGCATCTGAAGGCGATCCTGGCGATCGGCGAGTGTGGCACAATGGTTAATGTGAGTAAAAGTGGGGAGCAAAAGCATGAAAGGGGGTCAATTTTACAAAATTTGATTACAAATTTGCAGGTTTATAAAGCCTCTATGGTCGCTATGATGGCTGGATCGGATTTCATCAAAACTTCCACCGGCAAGGAGGCAGTGAATGCGACACTGCCAGTGGGACTGGTCATGATTCGTGCCATACAGAAGTTTTACCGTCTTACGGGCAAAAAGATTGGCCTGAAGCCGGCGGGTGGAGTGCGTACGGTGCGGGACGCCATCGCTTGGATGATTATGATACGGGAAACGCTGGGCGAAGAGTGGCTCAAGCCGGAGCTGTTCCGTTTCGGCGCGTCCGGGCTGTTGGATGATGTCGAGAAGCAGTTTTACGCCGTCTCGAAGAGACTAAAGAGCGAAGAATGAAGACCAGAGCAGTTTTTGTTGTTGCAAGAGTTGCAAAGATAGGGAAAGCTATCGCAAACATTGCCAAACTACCTCCGCTAATCCACTACATACTACTTTAACGAAGAAAAAAATACATCCTGTTGTTCTGTTTTGTAACAGCTTTCGTTCGGATTTCAAACAGAAAGAACACAACCGTAGATGGTTTTAATTATTCAAACTAATTTTATTTGGCTTTCCTCTTCTCAGTTTTGCATTTGTTTGTGGAGGTTGACCATGTGTGAAACGGACGGATGGCTATTAGAACCGATGTGTGACGAGAAGAAGGCTGCAAGATCATACTGGTAACGTACGTAAATAATAAATAAAACACATAAAACAGGTAACTAATGATGATGTTTGTTCTTTGCAGGGTGTCCTCTACGGCTCTATCCGGAAGCCCGTCTCCGGCGAGGAGCTGTAGTTGACGATACGGAACTTGCCCGAACGCATGTAGTAACCGTAGCGACCCCGCACGTTGCCCTTACTATCGCGCTCCTCTACGTGGAACTGACGATTCTTCCTGCAAGGTAAATGGGGAGATGAAACAAAATTATGAAATTAATACCCTATAGATACAAGCTTTCAAACACACAGATTTTTAAAACTAAGGGTGCAACACACACACACACACATCACACATCGGTGCAGTTAGTCACAGGAAAATCACCACAATTACCCTTCACCCGTGTCATAGCCAAACTTGTAGCTGTTCGGCCCATGGTGGCCATGCATTTGAAAATCGATTCTAGCACCTTCGTCCTCGCCGGCGACGCGGCGCGTATACTGGTCCACCCGGCGGTTCCGGCTCGGCACAAACTCGCCCCGGTTCAGCTCCTCCAGCCGCAGCGGCAACAGCGAACGGGCGGACGCCTCCGACTGCGCATCCTGCTCGCCGAGCAGCGCACTGGCCAGCAGCTTGTCCAGATCGATCGCGTCCAGGAAGAAGGTATCCTCCTCGCTTCTCGCTGCCTTACCGGCGGCGGCCACCTTCTCCCCCTCGGCGTCCTTTTCGGCCGTATCGGGGTTCTTCAGATTGATGAGCTTCTGGGACGGGATGTATTTTTTGCCCTTGCTTTTCTTTGGCTTGATGGCGTAGTAGTTGGGTTCGCTCTGCTCGACCGGCGGTGGCAGCAGCGGCTCGGTCAGGTCGTCCCGCGATGGGCTATAGGAACCGTAGGAGGTCGTGTGGGGAGAGCCGGTTGATGCGCTGGGCGAGCCGGTCTCCCCATGCGCGAAAAAATCGACCAATTTCGATAACTCCTCCAGCTCCTCGTCCTTGGGCATCACGCGGATCATGTACTGCGGCTTGTCCTTCGTTTCCTGCGGCGCGACCACATCGGCCCGGCTCGTCACGAGGGCGCGCGGTTTGCTCTGCTTGAGCGGGGAGGCAGCGAGCAGCGTCGCTCCCAGCAGACAGGTTGCGATCTGCAGAAAGGAGTGTAACGAAAGAAGAAATTAAATTATTATTAAAACCGTATTTAAAAGCAAAAACAAATTAATTGTCCACAGTTGAATAAGAGCAATAAGTGTCAATGCGTGCACGTAATACCACAAAACGACCGTTGCAATCCGTATTCTGTTCAAAATTCAGCTCGATTGCGTCCGGGGCGTGAAAGCGGAGCGTTGCAACAATCGGAGCCCGTTTGAAAAACATTTCGCTTCCATCTCGCCTGGTCGCCGCACCACAGCCGAGGAAAACTCGACACAGCACATAACAAGCCTCCTCCAACCTCCCCCACCGTACGTTACAAAATGTGCCAGCTGATGGCCAAATTAATGCACTCTCGGAACGCGTTCGCCTTCTGTAAAGAGGGAGGCGGCTGTGATGCAACGGTTCGTGATGTTTATTGTGGCGCTTTTCTTCTCCTGCGCCCTCTTGAAACATTCCTTTTGCCTTTTGATTACATTCAAAGCAACTTCTGTTTGTTATCAAATACATAAAAATAGTATTCAAGAGAGGAAGAAGATTGCATCCGGTGCGCGGAATGGAAAAGAAAGATGTTTGCGCACATGTAAAATCACATTTCCGGTACAACGGGGTTACATACAACACACCATAATAAATAAAGCGGCATTCGTCGTGTTTCTTCATTCGTTTATTGCTTTGTGCATAGAGACACGAACAAACTGAGCATAATTATGTTGTTGGCCACTGTAGAAGAATGCTTTGTAAGCGCTGCGAAAAACTGTTCTTTTGTTAAAGTGAAGAGCGTTGAGCGATTTTGGGCTCGATCCAATAACCTGTGGTATGGCAGGGATTGTACTACATGATTGCACCAATGGAGCACTTTGAAGATGGATCGTAACGTTACCATCAGTATCTAATCAAGGTAGCCTACTACGAGTTTAAATCTTCACAAAATTACACTAAAGCCTAGAAACACTTAAAAATACACGAATTAAGTCCATAAATAGATCCAAACAATAAATTTAAAAATAAAACAAAATAATACTCGAAATATTCTTTACCACAATAAGCAACTTCATGTTGTAAGAAGGCTGGGGGTTTTGGTTTTGGTAAAATTTCACCAACTGATCACTTTCACACTGTTAATAACACTTTCTTCCCGCTCTCTCGGTTTCTCGGACAGGGAACTCGCTACGCACCAAGTGGTTTATGTATCACAAGTGGCTCACAAAATCTCACAAACTCAAATCGAAACGATTAAACAACTTCACTTGCACTTTTCCACCGCTTTATTTTTCGATACGATCCGACCTTGCCAGCTGATGTCTGTAAAATAACCTTCCACACCGGCGTGCAGACGGTACTTATAGAACACCGTTATGCCGAGCGGCGTCACTTTCCCCACTGCGCTAACAGCGCCAACCACACTGGGGTGGTCGTGTGGCGGAGAGGGAAACAACGAGGGAATTTTCCTCCCACTCGTTCAGTGGTTCGAATGTAAAGAAGTGTAAAAAAAACAACAAACCAACTCGATGCCGGCAAGCACGAAAAAGCACTTTTAAAACTTATTCAAACCGAAAAAAATTATGATTGGGACCGTGAGCCACAGTGAGCCTCCCCGGATCCGATCTGTCCGAGAGGTGTCACTGGAGTTTGACGTTTGACGGCACTAAACAGCCGCCTTTATAGCGGCCGACAGGACCTTTTGTGCCTAGCCCTTTCTTGTGTTCAGTGCCCTTTTTGCTCTCCTTCCATCTTGCAATTTCCGTTCGCGGGGATCGACAACTCACATATCACAGCAGCAAGAAAAAACTGATCATCCCACCACCGCTTGATGGATGTTGGCATGAGGAAATTGGAAACCAGTAGCTCCAGTGGAGAGAGAGAAGAAAGGAAAGAAAAAGAAACACATGCAAAAGGGAATGGAAAACCTGAAACCTCTGGACAAGGCGAGGGCGAGATCTTTGGCGCTCAGACACCCGGCCGGATCGATGACATAATGTTCCTTATTTTCCGTGGCGGGAAAGTGGATCAAGCGCGCACCATAAACGCGAAAAGAGGGAAGTTATGTTGGGAACTCGTTCCGTCAAGATTGTGGCATTGTTGGAATTTATGTAGGTTTTTAATTACAAAACTATTAATCAAAACACTCTATATTTCAAATTCATCTTATTTTGTACAAGCTGAAACAGATAAATCCGTCGATCATCGACTCAAACTCCCTCATGGGAAGGTTAACGCTTCTTGTGTGATGCGATATGGCAATAGGAAAGCCGACCTACCATATAACCGAAACCGACCCAATCCATCTCATATCATCATCATCCCCTTGTGTGCAGCATCTCGCCCAGACCCTCGGGGTGGGTTGAGATCGTTGATGTGCATCTGGGCCAACCATGTCGTGCATGTTTCGCCACACCGCCACATTGAATGCGTGCTCACCGGTTTCACGCAACGGATATGGATATGTAGTTCAATATTGCCGGGTTCACACACAGACACACAGCTCGCACAACCTGTCGGTTAAATAATTTAACTTCCGCGAAACATAATTGTCATTATTCTGCGCTCTTTCACTCTCGGAGCAGGTGCGCAGGGTGCGTTACATGCACTCCCTTTTGGTGGCACATGCACATGCAGCTGAAGCTGTGCAGCCCTTGCTCGCTGAACATGGGCAGGCCAGGGATCATTTCCTGCTGATTATGTGACAAAAGTCGCGCACATTTGTTGCCAATCATTGGCATGTACGTGTGTGTGTGTGGGGCATGTGAATGGGATTTCAATCCAATGATCTAAATTATTGGGTATGATTACCATAAGGTAGTATGGTCGATGTGTTAATACTGTTCACATCATTATGTGATTGAGAGACAGGGGAAGAAGTGTTTTCCACGCACAAAAGGGAAAATACAATTTACCTTCCAACAACTCTCAGGCACATGGTGAGAGGCATGTAAATGCCAGTGCGCCACCCCGGAAGCTGTAGGCGGGCTGTGGGCCCTTTCTGTGCGCTGGATTGATATAATTTTATCTTCCACCTGACCGGACTGACTGCTGGAGGACTATTGTGCGTTCGGAAAGGTGATCATTAAATTCCCGTCTCCATTTTCTTCCCTGTTGAGTTCTCCATGATCTCCGTGTAGTTGGCAAGCTTGTTAAAATCGATCGCGATCGAACGGCATGCTCCACTCCACTCATCCGGTGGGCATAACGCTAGAAGCAAATGGTCCATGCTCTACGTACAGGTGTTTATTTTCTATTTTATTCCACCAGCCTCATAATCGATTAGTGTGCTTTCCTGCCATTCGCTTCTGCGTTCGCGATGCTTGAGGACATCGCACTGAACCGGGGTGATAGGAATTAAATATGTACATGGTGTGTGTGAGATGAAAAACTGCGAAAGCTGGAGGCCCAACTTGGCCACAAATGAGAGGGAAATTTGCACCGGGCTTGAAGGAAGGGGAGAAAGTGCTCTTCCTTCCCCTAACCCGGGTGCAGCTATCCGTTTGACGCGTCGATGATAAGCGATGCCACAGCTGTGGCAGCCCGACCGCCCGAGATGTGGAAACCACCGATCGTGTGCGAAACGGGTCGATCGTCGTACGGAATGAAATAGAAAACCCGCAACTGAAGGGATACGCGCGAAAGCGAGTGCGTATGAGAAATCTCGGACGCATTGAGGGCCCTCCCTCCCCGTTCCGTGCGGAACGGCTTCTTGATTCGCGGTTGCATAAGTCGCGACGGGAGAGGAAGCTGCATTTCCCGCTGGACGGTTCGGTAGGTCGGAAGTGAAACCGTTGGTGGGGCAGAGATTGGAGTGGGCAGGCTGCAACCCATATTAACTCGGTTAATGGGTGCACGCGCGGGCTGGGTAGTATTACACCTTTACGACCAGTTCCTGATGGGGCGCATGGTGGCCCATAAAGGCTTCGATCAAGTGATGGAGGAGATCATTCGTTTTTTTGTTATAAATTTTCTAAGATAAAATTTTAACTGAGTGAATGAACAACGTCCCATTGGTTTGATTGGGACAAATAAATATAATCAGTTCGAATAAATTTCTTATATTTGGATATCTTTCTTGACAATTCTCGTTCCTCCTTAGCCTGGAATTGAATTTGAAAGCAATAATCAGCGAAATTAATGACTCTTTTGGGTACAACCGCCAACATCGCCCAATATCATGACATGGCCAGTGTCACCGTCCAGTGGCTTTCGAGCGGTGCTCTCCATCTTTTTTAGGATCACGGACCACTTGGTTTTTACAATACATTTGCCGCGACCCACATATATTTAGAGCATATATGTTGTGGCCTTAGGTCAAAGTTGTTTTTTTTTTCTCAAATGTGTTTAAATCTTGATATGCCTGTTGAAAATTTAATCTTATATGAGGTTTAAATATACACGATATGTGTTGTAATAAGCTTTTCTTTCAAAAAATCAATTATTTCGCGGACCATTTCTGTTAACGCTACGGCCCTCAAATGGTCCGCGGACCACATGTTGTAGACCACTGCTTTAGAGGATTCTTGAATCTGACCAACTAGAGAGACATCTGCTTGACATACGTATGTGTATATCCTTAACTAGACAATAATTTATATCTGCGTCTTTATGTCCTGCAGTTTCTAATCCATTTTTAATGTTCCTTCTCTCATTATACAAATTAACTGATATTCTGAACATTTCTTCATTTTGTTCATTTTTGTTTATATTCTAGTAGGATTCATAGGAGTTAGAGAGAAGAAGAATCAAACGAGAAATTAAAACAAGTGTTTTGTTCAGTTTCTCCGACCAAATAAGCAATTATGCCGTAAGTTATGCTATTAAACCATTGCCATCCAGATGGCGCTGCACCGTTTATGCACAATTTGATAAAACTCTTCATTTTATCCAAACGTAATTACCGCACAAGCACCGTTTAAATAACAATTAAACGATCAATGTAAAGAGATAAGCCGCTACAAAGTGACGATCATTATCCCTTTTGCTTTTGGTAGTGTTTTGTCACAAAACGGCACCTCTACGCTAAACTCTGCCCGCCACAATCACATGGCGTTACGCTTTCTATACGTTTTCAGTGCGCAAGATGTAGCGTGCTTTTTGCTACTACTTTGCAGAATGCATCTTCCAGTCGAGGCACACACACACACACACACACACACACACACACACACACACACACACACACACACACACACACACACACACACACACACACACACACACACACACACACACACACACACACACACACACACACACACACACACCTGTTCTTCAGGCTCAATTAAACCTCCTTAACCCTTGCGGTGACATAATCCGTGCGATGAGGATTCATTTCAAGTGAATAGAGAAAATGGCTGTGTGGTATTCAAAACTCATGCCACATGCTCTGATCTAAGCGTTAGTTAGATTACAAGCGGGATATCTGCTGTGTACTGCTGTTAGTATTTAGTCATTACTCTTCACCCCCACTGCAATATCATAATTAACGGTGGTGGCAGCCTAAATGGCGAACATGACGACGGCTATGACGGCACACACAAACATCGGAGCAATCGGACTCGCGGGAGTCGTAACCGAAATGGTCACGCATCAGTTCCTCGCCTCGGTGCGCAAGCGTAGGCTACCATCGCTCAACAAAATGTGCCCAAGGAGTAATTGAATTATGACCTATATTTGCAAAGCATTTGAGTGCTGGAGTATGAAGCTGGAAGTGAAGTCGCCACCAACCGCCACGCGACTACGTTAACATCTCGTTTCGAGCGATCCGTCAAATGCTTAACTCCTCCGTGCCATGCTCCGGTATACGCGAGTGCGCTCGTTATGTACGTTTTGCGCCGGTGGAAAATGATCGTAATGTTTCGTTCTGCTTCGGAAGTCAGCTGGAATAATGTTTTTGGATGGTTTTATGTTTGTATGTTTGCGTTTGAGCAACGGGAGAGTTAAAAAAGGGAAAACGCTGATCTGATCACATGGCTCGAGAAAGGGGATTTCGGTAAAAGTCTAACCTCTTGTGCCAGTCTCTTCTACTGGGTTCGAGGCAGTAACATGTAACCCCCGCCTTGCCATTGTGATACAACAAAAGTGACCGCATTTTAGCACATACTTTCACGTAACCCGACGACTGCTGCTCAAGCTTTTAGCACACAAACAGCGCTATGATCTAACGGTAAGATCAGCCGTAGTAGCACACACAACGCCGCCCACAACCCGGTTGCGCTCGATTGGACACTGTAAAAGTGTATTATTATTGACACGCTGTTTAACGATCGATTCGAACGGCTGGCTGCTAATTGAGTCGAATCGTTGTCTCCTGCTTAGTGCCTCATTTAAGCCTCAAGGTTTACTGGGAAGTGTCATTCGTTTCTTATGATTGTATTTATTTTCAAAAAATATTATACGGCACAGCATAATAATCCGATCAATCATCTTTAGCAAGCATATATGTAAAAAATCACGCGCCCTAGTATAAGATAAAAAGCGATCCCTCATCTCCCTTGAGGTAATGGAGTTGTAGTATTATCTGGCTCTGGCTCTCTCCCTCTCTGTTATTCTGTTTCCGTGCGGTTCCTACGCTGCTATCCCTGCGCTGCTTCAAAAGCATTCGATATTGTTTTTAATGTCGTCGAATATCTTCTTCTCGATCGACGGCCGCACGATACGATCGTTCGGGACAGACGAGCCAAGGCTCAGGTACACCTGTTTCTTGAGCCTTTTGGCCAGCCGCTGGGCCAGATCCTGCGCACCGCTACCGTCCGGTGGGCCGATAATGGTCGTGCCCAGCACTTCCGTGCCGTTGTTTGCGGTCGGCATCGCTACCGCCATCTCGTCGAACGTTTCCGCCTTGTCCTGGCCGATGTAGAACAGGACCGAGTCCTTCATCTTGAGCACGCGTATGTTGTACTGCACCTCGCACACCTCTACCTGGGCGAGATGGGAGTGAAAGTTAGGGGCGACCATCTGAAAATGGGGAAACGATTGTTGCGCTTAATCATTTTGTATGCAGAAGGAAAGCTTGCGCTTTTTCTATACCTTTTTGTAAAGAGATTTGAAGAGTTTTCGCCCGGCAGTGGATGTAAGGGCGAAGCTTTTCGCAGAACGCTTTGTGATTGTCCTTTAAAAGCAATCGATTTCCTTTATTTAAATAACCTTTTTACGAGTGTTGAAGTTGTTTTATTCCGGCACCGAACGGAGAGCGAATTTAGTTTGTTTGGATGACCGGAAAATAATTTGTTTACGTGCGGTCAGATTTGACAGCCGCCACCAATCACCATGGGAGACTGTGCGGACATATAAAGTAATTAAAAATATATTTTATTTTTGTAAATGAAATTTATTTATCGAATGAATTGTTTTGATGAAACGAAATTGATAACATTTAGGATGTTTTCAATAAAAAATAATAAGGCAAGAAAACATATAACGAAAATAAAATAAACCAATTTGCTGCTCATGGGTAGCATCCGCTGTGTGAAGGGCAAAATGTTGGTGAATTCAGCCTGGACAACTTACTTCGTATGGTGAACCAATAGATGGCGCTAGTAACCAGTTAGAAGAAATACGGTGCATTGAAAATGGCATGGAAATTGTGCATTTTAAGTGCATTTGGGATTTATAAAATAACCTTACTCTAACTGAGATTACGAATCAATTAAGTTGATTAAATTATTAAATGGATTAAAAGAGAATCTCATTGTCTTTGGTTGTTTCATATCATATCAGGAACATTCAAAGCTTAATGCTTTTGAAATTGAAGTCCTTTTGAGGAAGACGCTCCAACATCGAAAAACTCATTCCTAGTAACAACCTCTTTTTCCAGTAATAAAGAGTGTAGAATTTATGTATCCACCACCCACTGTTTGAGTCGTCAGAATGATGCGCAGGAATTTTCCCTTTTCTTTTTCCCTGAATGAAAATTCAATTGTGAAAACAAACCCGCACAATAGTTAAGCACAATTGACACACTTTCTCAAAGGGCCTGTTTGAAACGTAAAACCATTCTACTCTAATTTTGTATTTTTGTATCTCCTCTCACCTCTCAATCTCGTTTGCAAAAGGGAAGCACCATTGTAGCGTTGTTTCAATTTTCACTCAACATTTTCAACCATTTTCCCCCCGAACTCTCAACTCAATTGCTTAAAGGCTTCTGTTTCGCGTGTCTATACATTTTCTACCCGTTCAGGGTTCGGCGGAGTTAAAGGATATATCTGCGCCTTTCTACCGACACTTTACTTACCGTGGAAGGTTCATCCTCCACGTTTTGTCAGCAGCGCGGAACGGAGGCGAACATTCCGCACAAACTTCCACAAACGGGGAACGGGGAAAATGGCACGTTGGAGAGCAAAAGGACGATTTCCCTGTTCCCCAGATCCATCATACCACACAGAAAGATGAAGACGAAGATGATGATGTGCTTTGAGGCCGCCGAGAAGGATTGCCTCGGCCCGCTTGCCTATGAAACGGCGTTATCCTCCAGCGCCTACTGCTCGTCTTTCCTACTGCTCTCGTCTATTGAGTGGCTTTCTGGAATCACAGCGGAAAATGGTGGCTTGCCGAATGATGGGGTGACGAGATAAGACGGGAAATTACGAAGAAAAAGGATGCCCGTACCCCGTGCAATGCGCTGGCAAACAATAGACAGAGTTTACTTGCCCTCCGTGGTGCTGAAGAGAACACACAGAATAAAAGCCTTTCCTGCGATGGATGTAGGCGTTTCGCGCAAAATGGGGTAGAAGAAAGCGTGCAGCACAACACAACAGCAAAGACTGCCAAGAAGCGTTCATCTCACGGCTTCATGCTTCGGCCGTGCCCTGCGGGGATAATGGAGTTTTCGCTTGCTTTGTTTGCGAAGCGGTTCTCCATTTTCTTCTCGCTTCTCCCGGGGTGTCTTATGGGGAGGAAGCAGGAAGAAAATGGAGAAATCGAAATGGTGAAGGTAAGTTTTCTTCAACCGACGGGCTCAACCCTACGTTGACACACACAGACACACAGGGAAGCGCAGTCACACTTTTTCCGGTGGGTGAACGACAAAAGTTCGCTTTCATCCTGTCGCAAACCAACCTACCCTTCCCTCGCTACCCCTTCTGCCCTCCTTGCTCCATTCGACCGTCTTTTCAAAGGCGAACATTCCGATGGAAATGCGTTTTATTAACCATCAATTGCGTGGATCAATTCATGCGCGCGAAAACGGCGTGGCGTGTGTCCTTTTGTTCGTTCGGTGGGGTCCTCCCGGCAGGGGTGGTGGGGAGCGAGCGTTGGTTTGCGAAAGAAAATGACGTTAATGAAAACGATACAGGTTGTTTGGCGCGTTGAGTGGGCGCGCGGGTGTTTAAGTAGTGTGGCTTAGAATAAGACGTGGCGTAAGGAAAGGCCTGAGTGGGTTATCAAGTTTTGTAGCAATCGGGGAAAGATGATATCTACCGTCTTCTTGGCGGCATGACGTTTATGGGAGTGAGGTGGGGGATATGGATGAGGTAAATAGATAAGTGCTAAAATCAATAAAACACATTGGAAACAAAGAAGTATCGCTCTTTAACCAACGTCTTCATTGGAATAGATTTAGATAAGTTAAGAGCTGCTTGAACTTCAAATTGAAGCTTCAAAAATGTCATTGTTTGTTGGTGTAAAGTATAACTTAATTTTTGTTTTTAATTTACTATTTACTGTGTAAAATATAACATGATGCTAAACCTGAACTTTAATCAGAAACTTTAATGTAAATAAATAAAATGTTCCTCTAAAACGTAATTTTTGTAATTTGTTGTGAAAGACATTTTGGTCATTTTTTTTAATATATAGTAATTGAACGAGTTTTTGCTTCATATTAATTTATGCTTGTATGCGAAACAAGATTCTAATCTGAAATTCATAATATGGTCTACTCGTAACGGGCGTTGAACACTATCATCTCATGGACCAGTCCGAAGTCGGTAACACCGCAGATGATGCGATCGAATCTCATCTGATGAAAAGATTTTGCAACACAACAACACAAGCAAACAGTGATATTTCGCTTGCAAATTAGGGTTTTTAGGGTAAGTGTACCAATTGTGGTTATAGCGCCAATTATATAGCTTATAACGAACACTATTTTTGCTCTAAAACAGTCTATTTGCATTCTAAAACCACGGAAGTTTTTTTTATTTCAAATATGATCATTTTAACACATTTGTGCTTTATTAGTTCCGTACTGCTCACTTCCGTTTGTTAAATATCACCCTTTGAAAATGTGTTGCCAAGATGTATGGTATCTCTTACCATTTTGCTAAGAGCAACACTGTAGGGTATTAGCGATTTTCAAGCACCTAACCATATTTTTATCTCAAAATCATCATTTTGGTGCTAAATATTAGTTATTTAACGACTCAAAATCTATCTAAATTTCATCGAAAATATTCCTTTTTCCCGTATGTTCATAATTGGTACAACTAACCTTCGGTGTACCAAATATCGTAGTATGCTATGGATACTTTCTTGACAACTGTCGTTTTGGTCTTAGTACTTAGATTACAAGTGAACAAATCGGGGTTTCTCGTTGTTATTTTCAAAATATAAAGTGTTATTTTGTGTTTTAAGCATCATTTTCTTGAGAAATTATACAACATCGAATAAGTTTCATCAAAATAACGCTGTCTTGAATGACTTTCATACGAAAAAAGGTGTAATCTGAACGCCGCGCGTGTCGTACTATTGCCAAGTGCGCTCTTGTTCTTCTCTGATCGATAATTAGAGCATAATTGAAGCGTTGAGAAAATGAGTTCTAAATCCGACATAACTCTGAAAATTCCCAGTATCTCAGTGCATTAAAAAATTAACACCGATTTTAAAACAGAGTAATGAATATGAACACATAAAAATCTTGCCATCTTTTCATCATCACTGCACAACCTTTTACAGCTGGAAATGGGTCATTAAACCAGAAACGGGAATCAACGGCTGCCCCACAAAACACTTGCCGGAGAGAGAAAGTAATTATAAAAGGCAAAAAGAAAAAAGTGTTAAAAAAAACACACATACACAACACACACTTTACACAATAATTTGTCCATCTTTCAGGCATCGCTGAGCAAACTAATTGCAAAAACCATATGCAAATACTCACCAGACCCTTTTTCCAAATCCTAAGTACCACCCCATCGCACCCCATACACAGCAGCACCCCTTTCAGTCGACCACATCCGTTCCAGAAACACAGGCGGGAGAATCTGCTCTCCGTGTCGAGTGGCAAAATATTAAACACAACTCCTCTTGTTGCGCTAGCTGCTGGCGCAAGGGGATTGCTTCTTCCCTTACGGCCAAACCAACCTCGACACCCACCGCGTAACTAATCTGAATTTTATTAAAAAAGTAAATAAGCAAATAAAGGTGGAAGAACGGAAAACAGTGGGACTGGGAGAGTGACAGGTTGCAAGAAGCTGTAAAAGTACCGGAAAACATCACCCAAACCCATCCGCATCGTGCTGCGGGGACGGATAATTGTTTCGCTGTTTTGGTCGTGCTAGACATGCAAGACGAGCAAGTGCAATATTCCTTCCACGTGGTACTTGTTTGATGGGAGGGCTAAACACCCCCTCGCAACGCTCAGCTGCAACTAGCAGGAAGCAGGAGTCATGTTTATCGGTTTGCTCAATTGAATGGAAGGAACGCGGGGTGAAAAGAAGTGGTAAACACGTGCTTGCCCTAACCTTCTACAAACTTCAGCCTATTGAGCATCACACCACGCTCGCACACTCATTGATCCTTTCGAACCCTGTGCCTTTAACGGTGTAACGGATAGGGCGAATTAACTTTTATTTAATAACCTCCGGATTTTGAACCCTCCTGCCTGTCGCAGGAAGGGGGCCGGCCGCTATTGATTATTCTCGCTCGCAAGGGTTGTGTGTTTTCCTGTCCCATCCTGTGAAGAGATTAGAAGCAAAATACCCATCAGGAACAACACCAACAAAAAAAGCGTGTCACAAGAACTCCTCTCCAAGCGCTTGTGCACGTGCACTTGTACTTGTACCATGTAGAAGATGATGATGATCATGATGATGATGATGCTTGTCGTTGCGCTGACTTTCAACATATTGCACCCCGGGCAGGAAGTTGCACCAACAAGGAGCTGGCCATTTATCTTTGTATTAATTTTACGACAACGATGACGACGACAACGACGGCAACGACGGGGACGACTATTAGACGCGTCCACCAGTGAGGTTATGAAAATTTTTATTAGCTTGTCCACTGTGCACCCCCACACTCCCCCTCGCCCCTGGTGTTAGAAAGAAGGGACGCCCCGAACCTTTAGAACGGTTTTATCATAAGGAGATAATAATTTTCCATCCCCTTGTGCCCTTCCTGCTAGCTATTGTGACCGTGTGCACAATTTATTACCGTGTGCGCACCATTCAATGGCACCAGTCTCATTCCGCCGGATGACGAATGGGTGTTTTGTAGGGCCCGGTACGTTCGTAGAATTTTGCGTTAAAAATAGACACATTTTATTATTTAACCGATGGGCTGACTGTTGGCGCGACAACAAACCCCGTTGTGGTCAGTTTAATGGGGGTGGTTGGGAAGTTGGGAAGCTGGACAAGAACGCCTGAAATGTGTTTTAGTGGTGTGTATTGTATTTTGGGAATCGTTTTATTACCATCGTAGGTTGCAACTTTGTACGACCTATTTTGAGTTCTTATATTTTAAAATAGAAGTGAAAAAATGGGTTTTTAATAGAATTTTATTCCTATACTTAAATCAATAGTAAACAATAACTACATTTACTAAACTTTATTAAAATTAGTTTACTTGTTTATTATTATTTTTATTATTATTATGATCATGGATTAGCATTATTTTTATTATTATTATTATTATTATTATTATTATTATTATTATTATCAATTGTTTGCAACGAGGGCTGTACAACAAAAATTTAAAGTTAAACTAATATAATTCCCATTTCTACTTTGATCACTTATTTATGTTATGGCAACTGATACAAAAGTAGAATATTATAGCAAAAAAGTTAAGTATATTTGCATAACTTTAGGCGTTATATATGCTTTAGTAGCTAAAGCACTAGATCCAAAATGTGTAGTATCCTTGCATACCTTTAGGCGTAATCTATTATTTACTACGTCCTAGACAACTGCTTCAGTGAAACTTTCGCTGCTGGATTAAGGTAACAGAAGATTTGAAATTTGAACAAAACCTATCTATTTTACTTACTCTTATGAACATTGTCCTTATATTGTTCTATTATTCCTTTGTTTCTTACATTTACCATTATATCTTTAGTATAATCTCTATCACACCTCACCCTCACAGAACATCCTTGGAATGTTTATACGTGTTCCAAAGAAACAACTGCCCCTTATACGATTAACATACATAGTAACACCACCCTTCAGATTTTTACAATTTATTCCACCGAAAGTGACATTCGGGCGGCGATTTTACACACTTCGTCCAAGAACCGTACAATCTCCAAAGCCTTTCTCGCTTTCTCTCTCTGCGAAACATCGAACCATATCTTCGTCTGGACGTGTCCGTTTTTCCACTCCCGCTTTGACCCGCCGATCTCAAACAGCAGTCTCTATTGTTATGCTAGAATTTTATTAAAAACATATTAATAGCGATCGTTTTCAAAATTACTAAAAACCCACCCACTCAACCCAACCATGAACGTGTGTGTGTGTGTGTATGTCTTTGTCGACGAACGAAACTCTGCATCTTCAGCAACGAACCGTGTTCCCCCATGCCGGGCTACACTTGTTCCCTGTTTGTCCCTCCTGGCATCCTTTTGCCAGTGTGTACTTTTATTAGATTTTATTGGAAAACGTTTACCCTCTCCAGACAGCAACGAACCGGAAAGCATCCTTCCCTCCCCCATGAGGAGCACATGAGGACCAGAGGGGTGGCGGAAAATCATTCAGAGCACGAATCGTACCAAGAACCACTTCCGAAAAAAGGGTCAGTTCCGTTTCGAAAGCAAAGGATCCGGTAGACAATGCCACCCGAAAAACGACAGTTCGGATACGGTTCAATGCGACGTGTATCGCACATACAGCCGTACAAGTGTATGTATGTGTGTGTGTGTTTGTGTGTGCGAGTTTGGGATATGAAGGGCAGACAGCACACTAGACAGCCCGGAAAAAGGACCGTTGTCCCCCATTTATTTTTCGGCCACCGGGAAGACTGTGCAGCATCTAAGGGAAATGCACGTATGGACATGGTAGGATTTGGGGGTGTCGATTTCAATAAATTTTGCCGCTCGAGCAGACGGAGAGATTGTCATCGTCACCCCGTCAACCCCGGTTCGTCTCGGTCTCGGTGCCAACGCCAGAACATATTCAGCAAATAGGAAAACTAGTAATAAAAAAAAACCCAAAAAGCGATTTGTCCAACTGATTATCCCTCTCAGTTACCGGGTGGGTGGAAAAATCAAATAAGCACTTCGCCCGACCGTCCTCCTCCATTGCTTCCCCGGCGGTACGCACAATAATCTCGTGACGCGTGAAGCGAGGTAATTCACGTGTTGTCAGGATGAGCCGGTAAGCCCGGGCAAGGACCTGTTCCTTCGACCGGAGACACCCTTCTTCCCAGGCAGCGTTTCGTTCTAGCAAAAGGGGGCGATTTCGATGCGCTCGATGTGCTATTTGTCATCGGAAGTTATTATTAAAATGAAGAGTGATTAATGTTGGATTTTGTACGGGAGAATGGGCAGAGAAAGGTTCGCGTGTGTTGGGTTGGGTGGAATTTATGAGAAAAAGCACACAGACACTTCATGGGTGTTTGACGATAATGTAAGAAGGAAACAGGTGAGAAAAGACCATTTTTGGTGTAGAGATTATGAGAGCTTAATGGAAGATTAAAAGGAATAAAAGGCGGTTTTGTAAGAGGATACCCAAGAACTTCCATGACAGAAGAAAGAACCCCAAAATCCACAATTAATGTATAATGAGACAGCAGGCTGAGCATAATTCATATACAAATTAAAATAATTCTTTAATAAAATCCCGAAATTTGAATCTAAAGAGTATTTATCTTTCACGAATCACAAAACACTCAATATCCCTCCTACAATGAAGCTGTCAAAACCAATACACTAAAATTTGACAGGAGCATTAAATTACCATGCAAATTACGTTTCAGATTTAAATCGATCGTTACATCCAGCACCTTGCAAACACTGGAAACCATTCCTACCAAGCTTCCCAAACGCCTCAAACTCATTTAGCAGCAACCTGACAACACCTCTGCGTGTTCCTACCTTCCATCATCGATTTAATTGCGCAAACTTACCCATCTCAATCGACAGGCAATCATTTATCCTTAATTCCAATGCCGCCAACCGCACGCAAACACTTTGGCGCTCGCGCGAACTGAACGATAATCGTCAACGCATTCGATTTCCCCCCTTGGGGGGGCGACGACACGACACATTCCTGTTCATGAAATTGCGAACAAATTGAATTCACCCATCGGCAAAGCGGAGGCCCAAACGTACAAAAAAAAAACCAAAATATAAATACCCAATTCCGCGTTCGAATCGCCTTTACACTATACCCTGAAAGGTATACCCAGAAAGATCATTTAAAATTCAAATCAGGCTGCTCCGGTTCGTGACAGCCACCGGTGTGGCTCGTCGCTGGAAGTAGCAGTGGATTTATAAAACCCATTTCGAAGATGTTTTTGTCTTTTTGCACAACTCTCGCATAAGCTCTCCTCTTATCATCATCATCCCCGGTGTGGTACGGCATTCGATTGCTGCATGAGCATTTCTGCTTCCTGCGGGAACGCGATTAAGCAGCACTCTTGCTGAATGCATCACCTAAAGGCGCTATAAATAAAGCAATAAAGCGGCATGATTGAAAGCAAAGGCTACTAAACGATGCCGAGTGGAGTTGGAGGTCCTTGAGTCTTCATCCTGGGCACCGTTCCGAGACCTACCACGAAATGTTGGATGGGAAATCTTGTTAGCACGAAAGCTTCCGCGTTTACACATGCACACACCTCCGAAGCAACCCGGCGATCGGAACCTGGACACCTGGAGGAGGGCATGGGAATCCGCTCAGTGCTAATAAATATTTACCCTTATCGGCGAGCCTTTCAGGGAGCTGCAACAACAAACAGCAAAGGATAAGCTCCCGGCTAACAGAAGCCGATTCCGATAAAGCTTCAAGTGGCCTCTCTGGTCGCAACACATACCCGGTCCAGCCATTCTTCTGAATGCCCAAACAGTGCTAACAAGAATCACCCTCGGCTTTGAGACTGGAGACCGAGCGACTCCAAAGAATCGACACAGAAAGATCCAGCAAACAAAGTCTTGTGTCTTGAGCACTGCCGCCGCTGCCCGCCGTCCAAGAAACTCATTCTCCCGCCCGATCGGTCGTTATCATAATTGAGTTGATAACAATTTTATTTGATTCCAGTGGGCCGGCACCCTCGCCTCAGTTCGGACGGAAAAACCCATTAGCATTTGCGTACGGGCGTACCAGCGGTGCCGAATTTATTGATCTCGAATGCTTTACATTTTACGTGCCGGTAGCTTAGATATTCTATCTTATTCGGCCGGTTTGTGCCGGACTTGTCGGATTGCCACCCAAGTTGCGCTGTTTTGCTAGAGGGAAGACTGTGGTGAAGAAAAAGAATGTTGACTTCGGGCGGTTGCCACGTTGTTTGCAGGCGGTGTGGTATCACTACCTTCGACGTATCGTGTTATGTGTTTTGAGCGTTTGACTGAATTTTTGGGAGTTTTCCCAACGAGCTTCGCTGATAATGGAGGTCGCTTGATTGGCCCTGCTTGCCGACGGTGCGGGATGTTAGGTGCGTTAAGCTTGTTGATTCTTTGTTCGTAACGGGAGGATCATCGGGGCGATCGTGTTGGGTTGGATTGGGTAAGAAAAGAAAAGTCACTCTAATTTAAAGTCTGCGTAAGATCGATTATTTCGCTTGTGTGAAGATCTTCAATGTCCTGTAATTTTTGATAAATGTTATGTCCTTTCAAGAAAAGAGCCTTTTTAAGTCGATTTTCTAAGTTGCATAGGTCATTTGACCGATTTTGACTATCATGAATCATGTGCAATGATGAGTAAAAAAAATATTTTAATATTTGTTGCCTTGGATACTCCAAGCGTGTAGTTAGGGCCAGGAATACGAATTTCTTTCTAAGCTGTAGATCACTTTGAAGATCATCTTCGAAAGACTCTACTCTCTGAATAAAAAAAAACTACTTTTGCTTTCCATGTCCTTCTTTAAATCTCCAATTCTGAAGTCTTAAGAAGCCCTTATTTAAAAGCAGTTGAGCCTGATTTCTTATTCGATGAAGTATCCCATCGATCCAGCTTGGTATCGTAAATCGTCATTTGGAAACTATCGATACATCGGTCCAAACAACAAACCAACAAACCACAACAATCCGCTTGGACCACCCCAAACAGTCCCGATAGGTGCCAGGTTCTGGGTGATCGTGATTGTCAACCCAAGACACACCGCCACTAGAGAAGCAGCTCTCACGCAGCTGATACCTGAGAACATCTTTAAAAAACGAACAAAAGCAAAACAACCACCAGTAAACACAGAAGTTAGCTGCGGCTAGCTTCTGGGTTCTTGTTGACCGCCGGGTGCTTGTGCTACCGACGAATGCCAAACAAAACCTCCATAGAACCTATGGCCCATTAAGATAACGCCGCCGGAAAGGTCCGGTCACATAGGCATACACACGGGCGGCTAAAGAGCCCGTAGTCAACGGAACGGTTTACAATGTCTCTCTCGGTTGTCAGCGAGAATTAAGATACTGCTCGGTTCCGTTTCTTCACGGGCAGGTATAAAACCGCCCGAAGATGCATGTCCTAGCAGATCTAGGAGCGGCGGTCTGGTACGGGAAAATCCCGATAATTAAATTAAAAAACGCTCCGTAAAATCGGTCGTTTTGGGCTTCTATGGGATGTGTGGTCAAAAAGCCACTGCCACAGGGTTTGGGTAACCTCAAACCATCCGTCTAACCCGTTGTACCTTTTTTGGGGCGGGATTTTATGATATGTTTCGGGATATTTTTACTACATTCCAGTTTAATTTTAATGAGAGAACGGCTGGGATAGGTGAAGACGTGCGTTGGAGTTTGTGTGTGCTGCTGCTGCTGCTGCTGCTCCTGCTGCCGAGTGAGTACGCGCGACCACGGTCATGTTAATTGAGTAGTTTGAGACATTCCAGCGTCCCGCGTCCGGTAAAAAAAAAAACACACATACGTACACATGCCGGCCGTCCGTTCAGTTGGAATCGGAATTTGAAGCAGTTCATTTTTGATAATTTTCTGTCACAAATGTACACGCTTTCTGTTCCTGTAGCTGCGTAAGGTATGTAGTGGGTAGTGTGAGTGGGTTAGGGCGCTTAGCAGACATTCTTGCTCGTCGCACGTCAAAGCCGTGCCAACACAAAGCGGGTGTGGGACTTTACGATTGCCGATATAAGGAAACGAAAATAAGGGACTTATTACATTGTATTGCATAGATTATTTTGAAAAGCAAAGATGAAAAATAGCAAAAGAAAAAGTTATCATCAGAGTTCAATTGGATTCAGAACTCAAGAGATCATTTTAAACGCATTTCAAGTGCAGAGCATCAGCTCTACTTAGCTGGATGCTATTTTTTCCTCCATATTTCCTGTCATTTTCTAAGTAGGCACTATCTGTCATCTTCTACAAAGACTGATTGGCAGTAAGAGCCCTCTAGCGGAAAAATTACAGGTCTATTTTGATCTTCTGATATCTTGACCCCCAACACACGACATTTTCCACAATTTTAATAATCATTTCCTATTTAATTAAGCACGTTGTAATAAAGCTATTAATATTTGCTCACTGCGATAAGATTGTATTTCAAAGTTGATTTTTTATTCATTCCTTATCACTATCATAACCCATACCCCCTCTACAACCTATTTTATGATTTACAACCTTCGACCCCTATCAGCCCGCTATCTATAATTGTATGCTTTTCAACAGCGCATTAACGCAACCTTTTCTTATCAAAACTTGCTGCACCGAAGTCACAACTGGAAATGAAAAATAGCTCTATTAAACTTCGGTTTTCCATTGGTTAAGTAGAACTCACCGAAACGTCACGCTCCGGTAAGCGCTTGTAGTCGGTTGTCGGTGGGTTGATAATGCCCCCCCAAAAACAGAGCCCTGCCGCAAGGGTGCTTAATTTTCGTGGAAAAAACACCCATTTGCGGGGCATTGAAAGACAACCACCGTAGATGAGAAGAAATGGGGATTATGAAAGCATTAAAAAACACTCATCCATACACCTTCATCATTCGCTATTGGTCGAATCGAACAGCAAATGAGAAAAGCCTTTTTCAAATCATTGCTGCACCAGTGCACATAACCACTAAACCCCTTGTGCCGGGGTGCAACGCTGGGGAGAGAGTTTCGAATGCACCACGCTTTGCTGCACTGGGGCCTAGAAAACTGGGACCGAGAGCGTGTGCAGCCCACGGACGCTATACCCGCGTGGTAATTAAAAGCAAACAGCAAATAAGAGAGCTGTGCGCACTAATTAGACGGTTGTTGGACATTTTTGTTCATGCGTCCATGCTGAGGGACCCACTGTTAGTTTCTTCTCACCGCGAAGGGTTTTGTCTGTTTGTGTGCTTGATGTGGGGCTAACGCTTATTTTTTTATGGATTTCTTTTCTCCAAGCACACCGAGGGAGCATTTTCGCACGGCCATTAGACGCTTACGCGAAAGTCACGCTTAAAAACAACCCTTTGCTGCTGCTATTGACGCTTTATTAAATTTCCCCACAGACGCCCGGTTCACTTTTCTTTCGTTCCCAGCAGCTTTTTAGACCAGGGAAGCGGGAAGCGATTAACATTTTCGCAAAGACCGTCTTACACCGGGGGGATCTTTACCAGTGAAAAGTGCGTCACGATTTCCTCTCCTTTCGGGACGATAATCTCAACGAGTTAATGAATTTTTTAACTACTCAGCTAAGCTTAGCTACCAGTGGAGAGTCCATCAATCATTCAGCCGCAAGAAACCGACCTGCCCGTTTTGCTTTTATGTCACCACGTCCTTAACAATGGACGGCCATTAGCATTAATGCATAGCTCCAAGCGGCTCACGGCAGCTCCTTAAATTAGAATATAATTAAAAGTCACTCAAATAAAAGTACTCCTGACGGCAGCAGCGGCAGCAGCAGCAGCAATGCCGTCGAACACGAGCCCCACACAAGGATTGACATCCTTCGCTCGGTGTACTACAGCTCTTTTACGAGGCAAGGTACGACACGGCCACCATTTTTATAGCACAGCCCTGGCGCTGTGTTTATTGTTTTCCCTCCTATGGCATGGCAAAAGGTCCTTAAACTCTTTTCCCCAACCCGAGCGCAAGGACAAGCCCGTGTGCTGCTGCTGGCTGGGATCGGGGTGTGCTGGCTGTGCGCAAGTGGCGTGCTCCGTGGTAGGGTTTTCCGTAGAAGAATTTATTAAAACGACCAAAAAACCGCCTTGCCGGGGGGAAGGGTTGATTTTATTTAATTATCTAGCGCGGCGCTACTTGGCGGGAGTTATGAGTGCTAGGGTGAGCATGTTTTTTTACTTCTTACCTCTTCCTTGGCTTATTCCATTTCTTTGCTTCGTGTGCGTTGTGTTTGTGTCCTTCCTTTAATTACTTCTCTATGATGCTCTTCCATACCCTTTTGTTATACACGCTTGATTTTTTTCCTTTTTTTCACTGTTTTTTTTTTTTGTATTTCTTCGCC
This sequence comes from Anopheles arabiensis, assembly GCF_016920715.1. Taxonomy (NCBI): domain Eukaryota; kingdom Metazoa; phylum Arthropoda; class Insecta; order Diptera; family Culicidae; genus Anopheles; species Anopheles arabiensis. Next base: position 27,595,601 of record NC_053518.1, read on the forward strand.
TCATACCACTGTTAAAGATTCCTTATCACTCTGCAGGCCCGGACGGAGAAGGGGTTTAATTATCATGCTGCGCCCAATGAGCGCCACGTTCGACATTGTATGGCGATTTGTATCCTTGTTTCTTGTTCGACATCATCGTACCACGGGAAATAGCATAAAACCAGCAGTGCAGGATACAGCCAAAGAATGAGCCATCGAGCCATTGTCGCACTAATGAATTGCTTGTAAAAGTCGGAAGGTTTATTAAAGTTACCAAGTAAAAGGGATACAAAATAATAAAAACCAGTCCAGAGCGTTTCTTTTGAGCGTAAAGGAAGCATGAAACGGTTTAAAAAAGACGTGCGTTGTGTGCAGATTAAAAAGCGCCCGTTTTACATGGCCAACTCGAGGACGGGTTCCTTAAAACAGTTGTTAAAAGCATGGCACCTGTGAAACGACCTTCTTGGGTTCAAATCCCTAATTTACCTACCGTGCTTCAAACATTATTCAAACTGCAAGCAATTTCGATGAAGACATTCAGTTTTAACATTGTTCAAATTATGCCGCACATAGAATCGATTATACCATAGAATCTCAAAGCAATGCACCGATAATGCGCACACCGATTGATGATGCATGTTTGGTCGCGGAGGGAACCCTTGTCCAACAATTTGCATTCAGTCTCAGGCATTTCAATCGATTTGCCTTCATCGGATCAATTACGTTCCACGAATTTGCGCTCTCCTCTACACAAGAAGACAATTAGACACCCGCCAAAACACCGCAATCGGGTGGCCCCGACCCATCATATGTGTGTGTGTGTTTGATCGACAGCCATCGTGTTGCCATCAAACACGGGCGCATCATTAGAATCATCATATATATGTGCTGCATTATTGCAAAAGAGATACATCTGCTTAATGCGGGCAGCAGCAGCAGCATGGCTTTTGTGAGCATTTTCGTCGTGCTTCCGGACTTGGAATTTGGTTTGCAATTTGCAATTGCACATACCCGATGACTTCGCTGCCACCGGTCTACCATTGCCAGCTTTTGCGATTGATTTGTCTCGTGAGTGCGTGAATTGTAGGTAGATAAATCATTTCCCAATTCAATCGCTTCGCCGTTTGCTACTGTTCTGGCAATGGCAACCCTGAGGGCTCACGCCTTCTTATCTAATGAACCGGATGTGGGTAAGGAAAGTGTAGGTTTTAATTAAAATTTCACCAACACCACCCCAAACTAGGGAGCTCCATTTCGGATGGCTTACGTTTGCTGCGCAGCTGCACCGATGCAGTTGATCGATCAATTAGGAATATTAGGAATTTTGTCTTCGCTTGTGTATGCTTGGGTGCCTGGGTGCTCGGAGGAAAACGCTCTGTCGTATATGGTGTGGAGGCAAAGCCGTCGCGCTTTGGAGTCGGTTCCCAGCCCTACGCGGGGTGCTAGCTAATTTGTCTACGGACGTATGCGTGAAATTCTACTCCTTTCCTTACGTACGCCTTGTTTGCAGCTGCACCTGCATTATATATGGGCAGAAGGTAGAAGACGAGAAGGTTGAGCGATGGCTGCGTGCATGTAGGCCCACTGTAGGTTTGGTTGGATGCATAGGAAAGTAATGGATTTGGTCTGTTAATGAAAGAGGATTTTAAAACTGGAAATTAATTAAGTATGGAATAAAGTGGGGCACATTCCTACATGCAATCGATATGGAAATTATAAAATAAGGGAGTGTCGTTGTGTTATTTTCCCGTTTTCATGTGGGACTTAAGAGTTTGTCAAACAAATATGTTAAATATGTCATTAATTTCAAAGTACAACTAAACATTTGCCTAAACAACTAAATCAAATTTATGAATAAAGTGGACAGATAAACAAATAAATCAATAAAAGAAACTTACATAAAACAAAATAATAAAAAAAACTCAGTACAGTAAATTCCATTCCCTATTCCATATTACATTTCTAGACCGTATTAGCATTTATGTTCGTTTTTAACTGGTTAGGCTTTGATGTTCTCGCTATGATTGATTAGGCTAATCAATTGTAAGACTTTTTCTTAAGCCTAATTGGTGGACAAATTTTAATTTCAAATGAACAATGAAACAATTTTTTTTAATTAATTCATTAATATCGTAAATATTAGATACATAATTGTTGGTTGCTTATCAAAACAATAGGCATTTAGTTGGTATGATGCTTGTCCGGTATTTACTCAATTCATTTTTTTCGGACAGAAGTTTCCATAATCCAGTACAGTAGCGACAGATTTTCGAACAAACTACATTGAATTGTTCCAAAATTTGCGGAAATTTAATTGCATTGATTAAAAAAACTCTAATATTTTATGATAAGGTTGCTTTTAATTCTTCTGGAATGGTTTTTAAGGGAACGGAAACATACTAAGGCTGGCTTAATTCGGTATCGAATGACTGCGAGGCTGGCCAGAAACGCTTTAAATTTCAAAATAATTAAAATTTTGCTGGAAATACAACAGTCAGCATTTAAAAAAAAAACAAGCTAACTATTTTTATAGACATAAAAATGTACATTACATACTTTTGCTTGAAAAATTTACACATTGAAAATCCCCATTTTTGTGTAATATCCACATTTTTCTGAATATTCAAAATTGAAAATATCCGGTTCGATACATCTCTGGACACAAGTAATGAATAATTTTGCTCTTGTATTGAAAATAAAGATTCAACACAAAAACAATATTTTGAACAAAATGATGCTAATGTACGCAGCGCACCGAAAAGTAAGATCATATTTCGACACTGGCTCAATCACTGGCCAGAATGTTGTCCTCCCCCCCCCCTCCACACACACACACACAACAACCATTATGACATACTGCTAAAAATGTGTACTTTTTAGCATGCGAAATTGCAAACACGACATACCATTTCAATGTATTTACACAGTGAATTAAAATATTTTACCGTTCTGCAAAAGCACGCCCTTCCGCCCATCCCTCCGCCCTGCTGTGGCACAGGTCGCACACTCCCCCCTCCCCCCTCTCCCCCCCTAACCACGGGACAGAGCACAGCAATGATAAAGATGCATAAGAATATGCGCACACTTTGGCACGCAGCAGTGGCGCCATCTCGTTTCCTGCCGCTTGCTGACGAAAGTCTTGCCATCTCACGTCCGTGTGTACTGCTTTGGGCGGGGGGCAAAAGGAGCAGCAACGACATTTGCCGTCCCATTTCGATTGGTCCTGGGCGATTATCCTTCTCCGCCTGCTGCTGCTGCTGCTGCTACTGCGTGCTGCTGCGGGCAGGTGTGGTACGGATGTACATAAAACATATTTACCCACCAAAACCGGATGACGAAATGGCATCAAGCTGTGGCTGTGCCCTGTGGTGGGGGACGGCGATGTGCGGTACAGCGGTGAGAAAAATTATTACTAACTCTGGAATATTTGATAAGTTTCATTAAAAATACCAACGAAACATACCAGCGCGTCCGTACGTACGCTTTTCTGCTGCGTATCCATTTGCTGTATCTTTCTCGGTTCGGTTCGGTTGTTCTGTGATTGGAGGGGAAACGTGCTTTGTGCGGCTCGTGCTCGTGGGAGTAGGTTTGGGGATACAGCGCCACACACACACACTCCAGGTGAAAAACTCCTGATAGAAAAATTGCCCGTGGAAAGCGTTTCCTTTTCCTCCCCCCGCCAGTGCTTCGTGGAAAATGGTTTTCATTACATATTTGTGTCATATTTTCCTTGTTTTTTTTTCTTTTTTGGTACCTTCTTTTTTGGTTTTTATTTTGTTACTGATCCTGCCCGCTTTTTCTTGTTGTTGTCAAACAGCTGCATTTTTAGTAGGAACACAAACACCACGTACAGCAGATATGCCAACCAGACGCTTTTAGGGACATCATAAATTAATTATAGGCATATTTCACAACCTTTCCGGCATTCATCATTACTGCCATGTCGGCAGCCCTGGCAGACTAGGGAGCAGTAGGGAGGCAAATCTCTAGACTACTGAATACTGGCAACACGTTTAGAGACATCTTCCTCTTCGGATGTCATCATTACTTTTCATGCGTGTCTGAAAGATGGGATTTTGTTTTGGACTCCCGTGGGCGATTAATAAAGGTTAAAAAAGCCACTACTAATTTGGGAGTTGTTTGAGATGTCTGGAATTCGTCACACTTCAATAATAAAAACAGAGTTGTGTAGGAATCTGTAATTGTAACATCATAGAAATTGAGGTATAAATGTTTTTTTCTGTGAAAATCAGTGATCTAAACATTTTATGTTTTTTTTTATTAATATTTCATTCACACTTTCGTTTAATTCTCTCTTTTTCTGTTTTTTTTTGCTATTAAATTCAATCAATTGTTCAATTGTACTTCTCCTTTTTCGTGAATATTATGTACTTTATTATTAGTTACCCGCTTTACTTGTTCATTCATTTAACTCTTTTATCTATTCCAATGTTAGTTTATGTTTTTATGGATTGTAATACTAATCTATCTTTTTATTTTTCCTTTACACTCACATAATAACAATGCACAGTGGGCAACGGCCATACAAACGCCGGGATGAAAATCAATTCCTCGTGCTATTGCAGTTTTTCTTCATTCAATACAATTGTTCTTACTATACAGGGTAGTCCTACACTAAAATCGTCAAGACAGCGAATAAAACTTAATAATTATCGCTCACAACATTGCATTATTGCGTATCAGTTATCAGCATCAACAGTAAGTGTTAGGAATTAAAACGAAGGTGGAATAAGTTTCTGACTGAAGATGAATTTTTAAAGTATTACTCGTTAAAAAAGTTGTGTTGTTTATAGTTTGTTTGGAAAAGAGCTGATTCCTATCTTACGACCTGTTTTAAACTGTTTTCCTCTCTTCAGCTTTGTTTTTTGCCTGTTTATTTCAAGTTCCCATTTATGACCAGTAGTTGGATACTGGTGGTTAATGGCTCATACAACAACACGTCAAAATCGCTCGCGCTATTTTCAAGAAAAAGTTTAATAATTTTCAGGGTCTCAGATGGTCGCAGCTAATTTTAACGACAAAATGTAGGAAAAATGTTGATCTTCCTTATAATATACGACTCACGCGTGAAATCGAGTCGAATTATAAAAAAATCACTCTCCAAAATGAAAATATACAAAAATTCAGCAGGGATGTTTGGTTTTCAATCATTTATGAACTTTAAAAACAAGTTTTTGTAAAATATTCAAACATAACATTAAAGTATGACAAAAACCCTTTCCAACGACACATTGATTATCAAAATCTTAGCATAATATACTAAAATATGATGGTTTATGTTCGGTCGAAAAATAGCTCCAATTTGGGACAAAAAACACAAAGCTTACACTTTGATGGCCTATATCTCAGTAAGTTTAAGATAAAAATGTGAAATATGTTGGTTTCAACTAAGTTTAAGTATCTACTTTAAGAAAATGATTATGGTGTTAACCTGCGATGAAGTTGGTTTTTCGATTTTTATACAGGCGTTTGCCCAATGTGCAATGGTGAGTTGTACTGTAGTTGTCATTGTACTCTACTCATTAAATGACGATATTATCTCCGGAAGTACTTTCTCAACTATCTGACTTCTTCCTCATATCATTAAGAAATTGAAATTTCCCCAATTGAAAAGCACCATCTCCTATCGCTAGCATTCTAAACACTCCTTGAACACCACTGGTGGAAAACAGACAAAATTAAAACGTCGCTCAACTCACATCATTCAACAGGATTTGACAGGACTTGGCTGGTTTTTTTTTTTTTGTGTACTACCTTCATCCCGCAGAATGTATTTCCATTTTTATTTGCACCGAATGAGCATTTGCAACGTTTGCGGCTGGTGCTCATAAATAATTGATTCGACCTTCCCTCCCGCCCGTTTCTATGAGCATAATGACACCGTTACTTATGCACGCATGATATGATCATGTAGTGCTGTCATCATCGGCGGCACCACAAACCGATCCATCCAAGCTAAACGGGAGAACAAAGTGGAAAGGCAGCTTGGTGCAAGGAGGCAGCAGAAAAAAATGCAACGGATGGCAGCTTAAGATGTGCAATCGACAATGAATTCTCAATTCCGAGTCCTGCTCGGAAAAGGTGCCCGGTCGGTTCAATTGTTGTGACATTCACGTTTCGCAGTCTACTCCAGCGCCCGCGCTGCTGCCGTGTGTGTGTCGTTGCGCGTGGCCCGTCTGCTTTGCAATTCAGTAGGTTAGCCGTTTCTACTCCTGCACTCCAGTTCCCTCCAACATCCGTCCAACTCCAGTCGAAAGTGATCCGGATGACTTCCGATCGTCGATAGCGACGCGCACAGCGTTTGCCGTTTTTAAGCCTTTGAGTGATCATTCGTACAAAAAAAAAAACGACATCAATACTCGGCGGTGGTAGCCAGGTGGCAACCGAAGACACGCGTTTTCCCCAAAGCTGCTCTTTTTTTGTTGTTGTTGTCATACATCCTCTTGTTTTGTGTTTTGCTATGCTTAGTTTTGTGTCATTGTTTTCGCAAGGATCAACCTGCACTGTTTGCAACAAATGAAGGGAACGATCTCGGAGACTGCCCGTTGCCTGGCCAACATCTGTGTACAAACACCCCAGGTTGCAGGTTGCTGTCAGAACGATAAATATTCAGCAACGATGATGGGCAGTTTTAACGGTCCATAATTGCTGTCGACTGCTTTTTTTCTGTTTTTTTGTTCAACAAAAAGATGATCAACGAATTATCATCCATAAAGTTTATGTGTTTCTGCTTTAGGAGGTTCCGAGAAAGCTATTTAGTGTGTTAGCTGCTGGGGCGAAGATGTCTTCGTTTTGGAGCTCTGCCTCATCCAATTCATCCAACCAGAACAGTGCTCATTGTTTACGACGGTATCACCACTGATCGATTCCTCGGAAACCGGAGATCCCAATCCATAAACTAGACCAATTATCACCTCACAAAGTCAACAATAGTTAAGTAGGGACTCCGTCCTTCACCCCTGGTGACCTATGCCATAGGTCCGCACGCTCGCACGCAGAACTTTTTCGAAGGTCCCAAGGGAACCCCGAAAACCCCGTGATTATCGGAAAACTCGTAAACTACCCGGGCCTGCGGTGATGCATCCCGACTGCATCCCCAGAAGTCGTAAATTGGGCGTTCGGTTTGCGTTAGTAGGAGGTTTTTAGTCAAATGTTCTATTTTACTTTTGCTGTATAGTAATAATTTCTACTTACTTGATTTACAACCGACCATATCGGTTTTGTTTTCGCTTTCCAATGACAAAATAACAGTTTTACGCACCACTCAACCGCCTTGCCTCATTGCTCCACTATGGGGATCCCTATATCCAGAGGTCCTCTGTTGTTTTGCGGTCTTCCCCTACAGCCCGTGTTTGTTGTTGTTTGCTTTTTGTATCGTAACGGTTGGATTTTCGGGGCTCTCCTTTCACTACTGCCACGTGTGACCTCATCACACTATTCTATTTCAGTTCCCGATCGAGAATGTCTTCTTCTATGTTTGTACCAAAGTAAAGGTAATTGTCATCCGGCTTATAAATAGCGAGTGGGTACAAAAAAAACACACACACACTTCACCAACGACACACTTCCAACCCTGGAGGCAGTCGGTCGGATGCGGTTGCGGGTACTGCACGCTGGCAAGAACATTAAAACTACACCCAAATAGTATCATTGCCTCAGCGCAGCCTCGGCGCACGCGACTTCTCTTCCCATGCCGTTTTGCGTGCTACAATGTGAAAGTGATGCTAGACAAACAATACAATACCCGCTTAAGAAACTGTGTGGTGCCGAGGGCCCAACCGCCAATGCAACGTGATGGAAGGGACACGGATCTACACACCACAACGTACACCGGCCATCAGTCCCGGGGACAAAAACAACAACGACAACAGCGTCGTTGTTGTCGTCCCGGCGGCGGCCGCAATTTATGCCGCGGTGAAAGTCAGCTGACGCTAAAGTCACACGCAAACACACCGTAATGAAACGGGGAAAAGCCGTTTGCCGTGCGCGTTAGCTCACTAGACAGCTAGAGAAACAAATGAACGCACAAACTGTGCTCCCCTTGGCGGGAAGTGGGCTGGAGGACGGGGATTGATTGTTGGATAATTTTCCACCACTTTTCCACGGGCACGTGGTGGGAGAGGCACTGAAGGAGGAAAAACTTAGCCCGAACCGATCAACCTTAGACGACCGATTACTGCGGCTATTTGTAGCCTAAACCTCCGGCTGTCGACAAACCTTGGCGGAAGATCGGTGGAACGATGAATGAACGGTGCTGGCGCACGTGAGATGTTGAAGTGCCGGCACGGAACGAGTCTTCGTACGACTCTTTGTGATGAAGATAAACGGCTCGCTTAACACTGAATTATGTTGACAGTCTCCGGGATTGGGCGCTCGGTACCGATCTGGATAGGGAAAGGGACCAAAATTAAAACACAATTAAACCAGGCAAATGGAGTGACGCGTGATGTGATGCTTTATAATGAATTGAGCTCCTAATTTTGGTGCTGGGCTGGTGAATGAAAGTTGATCTTTTGTTAGCAGCAACATATAGACTTCGGTACCAACTAAAATGAATGTTCAATAGTTTTAGAGATAGAGAGTCTTATCAGAGTCAAAATGTAAGCAAGTCGGAGTTGTAAGTTTCACGTTACTAGTCAGAATTTCATCTACTTTCAGAGCTGGACGAAGGGAGAACTAACTCCAGAAAATTGAGACTTTAGGAAATCTGAAACTGACGCATATTATTTAAAAACTGCATAAAGTGGACGTTAAGAATCATATGACCACTACATGATATTCTTGAAATTATCAACTGTTACCACGCCCTACATTATTCAGAATTCAAAAAAAATCAAAAGAATGGAAATAATTGCAATATGACAGACGATGGAGTGATAATTGACCTTCGCACTGTGCCAATCTGCCATTCATAAATACTTCAGTCTCTAATCAGTTAAGGTGAATGATGTGCTTTATTTCAATGCATAAGAACGTTGGAATCTCAACAGGATGAATATTGACTATGTAGGTCTGTAAACTTCAAAGTTTTTTCTAGTTAAATGATTCGGAATAAATTAGGCACTAGCTTAGATATTTCTAAACGATTGCTATCCTTTCTTTTCACTAATCCTCTTTCACTTTAATTTCACCACTCCTCGTAAGCCCCTGCGAGCAGTGTATTAACTACGCCGGTTGCCGGTTAACCTGTCCATTCTGATGCGTCGCCCAACCGAAACGGCTTTTGCTGTGGACAACGCGCTTGCTCACGCCCTATGACTGGGTGGAGGGAAGGGACAATAGCGACACCGACTAGACCAGTGGGAGACCCAACCCGAGCGTTCCGATCAGAATTCCTCGCATCGTCAAAGGCTGCACTCGGCGTGCCGGGCGATCCACACGAACATCGGTGACAATCCGCGCGGTTGTTCCCAGCGTCATGGGTTGCATCTCACCCCGAAAATCCCATCGAACCGTTTTCTAATTTTACCTCACTTCCACCATCCAACCGGTATAGCAGCAGTTTGTGGTGTTTGAGGCACAATTTCGATGCGATACGAAAGGGGACAGTGACAGCGTCTTCAAACTATTCAAATTTTACTTCCCAACGAAGATGTACGTGCAGGAGTACTCCGTTCACATCAGGGAAGGAGGTCAGGACGATGCACCGTACACTAAATATAGCGAAAAGTATAAAAAGGCGCTAAAGAAGCGTCAGCGTCTCAAATCAGTTCAGTGGACGTGCGTCACTTTCGCTGGCAATTGGTGAAAGTGGAAAAGATCACAACTAGGAACATTGAAATCGATTGCTGTTGTGTTTAGAGAAAAGGTCTGGCAATTTTCCCCTCAGGGATCAAGCCTATTGCACGTTGGAGCAAAGAATGCCAACACTTTTTTGCGTTTTATCTGGAAATAGTTTACTGCGAGAAAATACTACCAAAAATAGAACTAAATCGCACCGCTTTATAACACAAACCATACCAGCCGAACAGCTCCAATCAATTAATCAAACAAATTATTTGTTTCACCGATACGCAGACAAAAAAATGAGCTCATTATTTAGAGACGATGAAATATTTCTAATTACTGTTCCCTCCAGCCCAAAAAAAAAAAGAGAACCGGGAAAAATGTCCCCTACAATCTATGGCGATCACGGCAGTGCGGCAGTGTTGGCTACATCACAGGAAATAATCAGAACAACTCTCAATAATTAATCAAATTAAATAATATGACAGAGCTGGGTATGGTTTGCATGTCTAAAAAACTGAAAATGCCTGGAAAGTGGCCAAAGAAACGGGAGACAAAAAAGCCCTGCCGGCTATAGATGAATCAAACAATACATAGTTGTGAACATGAGGCTGGTTTTCGATGGCCCTGTGGACACAAATTGTAGATAAAACAATTTAAGATTGTATACAATTTTCTTACAAGTCACACAGAAACTTTCTATGGAGAGGAAAGCTATTATTCTTTAAAAGCTATTCTAAATTAAATACATTTTATTTTATTTAGTCTATACCCATCACTCCCAAAAACCCATCCCATAGTATCTCCCGGCCTGGTTTCACTGTGCGGTTCGGCTAGCTGTGAACGGAACCAGATGTGACATTCCTGCCTAGCAAGCCAAGCGTGCACAAGCATGGCAGCATATTTTTCATAACTATCGCTACGACCAGCAATGACGAAAAAATAAATCCCTCCTAAGCACGGTCGGTGGACACTGTTCCGATGCGATGCCTTCCAACAGGAAAGGAAAGACTGTGAGCACACCACAGAGAGACATCAAACTACAGCAAAAAAAAACTCAACCCATCCCGATCAATCGATCCTTTCGTGACGTGGCCACTTTAAACCGGATAGGAAAATCGCTTTCCTCCGTTGGGCTCCGATCGCAAATATCTGATTGATGGTTGCCGCCATTTGCCGGCAAGCGGCCGGCTACCTCTACCATCCAACCGCCACAAATGCGCGCGAATCATTTCATTTGACATCGATTCCTAGAATGATTCCACCCTTCTCCATGGCAGCTTCATCTGGTTTAAGGGAGAGAGACATTCGCGACGACCGATTATCTTCACCATCCATCCACCACCCCCGGGGGGTGGGAGATATCGACAAAAAACCCCTTCCAGCAACGTCACGAATGCGTATCGGCATTCACCGGGATCAATAAAGTAATTACGGAACTCCGCTCCGATAGATTACACCGCTCCACCCCTTTGGTATCGGATAGTTTTCCAGGTCCAGGACTGGAAAGTCCAGCAGAGAGAAGAAAAAAAGTCGTCCCGTTAGCTTACGGACGAAGCTTTTCTTGGACACAGGTTGGACACAAAGAAGGGACAATGTTGCACCGCTGCTGGCTGCAGAGGGCGCGTGAACGTGATCGAGCTTATCCGTGTGGCTTGCCCGCGATTATCTTCAATTAATCGTCAAAGCTTAATGATTCATCCATCAAAGGTTGTTTGTGGCTGGTTGTGGTTATTGTCTCTCATCTGCTCTGCTCACACCTTCTTCATAAAGACGACCGATCAGTTTCGTTCCCATGGTTCCGATGTTGGAGCATCAGTTAGAACAATGGTTTTTGCACATAATTTACCCGATTTCGATGCGTTCGTTCGGGTTCGCGGATCTTCTCACCCAAAGCATTCGATGAGAACCAAATCTGTTTACTGCTGCAACTCTTTTTGGCCAAGCCAAAAGACTTGCCTTATTCTTTGTCACAGAGCGGTGGTGACAGGGTTACTCCGCGTGGAATTCCTCTGGATCTGGGGGAATTGAATGGATATTCCGTCCCCAGAAAATCGATGATTCTTCACCTTCCCAAAAGGACGAAGCAAGTAAAGACTGGCCACAAAAAAAAACAAGTCCCAAGAATACAGATCTCCTTCTAAACGGTCAGTTACTGGGAAGCGAAGAATCGATATCAGGGTCATTTTGGGGGAAGGATTTCAAAGTGTTTCAAACTTCTTCGCTGAAGATTGTCTTAGTTTTTTTGGCCCGCTGTTTCTTTCCCTGGACAGAATACATCCAAACCGTTCGCTAGATCGTGGGAAAGTGTTTGGAAAATTGCCGACATTCTTGGTGAGCTTGTTTGAATTTTATTGCTACCAATGTCCGCACACACACACCCCGCCCTTGATCGGCACTCTCATTTTCATGTCGCACGCTGGTTCCCAAAGATGTCCCAAAGATTCATCAATCTTCAGAGTTTGTTGAATTCGATGAATCTCAGTATATTTGTGGATGGATTAAAGAATAAATTTTCGAATCCTCATAATCATAAACTTAACCTTCTCACCAGTTCACGTTTCGTTCGTCATTTTAACCAGCAGTACGCTGTTAACGTTTGCGCATGACGCTAAAAGGGGTCATAATTACGCGTTCGTTAACGCGCTCCTTATCTCCCGATGGCCCTCGGGATCGTTATCTTCGCTCCGCCCGACCCGTATTTGGAGACAATTATTAATCCCAGATGTTCGCACCTTCCGAGATTCGGTCGGAATTTTGCAACGTGAAACATCTTAATTGATGATCCTGCGGCCCTCAAAACGAACCACTGCTGCACGCCGCGTGGCCTTGCTCGATTAGCACTGGTGGGGGGGTTCCGCGGGACTGTTGCGCCCGATCGCTCGTACGATCGTTTGTTTGGTAATTCTTCTCCTCTTTGCACGCAGTTTTGTGCGATTTGCTTGCAGTTTGCAGACACAGCACACTCGGGAAACAAATTCTCCGAACGCGCTGGAATATCCACACGATCGGCCCAGGATGGGTCGCAAAGAGAGTCATCAGATCGGGCCGCCTATTGGCTACCACGCCAATCTCGGTGGACCGCGTGCGGCTGACCATGTCTTCTCGGCAGAACAATTGAATCAGATAAGAGATGATCGTGTTAGATCTGAAATATTACTCGCTCACCCTGGGGCAGCGTGCAGTGCACAGCGTCCACACGTGCACACGCTTTTGTCCACCCCGGTTTTGGAAACTACACTCCAGCGGAGTGGGTGGAAGTACTTGAACGGTTTCACCAAAAGCCACGAAATACCCGCAAGATTCGTTACAGAACGGGTTTATTTAACACCGAAGTTGTTCTGCGCGCTCTTGGAAGCTCTTGTGGCAGAAGCAGGCAGAATCTTGCTCCAACTGGGAAAAGACTGCTTACCATATTCAGTGCATTAATGGTATTCTGCCACCGGTACTGCTAGAGCAAACGCGCTGGAAGAGGAGCAAATATTTTAATAAGACAAAACCCTCCCAGCACTCTCTAAAGCGTACGTACGTAGTTCTGCTTTTTGTGCTTGCAGCACCAGTAGCTACGGGTTAGTATTTTGTAATTATCTTCAACTATTTCCTCCATCCGCCCCACTGTGACTCATAACATTAAAGGCCTAAGTAAAGGCAACCACCATGCTCTCTCTCTCTCTCTCTTTCTCCTTTGGTGCACTCGGTCCATTCTATCGAAGACGGAAGACATTGCGCTTGGTTTGGAAATCTTCACTGATTCCGGGCATGGGTCCAACTACGACGGCTAAGATTATAATGTTTGTTACTATCGCCGGTAGATAATTCCAAGGCAAGCAAGCCGCAAGGGTAAACCAAGCTAGCGAGTCCTGCCGTTCCTTTTGTCCATACTGGTCCAAAAATCCTTTTGTACCTTTACCGACCGACACCGGCGCTCCCGGTTCGCTCGCAGCTGGATCGTGTGCGTTCGATAAGACGTCCAACAAACCAAAGGAACCAGGGCTCGACTTCTTCGGTGTCGAGCTCCTTTGAACCGTACCAGTGATCCGGGCGGGCGGGCGGTCGGTACTGACGGAACCGTAGAAATCTTTATTGAAATTGTGTGTAAATTATTTGCCCCATCCTTCTCATGCGGTAAATATCCTTTCCCAGCCATGCAAAATGGAGGAAAAGACGAGGAGTAGTATCGGCAATAAGCTGGGGCTAAAATGCTACGGATTTCTCAAACCCTCAAAGCAATGCTCCCGTTCGGAAAGGCCGTTTACCGACCCCACAGCTTCTGACCACCCCCTTGAGGTACATTCATCAAACGTGCCACCGAACGATTGTGTGCACTCGATGGGGACCGAAACCGAAACGCAAAACCCAGTATGGAGTCAATGTTTTAATTTATAGACTCCGGTCTGTCTGCAGTGCCTTCCTGCTAGCTACTGCTTCCAAACGGAACACACACACACACACACACATTCGCCCGCAGTGCAAAACCGACCACTGCAGATACCGAGCCCATGGGAGGTATATCCACACTTTTTGCCGGGCGTAATACCAGGCGCAAGCCAGGAAAAGCCTTCCACACTCCGTGCGAAAGCGAATGTGCATGATTGTGAAGATTTTGCCGAGTCGGTCGGCCCATTTTGCTTTTGCTATTGCCGGGATTTCTCCCCCTGTCGGTGTTGCAGTTCCGGGATGCAGTTCTGCTGCATATCCAGTACATCAACATCAAACGGATGCCTCAGGTGGTGCAGATATGCTAGGTTTTAATTGAAAATCGGCCTAGCTACGGTAGGCTTACCAAAGGGGGTGCCCAGTACCCTTTGGTGGGTTGGTGGTGGTGTTTTGTTTTATTTGCTCCGCGGTGGTTCTTCCCGTACTATTTGGTGTTTGGTGTGCTATTACGCCGCCAATGGGCGCTTCATTAACAGTGGTTAGGTTTGTGCCGACTGATAATAACGGGTGCTGGGTTGATGATATGATTTCATTGCTATTTTGCATAAATACAACACTAATGAGACTGTAGTTTCAGAAAGGTTTTACGAGCATTTGGTGCTTGTTAAATCGATTCGAATGATTGGGGAGAGATAAGCTCAGCGATAAGCTAATATAAAGTATAAATGTGTGGGTTGATTTGTACTAACAATTTGTTTGTGATTTGAAATTTGAAGCTTCTGACTTATTCACTTAAAACTTGTTTATTTCTCTCTGTTATAGCATTGTTTCAAAATTTGATTAAATTATAATTGACTTTTGTTTTGTTTATTTTGTTCCAGTTTTTCAACATTATTGTTCGGGTTTCTGTTCTGTTAAGTTATTTATTAGTTTATATTAAACATTTTGTATCTTCTGCTTGTTTTATATTATTCAACCTTTAAGCTGATTGTATGCTGTCTTTCTGCCGGCATTTACTTTTGGTTACTGTTCATGTTCAAATCCCTTAGCACAAACCTTAACAATTTTGATTGAGCTGTACCAGGAAAGCTACAATCAATACAACCATCCCGGACCGCCAGTAATCCCCAAATATGCTTTATTTGAATGTTCGGCACACTCCGCTTTTCGCTGATCACGCTGATCAAGCAGCTCCACTCGATGGGAAAGCGTTCCTTCAACCATTCCCATTTCAATCCGACGTGGCGTACGACTCCATCTTCTGCAACCATCATCTCTTCCACTCCCTTCGGCGTTGTCGGTTCGTTGTGTCGGCATGTTTGTGTACACTGCATTAACCGAGCCGCCAATCCGTGCGATCTCGACCCCGCGGAGAAGCGGTCGAATCCCGGGACGTGCTTTAGTACCTTTCGGCTGTGGCCCGGGACACGCGGTATTCGCCTGCAATCAATTAATGTATCAATCAAAATGTAATAACACAAATTTATTGAATGCTTTGATTCCCGCCCTCAGCGGTACTACTACTACTACTACTACGGATGGACGATCGACGGAACGCTGCTTGGAGTGAGTGTTTGGCAGCCGCCATATTGACGCACGGGCCGACGGTTCGCACCTCAACAGGTACCCTCCCCCGATGCGCCACAGACGCTTTACCGCACTCTAATTGAAGCTTGCAATCAAATAAATTGATTATCGTTCAGCTGCCACTGCCACAGCACACATCATCACTCTCTCCCGTTCTGTGATTCGCATGCTTCGGCGACATTATAAATAGCGCAGCCGTCAAACCAGCGAACGGAGGTGCGTCGAATCGAATCCTGGTGCCCGGCTCGGCGGGCCAATCGCTTTTGAAATAGCTGAAATATTAATGCACGAGTGTGTTTGTCACGCGGTAACACCTTTGTGGAGCTGGGTCGCCAAGTGCTGGCTTTGCTTGGCCTGGACAGACCGGAAGCCTGTCAGTTTTTGAAATCCGCGCGAGATCACTTATACATCCGTCATTGTGGTGTAATTACGCAGCACTGTGTGGCTCAGATGGTGCTGGTATGCATGTGCTTCAGAAAAGTGTCATGGTGCTTTGGATCGCACTGCTGTCACTTTTATTATCCCTTCCCTTAATCCTACTCTGAATGGTTTTTGGACGAGTTGGATTGCGATTTTGGAACACACAAAAAATGGTTCACTGGTGATGTGAGAAGTGTGAATTACAGTGTGCGTAAGTTGATATTGATATCCGGTATTTTGAAACAATTGCTGGTTTTTTTACAAGCTCCATCCAAGAGTTTCTTAAGTCTCTAGTAAGGAATGTGCTTTTAGCAGCCTAAAAGTATGCAATAAGCAGTGCATGGGAGTGCTTAAAACACTGCAGACACTTAGTATTTGTCGCAAAATCAACTTGTTGAGACGAAATTGAAAGAAAACGTACACATACAATATCAAGCATCGCTTACCATGTTGCTGACTCCATTTTGTATGTCCAAAAGATGATTGAACAATCGACAAATTGAGAAAAAAAAACAAAAAAGAGTCCCTCAAGCCCTCAAGCCTTCGCTTCACTTTCTCACACTGCTCACGAAAACATTCCACGCTAAAAATTCTGACCACGAACCTTGAGACCAGGGAGGAGTGAGAGCAGAGAGGAACTCGGTAAAGCCTACAGCTACAAACAAACGGCGGAGCGTAAACGAGAAGAACCCAACGGCGAATTACATCTAATGCGATTCGGACGGAGTTCCATGGCGGCCCAACATCAAACGGACGGATTCGGTCGAACACAAGTCGGCGGCGGCATCATACCCGCCCGACCCTCGGGGGCAAACGCTTCGTGACGCGTCCGTCGATGGCCTTTTTCTCCCCTCCCCCCCTCCTCCCTCGTTTTGCTCCCCCCTGTGTACCTTGTGCGATCGAATAGTGATCGGTTGAAAATTGCTCCAACCAATGGCGGTGCCGCGTACGAAGTTAAGACAGCAAGAACAACGAAAAAAAAGGGCTCCGACACTGCACTGGACCAACTGGACACTCTCCATTTAATGAGTTTTGCTGCAGGCACACCTCCGGCACACGGGAGCTCCTAAAGTACTCGAAAATCTCCCCGCGGGCCAACGCTTTGCTCAATTTGGTCGGCCATTTTTCTCAGTCTCTTCCAGGGCGCGGGACGCATCCAACACAACACGGGATCCCATCTTTGCGCGATCTTGCGTTCAAGGGAAGGTGGACCAAAAAAACACCCGCTCCATTCTTCCGAACCTTCGAAATGGCATCGCGGTAAACGGTGCAAATGAACCGTCCGCATGGTCCGCGGTCAATACAAGGGCCAAGCGAGGCCCTTTTGGTCGCGACTCGCTTTCCCCATTCCAGCTTCCTCTTTTGTTTTAGCCCTCTGCTAAGTGTACAGTCCACGGCCCGATGGGCAGCTTATCATTAACATCTCCAATACGGCACACACCACAGCGACCGTTCGGTTGGCAGGAGTTCGGGCTGCGGATTTCACGGAAATCGGTACCGGGGCGCAAGTTCAAAAGGAATCCGTTTTCGCAATCCTCGCGCAAGATGCGGTACGATTTTTAATTTGTTTTGCTTTTGCTGTTGGGCAGATAGCGGGCAAGACCTGCCGGACAATAGCAGCAAAGTTTCGATTTAGTCGTGTTTTCTGCTCGGTTGATGTAGCCTTTCTGTAGGCTTTTTTGTGCCGAAAGAATAAAGAGTTATACCGAGTGGAGGAAGAAGTTGTGATCGATCGCTTTAAAATACCCTTCCACTGGAGGGTTGTGCAATGCACAATTGGTGTGTGTGTGTTTAGTAAATGAGCTCGTACGTACACAGGTAAAAAAAAACTACAAGAAAACTTTGATAAACACTCATTTTTCTCTGCCCGGTTTACCCCTCGCGCCCATGTTTAACATCAATTAGGATTTGTTCCCTGTGTATGATGAAAAGATAAGTCACACCGACAGCTTGAAACGAAAACAACCTTCGCACGCGAGAACCGATTACTCTTCCGCCGGAGCAGCTCTAAAGAAGACATCGTCGTCTTGGTCGCACCAGGCGCCGGTACCATCATTAATCCGACCGACCGACCGCCTTAAGCCGCCGCGTCAAGCTGGCTCAACCGAGCGTGGGGATAATCGCGTGCTGCTTTAAACAAACCGAACAAATGAGCCTCATTTGCCATTCCCTTCCACCTCCGTTTCGTGGGAAGTTCATGGGGAAGTTGCCGTATCGCGTGTATCTTGTTAATTCTAATAGAAATTGATGTACATCACTTACTCAGACACCTTTTGGGTGAAAGCTACCAGTGGGGAAAGGTACAACACACCTAAAGGGCTCGATGTGTGAGCAGAAGACGATCATCATATCGCCCTCGTTCCATCAGTTGACACCTTCTGGTTGGTGGTTTGTCGTGTCGTGTGACTAGCACGACCCAGGAAGATAACGCCAACTTTTGGAACCCCACTCACACGCCTGTTTCTGAGGCAATCGTCACAGATGTTCAGTGCGAGCACGATCGCGTGCGTGCGTGTCCGATCGTTGTCATACGCTTTCCCTCCCCCCGTTATCCCTCGTGCTCGTTTGCTCGTCTGTTAAAGCATCATTATTTAATAGCCACTTACGTCGGTTTGGGAGTCTTCCCGAGTAGCATGCGCCCAGTCAACACGGCTCGCGTCTTGTGGGTTTATTTTTGTCAAACCCAATTGCTCCCACCACAGCTCCTCCCATCGCTTGCAAGAGGTGTCAAGAGGTGTAATTGATCTGTGACGTGACTGGCACGATGGCTTGTGGGCGAATGGGTCGAGTTCACACGCGTCCCTCCAGGGAACCGCTGGCGCGTAATGTTTTCCAGTAACAAATTTACAAAACCATGCTGTTGAGCGTGTGTATCGGAAGTGAGGAATAAAACGGTGGTCTACGAGGTATAAGTTTACCTCATCAGCCACCAAACGCAGGTCGTAACTTTGATGGCAAATATGAAACGGAACGAAAATCAGAGTTGATATGTGCGTTGCGGACAGTTTAATGTGGTGTATGAAGCTCATTCATGCGTTCAGTAATATGCAACAATACAACGAATAGTGTTGGTTTGCAAACCACATACATTGGTGAATCCTCATGGGAAAATGGTCATATTGAAGTGTGACAAATTTAACAGTAAATGCCTATTTTGGCGCATGTACTTTAAACTAATACCTCAAATAGAGGCGAACCTTCCTATAAGCCTAAAGAGACCTTAATCTGAAGTTTCATGTGCTTCTTCTTCTTCTTTTTGGCACTACAACTGCTGGCGGTCAAGGCCTGCCTGTACCCACTAGTGAATTGGGCTTGGCTTTCAGTGACTTTTTGTTACCGTAGCAACAAAAAGGATAGTCAGTAATACGTATGGGGGCAAGGTCTATTCGGGGCTTGAACCCATGACGGGCATGTTGTTAAGTCGTTCCAGTTGATGACTGTACCACCAGACCAGTTTCATGTGCTAGTTCGCTTTTATTCGCAACTGTTATTTGCATTTATAATTGTTGTGGTACGTATCAACGGTGAACCTAAAATGTACCACATACATTTACGCGTTATGTCCATAGCAATCATATAATGATGTTTACTGTAAAGAAAATAGTCCATGCTCTGCAATCAAACGAAGCTGCAGATGAGACTATAAATACTTGATACTAGGAACACTTGGTACACAAAGTGGGATTCTTCGGCTTATGGTACCCCTAAACCTTCATTAAAATGGGTTTCTAGTAATTTCATATATGGCTGAATGTTATTGAAAACCAATCTCATACTCATACTCAGTACTAAACTTTGGTACGATTAAAGAGAATGTTTGGAATAAATGCTGGAGGCATTTTCATTTGCATTGTTTGATGTATATAAAAAAGAACTCGTTCAAAAGAGGTTTGAAAATAATCAAATTTAAGAGCTCGAGTATTGATACATTACGAGTATAACCATTACTAGGACATACTTAGAGTTGAGGTTGTCAAAATTATTAGTGAGAACTGGGATTGATTGTTGAAGTAGATTTGAAATCATCGAAATAGTTTTGGATATTGGTATACCTTAAGGCTTCAAGAAGAATAAATCTGCCGCTGACCACAAACCCTCTTTCATGTACGTTATTCGCAATGTCCCATAACCCATTCAATTAAGAAGACCCGTGTTATAATACTTCTAAGGTACCATAAATCATTAAATATTAACCAACAAGAATTGTACGTTGAAGTTCGCGAAAACTATGCTGTTTCTGCACCCAAACCAAACCCAACCCATCTCAACGCAACTAAACCAGCCAACCAAGACCCGAACCAGGCCACACCAAGCGCCGGACCAAAACGGAAGTAATTGCGGTAATTAATTGTGTTTTGATTAATTAACGATTAAAGTCAAATACACTTTGTTCGGTCGGCTGGACTTTTGATGAAATGGGAACACGACGTCGGCACTCGGACACACCGCTCGGATGGACGGGATTGCATCCGTTTCGAGCGCCTGCCAAGCCGACCGACCGCTGTAATGGGGCTGCAGAGTAGCCCGGGATAGTCATTACCCTGGAAAGGGGGCTGGAAGAGAAGGGGATATGACGGGCAATCGATTTAATTACGCAATCACTACCGGCAAGCCAGCCACCGGTAGCAGCGAACGTCGATAACGATCGCGACCCCAAAGCGCGAACGAGCGGCCATTCGGGAAAGCTCTTTGATTTCTACCGACTGCGCGAGCTGTCGAATGTCTTGAGAAAACAATCAACCATTATGACCGGCTAGGCCTGGAGGCCAGGAAAGCCCGACAGGAAGTGATGGGGTGATGGTACGGACACGGTCCAGCAAATCCCGCCCGATGGGAGAGCTGCGATGTAATTAGTTCAGGCCCATTCCACAACCGACCGAGAAGCCGCCAGCCGCCGCAGTACGTCATGCGCGTCGTGCACTCGAAGATCCGTTTGGTCCTGCCAGGAGGGAGGGCCCTTCTTCCATAGTTTAGTATGATTTATTCGCGTGTAAAACCTTGGTAATAATTTCTCCCACTTCTTACTGGTAATAGCTTTATCCAGTTGTTTTGCAACCATTTTCACACAAAAGATCCTTTTTGTCTGATGCCCATAGGATAGCCTCCAAACGCTAATACCCATCCAAAGTTTGAACAGCGTCCACCCAGTTGGGATCTGTAGAGGGTGATTTATGCGAATCTGCTCCAAAACCACGAGTCGCTCCCACCGATTGGAGCAGGTTCCAGGGAAAAAAGCGCCCAGCTTCAGCTACTTGATATCGAATCGCATAAATATCAATTAATAACCGATCGATCGAACGCTTTTGTGTGCGCGTTTTTGTACTGTCTGGCCCCACAATAAAAAAAAAAAAAACGCTAACCACTGTTGTGGGTTTTGGAGGGGTTTTGCCTGGGTCACGAGACCCTCGCGCGCTCATCCCGCTCATTTCGGGCTGTAGGAGCATGAGCCACAACCAAGAAACAACGGGCTGAAATTTATGACCCATTTGCAATCGATTCATGTCCTCATTTAGTCACACGGTTCACCGCGATCGAGGCTACCACACGGGTGCGATGTCTTTTTTCGTAAATTCCTGTTTAGGGGTGTTGTTCTTTTTTTTACTCGTTTCTTTAATCGAATCTGCTGTGCCTTTTTTCCAATCCTCTGCTTTCCACTTCCCAGCGTGTCCAGCTCTAGGAAACGTTCGCTAGAAGAGAACTACCCAAACTACCCCGTGTGAAGAAGTTTGTAGTTTTGTATGCAAGTCGTTTAAGAACAGCGCCTGATAGCTCCCTTATTTACGGCCCTCTTACACTCCCATCCCTACTGGATCGCATCTTTTTTTTTTCTCCTTTCCACGGTGGATGATTTATTAGATCAAGACACCAAGCCCGTCACGTTGCCAAGCCTTCTCTCTTTGTGGTTCCTTTGCTCTTGGCTAACCTCTTCCTACTCGTGGCCTCTCCTCTACCGTATTGTTTGTTTGGTGTGCTTTGTTTGTTTTAACCTCCTTCAGGCTTTTGCCTCCGATCGTGTTCTTCCTACTGCCCAGGAAACCTCCGCCCAGGAGGAAAGGAGCAGGTTTCCATGGAATAGGCTAAACGCGTTTATGATAATGACCATCGAAACTTATTAGACACACATGTCTCTAAATTAGACACGATCGACACAATCGATCGATGCTGTGATTGTGGTTTGCGTTGCATTCGGCGTAGGCTTTTGGCTGACTTACATGCGAACGGAAATAGAGCCATTCGGGAATTTTAAAGAAGTTTTGCAAGGAGAATAGAAAAAAGCCACCTCTTTAACCGAATAGTATAAAGCCTTCCCATTTCTAGGAAGTGGAAGATCACAATACTGTATCTAGAAAACGCACAAGAACCATAACTTCTATCGGGGTGCACCGTATCGATCGATTTTTCCTGGTAAATAGTGGTGGCGACATCATTTATCTTGGTCTAACTCGTTCATCTTCGTGCCCGTTTGCCTGTGCCTATAGGACCAGGAGTGCAGGCGTCTCCCAAACCATAATCCCAAAAGCGCCCGATCGGTCCATTGATCTTACAGATTCCAGATCGGCCGCCGACGGTGATCTATTTCGTAGATAACGCCACGGTCAGTGGAATTGGGCATTGATGCTAGCTGATCGGGACATACATTTGGGTCAGATTTCTTCGAACTCGTCGGCTAGAAGGAAATCGAATGTTTGGTGCGTGTGTCCGTATGGTGGTACACATCCACAGCGATGCTCCCGGCGATGTCTTCGAACCATTCGAACACCCGCCAACGGTGGACACGAACGAAATATTTAAATTATGTAATTAATGATGTTTATGAATTTATTGACAATTTACTAGGAATTTATTGATTTGCTGCGGGTGGACTGGAACGCTCAGCTGGAAGCCTGTGAAATCTCTAGGCCTGCAAGATCTGGGCTGTTCGGTTCCCCATTCCTCGCTTAGAAACCCAGTTAGTCCATGAAGTGATCGCCCTACGCGTGATTTATTTGGCGCTCAGTACAACTGATTTCGTGCTGGCAATTGGGGTACACCGTTTGGGAACAGCTTCTCACCAACAAAGTGCTTTATTCCAGTGAAATATTGCACCGATAATTAAATGAGCATCAGGGAAGGACGGAAGAGCAGTGTGTGTATGCAGGACAACGACGTCGTGCAACATATGTGACGATATTTGTCTTGTCCCATCCCCGCAAACAAGCAGTTTAGTTTCTGGTGGCGCCCTACAAAGACACACAAAGACGAACTGCCTATTACACTTCTTGGGTGAGCGCCGAACGAAAAAGGTCTGCCGGAATTAATATGCTGCCTGGAAGTAGCTCTACATACGGCTAAAAATAAGCTATTTGTGTGTTGCGGCTCTGCAGTCACACAGCAATTCGTCATTGTTGAGCGTTCCCTCTGCGTTGTGTGATTTATTTCCTCAGGTTTCGGTTTTGATACTGCGACGAGGCTAATATCTACCGAAAGCTGACGCTAGTGGTTTTTAATTAGAGCCAAATGTTAATGTATTTTTCACCGCTCAGCTCAGTTCGGGCCCAATGGCACAGCTGATTCGATCACACCGCACATGATCAATCCCGGTTTGGGAAACTTTATCCACAAAAGGCACTGCAATGCTTCCCAGGCGTGTTGGGCCGATCGAGCGAACGACGAAACAAAACAAAACCCCCATGTCAAGTTTATTGGTGGCAGACCCCGATCGATGAAATCAATAAGTCACCCTCCAGTTTCGATCGAGAGTGAGCCGGAATTTAAGTCTGTGCCACAGATAAATGGCACCATGGAGTCGAAGGAGAGTCCTAAATCTTGCCTGCGACTGGTTTTTTTTTGTTGGGTTCCAGCAAAGGTGCAACAAAGATTAGACAACGAAGGTCCAGTTCCTTCCGAAATTGTGTGCTGTATGGGACACCGGCATAGCCGTGCATCGTTTATTCTAATGAGCTCCAACGATTGTTTCGGTTAACTCTTGCTTGGATCATCACGGTTAGACAGTCCGGTGGGAAGGATGTGCTGTTATTTACGAGCGTTTTGACGGAGGAGTGCTTCATGGGAAACAAACACACGAGCAAGATAAATTTTTACCCACCCAAGATAACACATTTCGGATAAGGGCTGAGATTGTAACGGTGAGCACTGAAATTTAAACGGCCAGTTTGACAGCTAAACGTAGTCGCCCGGTAGCCAAATGTCAGGCGGAGCGCATTCTTCGACCATGTTGTCAAGCAGGCTTCGTGTTTGTTTACGTTGAGGCGCGCCTAGTATTGGAGGAAGCGAAAGTGTACGGTAAACTTTAATAAATAGTTTATCGCGTTAAAAGATTATAAAATTAACCAATACTTTACATGAGTCTAGTGTCCCAGTGTGTACAAACATAGTTTACTTTTCATATCTGCTTCATTGCAATATATCAACTCACTGTTTACTGTCCTTCCAGAAATTCTGTATCTTGTTCGGATCAACGGAAAGCACCACGCAACAATAGTAAATTGTTCTATAAAAATCCATCATAGTAGCATCCGCAAGCTGAAGCATGCAATCCCGAACCCAATCGTCTACCGAACCGCACAAAAAAAAACCTGCTAGAACAAACCGCGAAGAAGCAGCGGTCCAAACTCCCAAACAACCGTTCGTATCGATACTTATCGTCGTCACGTTGTTATTTATTGCAAATCGACCGGCGGGAATTATATTTTCGGCATTTTTCGTAGTAATTTTTCTCGTTTTCGCACGGTCAATTAAATGGGACACAACCATTTCCCGAGCGCAGGCGAGGATAGTAGTGGAGGAATGAAGAAGAACCCATCGGTGTGTTGTGCCCTAACTCGAAAACGGCTAAAAGGCGACCAAGGCGAGGTATGTATGACACTGTTTGAAACGGGAAGGAAACATAGTGTGTGTATACAAAAAACTGAGTCGCTCGCTAAAGAAGTCCTTCGTTCATTCCGTAGCCTCCCGTAGCCTTTCCTGCTTGCCGTTCGCCGGGTTCGCGTTTTGTCGAGTCAATCGGAACATGGTTCCGTATGGTGGCGGCATCGGTCTCAAAAAGGCTGCGACTTTTCCCACACTCTTGCTCTTCACCAGTTCTGGGATGAAGTACAAGAAACAGCGAAACACAAACTAAAACGACTGGATCGACATAAGAGTAAGAGAGAACGCGGGAGAAGGCGCGCGCGCACTCCGAACGCTTTGAGCCGCGCCGTTCCCGGGTTTCGATGATTCTCGAGCGAAAAAAAAAGCGAAAACATACACACCAAATCGCAGATAAATAGATAGTGGTGAAGATAGACGCAGGCGAAACACGGTGCCCGCGCACGGGTACGTATGGCAAGGGAACGGTGCACGGTGCGATCCGGGACGATTCGCAATAGCCAGCGATCGAAAGTAGCCGAATCGCTCCAACCATCGAGGTTGTGCGGTGCGGTGACACCAGCAAGCGAAAGGAACCAGCAGCGCAAAGTGAGATACCGCGTCCTGGCTGGCATCCGTGTCCCATTGTGTCGCGCGGGAGTGCCCTTGTCTTGTTGACCTTGTCCCGTAGCTGCTGGTCGGACGACCCGCGGGGTTCCTATTTAACGCGTCGTGGTTGCAAGTTGAAAGAGATTTGCCGCCGTCGCATGGTGCTGCTGGTGCTGCATAACGAAGCGGGAATCAATTTTTAATGGCCTGGCGGCGTGCTGTTACGAAAAACAGGAAAGCAATGCAACGGTGAAACGGTAAGGTATTAATTAAAATATGTAAAATTTTAATTGCTACAAAGCAGTGCGGTAAGTGCGCGTGTAAGGTGTGAACTGTCATCAAGCGGTAAGGGATGCGCTCGTTGGGAGCTAATTTACATTTAAACCCAACATCCATAGTACAATGTTCTAAACCATTTCTGTTGCTGCATTACAAATTCTTACCGTTGGAAAGGTGTGCAGCGTTCGAAAGTGTAGTATGTTGATCGATGTGTGTGTGTGTGTGACGAGCGGCAGCGCAACAAAACCTTCATCAGACACCGGACCACGTTCTACCGAGAACCGAAATCTCAAAGGCAGCGGATGCGCGCGCGCGCCCATACGCGATGGCGGAAGGCATTCGAAAAATGCTATCCTGCTGCGTTTTTTCCACTCATCGTACGCGTCACGATTATTGATATTTACAAGCGCCTTGTCGGGGGATCCCGCGAACGCTTACGTACCCGAGCATGAACCGGGCAAGACTCCATGCCCGGCCGCCTATGTGCACGATAGTGCTGTGCTGGTTTTGGTTTTGGCTCTCGTCGACTACGACACACACACACACACAGACTCGAACGCACTGGAAACGCGATGGCCACAATCAATCAATATCATCTACTGCCGTCGCCGTCGTTCCGATTGCCACAATGATTAATCTAATGTTGTCACGGAGCGCCGTGCCCGCGTAAAGACTTGCGCACTGATGCTGGACCGACCAGCATACCGACGGACGGCGACGACGACGACGATATTGTTAAACTCTGGCAAGTTCGTGCTAGTTGAATTTTTTCTGACCACCAAAAAAATTGAGATCTCGTCCGCGCGAGCCCCGTTATCGTTCTAGGTGCCAGTTGGCTAGTTCGAACAGAAGGGGATACAAGGAGAGCGTTCCTAGCATACCAGACTTCATTCTTTCCTAGCGTTGGTTGAAACTCTCATCCACACAACATCCCCTCGTTTGCTCGAGTTTAAAAAGTTGGCACTTCCAATCCGATTCGCACTAAATCGGTTCGATTAATAACCATAATCGATAATTGGTTCGAGCCTCCATGCCATGAAACTAATGGACGGCGATTAGCAGAGCGTACGATATGCTCGGCACCGGTGCCGAAACCTGTCTGTCCGCTTCGCCAGTTCCAGCCGCCTGCCAAAAGGCGCCCTTACGAACGCGCCCAGAACACACATTCCATAATCCATTTTCACAAACACCGAACTAACCCCGCGCCTCGACTCTATGGTGGCGATCAGTTCGGTCATTCTCGTGGCTTAAAAGCGGGCGGTACGCCGCGTGTCACCGGACAGTGCGTTGTCCGTCCGTGTGGGGAGGAAGGCGGCTACATCGCTCGGGAGGATTGATATTTGGCAAGATAATTCAAAGATTTCGGGCGGCATCGCTTAATCCTGCGCCACGCTGTACGATGATAAATATGAGAGAAGGCAAACGCAGAACGTGCGTGCGAAGGTTCTTGTTTTTTTTTTTTTTGGGGGGGAGGTGGAAGATGGCATGGATGAGGTTTCAAATATTCTACATCCCCACGCCGTGGTGTGACACCGCTTGCCGCTTACGGTTAGCGCCGAAGTAGCCAGATGTGCCGCTCGGCTGCGGTTCGCGTCGTTCGCAACTTTTCTTAATGATGTCAATTAATGGGTGAAATATTGCAGCGATTTTAAAAACTCGTGTTGAGCGAATTGTATTTAACAGCTCGCCTGGATGGTGCGGCTCCGTGAGCTGTTGGGAATGAGCGCCAGGGGCCCCTGGCGAGCATGGCGTTTTCCCACGCTGATGTTTCACTTCAGGGCGCATTATTTGGATGTTGTAGGAGATTATTCAAATCATGCGGTATGATAAAAAAACTCAAAGCTATATGCCTGTCCCTTTCCAATTGTCCACCCCTGACCATTCACCCTCATAATAACGCAGAGTCATTGGCTGCGTACGTATACCGGTACACCGCAGCCGACTGGACAGATGCTGTCATTCTACTCCGTTGCCATGATAACCGTCTAGTATCCCGCGCAAAATGCTCTTCCACCCGGCCGGAGGGGAATTAGTTGGCAGTGGCCAAGCCATTCATTTTCAGTACGTCAAGTAGTTCAGTTCAGCTTCCGTGTGTGGGTCAGAAATTTCGCGAAGAAAGTGTTGCTACCACCGGCAGGCAAAATGTTTGGACTAAAGGCACGTGACACCGCCAAGTCTGCGGTGCATCAAACTACGGCAAAGACTGAGCGGAAGCCGCTGCAGGGTAAGTATTATGCTTTGGTGCAATTGGATTAGGGCGCATCGATTGCGACAATATTAATGGCGTCCATTTTGGATTTTTTTCTTGTGCGCAGATCTTGACGTTAATCGGAGTCGCTATCATAAGCTTCCGTCCAAGGATGGAGCGATTGGAGAGAAGGGGCTCTTCGCCTCCGGCTTCAAGGTGTACGGAGATGGAGAAAAATGTTCCCGCAAGACAGCTACGGCTTCAGCAGACACGAAAAAGATGACCGGCCAGAAAAGCGCACTCCAAACGAGCCTTGAAGGGAGTAAGGACAAATCTTTACCCATGAGTGCAATGGCACAGGTTACGTCAGGCGAATCGCTCGTAGAACAGCTTGCTAAGATCCGTATTCAAAAAGTGCCAAAGAACAAAGAGAAGTGTAACGATGAGGACATTGCTAAGCAAGATGCGCCGACGCCACACTCGGAAGACGCTAAAAGCGCACCATTATGGGACATAACTAAAACGCAGGAACCAAAGCCTGCTAATACGGAAGAGACTATCGGTACAGGCGCGATTCGTAAGAGCTCCATCTACGAGCCTCGTACTGCGCAGGATAGCGTTGTTCGTGAGCTGAAATCCTTTCCATTGAACGCATTGGCTGCTGAATGGAAAGCTTCTTCCGTTGCAGTCGAGCCTAACAGCAATACCATTGCTACAGCTGACAGGCCTGGCTCGGACAAATCTCCGGACGGAACGCAACCTATCCCAACGTTTTGGGACTTATTTGCGGACGTTTGTCCGGACGTGCCGACGACGGGCAGGAAAATTGTGGGCCGACGACAGTATTCACCAGTCAAGCCAAACCACAGCCGTGCATCGACATCATCATCATCGCACTCATCCACATCCATTTTGGGCGAGCTGGATGATCGGTCGGGTGAGATTCTGCGCTACCAGCGATACAAAGAGGCGCGCCGCCGAAAGGCGATCGAGGCGATGCGTGTCGAGCAGGAGCGTCAAAAACGCATGCTCGACGCACCGGCCATCCCACAGCCGAAAGGGCTGTACCCAAATGCACCGATAGGTGTGAAGGATCAACGGCAGATGTCGCCGCCTACTGTTGCGATTGCTGCTGAAACCTATTCAGCCAAGAACGGACCCGGTGCAAATGGATATCAACGGAATGGGATGTGCAACCAAGTTGCAGCACCGTTGCGGGAAACGAACACCATAGCAACAGGGCCCATTGAACGTTCCAGTATCTGTATTTACAAGTATCCAACACCGCCGAACTTTCCCATACGCTACGAACCGGCCGAGATTTTGAAAATGAACTACCAACAAAAACATACCGGCAAAGGGTATGGTGACGTGTTTTGGTAACACAGGTACTCCTTTTTAATACAGCTAAATGTCTTCTTTTTTTTTGTTCCATTTTTAGTATTCTGAAAAATCAAGTAAAGTCAAGGAAGTGACTTTGAAGATTTTTTTTCCCCATTTTTTCTTTTTCTAATATGGAACATTATTCTTATTGTTACATTATCTTATTGAAAGCAATAGCCGCAGTACGAAACTTCTGAGAATAGCAACTAGTTTCGACAACACTCGGTATCTAAATGGGAACAGAAGATTCCAACTATTTGTTTTTAATTATTTCAATAAATTTGTTTCGCAAAACCAACTGTTCGCGACTGATGTCTGTTTCTCTTGCCTAAACTCCAAACCCAATACGGGAATGTGTTCATAAATGTTTATAAAACGGGTCGTTGACTTCAATGTATGCGCTTTTTGTATGCAAAGCGAAACTTCCTCCAAAAAAATAACTTTTGGAGTCTCCATGTCTACCATGACACCGTGGGAAGATGCCATTCTCAGAAAACGGAAAACATTGCTGCCAAGTGGTTTTCGCATACATTCCCCAAAGTGCGTACCCTGCAGACTACGCCAAAACCCCTTGCTTAATGGCTTAGCAATCAGTTCATAGGAGGATGATTTGCCTTGCTGAGCCCGATGGTTCCAGCTCATCATACGCACACGTTCAGCAGAAAGCAAGTGGAATGGAATTTGGTTCTTTGCAAAGAATGCATCCTTGGACAACTGTCTACAGTCATTTGTGTTGCTCGCAAATTGTATCTCCATTTATCTACTTGTGTAGCAAAAAAAAAGTGCTATAAAACCATCAGTTAATGATAAATGGCCACCACGGGCCAACACAACACATGTTGTCTGCGGCGAAGTCAACAAGGGGAGAAGGTAGCGGCAGTTTAATGTGAAGTTTCGTTTTCCCCGATTTAAATGTGTTCTTTGATTTGATGCCACAGACAACTTGGCTCATCTAACATGTTCGTACTAGTCTGGTCACAATATTTCCAACGGACGAACGACTTGTTTTTTGTTGCGCTACTTGTTAATTGTGCATATTGCCAAAGAATTCGCGTCCCATGTTCTACAAGCGTCCCCGTCCGGTGATGTCACAAAGGCCCTCCGCACATTAACACCCTTTTACTCGTGGAATGAGATGCAGTCAGTAGTTTTTGTTCGAAAAAATGCCACGGGGTGTGCAATAATAAAATTTGATAACCTAATCGTTACGTCCCCGCGCTGAATGGGTGGGAATGTGCTGGAATTGGTGCACTGGTTGCTCTTGTTGTATCGCACATTAGTTCAGGCCCTGGGTGGAATCGTGATCAACGTGAAAATCTATAATGAGATGTTGTTGGTAACCATCCGTGGTGTAATATTTTGTCCGTTTTTTTGTTGTTGTATGTCACATTTATCCTGTCCTTACGGGTGTGACTGCTTCCTGCTTCCTGTAGCCCAAAACCAGAAACGGGATCGTAGAGGACCAACTCTATTCCGCCACAGTACAGCAAACACACACGCACACACTCATACCGCTGACATGCGGGACGACGTGCCGTTCGGTGTTCGCTACGCGCACTCATGCATGCCTGCCTGCATCAAACCGCGGGACGGTTCACCCAACCATAATTAACATGTTTTGGGCAATAAATCAGTTTTTCTGACATCTGACAACGCATTACACTTTATCAATTAAACGAGTATTAATTTATATGGGAATGCGGTTTCTGTTCAGCGGGGCGGATGCTGTGCATATCCTACTCCTACAGGAGTTTAGGTTTTTTCCACTTTTGTTTTCCTTTTTTGAATGTTCATTTTTTCTACTCCACACTAGAGAGTGTATTAGCTTGGAGTTGTTTTTTTCTCTCTCTCTCTCTGTTTCTTCGCGATCGATGTTCGATGGGAACGCAGATGAGGCTATAGAAGGGATCCTCGAAGGGACACTCGACGGCACCGAGGGCAGGACACCAACCTGCCACCGGAAAATGGTACAGAAAAATGATTAATGAGCGGATGAAAGGACGCCTGGTGGCCGTATCGAATGGGAAAGGTTGTTCCTTCTTCCCGTGCACTTCTCTCCGCTTAATTGGAACGTTTGTTGGTGCGACTGAAAGATTCTGTGCAGCAAATAGACATGGTAGAGCACTGGCGCTAAGCGTGACAAAACATTGATGAGAGTCTGCTTTGTGTTGATTGTCTTGAGGATGGAAAAGAGGCACCAAAAAATAGAGATCTTCTTAGATCAGGGGTCTCCAAACTACGGCCCGCGGGCCGCATGCGGCCCTCAAGAGCTTCTAATGCGGCCCACGATGACTTTGCCAGAGTTAATATAAATATTACGTTATTATGAATTTTTAAAATTAAAATGTATTTTTTACTTTTCTTAGACAAAAATCTAGCTTTAGTAACACGAAACTGTACATATATCATTGGTATTTTATTATAAAAACGAGATTTAAACGTTAACTCAACAGTTAAAGGTAGCGTCAAATGGCCCTCAACATAGTTATGTTTGAAGCAATGCGGCCCGCGAGCTGAAAAGTTTGGAGGCCCCTGTCTTAGATCGAACATGCCTGATGGGGGGACTCTTTGCGATTTTTTAAACACATTCAATAACACTTTCGGACATTTACAGAACAAAGCAACAGTACTCGAGCATCTTCATTTCCGAACGTCTTTTTCATTTATTTCTCGTTCTCATATACTTGCACATTTTGGATGAGTGATAATAGTGATTGTGTGTTTGTGTGTATATATATTTATATGTATCGTTGTGTGTGTGTGTTTTGTGAAAGTTTAAGTTCGAGATTGTGCCTTTTTCGCCCTTCTAATGTTAATATCATCGTTTTACATGTTGTTCTTCCTGTTTTTTCATCGCTCCTGGTTATGTACGAAACATTAGTCAGAATTTAATCAATTTGCTTATGTTGAAGATGGTTGGTTCACAATTAAAATAACTAAACACACTGCACGTACCTTCACCCTTTCTAGAGATTGATTCCGTTCTGTGTACATTGTTGTCCTTTTTTGTTTTTCTTCAGACAAAAGAGACAAATTTTCAAACATACATTCGCGCTCCAACGCGTTTAATGCTGTGCGATGCATTTGACAATGATTCAAATTCACCTTCCCAAACAATTACTATTGTGGTGCAATGATTCATGCGCAAGCTCAGCTAATCATAATGAACAATTCTTCGCTTTTTCTTCTCCTGTTTCTTTTCGCAGCTTGTCCGCTTCATTACTTACAAATTGCTGTGTTGGTTATACCGTGGTAAAAATAACATTAAATTAACAAACTTGTTTTCTTATTTGCTGTTTCGTTCATACGCTTATCGTTACGGTACAATTTATCATATGTTTGTCTTGTGTTTGTCCTGCTTTATTTACACAATCGGCTCTTATGTTTCCCATGCATCACATCACCGACACAGGGTGTGCGACTTAATCGAAAAGAAATAAAAGGAAAAAAAACATCCTAACGTAGATTTTAAAAAGCATAAAAACTGACTCACAAAACGGTGCAGCGAATGAATAACTCTTTCTGAAAAAGGTGATTGCTGTCGTGTGGCCCCAAAAAAGAAAACAGAACAAGATTTGAGAAAGTATTTCATTCACCATTATATTGGAACAAAATCTCACCATCTCACCCCTAGAGTAATTTCTACAGATTTTTCCACCTTTTCGCTTCCCGGCTGCCGTGATGCACTGGTAAGAAGAAAAACAAAATAAAAACACACACACACACGCTTTTTAAAAATATGCACATTTTCACGCACATTTTGGTTTGCTTGTCTTATTGGTTCTATACCACATTTCTATCGCCTAGCTTAATGATTCATGCCTTCTTTATGTCTTTTTTTCTTTCTTCTTCTTCAACTTTCGTGATGATCGAGCTCATTCGATTTTGATTATACATTTCTCGGTGCGTTTCTTTTTTCGCTGTTTTTTTTTTCTTCTATTTTGTTCTATTATGCTTATAACTACTAACACCATCATTTCGTCGATACACAGTTCATCAGGATTTTTTTGTTGTGTAAGGGTTTTTTGTTCTTATTCTTCTGCGCGCTAGTCGTTGCTAGAATTGTGCAAAGATGTATGCACACCTTGAGGCAATCGTAGGCTCGAGAATCCTATATATTCTTTACATTCTACTATACACAGCGATTGAGGGAAGGGGAGGGCACAAAGAGACAAAAGGGATTTCCACTTGTTTAAAACGAAACTGGAACGGAGTGAAGTGTACACAATAAGGACGAAACGGGTGCGCTTTCCATTTCGTTCTTCAGTCGTAAGAATTTCCAACCTTCGCTTCGCTTTCACTACAACTTTACGTCATTTCGATGCTTTCCTTCACTAAATGAGCCTGGTCTAAGCACTGTTGTTTTCCAGTTGTTTGTTTGCCGTTTGTACCGAAAAAAACACGCCTATCCTGTTTATTCATACTCTGCAAGGGTGCATCGTTGTGTACATTTCGTATGCAGCTCTCCTGTTTTGTTTTTTGTTTAAATGTTTTCCTCCATTAAATGATAGTTTTGTAACTGTAATGCCTTCGTCGTGTTGGTTATGCGTGCAAAAAAGGTTTTGCATCTTTCACTATCTAAAACCAGTACAAATCCTTCGACGATTCCTGTACTTGTGCTTCTAGTCCTGTGAAGAAATTGGCAAGAGAAAAGGTATACGGTCAGTACAATTATGACACCATTTGTTGGGGAGTATGTACTAGTATAAAATTTGAATGTGTACAATATTCAATTAAATGGATGGAACTCAATGAAAAAAAAATGTTTTCTGGTCATTCTGCACATTTAAAGATTCAGATGATAGATAACACTTTTTTGTGTAAGCTGTTTCAATGTTTAGAAAATTATTGAATATATTATTGATTATTCTTATATTTCTGATAACTATGTTGTTTGACAACTATATCTTGCGATTGTTGATTAATGTTGTTAACTTTGGAAACTGATTTGGAGAATAGTATAAAGTACAACAAAAAATGATGTGACAACTGTCGAATTCCCCCAATAAGACGAAACCCAATTAGAAACATCAATCACCATTTAAAATATCACACATTGGGATTTTTTGAGACAGTCCAATAGGAACAGATTTTGTTTACAGTATGAACCATAAATGCACTTCCCACTAGAGGGCGCTGATCGTTAGCACTTAATTTACTAAACAACTATGCTAGGGAGAAACTCGCGTTCGTTTGATTTTTTGGATAGGTGGATTCTATTAAAAAAAACATAGTTGAATGAAATTTTTACAATAGCATTTTCTCTTTTTTTAAATGCTAAATAATAGTAAATAGTAAACGAAAGCCCTATTAATTCGGAATTAGATACGTCACCCTGGTTACTACCACAACAAGATTACGCATACGCACGAAATATAACCCATCTATAACCTCAATTACAATCAATAACATTTTATCACCTAACCTCCGCCCAATGTCCTCCAAAAGGGGCAACTCTACATCAATCGAATGTAATATCAAAAACCCTGGCCTGCTTCGTATAAAACTCACACGTCGCACGGAAGGCTCTCCTGCTCCACGCCCGAACCGTTGGGTAGCTCTTTATGGCCTACCCTTCCATAGTGCAGTGCAGGGGTTGCACCATCACTTATGCGCCAACATAAACACACACAAGCCACCACCACCATGCAACGAAGGGCGTGTCCTCGCGCAAAAGACACGGCAGCAAAAGCGTCGAAAGCAAGCAACCCCCTTCTTTGCAATTGGTCGAACGCAAAGCCCGTAAATTATTTATTTCCTTCCCCCATCGGGCGACGGACGACTGCTGCACCACACCGTCGGGGGCCTGGTCTGGTGCAAATGTTTCCTTCCTTTTGTGCACTTTTTGTGTGTTTTGTGTTTGCTGCTCGGACTATCGAAGCCCATGAAAAATGAGCATAAAAGGGAAGAAAAAGAGAAAGGGGGAACATTTTGGGAAGTTAAGCAAAACGGCCCACGAGGGGAAAAAGCCAAAGTTCATGGGTACAAAACTCTGTGTCCATCGAAGTATAGTGTAAACCTTACAACACAAAACTCTGGTAGCTTTGATTATGGCTTCTGGTCTTTCTGGTGTCGCGGGTGAGATGTGTGCCAGCCAGCAAAGCCTACTTACATCGATCTATCTTATGCTGGCGCGCACATAGAACGTTGGGGCCTAGCCAAGCGGCAAATATATTCCATTAACCAAATTAATTGCCGACGCTTTTGCGTGTGCCGGAAGGTTCCGAAATGGCTCCCATCAAACATCTCAAACTCTAGCCATTGCCCCCCGTTCTCCGGAGCGCGTTTGATGTGGTATCAAAGTTATAGTAAAAGCAACCGTCCTCCTCCCCCTTCTAAAACCAAATGAATAATTGCTGCAATTTCGAACCAAATAATAAGCACGAGAGAAGGCAGGCAGGCCGAAAATGAATTTGGGTCGCAAGAATTACCTACAATTTTTCCTTATTTTTCTTTCCACCCCGTGTGGGCTTCCGGTTAGGAAGGAAAGGGAGAAAAAAAACTTGGCACAAATGAGCAAAACGAAATTAGGTGGACGGGGCTTACAAGAAATGATGCACATTAAATTAAACTACAGTGTTCCACACGCTTAATTCTTCGACTCTTTGCAGGGAGGGAAGTAGAAAAAACACTCCCTGCATGCACACTACTTGTAAAAGAATTTTTCTCATAATTTTCGTAAAACTTTCCGTAAATGAGATTTTCCTTTATTTTCCACCACGTTCGTCGTTTGCTGCTTTTACATCTCACCTCACGTCCGTTGCGTTTGATATGATGGACAGGAAAATTATTTTGATGGACACCCGCAAATGGGCGGCAAATTTCAAAAGCCACCAAGAAGCTACAGGAGGGGAAATAAAGGGATTTTTGCATAAGTTTATTTTTTTCTTATTTCTTTGTGTTCTTCACGGCATTTTTCCTTTTATCTTTGGTTATAAATGGTCGTCATTGGCCGATGGTTTGTCTTTTATTTTATTTTATTTTTTTTGGGGGAATTATTGCGTATGGAAAAATGGGGTGAAAAATGGAAACCCTTTTTTCTCTTTCTGTGTTCACCAAAAGCAAAAGCGGAATGATCTTTAATCATCATGATGAAAGCTTATGAATTTAATTGTAGTGTCATTTATCTGCTGCAATATTTCTTATGCAAATACCGTAATGCGGAAAGTATTGTAATTGAAATGAAATGAATGGGCATAAAGTAACTCCAAAACTGGGAAGTAGCATCGATCGCTCATAAATTTACCACATACCCAAGCAGCTCCAACGCTCTTGCTTATTTTGTACAACCTAAAGCTTAAAAGCATAGCTTTTGGAAGACCCCCTTACCATACAACACTTAGTGCATGCAGTGTTTTGATTTTAGGGTAATTTATGACCGCCCGGAGCGACCGACTGCGATTATTTTTGGTCGGCGGCCGCTTTTGAAATGCTGAATGATTTAAAGCACGAGAGCGCACACGACAAAGGAAATTCGAGTGTAATTTATGCTGGCGCAACACATACTCGAAGAATTAATCGATATTAGTACAAAAGAGGTTACAGGTTGGTTTCATTGCTGGGAAGCGATACTATCGTACAACAGCCCGTAACAACACTTCCAATGCCGTAAGGACACTAAGGACTATGGTCCCGATCCTTGCCGTTAACGTGTTGTTTGACCACAGAGAGAGAGAGAGGGAGAGAGTGTGTGAATAGCTTACAAATCATCCATCACACATACGCACTCACACACTCAAACAGAAGCCTAGGCTAGTTCCCCCACAATACAAGGGCTCGCACATATAACCCCATCTTACTTTCACGCAACTGCCTGTACTGGCTAACACGGGCCAACACCGGCCACCAACAGGAAACCAACGATGAATACGGTTGACGATACACACAAAGGGCCAAATTGTCCTTTTTGCAAAAGCAGAGCAGCACACCCATGGCAAAAACTTCCTGGCTTTTTGCCCTGGATATGTGTGCTCCTTCTTCTCCACTCCAGAAAAGGACACCCCGACAGATCTTCACACAAACACACAGCAGAGAGCGAGAGTGGCGCAGGGAAAGGACGTGGCAGAAGTTTTCTTTCATGTGTCACATAAATTTTCCCGCTTTTCTTCTCTAACTCACCTCCTCCTCACCAGGCGAAAAACAAGTATTGCGCATTGCGTTCGTTCTACATACGGGCAAAGTTCCACGGGCCTCGGAGTCAAGTGGATCAACGCTACACGAAACCCCTGAACCCTCGGGGGATGTCAATGTGTCTGTGGGTGTGTGTGTATATGTGTGTTTCCTGGGGGATATATTAGTTTTCATCGTTGTGTATAATCTGTGGATCCCTTTCCTTCACTTCACTCCGCCTTTGGCGTAAGGAAAAACGGACAATACAAGGACACATCAACAGCACGGAGCGAAACCCGGCTTCAGAAGAAGCTCCATGGGACGTCCCTGGCTGGACGGTCGTCGTCCCCCCGCTTTACTTTGCATCCTGGGTCAAAGTTTATTCATGATGGGAAATGGAAAATGCAATTATTTATGTCCTGATGTGTGTTGCTGCCTTCCCGCAGTCCCACACAACAGCCCTGTCGTATGCCTTCTCCCCTCTCTCAACCATGTCACTTTATTCCGTGTGCTTTGGTCCTTCAGTTTCTTTTGCTGCCAGTCCGAGAACCAGTCCGACAAGGACCAACTTTAGATCAAACAGAGAGTCATAGACACAACACAGCAACTAGCAACGCTTTGCCTTTGAGTGTGCTGATAAGGATGACTTCATGCGTTCATGTGTGTGTGTGTGTGTGAATATAAAGTACTGCTTTGTACTTCTTCCGAGTGAAGAGTCTTCTATACGGCAGAAACCCCCGTTCGGTGATATATGAGGACAAAGTTTTGTCACCACCTGGGCATGCCGTGTCGGGCGTAACATTGCAACTTTAACGCACCGCTTGTCAGTTGGCAATGCACGTACGGTAAAGTGTTGTAAAGACGAAACAAACTTCCCCAATCAAAAAGACAGATGAGGTCTGTCACAGTTGTGGAATCGAAATAATATGCCAACTCAATACTTATTAAATCATAATGCCTCCTCTCCTCTCATATTCCGTGTTTCTACATCAACACCAGTACCAGTCGTCTCCGCTTCAAAGCGTACCCGCGCACAGCAGCTGTCAATCCCGAAACGCTTGCAACTTTTTGCTTTATCTACTTATTTGACAGTTTAGCAGTTTTATCTGCTGTCAACAGGCGATTACCTGTCACTTCATCTGCTCTACAGAGAAGCATAGAAAGAGAGAGAGAGAGAGAGGCCCGACCCGTTCAATGCTGCGGGTCGGCTTACAAGTTAACACTGACCGCATGCCATCCATCATAATGACGGCCAATCATACTCTCGTGTCCGTGGAGAAGATGGAGCAGCCAGCAGCAGCAGCATCCGAAGGCCCCATCACAAAGTTGCCGCCACCAGAAAAGCGCCGAAAAAGCGCCCGACTCCTCAACTATGCCCTAATCGTGCCCGCTGATGTCCGTCCAGAAGCATTTATGATAATTTATGATGGAAACGTCGGCGGACGGGCAAACGTTCGTTCCTCATCCGGGGAACTCATCGCCCTCAGAAAGGCCGCCCTACCATCGCAATGCTGAATGTTATGTTTGATTTGATCGGTTTTCAGTGCTTTTTTTACATTATCGATTAGTTAACCTTCTCCCTTCCAGTTGGGATGGGATGGCTAGAGCTAATGTTTCGGCGGCGGTGACGAAAACGGCAAAGCAAATGCATTCCAAAGCCCAATTTCGCTCGCCACATTCTCGGCCGGACCGGTGAGGTGAAGTTAAAACTGGGTCCTGGCGGCGGCGGCTTGCGTGTGTACACACCACACATGGCACACACCGACACCGAGAG
Organism: Anopheles arabiensis; assembly: GCF_016920715.1. Lineage (NCBI taxonomy): Eukaryota > Metazoa > Arthropoda > Insecta > Diptera > Culicidae > Anopheles > Anopheles arabiensis. The sequence continues at coordinate 27,634,900 of NC_053518.1, forward strand.
TGCCTTAGGAACACTCGGCACTGAGGCAAAAACCCCCAAAACCCTCTCCTCAAAGAAGCAACAACAACAACAGCAACAAAAAAACCAGTAGCGTAGAGATGTCATCGGGAAATCTGTCGCGATCGACAACACGACCGAACCTGACGACGGCAACGACGACTACGACGACGACGACAGCGATGACTCCCGGGTTGACATTCCTTCGATTGCTGCCGACCGGCCGGACCATTCGCGACGATATATGTTTGCTCTCGCGCACTTTTCGGCGCAAGGTTCGCGCCAACAGCGGGACGTAGAACACGTACAGCAAACAAACACAAAAAAAAACCACCACCCCGCATCTCGTGATCTGCTTTCAGCCAGCACTCACTTTCGTGCACTGCTCCCGCTGGTCTCTAGAAAGAGGGGTATGGAGGGATACCGTTTTTTTTTTTTGGTGTTCAAAGCGGGCGATTTTAGCTTCATCGTATAGTCGCGCCGCGCTTGTTTCAAATCGCATTCCACACATTCCGCTGCCAGATTCGGCACTGCGTATCTTCTGCGTTAGCGGGAACAAAACACACCACAGAGAGAGAGAGCCGCGTGTGGACACCGAAAATAAGAAGCGCGTGGTCCGTCCGTCCGTCCGTGTGCCCGTGTGATGATGTACCCTTAGAGCGAAAAGCTAAATACATGTCCATGTCCCTTTGATCGTTTGGTGCCACTCGGTGACGAGCCGGTGGTACGTGTACTTCGAGTGCATTAGAATAAGAATTCGGATGGTTCAATTTAACAGCATTGCACTGCTAAAGTATGGAATGTATAGAGAGAAAGAGGAGGATATATGCTTAGAGGATTACCCTGGTGGCATGCTTATAGCTAAGGGTACTGGAGTGGTTCAAGCTTAACCCTCCTTAACACGGACCAACCGCTAAGCAGAAGAGCATTATGTTCAATTTTCCTTTCTGACCTAAATATTTACGTAACCCTCTATGGGAAATGTAGTATCAAAGAGTTAAAATCAATATCTTCAAAAGCCGGTCATGTCGTTCGAGCACAAACTATTACAACCACAAGGCAATAAATATCGGTAGATTGCATCAAAACAATAATTTCAATCACAATATCCAATAAAAAAAAGCCCTTTGCGGCTTTGTGATAACGAATCAAGCCGGTGGTCATGCTGAGTTTTACATCTCATCTGCATCGACAACGTCATGGTTCCGTTTGTTCCTGCCGACGGCCACTGCAACACATTATGGGCCTCAAAGACATACATGGACAAGCGCTTAATTTATCATTCGAATGACTGGTACACATCATCATCAATGATGTTCGCCCACCCCACCCAAAACGAACGACCCGAGATACATGTTTGATAACGGACGAATGTGTCCGTTGCTTGTAGCTACATTGAAAAACTCCAACGCACCCAAGCTGTGCATCTGATTCATTTACCCCGGGGTAAAATCAACTACGTTTCCTTTCCTAAACGACCCGCCAAACGACTCCGGCAATGTTGCACCACCGGGCAACATTCGGTTCCTCTAAGTCATGGGGAGCAGCAAATTCCCCACTCAAACACAGAGAAAACCCCGTCCAGAAACAAAGCACAAATTGCCGTCGGAATATTTCGGTGCGGAAAGGCACAAAAAAGAGAGAAGGATTTCAAGTGCGCCGACAAGTGTAGTACTACGTGAACGTGAAGAGACGAGATGATGAAGTTGAGCCCTAAACTGTTTGGGAAGTCTGTGGGGCTTGTTTTTCGTAACTCTGTGTGTATCAGCGAAGGATTCCAAAAGCATTCGACATCAAACACACATCCCTTCTGAAACGGGCATCAGTGCATCATCTCGTTGGATAACTCCAAGTATAAGCGCATTTGTTCGCAAAATGAAACACTTCACACCTAACCAGGGGAAAGCTAAGAATGGAGAACGTAATACTAACCTGCCATCGTTGGATAGCTCGTGTACGCCGCTGCACTTTCTAACGCATGTGCCGTCTGTTGGTCGTGGTGTAACCTGCGGATGAAGAGTCGATGAAGAAGCAATTAGTACCGTGGCAGTTGCACTCCCCTTCAAAAGAGTTTGTAAACCCAATTCTTGTGTGCGTCACAATCGATCAATTTCATCGATGTTGTTGCTACTGCTGTTGCTCTCCCTTTCCCCTTACCTGGACGTGTGTCCGTACTGTTGCGGTAACCTCAGTAAGCTGCCATATTGGGCCATATTGTGATGGTACGCGTGGGCGTGTGCGGCATGCGCATGGGCAGCGTGTGCGTACGAGCCGTAGTGTGCCGCATGCCACGGATCCGCCGAATAGCCACCGTCGGTAGAGTAAAGGTCAGAAACCTACGAAAAAAAAATGGGGGAGAGAAAAGAAGAATGTTTTGGCCGTTAAATCGATCCGTGATTTCAGAAAAAATGGAAGAATGGATGCAGATTGTCCGCTCCTTTACCTGGTGATGCGTTGGGGCAGGTGTTGGTGGAACGTAGTTGCTGTTCCAGAATGAGGGAGGGAAGTTTCTACTCGACATCGAACTGTATCCTGTTTGTGGAAGAAAGTGCAAAAACATAAGAATAGTATTAATAGTAGTTTGAACTGGTTACTAATTGAAATATTTCAAACAGAGTGCAAACGATTCAGTAACTCTGCACCTGGTGGTAGTTGTTGGAACTATAATAATTTAATATCAAACAACCTGACTCCGTTCCAGAGGAATGTAATAAACTCTAATTGCTGCTCAGCGGAGTACATGCTACATTGACCTATGATGATGCACTGTAGCATTCAACTGCATCCTCTCCATACCCCCCTCCCCTCCACTCCATCGGTGGCAAAGGAAACACTCACTGTGTGCACTGTGCAATTGTGTATGCAACTCCGCATACATGCAAACATAATTACAATCAAGACCTTCCTTCTTCCCGCGGGAACGTTGGTTGGTGCTCAACCTGTTTAACAACTTCACATCCGGGACCGATCGCCGACGGGGTTTCGCTTCGCCTCTTTGGTTCATCCATCGATGGCTCACCCCTATCTGGCATGACCTTTCCCCCATCCCCCTCATGCCCTTGTTGTGGTCCCTTGCGCGCCTTTCAGCCGAAAATTGTTGGAAAAATCTAATTAAACAAGCATCGACATTCCAACTTTCGATAATTTCCCTCCCCGGTGTGTGTGTGTGATGGCCACGCTCCAGGGGGGAACGCGCCTGGGAGATACGCCGCATCGCTCGGCATTCTTTGCCGATCCGGCAAGGTAAAACAGAGCGAGCAAGAGAGCTAAAGTGTGTCCTTAAAAGATTGGAGTAAAAAAAAAGAAACAACCATAACCCAAGAAAAGCAAAGAAGAGGCGCACACAACGTTTGCCGGGGGAAAGAAAAATATCACGCGAAAATTCTCCCATTACCTCCTGGTTTTATTTCCCGAAAAAAAAACAAGAAACCTGCAAAGCTGGCCAACCTGGTTGGCAAAAACGATTTACGAGAAGGCTTCATCAGCGTTGTTGTGTTTTTTTCTTCTGTGTATGTGAGTATCTTCTTTGAGTTCGTGGCAAGATGGTCAAAGGGACACATACCGAAGAGCAAGGGCCCGAAGAAACGCTGCACTCTCGCAACGACACTGGGGGGAAAAAGTGCGGCTTTTAGCTCCCTTGCCGGCATATCCACCAGCCCCGGACCAAAAAGGCCTTTCGAAGGGCTATGGCCGGCTTGCGGCGGTAGTTTGCGATTGGTTTCGCAGCATCTTTCTGATCGCTCGCACTCTGTCTTGCTCGCTTTTGGACCATTGGTCAGGAGAAATAAAGAAGGGCAAAGCACAACCAAAAGGACTGTGTCGGCACCGGTGCAATTGAGTTTTTATTTTATCCCACCACCACCATGCACGAGTGATCCAAGTCGACCGAAAGGAATTTCTACTGGAAGCACCGCATCGCAAGGATCGGATCTTTCACACACAGAGGGACGACCAGCGTGCTGCACTCTATCTCGCACGATCTCGATCGGTGTGCGGATATGCGAACACTTGAGAGTTTAAAATGGCAACCGTCACCGCGTGTTCGCAAGTCGTAAGCATAGGGGAGGGAAGTTTTATGCATGTGCCGGTGGAAATTAGCTACCAGAATTGGATACTGAGAAAATAGCTTGAAGTCTTCATGGATCGCTATGATGCGTCCTTGTTGATTTGTAAAGAGTTTTAAAGCCCACAGTGTTGCAAAATCCTAGCTCTAGCTAGTTTTTTTCGTCTTAATTCCATTAGCCCGATGGTGGAATGCAAAAGAAGCTTACTCTGCGTTGGCATTGGCATTCCCAAAATCTTGTTGATGATGATCGGGCAACTAATTTACGCACATTCATGCGAGTGCGTTACTATTTACATAGCAAAACAAACACACCATTTTTCTATCCTGTACCCCTGACCCCGGGCCGCAGCCTACCACCAACCAAGTACGCACGCGGTCAACGAAATACTCTATCGACAATAATTGAAATTTCAACAAACCAACAGTGGCGGACGAGATGGTCCTTCCAATGAGAGAGGTGGTAGGGTGGGATTTGTCGAATTTTTACACGTTGCTTTCCTCGAATAGCTTTCGGTGGCCACCACCCAATTCCAACAGGACGAAGGTATGCTCGAATTGGGATGAGCAGACTGATGTTGAGCAAACAACAATTTCTGACTTTTTTTTTCTTCTCTCACTGTACATTCTCGATGAATCCACTCTGGGTCACACACAGACAGAACCCAAATTTATCTACTAACAGACAGCGCGCAATGTACACGCACACGGTCTCCTCTCTTGCGCTCTAAAATAAAATAAATTAATTAAACGCACATTAGATCGGCACGATCTGTGTTGCCGTTTCGGGCGCTTGCTGTGTTGCGTGCCGGTGCTATCTAAAACCACCTCACCAATTGAAGGCCAATGGGAAGCTCTTAGTATATCAACCACAAAATAGAGACATTTAGCAACAACCTGCTGCCGGTGCCCCTGGTGCCCCCAAAAACCGACCGACCCGACGCCTAGAAGAGAGCATTACTATTTGGGAATTTTTCAAATAGTTTACATGCATAATTTAAACCCCCAAAATTCTGCCACCACACCCCACCCGGTACGGAATGGCAGCACGCCATGAGCAGACGAAGAAGAAAAAAAACTCATCCGCACACTAAGCAGCTGCTGCCATCTGACGGACGGTGTTCGTACTACCGTGCAACCACCAATCGTTCGTGCGCATGTGACGCGAGACAAACGCGGAAAATAGGTATCACTTGCTCGCTCTATCACTCTCGTTCTCTCCACCTTGTCCACCCACCCCATAACCTCTTTCTATTCACAACCTCCCTCCCCCAACTGACCCCAGTTTTCTAACTCTGCTCCTTTAAACTCACCTCCCCAAGATGGATGGTTAACAGTGGACAGATATTTCGACTATTTCATGCATTCGAACGGTGCAAATATTTTGAATAGCATTATCAAATAGGGCACCACACCATCCAAGCAAGATGAGTGTGTGTGTGTGTGACTGTGTGTGTAGCAGCAGGTGTATGTGTCTCGTTTCAAGGGTGGCACAAGATGACAGCAAAGCAGGCGTCGTGATTCGCGTGCGTGATGCAATTCGACAGCATCGATCGAAAACGGCAACAGCGAGTGATGGTTAAACACATTAAGGAAGTACGAGACATTCCCATCTCCGAGACTAAACACAAACGGTTTCATAATAACTGAATTTAAAACGCTACTCGCTTGTTAAGGTTGCTAATGAGAGGCGCTCTCGTTTATGGGGATGTAAGAGGAATTATAGAATTAATAGGAATGATTCAAATTTAAAGAGCTTTAAGGAGTATTATTTTATTCAATAGGTAAATCTTTGCCTAACGCTCTTTATGGTTAACGAATTAGACTTTTTCAATCGTTAATTTGAATACTAAGCACTAAGCAAAATGATCGACTTAGTTACTTAGCTGTCATCCAATCGAAAGCGCCTGAAGATATGCAAAATTTTGTACATTTTGTATTTAAATGATGTTATTTAATTCCTAACAAATTTTACCTTAAGATGTTATACATTGTACATCATTTGTGCGCTCCACAATCTGAACAAAACCCAACCATCGGCTACCATCGGCGTCGACGCAGGAAAAGGGATTTTATTAGCAAATTTTGTCGCGGATCGTTGCGTTGTTTTCGGCTTTCCGGCTCGTTGGAAGCTTGGCATGTTTCGCCTGTATGCCAAAAATTCATTTCTCATCTTTTTCGTGCTTTTTTTTTTTGTATCTGTGGTACCGTGTTTAAAATCTACGTTTTGACCTATGATGCTTTAAAATTCTGACAATAATGTGCTGCTGTGCGCCTTGATGTTGTTGTATATTGTTGACTGCATGTTTTTTCTCTCTCTCTCTCCTGTTTTATACACATCTCCGCTTATGCGTAACACATATTTGTTGACATTGGTAAATGTACCTCTCACACCAACACTCGCAGGAATCACAGGAGCTGGTTGATGCTCGTGGTGGTGCGCACCTCTTGCCTTAGAATCCTGCGTGGCATTGCACATGTTAATGGTTGACGACAAGGGCCATCCACACCAAAACGGCAACGGGGCCTTGCGTTTCGGGAAAAAGATGAAACAAATAGACAGCATCGCGTAAACAACAACAGCAACCAAACAAAAAAAAGAACACATAGGCACCCCCTCCCCCCACATACTAGCCTCCTCCTTCCTGCACCTTCACTCACAGTTCGGTCGGTCGGTAGTTAGCATGCCTGGCGTGCACGGATATCAGCAAAGCATGCCCTCAAACATTTTTCCACCGAATTGGTGGCATTCTTCTCGTGTGCGGAAATTATTTTCGGGTTCACCAGCACACCAGCGCGCAGACATTCGGCCCTGTGTCAGCCACCGTCGCCGCCGTCCCGACGCACGCAGTCGGATTCACTCCAAGGAGCGCCGATGATGTGCTCTAATTTAAACGATCTGTATAACACCCCAAATTGATGAGATTACAACAACTCGCGCCTATATAATTTATCCTTGTGCTCGCCGCTGTGGGGCGATTCGACGAACAGAACAGCCGGGTAGGAAAAGCGATATTGAGAGCAGGCGAGGAACGAACACCACCCCGCACGACCGCCCGAGCTCGTCTCTACTGTTTGTTGTTTTGCATACTTTGCCGCAGCCGGGTAAAGGTTAAGAAGGATAAATATTTCCTTCTCCACTGCCCTCCCGGCGGGGGCTGTTGCTTTCCCTTCGCATTGCTCGCATTGCTCGATGACTCGTATGAATTTTGGGCAAATTTTTTCAAACCAGCGCTAAGGATTTATACCACTTCCTCCATCGTGACACTTTTTCAAACACGCTAATTGATGCGCCTATCGGTTTTCTCATCGGCTTTTGCTGCGAATGTCACCCATTTTGTGTTCCATTATCGGTGTCATATGCGTGTCAGTTTTTGGAGCAACGACGTCGACGCGATCTCGAATGCACAGAACAACGGGTTAATTTGTTCCCGCCTGACAGGGTGACAAAATGCCACATGACAGACGGCTGATGACTTCTTCTAGAGGCCGCTTCAACACCTTTGCTTTTGGGGAGGACGCATCATTTCGACCCGAGCCGGCGTGACATTGATCCGCGCCCGGCTCAAGAAGAAGAGTTGTCTCGTCTCTAAAGTATCTCGCTGCTGGATGCAAACGCCGTGCTAGACGCTATAAGAAGCGTGTCAGGTGTGGCTTATTATGTTAATTAATATTTTAATTACCACCGTTTGACGTACCACAACACCGTACAGCGAACCAATCGTCACAGCAGATGTAGAGAGGACGTCCTTCTGTGATGAGAGTGTCACAGCGCGCTACACAACGAAGCGGGTGCTAAATGCAGCTCTAATTAAACTCGATTATGATGACATTAATGAGCAATGAGATGGGTGTTTCCCAAGAGGAGGGTGTGATGAGGCCATCGTGCTATTTCCCCGAGAAAATGGGAAGGCAAATTGCATCCGTTAACTGAGTCGTTGTGTGGTTGATTTTAAGGTGGAAAATTGTTGAACCTAACCTAACCGCAAAGTTCAACTGTTCTACAAACTTGCGTAAAACAAACATATTAAACGATAATTTCGCGTTTAATGTAAAGCGAAACAGGTCGGTCTACTAATTAAATTTCCAATAGGAAAGTTTTGCTCGTCACTGTAGCATTCTTCGCCAAATGTTGCTGCTGCAGCGTTTTGGAATGATGGAGCTTACCTTTGGCTCCGCATAAATCATTCCAGCTCGACGCAGTACTACCACGCTGCGAAAGTCTCCCCTCTATACGATTTTGGACAGCTTTGGGGGGATCGAGGGTTGACATTTGGGAGACATATTCAGCAAGAGCAAAGAGCATCTTCTCCCGAACCAAACGTACGCCAGCGAAGAAAACCGTCGCTCGATGTGGGTAGTCCCTATAAATTGTCTGCCGTCTTGCATACGCGGGCAGATCCGAAACACCGCGCCCGAAACGCTCCCACAATGATGATGATGATGATGCGTCTTGGGTGTTTTTCCTTCCTTTCGGCAAGAGGAACCACACCCACCACCCCGTACTGATGAAGCATGATTTTAATAGTCCTCCACAATCATCGCAGGGTTACGCTTCGCAGCAACCCTCCGGGGCCTGTCTGATCTTCTGCTCTTGTACGGGCGGTTCCATGCAGCTGGCAGCTCGCAAAGGCGACGTCGTGGTACTCGCTACCAGGCAAAACTCCGTGTGAGTGAGTTGCTTGCTGCTCACTCCCGCCGGCACAAGAAGTTAAACGAGTTAATGAAAATGCGTACAGAAATCATAAATTATCGCACGTTTGATGGCAGCGAGGCGAGCGGTTCTAGGCAGCCAACCGAAAACCAACGAAATAAACCCACCAAAACACCCCTTTTTTGCTGTCATCCGAGAACGCCAGGCTCCGTTGCTGAACCTTTCTTCATGTACTACACCTCTCTAGCACGGAGAAGGCAGTACGCGCCCGCGCACTCGCGCGCTGGTGTAAAACATGCGTTAAATATCCGTAGAAATTAATTTGATACTGAGGCAAGGCCCACCGGGGGATAAAAAAACACTCCAGGACTAGCCGTACCGATGAAGGAGAAATATTAAGCCAGTAGTACCCAGAGGCAAAGATAAATGGTTCCGGTGGAAGGGAAGATTGAAACAAAAAATCAACAGCAAACGCCCATCTTCCCCGCTCGATGATGGGCCGCGGAAAAGATGGATGAAGAGATACACCTTTGCTGTGTTGTTTTGTTGAAAGGGTTTCATTATCCCACCCCTTCTAGCGGGTTTTTTGGTAGAAAAATGCAGATGGTGGTGACGCTTTCGATAAGGAGCAGTGTATTAGAAGGAGTGTAATAAACAAACAGAAACAAAAAACAGTTGGATACGCATGTCACGATGTAATGTGACGTGAAAAAAAGGTCCCAACCCGTGCATCCGGACCCCGGTGTAAAAAGTTCATAAAAAGGGTACTATAAGTTCCAGGGCACGTGTGTGTGTGCGTGTGTTTTTTTTCTAAGCGTTGTTTTCTAGTTTTTAATTTGATCCTGTATTTCCAAAGCACCAAGGAATGTCTCATGTGTGTGTGTGTGCCTGTTTACGATTCAGGCATCCTTTTCTTAATGATATCGTCAGGATGTGTGTTTGCTCCTAGTTGGTACAAATTAATGAATTCTAAAGGGAGTAACGTCATAAATGGTTAAGAAATCAATTAACAACATGCTTTAATTAATTTCACGTGTTCGAGAAAGGAACAACCATATTATTCTCTATCTTGTTAATTCTAGAATCATGTATGACGGTTACGCTAAGCTGTTAAACAGCTTTAGCTGGAATTTGTCCAATAATACTTACGTTAAAATCTAAATAGATTTTGTTTTTAATTCCACGGGACAAATAAACAATTAGATAAATTTTCAAACTTCAAATTCTTCCGTTCAAATGGCTTTATTTAACTTGCTGGTTTGTTGATCAAATTTAGGACATATTCATACAACTCTGCATTATTTTTCAACCAAATTCCAAACCAATATCTATTGAAAATGTATCTCTGCTAACGCCTTAGGAGCAAAGATCTTTTGTACTTTAAATCCCACAAATGACCTTGAAAACGTTCAATACTGTTACAACTCCAACGATGGTCCACTCTTTAAACTCCTTTTCCAAAAAATACCCTTTTGCTGTACCGTTTTGCAAACTCCATCGCACGACAAATTTTATTCCTTTTTTTCTTTTGTAATAAAATTCCCACAGGCAGCTAAGTGCGGAAGTTTGCCATAAACCCATATTTGCGCGACTTCTTCGTCGTCGTCATCGTCCCCCCACTTCGAAAACCCAATTGAAAGAAACAGTTGCGCCCTCTCCTTCATCACAAAACTGGCGACCGAAACTGTCCAAATGGAAACAAATTATTTCACAACATTTGTTCCGCTCTTCCCCGACGTTTGGAGCTTAGGGTCTGAAGACGTTTGTGAGGAAAGGGTGGCGAAATCCTCATCCTGATCCTTCTGCTGCTTCACTGCGAAGCGGTATAATTTTATCCGATCGCGGAACGATCGCGATCATTTCACGCACCTTCGCACATGACAGAATGGAAAAGGAGATGGTCCATCCACGAGCAGAATTACACACACACAAAGGACACAAAGGAAAACGAGCAAAGCAAAGAGGGACGAGAACGTGTTGCAGCTTAATCGAAGCGAGCATGTTCAATGGTTCAATCTCGTTGTCGCTCCAATAATCGCTCTCGATCGGGTGATTTACTTAATACTTCTGTTCTGTCATCCCACTAACCACCGGTACGGCCAGAGCAATAGTGGGGAGGGTCACACGATGACCATTGGAATGCTTGGTGAGGCTAAACACACAAATACGGACGGCGAGGGTACGCAGTACAGCTCACAAAGAGACCGGTGCCGACACAGAAACAACGCATCGCATGGCCGTTTTAAGGGAAGATAAGGGCAGACAACAGACAGAAATCGATCCACTCCGTCGGGGTGGAAAAAAAGGATTCCCTGCCACGGAACCAAACGGTGAGAACCATTTGCTTCTTTTCCTCACGCCACCCCTTTTTCGGACACCGACGGCTGATTCGCTATGTTGGGGATATGGCAAAATCCAAACGAAAATCCCCTGCGACTCCGCCGAACCCGCAACAAAACGTAGCAAAACAAAACATAACAATTTCCAAACAACAGCAATATCCCTCGCCTTCACCGTCGTACCATTGCAGAATTTGTTCGACTCAACTGTGTGTGTAGGTTCGTAGAACGGTCGGCTTAAAGGGCGAATGCCGCCTCAAAAAGGAATTATTTGCTGATTTCATCGACCCGAAATGTGTGTGATTGTTTCGCTGTGGAGTTGAAGAAGGGAAGAATTACGCTAAAACTGACTTTCGCGCGCCGAACCGTTTCTCACACTTTGGAACGGAAAACAAAACAATAATAATAATTTGGAATCGATAAATGTTACTCTCTCTCTCTTCTCAAATAAGGTGAGAGGAAACATTTTGAATTTTTAGTTCACCGCACTCTCTCAACAACGGGATTTGAACTGTGAACAGAATTGTGCGTACTTTAATTGAACATACCATTTACCTACTGCACTACGAACGTTACCAAGCGGATTGAATGTTATTTGCGCATATAAGCAACGTCTCCCATGACTCGCAAAACATAGTTTCAACTGTTTTTATTATAATGCATCACCATAAAACGTACAATCGTACACACAACTTCTTTCGAATAATGCACTTAAAATACAATTCCTTTACCGCGGGGCCGGAGGGTTTTATCAACGGAAAACCCGCCACCAGCCTGTCACCGTACAATGATTTACATCGCTTTCGCGGGGCCCATTCTTAACAACCGGTGGCTAAAATTAAACTGATCGAAAAACGGTTTCCCGCTACACAACCGCACAACGACTTACCGAATGGACCGCGCGGGCTGCCCAAAATAAAACCACTCTCGCCTCCGCCCCCGGCGTCCCCACGTCCTAGCCAGCCTGGTCTAGTTTTTCAATGAAATTTTAATTAATGTTTTCTCGTTACATACGAACCCAAAAGAAGAACACACACACACAAAACGCACAAGATCTAACCAGCACAAAATCAGAAACAATGAAAATGTGCACAAACACATTCCGCTGGTCCGCTAATACACGCGGTATTGTTAGTGAATCTGGCAGGGAATACCCTAGAGTTTTAGTGTTAGGAGATGGCCAAACTGGGACTTTAAATTAAATTAACAACGACATCCGACCGAGTAATTCGGTTGTGTAAAGCTGACGCTTTACAACAGGACGGCCAACCAGGCACAACACAAACCCGAACCAGAAAACCTGAAACCTTTCAAAGCAGACACCGAAAACGTAAAGATCACAGCAGCAGCAGCAGAAGCACCAGTTATTTGGTCCCTTTGGGGAGGTTCACCTTTCTTCTTGTTCTTCTTTTTTTTCTTTGGTTCTGTACATTGAGAAGATATGTCTCAAACTCAACACACACACACACACAAAAAAGACACAACGAAACGGCAATGCGTCTTACTCCGTTTGATCGATATGGAATGCGAGCTATTCCGTTGAATGGTTCTTCGGGCAAAGAATGAAGTGAGAGTATTTTCCACACCGCCTGTCCCTCCCCCAGTTAAACTTCCTTCAAAGAAGTTACTTAAAGCACACATTTCTCCTTTGAACACGCGGGTAACGCGAGTTCTCTAATGCCGGTTAAGCAGCAAAAAGGTAACAACAGTCTGCTTCGGGGCTCAGGGGAGAACAGAGATCATGTTCGGCTGCCGGGTGGAAACCTCCCCGCACGAGATGGAAAAACCTTTCTCTATGGCGCTCTTTTAGAACAAGGACGGCGGATTTCCCCTTTTGGCCGCAACCGGCGCAACAATGAAGTTGGCTGTGTAGCGCACGACTCTTGCGTTGGGGTTCAAGTTTTAATTTTGTTTCGTTTTACTTTGTGCCCGTAATTAAAAGAGTTACACTTCTTGGTGCTGGGAAAGCGGATCCTCCCATCATCCCGGCAGATTCACGTGATGGAAAACTTTGATGCTCTCCCCAATCCACCGCGGGTGGGAAAATTGGTTAAGATGTTGAGCGGATGCGAAGAGTGCGTTGTGTGACAGAAGAAACGGGGGAAAAAATACTTTCCACCGGTGTGGTACCGGTGTAGTCGCTTATCTTACGGATGGATGCTTCTTTCTTCCTGCTGGTGTAGCGCGCGCACTACACCGAAACCTAGACGACGTTCAACTGGCAGCTCGTGCACCACCGCAGGCGGCAGTACTTATTTTAGCGTAAAATTGGTAGCTAAGAAATTAAATTTATTATCTTCGATCAAAGAGCAAACGGCTAAATTAAGTTCGCCAGACATAATTTGGCGTCTAGCCGGTGTTGTGGGGATAATACTCTCCGATCGTACACTGCAGCACCATCACACAACCGTCAACCGCCGCCTGCATGCCTTTTCGATCCACTGAAAAACCCAACAAAGTCTTCAAAAGTGTAAGGGTAAAGTACGCCAAAAAAACGGGTTGAGCGTGCAATTGTTTGTTTTTCGCTTTGCCAACCGCAAAATTTACGATGCAATTTTGGGCGAATTTTTACCAAACGCCCAAACGATCTGTAAGGAATGTGCATCAGTCACGCGCGTCGGCTTCTTTTCATTTTTTTTTTTTCAAGTCTGCCGTATGATCTGAATGAAGATTGACCTTTGAACGAAAACAATACGCTGCCTAGAGAACTGCCGAGGTGACGTGATTTGCGGTAATTGTTGCATATTTACCACTTCGTTAATGATCTCTCATTGTGTGTATTCCACCCAATTTCATGATTGCGTGATGATTTTCATATCGTAAATTTGTGCGTAATGCATCCCACAACAATTCGGAGAACAGACGTTTGACGTCACATCAGATGACATTAGCGTTTTTCAGTATCGTTCGTGTGAGCGTGTAAAGGGTTCGGTGTAATTGTAGCAGAAATTTGTTCATATTATTAAATTAAATTTCTAAAATATTAATATTGTCTCAATTGATGAAGAAAGCAACATTCTTGGGTTGGATTTATAAAACTTTCGGACATCTACCATGCAATTTAAAAATTAAAAATTATAAAAAAATACTTCCGTTTTTCAAATTGTTTCAAGTTCAAATGTATTCAAATTAAACGATAAATTTAGTCAAAGAATGGAGTTTTGCTTTGCGCCAAACTAAAATAATTGCAGTTGAATTTGTAAGAAAAGCTAAAATGTTGTAAAAAAAGGAATGGTAAGAAGAGCTAAATTTGTATAGAATTTGAGTATTGCACAATACATTTGATCTATCCACTACACATTTTTACAAAAATGATTTAAAAAAAACCATTCCGTTTTCAACGTCTAATCTAATTTACAACCCACGCAAGATGCTGCTCGCTCTTCGCTTCTTAATTCTTAACCCTATCGACACTCTTTCGTCATGCACTGTGACGCTGCAGCCACATTCCTTTAACTCCTTCATTTTCCTCGATTTTCTTTTGCGAGCTTGCGCGTTTAACGCCTAGTGAATTTTAAAAGAAGTTTAACCCACAGTCGGATCCTGACGCCTCGCGGAAGAGCCTGCTCGCCCGCTCGCCTCTGCCATCCTGCCCCTCAAACGCTGGTGCGAAGATGATGTGGTCGCACCTTACGTCCGTTTGTGTGTGTTCGAGCGGTTTTGCACGCGTATTTTTTGACGAATCACGCATTTCATCCGACACATCCAAACCGGGCGGGGAGAGTCCCTCCCGTCTTGTAAGACGACATTCCAACGCATATTAGACGTCCGGCGGCGGCAGCCTGTGCGCCAGTCGTGCCCGTCCCAGTAGTCGTGGTGGCGCAATCGGAAACCAAACCGAACGCAATGAATTAATTATCTCATAACGAGTTCGTTCGAGCCAACGAAACAATTCTTATTCCCTCGTTCCGCCCTCGATCCTCGAGCGTGTGTTGGACCGGCGGGGCGACGACGGTACAAAAAATTGGGCGAGACCCTCACAAAAATAGTAGAATATTTTCACAGCAAATGAGACGCACAGGGAGTGTAAAGAAAACTCAGCGAAACCGCTAACTCATGGTGACGATTTTTAAAAGGGTTTTTGTTTTTGTTCTCAAGCACAATAATGCCACAATATTAGCTTCTGTCTGTAACGGTCTCTTTTATA
Source organism: Anopheles arabiensis (assembly GCF_016920715.1). Lineage (NCBI taxonomy): Eukaryota > Metazoa > Arthropoda > Insecta > Diptera > Culicidae > Anopheles > Anopheles arabiensis. Next base: position 27,650,100 of record NC_053518.1, read on the forward strand.
AGCTTAATCTGCAATATATAGATTTGCTGCACCGCCGGGACGCTGCAGCCTGCCACAAAGGGCCTGTCAAGCACGCAAATCCGAATACAAATAATTATCATCAGTTTAATTTGCATCATTAGAGATAATTTACGAGGCTGGTGCAAGGCGAGCGCGTAATAAGTCACGCATTTTATTTCGCTTCCTCATCCGTGCGATGATATGCACTGCAACACAGCCCCCCACCACATATTTCTGGTGCATCCTTTGCGCCAAATGTACCCGAGAACAGTGTCACCAAAACAACAGTCTGCCGACCACCATCTTCCCCCATCCCTTACCCATCCCGACCTGTGCGACTTTGTGGACATATGTTTTGATGCTTTGATGCTTTCGGGCTGCCGCCATTTATCATGCAACCATTTAAATCTTCCCGTGTCTTGCCCTTACAGAATCTTGCCTCTCACAACACCTCTAACACGAGAACATCCTAAATCACACATACACCACACATACACACGCGGGCAAACGTCGCGACACATCGTCGTCTCGGCGACTCCACAAACGAGGCATTAATCATCTTAATTTAAATTTAAATGACGCCATTTAATCTCCTCCTCCTCCTATTCGGCCGTGCTCCAAATCTCGGCACCATCTCGGGCACCTTGTCCTATGCCACCTTCTCTTCCTCTCCCCTTACCCCACACCACAAACGAAACCGGATTTATAGTGCCAACTTGTGATCCACCAGAGAGTGTGCGGACTGCGGCTAGGCGAGTAGCTTAAATTCAGCTCATAACATTACATCAATTTCTTCAGCACCCATCAAAAAGGGATCGACCCAGCGAATGCATCTACTGTATCAAAATGGCCACATTAAAATTGTTGCAGAATGAAGCATTTCGCTACAACAACAACAACAACAACAGCAACCCCCATTAGCGCTTGTGGCCCTCCGCAAAACTCAGCTGCTGAAAGGGAAAAGGTGCATTGGAGAATTTTAATTTTTATGGCCACTTATAATACTGACAAACGCATCAACCCTGCCCCTCCACTTTTTGCATGTGTTAAAACAACCATTAAAATATTTCGTACGCATCACTCACCTTCGCCGTGCACAGTGCAGAAGGGAATAGCACCACGGAGAGAAATTGACCGTGGAAAAGCGGCAGTAGTTGGGTTAGGTTGCCCGCGATAAAAACTTCCAATTGAAATGCGCGTGTTTTTGTTGCTATCTGCACAACCGGATGCATTTCAGCTGCATTTGCAACTCACCACACAATAGGGCGGAGCGAGCGAGGTGTGAGCAATAAAAAATGTTACAACTTACGACCCGCGTTACTCCATTCACATTTAGATATATTGCGGGCAGGAACTGCTGGAGTTTATCACACCGCCGCCACACCACCTTCATTAAACTGGCAACATTAAATTTTATGGTTCACACTTTAAACCCGCTACACCAAACGTCTTCGTTTCACACCTGTTTACACAAACCGGCCATTGTTGTGATTAAACGTGCTGAGGCTTAAGGTTCGTCCCATTTACTTCCCATTACTCCCTTAATGGCGGGTGCAAATGTTGGGGAAGCGTTGAAACCTTTTCGAGGGGTGATCATCGTAAAAATCCGAGTAATTTTTATGGTGCCGTTTGGACCTCCCAGGAAGGTAGTAGTAGGAAGCTTACTCTTTTGAGATTTTGCTAATGAAGGTGTCTTGGAATTGAGGAGAGTCGTTGTTGTAGAGACTTATTGCACATTACAAAATAAACCTTTCAACTACTCTACAGGATTTTTAATTGTCAGCTCCTAACACATTTGCGAGCCTCATTTCCAAGCAACCAATCATTTCAATTAGAAGATCATTTGAGTTAATGCTCGGATTATGCGAGATTTGAACCAATCCCGGACATGTTGTTAACCAAAACTACTTGACAACTGTACCTCTGTCTCCAATCAATAAGCCATAAGTCAATCAAAGTTCTTGTTGTCATTTTCAAACTTATGTCTAATACAATCAATAAAGCATCTTCCAGCCTTCTGGAGCGACTTCCCCACGGGACACAGGGTTGCCGTGTAATAACCATTGGGCATGCATAACCATAATTGTCCCATTTGTAGGTTAATAAATCATTGACCTTATGCCGCTACCTGCTGGAGCAGCAGCAGCGTCTGTTTGTAGTTTGTGACTTCTGGCTCAACAATAACCCAAACAACAACAAAACCCTTTTCTTACATCTTTCAACAATTCTTGCCGTTCCGTTGCGCTTTATCTTTCTATCGCGCACCCATAAAGGAACCCCGTGGAGTACGAAAACTCCCCCGAGTTGTTTTTTTTTTCTTCTTCTGGTAGCATTGACGTTCGGAAGCAGTTTGCTGTGGCCATAAACTTTTGTGGTTCCTCTTTTGATGATCTTCCCGAGGTACTGCTTGTACACCTTGTTTCCAAGAATCATCGTGCGCTGTTAGGTTCCTCGGTATACGATCGCTACGCTGACAGACTACCTTTGACCCAGCGCAAACCAGCGCAACATCATTATATTCCACGCCTGCCGATGACATCCTTGGTGACAAGAAAACAATGGTATTTGCTGACCAGGGAAAACCCCCCGAAAGCATATCGATTGAGTCAGCGTTAGGTTTTGGGAGGAAATACTGCGGGCGAATGATGCACGCATTCCGCATGAATCAATCATCGTCGTTGTGTTGAATCATCTTCCTTTAATGTTAATTTATAGATAACATTAAGTGGTTTTAACCATTACAGTGGCACGCCTTGCTACATTTGCCTCATAAAACAAACAAACATTATGAGATGAAAAAATAAACATTTTTTTGTATCCTAATAACAATCGTCTTCAATGAATTGCCTGTGATAAACCCACCAAAACTCATTCCAATTCGATTTCTCCCTCTTAATGAACCCGTTTAACGTTTAACACCATCTCAATCCTATCCTTATTGCTTGTGACATATAAAAAAACCACTGAACTATAAAGATGTCAAATAAAGTATAACCGCAGCGTAACGCGACATCTTGTTATTGTGGTTCAAATTGTATCGATTCTCCCCCAAAATCCCGCCAGCAGGAAAATTCTTATCCCATATAGGCCCCTAAAACCCCCGCACTCGATTGATTCTGGGAATGTCAAAAAGCAGTAAAAGGGCTGTGTAAAAACACGCACGGTGACATAACCCCGCCAGCTGAGCCTCACAAAAGAGAAAAACCATCCCCACACACACACACTTCCACTGTGTTGTTATCTTCGCGTGACAGCGTTGTTGCGACAACGACTCCTTTTCCGAGCGGTTGTGCGCCCAGATTTTCATCTTCCCTTAGGCAAACCCTTCCGACACGATCATCTCCTCTTCCCGTAAACGCATAAACTAACATCTTTAGCCCTGTGCGTGTGTGTGTGTGTGCCCCTCAAGAGATGTCCCGTGCTTTTATGGGCCCGCCTGTGGCTGTGATTTATATTTACGACCCATCGGGGGCCCTAACCTTAGGCCTAACCTTATGTGTTTATGACACAACTACCCCACAAACACAAAACAACCGCCTGTGGGCGGGCGGGGGAAGCGCTGCACTGCTCATAAAAACTCATAAACAGCTAATTAAAACGCGCTGACGCTTCATGGGGATCGTTAGTTTAATGGGGTTGCGCCTGGTTTTTCACCGATTCCTGCTGGCGCCTTCCCCCAAACGCGCGTCATGATCACATCTCTCACGTGTAGATCATTTGCAATGCTGTGTTTGCCTGCTGGAAGGTGGCGGATGGAAGCGCCTTTTAAATGGAACCAACAGAAGTAAAAAGGAAGGAAAATCCCCCCACCCCGGTACACTTACCTTTGTTATTCTTATCGCTAAAATTTAACGCCCTAGAAAAGTGTTCGTCCACCACGCTGGCCGCATCGCCCGAGTAGTGCGTAAACACGACGCACGTCGCCGACACGTACTGTGCCCGGCCATTTCCGCTACCGCCGGCCATCAGTCCGCCGGACTGTTCACCGCTGCCACCGCCACCGCCACCACCACCGGCCACGGCAGCTGCGGCCGCTGCCAACCCGCTCGCATCGGCCTGCTGCTGGTTTAGGTTGTGCGGCGAGTCCGGGCCGGAAGAGCACGAGCTATCGTTGTGCGCACCGGATATGGTTCCTTTGGCAGAGAGAGAGAGAGGGAGAGAGAGTAATGAAGAACGTCAATTAATTAGGCGTTAAGGTAGAGCTTTACAGGGTAAGAGTATACAGGAATATCGTGCGAAAGTAATGCGGCTGGCATATTAATTTCGTATCGAATCAGTACAATTAATTTGCTCACGTTCATCAAACCGTTTAATTAAAGGTGTAGTGTGTTCGAAGGTAGATGAGCCTCCTCGTAATGAGATCGGAATAAATTATCATTCAGATTTGAAGCAATCGCACACTCGGGCCAACAAGCAGCTGGAAAGCAAGGCCAGTGTGGCTTAACAGCAACTTTAAAAGTGTGTTCAACTGAATGCCTTGTTTTTCTAAACCAGGGGTCTCCAAACTTTTCAGTTCGCAGGCCGCATTGCTTCACAATCAACTATGTTGAGGACCATTTTGACGCAATCTTTAGAATGGGTGGAAGTTCAAATCTTGTTTTAATAAGAAAATACTAGCAAAATACATAAAATTTCTGGAGCTTTCTTTTATTGAATCTTGATTTTCGTCTCCCAGAATTAAAAAAATAAATTTTGATTGGTTAGTCAGAAAAGAAAGCTATTTAATTTAACCTTCACCCAGTCATCGCGGGCCGCATTAAAGGCTATTGTGGGACGCATGCGGCCCGCGGGCCGTAGTTTGAAGACCCCTGTTCTAAACAAATGATTGCTATTCCAATACCAAGCTTTCATTGCTTGTCCTTTTTTTATTATATTTGCTATTTAAATCATCTGCTCATCATCTGCTGGCACCAATAAAGCAACCAACAGTATCACTTTCCTAAGTACAGGAAGAGCAGCAAAAACAAAACAAACAAAAAAAAACCCGCACCAGCCGGTTTGTGTTTGCGCGGGCTCAATGTCAACGCTTTCCCGCGATGCCAAACTCACTTTCAATTTCCACACCACGTTTCTTTTTTTTTTTTGTTTTGCCACACTACACGATTATGCGATCGATTATTTTATTGCTTTCCATTCGGCTGCCGGTAGTGGTGCCGGACAGCGGGAACAGCTCCAATAGGTGGTTGCAAACGCTGGTGATCAGCTCTTACCGGCATGCCGATCCCTCGACCGTGCTGCTGCTGCTGTTTTATTGTTTCTGCAGGTTCATAATTTATCTTTGATCCGTTTCGCAACACAAACGGGCCAGCGGGTGCCGGATCATAACAATTCATACACATATCTATGTATAGGTATTGCAAAACACAGCAAAAAACAAACCGCCCCTCGTTGCAAACATGCATGCCTGTCGTCACCTGCCCTTTTTCATTGGGCTGTCATCAAAAAACGGAACCCAGTGGCAGCCCAGCAATAAGAAGGGCCCAGTTGCGCATCAAAGGAAAGATGCACACCGGTGCCAACCGTACTGCTGCGGCTGTCCCATATGCACTGTGGCCGATGCAGGAACCGGATCGAAAAGACCAATAAATAAATTGTCCTTCGACCATTATCAATCATCAGAATCATAAATAATAAATGATGCACCATCACCATCGAGAAACAGCCCTCTATTCCCTGAGGGTTGCAATAACAGTCGCGGGTTTTTCCCCTCTTTTCCGATTGCGATTTGTCAGCATCGGTGGAGCATTGGTGTGTCTTCCAATTGGAAAGGAGGCTCTGTTTTGAGCGTTCTAAATTTCACGTTCGCCCGCCGTTGGCGATATAATATCATATGCTGCTGCTACTACGTACCTTCCGTGTCACTTCGGGCGGTGCTGATGTCTTCCTCTTTGGTAATGTGCCTCTGCAGCGCACCGAGCGGGATGGTCGGTATGGCGGTCTGGTTGACGGACGTCACCGTCGCCGAGGAGGTAAGTGTCGAGCTGGACTGTGCGGCGGCGGCCGCGGCCGCTACGTTCGACGGTAGCGACGGCGGCAGCAGCGGGCTGCACGGCGAGTGCGAACCGGCCGAGGTGCTGGACGAGGCGGCCAACGGCACACCGGACGATGAGTAGAGATCTTGGTTGAACTGTGTTTTTTGTGGAATCAGAGAAAAAAGAAGAGGAAGAAGAAAATTGTAATTATTACAAAAATAATGTTTCTAGACTGTTCCTAGAACCTACGATCAGCCATAGAGCAACCATGACATCGATGACGCGACCCAGAAGGAGACGATAGTGCGTGACAACATAATGAGGGTAGTTTTCTGAATGCCACCGAAACGTAATGCCCGCATATGATGACCATTCCTCCACCTTACACTGGGGCACGATGGAACAGGACGCGATGGAAGCAAAACGGAAGCTCAAACGAACGCACGTTGCACCATCTCCGTATTGCGTATTGCGTGGAATCGCGCACTCGAACGCGTTGGCACCTTTACCGCATTCCAGCAGTGTATTGTACACTCCTGTCAAGGGTGTGTTAGTGTATCGGTTGCGATGCACACAAACTGTCCGGGGCAGTGTCTGTGTGCTAGTGTTTGGTGTGGATTTATGTAGACGCTGGAGAGAACGCTTTGGCAAAGCATCCGAGGGAATGCCAAGTCGATGGGAAGACGTCGTTGACGTCCGTGTGCTTGTGTGCGTTTTTGTTCGTATCAGAGCAACGTCTTATGAATTGCATTCCACGCCACATACCGATGCTGCTGCACACCCCCGTGATGTGGAGCAGTCGACCTCCATGCGTCATCCCATGCGTCATCCCATGCGTATCGATCGCAAAGTCGATCGGTGACGATAACACTCTGTTCTCAGGCCTTCCCTTTTCGCTACCGTGTCGTCAGGAGATGGTTACAACTTTTTTAAAGGATTTTTAATGTTGCATAATGATAAGCTATGATTCCCTTTTGCCGCAAGACAAAGTTGTATTTTAAAGGAGCTTTTTTGTTTTTTTGTTCTTGTTGCACCACGATCACCTTTTTTGCTGTCCCTGTACTGTATCGATGCATCGTTTGTAATCAATCACGCTTCAACGCGAAGGTAACAAATACAGGGTTTTGAAGCGCGGCGGGTGCTTGTTAAAAGTCAGCACGAGTTCTGATTTTAGAACCACTCACTCACGCTGGTTTTCGGAACGATCGACGGTTTGTCTGCAGAGCATGCCTTTCGCGACGGGATGCCAGAACTCCAAACCAATAGGTTTCATGGCTCTCCCGTAAAGCCATAAAACATGAAAAATAACTTCGATCTATGGTTTGCACCGAACCATCCGAAGGCCAAAGAGAAGGTTTTGAAATGGTGGAAAAAGATGTCAGTAAACCGTTTAACTGATTATGCGTGTTTGAGAGTCTGTAGGAAAGGAAAGTAAAGACTTTCACAAAAATTAGAACGAAACTCACTTTTTTCTTGCCAATTCCAATTTGTATTTCTATCACGATCACGATCGGTTGTGGATGAGCGAAAGAAACTGCTTACAACTCTACCCAAACCATGCCCGGCGTCGGTGTAGAATGTGACGATCGTGCTGACAGTGACATCAAAAATAGCCCTCGAGGGACCCCATCGGCCGCGCACTAATCAAATCAACAACATCATTGCAATTAATTCGATACGCATTTACCCGGAGAGGGCACAAAACACTCCCGTTACGAGGCCACCAACCGTCGGGCCAATCGGGACGGATTGTTAATTTAGTGAAGCGTTGCACGAGATGCGCACACCACCAGCAACGACGACGCGCGAGACGCGAGACTTTCACCAGTCCTAGCCATATCGGTATCATCCGCAGGGTGTCTAGTTTTTGTGCTGTTGGCGATTTTATTGTGCCGCATCTCTTGCACACCCATTTGCAATCATGTACGCGATCCACGGGTTTGCAGCTGATCGACGTTCGACGGTTTCGTTTTTGTACTCCCGTCCTGGGTGATGGAGATTCGCGCATCGATTCTCGCGCTCGCGTGCGTGTAGGTGCACCGCCGGCCATTGGCAGAGCTGCGGTTTGTTGTGTCGCGTTCTTCAATTAGATTCGCATCCTGCGATAACCCAGTCAATTAGTCAATTATCTTGATTAAACGATGACAATCGCTGCCTCACCACAGTGCCTGCACCAAGAATTGCCCGTCCGGGGGCAGCCACAGAACAGCAGCCACCCAGCAGTTGAAGAGGAAAAACTGGTCATCCAGCCTGGTGGGACCAGCTGTGGTGCGTCTCCGCGAGAGGGCTTGAACTGAATTGATTATTGCATCGAAAACGGGGCCATCCAAGGGGTGACTGCAAAACCGCAAGAAACCGCCACCGCGATACCAACGCACGATACAATCTCCTCCATGAAGACTGTGCCTCTGTGTCGTCTGCAAAGAGTTTGATCGATGCGCGATACCCGTACCGTTTGATGGATTGATTGAGGTTTGACGAATTTCGAGGATAACACATCACACGCTACTTGAAGGTGGCGCTTTTAGCGAGTGTTTATTAGCCAACCTTGCTTTCATGTACGTTTCTTTAGGGAAAGGTATAGGGAAAAAGGGTTATTACGAAGACATATCGGTGTCGTGGTGTGTCATGCACCCGAACTCGCTTTTGATTGACTGATCAGACGCAAGACGACCTTCTTGCAGGCAGCATGGCAAGCAGCATACATCAGCGCAAAAACAAACACGCACAAAGGATATCGACAAAATTCCCTCCGGACTTGTTTTCCACCGACTTGCCCCTGCGCGTACCACATGGAACTTGTTGTAACCGTACTTTGTCCCATCCACACATCCATACGATTCTGCTGAATTCGTTATGCTACATGGTTCTTGGAAATGAACTAACCAACCATAGGGGAATAGGCTACTGCTCTGTATTATTAAATATAACTTCCGTAGTGCAACATGCTTTGGACATGCTTACAAACTAGAACATGCGCCATAAGGCAACTAGAAGCGACCGAGACGAGATCAGTCACCCGACGGCGGAAGCTTTGTAAGACAAATTATCAATATCGTTTCATGTTTAAATTGCGCCGACAGGTCGATACAGGATGTGCTAATTAATGTCTACGTATATTGTAATCATGTTAGAAGCAAACGCAACTTTTGAAATACTTCTTGGAGTAATCTAAAATGTACTTTTCTCTACATAAATGTATTTATAGACATTAACCAAGAAAACTGAATCACCTAAGAAGGCTCTAGGAAGGTACGTTGGTGTGCATAATGGATCTTTCGATAGGTTCCATTTCGACGATCACTTGTCAGACGGCGATTGGGGCCGACGTGTGACTGTCACTCACCGGCACCATTGGCTGCCGCAATTGCAAGGGTACCCGATACACCCGACACGGCACAGAAACACCTTCCCCGACACCACCGCCCGACCGACAGCGACCGGTACCGGTGGGAGGCGATCTGCAATTCATATAAGGAGCTGGGTGCGTATTGTACGCGCGCGATCGCTTATGCTGCCTCGATGCTGCGTCGATCCCGGTCCACACCACACGCGGGAGTCACCGACACCATAAAAATATACCTCAGGTGCCAATCCTTGAATTGATGAAACGATCAAACTCCTCCCTACTGCGCGTCGCCCTTGCTGTTGCCATTCAAACCTTCACCGATGCGAGTGCGCCCTCTAGACATGATGGTAGGAGATACCGAAGAACGTGACTTTGAATCGCCACGCAACGACAGCTTTCCAACACACAGCAACGCTCGCAGCAACGTGAAGACTTTGCCCAGGCGAATGGAATTCTAAGCGCATGGGGACCCGTAGGTGGTAGGTGATAGGCTAGCACTTCGGACCACTGCAAAACCACACGCGCATCATCGCAGCAGTTCATCTCAATAGACCTTACATAAATGGAGATCACAACACTTCACGACATATCGGCGCGGGAAGGAACTAGAGCAATAAAAAAGTGTATATAAATTTCACAGTCCACACACCCATCTACGCGAATAGGCGTAAGAGCGAAGGTAAAAAAAACACCGGTCCACACCGAAGAACTTCGTAGTGCGATCCCGTAGCCGGCAGCAAGAATTTTGATTAATTAATTAAGCCCCGGACCAACCAAAAGTGGTCAGCCCGCGTGGTGTGTTGTTGCACTAGCGTTGTCGTCTGCAGCAACGTGTCCAACGTGCGGGGAAGCATGGAAAATGAAACTATCGGCAAATATGTGCTGCTCGTTTGGGTTCATTCGCACGGCTTTAATGTACTCTCCAGCAGCAGCAGTACGTGCATGCATCTCCTTGAGGATAGAGTTTTTTTTTGCATAAATTCCACTACCTTATGTGCAGAACAGTCCAGACAGGGGCGGGTATGAACAGTAGTACCCCCGTAAGATATTGCAACCAACGACAGCTCATGCGCCTTAAAAAGGTTGTAATTCATCAAACTCAAACATACAGCACGATTGACAGCAAACTTCGTGAAGGCTTCCGTGAATTCTACAACCCAAAACGGTGTCTCACAGTAAGGGTTTCGATAGGTAAACTCTATCTTGGTGACCTGGGTGCCAGAGCTAAATTAATGTTGAAATTCCTTTGCAAACCTTGCGCGGCAAAGCAACAAAGTCCTGATTTACAGGACGTGAATATTCCAACTCCGACGTCCGAAAAGAGTGATCAATTATTTTCTCACTTACCGACCAGTTGGCTTTAATTTTCGACGGCTCAGTTAACGTCGGCGGTATTCCAAAGTGAATGTTCCATTAGTGTAGTAGCTCCCTTTTAATCAACACCTTAAGTTCAGGAACAAATCTTGCGACCAGTTCTTGTAGACTCCGTAGCTAACATGTGAATAACATGTGAATAAACGTAGTAATCAACACACGCCAACGCTAGAACATTGTGCTGTCATGTTGCTTCGGCCGCCTAGTACCATAGCAACGTACCCAAATGCGATCTAACCTCACTGTACGCCTCGCCATCGATTCCAGCTCTAAACAAGAAAAGTAGTCCATGCAATGCACGATTGACGCGGGTCGTGACGCTCCACCAAACCCGAAAGCACTTCAAAATGTCCTCCTCCGAAGGTTCCGGTGACTCCGAAAGATCAACCACCTCGCTAGCGTCCGGCGTTGACTCGTTCCAGCAAAGGGTGGAAAATTTGCGTGCAAAGTATCAGGATATTTTGCAAGAAGGATTCTTTCGAAATTTGCAGCACGATTGGTTGGGGCAGCAGGCAGCCGAACCGAACCTTTCGCAATCGCCATCGGACGCCTCAACGCTCGAATGTTTAAGCGACACAAGTGGCAGCTTTATTGTGCTGAATGGGGGAAAGTTTCCCCTGGAGCTTTTTCGTGAACGTTCTCCGAAGGTTGAAGGAGATTCTCCCATCGTGAAGAAATCGATTAAACGTAGCAGTTCAAAACAGTTGCACGAGCTGCAGGGTGAGTTGAATGATTACAACAACCCTTACGTCGTGCCAACGCCGGACCAGATCGCACAACGACACGCATGCGGAAATGCGTTGAGGACGATAAATCGGGCAAGTATCACTCACGCCTCGCCACCCAGCTCGATGCACACTACCGCAATGAGCTGACGTACCGGCCGCGGATACGAAACTTTGCGCGTATCGACGCGATTCACAACCTGCGCGAATCGGGACGCCGCCAGTTTGAGACGTACTACCGCGAGGAGTACATCGTGGGGCAGACGCGCAAGCAGAGCATCGAGAATGAGTTCTACCAGCAGCTGGCAGAGCGTTGCAGCGAGCTCCGGGAAGCGGTGCGCACCATTCGGCAGGAACGGTTCAGTGCCACGATGCGTGTGCTGGACACGGTGAAGCCGTACTTTGAAACTTCCTCCCAGCTGGAGTCGCGCCTAAAGCATCTGCAGAGCCGTATGACGAGCCTGTGGAATCAGGTGGTACGGCTCGAAAGTATCTGGGTGCAGCGGTTGAAGCTGCAAAACTTCCTCTACCTAATCATGCCCAAAGAATGGCGCGAACGCAATGACTGGATACATCAGGATGGTGATGGGCAGCTCGAAAGCTACCCCGTTTCGATCGGTCGGCGTGATGTGGTTAACATCCGCAACATCGACGAAGGCAACGATATCTGGGCGGTGAAGCGCTTCTTCGAGACGGAGTACCTGGCGAAGCACAAACCAGTCCACGAAGCGTTCTCGACGTCGTCCGAACTGCTCGAGGGCGTAGCGGAACTGAACACAAACTCCATGACACTGCTCTCCCGGCTGGATCTGATGAACTGGGTAAAGTCGAACGCGGAAACAGAATCGGACCGGGTGCAGCGCGATTTTGCCAACCAAATACAAGCGATCCGATGCTTCATACAGGACATGGACGAGCGGCGCCGGTTCTACGAGAAGCGCACGGTGGAGTTGAAGCAACTGTTCGATAAGCTGGTCCAGGGGCCGCTCAAGGACGCCATCCACAATGTGCGCAACCGAGAGATCGAAAGCTTGGTTGCGGTTGTGTACGGTAAGCTACTGCCCGCGAAAGACCGGGATGAAGGCTCATCCACCGTTCGCCTATCCGGTGTCACCTGCTTCGGCTTCATCTTCGAGATGGTGCTGCAAGTTTTGGCCGATTTCGACCAAATGCCCGCCCCGCTGATACACTCCGTCGAGCAGCAGGTTCGGTTCCGCCGGCGGCGGCGCAACATCCTGGCGGTCCGGGCCGCCGAAGAGGAACACCGGATCAGTCAGCTGGCGGTACAGCTAAAGCGCGGGCTTGCACCGCCCCACAAGAAGCCGGATCACAAGGTGAAACCACCCCGGTCACGGCTGCGCCGCAAAGAGCAACCGGTTGTGGAGGTGAAGCAGCACGTGCCCAAGTTGGACCAAATCTTCCAGGTGGCGTTCGGGGAGAAAGCCACGATGACGCCCGACGAGCGGCGCAATTTTGAGATCGATATGATCTACCAGAACTACTGCTCGGTGCAGTTCGACCACTTTCTGCGTGCGATCGGGTACGAGCCGGACTACGACATGATGAGCCGGGTGGAGCAGCGCGACGGGCCGGAGGAGAACTTTTTCAAGCGCAAGGAGCTGATCCCGCGGGTGCTGAAGAAGCTGCAGCACTGGCAGCACATGCAGCAGCTGCTGAGGGAGCGGCTGTTCCAGCGCATGTCGGCAGAGTTGCAAGGTGTCGGTCAGTAATGTATTGGTGAGCGATTTTAAGAACGTTTGGTTTATTGTTTACAGTTACATTTGGGTGTAGGACGTTGAAATTGTGCATAAATTTGTTGCTTTAAAGTACATTAAAAACTTATTAAGTGCTGACATGTTCTTAGACGACTAGTAGCAAGAACGGATCTTCACTTTGTTAAGGGTTCGTAACTGTCTATTCGTTGGCGGGCTCAGTGGTCCATCGCATAGGCTTTTAAAAGGCCGGCAGTATAACATTCTTATTCGGATCATATCTTTGTGATAAGGATTTTGATTATTATTTAGTTGCATAGTGTAAAATAATTGCGCATAGGCTTTTTAAGACCCAAATAGGTCGTTACGCTAAAAAAAAGAAGATCCAGACATGGTATTCTAGTTCTCTCGACGAACAGTCTTCATTACAATACTTTCCCAGCTCAGAAGAAACAGAAAAGAATAAAAACCATTCACATAAAAATGCAAAACTCTCTCCGTCACAATAGTACCTGAGAAATAGTATCACCTTCGTCCATGTTAACTTCCCTCTCAGCGCGCCCTTGTGTCATGTTTAAGTTTTTGTAGGCTTTGTTAGACTTCTCAGTTCCCTCATCCCCACATAATTTCCTGTCGATGAATGAATAATTATAGCATTTATTTATTCCACCACATGCACACACATTATACAGTGCTTCTCGGTTGTTTTTCTCCATCCTCTCAAACACTTCTCTTCCCCATCTGTTCCACGTGTGTGGCCAACGGAAAGTGCACACATTTTCCCGCACCTTTCTTACGCACCAGGGTGGTTTCTTGTCGAACGTTCATCAACATTCCTGCCTTTCAAGCACAACTTGTGACTCATCCAGGCGCATTCACCGCGCCTAGAATGATCCTGTGCTTCTATTGATGTGAGCGATGTACAATCAGCCTACCAGTGGGTAGTGTGCGAAGCTGAAACAAACCTCACGAACCGCGCGTTTGCATGTCAATCTGGCGATTCTCGCGCACTCCACAGGTTACCGGCAAAAGCTTAACCACTTCCCGCACTAGGACAAATTAGCAAACAATGGCCTCCTAATGTGTGTGTGCGGTTGGCTGTGATACAAGCTGATAGGCAACATGTCGGCTTTACCAAGAACAGAGCTCTTCCCGAACATTGAAAAGTCTATTGACGCGTCCGCGCAATGGAAGATGGCCGATTCCGTGCGTCTGCCCTCAACTCCAACGTGCGGGTTCGTGGAAATTACGGTGCGCCCGTAATTAGAGCATAATTAATTCCCTTCCACCTCCTCCACGGGGGGGTGGGACGGATGTATCAGCTTCAAGTGCAATTATACTGTGAACGATGCGCCCCCTTCCTGTGCAACACAAGGGCACACGCAGGGCACGGTCTCGCGCGCGGTCGTTTGTGGTCGTCATGGTGATACGGTACGCAACCGTGGTGCGCTTACATCAAAATGGCGGTGTGCCTTCCTGGGCCCTGGGGCGTTCTGAGTGAAATTAATAATTAATTTTCTCATTAAATATTAATACCCACCAGTACCACCGCTTAGCCCACTGTCTACTGGCCCGGGGTCTCGTGTTGAGCGTCTCGGAACCTTCCTTACTGCAAAAGAGCGTAGACCCAAACTGACACCCTTTCGTTTCGTTCTTCTCCGTTTCGTTTTTCGCGTCGCTCAAGTGAAGGCGTGTGAAGTTTTGCAACTTCACCAACAACGGCGCTCTTCTGCCGTGGGGCGGCCAACGATCCGTGGTCGAGAACCGAGCGACGGCCCCAACACATCAATCAAAACTCTCGCGACTTGTGCGCGCGAGAAATGGGGGGGGCATCGTGTTTGGCTAACCGGACTAGAATTACGGCAAGACATTCGGACAAGGTAGATTTATTTAATCAATTCCTAGACAAACCGGGGGAGCCGTTCAAGGTAAATCATGACAGTCGTTACCATGGTACGGAACAGTAGCAACGGAAAAATACTACACTCGTGGTGTACATCGGCCTTAATAAACACAATTAACCAACAAAAAATAACCTCCCATTCATTTCCCATTTAATCAACGGGTTCGTCCTCTGTATTGCTCGCTCCGTTTGTGATAAATTGTGAAAAATTAACCCAATCAACCTGAGGGAACAGCGCTACTGTACGCTGTCCCCACCCGCGCGCTCTCAACGATCAAATGAGGCAGTAAATTTGATAAATTAAAATACATAATTGTCTGGTTTTATTTCACGAACCGCGTACAGACCGACCTACTCGACACTCCCCGCTTTGCTTCCCGCTCAGGTGCAACAAATTGGTTTGGTTTTGCTCATTGGTCGTTGTTTTTCATTTCATACCAATTTAATAAATCTCTACCTACCGGGATGGTTTGCAGTTTGTTTAATACTATTTTTTCGAAATGAAAAAGGGTTGTTTGTAAATTAATTTAAATTAAAATGCAACAAACGCGCGCGCGCGCACACCACTGTTATGGAGACGCCCAATCATTCATTAGCCAAATGCTGCATACCCGGCAAGACATTCCAGCGCGTTGCGGCGCGGCTACCGAATCCGAAGTCGCACAGTAGTAGTAGGCAGCGCAGCACACACTATCGATATCCATCGGTTGCTATGATCGGGGTGGGCTAACGATGTTGGCAGGGGAGGTTGAAACTCCAACAACGTTACCCGTTAGCGAGAGAGGTAGCGAAAAAACAAACAACAAACAACATTGGTGGAATTGCTGAAGCTACTGATAAATGCCCGCAGTGCAGTCGATCGAATGCTGACGGTTTTCACGCAGAGAAACGGTACAGAGAAAACCCTGGGCTGCCCCCTCTCACGCGCCCTGAGCATACTTTATGTACCCAGCTTGCACACCGTTTGCTCATTACTTTCTGCTGCTGCTGCTGCTGCAGGCTGCGTTACAGCTTTTGCAGTGTGCGGGGCTCAGTTGGCATGCTATGCTCGCGTGTATGTGTGTGTGTTTGTATGTGAGCCAGCGTGGCAGCTTAGGTGCGTAACGAATGCAGGTTTGTTATTATACGCATCGGGTGGCCTAAGAGTCGTACGTGGAACTGTAGGGAAAAAAAACACACGCATCAGCGATAAATGCACCTGCGTACCACCCCCCACACACCGTTACTGGCTGGAAGGGACGGTAGGAGAGTTTTATGTTTCTTGTTTGCCATTCAGAAAGGCAAAGTGGATCGATTTGTGTGGCAGACAAATAGGCACTGGAATGACGGACTGTACCCAAGGTCTTAGCAACAAAGCGGATTCATGCGCAATGTTACGCGTAAAGGGCTGCCAATCGTTTTCCAATAAGAATAAACACACTCACGATTCTCGCTTAAAATACATTAAAGACTGTAATTAGAAAAAAAGAAGCACCACACGACCACACATGAACACCAAACAAATGGTAATTCATTTTTATGTCAACGTTTGTCACACGTCGCGCGCGGCCCTACGCAAGGTGTGTGTACGGTACCGCCCGGTGTCATCGCCGGCTGATGACAGTGGAGTGGATTGTGCGAACGACGACGGTGTGTAAAGCCGTCAAGGTTTTGGCCATAAATTTCCACCCGGGAAGGGACTGCATGAAGATTTATGCGTCTTCTCACCCGTTAGCAGCACGAGGTTTAAATAAATTTCGCGCTAAGGTAAGGTGGAAATGCTCATGTGGAGCAGTAGATACTAAAGAGCGCGTGTGATTGATTAAACGGCTCGAGAACTTGCTGCAATAACCTTCACGGAAAACCTTCAACTTCCTTACATAGACACAACGAGCGAGTTCTGTTCTGTTTCTATACGCCAACTTTATAGAAACTATTTAAATGCAAACACCAACCTCACTCATCCTTTTGCTTAAGAGTTGCGCCTCAACGGACTTCAGCCTCTGGCGAAATCAACCGAACCGAAGATCAAGAGTTGAGCGAAATGCTCCTGGGAGTGTGGTGCCCAAACGGGTTAGCAACATTGTCGTGACTAATCGCTCTGGTAGCATCTCTTTTTTTATTATCTCCCTTCCCCCGCGGTACGGCAGCATCGTTAAACATCTCCATATCGCTACTGGAATAACATCCATCCACTCCAACCGTACCTTACCCACCGACGGCCCCGCGAGTGGCTCTGCCGGACGAACTGGTTCACCGTAGCTAATAAAACCTGCTTCCACTGCACTCTAGCAGGCCATGCAACACGAGGTTTACAACGGGTACATGGGGAGGAAAATAACCATTACAAAAGCAAATAAAACGAACCTAGCACCGGCACGAGTAAAAAGGAAATTTTAAGAAACAACTTTTAACAGCCGCAAGCGAAAAGGCCCGGTTGTGTTGCCTGTGGTCTGGAGCCGTGCCAAAGCCCGACACACACACACACACACACACACTAGCACTACTGCGGAGAGTGTGGTGAAATTAGTGCCTACCTTTAAATGGCGCAAAGTGATTAATTAGCCTTCTAATCTCGCACTTGGTGCCCGGCACTAACAATAACAATAAATCATTATTGATAGTCACTATTGCTTTATCAAGACGCTAGCGTACTAGTTTGTACGCTAGAACCTGCTTTATTGCTTCATTAGTTGCGAGAACTGCTGCAGTGGTTGTAAATGATTATTGTTACTAACTGCGCGCGTCGGAAAGTGTTGCCAGCCATGCTTCAGTTTTATGTCGACCAATGTCGACATTCGTTAAAAAGTTATGACATTCGTTATTTTTCTGCTGATTTTTAACCTTACTTTCTTCAACACACACACAAATGAAATTTAATCAAATAAGTGCTCCTTTTCACTTCTATGTTGTGCAGCATTATGAGTTTTAGTACATGCTGAGCTTATCAGTAGCACATCATGAATAATATTCACTCCTCATTTAATTACCCTTTTGCCATCAACTTCTCGGGCGTCGTCATAAAACTTCCCCTTGCCAGCGCGCCCACAAAAACTTACCCTTTCATACTGATAAAATGGTCGACTCGGTCCGGCACGGCCGTACAAATAAGGATAGTATGCACCGTACATAACTTCCGGGCAGGATACTGCCATTGCGCTCGTACTCGCCCAGTCCGCACCGAAACACCGCGCTCCGGACACCAGATGGTCGAACCGGCACTGGCCTAAAGCACACGGACACCAGGCCGTGGACTACTAGCGTCACACAAACACACACGCGCGCAGACACGCGGACACCCTAAAGCACACACACACAAACACGCACTTCGCACAGCTCCACTAACTGTCGTGGCAGGATACTCGATAGCTTTTCCGAGAAGTTTACCGCGAAAGAGAGAGAGAGGGTGTAGAAGTTTAGCGGTGGCACAATATAATTTCACACACCCCGCACACACACACACACTACACTACCACGTACGGCACACACGTACACAGTGACACTAAGGGACACAGTGTGGAGCTTGTGGAGTGTTCGCGGCTAAGGCCGACGGCTTCGCTTCGATTGCAACATTCTCTCTCTCTCTCTCTAAATCGTGCACAGCGTACACAGGGAATATAGTGGACGGATTGCACAATATTCCATCCACTAATTAGCGCACGGTTGTCACACAGAGGCAGCCGACAGCCTGTGCCGTGCTCGATATGAACAGATTAGTCGCCCTTCACCTCCTGAGCGCACAAACAGCAGCAACCTTCCCAGCAGGCACACTCACTGGTCACAACTGGATACAGAGCAGGCGATGATAATTTGACGTCATATCATAGTTGCACTGTCACTGTGTTTTGTTTTTTGCTGTTGTTTTTCCCTACTTTTTTCTTTTAATTCAACAACTGTGCCACTTTTTCAACATTTTCATTATTTCACTTGAACACTTTAGTTAAGTTTTGAAAGACACCACTTGTTATGTTATGCTATTGCATTAAATTATTGCACCTTGGTGTGTGACAGCTGAAGTCACTGATGATGGGTAAAGCACCTTAACACACACACATACATATCAATTACAACACTCGCACGCACGCACGCACGCACTTTGTTCACGTGATGATGGACAAACCGTCGTGTCGTGTATTGACCACCACCAGCCACCAGTTCCGTCCGTTCGCTTTCAGTTCCGTTCGCCAAGCTCTCGAGTGTATCCTCGAAAGTAAGTCACCGTTCGCCGTCTCGCCGTTGGTGCGCTGAAAGTGAATGAAAAAGAGGTCAAAAAAGAAGTAGTGTACGATGGATTTACAACAAAAAGCATTGCTGTCCCTCCGCATTGATTAGAAAGGTGGGCTTTTATTGTTGCTGTTGTTGCTGCTGTTGTGCGTCTCGATGCTCCATTGACACTAACGGCTAGGCAACAACCACCAATATCGATCAATCGATCGATTAGACGGAAGCAAACAAAAACGATTAACACCATCCACCGGAGGTTGAATCGCTTAGAAGTAGCTACCGGACCGTAGCAGACACAACAAAAAAATAAAACACCAAACCGATTGCAAAAACCGACGTGTCTACACACGGGACAACGCACGACGTGGTGACAAAATGGTTGCAAATTTATGCAGCCAAGCGCACGAGAGATTCGCGCTTGCCTGCGCTACGTTCCATAAGGGTGTGTGCACGGTGCGCTTCTCTCTGCGCAAGCATACAGCACCTGTGGTGGTTGGCATTTTTTCCGTTTTACCGTCGGGAAACTGTTTTTACTGCTTTTTTTTACTGCTACAGTGAAGCTAAAATATGTCGTTTTACAATTAAACAATAACAACAAGACCTCACTTTACGCAGCCGTGGTTTCAGACAAACATGTAAATTGCTATTTTTATTTATTTATTGGCTCTCCTCGCGGTGGTGCGAGAAAATGATTTGCAGTTTGCCTAGACAGTTTTTGTCTAGGCATAAATTATGTGTCACCCGCTGACGAATCCCTGACCGGGGGATGGTGTTAAGCTTCTGCAAACACAAGTGATTTTTGATTGATGCTACTTTTAACGTGGGGGGTTGTTGTTTGTGGTGGCCCTCTGAATGTAATGTGAAACAGCAACGAGGATGAGGAATTTCGACCGTATGCTGTACGTGACAGTATTCACATACGAGGGCTTAAAAGCTTCCCGCAGAGGAAGCTAGTAGAGTACATCAAATGTAATTGAAGTCAACATTTTGGGGTTAATTGGTTGCTTCTGAAGGTGAACTCAATGTGTAATGGGCGTTTCTATCGCTTTTTGATAAAGCAAACTCTGGCGCATCTGCTTTTTATTTAATTCTTGAAATCCCTTTAAATATCTCCCCCCCTCCCTCCCGTCTGATTCGGGAAACCTCTGAAATACACGATGCATTAAGTCGCATATACTGTTTCTCATAGTAACCTCTGACTAATAACGAGTTTATAACATCTGCTTTAATTCTGAATCTTAAAGTTTCTTCAAAGTCCCACAGAACTTTTCAGTTTGTTGTAAGGAACTTCCCTCTACGGCGAAGCTATTACGCAAAAGTTTACTGAATGTAAGGGTACAAATAGACGGAAATGCCTCTCTACGCCTTCAGTACGTTTTTGACGTTTGGGTCCACGATTAACTGTCAAAATGTCTTTAAAGCCCAAATTGATAGAGAATCTTTGACTTATCTGCAAGTTATCCAACAACGACAATCCAACAATGAAATAGAACAAAAAAGGAAGGTTAAAATAACTAACGCTATTTAATTTCACTTCCTACAATAATCACCAAGAAATCAGAATAGCACAAAAGCAACCACAACAATACGTTCTTGAAATGTAATTTGGTGGTTTTAAGATTGTCTTCCAACGTTCTGCCACGATAATTACAGTTTCCTTTCTTGCTGTACTACTATTGCTCTTTGTAAACCTAAATCCTCACCAAGATTTTTGTCTTTCCTTTCTATACCTTTCAATTCCGTAGCAGCAAAAAAGCTCTCACCAACCGAACCGATGTAAAAAAAAATCGGCACACTAATTAGTATGCAAAAATCATTCACCCATTCCCCCCTCCTAAGCGTCGCAAATGAATGGGAGCTATAAACTGGAAGAAAATTGCAAACAAAGACATTTCCCGGTTTGGTCAGTTCGGTTTCGGGGACTGCTGTTGCTGTTTTTCCTCGTCCATTTTCACCCCCAGCAGTGAAAGCGATCATGCAAATCGTGATTTTTATTTTCACACCATTTAAAAGTGCACTGTCAATGGAATGAGCTGCCGTGAAGGTAAGAAGACACAGAGGGGGGGGAGGGGGGGGTTATCCTATCACCATACCGGGGGAAGTAAGCCGTATCTGGA
Organism: Anopheles arabiensis; assembly: GCF_016920715.1. Classification (NCBI taxonomy): domain Eukaryota; kingdom Metazoa; phylum Arthropoda; class Insecta; order Diptera; family Culicidae; genus Anopheles; species Anopheles arabiensis. The sequence continues at coordinate 27,671,455 of NC_053518.1, forward strand.
AAGTGATGGGGCTAGTTGAAAGATGGGAATATATCTGCAAGACCGATTTGATGCGCACTTTTCCCTAGAGAGCGTGATGCACCTGTGTGACGGTTTCCAAAGCTCCCATTACCATGCGTGCTCCATATGCTGCGGAATGGAGCGCAAATGGTGCGTATCTAAGTAGGCAGCTTTGCAATGGATCGATCTATTGCGCTCGTCCATAATTTACGCAGTTGCTGCGCAGTGGAACATAGCAAGGAAGTGTGCAAGTTGGATTGAAACCGCCAGGAAAACCATTTTGTGTGAATATTTGTTGAGGAGAGCCCTACTGGAAAGTGTTTTACTGTCAGTCGATGGCATAACTTGTTCATACGTTTGATGGAGGATTGCATTGCTGCGAGGAAGGTAAACATGACAGGAAAGCACTGTTTGCACAATCCTCACGTGCAGTGATACTGGTGCATTCTTTGCAACCACAGCCACACTAAAAATGCAACCATATCGGCCCCATCGAATCGTCCTGTGCAGTCTTGCACCGCTTTATACATCAGTGCAGTGAACAGTTTATGTTACATTCGTGACGGCGGGCCTTGCTGTGCAACGTCATCCTTGGCGCGTGCTGTAAGCGGGGTTTTAATTTCAACCCTTAAGGCGTATCTATCAACCTTCACCCTGTTCTGGCATGCACGTATCATCATCGAGCCCAGCTAAGACGCAATAATTCATCCAAACCGCCACTGCGTTTAATGCGAGGTTTGCTGTTTGTTGGTTGGTGGGTGCAGGCTCGCTCGCTGCTGTGCGTCGTTAGGCGCATACCCAACCGCCTCAAGAGTTGCCGATCTATGCACAGTTTTGTGTGGCCCACAGTAACGCTACACTGAACGCGTTATATTTCGCACATACCATCCCGCCACCGGCCCACGGTTTAGTTGTAATGGATACCACTTCGGGGGATACCCTTGGGATGCTCGTTAGCGCGGGCCTGGCAGGCGAACCTGGCACGCAGCAAACGAGCCATTTTGGAATTTCAAATCCTGATGGCCTGGTGGAATCGCCTAGTGAGTTGGTTTTGTCAAACAACAACAACAAAAAAAAACCCTCGAAGTTCACGAGGCGTATCGATCGATGCACTTTTTGGATGCAATTTGGGGTAGTGCGACGTTACAGAAGGCCTTTTGGTGAAGTCTAGTAGAGAATTCTAAGAACATCTACAGAACAGACTAACATTCTTGATGATATTTAATGATGATATTTATTTGATATTTTTTGAATTTATTTAATTGTTCACATCGCATCTTCGGAACACTGACTGACTTCCTTATTCTACCTAGTTTGGAGTCTAAACTGCAGCATGATATGATGAACGGTCGATGCTCCATTGGGGAAGATACATGTTATGCTGCAAACTCAGCGTGTGATTTGAGATCTTTTTACTGTACAGAACAATGGGGAGAGCCTTACGACATTCGTTAGGGAAGTGAACACAAGACACACAAGCTGCAGCTTGAGGCGTGTAATCTAACAATCATAAGTTGAGATATGGCCTTCTTTGATCGTTACAGTATATATCTCTGTGGACTGTCACTCGAGAACTTGTGTCATAATGAAAATATAAAACAAAAAAAAGAATTTGCTTTGAGGAGACATTCATCTTGATGCAACTTCAGGTAGTCCCCGAGAGACGCGGTATCTCTTGTACGCGAATTCGGAGATATTCAGTTTTCTAAATTTGACGGTTCTTTGAGCAAATTGTACTAATTATACATATCAATTGTCAAATGCAAAGTAGATACCCTATTGGTCAAATTATAAACATCATTCAAATAGGTACGAAACTGAGATATTCAGTCTGAATTATATCAAATAAATGATGAAGTGTATAAACCTTCATCTTAATAAACCTTCTTCCTACTCATAAACCAGACTGAAAACTGCGAAGTTCGACTCATGCAAAAAATGAGGTACGCGGTTTCTTCTCTGTCCGCTTTAAAGGCGCATTTCGGGGACATCCTGTACATTTTACAGATACATTACTGAAAAAAAACCTGTATAAATCAGGCATCTTTACTGGTTTCTTTAGCTATGCAAAACATCATAAGTTTAATCTTCCACTCGTTAACTTCCATTTCAACTCCATTCAAATGTGTGCCGCTTGTACTAGTCCAAGCAACCAATGGCAGAACATTCTAGTTATCATCGGTAGTGTCGAAGTATGTTTTACGGGTTTGAAATATTTGCCAATGGTGGTGTCTATGGTAGATAGAGAAACCCTGCAAATACATGTTGCTTGGCATCCTTAACATTTTTCTCGATGGTCTTTTAACTCTTTGTTGGATGTATGATGCAAGCCAAACACTGCACTATTAAACCTCTTGAAAGGGTATTTTCTCTTTATATCAACTATTCAAACTCTTTCAAAAATTGCCCCACTGCTAACCTCTACTAACCCACACAACCTCGACCATAGTAATGTTAATCTGTCGCTGTGCGTGCCCCGAGCGCGCACGTACGTCAATGCACTGCTGCATCATGAAGCGAGTTCAACTAAATCATCCCGCATCAACCGAAATGTGCGGCCGAAATAATCTGGCACATACTTGCGCCGAGCATCGAATAACATCGAGCGTTTGAAATAACTAACTCCCACTCCCACTATCTCTTTCTTACCCCCTCCCCCTCCCCATCTCTCCACTCCCCCTTCATCAATGGGGTGCGGGATCGGGATCAGCGTGTCATCCTTAAAATTCTCGCGCGGTTTTAAATTCGCCCAATTGCACACATTGCACACCAACCCCCGCTGATGATGGGTGGAGCGGGTACTTGAAAAAGGCATCCCACAACTAGTGGTGGTGGCCTCTCCTCGTTTGGCACTAAAGAATCTAGACAATCCCGCCCAACAAAAGGAATGTCCTGGTGTGCGGGAATGGGGAGCACCATCGCCTTCCTCTCCTTGCCAGTCACGCTCAAGTCAAAGGGCACATTGCGAATAATCGATCTTGAGGGGGGGGGGGAGTGGGTGGGCGGCTGATGGGGAAGGGGTAGCAAAAGGGCGGTGCTGGGGTTTGATCGACGTGTGCGAAACATCCTGATGGTTTGTTTTGAAAATGTCACCACGCACGGAATGAAAATGTCAAACGTCTCGCTCCGTCTCCATCTCTCTCTCTCTCTCTCTCTCTCTTTCCCTCGCACATACGCACTTACTTATCGTGAGGAAACGGTTAACAGTGCAAGATGGAGATGTTCGCTCAGCAGGACCTGCCGCTACCTCACTCGAAGCTGCCGCGTACTTCTTTCAATCACACGGCCTACTGATAATCCTTTTCGAGTGATTCCAGCACACTAACGCACTGTGGCGGGAATTTTGTTAAAATCACATCCACTTTTTTCCTCTTATTGGAATTTGTGCCTCTAAGAGACCACAGAAACACACAAACACACGCACAGACCTTTTTTGGTTAGACTTTTAGCTTAATCTTTCACCTTTCGGCGCACTCCTTTTTTGTGGTTCGTTTGGCGTTTTGTTTTATCGAGAACACCCAGTAATCACACACTTACAATCGCCCGCACACTCACTGCTGATCGACCATCGGACGCTTCATCATTAGGAGCAACACTAAACGTCAAACCATTGGCAACAGACACCGCCAAACATTCAAGCACTTCGCGCTTCTCTTACTACGGGGATTTTTTTTTTTGTTGAAACGGATTCACACACTACACACTCGAATGTGGTTGAGGATGTGCAAAAACCCAACACTAACAACACAGAGGATGATGGCTGCTCTAACTCGACGGTGGTACCTACAGAAGCGCGCCGTTGTCTCTGCGCTAACGCTAATCACACACGCACGCAGAGCGCTGGGCAAGACAGGAGCACTCGACGCGAAACCGTCCGCATCGCACGTTGTTCAAACCGAAACAAACCCCCGACGAGAGCAGTGTGTGGCACGCTCGCGCTTCGAAACGCATCCCAACCCCGCCGATCTCGTTCCGTGCGTGTGTGTGTGCGTGTGTGCGCGTGTATTTTAAAACCGGTTTGTGCTCTCCCTTTGTACTATGCCGTATGGGGTGCACCCGCACCTCCATTTTGAAGGACGTCGACAACACCGCCACCGTCCAATCGCACACGCCGAATGGTTTACAAAGGGGCGGACCTATTGCAATCATCCTACCGACACGCCCCCTTTTCGAGCGGTAGCGCTTCGTCCTTTCCCGCTCTCTCGCGGGTCGCGTTGAAAAATTGTTTGCTTTTTTTCACTCTCTCTCGCTTTATTCTCTCACTCGCTCTCTGTTTCGCTTTAGCATCGTTGCACAAAAAGTGCAATTGTGTTGTTTGTGCTTCGCGTTCGCACAAACAATGAATGCGCGCGCTTGTCAGTGTATGTGTGCGCATGACCGGAACACGCCATTCAATATTCAGCGATACTAGGCGATACTGCTTCGAGGTATGTCTGTGTGTGTATGTTTACTGATAGTATCCTCGTATACACACACACTCACACAGCAGGAAGATTGTTAGTAGAGTGTTGGTGTACATGTTTCCCCTCCCTTCAGGTACACCCCTTGGTTTTGGTGCGTTTGTGCACAACACATTGCACAAATCAAGCGGGCTTCGGGGGTTGATTTTTTGATTAAGTTATGATACAGTCGTTATACTACACAGCCAGTCCTGGCTGGAAGGGGGGAGATGGATCCTAGAAGGCTTTGCAAAATGTATAGAGGCAAAAGAATGCACGCCTTTGCTTAGGACGATGGCCTGGAAATTCAGCATCTATCGACCGTTCGTCCGAATGTGCGTGGATGGTTTTTTGTACATTTTTTATTTTCCTCCAATGCTTCAATAACTTCATCCCCGTACTGTTCACTGCGGAGTCGTCGTGTATTTCCCTGCCAAAACCAAACATGGCCCAAGCAAATCGATAACTTGCAAAGGGAGGCACGAATGTACTTGGAGTATGCTGTGCTGGTTGATAGGGAATCTTTGCTTGAGCTTACACGCTCATCGTTCGACCATTTGTGTCTGGAGAAGAGGGTACAACCCTCCAAAATAAAAACCGGATTGCAGTTCCAGTGATTCCACTCTCCTGGCCGCAAGCGGTACAAGAAACAAAATGAAGTATGAATGATTTTTGCAATGGCATTCTTTCGTGCGCTGGGGTTGGTTGCCCATAGCCCTTGTGTAGCTCCGAATTTCAAGCTATGTATGGATGTTTAAAAGCCCGGATGGGATATAATGAATGCAATCCATTTTTTTATTTTGTTCATCAAATTATAAAAATCTCCCACTTCTTCGCCTCGTACACGATAAAGTGTAATTTATCATCCCCATCAATCGACTGACAAGCACCCGGGGTCGACAATAAATTAAATGAAGTCTACCTACTGCAATATACATCCCTCCCCACAGGACGGCACCCCAGACTGCTGGCTCTCCCGCTGCTGCGCGATACTTAACAAGCACATTATTACACTCATTTACATAAAACAATAAAGTGACATTCACATAATGACTCTCTGCCGTGGTGCAGAGAGCTGACGCTCATGACCTGACGCTTGTGGCAGAGGGCGACAATGTCGATGGCGACTCATTCGTCATCATTTCGAATGGCTCCAACACTTCGTCCTAGGTATGTCATCATTTCGTCAATATAACGCTCCCCTCCCCATGGCTCCCATGGCTTTTGGAGCTTAGTTTAGTTGTCCACTTGGGTTGGGGGGAAATTATGATCCTGGGAGCAGCTAGAACCAGCGCGTTTCTCTTCCTGCTCCCAAAACACTTTCGCGCTGGAATGAAATTAAATGCAAATTGAGTGATTGTGGGAGGGAAATCCAGGCAGAAAGTGGTTACAGTGAGGGTGGAATGGGTGGCAAAGGCTCCGTTCTCGGAGGACTTTATGCGTGTGGCTGTGTGTGGTAATGTGCAAACTGTGTCGCCATTCCGGGATATGGTGGGTAGACTGATATGAAGTATATTATCTCTAATCGATTAATAAGGTTGGCAATTTTTCGGTGCAACTAAGTTGCCCGTAATTGGTTTATTTCCTTCTATTTGTTCATTAAGTAATGGATGTGGTATATTTGACCTAGTCAATTTTATTTTAATTAATTAGATGTTGTAGGTCATATGAATTATAAGTACCTGATTAGAAAAGGCTCAGTCGGGCCTAACATAACGAAATGAATTAGTAAAATGGTACACGCACCGATTTTAGTGTTAAACGAAGATGGCAAAGAATACCAATGTAAAATCCAGGGAACGATCCAGTTTTGTAATGGTAAAGGTACATGACGGCCATCAATTAAAGAATTCAAGTGAGTTAATTTCATAACTACAACCTTTAACATGGACCTAAATCTTAATATGACTTAGATTTAATGTTGATGCAAGGGAAAAATATCACGACCTAGAATTGAACGCCCAGGATGGTGTAATCTTGTACCAATCCATCCGTTCTACCAATCACAATGTTACCCACAACTAGATTAGATCATTTCCTAAGTCGTCTTCCTTTTCCTGAAAGTCGGGCACTAAGGGCATTTTTTTAAAGATATTCAGCATACCTGAATTTATAGTTTCTCTAACTAATTAAAAAGAACTCTACTTTGATGTAAAACTAAGTATTTTTATTAAAAATCCTGTTGTCGACATAAAACTGCAATAAAAGTCGACATCCAGTCCTGTTTGGAGTCAAATAACGGCTCCATACAATTCCATTCGATTTTGACACGTGTAATCGCGGCATGCGAATTGTCAAAACACGGTGCATGCACATTTCGTTGTTTTGTTTACATCATTATTTCGTGTAATCGGCTCAAAAATTAAATAACAGTAAGTATAATACATTTTCCGACGAAAGTACAAACCTTAAATCACTTAAATTTCCAAATTATTTACCAGCCATGGCGTCTGCAGTGGCCGAGCCGGGCCGAATAGTTCCTACGGCAGAAGAGCAAGCAGAAGAGCGACGAAAATTTCGATACCGAGGTAACCACGGTAGAAAAAAAACAACCAATCCACAAATCAAAGTAACCAGTGCTTTAAACTACTTTTCACCTTTTTTCTGAATGGTCAACAAAATCAGCCGGTGCATTCCTAGCAGCGGTCGGTGCAACGTCAGCAGTAGCGGGATTCAGCAAAGCAATCATGTCGGCGAAAAAATCTGACCCAAAGTACTTCGACAAAGGACTGCACGGTAGCTTAGCGCTGCACGAGGCCGGCACCAGCCTGGCACTGCGAGCCCTCGGCTGGGGCACACTGTACGCCATCCTTGGCACCGGTACGATTTGCTTCGGCATATGGAAGCTGAGCGGCGCAAAGAATGTAAGTAAAGCGGGTGAAGGGAAACCCCCGGTTGGTCCGGTAGTGTAATCCGATTTCTGTTTTCTTCCAGATGGAAGAGTTCCGGCAAGCGGTTGGCAGTGCTTTCCCTCGCGTCCCACGGAACGATCCACCGACCAGTCGGACCGAGTTCGAAGGATTGACCGATCTGATGCAGTACCTGTCAACGTGGGGCAAGGAGGAGAAAGCCGTTACTTCCCTAGCGACCACACAGCCTAGTCAGTAAGCCGGTCTTAGCAGGCAAGCAAGCGGGAAATCAGCTGCACACTGTTAATTTGAAGCCAAACATGTAAATATAGACGCTTCTGGTAGTCAAATAATAATGAGAATACATTTATTTTGTGCGATATGATGAGCCTTTAAATAATCAGTAAACAAAATTATTTCCTGGTAACAATCCGTAACAACAGCTCTGAGCTTCCTATGGCCGGCAGCATATGGCCACATGTTTCTAGCACCAATTTTGTCGCTTCCTCCCTCAGGCACACATCCCGAACAGGAATAGGGAGGAAATAATTCACAATTTTCTCTTAAAAACTCTCGAAAATTCAACACCTTATAACAATAATAATCTTCTTTAGTTCCGCTTTTTTTTGGTCGCTCGCTCACTTCAAAATCAAAAGGCTGTCCGATAACAGATCGTTGGTCCTGCGAATGGGAAAATAAATCAGAATTTTGTGCTATTAAAATGGGAAAAAACACAAAACTACTTACGTCATAATTAACGTTTCGTTGGCGGCTATTAGCTCATCCACGTTCGGACCTTCCTCCTCACGATGGTGGCCCTCAATACTTCCGTTCGTAACGGTAGACGGGAGTGGCGTCATTGGACCACCGAGAAGAAACTTTGGCGTGCCATTGCTGCTGGCGATGCTACTGCCAGCGATGCTACGAGTCTTGGCAGACGCAAACACGGGCACCATATCGTCAATATCGGCAATGCAGGGACCGTGTGGTGTGCCCCCGCCGTTCGACAGTGTTCCGTTAGTGGTCACGGCCTGACCGTTCGCATCAACGCTCGACAGCATCTTCCACACCTCGTCCTGGTGCTCCAGCGTCAGGCGGGCCAGTTCGCGCTTGTACTTCTCCGTCAGCTCGACCACCTTTTCCAGCACCTTCTCAATCTCCTGCATCTCATGCCGCACATCGAGCAGTTGTCTGTTCCAAGGGAAGGGAATAATATTGTATCATTGTCTAAAAAAAAAAGCAAAGACTTTCCATCGCTTCTTCCAAGTCTTACCGTTGCAGCTCGATAAAGCCGGCATCGCGCAACAGCACATCGCGCCGCTTGAGACACTCGTACACTGCCTGCGACATGTCCATGTGAGATTTTTCGTTGGTAATTTTCTCCAAGATCCGTGCCCGCGTCTGCTCGTACCGGCCCTCGACGGTTTTCAGCCCGAAGTAGTCCTGCTGCTCGTACTCCTGCAGCAGCGCGTGGCGCAACGCGTCCCGGCTGCGCTTCAGCACCGACTCGTACCGCTTGCTGATCTTGTCCGCCATTTCCGCCAGCTTGCGCACGTTCGTCTCCACGCGCGAGCACTTTTCCTCCCACTGGTGGGAGGCGGTTTCGAAAGAGGCGGACGGTATGCGCTGGAAAATGATACAAATAGAAGAAAATTAGTGAATTGAGCTTGTTTCAGTGGTTTTACACACACATACCTTCCCAGCATTAAGTGCGTCCCGGGTATGGGAAACGGTAAGCTTGTGGTACTCCACACCCCCCACAATGCCGTACACCACTTTGTTCATGCGGCCAATCTCCTCCTTCCGCCGGGCAATGGCATCATTCAGCGTCAGCCCATAGTTCCGCACACCGTCCAGCAGCAGCACGTACAGCCGCTGCTCGTTCGCGATAAAGTAGTACGCGTTGGCAATGAACTGCCGCAGCATGTGCGGTTTCAGCTTGACTTTGATGTTTTGAAACACATCCGTAATACTTTTCGGTATGCGCGGTTTCAGATCCCGCTGGACGATGCTTTCCCGGCTGGCCCGGTGCGCCACGTACACCATCGGTTTGCCCGACTGCAGCTCGGGCAGGTACAGATCGTACGGGCGGGTATCGGACCCGACGCGCGGTTGCTTCTGTTCCAGCGGGAGTATAAACTCGATCTCGTCCACCGGTATGCCCGTGAGCTGATACACGTGCTCGCGTACCGCTGCCATGCTTGTGTCCGGCGTCACCTCCAGATCGATCCAACGGCAATCGTGCAAGCTGAACAGCACCAAAATACGCTTCTCCAGTATTTGATCAAGCAGGGAGAATATCTTCAGCACCGTCGAACCACCGGGTCTGCTGTCCTCGGCAAACGTTACACTCTTTGGCGGTGTGCCTTCGGCCACCGTTGCACTGTACGGGACGTAGCCGCGCTGCTTCGGGTTCCACTCCAGCGCCAACATCAGCCAACGTTCCAGCTGCTTGCGCAAGCAGGTGGAAATATGGTTTTCCGCAAATATCTCCGTGTGGTAGGTGTAGTTTTCCCGATTGTCCTCCGTGATCGCAATGTCGGCCGATTTCTTCTGCTGCACGTGCATCATCCAGCGCGTGATCGGTGCGTGCGGTATGAAGGGCCGCACGCCCGTCACAATCTCGAACCCGATCACGCCCATCGACCAGTAGTCGACCGAGCAGTTGTACCGATCACAGTAGATGAGATCCGGCGCAATGTACTCCACCGTGCCGACCAGGCTTGCGTTGAGACTCTGCTTGTCCAGCGCTTTGGCATAACCGAGATCTGTTAGCTGGACAATATAGAGATACAAAAACACCATTATTTTCCGCAAACCTTAAAATTACCCCATTCCGAACGCAAACACACACACCTTATAGATAAACCGATCCCCGTGCTGCTTCAGCACCAAATTTTCCGGCTTTATATCCCGGTGCGTTATTTTTAGACTGTGCAGGTACGCAATGGCACTACGCAGCGAGCGCAACACGTCCCGCACGTCCTGCTCCCGCAAGCCGGAACAGTTTTCCACCCGATTAAGTACGCGCCGCAGATCACCACCCTCACAGTACTCCATGCACAGCACCGGAAGCCCATTAGCGGAGCTGCGCAGCAGCTCCTCGATGAACGCCCTCGGCTGCACGTCCACCGTACGCACGATGTGATCGTTCTGGACCGTTTCCGTCATCAGCTTTACCTCGTTGCGCCAGCGCTCGCAGTGCTTATCGGTTATTTCGCTCCTGTCCTGCAGAATGTGAAACTTCTTTATCGCTGCGAGAGAAAAAAAAAGACAAAGAGGAAACAAAGTTCAGCGTGAATTAGTGCTTGCAAGGAAAGGGCAGTCCCGTGATGACTTACCCACGGCCTGCTGCGTCTGTTTGTTCCTCCAGAGTGTGACCACACCGAACCCGCCATTGCCGAGCCGCTTCTCCCGGCACCACTCTCCGATCTGCGGTGGATCTTCGAAGGGTTTTATCATTTTACTGGAAAATTATCCAGCCTAAAAAGGCAGTAACAGACAGCCGGACGTTCCCGACAGAAACATACACGCACGCACACTGCTCGATGTGTTCTAATTTGCCGGAGGAATGCAGCCGCATTAGCTATATTTAACCTATTCACCGTACATCCCCCTTTTTACTGTCTACGGATCGGGCGGGCGATCTTGCGTTCGCGTTGCTGCAGCACACGAGTTTGCAGCGATTGTGAGCGGAAATGGTACTCACTTAACGCAGGCAAAGCTTTTTATTGCGTTCTATAAATAAAGCGAATGGTATTTTCCCCCTGTTTTCCGTACGAACAAAAAATGTCAACAAAACAACGATTGACAGCTGGTGCTGATCTTGTGAGGTGGTTAGACGAAACCGCTCGGAGACAGTTGGAAAAGGGCATGTGCAATAATGGCATTTTTAATTGAAATCTCTTCTGTAATGCACTAATTTTTACATTATTTGGGATCATTCATTATTATTCTACTTGTTTCATATAATCTGGCACGTTTTTGATAAAAAATAACATCATTTACGGCAGCTCTTTTTGACGGCCAAAATGCCATGTTTATAGTACATTGTTGACAGCTTGACGTCTGAATGCTGTCCGATCCACCTAGCGGTATCATTCGATTTGTATTTATGAATTTATGCTTCAAATAATATTTAAAATCGATTACATGCATTCAGACTTATTGAATTTTACAGTTTCTTATCCTAACCACAATAAAAGATCTATTTTTTGTAACCTCTCTACAAATTAAGCACATTATTTTCAAACTAACGGAAAGGAATGCCAAATTTTCAAACAAATTACAACACTTTTCCTCTCCTGGCAAAACAGTGATGGAATGTGTCGACCCCCTGTGTGTGTATGATGGCATCCGCGAGCGAAAGGGAAGCGCAACACAAGAACACCAAGCATCGCCGAGTGAAGAAAGAATCCGTACGCTGGCCCGGAAAGTGCCACAGCGGAACGCCTGGGCCCGTTGCTAGCACCACAGATTGGCCACCGCCGTCGGGAATACAGTGTCCGTAGTGGAGAGGTGGTGCAAAAGTTCCTCTCGCCGTGGTTCTGGCGAAAAGCAAGTGCAAGTGCGGACTGTTGTGTGGATGAAGTGAATAATCTGTACAAACACGGGCATCATCATTTCCTTTACATCAAACGATAGAGTGTAGCCCCAGCAGCAGCAGTACAAGAAGCAAAAGATGTAGAAAAAAAGCAACAGCAACAACAACAGCACACGGGCAATAGTTGTGTCGATTCGTCACACTTGTCCCCGAAGGCAGGGTAAAAGATTCGTGTATTTACGAGTTTTTGGTGAAACACGGTGTGCGTTTTGTTGGGTAGGAAGGGCAGGGGTGTATGTTCATTAGCATCAAGCACCCGTTTTATTGGGAGAATTTAATGCTGAGCGGGTGTTGTGGTGTGCGTTTGGCTGTGTATGGTGTAGTGGTGATGATGCTGGAAGCTGTGATGTGCTGTGGTGTGCTTTGATATGCCAGTTTGGTGACTAATAGAATGTCCGGTTAGCAGGAGGTGGGGCCGATAGACCGAAGAGAGTGAAGCAGACAGCAACAACAACAACAAAAACGCTCAAATCCCCTCCGCTCGCGGCATACTTTGGTCGCGTCGCAATATTACACACCAGAATCATCGGAATCGAGGCTTCATAAGATAAGATTTCATTGCCCCTCCAAAGCGGTGGGATAACATTACTCCAACATCCTTCTCCCGTCTCTGTTCGTCTTCAATCATCCTCGGAAGCTCGCAGACAGAGGCCGCCGTCGTGACACGATGGCTTACATAAACGTCGCCGAATGGAGCACCGACATGGTGACGGACTGGTTGAAAGGTAAGCCATGCGAAAATTAAAAAAAAGGTAGAACGGGGAAAAACCGTCGAGATTAGCAGTTGGCAAAAAAACGAAACATGAAAAGGTGCCACTGACACCCTCTCCCTCCTTGGCTGGGTGGCTGGTGGTGGTCGCGTTCGATCATCAGGTTGGCTGTGCTTCTGGAACAACAGGAATAGGAGGTGGAAGGGGCACGATCGGAAGTAACGCACCCTGCGCGTTTGCATACTTTTGCACGCGAAGGCACAACACATTCCTTCTTCATACCGCCGTCTGCCCTGTGTCATCAGTTTTCAGCTCGCAAAATATTAAGGTCAGCAGCAGGGGTTCTGCCCTCCGCGATTAAGGTGGGTGCAGTTTTGCGCTTGAAATGCCATCATCCATCGACCATTGGCCACACGCGGGATGATAAGGGAATTGGCACCGTTGGTTGCTTCATCCCGTGCACACGAAATCCTCCAGTGACCTTTCAGTTATACAGGGTGTGTCCCCGAGAGCAGCAGCAACAGCAGCAACAGCAGCAGCAGCACCAAGGAACCAGGACGGAACGGAAGCAGCGCTCTAATTAGTGGAGCAACAACTGTCAACAGACCGCGCTTCACTCCGTGTAACGTGAACGCATCGTCTCAATTAATGATTTATGCAACTTTCATATGCTCCAAAACAGTCCACCATCTTCTACCATCCACCCCCAGGACGTTTTATTGCAATTATAATACAATGATGATGATGATTTTAATGGGTCATTTCTGTTTTTTTGTCTCTTCCTTCCACACACACATAAAGGTCTGCACGACTCGATGTACCATTATGTGAAATCGTTCACCAACAATGGGGTCGGCGGAAAGCAGCTGCTCAATATACGGCCGTACGAGCTCGAGCAGCTCGGCATGCACGTGATCGGCCACCAGGAAATCGTGCTGGAAGCGGTGGAGAATCTTAAAAACTTTGTAAGTGTACCGGCCGGTGCCAACTAGCCAACTAGCTTTGGGACATGTTTTACAGGCATTGATAAGAGCAGGGAGTTCATTTTATGTTTCATTCTATGGTGATAAATGCTCCCGAAAGATGCTCTACTAAATTAAAGCACAAATTCTTACACAATTTGTCAGTTGTGTGTTTGAACCACATGTCTGGTATTTGTTTACATTTAACGCATTTTATTTGCATTTGCACCCGTTTTGTTTTGCTTTCCGTAATTGATATTAGCTCAGCTTTCCCCCTTTATTATGATTGTTCTACCTGTGCCAACCGATAAATTATGAGCCGGAAAATAAAACACAAAAGTGTTGGTGCTGCCAGAAGCAGTTCCCCTTGTACGCTTGTAGCGTCATGTTCCGATCCGAAAAGTTTTACAAAAATACGCCGCTTTTTTAAAAGAAAACATAACATTTTCATGTTTGCCACAGTTGTAACGCAACATCCTGTATGTAAGGGTTGTTTTTTGTGCAAGTTGTATTTAAAAACAACTTAAATTTCTTACCTGAAGCCTCGGCTCGTTTCGAAGTATTTAAATTACACCGGCTTTAATTACTTTTTACCCCGGCAATAGTAAACAATGCCTGTATTTGTTTAATTGTGAAACGTTTTTTAAACTGTCATGTTTAAAGTAATTCGCTTGCTTTTGAGTTCCTTTTAACACATAGGGTATGGAAAACAGGAACGAAAAAAAAAATCCTTTTAAACAATTCTAAAGATTGATGTTCCGGTGTTCTACTTGGCCAGGTGTACCGTCTTGTTGGGTTTGACTTTATCATGCAAATCACCGTCCAACAAAAATTCAATTAGTACACAATTAAACCGTTATTAACTACCCCTTAACTATGGACTCTCGAAAACCAATGACCCTTAGACTCGGACATCACTAAATCTCACACTCCAACCTTCACTTCCATAGGGCACCAACGCCACACACAGTTCCGCGGAAACCTTGGCTCTATTATTTCTCCTCGTTGGGAAAACACACACACAGCGAACCATTTCGCGCCCCTCCGCTTTGCGCACATTTGTTGTGCCACTTCAAACGGCCGCGCACGCTGCATTGTTGGCCATGCTGTTTGCGCTTGCATCCGCTGCATCGTGTTGCATCATGTTTTATCTTGTTGAGTCTCTTTTGTTGAGCCACTTGCCACTTGGAGTGGTGCGAGCAGCCTGTTTCTTTCTTTTTTCCCTTTTTTTTGTTGTTGCTTCCAGCATTAGTCAGCAACAAGTTTTGCCATGCTGTGTGCGTATGTGTGCGTCTGCCTGACGATGGAACCGAGGGGACCTTTTTCCCCTCAAGGGCTGACAAAACATGTGCTGCACCGGCACCGAACCTTAGAACCGACCGCACACACGGTGGCCGCTGTGTGCTTGTTCATTCTCGCTGCCCGGCCCCGTTTCATTGCGCAACGCGTTTTGGAGCAGATAAAAACCGCAGAGAAACGTTCTTATGTACACAGCAACGGCAGCGAAGGCAGCAAGAAACGCCATGCCTCTTGTCCCTTCTTCCGCGTTCGTGCTCGTCGTGCCGTTTGGCGTGTGTAATGTGTGCCTTGTTTGCGTTCGAACCGACTTGCGCCATGCGATTTAGGCAACCGGATTGCTTATCGGGATTGCCCGGAAGTGGAGCTCACTTGTCCCCGATGACATGGCAAACAAACAAATCGCTGATCGGATCATTTCTGGTGCTCCCACAGTGCTGTCCCCGTTACAAATACTGGTGACAAATCACGCAACGAGAGTAAACAAACTACTTCTAATGCGTTCTTCCCTATCTTTCTCTCTCTCTCTCCACACGCAGAACTACAACCTGGATAAGGAGAACCTACAGTTCCTGGCGCTGCACGTTGCAACGGCGGCCCATTCGCTGGGGAAGCAGCTGGAATTTTCCGACCAGGAAAAGCTGGAGACAGCGGTACTGAAAGATATTACGCGCACGATCACGCACCTGAAAGCGCTTATCGAATGGCTCGATCGGGCACCGTTTAGAGGTAATTATTTGC
Organism: Anopheles arabiensis; assembly: GCF_016920715.1. Classification (NCBI taxonomy): domain Eukaryota; kingdom Metazoa; phylum Arthropoda; class Insecta; order Diptera; family Culicidae; genus Anopheles; species Anopheles arabiensis. Next base: position 27,687,055 of record NC_053518.1, read on the forward strand.
AGACGGAGCAACCAGCATCTCGGACCATTTCCCGCTGGGTGATCGCGAAATGTTTACATTTGCTAACACTACTTTTTTGTTTCGTTTGTTTGTTTGTTTGCGCACCCGACAGGTCAGAAGAAATTCGACGAATTGCGTAAACAGTGCATGCGGTTCGGGCTCGAGGTGGCCACCGTAGCGATGCGCGATCGGTTCTCCCTAATGCCAGTACAAGCGGTAGGTGTAACATCATCAGAGCGCAATCGATACAATGCGCATTGCACAACACGCTAATTGGATGTAAACGCCACTCTTTCTTTCTTCTCTCTCTCTCTCTTCCCTATATTTGCAGATTCGTCAAAACGCCAAAAAGCTAGAAAGCATCGGAGAGTACATCATTAAAGATATTATGGATCCGATCATACTGCAGCCAGCCTCGCTGGATCTAGTGACGCTTAAGAAGCGCGAATCGGACCTAGGATTTCTGATCATGCGAAACTTCCATGGTGTGCACCGGTAAGTTAGCCTTGCGATTACCGGCTTTCCTCCTTTTGCTATCGCACAAAAGAAGCCAAACTGCAGTGGCGATCAGTGCTGGAATATGTCACTGTCAATGTCATAAAACAATCTGACTGAAACAAAATCCATGTCAGCGTCACATACTCAATTGTGATCATCAGAGGTGATATTCAAAACGATTGGTGTGACCAATGCATGCTTCATGACATGTTTGCGACCATCGCTTGGTCAGTCACTTTGTCATGACTTTTTTTTTACTGTGATCAGAGGCGAGATTCAAACAGTTGGTGCGTCCATCACATGCTTGGAGACACTTGTGTGCAACCAACTCTTGATCAGTCACTTGGTTACGACATTTTCAACCGGTGATTATCACGATAGTCATGAGAGATATGCGGTGCTTACGAGTGGCTCCAAAAAACAAAATGAGCATGTTTTCTCGCCTTGTTTGACCCGACAGACAATCAAAAAGGATAGAGCGAGAAATCATGCTCATTTTGCTTTGCTTGGGACCACACGCCAAGTATATTCCAAAAATCTCGTAATTATCACCAACAGAAAATGTCGTGACCAAGTGAGTGACCAAGAGTTGGGTGCTAAACAAAATGTCACCAAGCATGTGATTGATCCACCAACTGTTTGAGTCTCACCTCTGATCATCTCAGTTGTTTGCGTGAGCTGATTTGAGCTTCGTTTCAGTCACATGTGTGTTTTGGTGACTGAAACAGTGGCATTTGGCAGCACTGTTCATAGCTAGAAATAAAATTATTATGTTTGCTCCGGCATTAAGCTCAGCTTGTCAGTCAGAGTATCGCGTTGGACTCAAGCTCTCACATGTCGCGTTCGGCATGTCATGACGCACTTTCATTGAGTATCAGCAATGAACATCAAGCCACCACAGATATGTTCATCGTTTTCGTTGGTACACATCTCGTGATGCTCATGACATTTTGCAGCACTGATGGCGATAATTAGAAATGCATCCAAAGCTTCCCTAGTGTGCTCAAGCCCCCCTGCGGGTTATTTGCCCCCTTTGATGAAGGTTATTTTGACATCAGTTGAAAACAATGAACACAGCAGCTAACAAACTACTGTGATTCTTTCTTTCTAATTATCGCCCACAAAAAGGAACACAGGAGGAAAAAAACACATTCTTTGCTAATAACACTTTTGGTTTTCTTGTCTCCATTTCCTTTCGTTCCATATGTTTTTTTTTCCATGTCCTTTCAACAACACAACCGGCGACACACGGACGGCGGCAACGGCAACTCGGAACGAACAGCATTACCGAAATAAAGTTCAACTCACCCGCCCACAACTCCGGCAAGGTCGAGGAGGGCGATGAGATAGTGCAGATCAACTACCAGACCGTGGTCGGCTGGGAGTACAAAAAGGTCGTGCAGCAGCTTCAGGAATCACCGCCAGGTAATAACGAGAGAGAGAGGGAGAGCGAAGGATCCCAGGACTTTTTTTCTGTGTGTGTTCTTTGCTGTTGGTTTTCCCCTGCCTTTCTACTCGAGCCGCTTTGCTGCTGTCCCTTTCCTTTGTCTGCTTTTCCGATCTCATCCCGTTCAGCGCGGCTCGAGGTATTTATATTTATTATATCCTTGTCGGCCGTTGGGCCTGTCCGCACAAACCACACGGGGGCGGCCACTACGGAGGCGTTCGATCATGCAGCAATCGATCGCCCAAATGAGCGGCGGCAGGCAAAAGCAAAAGCAAAAACAGGCAGTAAGAGGATCGGAAAGAGGATTAAGCCACTCACAAGGGGATAATTATTGCATATTTTTCGTTGCTACAAACACTCTACACACAACGATTTTCCCTTTTTGCTGATGCCGTTGATGCGTGTGTGTGTTGTTACAATAATCGTTTCCCATGTTTCCCCCCGTTTTTTCCTACAGATGTCCTCTTGACGCTTAAAAAACGACCCAAGCACATGAAAATCTACGGCCAGATCTACATCAAACCGTACCGGCTGCCGAGCAAGAAACGGTCGCTGCCGTACCGGTGGGGTGAAAGTTTGCCCAGCCCGCGGGCCATGGACACGTTCGCGCTGCAGGACTTTACGCTGCCGCTCGAGCGCGTCCCGGAAAAGCACGTCCCGTCCGACAGCGAATCGGAGGGCAGCGACATCCTGACGGTGACGGACGCGAAGGAAGCGGAAAAGGAGATCCGCCTGTACCTGCCGAAACCGCGGGCGGTGCTGCAGCGGCGGCACACGCTGTCCAGCTTCAAGGATCTGGTCGGCGTGTCCTCCTGGCACGAGCCGCAGGGCGGCAAACCGTTGCCGTCGAGCGATCTGCAGAGCTTGCGCGATAAATCGGTATCGTTCGGGTTTGGGCTGGAGATGGCACCCCGACCGACGACCACCTGTCTCGGGCTGGGCAGCGGTGGTGCCGAGGGGACGGGAGCGAACCACGGAGCGGTGCCGGCCAAGTGTAGCAGCTTCGGGGGGCTGCAAAGCTCCCTGCCGGACATTGTGCCGCAGGAGACGGAAGCGGTGGCGCCACCGCCGAACGATCTTTCGATCGTGGGTGCTAGGCCGGGAAGTGGTGGTAGCATCGAGCATGGGGGAGACAGTGAGGCGTACAAGGCGGGCGTCTCGAAGGTGGTGCGGTTTGAGTCGAGCACCAAGGCCGACCAGTGCCATGTGGATACGCAGTACACGTGCCAGGTGGACAGCACGGTGCTAGAAACTTTCGAGCCGATACCGTACGTCGACGAGGATCTGCCGGCGACGGTCGTGCAGCCGCCACCGACGGTGACGGAGCGGGTGAAGCGGTTCGAATCATTTGCATCCCGCACAACAACGACAGCGGTGGCGGCAGCAACGGTCGTTTCCGTTAATGGTCAGCATGGTGCAAGGTAAGAAAGGTTGTGCAATACAGCTATGATATTCAATTAAATATCCGTCTTTTCTTGTTGTTTTCCACCTATTAGCGACAACTCTAGCACGTCTGGCAGTGTCCCGGGACAGACAGGATCAGGAACGGGATCAAAACCAATTCCCATGCAACGGCACCTCGCAAAAGAGCCGGAAGTCGCCGAAGCCATCAACACCGTCGTCGTTAACAGGGAAATGGTCAAGCGAGGGCGGTTGGACAAAAGCTACAGCACGCCCGCCTACGACGACGAGCATTCCGACGTTCCACCGGCGATCGAGCCACGCAAAGAGCATCTGCTCAAGGCACCGCCAGTGCCGCCGCCACGCCCAAAGCGTTCGCTCGACCCGGAAAAGCCCCCTGCAACACCGGCACCCGCGTCACAGCTTCCCGAACCGACCGCCGCCGCCGGGTTCGTCTCCTCCCTCAGCAACGCGCTCGACAGCCGCGAAGACAGCCCGAACAAATCCAAGCTAGCGAACGTGATCGACCTAAAACAAAACCGCACCCAGCCACCACTTCCCGCACCGGCAGTAACGCCACCGAAACCGGCCGAACGGACGGCAGTCCCGCCCGTGCCTGCCGCGCGACCGGACGCGAAACCGGCCGCCATCACGCCTCCCTCGAGCGAGCCCCCGACATCATCCCCAACGTCGTCGGCTACCGTGCCGAGCATCGTACCGCCGACGGACACCAGCACGGAGCTGCTAACACCCAACAAAACGAAGAGCCTGACGCTGAAGAAGAAAAACTCGCTCCTGTCGAAGCGACGCAACGTGTCGCTGAAAACGCTGTGCGTCAGCGACATCCAGGGCCACCTGTACCGGCGCACCAAGGACCGGAGCGGCATGTCGTACTGGGCCAAGCACTACTTCGTGCTGATTGAGACGACACTGTACGGCTTTCGCAGCAAGCAGTCGCCGAAAGCGAACAGCATGATCTTTCTGTCCGGCTTTACGATTTCGCTCGCCAAGGAGGTCCATTCCCGGCCGCACGCCTTCAAGGTGTACCATCCGCACAAAACGTTCTACTTTGCCGCCGAAACGCAGGACGCACTGGTGCAGTGGATGGAGTACATTAAGCAGGCCACGCTGAAGGGCGCCAGTACGGTGGTAGCGGGCGGCAGTACCGGTGGGGGCAGCTCATCGGCCGACCATCATCATAACGCCCGGGAGCTTTATTCCGAAACGGACAGCTCGGACGACGAGATCGGCATTATGGACAGCACGCAGAGTCTGCTCTGCACCCCTTCGCCCCAGCTGTCCGGTGCGGGTGGTGGCAGCGGGTCCCACGGGGGCTCCGACACCACACCGACCACTTCCGCGTCCAAGCACGACCACCGGTACCACCTAAACTTTGGTTCGCTGAAAAAGCTAACCAAGCTCGGCTCGAGCGATGCAGGCCACCACGGGTCTTCTTCTGCTGCTTCCGCTGCTGCTGCTTCAGCTGCTGCTTCATCTACCGCCAGCGGCGGCAGCGGTACGACCAGCGAGGGAAGCAAATTCTTCAGCTTCTTCTCCTCCCACCGCAGCGTGGAGAAAAGCAACTCGAGCGAGGTACCGGTCCCGACGTCCAAGTTCAAGAGCTACCGTAAGGTGCCGGGTTCCGCCGGCGGGCTCCAGATCGGGACGGCCTCCGTGCCGCCGGAAACCGTGTCCACCGTAGTGAACGGCGTGACTATCCGACACTTCAAGGGCGGAAGCTTCACCGGCAGCACCGTGTCGCTGCTGACCGCGCTCGAGCCGGGCGAGCTGGAATCGGTGCTGGCGGGGTACGATCAAAGCTTGGAACCGCCCACGCCACCGCCCCTGCCGCCACCGCCCGTACCGCCGGTAAAGTTTCGGCTGCAGGGCCCGCCGACCATCATCGAGGCGGCCAAGCGGCTGAAGCGCACGCGCAAACGCATCTCGCCGTACAACTACATCCACGCGTCCAACCCGAACCTGGTCGAGTTCGACTTCCAAACGTCCAAAGCGATGGACTTTTCCGTGCCAAAGATACACGCCGGCAGCACGTGGGACAATGGGGCGCACACGCACGGCGGCAACCTGCAGTCGATGATCACGCTCAAGGATCTGATGCTGCAGAAGCAGGCGGAGGAGGCGCAGGACATGTACAACAAGCGCGTCTGCCTCGGCGTGGAAAAGCTGGACGATCGTAAGGCGCGGTTGGGTGGTGGTGGCGGCGGGATGAGTGGGGCGGAACAGTTTGCGTCGGGTCCAGGTGGTCCGGCTGGGGCGGGGCCACCACCGCAGCCCGCCATCCCGGAGGAGGTGAACAAGATACAGCGCCGGCGGCTGCCGAACACGCCCGACTACGCGCAAAGCTTCAAGCTGGACGATGCGGACATACTGTACACGCGCAGCAAGGAGGGCCAGAAGCTGCGCGACTTTGGCTACGAGATGATCTCCGGCGACGATCCGTTCGATCAGCGAAACAAGCCGATCCGCTCGACCGTCGGTGGTTCGACCGGCGCGTCGGTGCTGTCGTCTTCGGTGGCGGCGGGAGCGAACGGGAGTGGCGGTGGTAATGGAAACAATGGAACACATGCGAACGGAACGAGCACTGGTGGCGGTGGTGGTGGTTCGATAAAAAAGAAAACTTTCAACTGGATCAATTCCGAGCGTAAGGGTTCGAGTGCAGGCGACACGACGATCCACGATGGCGCCGCTGCTGGTGGTTCCTATCCGATCGGGTCCGCATCCAGCTCGTCGTCACTGTTCGCTGCACCGTCGGAGCATCATCGAACGGGAGGCGGTGGGCTGGTAGCCTCCCTCTCGCTGCGGGACAGCTTCAAGCGCAGCAAAAACAAAGCCGTCATCGCGCGGTTTGACAACATTAAGGCTAGCAGCGAGAAGCTGTTCCAGTTCAAGCAGTCCAGCGGGGCGGGCGGAAGCAGCGGCAGCAACAACAACAACGACAAGGAATCGCTCAAAACGAAGCAGCTCGACAAGCCGGCCGCACCGGGCAGTGCGGTGAACGTGAATCTGAAGCACCAAGCAGCGGCAGCCAGCATCAGCGTTGGTGCGCTGGGCGGGAAGAAGAACAGCAACGAGCTGAATGCAACGCTGGACAAACACATCGCACTGCTGTTCCAGCAGCAGCAGCAACCGGCGGCGGCTCCAGGAGCAGCGGCTGGTAAAGTTGTTGCCGCTTCGCACAGCGCATTAATCAAAAAGTCGAACACGTGCAACAGCTCGTCGGATTTTAAGGAAAACTCGGCCAAGCTGCAAAACATGCGCAAAAACTCGGCCCCCGAGCGTGGCGCAGCGGGTGGCGGAAGCGGTAGCAATGGTGGTACGTCCTACTTTACGAAGCTTAGCTTTGGGTCGACCAAAACGCCCAAGGAAAAGAAGCTGCTCGGTTCGCCCGGGCTGCATCGAGCGATATTTGGGAAGAACCATCACCACCAGGGAAGCGACAGTCAGCCGACGGTGATCGATCACGAGGTGTTTTCACCGATATCCTACACTAAGGTAAGCTGCTGCCGCTTGGGAGCAATTGGATACAATCCAACATGCTGTTTATTAATGGGATTTATCCTATGTTTTAGGCACCAGCCGCTCTACCTACGGACGCTGGTGGTTCATCGTCGTCGAGCACTGCCGCAACAACACCAACCGGTACGGGGCCACCGGCCGTCGCGACTCCCGGCTCCTCCGCAGCGGTGCTAATACCGAGCTTCGGGCCTAATTTCCCTCCCGTCCCGCGCAGCTCGCCGGACTACCCGAACATGGAGTATCCGCCCGTGTTTGAGCCGGAAATGTACTCGCTGAGCGATCCGAACGCGAGTCTGACGTTGCTAAAGCGTCGCCAAAATCATCACCATCAGCCTCATTCGCATCATCCCCATCATCAACATCATCATCAGAAATGACGACATGGAAAACGGCTCGCTACGGTACGGGAGCATGAAACCGGATGAGCGCATATGTCCGGTTATTGGTGCTGGTTTTAGGACAGGTTGAGGAAAGGTTGTTGAGCGCGAAACGACTCTAAAAAGGGATGTGTAAGAGTTTAATTTTATTAAGATTGTAGTTGCGTAGAATAGTTTAAACAATTCTGCCATTTCTGTTGGTTCGAAACCAAAACCACACAAAAAAACGGTGCCGGTACGCCATTCGGATCAGCGCGGACGTCGTCTCTCCCCAGCACGGGTTGGGCAGTACGCGTGCGGTGGATGGTTCGCCCGTTGATTTAGGATTTCCCCGTAGCGCACAAACGCACACACACATACACAACAAGGCAAGGCCATTACGAAACGAACAAATATTTAAGCAACATTGATATTGTACGATAACATGATAGAGCAGAGCGGGCGGATGAAGGAAGTAAGGTATAGTTTTGTGTAAAGTCGATCGGAGCGAAAAGGGCGAAGGAAAAAGGTGAACAGGAATAGTAACAAAACAACAAACAATATTGTTCAAATGTGATTTTAGAACCTTATATGTGTAGGAATAATTTCGATGTTGATGCATAGCTATTCTATGGTGTCTCTAGAGACAGTCGCGCTTCCACCGCAGTGTCGTGTGCATGGGGCACACGTGCGCGTATGGCGCACACGCGGAAGCGGTTGTCCTTTATTTAAACAAAAACAACGCTAGTGGTGCACAACTGCACCAGCTCGTGCTCTACTAACTTATGAAGAAGCATCCATCGTTCTTATGGTTACAATTAGACTCAATTTTGTAGAAAAACAATGTGAAAGCTGTGGATAGAAAGTGAGCGATGTAGTAACGTGTGTAGTAATATTTAACAGAAAGCTGTGTGTTTTTTTTTTGGAGATTGGTTTTAGAAAGGAACAGAAATAATAACACCAAAAGTTAAAATTGTTTGCAAAATCGGCTCACACACGCACCACACCCATGCTGTTTGTTAGGGTGTATGGTTTACAACAGAAGGCAATTACACCAGATGAAACAATTCTGCAATGTATCGTAAACACACGCACATTCCTATGCTGTTTGCAGATTGATGTGAGTATGCATATAACCTGTTAAAGTGTACCAATATACCACTAGTTCCTCCCTCACAGGCCAACTTGGATTTGCTAGTATTGATTATAGTAGTTGTGAATGTAGACAAAAACACGCCGCTAATTCCTGTGCGCTTGTTTCTCGCAGTGCATTTGGTTAGCGCCGGGGTTTCTTGCACTAAACACCGGGGACACACATAATAAATAGTGCCTTACGATTAAGAATAATACCAAGCATATTAATAATCATTCTTTTCATCCGATTATCGTTCTGCGTTTGTCAAAATAATTCTTGTTCTGGTTCTTTTGATAAACGTTTCATCAGTGCTCAATACCTGCCCAACGAGCAGAGCACGGGAGCAAAACTAATTTAAATTAGTTTCTGACTTCCGGAATACTGCAGCTCTTGCAATGGCTGTTGAATTTGAATCATAAGTCTGTTGCATTCAAACTTTGACCACTTGCGGTTTCTTCCCTTTCCCTGTGTGAGGTTTTAAAATGCAAAGAAAAACCTATAAAAGTGTGTGTGATTTATGACTCTTTTACTATTGAAACTCGATATCTGCAACGTTTTATCAGTTAATATGTTACAATTACAAATAGTTGATGAAATGGTGTTAAAAATCATCCGAAATAATCACCCAGAACTGTTCTACCACCTGTTCAGTTTCGTACAGCTCATGGTCGATGGTCAATCCGAACCATCCGGCTGAAAATCTCACATTCCATGAAATCGATATCAAGCAAATATGTAAACCACCCAAGCGATCGAATAAATAAACGTTTGCCGTTTTGTTTTGTATGGAAAATTGGTCAAAACCCCTAAAAAACTATCATTAATTTCAGATCATTTCTGTTATACAAGTATCGCACCCGCCTTCTATAAACATCGCCGACAAGCTGTCAAAGCGACGGCGCACACACACCTTCGCTCTCCATACACCTTGTTCCAGCGTACGAGGGGAGAGCGAAGCAGCAGCAGCAGAAGAAAAAAACTCGCATAGCAAATTTCAATCCGCGCTGGGAAGGAGGAGACTTTTCTTTCGGGTCGGTCGGGTCTTAATTTTCACAATGTTCTCTCTGCACCGCCCAGCAGCAGCATAGTGTTGATAGCAGGTGTGTGCGTGTGTGTTCCTAGTGCGAACCGTGGTGGTTCTGTACAAGTGGTCCCTGCCGTGCGTGAATTATATTCCTCGGATCGAACTAGCGCGTTTGTGTGTGTGTGTGTATGTGTGTGTGTGTATTTATTGTGGTTTTATCCCCGCGGAGTTAGGAAAAAGTCTGACACGACAGCCGCTCCCGTGCCGTGCGGTGGGACTGTGGGGGGGTGTTCTCGGAATTCGGTGCAGTTTCACTGTTCGTGACGGGGCTGGGTCATCGATCAGCTTCCGACCATCCAGTGGCTGGCGCGTTGTGATCGAAGGTTTCGGATTCTGCGAGCGGCGGGGTCTGTGCGGTGCGTGTAACATTCCGCGTGTGTGTGTGTGTGTCCGGGTTTGATAACCATAGAAAGCTTCCGCCCCGTTTTTTTCTTTCGTTGGTCGATGGAGATGGAAAGAAATTGACCATGTGTGTGTGTGTGTGTGCGTGTGTGTGCATGACAATCGGCGCTGTGCTGTGTGCGTCCGCACAATGTCAAGCATAACACACATATCCATCCCGTCGTGCAGTGATTGTGAAAAAGAAACACCCTACCCTCGTATATCCTCCCTTTTTGGGCAAATGGGCAAAGTGCTATCACAATTAGCCAAATTCGCCACTCGACTACACACAACCCCACCCGATTATTGCTCCGTTGCTTCGCCGTGTCTGTATGTTGCTGGCTGCTGCTGCTGTGGCGATCTCTCGCCGTCGTGATTCATTCCATCACTGTGTATGTGTGTGTGTGTGTATAATGCGTGACTTCAGTAGGACAGCATTGGAGGAGTAGAAGGGAGGGGACAGCATCAGCACCAGCAAAAGCGAATCGAGGCCAGCATAATTTGCAACCTGTGCCCGTCACTGTCACTGTCTGTCGTCACACGCTCTCTGGACTTCTGAATGGTAATCGGCACTGGACTCTGACGACTGCACGAGTCAGCGATGCTGCGCCCGCTCACGCGTTCCTATAATGGAAAAAGGGGGAAATTCCCACAATTGAAAGGGAGGAAAAGCGCGTAAGGCGTGTCTCATAACGCCCCAACAGCCGCACTGTCCGTCCAAACACCAGTCCAAGCAGTTTTGCGAGTGCACTTGTCTCTGTTGCCCACCCAACAGTGTGCATATGTGTGTGTGTCTATGTTCCACACGTCGTCCTCTTGTCGCCGCGTTTCATGTAACGCGCACACAATCACACACACACATGCACAGAGGCGTTTGCAAGCGGCAGGTGAAGGTGGAAAATATCGAGCGGAAAACTTATTGATTTCCCTTACGAGAGTGTGTTTTTTACGCAAGGCGGTGGTGGTGGTTGGTCACTGTTCGTTCAGAGGGGAAGGGAGGAAAAGCGGAGGAGAACAGGGTTTATGTGTGTCTGTGTTTCTGTGCATGGTACACTCCCAACTAATTCGCATAAGAAACCAGCCAAGGTTTCGGAAAGGAAAATGTACAAAACGTAACAGCGTAACAGCAACAGCAGAAAACATTAGATGTGTTAGTTTTCGCTTTTCCGGCAACGTGAGTGTGTGGGTGGGTGTGTGTGTGTTGAAAGAAAGCCTTTTGTGGGCCGGCCACTGATAAAAAACCCCCCCTCCCAGTGTACCGGTTGTTGTGTGGTCACGGCTTGTGCGAGGAAAAGCGCAGGAAACTACTGATGCGTGCAGGAAAATCGTCTCCAGTGCGGCGCGGTTGGTCGATGCAAAAACCTCACCCGCCCCACAACCGATCGAAGCAGGCTGAAAGTTACGCGAAGACACTGTACAGTGTGCATTCCTTCGAACTTGAGGCCCTATTCGGTGGGAAATCAATCCACCGATTTTCTCACCCTGAAACAGGAACCGGGAAATGGGAAACACTCGACACCTGTCATCGGGCCCATCTGTAGGGGATTTTTCGATTTGTTCTAATGGATGGGAAGGAGCAGGAAGGGAACTGAAGTGCCCTGTTGTTGTGGCAATGTTCGATGTTTTCCAAAATGACCTTGTGCTGAGGCGCTCGGTTTAAAAATACACTAGCCAGTTTGTTGGATTTTATTTTTAAACCCATTGGTGCAGATCAGCCAAAGATTGATAATGACTTATTTATTTGCTATGTGAAAATATCTAACGGGCAACATTTTGCATTTTTCTTTTTTACAGCGTGTGGTACTAATAGTGTGCGTGAGCGTGTGTATGTGTGTGCGTAGTGTACAGCATATGCGTTGTGTAAAGTTAGCATAAAAGCGAAGAATACACTAAAGTTGGTAGCAGAATTAGGCATTAGTAGGCATTCACTTCAGGCCAGTGTGTGTGTGTGTGTGCGTGTGAAAGAGTGTATTAGTGGCAAAGGAAAATTGATCCGCTACGAGTGGCAATAGTCCACACGTGATCAATCGTGTCCGTAGGATAGCACACACCCTTTGCATTTCCGTGCACGTGTAACCAGGGGCAACGCGCACAATATCGCGTCTCCCAGAAGCCCAGCAGGCGGTCCGGTTCGGTGTCGTAATGTGGCGCGGTTGTGCAGTTCAGTGATTTCAGTGTGTGCTGTTTGAAAAGAGTGATAGCATTTTGCACGCAAAAATAACAACCCAAGATCAAATCATCGTCGCACCTGCTCTGCTTTAAGGGGAAGCTGGCGCTTCCGGTTCTGAAGTACGGAGGTGTTAGCGTAGAACGGGTGTAAGAAAGCGCGGGCGTACGAAGGCGCACCACCAAAGAGAGAGGGCAGAGGACACCCTTTTCCGGAGTGCGCAAGTAAGGGGCAGCAGCAAAGACAGGGCGCGATGGCTTCCGGGGATACGGCCGCCATCGATACGATCGATGTCGAGTCGGCCCTCTCAACGAAAAATTCCGAGTTCACCGCCAGCAGCAAAGATCAGCCACTGGAGCTAGACGAATATGGTAAGCACCGGCGTTGCGCGCCAGACTGTTCTTAAGTCCGATCTCTGTGTGTGTGTTACCTAACTGATTTTCTATTCCCTTGTCTCTCTTTGCAGGAAAATTCATTAAGGACACGCCGGGAAAATTCATCATGGCTGATGGGGTAGGTTTTGAGGTCCTTTACTGTGTAGAGCGATAAGAACACTGATAGGAGCAATCATGAATGTATTCATTTTGTTAAAGAGTAGGGTAAATGTACCAATAGTGGTGCAATTTGTAGTGGTACCGATGTGTTTTAATGGATTTAAAGTGTCAGGAAGGATAATTTCTGAATATTTTAACACATAGCAATTGGAATATGTTTTATCTACGCAATCACAACCATTTTTATCATGAAATACATCAAATTTACGAAAAAATACATATTTTTGTGACTGCTTCGTTGTACCTATAATGGTGGTATGGTTCCTATAGTCGTCGTATTGTGTTCCTATAGTGGTGGTAAACAAAGATGCATCAAAAACGGTGTATAATATCAATAAAACTTAGTTTCGAAGCTGTTTTCGTATAAATAGCAAGGATTACTGCCATAATATAGGTTTCTTGCGTAATTTGATCGTAAAACAATGTATAAATTTAATCAATGAAACTATTGACTAAAGTACTGCATCACACCTGTCATCAACCTACACCCGGAAGAGTGTGCTTGATTTGAAGTCAATTTTTCATTCAGCCATATAAGCGAATTTTGGCCTGTTTTTGGTAAATTACCTACATAAAACTCATTTCTGTTGCTTATTTTAGTGAAAACAGTACGACATGTCAAAAATGTCCTCGACAAAATCTAAAACGACCTGTTTTTATTGATTTTATAACTATAACCACTATAGGAATATGCCTGTTTTGTGTACCTATAATGGCACTATGGTAAAAAACACTCAAAAATGCATAAATATGGTCAAAAGGCACATAATTTTAGTAAAACAATAACATTTCATAACAGTTATGTTGAAAAACTAGTAATTGCGTGGTTATGTGGTCATTTAGAACGTTAACAGAAAAATGAGTTTCGTTATGAAATCCTAAGGATTTTGGAAAAATGTTGACAAATTTCACAAAATAATGGATTTTTCGGTCACTAAGTAACGGAATGGCCCCATTTAACTTTTAAACCCTTTGTAAAAGGCTAAAGAACATTTCACATTAACGTAAATAACTTAATTACTTGTAATTTGCCGTATGAACCGCATTTTAGTGCAATACCACCACTATTGGTACTACCACCACTATAGGTACATTTACCCTATACGGCACAACACCATATCTCCCCTGCGCCTAGTATATGCAAAAATGGTTCGCGTGCTGTCGGCCAACCCCTCTGCTGTACAGACTGTCCGATCACGGGGCAAAAGAACGTGAACAAAAACCGAACCGTGGCACTGGCATTAAGCAAACGGAGCAAAGAAATGGGTCGAGAATGTTGAGCGCGAAGCCCCAAACATCATCGCCACGCTGCTCCCCATTTGGAAGGTTCACCCCGTTTTTTCTGGACCTCTTGCTGCTCCCAGAAAGAGGGTAGAGGAGGAGATTCACTACCGTACCTGCAAAGTCAGCGCCGCCGGTGACCACCATCATATTGATTGACCCATATTTTCTGTTCCTTCCTCTGCGTACATCACTTTCGTTTTCCCTTTTTTTTCCTGTGGGGGGACCTCCTGGTCGCGTTGGCGTGTGGTGGTGGAGGCGTTTCGTTGGAAATGTATACAATCACTGGCAAAGCACGATTTCGATTTCGTTTTGCTGCGACCGGTGCGAAATTTACACGTTTCTCTTTGTCGCGAAGGCAAAATACCCCTGGAGGGGGGAGGATTGGAGGGGTTGGATTGTTGTTTATCGTTTCGGGTTAGTTGCTGCTGCTGCTGCTGATGATGATGATGATGCTGCTACGCCTGATGCATAATTTAGTGCTACTAAATATTTGTGAAGCAATTTGTTGTGCCGCTGGCCGGCCGGCCGTGTGGGGGGGAAGGTTAATGGATCTGGTGTCCTTTTGGCACAAGGATGCACTGCAATTTCATTCAGCATTCTGCATGTGTGCCGGTCATTGTACCCTCCGCCCGACAAGACCTTGTTGTAACCCGTTTGCGCGTGGGAAGACAGCAACATTAACTTACTCCCAATGACATATTCGATTTATCGCAAGGAAAAGGGCATTGGGATCGTTTACTTCTTAAACGGCAAGAACGACATTCGATCGTAGTTGACACAAAGAATTTATGCACAGTTTTGAAGTCACAACAGTTTCGTAGCCGCGTTTGTCACCGCCAAAATGGCAGGAAAGGTCACGCCAGGAGCAGGAATAATTATCATGTTATGCCTGTTACATCATTAGTTGGTTGATCTTTTCACGCAAGCCCCGGATTGGTTTTCGGGGGGCAAGTCGATAACATCGTGTCCTTTGCAATATTGAACCACTTACTTCCCGGGAAGCGACCGTAACAAAAGAAGCTGGTGAAAGCATGTCACCGGAGACCATCCCCACCCTCGGGTTCTGGTTTAATTTAGTGAGTGTATATCGCTATAATTAAACAGATTTGGGACCTGTGTTTTTAGTATTCCCTGCGGGTAGTTTACCAACATCTCCGAGACACGCACGCTGCTGCTGATGGAGGATATTGACCTTTTCCTTTCTTTTTCCTTAAGCTGGATGGAGGTCGAGTCGGCGTAGAAGCTGCTTGCCACGGCACTAATTAGAATTTTTAGCAAACCCACTCCCCCCCCCCCCCAAGCTAGACGTGGGTGCAAAAAACTTTGTTTTCCGTTTGGTGTTTTTTTAGACAACAAACTACTGATCGGTGAATTGGTACTTTGCCCGACAACGACTTTAGTATTCCCTGTGAGGTAGTTTTGAAGTTGTTCGTGTTTTTTTCTTTACTTTGACATGCACAACTTCTTCATGGTCGGTTTTGGGGGGATTTGCGGAAAACATCAGTTGGAAGTAGTGGATGGCTTCAAAATTCATCCAGCTCGATGACTCCCCCGGTTTGCCGTGGGAATCAACTCACGGTTTGCGGTGTGGTTGGTGTGTTCTCAAACAGCAGCCAGCTCGTGGCGCGCTGAAGGTTAAGCGCTGAAGGTTTTGCTCATTTCTTCGAACGAAAAATCAAACGAACCCGCCCCAGGAAGGTTTCGTTTCCACAGAGCCACCCCCCCAAAACAAGCTTTTCCATTTTCGGTCGGGCACTCGCTTTCATTTTCCACGGGTCACACCAGGGTGTTTTGTGGCCCAATGGGAGTAGCGGGTCATGTCACGAACACGCGCGCTGCATCGCTCTATCAAACAGGGAAGCCCGAGCACACTCTGGGCCGGTTTGGCCAAATATCTTCCAAAGCAAACGCCGTTTTATGCCTTTCGGTCAACGTTTGAACGTGCCGCCGCTTGGTTAGGAAGGCGCGCAGTAGCATGATTGAGTGAGAAGGTGGGCTTTGCGTTACGCCTTAGAGCTATTTATGGAATGCTGTGCGAGCCAGTCAGTTCGCGTGAACAATAGTAACCGGAGAGGAGAGGGATGGGAGGAGGGAGCATTAGCCAGGAGGAGGTTATCAGGTCGATGCTACCAGTTGCACGTTCGCGCCAACCAACAACTTCTTCCGAGAGGTTTGGATACATCCATCCAGCAGACAGATCGGGTGAGTATCTTCAGGCAATCTTTAGAAATTGCAACCCGGTCGTGTTTAGATTCTGGAAACTAAATGCCACATCAAAAACAAGGGAGTAGGATCAGTAACGCTGACAGCACTTTGCCGTTGGCCCTAAGACGTTTTATGAGGAATCTATTTACTGTTGTGTTGTGGCTTCTAAATGAAGGTTGATTGTATCTCGCGACGAGCTCTCCTCTGCACACGTCCAACACTGTGCTGGGGAGGTCAATTATTCTGTTACCTAAACACACAGCCCCCCTGTCCCAGACCAACAACCGAATGAACGAAGTCAATGAATTCGTTAGCAAACACGCGCTTTGGTCTATTGCTGCTGACCTTTGCTCAGGATAGGCGCTGACAGATGTTTTGGGAGGTTTTGGTGTTTTCCTTGCATACAGACAACCTGCATTCTTAGACCGTTCCGGTGGTCCCAGACCCCCAGTTGCGCGCATACCGTTCTCGGGTGGGAAGTATTATCTTGACAAAAACCTGCTCCATTCCCTTCACAACATTCTACAAAGAATGTTGATACTGCTGGGAGCGAGGGAGCGAGAGATGTGGAAAGCAATGTTTTCCAACACAAATAACTCAATTCCAAGCCAAGACATTGATATCGTTTTCCCATCGTTTGTGTGAGGAAGACGAGGGGGGGGGCATATGCCGCAATGTGTGCATTATTTCACTGCACTCGCTTTGCTACCTCGCTGAGAAACAAAAACAAAATCGTGAGGAAACACAGCAGCACAATGGCAGTGCGCGAGTGCACCCGGTGAGAACTTCGATGTGGACGAGGTGATAAAATACACTTTGGTGGAAAACAAAATCAAGAGGAAAAGCCGTGTTGCTAAAGCTGAGAAGTAAATTATCATAATAATCGTGTCAAAGTGCATCGAAACAAATAGCTCTTGTGATATCGAACGAGCGCGCGCGCGCTCTCGGAAGGGCAGGAGGAGGGATTGTAGTGGCACAAGAGAGTGCACAACTTTAATTGGAGGAGCGTAACACCTTGAAATAGGAGCGGGTGTAAGGTAGGTTGTGTGTCATCAAGACAGTGCGCGCTGCTTGAATGCAAAAGACTAGTAATTGATTTGATAGCTTAATGGGCACGATTTCATCACCCTCTAATTGATCACGACCGCGTCGGATAGAGGAAGTTTAGCAAAAGGTTGACGCTGACAGCGTGAAGTGGGCTTCGGATAGAAGCATCATTATGATATAGTTAACGGTTAATGATTAACGACGTTCGAAAACAACATTTACATTTAATTGTTATAAAATTAAACGTTTTTTTGTGTACCAAAAATGTCGCATAATACTAAAGTAATGTTCACCAACACATATTTACCTCGATTATTTTCCCTTCAGATGTAGAATTTCTTCAGTTTTTGCTTCGTTGCACTAGCTAGCAGCAACAGTCTGAAGCGTCTGCTTGACCTCTTGAAGAGCTTTAGCTGCAGAAGTGCACTTCCGTGCTCATTAGTGCAAACAGCTTCATCTTCTTGCCCCCTAAAGTGGTGAAGTATGGTCAAAGTGGTGGCTGCATAAAAAGAAATTTCCACTTTTACGAATGTATTTCATACATTTTCTTGCAGGTTGTGTAGGTTTTATGTGCAGCGGGTTCCATTGCCATCGGTCTGATTTCACCACAAATGACGAGGTGATGGCGTTAAAGCATCTGCAAGAGCACTAAGGGCCGTCCCTTTGTATAGTGTGCACTGTATATATGATACATACCCTCCATATTGTTATACCCAACAGCACATCATTACCACGGTTTGAAACAAAAGATTCGGAAACCCCTAAAACCATAAAACATACTTGTTTTACTATCTGCCTCGCTCAATTTATGTACCCTTTCCCCGTGCATAGAGAGGGAGAAATTCACTGCTTTCTCACTTGTTTCATTGCTACTTTCCAAACAGCCAAAGATTTACACGTAAAAAGGCACAGAAAGAGGAGGGCAAATATTTGCCTACCGTGCTCGGTGCTCTGTTGTCTCTGGCATTCTTTTTTAATCCTTTTTTGCACTTTGGAAGAAAGTAAACGCGGCCCAGGGTCTTTGTAAATCCTCTCGAGTGTGGCATAGACTTGCACAATACAACAACGAAAGTGTGTGTGTGTATGACAGATAAAATCAAGATCATCTTCCCTTCATCACCATCATACCGGTTGTACTCTCTGTCGCGGCCGAAAGAAACTGTGCAAGATTTATTGGGAACCTTTTTCCTATCCTCCTCCAGCACACGAAAAGGGGTACGGGGTTTTTTGGGACAATATTTGCAAAATGAGCAATTTTGCGACTACTACAGCCACCCCTTTTTGCGCTGTTAGGATGCTCTACATCCCATGGAGAAAGGGGTAAGGATGAGTTGGAATTTTGGCGTTATTAAATTATTCAGAATCGCCCATCGGGGGGCGTCTTTGCCATTTGTGCGCTTTGTGTTTTCGTAAAGTCCATAATGCATATTTTGGGAACTTTATTTGGTGTTGAGACTCCTCAGACTCCACCAGTCTCCTTCCAGAACTTGTGGTACATTTCTAATTCATTTTAATGCTATACGATGATAATTATCTCAATTGAGTGTACAAAAAAATCCCCAATATTGTTTGTTGTCGTGTTAAGCAACTCCCCGGAGCATGGGAATTTCAGCGAACATAAACACTGGTTGGGAAGTTTTCGAATAAAAAAGCACCTCCTTTCGTACGCGTCACTCAAAAACGTTGTTCTACGCGTGTGTGCATTGTGGATTGCGTAGATTGTCGAAATTGCTTAGCAGAGAGTGAAAAAAAGCAGGACAACAACTGTAAAGACCACTGCAAATTGTGCACATATAAACCACGATAAAAAAGATAGCCGCGGGTGC
Organism: Anopheles arabiensis; assembly: GCF_016920715.1. Lineage (NCBI taxonomy): Eukaryota > Metazoa > Arthropoda > Insecta > Diptera > Culicidae > Anopheles > Anopheles arabiensis. The sequence continues at coordinate 27,705,977 of NC_053518.1, forward strand.
GATAATGATGCGGGCATGTCCGCTAAAGTATAGCCGAAATTGCCGACCGTCTCGTATAGCTCGCGAGAGCGATGGAGTTTGTCGGTGGTAATAAAAGGTTTTAAGAGCCGAGGTGACTGTTTTTTTTTTTTGGCCGTCCAGTAAAGTTCCATGACTTTTCGTTAACGCTTGCCATCAATTTGTAAGTGTCTGACGAGGTTGTTTTTGACGGTAGGATTGTGCCAAGGACAATATGTAGTTTACGTCCGTCCGGCCTGTCGCATCTCCTGTATTGAAACATGTGGCATGTGAACATGACGAGTAGCAAAGCAAAAACATTCGCAAAATATTCGTCCTCGTAAGATAAGCAACACACGACCTTCCTCCCCAGTTTGGTTTGTGTGTGATACCGATAGCTTTTCATCACATGACATAATCTCGTTTGTTGAGTTTTTCTGAACATATTCTGTGCTCGCAGCGAGCGAAACGAAATTGCTCCAGTTCGTGTGTTCTAGAAATTGCTTTTTTTATTCACACAGCCACACAAACGCTGCTCAGTGTCCTAGAAACTTTGCAACTTGCAATCAATCCCTGTCGACCGACCGCTGGTCCCCACTACACAGTGCTTCCCGAACAGCTGCTCCCTAATCAGCAAACAACATTCCGTCGTTGGTACACTGTTCCTCCGCGCTTATTGCGAGGAAGTTTTGATAAAGCCATATATATATTGGAGCACAGATTGTTGCTGTAGGGTGTCTAGAGCAATACGAATGAGTTGGGCCGGTGTGAGCTGGTCCCGGTACCGACTAGGGGGCGGTAGATGCTTTGAATGGGTGCGTGATTTTCGCAAATCCAACTAACCCACAAACACTCACATGGTTTGTAATACACTTTGGAGTTGGTTTGTATGTGTGGCCCTAGTGGTTGTTGTTGTTTTACGCCCACGATAGCGGGCAGCTGGTAGTGATAACGGGGTAGTAGTTTGATTACTGGATGCAAAGGAATGTCGGGGTATACTTGGCCGATCGGGTACGATGACGCATGTGAGTTTAGAAGCAAAAGTTCTCGAATCTATTTGAAAGGTTTTTGTTTTATCAAAAGTTGTGTTAATTGTGATGATTTTATAAACTTATGACTCATGACAGTTCGTCCAACATTGAATATTGAATCGAGTACAACAAGTGTTTCGATTACATTTCAATTAAAAGCCAAAGTCAAATCAAAATCTATGACATTGGACTGTCACAATATTCTTCATTCTGTTTGTCTACCAGAACTACTCCGCATATGAAAGCGTAGTACCAGTTGTAAGCGGCTGTCAAGTCGTCAGCCCGGTGGTCTCATGGATAAGTCAAACGACACGTCTTTCGTGTCTCATGGTATGATACGTATCGAATCTCATTTCGATTGGCGGTAATGCTATGCAGTATCAAACGATTAAAATGAAGGAATTATAGTAGTAGGTAGTGTGTCCTTGTTAGAATCTAAGTCAAAGTTCTTCAGTGTTGTGAGGTACTGTTTAGATCTTTTCAAGTAGGTTTTTGGTAATCTGTGTACGCTCTAAGCGCTTTTTACGAAACAGTTATTTACTCAATACATCTCCTTCATGGTGCCAATGTGGTCAAAAGGGTTATCGCCTCAACAAAGTGCGAATAACCATAACCAACTCCACCACCACCGCCACCACCGTGCTTATTTTCTATTAAACATTCCCCTGCTGCTACAGCTCTGCTTAATCTAAGACACAGGCAGCTCCAAAGACCTTTGAAACAACAGCTCGCTCTTTACGCAAAATGCGCGATGTGTGCGATGTGTCACGTTTTAATTCCTGTTCTTCATTATTCACAATTACGTACCCGCTTCCCGTTATCAAAACAGTACCCAATAACCTAAAAGCGGACGATGGATGATGTGCCTTCGAAAAGGGTTATTACGTAGTCGTAGTCGCCGCCGTGTATTATCACTGTGCCGTGCACTTGGCGGCTGGTTCGTATCACCGAGGCCCCCCCCCCCCCACCGTGTCGGTGTCGAATGGGCGCGTTCCATTGCCGTGATTGAATAACGGACCCGGGGTGTCTCCAGTCCGTCCAGAGCACGGCGGTTATCATCATCGTCGTCGTTCGAGACGGTTCCTTCTCAAGCAGCAGCAACAACAACAACAAAGGGCCTACCCGAGCGGTCAGATATGGATATGATATTCTCAATCTGTCCACGCATGATTCGGTTTGATCCGGTTACGCCGAGACGCTGTGGTAGCGCGTAGCAATGCACACAGAGCCAGCGTCCGGTAAAGATCACAGCCGAGAAAAACGATACTGAGGGGGGAAGCGTTTCAATTGGCGTATGTACTCCTGCGGCAAACGCGGTCACGGCAGAATGAAGCCATTTTATTCTGTTATTTAGTTTATTACAGCATCAAAAATAGAATCGCCCCAACAACTGGCCGCGCTAAAACAATGACCCATCCCGTCCCTCGGTAATGCGTTGCTAGTAATTCGCAAAGCTTTCGCGGCCAATTAAAAAAACGGTTGCTTATCCCGTACGCATGCTCCCGTGTACGGGTCAGTAGGCATTTTCGTGTGTTGTTTCTCTTCTTGCTTTCAAAGCTTCCATAATGAGTTTGCATTGGCGAAACACTTTGCGCAGTTTCTTCTCCCAGTTTTAAAGCCAAAATCACCGACGGGGCTTCGTTCGTTCTCTTCCCTTTCGCACATCGAAAAATAATATTATTGCTATGACCGGCACAGCAGGTCTCCCCGCGCCCTCCCCATTGCGCGTGATTGCAGCTCAGAACGGTACGGAACTGGGCACGGCCTGCCTTGCCCGGTGGTATTGTAACGGTAGCTTCTCGCGGTCGCTGTTCCGGATAGCTGCTGTCAGTCAGATTCTGTTCCATTCTTGTGGTTCCGCTTCGGGACCGGGGTTCGTGCTGCTTGTTTCTGCTTCTTCCGCCACATCCGCCATTCCGTGGTGGTTTCGAGTTTGGGCAAGCTTTTCACCGTTCTGTAAAGCGTTTGCTTGTTTGCCACAGCCAAAGCCAATGGCTCGGTGTGAGTGTGTGTATGTGTGTTCTAGCGACTGCTTTGCATTGCGAATGGAATCTTGTGATGGCTGGATAAGAAACGTTAGCCGAGATATACCAGCCAGAGCTCGTCCGGTTCAATCGCCTTCTCGGTTGAGAGAGTGCACCGAATATGTTTTGAGCATTTGAGGGATAGAACAAATTAAATAGATTACGTCAGGCGAGGACGGTACGGGCGGAATAGAAATCAGAACACTCTGTACGGTGCTCTGTGCCATGCGCCGGGGTTTTGCTCCTGTCAAATGTAGTCACGTTTGTTTGAACGAGAAATGGATTTTTTTGCTTCGCTCCGTTCGATGTCCTTTTGAAGTTTCTCACATCGGCGTTTGACGTAAATGGTAACGGTTGGTTAAACCGTGCGATGATTTGGAGTGGAAAAAATGTCCCATCTCCCACCCTTCGTCGTCGGGACGCCTTTTGCGTTCGTTGGAAAGAGTTCTTTGAAGTGTCGGTTTCGTCTAAGCTTTAAAGTATTACCGGCTTTTTAGTACAGTTTTCGGTGGAATGTTTGTTGAAAGTATTGAGACAAATTTAATTTCTTCAAACATATATACCAAGTTTTACTTAAACACCCCAATGGGTCGTATTTTGTACTGAAATACATCAATTCAATTTAATCAGTAATACGGCCCCTGGTGGCAAAAAAGCACAGTTTTATTGCATAATAATTTATTCTGGTCGGGTGTGTCATCAAAAGGATCAAAGCATGGAATATTCGCACAAACCATTTAGAGACGGTTGGTTCTTCCCCGTACCGAGATGAAAACACATAATTGATGTCATCCGTCAAATCTGCACAACAAGCGCACAACCTGCCTGCTGCCTGCTTTGGCTCGTCCCGTGGCATGATAAATGTGGCGATGTCATAGCAACAAACACAAACCGCCTTCGCCGCACCACACTCTGCATGACCGCCGCCCCATATCAAAAGAGCACAATTAACAGAACTAATGAATCATTGCTAGGGTGCGATTTAGTGCTTACAATGAATGGGTGCGAAAATATATGTGTGTAATCATTAGTAATCCTTATCCTATTGCAACGTTTTCATCACAATGTAGTAACATAAAATGGTTCCGGAATTGGATTTAATCGTTTGTTATAGCCTAAGTATGGCAGTAATCTTAGTGAACAACCTTCCTGAGCTATCTGAGGCAACTTAGAGACCTAGAATAATTAGTAGTTACATTGGAAGCACTCAAAGAATCCGAATTATCGTACACAGCACTGCATCACATAAATGTTTACGACTTTTCAACTCATATCCTTAAATCAATGGATATTTATTCCCCTTCCAGCATGTCATGTGGCAAACATATTCTAAAGTTTTTGTGCGCCACTTGGCGAACTTGGACAGCATTTTCATTTAAACAATCCTTTTCTTTGCTGTTGCTACTGCTGCCAGGCTTCGTCTCTGCTTCGTCTGAAGCGGCTAATTTGTGCCACTAAAATACGCAAACCCCTCCCCTCCCCCTCCCTCCATAAGATTTTGGGATCGGCGCCAACAGAGCAAAGATTTTGTTCCGGTGCCCGTGACATCCATCGATCCGAAACCCGGTACGGATGGTGCGGCAGCAGAGCGACGCCGATGATGATGATGATGATGCTGCTGCTGGAGCTACTACTACTACTACTACTACTACTACTACTTCTACTACCGGTGATGATACTGCCGTTTCAAAGCAGTTGCCCGGAAAAGTCGTTATTTTGGTTGTATCATTCTGTAGAGGAATGCGCTAGAAGTGCTCTTGCTGCAGTTGCCGGTCCATGTCACAAAAGCAATCCAGCATCCAGCAGAATGGGAGACACTGCAAAATGAACTGTCATTGTGGTGGTACTGTGTGTTTATGTGCCGGAAAAAAAGCTGACGACTTGGAATAGAGGATAAGGAGAATAGGGGTTAACCATAAATTACGTAACTTTGGCGTTAAATTCTCCACCGCATCCACTGAAAAGAACGAACGTATTATGCAAAGATCAGCTTCTGGAAGGAATTTCTATATTTTTATGTCTATTAATTAAACACTGAACGTGTACTAACCACTAATAATCAAATGTTCATGCAATGATCGAACCGTCATTAGTATTAGGGCTTTACTATTTTCCCTTCCAAAAACACAAACGATTGAGCAGAAAAATCACAATTCATCATCAAATCTCATCTCACACCTGCCTGCACACGCTAACCAACGGCGCAAATACTGATGACTCATACGGACGCGGATATGGTGTGGAAAACACCGTTCCTGCACAGATTTATCGCACGCTTCGGTGTCATGTTTGTCAGTTCCTTCCGTTGGTTGGTCAGACACACACACACACACACTAAGAGGCTGACCAAGGGATGAAATCATCCACTTACTTTCTACGACATATTTTAACACGATGGAACTATTTGTGCAACCTTCCGGAAGGTATACTCCAGCAAGAATGCTGGAATTTCCCTCCATGGCTTTGTCCGCTGCCATTCAGCTACTCGTGTATGTATGCGCACATGACAGATTTATTTTTAATTCATTGTCCACTGATGACGGTGTAGCAGGCGTCAGTATATGTGTGTGTGTAAATTCTCTAGTGCACAAGGACGAAAATGAAATTTCCATCCCGAAGGACATCTGGGTTGGTTGGGGGGCGCTACCTTCTGAACAACGGTATATGCATGTGTGTGAGTTGCTCCAGCCAATGTGTGTCTCTTGTCCTTTCCGACAGCCTGGCCAATGGTATATCTTTCGCTCATTGTTCCTTTTGGATTGGGAAGGAAAATATTTTCCATTTTTAAAACAAAGGACGATTGTTCGATCAAATGGTTGGTTGGAATGTACGTTAAATGGTGGCAATATTCCAAAGATACACGGCGCCGCAGACTATTAATAGCGACGAGCTGTGTGCAGTGATATTGTCCGGGTCCCACCCAGTGTATGTGGGCATTCGACTTTTGTACGGAAAGCTGTAAATATTACATCAAGGTCCAAAGGTGCAGGCAAACGACCTATTGGTATCTGATTTGACTTGGTAAACGAGTTGTTGTGTTATTTTGTTAGACATGCATTTGTCGCTACCCCTTCACACGCGCACATTACCCTTTGTTTGTTGATTGTGAGGTGTGTGTGTGTGTGTTGGAATTGTCACCATAATTGACATCATAATTAGCACCACGTTGGACACAGACTGGAGCTGGAGATAAGAGCACGACACTCGGACACTTCCGAGGGAGATGATGCACACAGCCAACCAGCAGCTCCTATGAAGATATGAAATCAACCTACTGCTGGTTCAACAACATACGTCATAAGCTGCTTATCACTAAGATAGGACGCAGAGCAACGTGTGCGATATATATTGTCCAGAGCAGTTTTGGAGCACCTTATCGACGTTATGATGATCTGGAAGCATGGTGGAAGTAGAATTCGCGCGCTCCATTACTGTGGATGGTGGTGTTGATGGTGGTAGTAGTGTTGACTTGCGTTCGTCGTCCATTCCAGCCTGCTGTTTGAACAAGGCCAATAATACACGACAAACGTATGTGAGGTCGCATTTTTGTGGGACTTTCGGTTGAGCCTCAGTCATTTAGTGGTGGTGGCAATAGATACTTCTTGACGCGCAAGATTAACCGAGAGGTGGGCGTTACGCAATGAGTTGTTAGAGAGTGCATCAAGATACTGAAGTTCCCAACGGCTTACGAAATGTATCTAGTAGGCGAAATGATGTTGGCGCTTGATTTTGTGAGTATTCTGCAGACATCTGCACTAAAGTGTTTTGGGGATACATCGTCGACATTTTGTGCGTTCCAGTCTGTGAAATCTAAGTTCTTCTACTAACGAGTACGCGAGATGTCTGAATATATTAATTTTTGTACATCTAACTACTGCCCGACGTCTCATATCAAGCCTCTCTATCTTTATCTCCAAACGTGCACCCGCAAGTTTTATTGCAAAAACCGCATCCCCAAACACACCAGCCAGCTACCAACCTACCAACTGTACCGACTTGGTCACGATTGCACAAACGTTGTCCATTTAAAGCGCCTATGACCGCGGAAAAGGGAAGGGCGATGGGTGCGGAGAGGATTGCTATGCCAAGCGGAAGGTGACACTCACTGGCAAACTCAGCACAAGTACTACGGGGCGCGACAAACGGATCGGTACCACCGTACCTTGGCATGGTTTAAACAACGCGCATATACTACCCGCTCGACCCGCCACAAGCGGCACAAACTGCTTGTCTGTCACTCGTCTCCAAGGCAGTCATCATCACCTCCATGGTCATGCTGTGTGTTCGGCCGCGTGTGTGTGTGTGTTTCGTTCGCCTTCTCCACTGTGTGAAACCTTACTGTGTTCTGGCATCCCCGGTTGAAGGTGTCCAACACATATGGAACACGTGGGGAAAGAGGAAAGGACACAGTGTGGTACAAATGCGGCTGGGTGTGTGTGCGTGTGTGTTTACGTTGTAAAATAATGATCTCCAAGGATGTGCACACCTGTGTGTCTGTGTGTGCATTATCTTGATCGGCAAGATAAACATCTTGCTCTCTGGACAAAAAGACATGATAAGAAACAAATCAAATTTGCCACAACGACGCAAAATGCAAAGAGCAAACATCGTGGTCCTCACTGTGCGTATCGCAACGACAGTGTCCTACACGTACCTAGGAGTACAAGCACACACAACAGTAGCTCCTCTGTGGTGGCACATCGTCGTCTGTTCGAATCTCCCACAAAACACGGTGTAGGGGGGGAAAACGTTTGATTGCGCACGGAGCAACAAATGTGTGCCAACAAAAAAGGGAGTCCCTCGAGATATATTGGAGGTAGCGATGATGGTGGATGGGAGAGATGAGGACCTGCCTTTCTGCTGTCTGATGGCCCTTCCGAGCTTGATTTGACGTGAATGCATCTCGCATATATGCAGCGTTATGTGTCATATTGATGGTATATGGCAAGCGAAAATATTCGCCTACATTCCAATCGCGCGCCGTATGTAGGGGAGCAGTAGACCTGACGAAGGGTGACGTTTTCCCGGATGCCTTTCTGCTAATGCCTGTCCAAAGTTATATCTAACAAAACCACATCACATCGAGCTGTGTTTTGTGGATGTATGTTGTCAGACTCTGCTCGTTTGTTATCGCACCAGCGTTCGACATGTGCTGAATTGCTGGCAAGTGTCTCTCTATCGGTGGTATGTTTTTCGCACTTCCACTGATAACTCGGCTACCCCCGCGGGATTGGTAAACGATTAGGCGGAAGGTGTGTGTGTGTGTGTGAAGCACTGGCACAACATCCATCCTACTCGTGCTAAATCGATTACCTATCTAAACCAGGCACACGCTCTTTACGAGTTTGCGGGTTTGGGCGCATCCGCGCCTCATCATCGCTCATTGCCGCCGATGGGTGTGGGAATAAGCTGCGCTAGAACGCAAGCACAACCTCCTCCCGTTCGTGGGATTATTCATGAATAATTGATTGAATGTATCATCAAACATCATCAAGGAAATCAGAATGCCGTAGAATCGCACAAACCAGAAGATGATTTGTTTGTAGCCAGGTTTTGCTACACCTTTTTTTTGTTTAATTGATGCATCGATGCCCACCAACGCTTAATGGGGTGGGCGCTCGAGATATTGCAATCAACTGGTGGTGGTAAAGAATAAATAACTCATTTCCTCAGTCTGCCGATCAATTCCCCTTTGCCTTCTCCTACTGTTCTCTGGGCAGGTGCAAGCGTGGAGCTTTTATTTACAAGCGCAAAACAACGCTCGCGGGGGATTATGGTGATAAAGTTTTAATGAATGCTAGTCTAATGTCCGCTTGCTGCTGCTACTGCTACTGCTGTTTGCAGTGCGGGAGGTGAAATTCCAATGATGCAAGGCAGTGCAACTACTGCGTCGCGTGATCGGAGATTAAAAGATGGAATTCGCATACCATTTCGTTACGATTTGAATCGATGATCTCTCCTTAATATGGTGATCAACACAGTTTTTGTATGAAGTGTCCATCCAGTGAGTGGAAGACAATTATTGATGCCGTTGGTGTTGCGTTTGAATTACTTCACTTGCCACTTCTTGCTCTTTATTTTAAAGCCTTTTATTTAGCGTTGTGCTTGTGTCGCTTCAATGCTCGAACACTTGCCCCATCGGGCAGCACTTCGTAATTGGGTTGCACAAATAATAAACAATCGCCGCATTCAAACAATCCCCTAAAGTAAAGTGTACATTGACAGTGGTATCTAGTTTAATAATAATAATAATAATAATAATCACAACGCTACGGCAACGATTGACGGCAACCCATCATCGTCATCATCACCGACATCGCCAGGTCCAGTTGGCAACAGCATATTGAATCACACTTCACGAAGGGGCCACATTTTGTGATCCAAAAATATTTATCATCAACAACGTGTTTTTATGGACATAATCGCATTTTGGGAGCGGAGGGCTGCTGTAGGAGGGGATCGGTCGGTTGGTTGTAAAATATTTATCCAAATAGAAGCGGTGAGTGTGCAACTTTTTTCGCACCCAATCTCCCAATCCCCACACACAACAACTCCCTTCCAGCCTCTGGATCTTTACTGTTTCCAATTGCATTTACAAATTTTATTTACCATTTTATCTGCCATCCACGGCTGACTGACGTGCGAATGGCGGGGCCCCGTTCAAACCATTTCTGTACAATCTGTGTATGTGTGTACATCATCGGAGTCTAAGTCGTCCAAAATCGGAGTCTCCGCGGTATGTCTTGTTTTGGGATTTTATTTCTCTCTCTCCGCGTCTCGTTTTGGGCCGGCCAGTGGGACCGATGATCGTGACTGGAATGATGAGAAGATGTGTTTGGTTGTTCCATTGCATAAACTTTAGGACGAATTCCGCAACTAGAAGAAAACAACTCATGTTTAGGAGCGATGGTGGAGAGAGAGGAGGCGCCAAGCGTCGCCCTCCTGTAAACGCTTCATTTGCACTATCGATTTAATCCCGCGTACGTCTTAGTGCTGCCGTCTTGGCGATACAGCGCCTATTTGCGTAAAGTAGTAGTTTGCTGACAGGGTGGAAAAAATGGTCGAAACTGGTAGGCTCTGCTCCGCAAAACGGTCGTCGCCCATTCGAGGATGTAACAACACGTGTGTGACCGGCGAGGTTAAGTCGTACGCGCGGAGTTGACGCGTACTCGCCAATGTGAGATAGGTGCGGAAAGGCAAGAAGATGTGTGTGTGTGTGTGTGTTGGTGTGGCATTGGTTATTACGCAAGGCGCTAGCGCAAAAACGTGACACAAACGTTGGGTCGTCTTTGCACAGGAGTAGTGGAGCTATAAACTCATCGCACGGCATAAAGGAATAACATTTTGGTATGCAAAAGGTTTTTTTTTTAATTTTTAGTTTGAGTCTATTTCGGGCCTGAAAGACTCATTAAACTAATTTTGTATAATTTTGGTCAGATGTTTACAGTATTTTCTACTATCTCTTTGACCAATATCCATCATAAACCTTTGATGTATGTACTTCTTGTACGCTTAATAGACAATTATTCACACAACCAAGTAATTTGTCCTGAACAGGAATTGCACCAACAGTAGTGTCTGAAGTGATTAGTGCGAGCGCTTTACACGACTCTTTCCGTCGAAGCGCATCAACCAGACCACAGTGACACATTCTACCAGCAACGACTTGCTGGCACGAGTGTCAAGGTTAATGGTCAAATTGTAATGTGAATTGATCGTGGCCGGGCACGGTTCAACGACTTTTACTATCGCTAGCAGACGTGACCGTGGTCAAAACGCGGCCCTCCTTTCCAATAAATTACTCAAACATCGCCCGATGGAAAGAGTAAACATTGGGAATGATTGTAAAACGCCCGTGTCCTCTACAATGCGACGATGTGTATTGATCGCAAGCATCATCATCAGCAGCAACAGAAGCAGTGTAGTTAAATTATATTGTATGATGTTTTTGATAAATATTTCAAAAAATTTGAAATAATTTGTAGTCTAATTTCACCAATTTTTTAAAAAGTGAAACAGAACGAACTCTTCTATTTTTGAAGCAGCTTTTCTATTTCTGAAGAACCGTTTCCACCAACGCCAAAACATCGTCAAAGATTGTTATCAGCCGTTCCGAACCGAAACGCCCTCCACCCACAATGGTTGCCTCCGCCCTGCCGTTGTGATTTTGGGAAACTTATCTACAAACTAATCTATTTCCGATGTTTGTACCGTCGCGCGCTACCTACCCACCCGGTATGTAAGTGTGCCCAATCATCCAGCCTAATATTTGTCCAAACGCGTGTGCATTAACTTGCTTCTCGCCCTTTTTGCTAAGCGATGCGAACGCGCCCAGATACGATAAGCAATGGCAGGAGGACAGGTGGCGTTTGTAGTTCTATTGGCATTGAAGGATGTTTACAGTGGATTGATTTTTGCTTGCTTTTTACACACCTGTCGGCGTAGGAGGATCTATTACCTTTTGGTAAATGGGTGCGTTGGTGGGCACATCTCTCTCTCTCTCTCTCTCTCTCTCTCTCTCTCTTTACTCGATCGCGTGGACTTGTCAATGGGACGCAATCGTTGGCGTTGTCGTGTGGATCAAAATATAGATGCTGATAGGAAATTGCCACGAATGAATGGGATCCCGGCTTTGGAATGCAGGTGAAAATAGAAACATGCCACATGTTTCAGCATAAAAATTGGATTGGAATTAGCGAAGAAACACATTATTTTGAGACTTGGACTATCTTTGAATTTGCAACGAGCCTCGATTGAATACCACACACCACCCACTCACATCCATTCCAATAGACTGTGCAAAACAACGGAACGCGAACCCAATAACGAACGCTTCCATTGAAAAGCACTAGAAATTAGCCAAATAAAAATTCCAATTTAATCTCCAAGGGCACACTAACTACACTGGCTGGTGGTGATGGTACGGCGACGACAATACCAGTGCTGGAAGCAATATTTCATCATCAACTGCACAAAATCCTCCCGCTCCGTCGTTTGTGCGGTGGCGTACATCCGCACACACCTCATCGTGTTGTGCACCACCATTCGGAACACAGGCGCATATTGAGCGTTTTGCCTCATTGTAAACCACTTGTTGGTTTATGCTATTTTGAACAGCAGCAGCATTCCCGAAGGTAGCAGAAGCAATGCTAGATGATGGTGAATTTAATTTGCTCCAAAGCACCCCGGCACACACTTACTCGTCGTTGGCCGTAGTCGATGGTCATGCAATATTTATTTAGGGCTTCGAGGGTTTTGTTCTCCCACAAGCTGAGCTTTCCGGGCGGTTTTTGGGGGTGAAATCGGTTTGCATGCATAACATCCACCCACAGCAAAACCCCCTATACACACAGACACTCCTAGGGATCGACACGTTATGGCGGGGTTGTACAGGGAAAAGCTCTTTCTGTCGTTTTGTGAGGTCCTGTTGATTCTGGTGGAACGAACGATGTGGAAGTGGAGTTGTTGAATCGATTATGGTACTGGCTAGTGTGTAGTTTCATTTGTGCGCCTCCGTCCTGCTGCTGCTGTCGATTGCCAGGTGGTGCCCCGATCGGGTGGTTCGTGCGGTCTTCATCGGCTTATTGTGGTGTTTGACCGTACCGATGGACACAGCAGCACCTGAAATCGACATACAATTCGTTTACTTTGCCTGTGTGCCGGGACTAGGCTAGAAAGGCTCGATAAAGAGGATACGAGATGGGCTGTGTTAGCCCAATTATATTATGGTTCTGCCACAGCATTATGGACGTGTTTTATCAACTGAGATTTCTTCGGACCAGTGCGGGGTGAGAGTTGTCGGGCACAATGGTGATGCGTACTCGTTTTTTGTATCAATAAAGTAAACAGTAGAAGAGCACTGGCTGAGAATTGATTTCTATGAGTTTATACATTTGGATGGTTTGTTGGGACGGAAACGTAATGTTCAATTTTACTATTGACCTCCACAACCTGCTATTATCCTACTACCTGCTCTAGTGGGCATAATGTGTAGTACAAACTGAAGACAATTGTTTGGAATAATTGATGTTTTTGAACGCAATTTTAAAAATACCTTTTTTGTTTATCCTTTTCGATTCCCTTGCCTTTCGTTCTGAAAATGAAACGGTAAATTATGCTTTTCTCACACCACGGTACTTCGGAAATGCAATACATTGTTGGGGCCGCCGAGTGGTGTGGGCACGTGCCGCGTGCACACACACACACACCAACCGGTGGCGGTTGCTTCCGTTGCATTATTCATCAGGCTGGTTTTAAAAGGTTTAAATTTTGCGCTACACTGCTGAAAAGAGCACTCACACCCTCCCACACACACACACACACACACACACACCGAGCCACTTAGCATGCGGAGCAGCCAACCCTAGATAGGGCGTGTAGCTTCCAGTTTTCTTAAATAGCATCACAGGCGGCCGGTGGGGAGCTGCTATACTTGTAGCAGGTTAGAGTTGCAGCATAAATTGCCTATTCATAACGCACAATTGTTTGCCGGCTACCACAAGTCGTTTTCTCTAGGGATTCACACATCCACTCCTGCTCCTCCTAAAGTCGAAGCGGTCTCGTGTCTCGCGCTTTGCTCGGTAGAGTCCAATTAACGTAATCTGCATTTCGATAAAGTGAATTGAAGGCAACTTATCAAGTCGAATACATCGTCGTCACCGTTGTCGTCATAGTAACCCGTTGGTGATTGGTCAGAGAGCGAGCATTGAGCGGGAGTGAGCAGGGATGACGAATCAAAATTATAAAATAAATAAAATATGGAAACAGTCTTTAAATGTTCCGAGAAATCGTTTCGATACAGCAGAGCATATTGATTTGTCCCTGTAGTGAAATTACATCGATGAAGAGAGGAACACGAATGATCGGGTGCTTTAAAATCATTGCATTCCACGAAGTTGTCCCATGGAGCCTTGGTAAAGTCGCCAGTCTAGGACACCCTACGACTGGGTTCAAATCCAAATCTCGTGTGAAGGGAGGAGTTCGTATCGAGCAAAAAGGTGTATATCATTTATATGTTATGTTATCGTAGTCGTAAAATACTATTATACAGCCATTAAAAGAACCTCACCTACGTTTATATGATGTCAAAGGTATAGGGTAACAAAGGAGAAGAATATAAATCTCGCAATTGCTGCTGCTGTGTTCATGTAACGCAAATTCTGTAGACACTTTTTTGACACTGAAGAGAGACAGACCTCTTAATGGCAATTTAAAACTCATTTCACAAACGTCGTTACAAAATATGGTTGTAAATTGTCTCCCTTCCTTAACTCTCGCCAATTTAAATTTCATTTCATTTGTGTAAATCGTGCGAAATGTTTCTTAAAACGATTGCAATGCTGTCGACGCCATGTGACGGCGAATCGAAAGGACAACTGAAATAATTGTATTACTTCTACTACTACTAATGCTGCTGCTGCCACAGAACTGTGCACACACCAGCGCGCTACCAGCAGCATCATTAAGCGTGCGAATGTCTCGTGTCCTCCCGCTGTCCTTGAAGAAGAAGGCAGAGTGAGGTGTTGGGCTGTGTCGAAGCGAGATTTGCTAAAGATAAAACGATAGTCCTGTGTTGCCTTTTTTGTACTTTGTTCCATCTTTTCCAGTTGTTTCATTTGCGTAACGCTGTGGGGAAAAATGAACGCTCTGCCAGAGAGGACTGCCAAAGCGGAAAAGTTAAATGGCTGAGATTGTTGTCTCGTTTGCGCCATTTGGCTGGGGTCCACTGATTGTGTCGACGATGTCTACTACCTTCCACTTGTGTTTGAACGATTTTAAGACGCTCGTTATGCACACACATTCACTAGAGTTTCACGATGTCGTCCTTGAAGGACATTTTCGGCACACGCCAGCTGTCGCCTCACTTTGGTCAGGATGGGGCGACACATGTGCTCTGTTCACAAGCGTTTACGCGAATGTTCGAAACCCTGACTGCTCAATTACACAATTTTATGTTATTTAAGAAAAGCGTCCTTAAAATCGCTCCACCTCCGTTTAGGAAAAGTGCCTTCCCTTGGAACAGTTTTACTCATGCCACGCTTTTTTTTCGCTCTTTCCCCACAGATGTCGGGCGAACAGTCGCTGGCGCCGCGGCCGCACCGGCCAAAGTCGGACAAGGAGCGCAAAATCGGCCATCGGCGGGTCGGCGAGGGGGGCGAAATTACGTACAAGAAAATCCAAACCACCACGATCATGGGCTCGATCCAGCTCGGCATCCAGCATACGGTCGGCAGCCTGGCGTCGAAACCGCGGCGCGATCTGCTGATGATGGACTTCTGGGAGCTGGAGACGATATCCTTCCCGCCGGAGGGCTCCAGCATGACACCCGCGCACCACTACAGCGAGTTTAAGTTTAAGATCTACGCGCCGATCGCGTTCCGGTACTTTCGCGACCTGTTCGGCATTCAGCCGGACGACTTTATGGTAAGTGGTGCTGTTCTTCGTTTCGCTTTTCGAATCGCGTACTAATGGCGTTAATGTTTCCCTCTCTTCGCAGATGTCCATGTGTTCAGCCCCGCTGCGGGAACTCTCGAATCCGGGTGCATCCGGTTCCATCTTCTATCTGACGGACGACGATGAGTTTATCATTAAGACCGTGCAACACAAAGAGGGAGAGTTTTTGCAAAAACTGTTACCAGGGTAGGAGGACTGCTCTTTCACCAAAGCTTCTTAATGTGCTTTTAAAATACTCAACAAACACCTCGTTTCTTTCTCTCCCCAGGTACTATATGAATCTAAATCAAAATCCCCGCACGCTGTTGCCGAAGTTTTTCGGTCTGTACTGCTACCAGTGTAATAGTAAAAACGTTCGACTAGTTGCTATGAACAACTTATTGCCCTCTTATGTGAGGATGCACCTTAAGTACGATCTCAAAGGGTCGACCTACAAGCGAAAGGTATGGTATTACGGTCAGGGGATGGACAGAATGCCATCAATCAATTATGTAGGCGCTAAATCTGCAACACTCACCGTCACACTCTCTCTCTCTCCCATTCATTTTCTACTCCTAGGCCAACAAAGCGGAACGATCGAAATCGTCCCCGACGTACAAGGACCTAGACTTCATGGAGCAACATCCGAACGGGCTGTTCCTCGAGGCGGAAACGTACAGCGCGCTGATTAAAACGATCCAGCGGGATTGTCGGGTGCTGGAGTCGTTCAAAATCATGGACTACTCGCTACTGGTCGGCATCCATAATCTCGATCTGGCGGTGAAGGAGAAACAGGAGGCGGCCGCCAAGGCACGGTCGGAAGGTGAATCGGACTATGAGGACGCGCCGGAAGCGGACCAGTACATGGTGCAGGAGCGGGAGGAACAGCGAACGACAGCCCTAAACAGGAGCAGGTAGGCCCCTACATCCGGCACCGAACTGGGAGTGCGTGTGTGTGTGTGTATGCGTGTTTATATATGCATGTGTTCGTTTGAGAGACGGAAGGCAGCTGAAATCACGCCTATGTGTAACGATTGATTGCAAGAGTCACGCGTTTGCTCTTTGTGTTATAGTTTTGCTGTTGCTGTTGCCGCTGTTGTGCCCAGCTAATGTTACTATTATTTTGTATCAATTTGGTTTTGCACTGCTGTTTAAATAGTTTTTTTTCTGGTAATCCCATAAGCTGCATTCGCTTCATGAAAGTTTCCTGGTGATGATGTTTAATAGCTTTATCACTTTTAATAGCAGCTGCAAAGATACAATTGATACGCTTTTTTCAAACATTATTTCGATTCAAAATCTGTAATTAAATTTATTTATTTTGTTAGAATACTTGTTTGCAAGCAGCATCTACATAATACGTTGCTTTATGTGTTACGATTACAGTGGCAAAAAGAATCGCTCGCATGAATCGTTTCAATTGAAACGATTCTGTTTCGGAACTGAACTGATTCGCCAATAGCTCTGCGCTAAGTACTGTGAGACTTTTTTTAATCGAGTTATTATGTTTTCATTTATTGCCACATTTTGATCTGTCATTAATTGCTGCATATTGTGTGTTAAAGCTTCGCATAACTCAAATTGTCCACAGTTAGAGAACATATTTTCACTTCTTACTCATGTACAGACACAGTACTGTGAACAGTTGTAAAATATGTATATTATAAGCATAGGCAAATTTAATTAATGGTACATGTTTAGAATAGTAAATCGTTTTGCACCTACACTTCCAAAAATGGAACACAAAACAGTAACACCGAACAACACTATCTTCGGGGTTTGTTTTTAAACCTAGGACAACATTTAACCTCAAAACCCCCATTCGATGCGTTACAATAGTCACTGGATCAAGCAATGATTAGTGGTTTTGAATGGTTCGATGTAAATTATGCCTCAGCCACTAACCATTACTTCCCTGAAAATAGATCCGTAAAGTTGGTGGAGCAAAATTAACAAAGGAGCATTAGGGGGGAGTTCCTAAAGAAATTTGCATGCATAAAATAAGGAGCAGTTTTGCCCTTGTTAAAAGCGACAACGATTTAATTTGTGGTAATGGGAATCAATGGTGGGAGACGATGTTACAGTGGAAAGCCTTGACCTTAGTATTCAAGGGCTGTGTCGGAAACGGACTTAATCAAAATGCAAGTGTAATCGATCGGAAAATCCAGCTGAATATTTTGCAAAACACTCAGTTGCATACTACACTTACAAATAACCCATACCAAACCACAACCCACCAACCACCACCTGCACTTGATGTCTTGAGTTCCCAGGATGTATTTGCATACGCATCTAAACCCTTCCTCGCCACATTCCGTGCCATTTCCATTTTTCGTCGGCTGTTTGGCTTTTGTTTCGTTTTCCCGGGTGTGTCTGTTCCCCCCTCGTTCTGTATAATGACCACCGCCATCGCTGTAATGTATAATTCTATCATTTATTTACGAACGCAAGCACTCGTGTCCTTCCAATCCTGCATTTGTTCTTCTGTCTTTGGTTTCCTTTTACTTTTCTTTTTTAGTTCTTGTCTATTCATTTTTATGGGATTGGCCATGTGTTTTATTTTTGTATGACCTACACACGGCAGTAAATTACATTGTAAAGTGAAGATAAACTTAGTCTCGTTGTTTTTTTTTTGCCGATTAAGTTTCAGTTTTTCCCTCCTTTCCATAGCGCGATTGTTCCACTAGCTGTTTTCAATTCAAACTTTTTACTGTTAGATGTAGCACGAATTAAAGCAGGAGGGGTCGTGTGTGATCACAATGGTCGGTTAGAGTCTATATACCAGAGGCATAGCAATTAACGTACTAAACATACTGACCGGTTGCACCTTGTTCGTTCTCATTCTTCTCCCAATTTCCATCTTCCTCCCGACACGGTATAATGGATATTTTTTTATACCTACGGTACCCACAGGCACACAACCTACGGAAAGATGCTGATTAGGTATGATGACCCGTCTAGATGTGTTGTTGGAGTGTTGACAATTTGTAGCCTTATTACAACCCATCCAAACTGATTGTAATCGTATCATTTGAATTGAGTAACATACAAAATGATGGCTATGGACTGATGTTGCTACCATACTGTTGTACCATTTTAGGATGGGGTTGAATGTTTCTAATTTGTACTGTCCCACGAGTGCGTAATGATAAAATGCTTCGGTGAAATTCTTGCCAGTAGTTGCAAACTATGATGAGCTCTGCTACCTGTACCAAACACACGGTGCATTATTTAACACAACAAACTGCATTGCGCGTGAGCGTGTGCTGTATTTTAAACCAAGTTTCAAAGCTGTATCAAACAGCCGGAAGTGTAGAGGCGAGTTGCTAGTTTATTCATTATTGTATTTCAGCGCGTATATTACGCAGAAGTGTGACTCGATAGGTTTGATACGTTAGAAACATGTTCCTGTTTTACCAAATTCTAATGCAATATTGCACACTCTCATCATCCCTTGTGTGTGTGTCCACGCTTCTAGGTCTATCAACCGGCAAAGGCTTGTTGCGCATTCGACAGCAATGGAAAGTATTCAGGCTGAAAGTGAACCGATCGATGAAGAGGATGATGTCCCGTGAGTATTTAAAGCAACATCTTTTTAGTCAGTGCGAAAATCATTTCATTAACCCTGTGAACCGTTTTCCTTCTCTTCCCGCTTGCTTCACAAAACACAACAGTCCCGGTGGAATTCCTGCGCGCAGTGAAAAGGGCGAACGGCTACTGCTGTTCATCGGTATCATCGATATTTTGCAGTCGTATAGATTAAGGAAAAAGCTAGAGCACACGTGGAAAAGTATTATCCACGATGGTGTAAGTATTGAGTCGATCGTACGAGTGGACCGGCAGTTGTTGACTTTCACTCAATGTGTTATGGCGTTTTTTTTTGTTTTTTTTTCCTTTGCAAATTTTAGGATACCGTGTCGGTGCATCGGCCTTCCTTCTATGCACAGCGCTTTCAGGAGTTTATGGCCAAAACCGTGTTTAAGAAAATTCCCTCGCGTAAGTAACATCCACACAGCTTTACCGCAGCTCCAGTTATCGAAAACCAGGCAATACGAATGTTGTACACACGTTTCTCTTAGGGTGCTAAAACAATCAAGTTCATTGTAAGGCAATACTTAACAACAGCAACAAAATCAGGGATTATATTTGTGCTCTCTTTTTCAATTGTCCAACACTTCCTACCCAAAGTACACAAAAATAAGGACAACAAATTCACAACCATTCCACATGCGCCTGATAATACGCTAATATGACTCGTTAACGTTGTAGCATATTTTTCCGACCAGGGACTAAAACCTATTTTACTCTACTAAACTCTATACCTTTCTTCTTTAAAAAAAACACAAAGCAGCAACCAAAACTTCATTGCGCATTTGGCAATCTAATAGTTTTCTTTTTCTTGTGAGTGTCTTTCTAATGTTAAACATTTGAAACCCCATACTCTCCTATCCGTAGCGGCTGTGCAGTAAGGAATGTAAAATATTTACTTCTATTGGCGAACAAGTTCTGCTGATCGACCGTTGACAGACAGCGTGAAATCATTAGCCAAGAAATTAAAGCTTGTATAATGCTAACGCTCCTTCTTTACCTCCCTGGTTCAATGTTTAGCGTGTCCTTTGCGTGTCCACGTGTCATGTATCCGGATTTAATTCATGTAATATTTAGAAGATTATTCTGTCTGTCCTAAATTTGCACAGCATCAATCTTGGGAAGGTAGCAATATCGTGCCGTTTATCCCCTCTTATAAATAGCTCTCTGTTTAGGGTTGTTGGTTGTGGTCTACTCATGCAGATGTGTTACTATATGTTGCCATCCTTTACTGTGTGCAAATGGTACAGCATCATTACTAACTAAACTAAAAAAAAACACACAGTACAACACATCAGTAAGGAATCATTCACTCGTACACAAATGACAGGGAATACAAGATCCATTGCGTTGTATCGCCTATATTGCCTACGTTTCACGTCACCGACAATGTATACCAAATCTCTGATCTATATTTCTTCTCTTGCTTCTCTTGTTCTCTTATCTCTTTTCCTCTCTTTTCTTACATATAATGTGTATTGCAAATATGAAATTTCTCTCTCAACGCGCTCTAAACTATCTCAACGCAATACCACAATCCGAAAATACTGACACAAAATCTCGTTCCAAAATCAACTGCCTACCGGCGCGGGGCGGGCGTGTTAACATCACACCAAACCCGCGATAATTGCTAAATTGCCCGATAACGATTTGTTTGTGTGTCAAACTATGAAATGTACCAACTACAACAACGACAACAACGAAAACTATTTAAACAATAATTTCTTGCCACCAAATCAACATTCAAATACAATTAACGCAAACTATATACATACACACACCAGTGGATCTGCCCGAGATCAAGGGCAATCATAGAAAATTTCGCACGTTGGTCACCAGCTACATAGGTAATCTAACATCATTCTCCTGTTGTTTGTTACGTGTTTGTTTGTGATTGTTTTTCTTTTTGTGCTCTGATATATTTCCACTCTTTCCATTCAACCCCGAGCTACATTGTTCCTGTGGCAATGCTCTCTTATGCTTTACGTAGTGAAGCTAATCTTGTTGTTTGCTAATGATTTTGGCTAACTGGCTATCTTTTTTTGTTTTTCTCTAAAATTACGCCAATTTACTACGCTCTTTGTTCTATTACTTGCTAAACGAGTTTTCTATTTTTTTCTACTTATTTATCTTCTGTCACCGCAAATGATACTTTCTAATAAATTCTCTCTTCTATTCAGTGAATGTGTATTCTGGTAGTATTTCTATCTAACAGGATTGTATGCGAATGGGAATGCAATAGTACACGTGTTGCGTTAAACGTATTCAATGTTATTGTAATAGTTGGTTTCTATGCCATTTTCTTCGTGTGTAGTATTCGGTGTGTGTTTATTTTGTGCGCGATTTCTCTCTTTTCGTTTTATTTTTATTTTTCGGCTTCAGTTGTAAGTGTATGTGTGTTAGTTTGTGTGCTTGTGTGTATTTAAAAGATAATTTGCACCCTTTCTATGTTTTGCAATGAGCAATTGTATGTTTTCACTCATTTCAGTAGCTTTTCGTTAATGTGTGGTATAGCTTTTCATTGGTTTTTTATTATGTTTCAGTTTGTTTCGCTACAGAAACATTTACACGTGGTTTTCAGTATGTTAACCAATTTGCGGGTACCAATTATATGTTCGCTTACTCGAATCAATTGGGATGCTCCTCACAAAACGGTCATATTTTTTATGTTTTTCTTGTGTTCTTTCTGTTGTTTTTTTTTTTTACTGCAGAATGAACTATGTTTCCTTTTATCGCACCGAGCTTCCTAACGCAAACTGTCAGTCCTTACTGCTGGTCCTTCGCTTAATGCGTTTTAACAAGAGCCTAAGTAAAATAAAGTTAAAAGCTTGTGCTTTGCTTTTCGCTAACCATCATTTCCACTCCTATTTTCAACAAACAAAATAGCTCATCTTCTATCTATTTCATTTTATCTCACAAAATTTTTGTACATTTTATCTGCTTGAATAGACATGTTTAACTGCAGCATTATCATCTATTAGATTTTGTTTCTAACATAGAATAATCCTCAACTAGGATCCTTTATCATGTGTTGCAATCACATTAACAAGCCCTAAAATGCTATCAATCAGGCATTGAGTGAAGATGATTGTAGAACATTTTCCTCTAATCCATGTAAAACTATCATCAAGTTTTTGCATCATTTTTAATCTAAAAGAACCTCTAGAGCTTTAGCTTTTCTGTTCTGGATTTTTCTTCATTTTGTACTGTAATTTTTTTGTACCTCCCTGAGTGCGTTTTCGTCACACTACAAAAAAACAGTTTAAACGTTTTTTTTTTTAAATTGTACTAAACATGTGTTGGATTGAACTTATTAATCGATAGCTCAGGAGTGAAATTCGTTTGTGTTGCTTTTGACAAAACTATAAATACGCTGCTAAACCCACGTTAGTTGCTCTAGCGTTAAGGCTCTCCCTTACCCGTGTAAACCATTTTGTTCCCACTTCACTCACGCCAGCGAGAAGAGGCGGAAAAGTGTGTTTTCTGAACAAATCTTAGCATTACGCCATATACTTACATATTCAACAATTTCTTGATCGTATTGTTTTTTCTCTTTTTCTTTCTATTTTTTTCTTTTTGGTTTTCTTTACCTCTCCAATCTCGAATCGAATCCGTGTTTGTGTGTGTGCTCTTCTCAACCTCAACTACTACTACTACTACTACCGCCACCACCATCACCACCACCAACTGCCAACTACCTTCCTGCGATCCATATGCGATCGTGGCCACTACCAACCAACCAACCAACCAACCAACCCTTCGACCACCATCACCACCACTACCTTTACGCCATCTTCTACTTCTCCAATCCAAATCAACGTTCGACTCTTGTATGTTGCGCTTCCCATTTTTTTTTTTCTATCGGTTTTCTATGTTTGGTCTGAAACCCAAAATGGCAAAAACAATGAATCCCTTGAAAAAAAAAACAAACTCCACATATAAAGCGCTAAAACATTCACCATCCAAGAGAAAAAGCTTATCGAAAGCAGCACAGAGAGCAAAAAATGAAGAAACAGATAGTCAACGTAAGTGTTTACCATCTTTGTTTGAATTTACTTTTAAGTTTTCTAATCTTAGAGCGGGTTGTGGCCTACACTGGGTAACACCGGGGTTACGATGGTTTGTGTTATGTTAAGCTGGTATCTCTTCTCTCCGCCACCGAGCTGCAAAATTGAGCTCAGTTTTTTATTTATCAAAATCTGGTTTTGTTTTTTTTCTTTCTTCTGTTTGTTAAAATCTCATTTAATCTACCTTTTTCTACTGTAGTCGTTGATCGTTCCAACACCTTCGTGTTGTCGATCGTTAACTTTGCTATTCCATTATGTTGTACTCGAGTGCCACCCTGAGTGTGTGTATCCTTCCTGTAATGTGTCTTGTTGCAGAACAAGTCATGAAACTCATTCGTGTGTGTACTTCACGTGTGTGTTTGTGTTTCTGTGTGTCCCCTTCTGCAACAGGAGCGGGGGCTATGTTGAACATCGTTCATTACCATTTATACTTTGTGTACGTGCGTGTGCGTGTGTGTCACTATTTGCCTTTTATCCATTCTGGAATGCCTTCTACTCATCATGGCTACTTTTACTGACAAAATTTGTGTTGTTCCCAACCAACTTCCCCATCATCATAACGCCTTCGCATAATATCATTGCTGGTTATTTAAATAACGCATTAATAAACGTTCGTTGGCATACAATTTAAACTAAACGCCTCCTTAGCGCCTGCGTCCTCTCTCTCTCTTTCTCTCCCTGTCTATCGCATAGTGAAAGCGATTAGCATCCGTTTAATGGTTAATTTTGTTTTATTGGTTTACGAACTTACACCGTGCATGAGCGCGAAATGTGCCGGAATTTTTCTTACTCTTTTTCCAATACGCTACTCGTGTTTCACCGTGTCTTTCGTTTTTTTTATTTCTAATCTTAATTCGCGCCACTCACCACCAATTCAGTTTAATCGTGATATAAATGTTCAGTACTCTCTATCTTTTCATACTCTCTCTCTCTCTCTCTCTCTCCCTTTCTCTTGATATTCATTTGTATTTCCCCCCGTCCTGAATCTCTGTATTCCAAGCTTTTTCTCTAATACCAAGGACACACTAATGTGTAGCTCCGGTAATACTTAAATGTTGTGCTGTCAGTCGTTTAACGTCTACTACTACTACTACTACTACTACTACTACTACTACTACTTCTACTCCTTACCTCATTTCTCAGTGTATCGATATGTGATGTCACAGTTTATACTACTTTTCTTCTACTGTCCCTTCTCGTCAGTTCTGTCCCTTTTCCTTATGTTGTATCCTTCTACTTTCTGATGTTTACTATCATTACCTTTCTTTACCCTTACACGCTCGGTTCTGTTCGGTTGGGACCACTCCAATGCGGAGTGGATCCTTCCAACAATAACCATTTTTCACCGGCTAAAGCAAATGTAGAAGGCAAAGCATTTTAGCCTTTTGTAGTGCAACACCTGTAGCAATTACGACGCCGTTGTTTATTGCAATGTTATTAATTTGCTTTCCTTTTTAATCTTCTCCCGGACCACCGACGTGTGTGTGTGTGTGCAGCTGTAGCTGGCAGTTCCCATCAGCATCACCACCAAAATCAGCAGTTCAACCCGACCCAGACGCATTTCAATCAGCAAACAACGGGGACTCCTAAATCAGGTAATTCAGGCTGTGCCGGCCAATCGGTGTAGTACCGCTATCGAAAGGAAAGGAAAGGAAAAATGAACGCTTTTGCGTTTTTGTGTTCATTCAATATGACAATTCTTTATTTCCCTCTCTGTCTCTCTCTCTCCCGTTAGTGCTCTAGTAACACGTGTTAATGAATAATTGTGAAATTTACAAAACATTTGTGATAACCCATACTCTTAAGCTAACCACTGTGCTAACACGATATTTGTATTTTTCTTCTTCTTCTTCCTCTGTCTACACTTTCTCCATTCGCTGCGACGGCTTCTTTGGATTAATCAACTAACCAAAACTACCTAACCCCGATCACTGTACAAAAACAACAATTGTTATCTGTGTGTGTGCGTGCGTGTTTGTGTATGGGATTTTTCTGGGCGTATTTTCGCGTCACACTTCCACGCGTCAGATGTAGATACTTCCTCCAGCGTGCATACGGCGGCCACGATCACGACCACCTCCAGCAGCAGTGGTGGTGCCGCTGCCGGTGGCAATGGTGGTAAAGCGGGTGGTCTTGGCACTAGGGCTGCCGGTGGCGGCGGTGTTGGTGGGGCCGGTAGTGCCTCCGTAACGCCGACCAACATGCCACCGCTGAAAAAGAAAACGACGGTCGTAAAGCAAAGCGTCCCACCGCCGGTTCCACCGCGCGGCTCGCCCAAGTTCAACAAGGCGAGCGGTGCAGGGTCGGGCCGACCCGGCGGTGGTGCTTCCGGTTCGCTACCCAGCCAGTCCAGTGGCCACCGGGGACGATCCAGCGCAGGTGTGTGCGTGTTTCTGTTCGATTAGTGTGTTGTTGTTGTGCCCTTTTTTGTTTGTTTGTTTGTTTTTTTTCTCCTCCAAAACCGTTTCTGTTGTCATTTTGTTATCGTAGATATTTGTGGTTTGAAAAAAAATTGCTCCCTTCTTTCTCCTCTAGTCGTATTGTAGTATTCGGTAAACATTTTTCTATCGTTTTTTTGTCACATCGTATGTATTTTTTTAATTTCGTAAAATTGTGGTTGAAGTTGTCAACGATCGTTTCCGGTTTGAGCATCGGTTTTAATTTTTGCATGCAAATTCAATTATCTATTGTAGTAGATCGTAACATAAAAGATGGGTTCGTTCATCCATTATCTCAAAACGTGGCTGTCACCCATTCCTATAACATTTCGCACACTATTATGTGCAAAAAAATCGAGAAAGTATGCCACCTTCTTGAGATGAGTAGTGAAGATGGACTCCCTGTAAAGTCTTATTTTCCTTCTGTTGGTCCAGTTCTTACTCTAGCGCCACTTATCCTCAAGCATAATGCGAAATCAATTTCTTAGATCTTTTACTTTTATTGTAATCGTTCATTTCGACTCATTTGTTTCAAGCCTGATGAAAAAAATTATTCTTACAAAGAAAGGGTAGTGCATTTCTGAGTTTTCTTGGTCTTCTCGTTTGCTTGGTTTTGAAGTAGGAAAGTAACGAGCTATATAGCAGTAAAGCTTCAGTAATAATAAAGAAGAAAGTGTTAATACTGCTCACCTAGAGGGAACGGCAAACGAGAAGCAACGCAAATAATGGCTTTGTTAAAATTATCCCCTCTTTCACATGTGGGAAATAGAACCGTTTTTTGAATTTGAGTTACAAAAACTGATTCGGCACCTTCTCGTTGGTCTTCTCCATCTAATTCCGTGAGCGCTTTTTGTCTGTGCGCGCTCTCGGCGCCTTTATTCTTCTGATCGTACCAATCGAACCATCAATAATCCCCGTGCGCAGGTAAGAGGCACCGCTCGTCTCCACGTGGCAATGGCGGCATCGGCGGGCAGGGTGGCCGAAGCACCAATGCCACCAGCGCTCCCCCACCACAACCAACCAAGGACAGTCGGTCGGGGGTCGGGCTCGATCCACTGCAAGAGAATGAAGCGGCCGAGCTGCAGCTGCTACCCTCCCCCAACAAAGTGCTCAGCTGGCTGAGCAGCAACGACTTCCGGGTGTCGGAAAATGGTGACATACTGTCGGAGGATGACGACAGTCGTCCTGCTGCTACTGCTGCCGCTGTATCGATACCCAAAGTGATTGCCGTCAAACGAAAGCCATTGGCCGGACCAGGGCCAACATCGAACGTGAAGGAAGCAACGAAAGCGTTCGAGCGGCTGTCGAGTCGCAACGGCAGCGGGTCCTCGGTGCAGCAAATGATTCGGAACTTTGAACGAACGGCCGGTACGGCGACGGTGGCTCGGTCGGAATCGATGTACTCAAGGGTGCCTAGTCACGGTACAGCGAAGGAACTGCAGGTTCCACCCACGGCGGTGCAGCGGTCCACCCGAACGCTCCCGTTGACGATACCTGTCATCAAAGAGACGCTCGTTGAGGATGAAAATAACAATAATCGTCTCTGTGTGACGTTTGGTGGTGGCGATCGCGAGATGTTCATCCCCATGGCGCAACGGTTGGAGCAGGACGATGATCTTACCGCGCACGAGAACGATCAGCTTGTTTTAGCGAACTTGAAAAACGTAGTCAAAGCACGGCGAGAAATGTTCAACACCTCACCGAATTCAACAATGGAGCGTAAACCACGAGCGTCCATGATCGTACGGCCCACTCCTCTTCCTAATGGTGCGATTGCACAGGGAGTCGAAAGAGCGCCCACTGAACGACATACAATGACACAAACGACGACAACAAAAGGAAAACTAACGCGCTCGGTCACGCAAGGCAAGCGTCAGCCGCCCGCGCCGTCACGCATAGATCCGGACGAGATCCAGCGCAAGATTCAGGAAATCGAAGCCGAGATACGCCAGAACGAAGAGCGGCTCAACCGAATACCCTCCAGACGATCGATGCGCCGTGAAGTCGCCGCATCGGTCAAGACGGAACGTGCACAATTCCAGCCGGGACCGGTGGCCCATCTTGCCCCTTGCCGCAATGAAAGCTTCCTTTCCCGTCTGAAACCGAAAATGCATCGCAGCTCGATGGCAAACGGCATGGTTACGGGTGGGGTGGACTTTGGTCCAGCGGCGCTAGTACCGGATGACGTTCGGTACATGGGGCAGGAGGAGAAAGCTTCCATCATACGGCAGATCGGGCTACCGCTGGACGAAAATCACAACCTCGAAAGCTACCTGGAACAGTTCAGCCTGGAGGGAGAGTTCGTCTAAAGCGCTGGAGCGTAGGGATCCTACCGGCCCCTCCACCCCCCCGCTCTGGAATCCATTTCTTCTGTTCTCTGTAGCGTTTGTTGCTCATCTGTTTCAACTGTCATTTCAGACAATGATCCTCCAATTTCCCCCCAAAACATTTGTGCGTGCGCTCTCTTCCTCTCTATATCTCTATCTCTCTATCTATCGCTCTGCTGTCTTGGACCAAGCATGGTTAAGCTTTCCTCTTTTAATCTTCTTTGCTTCTGAGCTTGGTTGTGATTTTGGTTTTTCGTTCGCTGGTATCGATTCAATCAGGTTGTCTTTTATGACGCGTATGACACGCGGTCGTATCGTTCGTTGCCGTGATGTGTGTAGCTGGTATGCCTTCGATTAGCAGTAGATCCTTAAGTTTCCGTTCGGTAACCTCCATTTTATTTCTCCTTTTTGCTCTCTCTCCCTCTCTATGTGGTCCTTTTTAGTTTGTAAATGGTGATTTAGTAAGCCTTCCTTTATCTCAGTGTGTTATCGCAAACTTGTTTTATATGAGTTGCCTTCTATTAGGTCCTTTTTTCAATTAAGTAAGTCCGACTGTTTTGTTTTGCTCTATATATTTTACACCTAATGCCATGAGACACTTTCAGCTGTACATAAGTTTAATGGAGGCGCTAGCAATCTTCTTTTCAATTGGTTTGGTTTTGTCTCTGAGTGTGTTATGTACATAATAAAAAAAACGATGTATCAGTTCACGATGCATCAGTATCCGCTTTGAGGTATAAAGTCACGCTACTATATATGGACCCCTTTCTGTTGGTTAATTTATTTATTTCCACATTCGGTTCGGTTCGTTTGGATGTGTAAAAACAGTCCACCACACAAGTGTAAATACGCTCCAGTTAAGCTTTTTCGTTAAACTCTACTTTAACTCGAATACAAACAAAAAAGAAACAAACAAAAAACCAACTTAGACGCTTCGTATCTCGTATCTGGCTAGGCACATCTCCTTCCTGTTCTTCCACTCCTCCTCCCGCTTTTGACGACATCTCCGAGCACGGTAGCAGTAGCCATCGACACTCGTCGGATGACAAAACGGGCAGCAGCAGCGGAATCGGAAGTGCCGGCGCCAGCGGCTTCGGAGGCGGCGGCGGTGGCGGCGGCGACGGTATCGGAGGCGGCAGCGGCGGTGGTGGCGGCTCCGTCGATCGGCGGAGCGCATCCTGTCGCAGTGATAACTACAAAGAAGACTCAATAAGGTAAGGTTTCACCGCGCACAATCCGCGGTAATCCCCTCTCGATTGCGGGAAATGCCACCGGTGTGCAGTGGCACGGGTGGGAGGGGAGGCGTTTGTGTTTGGGAACTCTACCCTTCTATGGCAATCGTTTCCATCACCCTCTTTCCCATCTCCATAGCATTTTTTTGTTCTTCCTCTGTGTGTTCTGTGTGGCGAACCCGTTGAGAGCGACAGTTCCTCCCAAAGTGTCCCATTTTTTGTGTGTCCTCTCTCTTGTTTGTGTGTGCAATGCACTCTGTAACGATCGAGTGTCCGTGCTGTGGTTGTGCAATGTAACTTGAATGCATTGAAATGTGTTTTTTTTCGTTCTCCCCATTTTGGTGGCATTTTAAATCGAAACGAAATTACTACGAAAGATCGCATGGCATGGCATGGAATTTCTTATCCTTTATATTTATTTTTCAAAAATAGGGAAAGTATTTCTTCACATCTTCTGCTCTGTGCATGGGGTTATTGCATTGTTCTAGGCATGTTACCTTTTGTGTTGTTATTTATTATTGTTTAATTTCTTTTTTCATATTTGTATTTCTGTTTAATGTTACTAATTCTCGTACGAAACTAACCGTGTTACACTTTCTCCTGTCATGCCGTTTTTTTATTGTTTGTCACTTCATTCGCTGTCTTTTTTTTTCTTTTTTTCTTTAATGTTTTTGTATTGCAGCAAGCGCCATGTATGTGGTGAATTGTCCTTCCGTCATGCTTTTATCTTCTCCGAACTTTGTGTCCTCATGAATTTACAGCCCCATATCTGATTCATTTTGTTTTTAGCAAATGCTTGAAACATACCGACCATTTACTTATTTATTTTTCTTCTTTTCTTTCTTTTCTCTTCTCTTATATGCCGCATTTGCCGCTCTCCTGTGCCTGTCTGTCTATCTTTGTGGCCTATCTGTGTATGCCTGCCCACCCCCTTCATCCATCTTCACCGTTTCGGGAATGCTGCCGCTTATGCTCGTGTGTCCTCGGTGCATCTCGGTAATGCTGACATATGATCATCGTTCATTTTGATGGCCCCCTTTGCACCTCACGATACATCCGATGCACACACATGTACGCTTGCCCTTTTGTATCCGGCCCCAAAATGATACCATAAACGCGCGCGCCCCGTACGAACTGACCCGTACGCGCCGACACACAACAGTATATCAGAAATAAGATTAGAAAGTCATTTAGCAGTCGAATCATCATCCAATAGCAATTACGGCTCGCGGGGGGCCCTAGCGTCGGTCGAAGGATCGACCCCAACGTGGACTGAAGGAACGCCCAGCTTTACGGATTCGAGCTCGAGCGGTGATATTGGAAGTGAGTGGAGGCTGGGTGTGAAAGATAACCGAGGCGACAAAAAAAAAAACTAACAACCGTGTTTGTTTCTTCTCCCCCATTTTGCAGCATTCTCAGGCCATTCCTCTCCCATGTCGGATCGGGATCGCCACAAGCCCACGGTCGAGAAGGCGCTGAACTCGCTCACATCGGAAATGGTAAGCTTTTCGAACAAGTTCCACCAGCTTCATCATCACCATCTTCACCAACACCAGTACCAGTACCACTCCTCCTCCACCTCATCGGTGTCGTCCGCTTCGGGGCATCATAACCTGCGGAAGCAGCAGCAGCAGCACCTCCACCAGCAACTGCAGCAGCAGCAGCATCAGCTTCACAAGCAAGTGATCTATGTGAAGAACAGCAGCTGTTCGAGCATAGACCAATCGGTGCACCTTCTTGGCGGTGGCGGCGGCGGCAGTGGCGGCGGCGTCGGTGGTAGTGTTGTTGGTGGTGGTCTAATAAGCAGCGGTGTTGGTGGTACCGGTAGCGGTACCGTGCTAGGGATCGGCGGCAGTGGCCGCTCCAGTCCGCTCGTCATGATACGTCGTGTTACATCGACCAAGATTAGCGAAAGCACTACTTCGCTCAATTCTGCCGGGGGCGGAAGGGCGGACGATGATACGGCCAGTTCGCGTGACCAGCTTTCATCCGCCCACCTCGGTGCGGCCTCTTCCGCTTCTCTCCGATCGTCGACAGCTTCGGATCACCACAACCTGCACCACCGTACGACCGAGCTGCTGCAGCGCCATAGCGATGAAGGTGCGCCCGAGGCAGACACGAACGGTGCGAGCTTATCTTCCACCTCGGGCCATGGTAGCGGCGACAGTAGCAGCAACGGTTCGCTCACCGAAACCGATCGCAACGCTCTGCGCCAAGCCCGCGAGGAGTGAAGGGGGGGTAGCGGTTGCGAACTTCGGTCGCCGCCGTCCTCCCATTTCTGCCAATTGATGTTCGCGTTTCACAAATTCGTTTTTCTTTGGACAAATTGTTTATAGTTTTGTACGGATTTCATTCACGATCGATTGCAACGATTGGCGCCACACTGTGTATGTGTGTGTGTATCTACACCTCAAAGATGAGCTTCTTTTTTGTGTGATGCGAACAAGTGCAGTGAATGAAATAGATCAATAGAACAGAGAAAAGCTGCATCTGATATTCCGGGTACGGTGCGCTAAGGAGATTATCATCCTCTCGTCTCGTTCCGTCGCGTTGTTGGCCGATGTACAGTTTGCTGTGTAGATAGTTATTGACAATGTGATTTAGTTTATGTATTTATTATTTATATAATCATCGCCAAACCCGAACAGAACGCCACCAATAATGCAGTGTGCAGGCAAGGCCGAAGCCGATACAGCAATAATGATTGCGGCGAAGAATAAGCAGCAGCATGTTAGGACTGTATTTTTGCGCGAAATTATACTTAACTTCCAGCTGTGTTTGGTAAATAGTGCGCAACTGAATTGTAGATACGGAAGAAGATGTAGGTTTTGTACATGAGAAGCAAATGCATGTTGAATCATGGTTCAAAGGAAAAGAAAAGATTTTGTTGCTACTCCTCAAAGCACAGACATTGATGCATCACAACAATCTTTAGGCCACGTGTTCCACTTCTTTCTTTTTTTGCATATCGAACACACTTTAGATGATATTGCAACTAGCGAACAAAATGTTGTATTTTTATTAACGATTTAAAATGAAACATGTAAATGTTTCTTGCGCACGTGGATGCCTTTTTTCCGATACCGAAATCATCGGAAGCTCAGATTTTCTGTGCAGTAGGTGCACCGGGTTAAAGGATGATTACTTTTTGGCCAGAAGCAAGCAAACAAAAACCACTCACACCAAGATACGTATGGGTCAGCATAATCATAGATGGGAAAAGCTATATTATTTTCCACACAGCATTCTAAACTAGCTAGTATTGAGTTTAGTGTAAGAGTAAGTAGAGGCGCGCACTGTGTCGTCGTCGTGTGTGTGTCTGTGTGCTGTTTGTGTGTATGGCTATACGATCATCGTATAAACACCATTAATCTCGTGACGACATCGAACTGTGTTGTCATTTGCAATAAGTATTGGGGGAAAGGACCAAAACGGACATAGGTAGGAACAGATGGGGTTTAGCAAATATTACGCATTAGAATTTGCTTAGGAAGAAGGATTGTTTATTTTTGTTTCTGACTTCCTTTCCTTCTCTTTTGATGATAATTTATATTTATTACCCATCTTTACCCTTTGAAGATACGTTTAAAAAGTTAGGGCAAACAAGCACACGTACACGTTCACAATTTGTATTTTTTTTTCTTCCTTTGTTAACTACACAGACATATTATGCATTATTATTATTATTATTACTATTATTATTTAAAATAAATAAGACAAATAATGGAAAGTAAAGAACGAAGACTTTTATGTCGGGTTAAAAACAGAACAAATACCCCTGCAATGGGACAGAAAGAGTTTTGCAATGTCTCTCACGATGTAAGTTTTTGTTTCTTAATTATTTATGATTTTATACTTATAACTGATAACGTAACAACTGATTTGTAAACGCTGCCTTCCATCGCATGGCGTGGGGTTTATGGATTGTTTTAGATTTAGCAAATCATATACCATACTAACAGTATAGCGCAACCTACCTCTCTAAAACCCACCCTACTACTCCCTTCGCACTGCTGATAATCTGCACTTGCTGCGCAATTGCAACAAACCCCACCACCCCTATTAACAATAAAGCATTTGTAAATGATTCATCTCTTTTTTATCTTCTCTTTTTTCTTCGCGCTATCATCTCCATTCGCGTGTGCGTGTGTGTGTGTTTGTGTATATGTGCATATGCAATCTACCGCCCCGTATCTCTTCCCACCCTCACTCAATTGGTTTGCGGGGACGCCTTCACATCGCCACCTCTCATCTGCGCTTTTGCCGGAACATGGGACACCCGCTACTAACCAAAACGCATCATCTTTCGCCACAATTTATGCTTCGTAGGAAAATTTACGATATCAAGTAGATTACGATTACAACTAATAAGCCGGACGAGGCCGGGTTAATCAAGTGTAAAGGGTTCTGTGTGGTGTCGACAATCGTCGACATTGTTGCTAGTAAGACCAGTGTGGAATAACGCGCGTTACGCCACGCACTTTACGCAAATAATGTTGTTGCGCAGACCGATACGAAAGAAAGCGGGGAAAAAGAGGACTATGTACATATGTAACAAACCGTATCATCATCAATCAAGTTGAAACCATACAGAAGGCTGACGACGTGTGTGTGTGTTTGTGTGTGCGTATGGCACATTGGGGAGAAAAGCGAGAACGGCGTGCCACAAAGACAATGAACGCGCGGAATGGCGAAGGAGGAGAAATCAAAACTCTTAAAAAAAAGACACATACATTAGCTAAATAAGCGTTAATATCACGTTAGAAGTTCGTAACACGATTCGCCTACCATTCCATAATACCGGTAGAAGAAGAAAAAACATTCACGGAAAACGGAAAGAGCAATATTATAGAATGATCATCCGGATTCCTGTTTCTTGTAAGGTTTTGTTTTTATTTTTTATTTTATTGCCTAACCCTTTTCTAACATCCTCTATGGACTATACCCTTGTAAACCTTGCCATTAAATCTTTACCTTTCTAGTGCTTCCAAGTTTTTCGTTCGTTTGAGGCAATAATCGTTCATCAAAAACGGGATATAAAAGAAAATTATTGAACGTATAAATGCAAACATCCTTCTGCAGCAAGCAACTATCGATTGTTAATACATATAAGAAAGTATGGAAAGTTATATCGTTCGTTAATTACCTAATCCTTCTTCTTTCACGTTCTCCAAGCCTTAATCAATCCAACGAAAATAAGCTAAAAAAGGGGGAGCTCGATGAGGTTGACTGCTCTGGTAAAAGAAAAACAAGCAAAGAGAATGGAAGCTGATGAAGGACAACGTTCAGTTCGAAACTTTGGAGTTGTCACCCGGTACAATTAGAGGCCTATAGCATTGACCAGTGGTAACCAAAATTCTAATAAGATTTATCTTTAATGATTTGAATGTGATTTTAACAAGATTTCTAATAATAGTGATTTTGATTTGTTACTAAGAAGATTTCTATTTCATGATTTGTGATTTTACCAATAAGAAAAGAAACAATGACATTATTTAAGCCAGCTCTCCTTTATCAAGGCTTTTTTTTGTTTCGAATCTCATTAAATCGCATGCATAATTTGTCTAAACAGAATCAAAAGTAAATGAAATAATTATTTGTCTCAAACTTAAACCAAATGTATGCAAAATTCTTCCAGTATTGTTGATGAAGGAAAAGGAATTAAATCGATAAAGAACAAGAAGCGAACCGTAAGGAAGCGGAATGACGCAACAACAACAAAAAAACACAATAAATACGTTAATATATTTAAGCAAGAAGATGTACAATAAGCAGTTGTAGGCACGATGTTAAAGCAAGAGTTAAACCATACGCATTTACCGTATTAGTCTCCCACGGGGTCTACTATACACACACACCCCCCATGCCACCACCACTAAAATCATTAACACACCCCCCTTATACGAGTGGTGTACATACGTATATATATATATACACACACATATATATAGATATATAGATATACATAAATATCATCCTAATTGTAAAGATAGCTACCATTCAATCTCATACCAGGCAAAGGATCTTGTCTCGTCGCCCATCATTGGAGGGAGGGAGGAGTCTCATTCAGCCGCTAGTTTACTATTCGGAGTAATATTATTACTATTTATGATAAATATATGAATGTTATTCAATCGTGTTACAGAACCACACACAATAATGGAAGCGAAAAGGGTGTATAGGAAAGGGATAAGCGTGACGCATTCACGCATTTCTGTATGCAAACAAACACGTGAAAAGAAGATGATTTCAGGTGCAGTGTATAATTTTACGTACTTTCTCTTTGCATTACGAAACAGCAGGCAATCTTCTTGTTTTTGCAATTTCTGAAAGACGCCCTAGTTGAAGGTTTTTGTGGGGGGTTTTATTTTGAAACAATTTTGCACAGCGGTAAATGAAAAATCTGTATAATCAAAACACAATATCACTTACTTACATATACGAAGGGATGAAGAAGTGCGTTAAAGTTCATGTTCATCGGGTTGAAGGCAAGCAGAAGGAGGGAAGCATTATAAATTCATATATTCCAAATCTCCACTCGGTAGTGGTGGTACGGATAGACGCGTATAAATATAGACAGCAAACAGCAAATAGAAGAAGAGAAAACACCGTACACAACACTATAAATCGAGCATATAAATGCGTTGTGGAAGGGAGGCTATAGATAGATAGAAAGAGAAAATACAATAGGACAAACCCGATGGCAAAACAAATCGAATCGAATTAGAGCAACAACAAAGCGGGACGACGACGGGACTCGTCGATCGTTAGTTCGACCGCGTTGTAAAACGCGTCTACAAGGTTTATCGTTTGACATGAGGAAACAATAATCGTATATATAGCATAAAACAAACTCCCCCTTCTTCCCGCGATGGGATAACAGCAAAATGAATCGTATCGATGGTATAGGAAAAAGGCATACAGAAATGAGTGAAAAAATGAGCGTAAAAAGCAGAAACACACACACAATATATCCCTGAGGCAATAAATCGGAATGCAATAATCAACGTGTTAGTGGAACCGATCCTTGTCAGTTACTGTGCGCGGTTCAACAAGCCCGAAACAATCGTTAGATAGGGAAAGTGATACGGCACGATTTACTAGGGACAAATTTAGGCAGACAAAAGATTGAGCCCTTACTCTGTGCGGTTTATGTTTTTTTGTTTTTGTTTTTTTTTTGGGTGGATTAGGGTGATGTAAACGTTATCGCAATGTGTGCAATGCCAATACTCTCTATAATAACCCTTCGAGAACGTAAAACAGCAGCAAACCTCCCTCTCTCTGTGTGTAAACTCACTACTTACCGGACACGTGCATACGTATTCGCTCAATCTCATGTCAACGAAATGCAAAAAAAATGAAACAT
This sequence comes from Anopheles arabiensis, assembly GCF_016920715.1. Taxonomy (NCBI): domain Eukaryota; kingdom Metazoa; phylum Arthropoda; class Insecta; order Diptera; family Culicidae; genus Anopheles; species Anopheles arabiensis. The sequence continues at coordinate 27,742,479 of NC_053518.1, forward strand.
TTCATTACTAGACAACCCAACACTCCCCAACCAACACACCATAATACGATTTTGTCAGACTTCCTTAAACCATGCAAAGACGTTAAAAGAGACGTTACTGTAAGAAACCCGTTAAACATGTTTTGGGTCACACGCGTATATAGAGAGATCACACGCGGTCGTAGGTGAAAGACACAAAAAAATGTAACAAATCTGAATTGTGAATAGTGTTGTAACGATATGCCAATCGGGAGTGGTAGTAGTGATGAATAATAGTGGCTGGATCAAATCAACCAAAAAAGGGGGAATAGAGAGGGCAGGACGAATTCCAAAACACACACAAACACACTAAACAACTAACTGAACTGAACTGCAACAATCCGCGGGGAGTGGGAGGGGGCAACACACACCGCGAGCGTGTGCGCGGGACGGGGCAAGACAGATGAGGTACGAAATGCATATAATAAAGAGAAAACAAATACAAACGAAATTAAAGCAAAGAAAGCATATGTAGCTAAAATAGTTGGGTCATTTAGATATACTAATTTCATACTTTGTGTGTTGCACTCTAACTCCCTTTATATGTTCTTCATTTTATGTATGACAAGACTAACATCATCTGTACAACCGTCATGTTCTCTCGTGTTCTCGCGCCGAAGCATTTCCAATTAGAATTTCATTATTTTATAACTCGACTTTCCTTTTCCTGTTTTTTTTCTCTCCTTTCATTACAGACTCATCTTTAGTAGTGCTGTTAAGCGGTAGAACAAGGATGCATGGTTCCTTTTACGCTTAACCAGCTGTAGATACATATTGCTCGATTGCTCGTCAACCGATTTGTTCCATTATTTATTTATTGTTTAGAAAATCAAAAGCGCCGCGCGTTAAGTGGGAATGAGAATTGAGAAAGTGGACAACAATAAACTGGCATGATAAGAAAGAGATGAAAAAATACTTTTAATGAAATTGACTTTCAGGTAATTACAGAAAACCAAGCATCGTCAGTTTTTGAACAGTACGTTTATTTTTGTTTTCCATTTTGCTGCACCTAAACTCGATCGCATACAATTGCTACCAAATTCTCGAATAAGCGCACACGCACGCAACAACATCAGCAAGCGCGCACCAAAGGGGCTCCGCCGCGAGGCTTGTTTTAATTCCAAAAAAAAAACATAATAATAATAATAATAAGTGCGGCCTTACACAAATAATAATATATTCCGAAATTTCGCTTCTCATTTCACGCCTCACGAAAACTCAAATGCTCAGCATGCAATTACCGATCAGAAAGAGATACTGTGTGTTTCGTTACCAACATCGCACTCCCCAGCCCCCTCAAAAGGTGGTGGTGCTAAGGCAACATTAAAACGAAAGCTTCAATCCGAGCGTCTTGTACATGAACGTAAGGATGTCGGTCGCTTCCTCGATCTTCTTGGCCGTCGGTTTGCCCATACCGTGGCCGGCCTTGCTGTAGACGCGCAACAGCAGCGGATTCTTTTGGTGTTCACTATCCTTGATGGCATCGTGCAGCGCCGCCACGAACTTGAGCGAGTGCAGCGGGCTGACTCGATCGTCATGGTCCGCGGTCAGCACGAGCGTGGCCGGATACTGGTCCTTCTCCGAGGTAGGTGTGCGCACGTTGTGGAGCGGCGAGTAGCGCAGCAGATTTTCGAAATGCTCCTTCTCGTTCATATCGCCGTAGTCGGACACCCAGGCGCGGCCGATCGTGAACTTGTGGAAGCGAAGCATATCCATCACGCTGACAAGGGGGGGGTGGTGAACGAGAAGAGGAATTAGAATAAGAAAGCAGTTGACCGGGAATGCCTTTTTGCCTACTTACCCAACTTGCGCAATGGCGGCACCGAACAGATCGGGACGCTGGTTAATGCAGGCACCGACGAGCAGCCCTCCGTTCGAACCGCCCTGGATCGCGATCTTGTCGTGCGTGGTGTAGCCGTGCTCCACCAAATACTGGGCAGCGTGCTGGAAGTCGTCGAACACGTTCTGCTTCTTCAGCAATCGACCGGCATTGTGCCACCGTTCGCCGTATTCGCTTGAGAAAAGAGAACGCAGCAAACGGTAAGATTTGGGAGCATTTTTGTGAAGGGAAAGGGGGAACCCCTTCGAGGATAATACCTACCCACCACCCCGAATGTTCGGGTACGCCAGTATGCCATCGAACGAATCGATAAACACCAGCCCGGTGATGCTAAAGGACGGCTGCACGCAAATGTTAAACCCACCGTACCCGTACAGCAGGCACGGTTTGTGCTCCTTCTTCTCCTGCTTGCGCTGCACGATAAACATCGGCACCTTCTCGCCGTCCTTGCTGTGGTAGAAGATCTGCTCCACCGCGTACCGGCTGTTGTCGAAGTCTTCGATCTTCACCTCCCGAAACACGGTCGGTTCCATCGCACCGCCGGCGGCGGCCTCCGTTTTGCCCTCGAAATCGTAATGGTAGATGATGCCGGGCGTCAGGAACGACACGAAGTGGTAGAAAATCTCCGAATACTTCTTCTTGCCACTGAACCCGGCGACCGTCCCTATTTCCAGCGGGAACTTCGATACGAAGCTCCCGTCGGCCAGACTGTGCACCACCAGCAACGATTTCACATCGTCGATGTACCCGAGCACGATCCGATCCTTGTTCACGCACGTCGTCCAGTCGAGCACGTTCTTCGGATGCTCCGGCACGAGCGTTTTCCAGTGCTCCATCTCGGGCTGCTCGAAATCGATGTTCACGATCCGGTAGTTCGGGGCGCCCTTGTTCGTGCGGAACGAAAAGATGTTACCCTCGTTGGTGACGTACTGTAAAGGGAAGGAAAGCCAAGAGGGAATGAGACGCTAGCAATCGGGTACGAGAGGCTGCCACACTCACGTCATAGTCACTGTCGAACTCGGTGACCACCTTCACGAAATCGAGCTTCGACTCGAGCGTGCCGGCCTTCTCCAGATTGCTAAAGTACAGCAGCATATCCTTGCAGCCCTTCATGATGAACAGCATCAGATATTTGCCACAATCGGACACTTCCGGCATCCTGCAGAGGAGAGGGAGGAAAGATGCGCATTACTTTCTTGTTGTTTGCCTGTCCGGTCGCGTTCTATACTCACAATCGCCACGATGGTTCCTCCGGGAACTCGGCAATCAGCACATCCTTGTCCTGCGACTCGCCCACCCGATGGTAGTACAGCTTCTGGTTCTCGTTGGCGGCCGTTTCCGAACCGTCCGCCTTGCCCGCCACCACCGGGTAGCGCGCGTAGAAGAAGCCCTTATTGTCCTTCGTCCACGAAGCGGTCACGAACTTGGTGTGTTCGATCGTTTCCGGGAAGTCTTCCCCCGTCTCAACGTTGCGAATCTTCAGCTTCGTCCAGTCGGATCCGCTCTGGCTCAGCCCGTACGCGTACAGCTTGCCGTCGTCGGAAAAGCGCGACCCGACCAGTGCGATCGTACCGTCGGTCGAGAGTGTGTTCGGGTCGAGAAACACCTTCGGCTCACCGTCCAGCTTATCCTGCACGTACAGGACACTGGCAAACGAGAGAAGGGAAGTTGAAACAGTTTGATTACATCATTGACTTTTCTACGCTAAAAAGGCGCTGCGCCCCGTACACTCACTCCTGGTTCTGCAGACCGGTGTTCATGAAGAAGAAGTACTTGTTACCGTGCTTGAACGGGCAGGAGTACTTCGGATAGTTCCAGCGCTTTCGCAGCTTCTCGTTCAGCTTCTTCCACTCCGGGCACGTGTCCAGGAAGGGTTTCGAGATTTCGTTCTGCTTCTCCACGTACGCCTGCGTTTCCTCCGCGTCCGGATCCTCCAGCCAGCGGTACGGGTCGGCAATCTTCACACCGTGGAACTCCTCCACCACGGACTCATCGCGCCGTGCCGCCGGGTAGACGAACTGCCGGGCTTCGGCGGCGGCTGCTGCTGCTTCGGGCATAGCAAGGCGACCGAACTGCGTGCGGCGTAATGCGCTGGAAAATAAACCTAAAAAGGTAACGCACAAACAATAAATCAATTTGTCTCTTCGCTTTCGTAATGCCATCCCAGCAAGCGAACAGGGCTACACATAGCAACACAAAAAGGCTGCCGACCGGCTGGCAAACTAACGATACAGACGCACGCACATAGCCACACGTCAACCGAGTCTACAAGCCTACCCCCCCACAACGACGGCGAGACCTACAGACCCAGTTTTGTGTTCTTACGTGTACACCAAGTCCCGTTTCGCCCGGTATACTCCACCTCCCCTCGCTTCTTCTTCCTGCCCCACCATCACTCACCACTCTTGGCAGCTACTTGCAACGGTGGCGAACGTTGGGTGAGAACGGCTCGGCAGCTACGCACTATCAGAGAAGTGGCCAATTTGTGCATACACACTTTGCCGGATGTTCCGGAGCTTGTGGGAAGGGAAAAGGCACAGACGCGAGCGGCACCAACTGCAAACGGTTGCAACTAAAATCGATCTGGACTAGAAAAAAAGGAAGCGCACAAGACTCAACTTCAACTTCGGGCAAAGCAGGGGTCCACGTAGAATGGGCACAGATTGGGGCTGCGCTGTGTTTTCCGAGCCTGCTACCCGTTGTTCTTATCACCACCAGCAACAGGGTGCTTTATTTGCCGAAAACGATAAAAGAGCGGAAAAAAGAGTTTCGCGACCGTGTTTGCCTGTTTGCCGAAGCCGCCCGAATTTGATTAGGTTTGTTAAAATGACTTTCAAGATTGCAGGTGCACCAAGGTTGCTGCAGAGCGGCGAGTGGTGAAAACCCAAGTTACAAAACAAGGGCAACGTTGATGCGACGTTTGTTGAAGAATATTTGACTGTCCTTCTCCGATTTTAATTCAGTGATTATCTTTTGTAAGATAAAATGAGGATTCTCCGTAGCGGGAATGTCTTTAATTTTGAGTCTATCAATTATTTTGCGAAAACATATTTTATCTTTGGCATCGACACATTTTACAACAGGCCCGTCGTAGGTTCAAGCCTCATATGGACCGAGCCCCCATTCGCAGGACTGACTATCATGCTCTGAGTACTAGAGATGTGCCAAATGTAGCTGAACCGTACAGCTCATTCAATTCACGCGCGAAAACGAATGCATTGGTTCACACGAAAATAACTTCTTCTTCTTTGGCACAACAACCGCTGTCGGTCAAGGCCTGCTTACACCAGTGGTATAAGCAGGCCTTGACCGACAGCGGCTCGGCTTTCAGTGACTTATTTATTACCATAGCAGGATACCATTCGGGGCTTGAACCCATGACGAGCATTTTGTTAACTCGTACGAGTTCACGACTGTACCATCAGGCCGGCCCAACACGAAAAGAACACTATGGATTACGATTCAGGTCATTGGCATGTCATTGGCTTGTTCAGGTACCCAACTTACTAATTAGTTTGTAGTTCTACTGATTTTCAACATCAATTCCTAGACAAGAATCCTGAAATAAAACATGACCACCGATGAACCAGAAACCTTGCCTTGCCAACAAGAAACCAAAAAGTAAGCCAACCCACCTCCTCCTTATGAAATGTGATTTGATGCTACAGAAAAGAAAGAATTATTTGGATAATTTGATACTTTTTACAGACATTTCTATTTGTTAATGAACACAAGAACCGATCGCACGTCCACGTTCAATGTGATGAGCGACTCCCAAATAACCACATTATTTCCAATTCGAATTTGCTACGCATTACCAAATGACCAAATTACGCAAATTACCAACGAACCGAACGTGACACTTAGAACAAAATCAGCTTCAAAAGTTGTCTGAAAAGGTGATCTCAGTGTTGTAAACTGTTGACTTTTTTTTTGACGTTCGCAGTAGGCTACTGGTCAAAATCATTTTTCGTACATCACATTCACTGTTGCCATGACACGACTGTTGAAGAACAACATTCATTTCTGTAGTTACCGTCAGTGTCTTTGTGATGACATGACTGTAAACAAATGTAGTTTGAATGTCAATTGACATTCATTTTGTGAATCCAGAACTGCTTGGTGCCTTTACCGATCGTAAGTGACTGAACAATTAAATATTTTAACTTGGCCAGTGCGAAAATCAGTGTCTTCTTGCTGGTGTACACGAATTTAAAGAAAAAATGTTACAACGGAGAAGGCAATGTAGTGCACTCGAAAATGAAAGTCAAATGAATGTCGCCAAAAAATGTCGTCGAATCAAACGACATTTTTTGACATGACTGTAGAATGAAAGAGTGAAAACTGAATGCGAAGCTTCAAATCGTGTCAAAGTAGGCAATTTCATGTCAAAGAACGTCACCGCTAACAACACTGGGTGATCTCTTGATAGTAATGTGTTATCTAATTCTCACATCTTTTGTTTTGATTCTCACATCTACTCATTCAACATGCTTTCTCGCTCCGCCATGTTTGATGACCTGTTGAACAGAAAAAAATATTCATCTTGTTCCTTCAAATAGTACTGAATCATCAAAAAAAATCTTACTATTAAAAAAACCCTTAATTGATTCATTTTGTTTCAAAGATAGCGACAAATTTATACAAAGAGAAATTCACCACTCACCACAACCTGATCCTTTATGTCAATTGGTCCAACGTCAATTTTTTCCACACTTTTCACCACCTCTCCTGGTGTTGTAATCACCTTGAGCACGTGCTTGCAACTGTCAAAGTTGTACCCAAAACAAAACAACTCCACGCCACAGCCGGTTGGTTGCGAAATTGGTTCACTGCAAGGATAAATTAGAACCTTCCTGCTCCACAATGGACAATGGAATATGCCACATAAAGGCGGAGTAAGTAAATCAGCACGAAATGTGCGTTAAGACCACTATGTTATTTACCTATAAATCGCACCATCCTCACGGCAGATTTCTTATTCCGCGCATTGTGGAGAAGCCGGTTGAAACGGTAGAAATCGTCGCTCCAGCAGAAAAGGAAGGTAAAGCCGAAGATGCAAAGGTAGACGATACCAGCGAACCGCCCGAGAAGAAGGGCCGCATGGAGGGCAATGCAGAGGAGCCGCAGGGTAAGAAGAAGAAAAACCGTGGCCAGAACAAATCACGCACGGTACCGTTCAAGGAGGAGGACGGGCTGCGACTCTGTAAATCGCTGCTGGATGGGAACCTGGGCGAAGATGCGGCGAAGAAGTGCACCAATGCAAACTGTCGCTTTTCGCACGATCTGGACAAATTTTTGCAACTCAAACCGAAGGACATTGACGGCACGTGCTACATTTACTCGACCAAGGGTTACTGCAACTTTGGCGTAACGTGCCGGTTTGCCGGTGCGCATCTGGATGAAAACAGTAGAAACATTTACCCGGAAGATTTTAAGCCCGACACGTCGATGCTTGTTTCCACCTGGCTGAGTACTGGTAAGTGAACCTTACGAGCTACACGATATTGATTTTAAAACACTGTTTTTTACTCTCCCTCCAGATTTGCAGCACATACTACGCAAAAGGAAGTATAATTTTAACAAGTCGACCAAAATCGTCAACAAGTTCGATCGACTACAGCAAGAGGAAAAGAATGAGAAAGCTAAATCGAGCGAGCAGGAAAACGGGGAAGCAAAGGATGATGCCGAGCAGAAGCCGGAAGAAAGCAAACCGGCCGGTGCGGTAACGGACGAAGACGTGATAAAGCTGCGCAGCGCCGAACGCAAGCGCATCGTGTTCCGCGACAAGCTGTACCTCAGTCCGCTCACTACGGTCGGCAATCTACCGTTCCGGCGCATCTGCAAGGAGTACGGCGTCGACATAACGTGCGGCGAGATGGCCTGTGCCATACCGATCATCAACGGTGCGATCCAGGAGTGGGCGCTAACGAAGCGCCACTCGAGCGAGGATCTGTTCGGGGTGCAGCTGTGCGGCCACAACCCGAAGCTAGTCACGTACGCGGCCCAAATCATTGCCGAGAAGGCGGATGTCGACTTTATCGACCTGAACACGGGCTGCCCCATCGATCTCATCTTTAACCAGGGCGGCGGTAGTGCGCTGCTGCGCCGCCAGAACGTGCTGAAGGTGATGGTGCAGAGCTGTTCGCGCCTGTTGGCCGACTACGGCAAAGAGTTTACCGTGAAGACGCGCATCGGCATCTACAACAACAAGCTGATCGCGCACGAGATGGTGCCAAAGTTTGAGGACTGGGGAGCGAGCCTGATCACGATCCACGGGCGGACGAAGGAGCAGCGCTACACCAAGCGGGCCGACTGGGAGTATCTGCAGCAGTGTGCGACCCAGGCCCAGTCCGTGCCGGTGTTTGGCAATGGGGACATCTTTGGCTACGAGGATTACGAACACATTCGCACCAAGTGTCCTAACATTGCCGGCGTAATGGTGGGCCGTGGGGCGCTGATAAAACCGTGGGTGTTTCAGGAAATTAAGGAGCGGAAAACGCTCGATCCGTCCAGCGGGGAGCGGTTCGAGATGCTGAAGCGGTACGTGAACTACGGGCTGGAGCACTGGGGCAGCGATACGAAGGGTGTGGAGACGACGCGGCGCTTCCTGCTCGAGTGGCAATCGTTCCTGTACCGGTACGTGCCGTACGGGCTGCTGGAGCGGCCGCCGCAGCGCATCAACGAGCGGCCGGACGCGTACCGAGGTCGGGACGATTTGGAAACGCTGATGGCATCGCCCAATTGTAACGATTGGGTGAAATTAAGGTAAGAATTGTTGTCTGTTGTCGTTTTCACATTTCTTATTGGAATTTGGTACTTGTTTTTCAGTGAGATGCTGCTTGGACCTGTACCGGAAGGATTTAACTTTGTGCCGAAACACAAAGCCAATGCCTACTGAAAGGGGGAAATGGCCGTAAGTGAATGTTGTTTTGCTTTCAAAATTCCTTCTTCTCTTTCGAAGGCAGCAAAGGAAAGGATGTAAATAAAGTTGTGCAAATGAACAAAGCGAATCAGAGGAAATGGTGGAAAGAGAATATCACAGCCCTTCGAACCTGCTACTACGGAGCGATACATTGTGAGGAATTTTTTATTACAATTAATCAAAACGGACAAACAAAACCACCACATGCACAACCACCGGGAACGGGACCAGCCAAACGCCTACTTGATGTAGCTGATCGCTTCCTCCACATCCAGCTTCGAGCCGAGATAGATGGGCGATCGCTGATGGATGGACGTCGGCATCACGTCCAGTATCTCCTTGCCCTTGGTCGCGTACGCTTTGCCGCCGGCCTGCGTCACCAGGTAAGCCATCGGGTTGCACTCGTACAGCAGGCGCAGCTTACCATTCTTGGCCGCAGCCGTCGCCGGATAGATGAAGATGCCACCGTACTTGATCGTACGGTGCACATCCGCCACCATGCTGCCCACGTACCGGGCGCCGTACGGTTTGCCCTTCGCCGGGTCCTTCTTGTCCTTCACGTAGTTCAGCACCGACTCGTCCCACGTGGACGCGTACCCCTCGTTGATGGAGTAAATGTTGCCCCGCTCCGGAATGCGCATGTTGTAATCGGTCAGCACAAACTCGCCGATCGAGGGATCGTACATGAAACCGTGCACCCCGTTGCCGAGGCTGATGACAATCATCGTGGCGGAGCCGTACAGTGCGTACCCGGCGGCCACAATCTTGTTGCCCGGTTGGAGTGCGTCCTGCTCCGAGGGGGTCGTGTTTTCCTTTACCTGTCTGACAAAAATTACAGCGTTGCAGCGTTATTGAAGATTCTTTCTGCATAATATATTAAACCGTTGCAGCACTACTCACTTGGTAATGGCGAAAATGGACCCAATCGACACGAGACAGTCGATGTTGGAGGAACCGTCCAGCGGATCGAACGACACCACGTACTTGCCCCGCTTGTCCGTCTCGATCTCGATCACGTTGTCGTTCTCCTCCGACACGAGCAGACAGGTGGCGTACGACGATTTCAGCATGTTGATGAAGATTTCGTTCGACAGCACGTCCAACTTTTTCACCTGCTCGCCCTGCACGTTCGTGTCGCCTGAGATTCCTTGCCTGCAAAAAAAAAAGATTTCAGGACAAATTAAATCGCTGCAGCACACATACACGGATTAGTTGGGTGTGTGCGGCGTTCATACTTACAGCTTAGCGATGCCCGCCTTCCGCACCGCCGAGCTGATAGCCTTGATCGCGGTCTGGATGCAGTTGAGCAGCTGGGACAGGTCGCCGGTCGCATGTTTGTACTTTTTCTGCTCCTGCAGCACGAAGCGCGTCAGCGTCATGCAGTTCGAGTCGAAGGCGGGTCCCTGCTGGGTCATGATTGCGACCGAAGCTAAATAGCCGACCGAAGCAATGGTGCATGATTAGTCGGAAAGTGTTTTCGGCGGAGTGGAAAGTAGAAAAGGCAAACGTGTGTGGTGGTGGAAATATTATCAGCATGATAACGATCGAGTGTAACGGGGACGTGTTTAGCGTTAGTGACGGGCAGAAACTAGGAAATCCTGTATGTAACATATGTATTTATATACAACGAAAAAGGGAAAGTGTGTTGCTGGTGGTGCTGGCGTTGGACACATATCTGTATGCAGGGGAGAGTGGGGGATGTGTTATCATGCAACTAGAAGCCATCATCATGCCTTTTGGTGGTTGAAATAGGAAGAACTTTGGTTGCAATTATCACTTGAAATCATTCCATCATTGGCAGGCTATACTACACAGAGACAGTGGTGCCCAGCACACGGTTACGTACGATTAGCCATTGCCGTTTCCCGTTGAACACTACTCCTCCCCGTTGCTATGGTATCGAATGAGAGGGACGCCCGGTCTGTGCACACCGTAAGTAGAAAACAAGATACCGTCGTTTATTTTGTGGCAGTAAAACCGCGCTTTGCGCTTTTCACGCTGGCAACGGACAGAGATGGACGGAGATGATGAGATTCCGCTAGGGAGGGCCCCCCATAATGATAGACGTTTATCAATGGAGGCTTTTGGGAAGGTTGATAAGGACAGTTTCTATGGCTTTGAGGAGTTTCGCGCTATGGTTTGCCGGTGGTACTGCTGCTGCTGCCAAGCCAACCAACGTAGCCAGCGTGTAAAGTTTGTTGCTTTCCTATCACTACAGCACAAGCACACACACACGCGCGGTTTTTCAGCTTAGGGGTCAAAGCGGGCGGTCAATGTCACCGGTGTGGTAGACACGGTAGACAACCCGACATGCCGTTTTTCTTGTCCGCGTTGTCATGCTTTTCGGCGGGGAGGGGAGAAGAGCTGTGCATGAAATTTGGTTGCGGCACCCCGAAGCGGCCTGCAAAACTGGTTGCTGCACAAGTAGGCGATGAAAACAGGAATCAAAAACCCCGTCTCGATTTGGCTTTTTGGGGGCGAATTTACGGGCAGGCGAGGGGTAACTGCTAAAAATATACCCAAACTCAACACCAAAACACGTAAGAGTGTTGTGTTATGTGCAACCGGGCAAGTGAAACCGGCAGCATGACACGTCGAAAAAGCCAACATAAACAACGCGCCGATACGGTTTGGGCGGGTGAAAGGTTAACCCCCCCCCCCCTCTGAACGCTATTGTTTTGCTATTGCTAGCTAATCCTACACTGATCATTGTACTTTTGGACGCTGCTAAAATCACTCTCAAATTACTCTCCGTTGATCGCAAATTCTTACCTGATTCTTAGTAGACCGGGAAAGAGTGTAGTCTAGTAGGCACGCTGCGCGATCGACGACCGAACGTTTAGCCACCTCGTGTGAAAGTGAACCGTTTTGCGTGGATGCTGTAAGCGTGACACCTGAAACAACACACCCAGCGTACTGTAGGGCCACCGCAAGACTGAACGACTCACTGGCAGGCAAGAAGGATCGTTACACAAACGACCGGCAGCAGCAGCACCACTACTACCACGAGCAACGGTAGGGCAAGATCGATGGTTACGTCCATCCCAGCGCTACCAAACAAGAAAACCGGCATGGCGCCACTCTCCCACTCTCTCTCGTGCGTTGCGTTGTACGTTACGCTCTAATCTGCGCACACGCTCTCTTTCTCTCGCGGGCGGCGCATTAGAAAGAAAATACATTGCGGGCACCTCAACACATGTGTAGGTGTGAGTACGACACGCAAGATAAGCTGCACATCGGTTGCCTGGGTACGGTTCGTGACGTGTTGGTGAAAGGTATGTTAGAATTCGCTCTCACTAATCTTATTAGATACACACCCGTAGTGTATTCTTATTGGAATATTGTTCACATTGTCAAGTAAGAAAAATCATTTAGCACGGTTTTCATGAAGCGAGCCTCCCTTATCGTGCACTTCTTGCCTCATTACGCATTATCACCTTCGCTCACTATCTCTTGACTTTCTTGATCGTCTATGCTTTTCTTGCTGCTACATATACATACACACACACACACCTCCGTTGCAGACGGAGGCCAAGCCTCCACTCTAAATGACCCTTCATGTGACGCACACTACCAACAAAAACATCATGTTGTTTACCACCGTTTAATCACCACCGAAATGCGGGCGAATGAATGTGTGTGTGTGAGAGAGAGCGAGAAAGGGAGAGATTGGTGATTGGTATTTGAAGTGGATCATAAACACGATTGTCCCCTTCTTCGCTTGGGAGGCCAATAGATAAGAGACAGTGGTTACGCAGAGACAACCATCGACAGATACAGACAAGCAGCAAGGCAGTGTGACCCCTGGTGCGGTTAGAAACAAACTTGGAAGTGCTTTTGATTACGCTGTTGTTAGGGATTGGCCAAAAGTGAGGGGCATTTTATTTTTAATTTACCCCCATTTATCTCTCAAATACCTTTTGCTTCTAATTTCTTTCACGCACACAATGTAGAGTACGCTAATGATTGCATATTTTGTTATATAGCTTTTTCGTCTTTATGGTGCTTTTGCAAATTTGTATTACATTCTGGCACACCGTTCATCCCCCCCGTTTTTTTTTTGTTTAGCAGCAGTACGATAGCGACAATATGTTGGAATTAATGATTATACTAAGGTTTGAAATTATTCTGTACACATCATGCTTCTCTTTTCTTTTTCTTTTTTGGTTTCGAACATAAATCATAAAAACAAAACAAATTTTCCAAGGCCCTATAATTTGAGTGAAATGGGAAAAAAGCGGTGGAGAACAAAAGATAAAATTCGAGTACAATGTAAAGTGGAAAACACCCTATTGGAAATTGTGATAATGTGTCGTTTGCAAACTTTCTGCTCCAATTGTTCGCTCCTTGCTAGTAGGCACATAAATCATACACTTGCGCATGCACACACGAAATTCCCCCCCAAAAACAAAAACCAGATCCCCTAAAATGTCCCGGTGCTTCCTAGCTTTTTCGTGTTACAAACTATGCAAATGTCCAGATTGTATTTGTCCAGCAGGCAGGGCTCGTGGAAGTAGTGCCTGCAGTTAAACATCACGATGTCCGTTTTCATGTTATCTGCAATTGGGAGAGATTACAAACATTTCCACATTATTACCCATCCTGCATTTGCTGCACCTCATTCCTTCCCCCAAGGCCTTACCCTTCACGATAATATCCCGCCGGCACACGCCACACACGTGGTCGGGCGTCACGCACAGCGCACCCTGCTGCACCCGCACCAGCCGCTCGTGCATGTCGAAGTAGTCCGCGCCCAGTATCTGGTTGCAGCCCTCCTGTATCGACACCTGCAGGCTGTACCCGCACAGCATCTTGATGATCGACTCCTTCAGCCCCTCGATGTCCTGGCCGGGCTTGATCTTGTCCACCAGCAGCTCCGGATTGATAAACCCGGCAATACTGTTCAGCAGCTTCGTCATCACGTGCGGCTTGTCGACCGACTCGTTGATCAGATCGTTCCACAGGTCCATGTCGTCGTGCTCTTTGCAAAAGTCGATCGCCATCGGCACGTCCTGCAGGTTGTGCATGATGATGGTCAGGGCCTCCCGCGTGCTGCCCATCTTGTCGAGCAGATACACCATCTCCGGGTAAAACTTGAGCCCCTGGCAGATGTCGTACGCCTCCTGGATGGGGTAGCTGTTCGAGCGCTTCAGAAACGAGAGCAGCTTGTCCGGCTCGTACCGCGCGTACAGGTTCACCAGCCGCCAGTGGAACTTTTCGTTGCTGGTTACCTTGTCGTACGCGTCCAGGTAGCGGTACAGGTACTGCTCGCAGTGTTCCAGCTCGCGCACCACATCCTCGGCGGGGATTTTGTCCTTCAGCAGCATCGCGATCGCCCGCTCGCTGTCCAGCTCGATCAGCTGCACGATGCAATCCTTCACCATGCCGTACAGCTCGTACGTGGTGATCAGCTCGAACACGTCCTTGTGCTGCAATCTGTATGGGGAGTTTTGTGGAGTGGGAAAATGCGGGGTCAAACCATTTAGAACCAATAGTCAAGTTTTATGCCCACACAAAGCCCCGCCACTTACTTCAGATACATGGTCAGTGCACGGTCAAACTCCTTCTCGTGCGTGTACAGTATCGCCAGCGCTTCGAGCAGAATGTTTGCATCCTTCTTGTTGAAATGGTCGTTGACGGCGTTGATTACCGCTTTCGTGTTGTACAGGCGCGGCGGCCAATCCTTCACCAGCTGCAGGAACCCGCTCGGATCGAGCTGCAGATACTCGTACAGCACCATCTCGTACACGTGCGGGTTCAGCTTGCACGCGTCCGTGATGGGAATGTAGCTGCTGACGGAGCGCAGCTGCTTCACCTTCACGAACTTGTACACCTCCTCCTCCCACAGCTGCTTGTCGGTGCCGAACACGCGCTGGCAGAGCCGGGCCGCCTCGTCAAAGTGCTGCAGGGAGAGCAGATGGTCCAGGTAGAGCCGGGCGACGGTAATTAGCGAGTATTTGCCGCCGTGCGTTGCTATCACATCCATCGCTTGTTCGAATTTGCTGCACAGGAATAGAATAGAACAATCGATTAGAAATTAGTTCAACGGTAGTTTTCGCGTATTTTAAATCTTTTGAAATGTTTCACCCCCGTACAGCGCTGCATCGGATGAAATATTTCACCTCTACACCTGTTTGCCAATCAGCTGGCACGCACACTACGAAAGCGCGCAGTGCGGGTTTGACAGCAGGCGTACCTGTCACAGCGTGCGACAGAATATCCCACAAGAAAGCAAAACACACACACCAAACAGTTCGAAAACGCATCACACACCAAAATGCAGCTATTTTACAGCCGCGGCTAGTGTTTTGTAAGTGGCGCACAGTTCCTCATGAAGCATTTTCAATCGTTGCTGTTCAATCGGGGCAACCAATAACATCATTTTACGTGAGTGAAACAAACTACGCCTGACTCACGGCCGCCCGTCCTCGGCGTCGCGGATGCCGTCACTGCGTCGCACAATGGCTCTCACGCGGTACCATCTACACAAGCGAAACTGTGTCGGCATCTTTCCCCTTCTGTGTGCCTTCCTGTGTGGCGTGCTGCTCACGGCACTGATTGCCAACACCAGCCCAACCTGCAGCCCGACCGGGCGCGTGTACGATCCGGAAAATTCCTACTTCCTCATACTGCTGATCGTGACCGCGCCCGAAAACTTCGAGCGCCGCAGCACGATCCGCGAGACGTACCTGAACCTGCGGCCGCGCATGATCAACGAAAGCTACCAGGAGGAGCTGATCCACATTCCGCCGCTCAACGAGCGGGGCCACGTGCAGCTCGAGTCGGTCGCAACGCAGCGCCAGCTGCTGGGCAACTATCGGGCCTGGCAGCAGAAGCCGATCAAAAACATCAAGGTGATTAACTTCAAGATCAAGCCGCTGTTTGCGATCGGGATGTACGGGCAGCCGAAAAACGTGCGCCGTGCCATCTACGAGGAGCAGCGCGTGTTCGGGGACATTCTCGAGCTGGAGCAGCTGCAGGATTCGTACGCGAACCTGACGGCCAAGGTGCTTTACAGCATGCGGAAGATTGATGAGAAGTATGACTTCAAGTATCTGGCCAAGCTGGACGACGACACGTACGTGAAGCTCGACCTGCTCGCGGAAGATTTGCTCAGCTACTACGAAAAGCTGCACCAGGTACAGCAGCAGCAGCAGCAGCAGAAGACCGATAACCACCCGAACAACAACAACCACCACAAGAGCGCTCCACTGCTGGAGCTGTATTGGGGCTACTTCCGTGGGGCAGCCACGATTCAAAAGCACGGCGTGTGGCAGGAGACCGACTACACGCTGTGCGATCGGTACGGACCGTACGCGTTGGGCGGTGGGTACGTGCTGTCCAAGGGGCTGGTGTCGTACATCGCCACGTACGCCGAGCAGCTGTCGCTGTACAAGAGCGAGGACATTGCGGTCGGCACGTGGCTCGCACCGTTCCGCAACATTCACCGCCGGCACGACGTGCGGTTCGACACGGCGTGGAAAGCGCGCGCCTGCAAGGACTACCACATGCTGCTACACAAGCGTACCGCGCGGCACATGCGCGACCTTTACGCCGGGGAGCTGTGCACGCACGAGGAGGACCAGCCCGACGGCAAACCGGCCGCACTACCGAAGGAGTATTTCTACGACTGGACGCAGCCGCCGAGCTCCTGCTGCAAGACGGCAGTATAGGGTCGCCGATGGCCATGGCACCAGCACACAGACGAGACGAAGTAAGATAGTAATGCACTGCAAAGGCGTTTGCATTGTGATGAGCGGGGTTTTGTACATAACAAACACACGCGAAGAGGGAGCATTTTGAGTTGAAGTGTGTTTGGAGGCAGTAAATCTCTCATTTACAAGGCAAGGCTGCCGGTCACACTTAGTATGTAAGCATTACACACAAAAACACACACACAACAAAACCGACCAGCTGAGGCAGCATCTCACCATTAGCATTAGCGGGAGACACGATTTAACAGTAAAATCGACAAATCACATCGGCAGCAGTTTGCGCACGAACCAGTTGACTTAAAGCGAAATAAATTATTTGTACTAAAAAAAAGCCCCCCTATACCTTTCCTTCCTTCGAATAAAAAGGGGAAAATGCAACTTACCCGTGCTCTATCAGCCACTGGACACGATCGTCCGTTTCGTACAGGTTGGCCACCACGACATCCTTTGGCGACACGATAAAATACTGGTTTTCGTCGATCAGACAGTCCAGATGATAGTCGTCACACTTGTACTCCTCGTAGCTGTCGCGAAAGGAAGGGCAGGCGAAAAAAGAGCGTGTAAAAAACGAGCTTCCGGGCACCCGGCCGAATCCTTACTTACCCTCGCATCGATAAGCTGTCGGTGCAAATTTCAATGTAATCACTCGCGTTGTACTGCAGCACGCACAGGATCGGCCGCAGGGCTTTGTTCGTTTCGGAGTCGCGCTCCTTCGCATACCCCAGCACGACCAGCTGGTTCGTTTCCAGCGGCGCGATGCCACAGATGAAAAAGTCCGTCTGGAATGTGGACACTTCAGTCGGGAGCGGGGAAGAAGAGAACGATAGGAAGTTAATAAATACATCACAGCAAGCCATGTGTCGGCACACTGTGTGGGTCACGGCTTACTCGGATCGACGATGTGCACGGGAAGGTTTCTGGTGGACACTTCGACGGCGTTTCGCTTTCGTATCACACATATTCGCACCGTGTCGACCCATCCGATCAGCAGCGTCGTTGCGTTGGACCAGTTTAGATTACATCGGTAGTCGGTTAGTTTTCCTCTGCGGCAAAAAAAAAAAACAAATTAAAGGATTTTCATTAAAGTAGTTCTTCTTTGTGGGAGACGACTTCCGCTTACTCTTTCGGCTCTTCCCATTGGATGAATCCTAGTGAGCATTTTTCGTTCAGATCGTACACGTGAATGCCAAGCGAGCTAGCCCACGCGACAAACTGTCCGTTCCATTTGATCGCCGTCACCTGACCCTCCGAGTCGCTCAGGATGGTTGACTTTAAGCCCTTCAGGAACGTTTTCTCGTACATTACCAATTTGTTATCGCCTGTCGGCAGGAAAAAGGAGTGAACTCGTATTAATTACACTATTACGCGATATCTTCCACACCCCCAAACGGTGGTTACCTATGATGAATCTTTTGCCCGACCCGGACCGATTGTGGTTCGGGTCCAGCTCGACCGCCTTGATAATTTTGCCCGTCGAAAGCACCTGATTGTTTTCGTCCGTGTACAAGCCGCTAATGATAACCTTCCCATCGTCCGAGCAGGTCGCGATCTGTTCGCCCCGACTGTCGACGGAAATGCGGTTCACGGACAGGATGTGCGCATTCTCCTTCCGGTTGATGACCGTGTGCACACAGTTGCCCTGATGGTCCAGCATATGTATCCGGCCCCAGTGTGTTCCTAGGCAGAGAAACTATAAAACCATCATAGCGGTGGTTGTATTAGGTGTTTCGCCGATTCCGATTTCGCCCGATTGCCGCGGAACACCTACCCGCGGATGTACCGCAATGCAACTGATCGCTTCCTCGCTGAGAATGTTCTTGATGTCGTTCGAGAGGCGAACGTACTTCAGCTTCGGTTCCACATCGTCCTCGGTCAGGCTGCAGGACTCTGCCGACTCCGGATCGTGCTGGTGGGAAGGATGAGCACAATTTCGGGAATTATCTTATTTTGTGTGGAGGAATGGGATAGAGTTTTTGCTTGCGCATTCAGTTGCTTTACCGAATCAACCATCGTCCTCCGTTTTACAGTGGGCAAACTCCTATGGTCATCTGATAGGGCGAGTTGCCTGTTTTGCTTTTTTTACCTATCGGACACCGTTGGCACACACACACACACACACACACACACCACACAAAGCAAAAGGCTTCCCTGGAACCGAATGGGCGGTGGGAGTCAATCCGGAGTGCACGTAAAACAATGAGTAAGAAAGTTTTGCCCAAAAGCAAAATAGAATCCCTTTTGCACTGCACTGACAGCTGGTAAGATGTTTATTTTGATTGTATCTGGACAGTGGTCAGCGACATAGAACTGCGACTGAAACATGCGTGACAATATATAAAACAATTACTGTTATATTTTTGAGAAACAAAAGAGTTAAATTAAACTTAATCGTTAAACAGGTGCGATTCTTTGATTTTAACATGCACTTAAAGAGCTTTTCAATTCAGAAAGTGAATGTTGTTGTTAAAATTTCATTGGGAGTGTGCACACTGCGAACTTAATTTTGTGAAACGGCAAAACAATTTTTCGTGAAATATTTCATAAATTGAAATATTCGCCGTTGGTGGTTTGTGTCTATGGTTATGCTAGGTACATGTACTCCTCGATATACGCTGTTAATGCGGACCGGAGGCAATACCGTATCTAGAAATTTATCGTGAGTCGAATTTCGAGATTTTCTGTGCAATTAAAACGCATTTTCGTGTAATTTTCCTTGTAGTCGTAGGTTTTAGCCACTATTTTTTTTATCTGATTCCAATCAAAGATTACAATTTAAATATATTCTCTAAATTCAAGTTTCACGGAAAAAAAAAATCATATCCAGGAATGAGGAATATAAAACTAGGCTTGAAGCATTATTTTAATTTGGTAGCTATGTTATTTTAAAAGTAATTTTACAGTTGATCTTTCTGTATCCTCCAGCACTCGTGGCGACTTAATTCTTCTTCTTCTTCTATGGCTCAACAACCGTTGTCGGTCAAGGCCTGCCTGTACCCACTTGTGGGCTTGGCTTTCAGTGACTAATTGGTTCCCCCCCCCCCCCATAGCAGGATAGTCAGTCCTACGTATGGCGGCACGGTCTATTTGGGGATTGAACCCATGACGGGCATGTTGTTAAGTCGTACGAGTTGACGACTGTACTATATAGACCATTAAAACACTAAAACATTTTAAATTAAAACACCGACTTAATAAAATACATGAAAGTTGCACTTATTTTATTTGTTTTACTAGTTTAAAAACCGGTGATATTCCAGGCTTCAGAATGTGTCGTAAGAAACGAATGTTTGTAAATTATTTCCTACAAATTACCAATCTACAGGCTTCATGCATGCTAAGGGAGGCTCTAATTTCCAGATGAAAGTATCAATAATAAACGGCATTTTATTTGAAGCAAATGGGATGAAATCAATCATTCCATCCCATACAGCGCGTCGTTACAGATTTATTTGCGTTATCAAGCGTCTTTTTTTTGTCCTGTGCCCTACACTGAACCGCTCCCTGAACTGCAATTATCGGATGGTAGTCCCCCAAAATTGCACCTTTATCGCACTAAAAGTAGACTCCTCCAAAAAAAGAAGCAATAAAAAGAGCGAGGCGTCCCGTCAACGAATCCAGCGCTGATAAGCCAAAAACAGCACGGCAAGTACACACATCGAGCGAAGAGGAAGGAGGAGATAGAGCCACTGGTAACCCTGGGTAAGATGCGTTGGTTACTATACCGTTGCTAAGGTCAAGTCCGTTGGCGAGGACGCATCGGACATAAGGTACGACGTTCGAGAGAGAGAGTGTGTGTATGTGTTTGTATGCTCGAGTTGCGAGCTACTTTAATTACTACGTCTGCTCGATGGAGACGGCTGGTAACTTTAACTGCTGCTGCCGCTGCTGCTGCTGCTGTGGACTAACGCGACAGACCAGGAAGAACATCAACAACATATCAGTATACCACCACCACTATCACCGTCATACTTCGGTATGGTGTGATAGCTTGCAGCAACAGCTGATTCTGCTTGGCCGGCGCGTCACGCCGACTACAGATGATCACCGGACTCCACTCCAATTTCGGCGCATCTCATCGTAGGGACAATGTTGTTTTTTTCTCGTTTTGCTTTTTGCTACCGCCTGTTCTTAAAGCCGTTGATTAACATGATAATAATGGTACAAACACACACACACTCACACACCCCATCGTACGATGTGCAGCACAATTGACTGCGTGGCCAGCAGTCGAGCTAATCCAATGCCATTTAACGGCCACAGTGGCAAGTGGACGTTCGGGATGGAATATGCAGTGGTATTGAAAGGAAGTTAGATTTCGGGAAGTCCCCTCTTCGGGACACATAACATATTGAATATTAAATTTGCCGATTGATTTGAAATTCACTAACCACCTCATTCATGTTTAAACATCCTCAGTCGCTGACGTCAAATCGTGGTATTCGCTTAGCAGTGAACTTTGCATATGGATTCATCCCCCAACCGTCCTTCCTTTCGCGCCTTTTACGTAGATTGCACTCATCTCTTCTACCCCCATGCACACAGGGAAACATGCAGGAAAGTTTTCCAAACACATTCCCGCCAGTGACGTACACGGATCGACGACGGGCGTAGCATGCTTTGCGGTGAAAAAAAAAATGGTAAACATAATAATGTTTCTCATCCCACAACCCTCGGGGACGCACTAAAGTCACATTGAGACTCGCAGGCCACCGTACAAACGCGAGATCGTCGAGCTTCGCCGCCGATCGTCGAAACAGCTGATAACGGGGTTGTTGTAGTTGTTTTTCTTTTCCGTTACGGGATCATGCCTTTAACCTTCGCCGTGCAACGCTGCCGGGCATCATCTCTGGAGGAGGTTTCCTTTTTGTTACAATTACATAAGGCTTGGAATTGAATTGAGCAAGACACGAACCGGGCACGCTCATGCGAATGATCGGCTGTTCCGAATAAGCACGGGCGAGAGTGATATTCGCGTGGCTTTTTGAATTATCGGCAGGATGATGAAAGATGGTGAGTAGGGTTCTTAATTCAAGCACAACATTTTACAAACAAACAAGTTTTAAGGCCTTCGAGACTGTCCGTCGATGTCCAGGTACCAACTCTTGGCAGAGAGATGCACGCCACCTATCAGGATCTCGAGATCCTCTTGATTTTGCGTCGTTGCGGGATGTCGAGTTTTAGATATTTTCCAATTCCAGAGATTTGCCAGGCAACGTCTACTAAGATCCTGAGTCGATGTTGGATGTTTGTATACTTCAATCATTGAATTCTAGTGACAGTGTATGTGCTTCAGTTAATGCCAGACTCAAGCCTCAGTCTGTAGGACGCTTGTCCTGTTTCGCACTGTGTGAAGAGGTGCGCTGTGAGCTTGGGGAGCAGGATCAGGTGAAACAGGTGCAGTAGGAATTAGTTTGAAGCCGAGCACGGAGAGTTGTAACTTTAGATAATGCTGTTTTCTGAACATCAGCATCAACTTCGCATCTTGAGGCCAGTCTGGTGGTACAGTCTGGCTGTAGGAATTAGTTTGAAGCCAAGCACGGAGAGTTGTAACCTTGTATAATGCTGTTTTCTCAAGATCAGCATCAACTTCGCATCTTGAGGCTAGTCTGGTGGTACAGTCGTCAACTCATATGACTTAACAACATGCCCTTCATGGATTCAAGCCCCGAATAGATCGTGCCCCCATACGTGTAGAATTGACTATCCTGCTATGATACCATTAAAGTCACTGAAAGCCAAGCCCACTTCACTATTTATTGGGTACTGGTAGGCCTTGACCGACATGGTTGTTGTACAAAAGAAGAAGTTTGCATCTTAGCCATGTTAGCACAACAAGCTGTATTTTCTGGAATTCTTCTAGGTCCGTCAACCTTTCATTCAATCCCTCAACTTCAATATTTCTGTAAGACTTCAACGACAATTCTGCTATCCATCTGTGTGTGAGCAACCTTCTAGAAAGTTCAAATGAAAGTTATTATTAAATGAATTGCATGCAAAACCTTAACATACAGTTTACGCGTGAAAATTCTGCAACGGTACCCCGCCGCATGTACTCGCCAGTAAGCGCGACATTGAACTTGAAAGTGTCCGTAAGTTCTCCGTCTCTTTCTTTGCGCACCCTTTTCCCACGGAGCCCAACAAAACGAGAGACGTTTGTTTGCTCTCTTTCTCTCTCCCTCTCCTACACTTAAACTCTCCAACTGTCCAACTTGCACACCGGCTAGATACACCTGGCCTACTACCACGAAACAATCACGTTGTTTGTAACAAAAAATGCTGCTTTTCTTACTTTTCTACGCTTTTTCTCTTCTTGTTCGAAAAAACAAACATTTTAAAGTTGTGAAAAATTCGTTAACTCAAAAACCTGCAAAAACCCTGATTTCATCCGAGGGCCGGGAATGATTTCCTAGGTGGTCTGGAGGGGCTTGGGGACGCAGGGCGCACCCTTTCACGCCTGTTGCTATTTCATCTTTGCGTCTTTTTCGCGTCAATCATATGATTTCCTTTGGCACACAGAGAGAGGGAGAGAGAGCGGGGGCAATTGTAGCCCCGTCGCCATGCGGGGAAGCCATCCGATACATAACCTACAGCAAGAGGAAAAGAAGCACGCAGCACCAGAAGCACACAGTTCCAGACACAAAAGAGCGGATCGTTCTGCCCTGGAGTACTCTCTCGAACCGTCCTCACTCTCTTTCTGGCTCGAGACCCGGTTTCGGTTGAGTCATGCGTGCTAGTGTGCGAATATCGCGCGCATATATTCACAAAACCAACCTACCTTCCGATTGGATATCGGGCAGTGGTCTGACATCAGGCGGCGTCTTTCCCATGCCTCCCCGTTCCTTTGCCACCACCACACAGCCGGCTCCGGTGCTGCTCCACCTGGGCGACCGGAGACCAAGCGTCAATCATCCCCGGTGCACGTCGGTCCACAAAGCTAAGGGGAGTTTGTGGAGGAGCCACCTTCACTACGTCATTTGCCAAGCAACTGTTTCTGCTGGTTTACACACGAACACCGGTTCAGTATCGTGTACTCTCTTCTCTTTCGCACTTACACACATTGCCTACCATGGCCGGTGGTGGTGAATTGCATTTGGGCGAAAGTTTTGCAAAACACGGGGTTTGGCGGAAAGGGATTGGACACACGAAAGCCCTTCAACTCCTGATATGGCCGAGTGTCCCGGCTAGTAGCGTCATTTTCGGCCGCGGGTCGCCGGTAGAATGTCACCGCTATATGTACGTTGTTCGAGCGTGTGTGGCCTGCTGCTATGTATGGTGGAGCTTCGAATTGCATCAGGAATTACATCAGGAACAGCAGCAACGTCAGTTTGGGGCATCAAAGCAACGGTTGAACTAGTTTGCGCAGCGAGCAAGGGGGTTGTCATGGTGCGGCGGTACCGTATTGTTGGGTGTTTCCTCACCTTGAGAAAAGTGATGGACATGTGGCGGGCGGTTTGCGCATCATATGATTCACAGGCGCTTTACCGTTCTTAGTGGTCGCAAGGGAAAAGTATGTCGTTTTTCGTTGTTAGTTGCACCATTTTCTCTAAAAATGAAGAAGTGCGTGATGTAGAAAGAAAGCAACATTTTATGTACAATAACCATCTAATTTTGGGAGAGATTGTAAATCGTGCGTTTGCTTTGAATTCTTTACACACACACACAAACCGGCAACACGCGCGCGTCTCTTCAGCATCTTTGTTGTTGTTTGCCGATTTTTGTTTTCTTTCTATTCTTCAACTGCGCTGCGAGAATTTTAGCATCACCACACCGCGGCGCGCCTCTACTACACACGCTTCTCGCTTCCGTAAACTGTGTCGCGGCAACACGCACTATCTCTGTGTTGGTACATATCGTACGATATTTTCGAAAGCACTCCATCTCGCTTTGCTCGATACGGCGGGCCCGTTCGCTCGTTCGCACGGTTGCCTGGAGAAGAGCGTGAGCGAGAGAGCGAGATAGGTGGAGAAAGAAATCGGCTTCTCGCACTGTCATTTGCTCCCGCTCTGGTGTGCGATTGTTGGGGGAAAATTCCGTCCCTTTCTTCGGTTTTCGTCTGTCTTGCTGATGACCGCGCTGGCCGTTGCTGCTGGTGCAAGCTCAGCATATTTCACACACCAGCAAGCGGGCTGGAAAACGCACTCCAGCACAAGTATTCACCGCCGGCGGAAGCATTTTCCGAAGCGCTGCTGCTGCTGCACACGCCGTATCTTTAAAAGCCAACTCTCCCAAACAGCAAAAGAAGAATCGGGGAAAACGCAGATGAGAGCAGATTTGGTTGCAAATTGTTTTCGTGCAAACCAAGTGTGAAAATAAAAAGGGTTGAAATTCTTTGAAAAAAAAGGAAAAAGACGCGAAAGCAGCAGTGCACGTAAAGTGACAAATTAATGATAAAAGAGTATTGTAGGAGAAAGTACAGCACCGAAGTAAGGCCACCCCCCAGACAGGCCCAGTGAACGTTGGAAGTGAAGATTCTGCATCGTAGTAGCCTGTTCTGGTTCTTACTTTGGGACACACTTTTCGATTGAACCACAAAAAGTTAAGTTCGCGTGTGTGTGTGTTTTGTCTCTTTCGACCGGAAGTGTTGCCGGAAATTGATTGTCTGCGGTGAACCAGAAAGAAAAAAGGACTGCAAGTGTGCAAGTACAATTCTCCAGTGCCTGAAAGTGCATCTAACACCCCCTGGAGAAGGTGAAAGGTTATAAAGGCTTCTAGATAAGTTTGAATTCAACAAAAAAATAATTCAAAGACTGACATTGTGCGACACACAAATTCATCGTCCCAGCTGAAGGAAAAGGTGGTAAGTGCACGAAAGGCTACATTCGCTGCCTAACCTGCTTGAATTGCAATTGCGTTCTGTGGGAAATCGATTTTCCCTACCCCGAAGTGTTCGTCTGGCGTGGGCGTTGGGTGTGTGTTTCGTAACGAAATCGATCATTATAAACGCATAAAAGAGCGATGTAGGCTCCTCTCTGCCCAAGGGAACCTCTTGCCTCTAGGGTTCCGCTCTGGAACGTTCGCAAAAATCGATTGCACCGCGACAGCACATTGGAGTAGAGCCCAGAGAGATCGTTCAGTGTGTGATAAAGTGGCCGTAAAGTGCCACCGATAGGGGAAAGCGGGGCAAAATGGGCATGTGGGGCAAAATGGGCACCCTCTATTTAAGCATTATTTGACTACAAAGATACTTTCCAATGCTCAAAATGTATTCATTAGAGTGTTCTATGAATACCATGTAAGTTTCATAACCCTTACATAACAAATAACTAAGAAAAATGCAAAATAAGGTTTAGCAGCATATTGATGTAATTTTTGCCACTTCGAAAATAAGCTTAAACGTGTGCCACAGGGATGCGTTGAAGTTTTTAATGATATATTTTTAAAGATATGATATTTCTTTACAATTTGTCTGAAGCAATCAAGGCGATTGAATTCGTATTTTTACTAATATAACAAAAAATACAAAAATGCTACACGTGGGGCTAAATGGGCAGTTACTCTTGGGGCAAAATGGGCAGATGCTTTTGACATACGGCGCTTGGTGAGGCTATGGTGTTGTATTTGTCGCCTCAATAATGATAACAGGCACAGCTTCAAAACATTCGATTTTGTAGATTGAAACGTGTAAAAACTGTTATAATTTTGATAACATATTTTTGGAAGAACTTTAAGGGCTTTTCTGACCAGCAAATCAAAAGATAGAACGAAAAATACATTTCACGAAACGTGCGCAAAAGCATAGACCATTACCTAAGCGCAGTTGTTGTGGCCCATATTGCCCCAGTGTTTTGACGTTTCACAGTTTGTTTACATATGCCCATTTTGCCCCAGGGCTATGCCCATTTTACCCCGCGTGTCAAAATAGCTTCTCGTAAAACATCAACTTTTATTTTACATTATTTTCATGTTTTTAAGTTGTTTTCATTCTATGTGGCAATTTTAATCCATGGATAAATGGTGGAGGCATACAATAATGAAAGAAAAGTTGTGTTTTGTGGCATATTCAAAGGAATATTCAGTAAACTGCTTAACATGCCCATTTTGCCCCGCTTTCCCCTACATAGAGTTAGGGAGTCCATTTCCACGGCTGGAGCTCGCAAAGCCTCACCGCTTCTTTTACCTCTGCCAGACGAATAGCCGTCTCCAAGATGCTCCATCCTCAAAATTGGAGGTCTTTGACCCCTGTACCACAGGTTCGGTTCGGTTCAAAATGTGGTGTGTTTTTGTGTGTTAGCCCCCCTCTCTCTTTGCTTGGTCGCTCTCGGGCCGACGCATATGAATGAATGGGAGAAGTCGCTGGGCAGCAAAAGGAAGGAGGAAGACAGGAAGTGTGCAGATAGCAGGCCGGCAAACACCTGGTTCTTTGATGCCCGCACCCCTGCTCCCGTGTGCACTGGGTTAGGAAATATGGGAAAACGACGAAGACGGACGAAGTAGGCCGCACAACCGTTTCGCAAAATCCGTAATTAGTTCAACCAAGCCCCCTCCTTCCCCCCACTATGCCCCCTACCGTTAAACACACATACATACTCGCACACAAATACACCATTTGGTTTAGTGTCGAACCACAGTTGCCTTCGTCTGTTCTGTGCTTCTCAATCGATTTACCTTTTTGTGTTTGTATGTGTGTCTGTAAACCTTGTATTGAGCTACGGCGTGGGGTGGAAGGGGAGGGGGGGGGAAGGGAGTGAAGGCAGTCCGAAGGAAGTGGGTGAGGTTGGTCAACATTTCCATTTCGGTTGGTCGGTTGGTGGTTTGGGAAATTGATTTTAATTTTCCTTCATCCGTTGCCTTTCTTCTTGGAGTTTCGTCGCTCCTTCACGACCGCCACACACCGCGATTGCCGATCTGCAAAATCACAGCCATCCCTCCTTCCACTCTCCTCTGGCACCCTGGCACACCAGTTGTGATTGTGTGTGTATGTGTATGTGTGTGTCACATAAAATAGGATCGGACGATGTTTTATTTGGCAACTTTCACTTTCACAATTTTATTTGTTTCTTCGCCGTAGGAGGGACGGCCACACACGGCCACGTCTGGAAAGTTCGTTTGTGGGAGCAAAAGTTTTAGCAAAAGTTTAGAAGAAAAAAAAAAACACTGATAAAGCAATTCACAGCAAACACAGCCAACAAAAGGCAATTGCATTTGATAATGAACAGTGAATTATGCAGCGGAATAGGCAAACGCTTTGACACCGATTAGGCGCATCACACAATCAGCCCTCAAAAGCACGCACAGAGGCTCTGCTGTAAACAATCTGACTACTTGGATGCAGTTGCGTGGACCGTGTTGCATCATCTCTGGTAGAAAAAGAAAGAAAAAAAAAACAGATTGGTAGCTGTTCTTCCCGATGTGTTCCAGCTGACGGTGGGATGGGCTGATCGAGCAATCAGCAAGCGATCGCGTGTATCGCGTTACAACAATGTGAAGCGGAACGGAGGAACCGTTCGAGCACGCGCATTACACGCTGTACGACCGCTGTGGAGTCGTGTGTAGCAGGAGAAGCTTGGAGATTGTCCCAACCTGGACCCGTGGCGGGCGGCAAGGAAAGAACGCACGGACGGGAAAGCGAAACGTCACCAAATGGGACAGCTTCATCATTATTCGCATTCCGCTGCACGCACGCAGGTCGTACTAGATCGTTGCACAGGATTTGTTGCCGCATTTCCTACATTCACACTGCACCTCCCTCGATCTGCGTAAGAGCAGCAATCGGCTGGACCGGAGCCTGGGTGGTTGGAAAATTGTTCCACAAATGTCGCGCAATATCGCTAATCACTTGCACATCTAGAGCGTGCTCTCTGTCATTTATATGCGAACGTCATGCGAGCATTGGTAGAAGATTTTACAATTGTGGTCGATAAATGATCTGAATGATTGAGTAGTTACTACTTTGCTATTGAATATATTTGTCGTTCTCTCCTAGTGCTACCTAGTAGATCGATCAACCGATTAAAACACCTGTCGTACGATTAGCGACTTCAAGGAGTGGCGAAAGCATGGCAAAGGCCCTGGATGTCATGAGAATTCGTGGATTTAACCCCAACGATGCTGACGCAAGTGACGCAAAAATCTGAAACGATACGACCCACACGCCTAGCCTTGCGCATCTGCACCAAGTGCGCAAATGTGCTCTCCGCATTGCAATGGACACCGATCGCGTGATCTGTGAGCCGTCCGCAGCTCAGGCGCATGATATGGTATGATGCTTTCGGCGGGAGCAGCATGGTAGCAGATGCTTGATCTCGTTGCCCTTTTCCGACTCACGCAAACAAAACAAAAACGTGTGTGCGCACACACACACACACACACACATGCACACACCATGTGCCCACCCACAAATATGCACCGGCGGCAACTGACAACAACGCACGGCGCAGCAATGATCCACCAAAACATTCCGCAAAGGAGAAAGAAGGGCATTACACCAAACGGACCAGGGCCGAGGTACGACCAGACACACACACACACACTCGGCGAGGTGGAGTGTGCGTGATTCGCGATAAGGGTTTAGGACACGTTCGTGTGTTTGCCCGAAAGGACGGAGCGAACGAATCGGGCGGCGAGCCCATGGCGCTCACGAACACAGCGATAGCAGCAGCAACAGAACCGCATGGTACGTCATGGGAGAGAGAAAGAGAATGAGGAGGGGAGAGGGCATGGTGGAAGGACCCCATTTCTCCAGCATAAGTAGAACCCAACGGCCAAGGGCGGAAGCCAGTCGAAAGCGAAGCTTCAGCGCGTTCGGTCCAGAGTTGACCTCCGGTTCCGCCAGTTCACCCGTTTTTCCCCAAGAAACGACGCCCCAAGCAGCGTTGGTAGCAGGCGCTAATCAGCAGATCTCGGACCACGCGACGCTTCACCAGCATCTCCGTCCAGAAGATCATCCGATTCTTGACGAGCGAACGCATACATCAATCGTGTGTGTGTGTGTTGTTTCGGCGGCTTTTTGTAGTAAAGAGGTGAGCAGAGAGAGCAAGCGATTCGCGGGGAACGTATTGTTGCTGTGGACACTGCAGAGTGGCGTGTTTGGCTGCTGCTCCACGCTGTGAAGTGGAGTGAGCGAAGCGTTGTGTGAGAGAGGAGACGTGAGTAAGATGCGCACATCACTGCGAAAGCGCCTTCCTGTTCCCGAGATTCGCGCACCGGTTGCAAGCGACTCTTGGTTTTGATCTGACACCCAGGTTGGGGCATTCGACTTCGTCTGGTTCTAGAGAGCGGACGTGTAATTTTTGGGCAACCGATCGGAGAACAGAGTAGAAGGGAGCCGTGTGTGCACGCGTGTGCAAGTATATATGGTGTGATTCGTTGTATCCCGTGTTTTCTAAGACGCGGCCCCACAAGTGTGTACGACCCAGACACCCGCAGTGAGTTAAGCCCCTATAGGGAGATGATAGTAGTGGTCCAGTGGGAATTTGAAGTGCGTTTGAAGTAGTACACACAGTGCCAACGAAAAAAGAAAAACTTACAACGTGTACTATTCCAACGGTCGTTATCAGAACTCTTTACACTGTTCTGTGTGGAAGAGGGAAGGCAGGACAGACAGATTGTTCGTGTGAGCTGTCTCGGTGCAAGAGTTTGGCAAACATTGGACAAATATTTACAGTGCAGCGTAGTTTAACCAGCTGCGCAATGGTTTGCCACTCGATTAGCACTTCGAAATAATAAGCTGATAATGATCTGCACAAGATCATCGTTCTCCCAAATTTTGTGGAACAGGGGGAAAAGAACGCAGAGGAAAAGTACATAATCAAACGGCCACAGGCAACGATTCTGTTTAAAGGCTGCCACCTCATACCGGGACTGGCCTGTCTGAAGTTGCCAAGTGACGAAGAGCTGGAGCAGTATATAGCAGCCCCTGTCAACATGTCTCTTTCGACAGATGATAACGTGCATAGCTCGATCAGATCAAATTAAATGCGTAATGCAAGAAGATTACGTGGAAGAAGCCTGGAGACCAAGTGCCTGGAGACCTGGAATGCATTTGATTTGCTGACAAAAGATAAGCTTGTCGTGGAGAAGAGAGGACCCTACTGCTAATAATTTCTATCTATTTTAAAACACACAGAAACACGTTGTTAACATACAATCTGTTTCCCTGCACGGTTAGACAAGCGTGACGCGGCTAGGTGCGCAAGACCGAAGAAGCGCAGCCGATCAACGTTGCATCGCACGTTGCAGCAGCAGCAGCACCGAACCACGACACGCCACCTATAGTAGGTAGCGTGTGCAGAGCATCGGAAGTGTGTAAACATGAACTTGAACGAGGCAAAACATTAAACAAACGATTCCGCCGCACCAAGATCGCACCAAGATCCAAGGGGATAGTAGTTGCTGCCTGCCCCGGCCAGCCTAACACTCCCTCTAGCGGTCAGGGTCATTTGAGGTGATAGGCCGGCCTGTCCTGTTGGTGATTGGTTAATCTATGTTTTTTTTCCTTTCCTGCTCTACTGCTGTTTCTTTTTAGAGTAATGGAATTGCAAAAATTATCAACACCTCGTGGAGATTTGTGTGACGGCGCATCCATGCATGGGTGTGTGGAATGCATGTTGAAATAAAACCGGAAGATCGTTGGATGGCGTGATCGCCGGTAGACGTTAATGGGCGATAAAAAGGCTTCTCACGCGGAGCAGGATCGAAAAAGAGATCTCGACACAAGGGATTGTGGTCCCATTTTTGGCTATTTTAAATGCACAATTGCATTAATAATATCATCATCCTGTTGCCCTGTATTCGCCGGGAATGGTTTGTGACATGTTGCCAACCGTTTTTGGGACCCGGCTTTGTAGATTTGCAGACATTACGCTTTAATGAAGGTACAATAGAAACTCCGCTTCAACCTGATGAGAATGATACTGATTTTGTGTGATGTCGTCTCTGGTGTGTAACACAGTGAAGGAGCACACACAAAGGCCAATTGCTTGCCATCGCCTGTACTTGTTGAGAGCACGATCATCATCAAACCCCGCGTGTCTTTTTGCGAGGGCCTTGACCATTGTTGGCAGTTTGAATTTACTTAGGAACTGCTTTTTTCGCTTTTTTTTGTTGCTACTGCCTCTTCCCTTTTTTCTTGGAAGCTGCATCCACTGCTTCACGTATATATTTACGCCTCCGGGAGGCCCCATCGAGGCCCCCTTCCCGTGTTTCATCTTTTTATCACTACGGTGAGACAACGGTTACTGTGTACTGGCTGCCGAACCCCTACACAGGTATTGGCCAGTCATGATCATTCGATGTGTGTTTTCGTGTTCTCTTTTTTCCGTTGTTTCATAACTTACATTCGCAAGGGTTGACGTGGTTTTGTTTTGTTCACTTCCAAGTGATCTTTTTTTTACGTGCATGGTGTGATGATCATTTTGCCAGCCTAGCCTTCCCTTCCCCTGTCTTTGGCGGTGGACCGATGAACGAAGAAGGGTTTTGTGTGTTGCTGAGAAACTCGCAGCTAATGTGCGCCGAAGGGGCAGGGAGTTTGGCAATTTTTAATGCGATGCTCTTAATTTAGGTCGCCGAGAGTTGAGTTGTGGCGCGATGTTTTCGCTTGGCGAAAGGCTGCTGCTCGCAATGCTGTGTGCGCATTTCCTCCGCATTCGTCAAGCTCGTACGATTTTTGGGCGAAATTTTTGGCCAATGAATTCGGAATTCCACCAAGCAGTAGGCACCATCACCCGAAAGCAGAGCGAATGAGCGCGAGGAGGGTTTTATTGTTATTATTATTGTGTACACCAACAGATTTCCCCCAATCTTTCTCCACTTTCTTCAACGTTGGAGCGATAGGATGCTCTCTGCGGTTCGTTGGAGATCCGCTGGAGCCTATTACTTTGCTTCTTCGTTGCGTTGCGAAAGCCACACACACGTGGAATTACCTATCAGCGAGATAAAACTTGCTTCCCTTGTTGAACCACCATCTGTCGTTACGTGTGTAGTGTTGTTGATGTGGTGGCTGTTGAAATTGTTTTGTTTTGTTTTTTTATTTGCACAAAACAACACCACCAAAGCATTGTTTTCGTCGAGGAGTAGTGTCTCTTGTGTGGTTGAACTTTCAGTAAAAATTCCACCAACATAAAAACAGGTCCACTTCAGACCGGATCGCTTAACGACAGAGGGATAGCACAGGTTAATAAACGTTGCAATTTTGATACAGACGGGATTAGCAACAATACTGATAAAGAATCGTAAGGATCTTTCAGACTTCCAGTCTTTCTCAGCGAAAATGAAGTGTTACCTGGCCTCTTCTCTTGAGGTACGTCCTCGGTGTGAAATTCGATGCTGTTTCGCTTCTTACGTCAATGCCTCCAAAAACGATCGTCATGTGTATGGTAATCGGTATTTGAGGAGTGCTTGATCATTCGTCACAAACTCCTCATGTATTTCCCACTATTTTTTTTTGTCCGATCGATACAGATACAGCAAGAGGATACAGCGAGACTGGTTTGTTGAGTATTGAGGGGCTTGTCCATCGTTCGCTTTGACCGCTGTTGCCATGATAGTAATTCCAATCGACATTTACTGATAAGATTGCCACAACTCGGTGTACAGCCAATCGGTTAATTGCTTATCTCGAAGGGAGGGTAAGGATGCATTTCGTCCCTATCACTGTTGCTATTATTGGATTCGTTGACGGATTCGCGTGTGGGGCCTTATATCAGTCTATCAAAATCCTTATTAGTTAAAATAATGTAGATAGTGTTTGTGGTCGCATTTGCCCCTTCTTTATCTTTTGTCTAGCGTATACGATATCGCATATAATCTTTGTATGACGTCCATTGCCGACACTTTTTTGCGGTATCTTATCTTGGCGTAGCTCGTTGGTATCTCCTTCGTACATAGATGAGGCATGCAGCGCGTGCCAAAAATCAGTTCCATCGCTTCATGTATGCACTTGGCACCGTCTGGCTGGCCGGATTGGTTTAATCGAATTAAATTTCAACTGGCATGGCGTGCGGCGGCAATGAAACTATTAAACGTTTCCACAAACTCCCTCGGATAGGATGGATGGATGAGAGAGATGGATGATCACGACTAGCTTGTACGATACAGTAGATAACAAAAAAAGAGATTCCCCGTTGATTGTAATACGCACACTACAGGACCTTACGCTTATTATTGTTGAAGGCTTTTGTATGGATTCTGATCTGGTCTTCGATTTAATTAATTTACTTTTACTTCAATCTTGCCCCAACAGACATCAAGAGAAACCAATGAAAATACTGACTGACTTTGTATTTGTTTGCACCCTTTTCTCTCTTTTCCCTTTTCTCTAGCCACCAATTAGGCGCTGTTTGTTATCCTTCCAACAAACGCGTGGCATCCAACCCCCAGGACTCCGCAACAATCGCAGGGCATAGTCAGGAGCCAACGTCAGCGTTAACAGGCTTCTTCAGGCGTACCGTCCTCCCCCCGTGGTACATCGCGTACAAGCGCCGCCATTCCTTCGCGAGGCAAACGTTCGAACAGACGCAAACAACGACGCAATCAAAGCAGCTCGACCATGCCGGCCCGCTTCGAGGAGGTGACCGCTGCTGACACCCGTCGCGGTGTCCCCATCGATCTCGCCGGGGGACACTACGATGTCGGCGGTGGAGTGGGGGTGGGTGGCCATGGAGGCCACCCCCGGCCTGCCATACCTGACGACATCTGCATCACAGGCTTCTCGGGCCGGCTGCCCGAAAGCTCCAACATTGACGAGTTCAAGCGCAACCTGCTGGAGGGCGTGGACATGGTGAACGACGACGATCGGCGCTGGCCCCGCGGCCTGTACGATCTGCCGACGCGCATCGGCAAGATCAAGGACGAGGATCTGATGAAGCTCGATGCAGAGTTTTTCAAAATTCACCAAAAGCAGGCAGAGTGTATGGATCCGCAGCTGCGCATGCTGCTGGAGTGTACGCACGAGGCGATCATTGATGCTGGTACGTATACCTCCATTGTTTGCGAATGATGGGCAATTGGGGTGTGTGTAGTGCATTGCGCGCAAGCGGAAATGTCCAAAATAATAACAAAAAAAAAAAACGCTACAGGACGCTTAGAAAAACCTGTTTCGTCAAGAGTTTGCGCTCAGAAACGTCACACAGGCTTGTCCGTTATTTTTTGCCTATGTTCCATTTAATGATTGGCGCAAACGTTCTCGAGTCCGGCCGATCGTACGATCGCTGCCAATATAGGTATTCTGTTTGATAAGAAAAAAAACCACCCCGCTCAGGTGTACTTGTGCGCACAGGTTTCTTTCCGCCGACCGCAAATGACGCACGCACGCGGAAAAGAGTCACACATCTCTTCTCCCCCCCCATTGCGCGAACGATTATTTGATTTTGCCACCCCACCCGTACGATCGTCTGTCTGATCGTGTGCAGGCTTGTGGTTCGCTTCTTGACTTTGGTGGAGGGCCGGATTTTTGTACACAATTGAACGTTTCGTGCAGCGCTGTTTGAAGAGTGGCGAAGAGGGGAAGCAATTTTTCCGCTTTTTTTGTATCAGTTGCAGTAAAATGGCACTTTTTTCTGTATGCTAAACTTTGATGTAAGGTGCTAGGAGCGTTAAAGAACAAGTATCCGTTTCGTCACGCTCCTCTTTTAACTTCCTTTGCCCACACAGCACCATTTGCGAAGCATTTCCAGCCAATTGGTCATAACAAATAATAGCTCATTTACGTCGATTTTTAGTGTTGCGAATGACGACGGCACAAACACGAGCAAAAAAGTGCGTTTGAAATTGAATTGAAGGAAGGCAAGAGGAGAGGGGGCAAGCAGTATGTGCCGGACAATTGCGTCACAAGGTTAAACGACAACTTTTGCGAAGATTTGCGTAGTTAAAATGTTGTGAAATGTTAAGCTCTTTTCTGTCTCAGCTTGTGTGGTGTAACTGTAGGAGTGGTTTTTTCTACTTTATTTCAATTTTTTCAAGTATTTGAGTTCTTTAATTAACGTTTCGAATGTTTTTCAACACAATTTGCCAGGCATCAACCCACAGGAAATCCGCGGCAGCCGCACCGGCGTGTACATCGGCTGCTCGAACTCGGAAACCGAGCAGCACTGGTGTGCCGATCCGGACCTGGTGAACGGATACGGTCTGACCGGCTGCGCCCGTGCCATGTTTGCCAACCGCATCTCGTTCACGTTCGACTTCAAAGGCCCGAGCTATGCGGTCGACACGGCCTGCTCGAGCTCGCTGTTCGCGC
Organism: Anopheles arabiensis; assembly: GCF_016920715.1. NCBI lineage: Eukaryota > Metazoa > Arthropoda > Insecta > Diptera > Culicidae > Anopheles > Anopheles arabiensis. Next base: position 27,778,148 of record NC_053518.1, read on the forward strand.
TGTCGCAAGCGTTCGCCGACATGCGGGCGGGCCACTGCGATGCGGCGATCGTGGCCGGCTGCGGCCTCATCCTGAAGCCCACCATGTCGCTGCAGTTCAAGCGGCTGAACATGCTGAGCAAGGACGGCATGTGCAAAGCGTTCGACGAGTCGGGCAATGGGTACGTGCGGTCGGACGGCTGCGTCGTGACGTTCCTGCAGCGGGCCGCCAACTCGCGCCGCATCTACGCGAGCGTGCTGAACGTGCGCACCAACACGGACGGGTACAAGGACCAGGGCATCACGTACCCGATCGGCGAGATGCAGAAGCGGCTGATTCGCGAAACGTACGAGGAGATTGGGCTGAGCCCGGCCGACGTCACGTACGTGGAGGCGCACGGTACCGGTACGAAGGTGGGCGACCCGCAGGAGGTGAACGCAATTACGGACTTCTTCTGCAAGGACCGGAAGGCGCCACTGCTGATCGGGTCGGTCAAATCGAACATGGGCCACTCGGAACCGGCGTCCGGCGTGTGCTCGATCGCCAAGATCCTGATCGCAATGGAGGAGGGCGTCATCCCGGGCAACCTGCACTACAACAGCCCGAACAAGGACCTGTACGGACTGATGGATGGCCGACTGAAGGTGGTCGATCGCAATCTGCCCTGGAACGGTGGCATTATTGGGCTGAACTCGTTCGGCTTTGGTGGTGCGAATGCGCACGTCATCCTGAAATCGAACCCGAAGCCGAAACCGATCAGCCCGAAGGACGGTGGCTTCCCGAAGCTGATGGTGGCGTCCGGCCGCACGACGGAAGCGGTGGAAGCGTTCCTGGACCAGGCTGCTAAGAGCAAGGACGATGAGGAGTTTGTGGGGCTGGTGAATGAGATTCACAGCCGCAACATTCCGCTGCATAATCACCGCGGGTACACGGTGGTGGCGGGCGATGGACAGTCGCAGACTGTGCGCGAGGTGCTGGAGGTAAATGCGGATGAGAAGCGCCCGGTGTGGTTCATCTACTCCGGCATGGGCTCGCAGTGGGCCAGCATGGCGAAGGATCTGATGCAGCTGGAGGTGTTCCACAACAGCATCTACCGGTGCGCGGAGGCACTCCGCCCGGAGGGTGTCGATCTGATCGACGTGCTGACGAAGAGCGACGAGACCAAGTTCGACAACATCCTGAACTCATTCATCTCGATTGCGGCGGTGCAGGTGGCGCTGACCGATGTGCTGACGCATGTGGGCATCACGCCCGACGGTATGGTTGGCCACTCGGTCGGCGAGCTGGGGTGTGCGTACGCCGATGGGTGCTTCACGCCCGAGCAGACCGTGCTGGCTGCGTACTGGCGTGGTCGTAGCATCCTCGACACGGACCTGATCGCGGGCCAGATGGCGGCCGTTGGCCTGTCGTGGGAGGAGTGCAAACAGAAGCTGCCAAAGGACGTGATCCCGGCGTGCCACAACAGTGCGGACAGTGTGACTATTTCCGGCCCGGTCAGCTCGGTCAGCAAGGTGATTGCGGACCTGAACGCACAGGGTATCTTTGCGAAGGGCGTCAAATCATCCGGCATCGCGTTCCACAGTCGCTACATTGCGGATGCGGCACCGAAGCTGCGCAAATCGCTTGACCGCATCATTCCCAATCCGAAGAACCGTACGCCGCGCTGGATCAGCACGAGCATACCGGAGGAATCGTGGCCGACGGCACTGGCCCAACAGTCCTCGTCGGCGTACCACGTGAACAATCTTCTGTCACCTGTTCTGTTCGCGGAAGGGTTGAAGCACGTGCCGGCCAATGCGATCTGCATCGAGATTGCACCGCACGGGCTGCTGCAGGCGATTTTGAAGCGAGCTCTGGGAAAGGATGCGACCAACTTGAGCTTGATGAAGCGTGACCATGCAAACAACATGATCTTCCTGCTGAGCAACCTGGGAAAGTAAGTAAAGGAGGTGTTTCGTGGTGAAATTTGGAGCATTTTTCTAACACACTACTTTCATTTTTCCTGTAGACTGTACTCTTCCGGGGCGCAACCGCAGGTGCAGAAGCTGTACCGCCCGATTACGTACCCGGTGGGTCGGGGAACTCCCATGCTGAACTCGCTGGTCAAGTGGGACCATTCCATCAATTGGTTCCTCGCCAAAATTGGTGTTGAAAGTGAGTTTGCTTCGCTGCTTGGAATCGGATTTTTCCCTCCCGCCGATATTAACCATTTTCCTTCCTTGCTTCAAAACAGACAAATCGGGCGAAACGATCATCGATGTCAACCTGGGCAAGGATGAGGACGCCTACCTGGCGGGCCACACGATCGACGGGCGCGTGCTGTTCCCGGCCACCGGCTATCTGACGCTGGCCTGGCGCACGTACGCCAAAATGCAGGGCGCCGACATCGAGAAGACGCCGGTCGTGATCGAGAACGCGGTGTTCCACCGGGCCACCATCCTGCCGAAGGACGGTTCGGTCAAGTTCGGCATCAACTTCTTCGACGGTACCGGTGCGTTCGAGATCTGCGAGGGCGGCACGCTGGCCGTCTCGGGCAAGCTGACCATCCCGGAGAAGATCGAGCAGGAGGAGCTGCCGCTGAACAGGCTGGAGGCGGACAAGTCCGGCCTGCCCCTGAACATGAGCGACGTGTACAAGGAGCTGCGGCTGCGCGGCTACGACTACGCCGACATGTTCCGCGGCGTGACGCGCAGCGACGGGCGTGCCATCACCGGCGAGCTGCAGTGGCGCGACAACTGGGTCAGCTTCATGGACACGATGCTGCAGTTCAGCATCCTGGGGAAGGATTTGCGCGAGCTGTATCTGCCGACGCGCATTGAGAAGATTGTCATCAACCCGGCCCGCCACCTCGAGATGGTGGCCAACCTGACGCAGACGGGCGACGATCGCACGCTGCCGGTGTACATGTACCGGGAGATTAACGTCATCAAGTCGGGTGGAGTGGAGATGCGCGGACTGCGCGCAACGCTTGCGCCCCGCCGACAGGGCACGCAGGCGCCGCCCACCCTGGAGAAGTACGTGTTTGTGCCGAACGCCAATGAGAAGGAGCTGGCAGAGGGCAACAGCGAGAAGGCACGACTGCGTGCGATCACGGCCGCCGTCCATCTGGTGATCGAGAACAGTGCCGGCGCACTGAAGATCAAGGTGGCGGAGGCAAGCTTCGAGCGGTCGCCCGAAAACACGATGGCCGGCACGGTGCAGGCCATCATCGAGGGCGAGCCAACGCTCGCGAGCGATGTGGCCGTGGCGACGACGCACCAGCCGGACAGTCTGGTGCAGCACTACGGCGAGTCGGGCGTGCGCGTCCTCAGCAAGGACGTGGCGGCGGGTGCGATCGAGCAGAACTGCCACCTGGCGATCGGGTACGACACGTTCGGGCGGGCCGATCCGGACACGATCCTGCGCAATCTGCGCGACTCGATCAAGGCGGACGGGTTCGTGCTGCTAGAGGAGTCGCGCAGCACGTTCGATGCGCGCTGCCGGGCCGCGCTCGTAAAGGCTGGCTTTACGCTCGTCAGCACGCAGGTGTGTGAGAAGAAGGTGTTTGTGCTGGTGCGGCCGACCATTGCCGAGCTGGCGCAGCGCAAGAGCGTCGTGATCGCACTAACAGAGCGCTCGTTCGGCTGGGTGGAAGAGCTGAAGGCAGCGCTGGCGAAGGCGGAAGCGTCCGGCACGTACGTGTACATCGTGTGCCAGGGCGAGGAGCTGTGCGGTGCGCAGGGTTTGATGAACTGCGTGAAGAACGAGGTGGGCGGCAAGTTCGCCCGGCTGTACTTCATCCAGGACCGCAAGGCGGACAAGTTTTCGCTGACCGGCGCCATGTACAAGGAGCAGCTGGCGAAGGATTTGATCTGCAACGTGCTGCGTCCGGCCAATGGAACGCCGGCACCGGCCTGGGGCACCTTCCGTCATCTCCGGCTGGACAACCAATCGAATGCACCGTCTCTCCCTGTGGAGCACGCGTACATTAACGCGCTCACGAAGGGCGATCTGGCGAGTCTGAAGTGGATCGAGAGTTCGCTGTCGCGCGAGCGGCCCGATCCGAGTGCGCGCGACGCACGCACCGAGCTGTGCACGGTGTACTACGCGCCGATCAACTTCCGCGACGTGATGCTGAGCTCGGGCAAGCTGGGGGCGGACGCCCTGCCCGGCGATCTGGCCACGCAGGACTGCATCCTGGGGCTGGAGTTTGCGGGCCGTGACTCGAACGGACGGCGCATCATGGCGATGGTGCAGGCCAAATCGCTCGCCACGACGTGCGTGGCGCAGCGCAACATGATCTGGGAGATTCCGGACGGCTGGACGATGGAGCAGGCGTCGACGGTGCCGTGCGTGTACTCGACCGTGTACTACGCGCTGGTCATGCGCGGACGCATGAAGCGCGGCGAGTCGATCCTGATCCATGCCGGGTCCGGCGGCGTTGGCCAGGCGGCCATTTCGGTGGCGCTGGCGGCGGGCGTGACCGTGTACACGACGGTCGGTTCGAAGGAGAAGCGCGAGTTCCTGAAGCGCACCTTCCCGCAGCTGACCGACCGGAACATTGGCAACTCGCGCGACTGCTCGTTCGAGCAGCTGGTGATGCGCGAAACGCAGGGCCGCGGTGTCGATCTGGTGCTGAACTCGCTCGCCGAGGAGAAGCTGCAGGCGTCGATCCGTTGTTTGGGACTGAATGGACGCTTCCTGGAGATTGGCAAGTTCGATCTGAACAACAACAGCCCGCTCGGCATGTCGGTGTTCCTGAAGAACACGTCCTTCCACGGTATCCTGCTGGATAGTGTTATGGAGGGTGACGATGAGACGATCGCCGAGGTGGTGAAGCTGGTGGCGGACGGTATCAAGAGTGGTGCGGTGCGGCCCCTGCCGACGAGCGTGTTCACCGAGCAGCAGGTCGAGCAGGCGTTCCGCTTCATGGCGTCGGGCAAGCACATCGGCAAGGTAGTGGTGCGCGTGCGCGAGGAAGAGAAGGCGAAGATTGTGCAGCCGGCGCCGAAGCTGATCAGCGCGATCCCGCGCACCTACATGCACGCCGAGAAGGTGTACATCCTGATCGGGGGGCTCGGCGGGTTCGGGCTGGAGCTGTCCAACTGGCTGGTTTCGCGCGGCGCAAAGATCATCGTGCTGACGTCGCGCAGCGGCGTGCGCACGGGCTACCAGTCGCTCATGATCCGGCGCTGGACGGAGCGAGGCGTGAAGGTGGTGATCGACACGAACGACGTAACGACGCTAAAGGGTGCCCAGAAGCTGTTGACGGACGCGGCCCGGCACGGCCCGGTGGGCGGTGTGTTTAATCTGGCCGCGGTGCTGCGTGACGGCCTGCTGGAGAACTCAACCGAAGCCGACTTCCGGGCGGTGTGCGTGCCGAAGGTGGACGGCACGAAGAATCTGGACGTGGCGACGCGCGAACTGTGCCCCGAGCTGGACTACTTCATCTGCTTCTCGAGCGTGTCCTGTGGGCGCGGTAACCAGGGCCAGGTGAACTACGGGCTGGCCAACTCGGCGATGGAGCGCATCTGCGAGGCGCGCCACGCGGTCGGCCTGCCGGCGACCGCCATCCAGTGGGGCGCGATCGGCGATACGGGGCTGGTGCTGGAAAATCTGGGCGACAACGACACGGTGGTGGGCGGTACGCTGCCCCAGCGCATGCCGTCCTGCCTGCAGACGATGGACCTGTTCATGCAGCAGCCTTCACCGGTGCTTGCCTCGATGGTGATCGCCGAAAAGCGCAAGACGGACACGGGCGGCGTCAGCCTGGTGGGCTGCATTGCGAACATTCTCGGCCTGAAGGACACCAAGAACGTGTCGGACGGTGCGACGCTGGCCGATCTCGGCATGGACTCGCTGATGGGGGCGGAAATCAAGCAAACGCTCGAACGCAGCTTTGATTTGGTGCTGAGTGCGGCCGAAATCCGACTGCTTACGTTCGGCAAACTGCGCTCCTTCGAGAAGGGTGGAGCGGCGGCGGCCGGTGATGTCGGTGCGGCGGCGGGCGGTTCACCCGCGGCTGCGGCAGCGAGCGAAAACGCGATCGGCGACGGTACGCAGGTGAAGTTCAGTGCGGAGCTGATGCCGAAGGAGTGTCTGGTGCGGATGGAGTCGGCGGCACCGGCCGGCAGCAAGGCGCGGCCCGTGTTTGCGGTGCACGCCATCGAGGGCGTCATTACGGCGCTGATCCCGCTGGCCCAGACGCTGCCGGTGCCGGTGTACGGTTTGCAGTGCGACGAGGCGGCCCCGCTCGAGTCGCTCGTGCTGCTGGCGGGCTACTACATCAAGCAGATTCGCACGGTGCAGCCGCGCGGTCCGTACACGATCGTGGGCTACTCGTTCGGTGCGTCGATCGCGTACGAAATGGTCGCCCAGCTGGAGAAGGCGGGCGACACCTGCCAGCTGCTGCTGGTGGACGGTTCGCCCCGGTACGTGAGCTGGTACACCGAGGCGCAGAAGCAGCGCAACGCGAACGGCGAGGTCGTGCAGGCGGAGGACGAAGCGTACGCGCTGGCCTACTTTGCGATGGTGTGCGGTTCGCTCGACTACGGACGCACCGCGAAGGAGCTGGTCGAGGCGAAGTCGTGGGAGGAACGGGTGGCCAAGTGTGCGGAGATGGTGCACGCGAAGGCACCGCAGTACTCGCTCAAGCTGGTAAGTGGCCTACGCTGCCTGTTGCTTTACTTTGTTACAGGGTTTTCCAGGGGTTTCTCATAGCTGTGCGACTCTTCCCTGACTCTTTCTTATGATGCATATTGGACGTTATGGTATCCTGTTTGGACAGGCTCATTGTAAATTCCTATTGTATTTGTCCAACAAGGGTGATACTGAGTCCAATTCCCATTAAATTGAGTTCATTTCTCTTAAGAAGGGGTCAATAAAGTGTACCACAGCAATGAGTACTCCTGGAAAACTCTGTATCGTTTGTGGGCAGAAATTTGACCTTTTCCTTCTTTTTTGTTGCATTCCTTCAGCTCGCCACCACCGCCAAGTCGTTCGTGGGCAAAATCGTCGCCAGCCACATGTACAAACCGGCGTCCAAGATCAAGGCCACGGTGAAGCTGGTGAAGCCGACGGAAAATTACGCCAAACTGCAGGGCGACTATGGCCTATCGGACGTAAGTATTTTGAACGGTTCGTTTGGGTGACCGTTTTGTTTGCGTGGCGGAAATCATATACTAATTGGAAATTGTGTCTTCTTCCACCCCACACATACAGCTCTGCCAGCAAAAGGTTGAACTCTTCACGGTTGAGGGCGACCATCGATCGATGCTGCTCGGTGATTCGATGAAGAAAATCTCGGACGTGTTGCAGAAGCTGCTCTAAACAGGTGGTGCGGTGCAATGCCCGACTCGACGACTACTTCAACTCTCTTAAGAGCTCCTGCTGCGTAGAGAAAGAGGAGGCCCTCTGTAATTTATGAAACATTTCCGCTTCTAAACGCGTTCTTAGCGCGCAAAGAGAGAGAGAGAGATAGAGCTTGCGTAGAGATAGATGGCCCCAGTGATTTCATTTGATCGCCTGTTTTAAGCAACCAACATTCCAACAGAATCTTAGCCTTTTAGTAATAATAGTAGTAGTAGTGGTAGTAGTAGTACTTGTTGCGCTCACACCATTATCATCACTTCAATTGTGCACTTCAACCCACATTTCGAGAGAAACCCAATGCAAACATAAGGCCTTTTCTTTTGTACATAAACTCAAAAAAAACGGGGAGAACTATTGGCTTTTGTTTTAGAGCTACAACAACTGGCTGCTACTACCACCACTACCGCGGCCACTGTAAGCAGTGGCTTCCGTAGCATCCCGTAGCAGTTAGCAGCCCCAGCTCCGGGATGAAGGGGACGATTTAGCCGGAAGCTAAACAAAAACAGCACACGTGCGACATGTGACATAGATGTGTAAGGAGGGAACATTTGGGGAGCGGATCGTTTTGCGTTTAAAAAATGCAATCACTGCTGAATGTTTTGTAGAATAGATTAAGCTTTAGCAGGAGTAAATTTGAAAAATGCTTGCTGCTTATGTTAGCATGAATATTTTTAGTTTTTAACAAAACACACTTTGTCGATAAAAACAAAACCAGTTAACAGAAAACATCACAATTTAAATTAATTCGACCCTCTTTTTCTCTCGATCCCTTTTCGCCATTTCTCATTCTCACAATGGTTGAGCTGATACGGATGACAAAGGGGGAGGAAAGGGAAACATTGGAGGGAAATGGGTTTGCTTTCGTATTTAAATGTAAGAAGTGCAGTTTTAAAACTGTGAAATTGAATTAACTGTTCACCCCTGCCAAGCGCAGGTTTGATTTTGTTCTCTACTATATGTCGATCGATGGATGGACGGGGGGTGGGGTACGCTTTTATGAAAAGTTACTCTCCCTGTCTAAAGAAGCGGAATGCGGAGGGAAATGGATCGATGCAAAAAAGTTGGAAAATAAAACAAACAAAAAATGGCATGAAATGGTAGAGAGCCAGTGGCGATAAGAAGGTAGAAAGGGGATGCGCCAGAAAGCGTTGGCAGGATTGAGAAAGCTATAGAGAACAAATACAAAAAAGGACATCCAGGTTTTAGCTATTAAGGTGCAAATAAATAAAGTAAAATAACATAAACACATACCTACACAAAATCAAATCCTATCTACTATTAGAAAAGGGAGAGCAGGGAGAGCTGTAGAACGGAAGTAACATCATATTAAAGTAGCACGGTTTATTAGAAATTGTGAAAACCCCCATGAAATTGACTCACACAAACTGACACAATATTCTCATTGGTGTGCGATACGATACAATTATACCTATTAAACTTTATACAAATGGTAAAACAAAACATAAACCAATAGTCTGCACAAAACTGCACTTATACCCCCCCCCTCCCACTAGCGCACCATGCCGTCTTATTAGGCTGGATGGATTCTTCTCCTTCCTCTTTTGCACAGTTTTTACCGCGCACTTTAGTGAGCAAACCTTTGCCAAGAAGCAAACAAACCTGCAACACAATGGAATGGAATAAAATCGTTGCGCCGAGAAAAGGGGGAAAATGGAGTCGATTCAGTAACAAATGAAGAGCTTTTGGCACGCGCCAATCGAGAACGCATGGAACTATCACGTGGCTTATGTGACCGAGGCGGGCAAAGAGAGAGAGAGAGAGAGAGAGAGAGAGAGAGAGAGAGAGAGAGAGAGAGAGAGAGAGAGAGAGAGAGAGAGAGAGAGAGGGGGTTGAGATCGAGACAGCTGAACGTTTTGTACATATATATGTGTATGGAATAAAGTGGCAAACAAAAGCAGGTATAGAGTGGTGTGGTTTAAGTCGTTTTAATTGAAATACTTTTTACTACAACGTTGAGAACATTTTTTAAATTTTAAACTCGTTTAAAATAATCCTCTTTCGGCATTGTAAATTGATGAAAAGCACACTCTACATTTGAACTCACCGGAAGCATAACGCACACGCTAAATGTACTGTTTATTTTACACACACCCACGTGGCTCGCTGCTACTTTTGTGTCATTTTCAAAAATGCACATTTAAGCTTACGCCTATCGAGTAGGGCTTTGATCGCTCGCTTCCCCTTTCATTTGGTTGCTATGGCAATGCCACGTGCTACTAGACGGTGGTAGTAGATGTTGAAGTTAAAATTACCTTTGTTCGTATTGCTGCTTGCTTTTGCGCGGAGAAGGGCGATTGAACGGTGTGTGGCTACAACAGTGCAGTGGCTGATGGCTTGGAGGATTATGCGATTACAAATTAAAGCGGTGAAATGTGAAGCAACATCTCAATACTGTTTTTCCAATACTTTAAATCATAGTAATACTATAATACAGCTTCCATTTTGGTTAAAACTAAAAAAACAAAACGGCGTCTCTCTGTAACGTAGGAAGAAGGAACATAAGGAAGGAACATGGAATGTAAGCAGTCGTCTACGCACTAAACTCCTCCAGCGTACGGATCACTAGCACCGTGTCCGCCCTATCTCACGGTTCGGCCGGTCTCTCCTCCGCGTTCTGATCGTCCTCATCGTCGTCCAGCGCAAACTTCGGATCGGCCATTGCGTACTCTCGGTCGCAAGTGAACGAAATGGTGATCGCGTACCGCACCCCACCCGTCACCTGCTCCACGTGGTGCATATTCTCGGCGCCGGACGTGAACCCACTGACCCGGGCCCGCTTCGGCTCGATGTACACGTGCGTCCGGTTGTGCTTACCCTCGTTGTCGATAAACACGAACCGACCGCCGGTAAAATCCTTCCCATAGTCCGTCAGGTACAGCAGCGTGGTGTAGTGGAACGAGTTGTACGTTTCCTTGTCCACGTGCTCGTGCCAGTACTCGTCGTGGATCGTTTTGGCGGTCGCGTTCGTTAGGCGGGAGAAGAAGGTCGGATGGGTGAGGTGCAGTGCGTCCGCGCTCAGGCGAAAGTTCTCCGCCACCGCCTGCTGCACCTTCGCCTTGACGTGCCGGTACACGTTGATATGTTGGCTGGTGAAGAGCTGCTTCGCTTCCGGCAACCGGTACACGTTCACGAACTGCGTCCCCTTGGAGAGGGCGCCCGAGTGCAGGTCCAGTATGGAGGCGCCGCCCGCCGACTGGCCGAGAGCGAAGCCGGCCCGGGCGAGATCGAGCAGTATGCCGGCCTCGGCCGGCGAAACGATCTTGTCGCTCACGAACCGGCCGCACCGGTTCGGGATGCAGCCGGCAAACTTGGATATTTCCTCCAGATAGGGGCGGGAGCAGTCGAGCGGCTGGGTGCGCAGCTCGAGCACCTCCCGCTGGGTGGCAAACTTTTTCTCCCGCGTGCGGAACGTGGTAAAGTACACGATGGCCGCGATGCCCACCATCAGTACGATCCGGGCCCACATCTGGTGCTGCTGGGCGGCACTCGGCGTGCTGCCGGAAGCGGTGCTGCCCGTTGCTTTTCTGCAGGTATTAAAATCAAACACACACACATACACATTTACACACGAGTATGCATTAGGAAAGAAGGATTAGAAGCTTGCTGATTCGCGCTTTGCTCTGCGGTTTTGGCTTACGATTTGCGTGCCCTGCTGCCGGTTCCATCGCCGGAGCTTTTCTTGCGCTGTCGCACACTGCCACCACCGCTTCCGTCACTCATGGCCACGTTTTCACCAAGAAACGGGAAGGACTTTTTTCACTCCTCCCTTGTACTAACTCGCACCAGAGATATGGAAACCAAAAATCGATAAAACGAACCGTCCCTGCCCGCTACGGGGAACGGCAAACTTTGTTTTGTTTACCTTTTTTCTCTCTTTCTTTCATTCCGCCCGACTTGGCTGTCAAACGACTGACAGGAAAGGTTTCAAAACGACCGGTTTCAGCTTGGAAAGCAGAGGAAAACGTTCGAGGAAAGATGAATGAGTGCTGACTTTAATTTCTACTATATAATCACACGTAGCAGCAGCACGTGATGTGTCCGATTCGCTACAATACATAATTCGTTATCTATGTTTCCTGTTCTGGCTAGTTTGTTTCTTTCGTCTCTTTTAACCGTTTCACTATCTTACCTAAATCCACCTTCATTTCGAGACCTGCTCCTTGTCCGCCTTATTCGAAATCGATCACAACCTTCCCGCGTAAATGCTTCTGCGCGACGCGCTCGTACGCCTCGGGCGTACTGCCGTACGGAAACACTTTCTCCACCACCGGCAGCAGCTTGCCCTTCTCGGCCAGGCGCTGCAGGTAGGCGATGCCTTGCGGGGCCGGCACAAAGTAGCCCCACTTCACCAGTCCCTGCCGGGTGCTGAGGGCGGCCGCATTGTTGCGCACCAGATTGAGAGCATTTTGGTACATCCCGGCCGCGAAGCCATCGGCGTCAATGTTTTTAAGTACGGGCGAGTTGAACGTAATGTACTGATCGTACAGCCACGGTACCTCGTTGGCGTATTCCGTGCCCTTCCCCGCACAATCCAGCACGATGTCGAACCTGCGATTTAAGTGATTGTTTTTTTTACACATCGCGTAAACACGCTAAGTAGTACGCTCCACGTGCCCGTCTTACCTTCCAACGCTGGCCACGTTCTGCACGTGCGCCGGATCCGTGTAGTCTAGCACGTACTTTACGCCGAGATTGTTGACCATCTGCATCGCGTCCGGGGAGCAGGTAGCGAACACTTCCACCCCCTCGGCCAGCAGCATCTGGACGGCGAGCGTACCGACGCCGCCGGCCGCCCCGAGCACGAGCACCTTCTTCCCTGCGCCACCGCCGACCGGCGAGATGGCACCGAGCAAATCCCCTAGATGGCCGGTAATGTAAAGCCCCGACCAGGCCGTCAGACCAGCGTACAGGATGGCGCTCGCGTCTATTTTGCTCAGGTTGGAAGGTTTCTTGAACAGCTGCGGAAAGCGGGAAAAGGGCAGAGATGTAAGCACAGGCGATTCACACAGTAGACCTCTTGCTCTCTCTCTCTCTCACACACACGTACACAGTACTTCTCCACTACGACGTAATCGGCATGGCAACCTTGCAAGTGCACTGGCACGACGCCCCACACCTCGTCGCCTACCTCGAGCTCGCGGCTCGAAATGCCCAGCCCCTTCTGGACGATCTCGCCGCAAAAGTCGCGCCCGAGCACGAGCGGAAACTCGATGCCGCCATCCTTGCAGCGCATCGCATTCAGCACCGATGCACCGTATCCGTCTGACGAAAGAAAAAAGGAGAACAATGACTGTAAAAGGCAAAGCCGGAGCAAAGCATCGATCGCTACTTACTGATCATGGCCACATCGATCGGGTTGACCGAGGCCGCCTTCACCCGCACCAGCAGCTGGGTGGGTGACTTTAGGATCGGCATCTTAATCCCGTCGCTGAACTGTATCTCTTCCTGCGGCACCCCGTACGCGTGTATCTGCCAGCCGGACATTTTGCCGTACGAAGCATGCTGGCGCCGTTGCTGCTCCCAGCCGGACGGTGAGGAGGTGCTGTTGGTGCTCGGTGTTGATGCGACGGTAGCGGTTGCTAGGCTGCGGATGTTGCACAGTAGCTCCCGCTGGCCGAACTTGCCCGCTGCCGTGGCCGTGAAGCGGATGCAGTTTGTAAGTACCATTTTCCCCTGCGACTTGATGAGGTGGAATGTGCAACGAGACGGGACGAAGAATTGAAACCAGAAACACGCACTGCACCACACACAGCCCAATGCGCTCGGACGGTAGCCTTTGTAAACAATAATAAAGTGTGTGGCTGTGTGCAGTGTGGCCAGATTATTTTGGCGGTTTTCGGTAGGCGCATCAAAATTTTATCGGTAGTTTTCGGTAGGTTAAAACTCGAAACTGAACTCGAGTTGAAAGAAGTGAAAGCGAAAGAAGTGTTAAGCGTGATGTGTGAAGGAGGGGGGGGGTGTACTAATGCGAAAAATTAAAGTTCCATTTCAAAAGAATATGCATCCTTTACTTAGGATATGGATTAGATTTGGTTCAGCGGTTACACAAATGAAGGTCTTTCTGAAGTGTTGATCTGAAAATGGTACTAGGAATTCTAAACAAAAGAAAAACTAAGATGCTCATTCTTTTTTCTCAGTGGTGGCAAGTTCTTTTTCTTGGGGCTCCACGCGACCGCTTAGGGCCACTGCAGTGCTCCATTGGATACGATTTTATCGTACGTGCTGCAATTTGATTTTCGCTGGATTATTTAGATTGATTTGATTGTTTGGCTGTTTTTTTCCTTCAAACCCAAATATATATACATCAGTATTTCTGGTCACTTTGCCCACAGGGCAAGGCGAGCTTTTGGCGGCCACCGTCGCAAAACCGTCGCAAAACGTCAAAACCGGCGTCGCATGTACTGCAAACCGACGTCGCCAGCGAGCGAAACTCGCAACGATTTCGAGGCGCTGGCGACGGTCGTTTTTGACGTTTTGCGACGGTTATTGACCTTTCGAGTGAGCTTTTGCCCTGCGGTCCAGTGTGGCCAGATTATATTGGCAGATTTCGGCAGGAGCACTGTTGAAAACGCAACCATTTAACCAAAGTGAGTGTATATATCAGGTGGGCTTATGGTGTTCTTTCTCCCCAATACATCGACACACAATTTGACGGTTTGCTCCATAACAAAATCTAGTATGCCTTGAAGTTTAAACAAAATCTCGCAAAAATTGTATGTGGTTTTGCTCAGGCGTAGCACAAAGAAAGAAGCCAAAAAAACCTACGCGACGGCCAGTTCTTGGATTAAAATTATGATCTGAAGATTACTGGATAACAACCCAAGTGCCACAAATCCACTAAACGACCACTAAACGGCTTCTAAACGACTCAAGTTCTCTACCTAAACGGAATATAGAAAGACTTCGTTTAGCAGGCGACAAACGACTCATGCATTCTAAAAATAGCGAAAAAGCTGGTGGCGCTCTCTGTTGGTGGGATACCCCAACCAGTTGAGCTCCATCGCTTGGAGGAGAGCTTTCTCATCTCCTCTGTACTGTTGTATGGTTTCGCATTGAAGTTATGCATCGCTAGAACTAGAACGGCGATACGATTGCTTAAATACTAAACTTCAACGGAAACCACCAGTACTGAAGAAAGTGAGATTTGAGTAATGGTCGTTGGTGTTGATACCCACGTATCTGATCACACGATCATTCATATAGATTTTTGCTCAGAAAGTTATAAGGCTATATAGGTCATAAGATGAAACTTGTCGAAACACATTTCAAGAAAAGGATAGCAATATAATGATGAGTTGTAATACGCCATCTATTGATCAAACCAATGAAGCTGTGGATCTTTCATTTTTTTTTCTATGGATATTCAATTTTCCAGTCGTTTAAGCTTAATCTTTGGCGCTTGGGAACAACACAGTTCCCTAGCAAAATCTGATATATAGGAAACGATTATTGAATCCGTTCAGTCAGCGAGCAAGGAGAAGTGTACCAAGCAAACCAAATATGAATTTATACTGAAAGTGAGGAATTTATCAGAGTGCCAGTGAATATGTCCTTTGATCCTGTTCAACAGACCATCGAAATATCTCAAATATCGAGTAAAATTGTGAAATTTTTTGATAAAGTTAGTAGTGAGTCCATAGAAAATTCATCAAAGCATCCAGTTTGTTATGGATCTAACTGTCAAACCAGGGTTTCTTCCTATTTTCGTTTTTAGACGTCAAATTGCACTGGATAAGCCCACCTGATATATCAACTAATTTTGCATTTAACCTTTGTTTCTATGACCAAAAATACACCCCCATCTTTATGATCACCTACCCGGGTAGGTCATACATTTTGTATGAGAAATTGCTCTTTTGCGTGGTAAATTGATCATATCTTCTGATTTAGTTATTGAAATAACTTCAAATTTTCAGGAAAGCTTGAAGTTAGCTGTATCTTGGGGACCGCCTGTATATGAAAAATAATTAGTTTTATGTATGCACTTTTTACAACATTTATTACACTATTGAATAATACAAAACACAATACAATGTATGGGGCCGCGCGCACGAGCCGCACCGTGAGCCCTACACTCCCTCGGGTTAGGTGCGCTCTGCACACACTTAGCGCGCATCGCTAAGTGCGGCGTATTAGTGTGCGTGAGCGCAGTGTCGATTCCTGGATGTCGACCAGCAGCAGCGCAACTGCTACGGCGAATCCAGGGCTCGGCACGTCCACAACAATTAGGAAAATCCCTTTTTTATACTGGAAAGAACAAAGTTTTATGCAGTGTTTGAATTTCTATGTATATACAGTAGAGCGCCGTTTATCCGGGCTTCTCGGGACTTGACTTCGCCCGGATAAGCGAATAACACGGATAATGGGTCAAATGATATATTTTATCACCAATTCCTGGTTATGTTTTGGAAATTTCTCTTATTTTTTGATAAAAATAACTCAGTGTTTATTAACTTCATGTTTTTCGAAAGAGAATTTTTAAAATTTGCCATGAATTATCGCGTTTTTTGTGATGACAATGTGCTCTTATAACCGCTTTTTCAAATATCCTCCTCATAACGCAATGTCACTTTTGTATTGAACTGTCATTTCTCAACAGCACGGATAAACGGAAAGCCGGATAAAAGGTACCCGGATAAACGGCGCTCCACTGTATTGATTTGAATTATATTATGGCATGAATTATGGGATTATGGTAACGGGATTAGAAACAGACAACACTTGAAGGCTACAATATAAACAAGGAACTAGATGAGGATTAACTGAACCATGTAATGAATTGTAAAAATGATCTCAAACAGACAAGTGAATAAACATTAGCACAGTGAAAGTTCAACCGTCTACACGTTATTTTCTTATTCCCAAAATATCACAAGTTTTCCTCAAACTCCCATACAAAATGTATGACCTTCCCGGGTAGGTGATCATAAAGATGAGGGTGTATTTTTGGTCTTAGAAACGAAAGTTAAATGGTTGCGTTCTCAACAGTGCTCCTGCCGAAATCTGCCAATTTAATCTGGCCACACTGGCAAGCAGGGCAAAAGCTCACTCGAAAGGTCAATAACCGTCGCCAAACGTCAAAAACGACCGTCGCCAGCGACTCAAAATCGTTGCGAGTTTCGCTCGCTGGCGACCAAGGTGTATGGATATTAGGAGGTGAAGTGCTTCAGAGCAAATTGACATTTCACGACTTGACATAACAATACTGGGGGCTCCGGTATTAAAATCGGTGAGGGCTGGAGGGGGGTACAGAAAATTGTATGCGATTTGACATAACAATACTCAATGATGGCGCCCGGAAAACGCGCTAACAATTCACCTCCTTAATAAAGACACCTTGCTGGCGACGTCGGTTTTGACGTTTTGCGACGGTTTTGCGACGGTGGCCGCCAAAAAGCTCGCCTTGCCCTTGTGGGCAAAGTGACCAGAAATACCGATGTATATATATATATATAAATATATATATATATATATATATATATATATATATATATATATATATATATATATATATATATATATATATATATATATATATGTATATATATATATATATATATATATATATATATATACAGTGGAGCGCCGTTTATCCGGGTACCTTTTATCCGGCTTTCCGTTTATCCGTGCTGTTGAGAAATTACAGTTCAATACAAAAGTGACATTGTGTTATGAGGAGGATATTTGAAAATGAGGTTATAAGAGCACATTGTCATCACAAAAAACGCTATAATTCATGGCAAATTTTAAAAATTCTCTTTCGAAAAACATGAAGTTAATAAACACTGAGTTATTTTTATCAAAAAATAAGAGAAATTTCCAAAACATAACCAGGAATTGGTGATAAAATATATCATTTGACTCATTATCCGTGTTTTTCGTCTTGGGTTCTCTGCTTCCATGGTGGAGTGGTTTAGATCCTACCTAACAGCTCGTAGCTACCGCGTACAAGTTGATTGCTTCTTTTCTACCGTGTTTGAGAGCTCTTCTGGCGTTCCACAGGGTAGCAACCTGGGACCACTACTCTTTTCACTTTTTTTCAGTGATGTTACTTCGGCTGTTAGCAACTCTGAATGTTTATTGTACGCTGACGATCTTAAGCTATTCCTTCCAATCCGTGAAGCATCCGATGTTATCTCCCTGCAAAGTTCTGTGAACTGCTTTTCCGACTGGTGTGAGAAAAATGACCTAGTAATATCTGTCGATAAATGTATGTGTGTGTCGTTCCACCGAACTGTCTGTCCCATAACCCATAACTTTAATATTTCTGGAACCATACTGCAACGCTGCCAGACTTTTAGGGACTTAGGCATTACCTTAGACTGTAAATTGAATTTTCATCAACACTACTCCAATATTTTAGACAAGGCCAACAAAATGGTAGGTTTCATTCGCAGACAATCGAGAGAATTTTCCGACCCACACTGCCTTTTAATGTTGTACAAGTCTCTTGTTCGTCCACTGCTTGAGCCTTGTCCTGTAGTATGGTCTCCTTCATCCAGCTTTTGGTCCAAAAAACTGGAGTCAGTACAGAGAAAGTTTACACGTTTTGTCCTGCGTTTTACCCCGTGTCGCAATCTTGATCCTCGTCCGTCTTATGAAACTAGGTGTTTACTGTTTGGGTTAGAGACGTTGGAAAAGAGACGAGAAGTAGCTCAGCAGAAATTTATGTCTAAGCTAATTTTAGGTGAGACTAACGCACCCGAACTACTAGCTAGAATTAACTTAACTTGTCACCTCAAAAAAAATGTGCATCTTAGTCCTTCTTTGGCTTACCATTCCAATTTTCAGATCGACACTTCAGAAAAATCTTCATTTGTGTAACCGCTGAACCAATTCTAATCCATATCCTAAATAAAGGATGCATATTCTCGTGAGATGAAACTTTCATTTTCCGCATTAGCACCCCCTCCCATCCCGCTTAACACTACTTTCGCCTTGACTTCTTTTAAGTTTCGAGTTTTAACTTACCGAAAACTACCGATAAAATTTTGATGCGCCTACCGAAAACCGCCAAAATAATCTGGCCACACTGGCTGTGTGTGCTGTTTGACAGATTTCACAATGGCGAAGCGATTAGCTCGTGGTTACACTATTTTGCTGTTCTGGCCGGTGTCAACGATTTGCGACGATTGAATTTCAAAATATTTGAAACGAAAATTAAAAGAAATCAATCTTTAAAAGCAAAAAGATCTTCCTTACAGTATGAAAATCGCGAATGTTTATTTGTTACCTAACCCACACGCCCTTACGCCTTGATTCCCTTCTTTTCTAAATTCTGAAACTTGGCCCGCAGCGATTTTTGTTTCTTCACGAATTTCACTTCCTTTTTCGTCAGCTTTTTTGGCTTCGGCTTGTCGAGGTACCGGTCCGGTGGGGGTACCTTTTTCTGCAGCTTGGCCGGATCGGGCACGAGTGATATTTCGGCCGCTTTTACGCTTTTTCGGTTGTTCTTGCGCAGCTTCAGAATTTCGGCATTCTTCTTCTCGAGCAGCTGGATGCGGGTGGCGGACTTTTTGTTGCCGCTTTCCGACAGATTCACGCTGATTTTTCTTCCATCCAGGTACGACCCATCGAGCAGGAACGCTTTCTGTTGAGGTGAAGGAGTAATTGAATGAAGAGTACTCTTAAGACAATGACACACACACACGCACGCACCTGAAAGCCATCGGCATTTTGCATCTCCACAAAGGCGAACCCGGACGAACGGTGCTTCGGTATCCGCACACCCTTCACCCGGCCGGCCTGGTCAAAGTGTTCCGCGATCTCTTCCTTGGCGGTGGAAAAGTTGACATTCTTCACCAACAGCACCAGGCGCTTGTTGTTCTTGATCGTCTGCAGGATGGCATCGATCTGGGCGGTGGTCAGTGTCGGCAGCCCTTCGCCCGTCTCCGGCAGGCTTTCGTCGTCCGAGGAAGAGTCTTTCCGGCCACGGCGGCCCGACTTTTCCAGCTTCTTCGCGACCTGTGCCGGCAGAGGGAACTGTTCTGCTTTGGTGACCTTTGGCGGGGTCGGTTTCACCTGCCATTCCACCTCGTAGTCGGAACCGTCGGAATCGTTTCCATACGCGGCCGGAGCGGGTGTTTGTGATTTACGTTTTCCCATTTCGGTCGAAATTTGGTGGACTGTTTCAGGGTGAAAACGATGCGGCGGATTCCGCACGTGTTTTTGTTGGGAGTAGCGGTGTTGTTGTCGTTTGCGTTGACGTTTGCTGCAAATTCCAAAACATTCGTCTATTTTCACCACTGCGGAAGATTGATATAGGAGAAGGTGTCAAGTGACAGCATTTTGGAAGTTCACCACGGCACGCGGTAAAGAAAGAACAAAAGGTAGCCGATTTTTCTGTAGGAATTTACAGGTTTTCTGGAGTTAAATTTCATTAACTGGTTTCCTTTCAACAGCCATTTTGTTGGCTGATAAGTTGAATAATACACTGAATAATGAACTCTCTCTTATTGGAGACCTCTTTAATTTGAAAACCCCCTCTTATTTGAACATTTTTGACAGTCCCTTCATTTTCAGTACATTTTAGAACCTCAAATTTGGAAAACCTCTGAAATCTGTATTCCTATTATTTGGGGGCATGGTATTTCCATGGTTATTGAATGATTTATGTTCAAATCTGCTATCGTGTTCGCAGTTTCCTATAGCAACAGTTAAGGCTGCATACTAAATGTTCTCTCTCTCTTTCTAGTTTGTATGGACTTTTCATTAACTTTCAACCTCTGTAATTTGAAACCCCCTCTTCGACTAACCGGTTCTAACTCATCTAACTCATCGCATCTCAAATAAGAGAGAGAGAGAGTTGACTTTATTTAAATCAGTCGTGCAAAATTATATCAACGTAAACAAAAGTAGATTCTTTTTAAGTTGCAGTAAGAAAAACTAATTGCTTAAAATATTAAAGTTTTGTTTGCAAATAAGTAATATCAATTGCATGAGAGTGTCCCGATTAGATCAATGCTGTTTTTTTTTATTGCAACGGAATTTTGTCATCATTTTTCAAGTTTGACACATATGTCAGACCCTCATACGCCTGGTACGTTCACTGAAGTTTGTTTAACGCCATATTGAACAAGCAAGTGATGCAGGCAGCATACGTGTAATAACTTTTTCAACATTATTTTTAATGAAATATGCCTGAAAGTGTATTTTCAAAGGATAAAAATGCTTGTGTTACAAATTATTCGAAAGCACTTTTACCAAAAATGAACGCAAAACAGCACAGAAACACCCATCCACACGCTGGCGAGAGCCACCTTCTCTAGCCACCTTGGCAGCGGTTGATGTGCGCACAATCTGGGTACCAACCTGGCGCTGTACGCTCACTTTGTTTTGATCTACCCCCTCTCACACATATATCGAGTGAGTGAAGTCCGAACGGTGGAGGTGGTCACTGCACACGAACGAAAATCACGCGAAAATTTACACACGAAAAAAGGTGAAACTGCAGACTGCGAATCGCAACACGCAAACGGCCAATGTAGGTAGCACCAGTGCGTGCAGTAGTGCGTTTTTGCAGTATGTGGGTGTGTGATTGCAATTGTGCAGCTTTTGGGTGAAGCACAAGTCGTGGGGCTGCTTTGCGACGGCATTTTGCAGCAGGCAGAATACAACAGCAACAACACCAATAAGAGCAGCAGCTCACAGGCGCGGCCCATATAGCGTACGGGATTTCCCCGTGTGTGGCGTATGTGAATGTGTGTGTTGTGTGTGCGGGTACGCAAGGCAACAAAAGAGCTACTCGAGAAAATTGGATCCGTTGTCTGTTTTTTATTCCGTGAAAGGGTTGCGAAAATTCGTTAATTACTGTCAGCACTGTCCATAGGCAAGCAACAACTTCCCCCCAACATTGCTGCCTCGCCCTACCCCCTCCGGTAAAGGTTGTGCGAATTGTCCCCGAGAATTGCCAGAAGTTTGCGATTCGCCCCGTGATCGATTGTGGTGTAGTGGTGGGTGGTGCCGTGGAAGAGACAACCGTCTGTCCGTGTATGTGTGTGTGTGTGTGTGTGTGTGGGAATAATTTTGCCATTTACTTTGGAAAAGAAACAAAGAAATAATGTTGGAAAAAACGCACAACGCACAACGATCGAAAAGGAAGAGAAATTAGAAGAAACGCTCGGTCTCATGGATCAGCATCAGAAGGGCGAAAGAAAATCTATCATTGACCGTGCCCTTGCGTGTTGTTGGTTGCTGTGCTGTGTTGATCGATTACCCCGTCCCGAAACTGTGTGTGTGTGTGTGTGTGTGTGTGTGTGTGTGTGTGTGTGTGTGTGTGTGTGTGCATGTGCGTGCGTGTGAGTGAGAGAGCACGCGCGTGTGAGTGGATGTGTGTGTGCTGTTATTTATCGAGGCAATTGTGAATGCGTCGGTGTGTGCTTTATTTCTTTTTTTTGCTATTTTCCACACCCCCTTCCTCTCCCCCGAAGTGCAGGGGATTTTTCTTCGAGTGTTTCATCCCCCCCCCATTGCCGAACAAACCACCACCCAAGAAGAAGAATGCTATAGAACGCAAATCGTTGTAGTAATGGCGGTGTGTCGTCGCACAACACGGGAAAAGGCAGTAAAAAAACTAAAGGAAAAACGGAACAAAGTTTTTTTGTTGTTGTTGGTCGTGTCTGTCTGGATGGAAGCATACGGAAGGCGGTACACAGTTGAATTGAGTTGTTTTGCTCGCTTCTTCAACACCACAGCAAACCGGGCCGAACGGGAAAATTCCTGTTCCTGTTGTTTCTGTTTTCTCACGAGAACAGACACACGTAGATGCACACACACACATACTTGCTGTTCAAATGGTCCAAAAAAAGGAAAGGATATCTCGACCGAGTAGCGAAACTGTGTCTGCTTCTTGCGTTAGAAAGCAAAGTGCACAAAAGATGGAGAGAGGGAGAGAGAGAGAAAGAGCGCACGCGAAAGAGAAAGAGCGAAAAGCAATCCCTCAAAAAAACAAGTGCGCCTGTGTGTGAAGGAATGCGCGAGCAACACAAAAAAGAACACGGAGAGTGAAAGAGAAAGAAAGAGAGAGGGAGCGACTCGTAGCTGTAGCTGTGCGTGCGTGCGTGCGCGTGTGTGCGTTGCAAAGAATCGAATTCAACCTTTATTGGTCGCGGGCGTGAAGATGACAGACAAGAGCAAGAAAAGGTTGGGCGTGGGGGTGGGGTGGTGGCAGCCCGTTGTAGTTGAAATGTGTTGTGTGTAGATAATAATAATAATAATCGTTTCGTGTGGTTGGTGTGCGGGAAAAAAAGAATCAAATTAAGATATGGGGTAGGGGGTGGGCCAGGAAAAAGCAAACAAAAAGAATAATATACACTAAAAGTACGAAAAGGGGGTGCGGAGAGGAAAACATACGCGCGACGACGAGAGGGTGAGGAAATGGAAAAGAGTTTTCACGCGTTTAATCGGTTTGCTGTGTGTGTGTGTCGCGTTTTGTACTGAATATTGGAGGGTGGGGGAGAGCTGTGGGAAGAAAAACGTTTGTTGTAAAGGGATGGGGGGGGGATAATGACGATGGGCGGTGGTGGTGAGTGATCAATTCTACGAGATATATGAAGGAAGCAAAGATCTATCTGGCGTGTGCGTGCGTGCGTGCGTGCGTGCGCCTACTTACACATCGCCGTGCCGTGTCTGATGTTTGTCTCTTTGGTGCAGCAGCTGCTGCTAAACGTCGTCCATTCGCTCTGTTGGTGTGTGTGTGTGAGTGCGACAGGTTTGCTGCGGGTTGCTGCGACTGTGTGCTTGATGTGTGTTGTTGGAGCGAGTGAGAGTTTTTTTTTTGTTTGTTTTGCGGAAAACCCGAGGCGACAGACAGAACGCGAAATAATCGAAGCAAACAGTGTGGGAATGTTCGCTGTTTTGTGTGTGCCTGCGTGAACAATGTGAACTTACAAGAAGCTTGCTCGAAACATGGGTTGTGTGATGCGTATTGGTATGTGTGTGTGTGTGTGCGTTTGCGATATAGCATAAGGGAATTAGAAGTTTTATTAGAGAGAGAGAGAAAGGAGAAACAGAGAAGAAAGAAGAGGTAGCGAACTATCGGTTCCCCCGGTTTGCGTGTGGGTGTGCGCCGTTCTGCCGTGCGCGTTTGTGTGCCTGCGGATGTGTGTAAGAAGCGAGCATTAATTGTGTGTGTGTGTGTGTTTGAGTGTGTTTGAATGTGTGTCTGCTAACTGTGTTGGTTCGCCCGTACGGGAATACGAGGTGGTGAGAAATAGCACAATTTGGAAGCTTGGGAAATGTGTATGTGTGTATTGTTTTTTGTTGATTCTTCTTCTTCTTCTTCGTCTGGGAGAAGTGCGCGCGTGTGTGTGTGTGTCTATTCATCTTTTATTGCGCATATCGCATCAATGCGAAGAAGACCCGTATGCTCCGTCATATGATGGAATTTGCGTTGCCAACCTGCAACCACCCCCTTTACCTCCCTTCCTCCCAACCCTCCCATTATGCAAGTACAATCAAAACCGTCATCTTCCGTCTGCTGGCAGCGAGCGCACGCACACAAAATGGAACGCGCGCCTATGTTTGTGTGTGGTAAGAGCAAAAATGGTTCGCTGTGGCTCTGTGTGTGTGTGTGTGCGTGCGCGTGTGTATCGATGTGTTGTTATTGTTGTTTGTTGTGTCGAGCTCCTTGACCGTGATAAGGGCATCCATTTAAAAGTGATGCGTATCGGTGCGAAATGCGGTCTGTGGTGGCCGTTTTCGTTGCGCGTACGGCAGGAAACAATTGCCGCAACAATTGCGCAAACAATAGGGGGAAAAAGCGCTGAAACTGAAGCTTGCTGCGAACGGCAGCAACATGAAAAGCTGCTCTGCTGTGCGGTGTGACGTGTTCCTTTGTGATTCTTGCGTGTTCCATTTGGCGTAGTGTGTTAGAAACACGGCAGAGTCCGCAGCAAACCACACATGTGCAAATGTGATTTTTGCACATCGTGTTTTTCTTTTCTTCTTCTTTGCGTACGTCTCATTCTTCGTCTCACTGGGAGAAGAAAGCAAAGAAAAAAAAGGCTAAGCCAAAAGACGGTAAAGACACACCCAGCCCGGAGACGTGTACTACGTGTAAATGGTGTGTTCCTCCATAAGAAGTGTGCTGCACATGTTGTTTGGCTGATGTTGCTCGTTTCCTGTTATTGTTTTTGTCTGGACGCATCGTTTTCCCGTTCCTCGGAGGCAATGCCAAAATGCCTAAATGCCATGTATGTGTGCGTGTGTGTGTGCGAGGTGTATTGTGCTATGATTACACATTTAAAGCGTTCGTGTAGAGAAAGTCGTGTGGTGATAGAAAATCAATGCTGAATATTTTTCAGTCCCTGGACAAGTTGCCAATAGTAGGCTGTGTCATATGTGAAGCTATTTGTTCAGTGGTTGGAAACTTTATCGGCTAGTTTAATAATTAGAGGGCTATTTGCTAACGGAAGGACACGGTTATCGAAAAGTGCTTATTAAGGCCTTGTTTAAAAGTGAAATTACATTAAAACCCCTTCGATAAATTCTGAAAAGTCGTAGTTAATCATCCTTTTTATTCCTTTTTCTATTCTCGGCGCCGAACACCAATAACCCCAGCACGGAGTGAAAATGTTTATCGCCGCAACAATCAATAACAGCAAGCTGTTCAGGCTTTGATGGCGCTTACACCAGCCGCCTCACCAGCAGCAGCAGCAGCAGCAGTATCAGTAAAGGTGTTGTCAGTGTTGCCATCGTCGACGTCGTCACTGCAGCTGCCGACGACCATGGTGCAACGGGTAGTAGTAGTCGCCACTGCCGATGCCACCGCTGTCGCCGCCGCCGACTCCACCCTTCACGGATGATACAGCCCGGACGGACGGACGGACGGACGACGACGGATGAGGCCCGCCCGAAACGGACGATGACGAGGATGCTGGTGCGCCTCCTGCCCGTTGTGTGTGTGTGTAGTGTTTTGCATATGCCGTTGTTGTTGTGTTGTCCTTGCTGTTGGTGATCATGTTACAGCAGTGCCGGTTGGGGCCACTTTCTTCTTGCGCGTAAAACAAAGCCTGCCGAGGATTGCACATACTCACAACACTCTCCGTCTATCTATCTCTCTATCTCTCTGTCTGTCTCTCTGTCTCTCTGTCTCTCGCTATACATCTGTGTTCCCGCTCCATACTGCACCGGATTCATAGTTCGGAAAACTTCACCCACTTGGGAGTGTTGTGTGAGCGTACTGACGAAACGCCGACAAGTGTTTGTGCACGCGCGTGTGTGTGTGTGTGTGTGGGACAGTGGTCCAACATTCCGGCAGTCCCGGGTGTGCGCCGCGATTAGCGAAGTGATTTGTGGTCACCGTTGTTCCTAATAGAAAGGAAGTCGACAAAAGCTGGCAATCGTGCATGCGTGTTTGTGTTGTGGCACATTCTGATCTGAAGGATATCGGCGAAAACGAAGCAAATTAAGGTGATTTGAAAGTGAAATTTAACTAGAAAAGTAAAACAGTACCAGTATAATACGTCTGGGACATCCCAGGAGCGCGGAGGTTGTGGCTCGCTCGTCCTGCACCAAGTGCGGCGACTGGCGCAGAGAAAGAGAAGGCCCGTGGCCTGTTGTGTTGCACAGTGGCTTAGCAACCGCGGCCAAATAGCCTACTCTAGAGTGTGTACTGGTGCCACCACTTTGTTGCACTCGCCAAAACAAAACAAAACAAAAAACGGTCCGGTGCGGCACACGTCTTAGCTGGCAGAAAGAAAGAAAAAAAAACCCAGCCACAGCATATCCTGCAAAGCATAAAGTACGAGCAACGTGTGCGTGTGTGTGCGTGTGTATATGTGTCGTCTGCCCGGGTGTACGCACTGGTCCGGTGCCGAAGGCTAAAGCATGTTCTCTGGCAGTTCGCATGTATCGATCACGGATGCGGCTGATTACGATTTCGAGAATGCGGAAAATGCGGCCAAATGGAGGGGCTTGTTCATCTCATCGTTGCGGAAGGTAAGTTTGCAAATGTATGGATCTGTACTAATCGTTGGTAAGAATGTCACAAATTACTGTGAAGTGAAGAGAAAACAAAAACATTATTGAAACAATTAGCGACAAAGCGCTATGCGTACGTTCGTCGCCTACTAAGATTTCTGTTTCTGGCCATGTTTTCCGCTTCAATCAGTGTAGTTTGTTTATTGGATATCTTTCCAATAATTAGGTTTTTATTTTCTTTTTTTCTAATCTGGACAATTTTGTTTGGAGGCTCTGGTATTTCTGCTAATTTGCCAAATGAAATGATAAAATTAAAAAATGTTTTCTGATTGACTCATTAGCATCAGCTTTTGCTTTGGCTTTGGTAGTGATGCAAGCTAAAAATGAATCATTATTATTCCAAATGCTACTAAATCGCATCTCTCTCTGTCTCGCTCTGCGACTCGATGGAGACGCCTTATGACCCACCGTTGCCCGTACATCAATCAATTGTTTTTTAAACAAACACATCTCGCTCCTGTGACTCATGGACAATTCTGACAACATACGATTGTTGTGTTTGAGTCAGTGCTCTTCGTGCAGGTTGTATTTGTTTTTTGCGTCCGTTGTGTGTGTTTGTGTGTATGTGTTTCGTTCGCTATTCGTCACACACGCGGTGCACGGGCGGCGGGATTGCAAAACACATATCTCTGTGCGAAAGTGAGGCAATATTTTGTGTTTATCTCCACATGATTCTCGGCGGTGTTACGGAGGGGGTATGAAATGGGTGAAGGTGTTTTGTGAGCGGGCGCGTTAAGCAGTGGTGTGGCTTATCAAGCCGTGTGTGACGAAAAGGGTTTTTTATTGTTTTCCGCGTTTCCCACCCGATATGTGTGTGTTTTTGTGTTGTGAAAGGGGAAAGGGGGTGATATTGTGATGTATGAGACATACCGAACCTGCTGGCACTGCTGATAGTCAGTCGTCTCGGATACCGATCGATACCGATTGTGGGATTGGTGCAGGGTATTTTTGATGTTGTTGTCACTTTTGCTAGATGCAAAGAATTGGCACGTTAATTTGCAATCGATATCGAGCTCGAAATGATAACAAGACAAAATGGTACTCAGTGGAAGGCAGTTGCAGAATCAGATTTGCTCCCCTCTTTGAGGCGGGGAGGCGGACTTTTACAGTGCTTGACGTTAAATTTTACCTCTAAAGCAAGCGTTACAGCTCGAGAGAAATTGTACGTTAAATGTTGGGGTTTTCTGATATGTTTTATTCAATATTCATCATGATATTATTTATCTTACTCAAAAAAGGAATTTAATTACTCAACTATTTAGACTATGAAACATACTAAAATAAGAAATTAAATGTATTTCCTTGTGATTAACCCTGATTTGTTCACGGTGGAAAAATAATGCTCCTCGGGGAATTACAAGGGAATGCATTTAATCCATTATTTCAATGTGTTGTGCCATCTAAATTGTTGGAATAGAATTGAATAATCTTTCTTTTAGTGTGGAAAAGCTAAATCTATATAAATTTTTGTTGAAATTTTGAAAAAAACCCCCAAAATTTCACTTTCACGCAAGGTCTAATCGACCTTAATTCTTCAATGTTTGGCTCTAAAGCATATACTTTGGACTGTAATCGCTTTCTTGACCAAGTTTAGCCCTTATTTGTGAAATTGTGTGTTTAAACTTTTAGTCAATTTAGGTAACATAACTAATTATTTAGATGGTAGAGTTTGGAAACACAGGTATTCCCCGATATACGCTATTCATGCGGACCGGATGCAGCAGCGTTATTTCGAATATAAGCGTAACTTTCAAGGCTGTCAAATGACAGTTAAATTTCATATATTTTTGCTTGCTGTTGTGGTAGGTTTTAGGTACCAAATTAGTAAAATGAGCTGATTTCAAACTGAATATAACATTTTTTACTTCTTAAAACGGGTTTTTTGATTCAACCAAAATGGAATTTATTTAGCATTTGACAATAGATGTGCCAAATTGGTACAATTTGCTCAAAGAACTGTAAATTTATAAAATCGCGTATATCGCGTATAGCGCATATTGGGGCGGTCGGCCCGTGGTACAGTCGTCAACTCGAACGATTCAATAACATGCCCGTCATGGGTTCAAGCATAGAATCCCTCCTTTGCAAGGATTGACCTTCCGGCTGCGTGGTAATGAATTAATTCTCGAACGCTTAAATAAGCCGGCATGTCCGCGTAGGACATTGCGCCAAAACAGAAGAAGTATATTGAGAAATATCTCTTTATTGAGGAATAGAGTCTCTTTAGACCGTGGTGGTCGGGATGGTGGATATCGATGCGATGCAATAAAGGCGGTGAGTCGATAGAGCCATTTAGCAGTCCAACGCAAAAAGATCACTGTGCATTGCGTCTCCTAACCGAGAGAGGCTCAAGGCCTAGAAGACGCCACCGCGCAGCATACGGAGGAAGATTATTGCGATCCTGCCAGATGAGTAGGTGTAGGGCATATCGCGTGAGCTTTCGTTGAATCGCCTCAAGTCGAGCAATTGAAGAGCTCCAAACTACGCACGAATATCCAGAACCGAACGAACGATACTGATGTAGACAAGCTTTAATGCACATAGGATTGCGGATAGATATAGGCCTAAATTTTACAGGAAAATAGCTAAAACGTATCCTCTACGACGTGTACAAAATGATTTCCAAAATATGGTCCAAACAACTGTGCACTTTTTAGTTCATAAATCATGGCTTTTATGGCTTACATCATTTTATGGCACTTTTCCTAAATGTTCCTGCTACAAATAAGCATACAGGAAAAAAACGGGGCCTAAGACTGAGATCGACACTCTTCAATTTGTCGTTCGAGTAGCACGAACATACTGGTCTATACAGGCTTTCCATACTTTATTCAGTACCAAGCAGCCGGATAGTCACTCTTTGCTAAGGGCGACTGAATCATTCTAGGATTGAACTCACGAAGGGCATGTTGTTAAGATGTAGGAGTTGGCGCTGGCCCTGTGTAGGTTTAAAACCAACTCTAGGACCTAGCATCTGATTCAGTTCCAGTACGGATTATGTAAAAGTTCCTGGAACTTATTTGTGCGCGCATTCTGATAACCTCACAATTATATTGTATAACCCTGTAACCGGGCCAAATTAACTAGTTAATTCAAATTGACGTTTTACAAAATATAATGAAGATGTCGGTTCCATTGTAATGTAGCATAATAGTGGTTTTACATCTGCTCAAATATCTAGACAGAAATTTACCGGTAACGACTATCTGGGAAAGAAATGGAAAATATAGATGAATTTTTCTAGCTGTAGTAATCCTGTCAGCATTATTTTGATCACATTTTTCCAATAAAATTTAATGTTAAAGATCGGATTTTTTTATAAGTTTGGTGATTAATAAAAGAAATAAATTCAAAAATAAAAAAAAGTAAAAAAGGTAAAAATACACACCAAATTATTAGATTATTTATTGCAACTTTAAACTTACAATTATTAGCAACTTAGATTAGAATTATTGCAACTTTAAACTCTTTTGAAATGCGTGCTGTAGGTCAGACAGACAGACTTCAATCTACATTCAATTGAATGTACAGTGTACAAAACCCAAGTTGCATAAAAATAACATGTATCCTTCCTTCTTGCGTTTCTACGTTTCCCTTGCCTCTCTTCTAATTCGTTTCGTGTTTGCTAATTTTCCACCCATTTCTTTACGTAGGTGCTCGAGCAGGTGCATCCTTCGCTGCAGGCCCGGGAGGATGCGTTGCTGTACGTCGAGAGCCTGTGCCTGCGATTGTTAGCGACACTGTGTGCGAAGCCACCGCCGCACACGGTAATGGTAAGTACGAGTACCACCGACCACCGACTGCCAGAGAGCGAACGAGCGAGGCTTTCCACCGGGCATCAGCAGCAGTGTGGCAGCTTCCGTTTTCCAGCTGGTGTGATTGTTTTGTTACGCGCATATCATGTGAGATGGGAATCCGGCGCCGCGGGATCCGCCAGTAGCGGCTGATGTTTTTTCTCTTTTCTTTTTGCTATGCATATGATGCAACAGGGTGTTTGATGACCTCCGGTTCCTTTCCTTGTGTGTGTGTGTGTGTGTGTGTGTTGTGCCTCGGTTGGAGGCAGTATTGTGCAACAGTAAAATTGACATTTAAAGAGGAATTGTTTGCAAGGTGTCGCTTTGTGTTTTGCCAGCAGCCGGCAGTAGAAAAAAGGAGGCCACTGTCATCATCTCGGTTGCTTCTAGATTTGTGTCCTAATTGACATTTCCTACCGCTTGCTACATTCTGTGGCTGTGAAAGAGGCAAAACTTCAACGCCTCTTGGCGGGGGGATGGTTTCCTTCCCGGAAGGCATCAGTGGGTTCTGGAAGAACGAGCATATCGTACATACCCCTACATTCCCCTAACGTCGAATGGGTCAGTTTTGAAGGGATAACAACAACACGATACCAGAACTGAGTTTTACCGGGTTTGCACACCGGCAAGAATGGCGAAACACACATATCCTTCCATCCTCCGGGAGGCTCGCTTTTAGTTGCTTTTGTTTTCAGTGGCTCAGTTTGCTGCGCTTAAGGGGAGCCCTCCCTAACCCCTCTCACATATATGTCCTATTCGTTTGTAACGACACACTGCTGGGGAACGGAAGCGCTCGAACCGACCACCTGTAACCCGGCGTGTGGCCATCATCTCTCGGTGGAAATGTGGAGCCTGCAGTGTGCAACAGTTGTTCCTCCTTGTGTTTTATTGATTTTGATTCTCATCCCTATTCCATTCCACCGTTTCCAGGACGTGGAGGATCGTATCATCCGTACCTTTCCGACCCCGATCGATAGGTGGGCACTGGGGGAGGCACGCGAAACGATAGACAAGTCGAAAAAGAAGAAACCGGTGCTACCAGTTGATCGTGTGCATACGCTACTGCAGAAGGTTTGTAAAAGCGGGTTCAGAGGGGGGGGGGGGATAAAGGGATGCAGCAACATGTTGGATTCTAAACTTTTGCTTCTTATTCTTCTCCTTCTTCTCGCTTTGCCCCCCTGTGCTTCAGGAGGTGCTGCAGTACAAAATCGACAGTTCCGTATCGCTGTTTCTGGTGGCCGTGCTCGAGTACATATCCGCCGACATCCTGAAGCTGGCTGGGTACTATGTGAAGAACATACGCCACATCGAAATTACCCGCGAGGACATCGAGGTCGCCATGTGCGCTGACAAGGTTGGGCCGAATGCTTCTTTGTCGTCCCCTATCTCTTCCAGTTTTGCTATCACGCCTTTCTTTCTCTGTCTCTCTCTCTTGTCTGTCTTTTTCTTTCCAATTCTATCGATATCTCTATATATCTACCTCTACCTCTACTTCTATTATCTCTATCTCTCTTTCTATCACTTTTAGTTTTCTATGGTGTGCTTAGTGTTGTTTGCTTTTTCCTTTGTTTCTTTCACATTTTAAACTTTTGTTTTTTACTTCTACTTTCAAGTTACTCTTTATCGAATGTTATTTGCGTTGTTTCTTATTTATTTGCTTTCATTTCTTTACATTTACTTTATCTGGCTGGCGTGTTACTTTTTTTCTTATCAACATTTTCTTTGTTTTTTTTTGTTTTTTTTTATGTTTTTTTAATGTATCTTTAAAACAAGCTTTACAAACCTACAAAGTTAGCTATAAATATGAAATTTTATCTTCTTTTTAAAATAACAATTCTTGTAATCTTTGAAGTTTCTGTTGAATTGTTTTTCTATTTTTACTATATTTTGCTGGTATATTTTTTTTTGTTTTGCGATTTTTTTAAACTAACACACACACACACACACATACACGTACACACATAACGATGCCGTATGAGTGTAATTGCAGAAAAAAAGCTATCTAACCCCCAAAACACCATCCAAGCTCTCTCATGCATACATTTCTCGTCATTCAACTAGTCTGTTGTGTTTGTTTATTTATCGATTGGCTTTGCTTTACATATGTACATAAAGCCCGTTGCAAGACGGGATGAGGAAAGGATGTGGTGTACTTTTTTTTTAGATCTTCACTTTGTAAAGTTTGCTGCTGCATAGAATAATCGAAAAGAACATCACGTCTACTTGTAACTGATTGAAGCATTGTTATTTTCTGTTCTTTGAGCTTTGTTTTAACTTTAGCGGGAGGATGAAAAATAATTAGTATATGCTTTCATCGTACCACACATGGTTTATGGTAAACAATGTGTTTTCTTACAAAGCTTGCGATGGTGGCGTGCAAACACTTGTCTGTTGGTATTGTCGTTTAGCAAACTATAGAGTAGCTCGAGTTACAACTGCACGTTGCTTCAGTGACAAATGGTAGAGGTTCTGCTAACAGCGGAGTGATTATTGTACCTTTTGTTTATTTTTAACTGCCATCATCAATTGTAAACTCATGCGGCGTTATATTACAACGATAGAGAATTTTTTGTTTTTTTTTCGTGATTAACTTTATTATAGACTAGCAGATGATCGTCAGAAGATTTCTCGAAAAGACAAACAATTGGAAAACAGATGTTGTTTTTTGTTTAGTATTGCGGTATATATTCTCCTTCGGTTTTGTGTGCAATATTGAAGGTTTTTTGTATTTCTATTTTGTGTTTAAACACAACACCAAACACTTTTTTTATTTATTGGTTTGCTTTTTGATTCCATTCCATCAGGGGGGCTTATCAAACCGATTTGTTTTTAACTCTCTACAGTTAATTTCTTGTTGATTTGATTAGCTATAATTTGTTAAAAAGAATGAGTTAAGTTTGTCTTATGAAGATCCTGTAAAATGTGGCTGGATATTAGTTTCCGTTTCAGTAATATTGGTTTACTTAGTTGATGTAGAATTTTCTCCTATTAATATAAAAAAACATTTTTCGTTTATTTCACTTTTCAAACTGAATTCGTATTACTCCTTACACCTCTCAAACTGTCTGTTCTAAGTTTACTATATGTGAAACAATGTTATTTTACGTTTTTTTCATGCTGTCCCAACAAACAAACAAAAAACTAAACTAAAAATGCATTCAAATCTTTGCTAAACAAATCTGCAATTTTGAATAAAAAAAAAAACAAACTACACAACAATAACTGATTACAAAAAAACGCGCTAAAATAATTCTTCCGGAACCGGCTTGAATCGGTTCGGCGTTCCGTTCACAATTCAAAACTCAAAATCCAATCAAAACAATACAAAACAAAAAGGTGGTACGTAGATTGTCCAATTCATTATTAAGTATTTACATTATTTTACGACCCACTTCCCAACCATCCCATATCACGATATTATAAACAAGTATATTGCTACATATATACTGCTCTCTCTCTCTCTTTCTCTGGCTCGTTTAGTTGAGTCTAATTCAACTAATTAAACAATGTTACGATGTGTAATCTCATCCTTCCATTCCTTCCTTTCAAACTGTTCTCAGAAGGGCTAGAGTGTTTTTATTGCATTTGTTTTGTTTGTGTTGTACATAGGTATTAAGAAATTAGTCAATTCAGAGATCTGGATCCGGGATCTTCTGAACAGTTTTTTAACCTCTCATATTTGTGAGTTCGTTCAAAGTAAATGAGTCGTCATGCATCACGATTTTATTTGATCCCTTTTTGTTACCGTTGAAGCCTTTCTATTTCTTTCATGTGTTTGCGTATGTTTTACAGTAGAAGTAGTAGTATTAATAATCAGTAATAGTAGTGTCGATGCGGAAGTAGCTATTGAAAAGATTATTATTCTCCACTTCTTTCTGCCAGATGAATGCGTTGGCAACATATCCTATTTAATATGGTTGATATCAATTCGATCCCGTTGCGTTGATACTTTAAATTAGTATTTTAGCTTATTTTTGAAGAATTTGAATGGAAATGATCAGTAGCAGTGAGATTATTCTAATCGTTATAATAAATATAATAAATGCATTTTCAGTTATCTTGTACTATTGCAACAGTTAGATTACTTTTGAATTGCTAATAATATGCTGCGTTGAAAAGTTACCCTTTTATTTCAAACTTCAAAACATTTGTATGTACGTAGTGTCTACCTTTTTTTTAGTGTACCTAATGTAAGTAGCTATTTTCAAATTCTTGTTAAGTTCTTTGCAATTTACATACATTTCTTCTATCGAATGTGTTCGTAAAAGCAGCAGACCCTTGTATGTATCCTTTTCCGTCTTTGGTTTAAATGTTAGTCCATCTATGTACCAACCAATTCAGCAGGGAGTTGAAAAAAAAACAACAGTCAGTTAAATCCCTCTACACTACGCAGATATGGCGCTATGTTAAACATGCTACATAATCATGTTTTCACACCACTACGTTGGGACTGGCTATGCATTTTAGTTTTGTTCTTGTTTGTTCACTTTACGTTAGTTTGGTTTAATTTATGAAATCCTAGTGCATTATTTGGCTTTAAAAACAGCCAGAGTATTTCATTTCTACTTTATTGTGCCACGAATCACATTTAGATACGCTGCTTGTGTTAAATGTAAATTTATAAAGCATGCTTTACGTTCTGAAATTGATCTACTTTTTAACAAGTGTGTGTTTTGTTTCTCTTATTTTGAATTTTTATACCTTTTCCATGTTTTTTTCCCTCAGTGTACATTATTTTGACGATCATGATCATCTGCAAGAAAGGAAAAAAAGACATTCGCTATGGTAGATTAGATTGGTCGTGTTTGCCTGAAATTGGTTTTAAATTCTAAATTCATTACCTTAAATTGATATGTACATCCTTGCTCCCTCAAAAAAAATGTCATAAATTGTGCAAATGATCGTTTTGTTGTCATCAATCGTGTATAATTAGTCAGTGATAGTGTATTTAAAAAAAGCCCATCCATCCTTCCACCCCGATCATATCATTTCACCACCCACCGTATGCTTGCTTCCATTGCGATGGACGTTTTGTTGTTGGTTTGATGCATTGCGTTCGTGGCCGTTTTATTGACCGTTTGTCCGTTCTGCTTCTTTCCTCCCTCGATCGATCGCACCAGGTACTGATGGACATGTTCTATCAGGGCGAAAGCTCCAACTCGATGGCACCGAGTCCGCTTCCACCGACGCCCCGCGCCAGCCTCAGCTACGAGGAGGTCGTAAAGGAACTGATCCACGACGAGAAACAGTATCAACGGGATCTGCACATGATCATCCGAGTATTCCGGGAGGAGTTAGTTAAGATAGTTAAGGATCCAAAAGTAAGTGGATGGTCGGTTTTTTGCCCCCACCGCGGAGGGCCCTAAGCAAGAGCAATTGGGTAAATTCTTTTGTTGTACATTTCACAGGAGCTGGATTTAATATTTTCCAACATAATAGACATTTACGAAGTGTCGGTGACGTTGCTGGGATCGCTCGAAGATGTGATAGAAATGTCCCAGGAGCAAACGCCACCGTGTATTGGTAGCTGTTTTGAAGGTAAGCTAGTCGGATGCCAGCCTCAATGATGCTTCGTTTTGACTGAGAATAATGGTTTTATGTGTGTGTTTCTTTTCCTTTGTAGAACTGGCAGAAGCGGCTGAATTCGACGTGTATGCAAAGTATGCAA
The DNA here is from genome assembly GCF_016920715.1 of Anopheles arabiensis. Taxonomy (NCBI): domain Eukaryota; kingdom Metazoa; phylum Arthropoda; class Insecta; order Diptera; family Culicidae; genus Anopheles; species Anopheles arabiensis. The sequence goes on from NC_053518.1 coordinate 27,813,941, forward strand.
AGGATATTACATCGGTGACGGCGAAGGAAGCGCTAGCCAATTTGTTAGCCCGACCGGAGGTAGTAGTTATCGATCCGAGCTTTCTCTCTCTCTCTCTCTCTCTCGATCGCTTTCGCAAGACTTTCGATCGGCTGAAACATTTCGCTAAACCTCTGTTTTATCTTCTCTTTGTCTACCACAGGCCAGTTCACTGATGTCAGCCGGGCATGGTTTCAAGGAGGCGGTCAAATTTTACCTACCAAAACTACTATTAGGGCCCATCGGGCATGCGCAGTTATATTTGGATTACATTAAGGTTTTACTACAGCTTAGTCCCTCGCAGGAGGATAAAGAGAGCTTTGAGCAGGTGCAAGGGTTGCTGAAACCGCTGCAGTGCGAGCTGCAGAGCATTTCATCACTCCTGCCGAAGTGAGTGATCTCTTCACGCTTATTTTTGCATTAAATTGGATTGCTTATTAATGTTGCAACTGCTCTTTCCATTTTATTCCCCCACCCCGACAGAGAATACTTTACGCGCGTGAACAGCCGTGCACGGCGGCAGTCGGCGATCGAGAAAACGCGTGACCTGCAAAACACGGTCGAGCACTGGGACAAGGACGTGGGCCAGTGCTGCAACGAGTTCATCCGGGAGGATACGCTCGCGAAGCTGAGCTCGGGCAAGCGGCAGACCGAGCGGAAGGTGTTCCTGTTCGACGGGCTGCTGGTGCTGTGCAAGGCGCGGCGCCAGATAGTGCCGGGCAACAACTACGACTACCGGCAGAAGGAGCGGTTCTTCATGCGCAAGGTCGAGATCATCGACCGGCCCGACACGGACGAGCTGAAGCACGCGTTCGAGATTTCGCCCCGCGAGCAGCAGAGCGTTGTACTTATCACCAAGAACGCCCAGCACAAGAACGACTGGATGGCGGACCTGATCATGCTGAACACGAAATCGATGCTGGAGCGCATACTGGACAGCATCCTGCTCGACATCGAGAAGAAGCACCCGCTCCGGCTGCCGAGCCCGGACATGTACAAGTTTGCCGTGCCGGACGGGCCGTCGAACATCGTGCTGGAGGAGCGCGAGGGCACGGGTGTGCCGCTGATCAAGGGTGCGACACTGTGCAAGCTGATCGAGCGGCTGACCTACCACATCTACGCCGATCCGATGTTTGTACGCACGTTTCTGACCACGTACCGGTCGTTCTGCTCGCCGAAGGAGCTGCTCCAGCTGCTGGTCGAGCGGTTCGACATACCGGATCCGGCCGTCGTGTACGATCCGGCGGCGGAAAAGGAGCTGGCCGGCGACACGGACAAGTTCCACAAGAACTCGCAGCGGGAGGACTGGAAGCGGTACAAGAAGGAGTACGTGCAGCCGGTACAGTTCCGCGTGCTGAACGTGCTCCGGCACTGGGTCGATCATCATTTCTACGACTTTGAGCGGGACGGCGAGCTGCTCGAGTCGCTCGAACGGTTTCTGGAGACGGTGCGCGGCAAATCGATGCGCAAGTGGGTTGATTCGGTGATGAAGATCGTTCAGCGGAAGGTAAGCACAGTGAGCTTCTGGTGTTTATGTCGGTTTCTTATTGAATTTGTATTTTTCTTTTTTTCTTTTGCAGAACGAAAGTGAAGACAATCACCGGCAAATAACGTTCGCGTTCGGGCACAGTCCGCCGGCGATTGAGCACCATCTGCCGCTGAACGGTGAGAACGAGTTCAACCTGCTAATGCTGCATCCACTCGAGCTGGCGCGACAGTTGACTCTGCTGGAGTTTGAAATGTACAAGAATGTGAGTGAGAAAGGAAGTTGTACAGAGCCTGTTCTAGTGGAAAATGTGTTTTATTAAATCTGGCGTACCTTGGTCATTTCCTTTTTGCAGGTCAAACCCTCCGAACTGGTTGGCTCGGTGTGGACGGGGAAGGATAAAGAAACAACTAGTCCTAATTTATTGAAAATAATGCATCACACCACTAATGTAAGTGTGCTACTGTGGTTTGTATGAGTGGAGCAGTTGTGATTAATTGTCTGATCCATCCCCTCCACAGTTTACACGCTGGATCGAGAAATCGATCATTGAGGCGGAAAACTTCGAGGAGCGCGTCGCGATGGCGAGCCGCGCGATCGAGGTGATGATGGTGCTGCAGGATTTGAACAACTTCAACGGCGTGCTGTCGATCGTGTCCGCCTTCCAGGGGGCGGCCGTCCATCGGCTCAAGCTGACGCTGGAGGACATCCCGAAGCGCCACCAGCAGGTGCTGGCCGAGTGCCGGGAGCTGAACAATTCGCACTTCAAGAAGTACCAGGAGAAGCTGCGCTCGATCAATCCGCCGTGCGTGCCGTTCTTCGGCATGTACCTCACCAACATACTGCACATCGAGGAGGGCAATCCGGACTTTCTGCCCAACACGGAGCTGATCAACTTCTCCAAGCGGAGGCGGGTGGCCGAAATAACGGGCGAAATACAGCAATATCAGAATCAGCCGTACTGCTTAAAAGTCGATCCTAGCATAAGGGTAAGCGTGAACGCGCGGGGGCGATGTCTCTCTCGTAGGTCTGACGATTCGGTGTTTTAACTCGCTTTGTTTTCGTCCCGTGGGTGCTGCAGAATTTTCTAGAGAATTTAGATCCTTTTAAAGGAATGAGCATCACGGAAATTCAGAACTATCTGTACGAGGAGAGCAAACGGATAGAGCCGAAAAACTGTCGCCAGCCGTTGAAATTCGTAAGTATACTGACGCCGTTAGTGCAAGCAAACCGAGCCACTCACTAATCATATGTTCAACCGCAGCCCAAAAAATGGCCGGACATTTCGTTGAAGTCGCCCGGCATTAAGCCGTCGTCGAGGCGCAACAACAGCTCAGCCAACTCGTCGATGACGCTGCCGGGCACGCTGCCGTACAGCAAAACGTCCCTACTGGCGAATAGTGACACGGGCGAACAGTCGCCGCCGGCTTCCTCCTCCTCGTCCGTGCACGACTACTCCATCTTCGCATCGGTCAACATTCACTCCTCCTCGTCCGGGACGTCCTCGCTCTCGTCGCTCTACTATCAGCAGCAGCAGCAACACCTACAGCAACAGCTTCAGCAGCAGCAGCAGCAGCAGCATCACTCTGGTTTCTACCACGGCCAGCAGCAGCAGCAGCAGCAAGGTGGCGGGGTTGTCGCTGGCAGTAGCAGCGGCTCGTCACAGTACTCACATCACGGCAGTGCGCACCACCATCCACACCAGCAGCAGTACCTGCCGCATCACCATCCGCATCACCATCACCATCACCACCACCATCCGCATCACTACCATCCGAGCTTCTCGCAGTCGATCGCGAACCTGACGACGGCCGGCGGGGACAGCCAGATGGCGCCGGAGATACCGCGCCGCTCGGACAGTATTATACTGACCAACACGAACCAGCTGCTGGCCGGCAGCGGCTGCCTGTCGGAGAGCAGCGGTGGCAGCTACAACGGCGGCAAGCTGCTGCCCAGCCCGCGCTACCCGTCCGCCTCGATGACGACCCTACCGTCCTCGTCGTCCTGCTCGGCGGCGGGCACTTCCGGTGGCGGTACCGGCGGGATGGCCGTCGGCGCCTCCAGCTACTCGATCGGGGGCAGCCTGTACAGTGGTTCCAGTAGCGAAGGTAACATACACATACACATACACATACACATACACATACACATACACATACACATACACATACACATACACATACACATATACATACACATACACATACACATACACATACACATACACATACACATACACATACACATACACATACACATACACATACACATACACATACACATACACATACACATACACATACACATACACATACACATACACATACACATACACATACACATACACATACACATACACATACACATACACATACACATACACATACACGTGCTCGCGGCATTGGGTAGCTTTTTTAAAATTATTTTTCTTTCCCGTGTTTGCAGCATCCGGCTACGGTACTGCTAGCTCAGTGACGTCATCGTCGGCGGCCAGTATTGTTTCAATGTCGCACAACGATGCTACGGTGCAGCAGCAGCAGCAGCAAGGGTCGGCGGTGGTGATCCCTCATCCCGACATTCCACCGGCAATCAGTCCACGCACTGACAAACCACAACCATTGCATCCACCACCACCACCTCCACCGTCCCTGCAGCATGCAGCTAGTGCAAGTCCGGGAGCTACCGCGGGCAGCGGCAGCAGCATCGCCGGCTCCTCAATACTGGCCAACATGGCAGCGGTAGGAACATCCATCGCCAACAGTACTAGCAGTAACTTTAGACATAGTGCATCCAATTCTATCAAGTAAGTTCCGTGCACCACCTACAGGCCTGACGGCTGACAGGCCTCCATGGGTTCATTCCTAAATTGTTGTTTCGTTTTTTTTTTTTTGCAGAAATCAAAACTGTGATTTTACTTACACCATCCCGGGCGGTGGTGGTGGTCCCACGGGCAGCAGTGCGAGCGGTGCCCCGCCACCGCCGACCAATTCCAGCGGACGACCGTCGTCCTGCGAGCATTCGCCCGTCTATCCTTCCAGCCCGAAAATCCAGCTCCAGCATAATCATCCCACCGCGGGAGCGGCTCTGCCACCTGTCTGCCCGCACCACCATCATCATGCCGCCTATCATCATCACACCGATGCGGCGGCTGCGGTCGATGGTGGTGGGCCGGCGGCCAATTCGATCCAGTACAACAGCAGCGTGTCACCTTCCGCCAGCAGCCACCATCCGTGTCACCTGTGTGCGGGCGGTGTGGACGCAGGCGGCAGCTTGTCGAACAATGCCGACATTGGTCCGACACCGATCTCACCGCACGTCAACGTACCAAATACGCACAATGTGCTACCACCCCCGGCGCCTCCACTACCTCCTAGGGCTAAGCGAAAAGAATCTTCCATGGATTCGACCCAGTCGTCGCAGATGCGGCAGGCGCCGGACGCACCGACGGTAAGGGATCGCGCAAACCGCCGCGGCATGGTGCACGGGGAGCGGGAATAATTGTTTGTTTATTTGTTTGTTTTTCGTTTCCGCAGCTACCACCGAGAGACGTTAGTCCGCCGCCACTACCGCCTAGGATTTACACACAGTCGTCACACTACCAGTTCGGAGTGGCCAGCCAGACCGGCACGACGCTGCTACTTAACTACACGCAAAGTCCGGGTGTGTGCGGCGGTGGTGGTGTCACCGGTACCGGCAGCAGTAGCTTTCCAATGGACACCTCCAACTGGAACCATTCCTCATTCCATGCGGTAAGTGCTTGAGCGATTGTTTGATTGCGTACATTTATACTAATATCCGACTACTCCGCACTGCAACAGAAGGATGAATCGACGTCTTCGTCCTCGTCCTCGTCGACGCTAACGCGGGACAATTTGAACCAGCACAATCAGCACAGTGTCGGCGGCACGACGGCAAGCAGCAGCAGCCAGAACAGCAGCAGCATGGAGCAGCGGCTGCTAATGCTACCCCATACCAGCACGATCATGATGCGGCGCAACTCGGCGATGGATCGGGCGGCGAAGGAAAACATTCCCAACATTGCCACCTCGAGCTCGCTGTCCGGGCTGTCGACGATCGCTGGCGGCAGCGCGGGTGGTGGTGGTGTCGGTGGAGCGAACGTGGTCCCGGGCGTTGGGGTCAGTGGCAGTGGATCGACAATGAACTCTAGCGGCGGTCCCAGCGTTTCCGGTTCGCTCGGCAGCAGCGGTGCGTCCGTCGGCAGTAGCCCATCAGCGGTGAAGAACAAGTCGGTGCAGAACTCACCCATCTCGGGGCAGGCGCAGCAGCCGAATGTACTTTGCCGAAGGGCCAGGTAAGTCACGGTCAAAGTCACGGATTGGTTTTTGGATGGATTTTAGGTCGATTTAATGAAATATTTGCATTTTCGCCTTTTCAGTACAAACATTTCGCCCCGCTTTTCGCCCGGCGAAACGACACCAAAACTACCCCCCAAACCGAAACAGAACAGTATAAGTTCAGGTATGTATTGCACGGTGTTCGACGGCTTTCGAGTAGAAAGTATGCTTATATGGTGCCTCTACAATTCAAATTAACGGTTGTCTTCGTTCCATTATTGTTTGTTTTAGATCGTACAATGTTTCCCTATCCCAGCACGAACTGACCCAACGGTAGTCCCGGCGGTGGACGCTACTTCATACGCTAGCCCGTTACAACACCGGTGCAAATGGACCCCGCATGGACGACGGTACAAACGTGACAACAACAACAACTTTGTGCTGTTGTGCTGTTTCAATTGAATTGAGAAGGAATAACGCTTACACAAAGTGTTGAAGTGGAATGCTGACAAAAAGGGGATCATCTCGGGGCGCCTTCTGCGCGCTTTAGTTTACACAAGGGACGGGCCAGTGGTGGTGGTTTTGGTGTTGTGGAACTGGTATTATTTGTTGATGCCAAAAACATCTCAATCCGTACGAACATGCATAATGATTCGCATTTTACGAATGTGTGTGCCATAGAGCGGAAGTTTCTTACGCCCCAGAAGTTTCCGTTTTGTTTTGTCTCCTGTTTCAATTTGACCTTTTAATCTTCCAGCTGCTGCTGTTGCCCGGTCAAGAGTACCCCTCCTGCAGCTTTTAGTTTGATTTTGTCTTAAGAAAAAGGGAAGAGTTTTTAATGTGTGACTACACTTTGCGCCGACGATGTGTTGTGCGTGGCAATGGTGGGAAAAAAGTATTAATTCGTTTGAAATTGGCACGCCACAAAAAAGTGCCGCATGACAGCGACAAAAGAACACATGATCGCTACAGGTATTGGAGGCATTGTTTAGTGGGTTGATAGAGATTTGAACTAATTACACCTTACCTATCACATACATGTTGGTAGTACTTGCACATGGTTGGTTAATAATTTTTCAGTTCCAATTTCAAGTGCCACGTCGAAAGGAAGCTGCATGGAATGATTTGGATTGAAGCAAAATTGTGCTGTCACATTTGGCGTGTTACCTCTCTGTCTGTTCGATGAGGATCACATAGTAGGCATTTTTTTTTTAAATTGTAAATCGAAGACGCACTGTATAGCTGGAATGCAGCAAAAAAAAACAATACAACAAAACATTACAAAACAAACATTAGTTCGTTCGTGCGCACGTTTTGAGCTCGCTCGTGCAGCAGTGTAATGTTGCTGTAGTGTAAGCGTATAAGATGAAGATGATATGCATTATATAGCACAAAAGGGAAAAAAGAACCATGTGAAGAAACAAAAATACACACAGCCCCACATAAACACATTTTGGAACAGATAGAGCAGATAATTTGATTGTTGTGTAATGTAGATGTTTTATATGGATGATTAAAAGAAGAAAAAACAAACAAACAAACAAACACACTATTCTAGCAGGATATAGAAAGAGAGAGAGACAGAGGGGTAACTAGAAGCAGGAGAAAGGAGTAGTGTAACACAAGTTGTTGTGTGGTGTGTAAATATGCTTTTTGTGCGACCGGAACGGATCGAACCATTCACCGAGCTATTAGAGTGTGGGAGAAAGAACAAACACTCATAACAAAAAAAAAAACAATAAATGTTACTACGTTAAGTAAGTAATACACCGCAAGCGAACCAAATCAATATAAGAAGCAGTAGACGAAGAAGAACAAATAAACCCCAAATACCTAAATGTGTCGAAACGAAACAAAACATCACAACACTCACCCACACATACACACACCATCCACGTGCATCTTCTCCGCGTGGTGGCAAGAACAGAAGCACGCAGGACATTTGCTCCTAAACTAGACTGTGCAACTATCGTTTGGTTTCCGCGTAGGTGGAACAGGTCGGAACTGGTATTACTGTATAGGGAAGTATCTCCTGTTTTAGTAGTCGGTCGTACTGTATAGGGAAATATCTCCTGTTTTAGTAGTCGGTCGGGTAATGCTAATTCTTCCCTGCTGAATTCTCGGTCTCATAGAGACTGATGGTGGTTGAACTGTCTCTCTGTTAGTGCGCTAACGCAGACGACTGAAATAGGCGGATTGTTGACTTTAAACAACAATAGAAAAAGGGAGAGAGTAATGTAAAAGACCGAAATCGTTTGTTTTATGTGTGTGTGTGTGTTTTTGGTGTGCAAAAGGATGGAATGCACAATTCATTTTTTGTTTTGTATACAAATAAAGGATGCACATAACATCCTGTTTTTTCTTTAAAAAAAGAGATCGCAACTATTGATCCTACGAAACAAGTATTAAAAGTCGAGAGGAACACATGGTGGTTGAGTTGCGCAACAAGCATGCGAACAGACTAAACGCAAACAAGCAAACAAAAAATACTATAAAATGTAGACTGGAGCATACGCGAGATGATAACGGCCTCTGATATGATTAGTGGGCCACAGAGAGAGACACACACACACACACCTACTAACACCTAAACAAACAGGAGATATTGTGTAACAAATCAATGTGTTATGTACATAAGAGTATGCATGTTATACAAGGCAAACAAGTAAAAGCATAATAACCAACCTATACAAAACAGAAAACACAGAGAGTGGAAAGTGTGGAAGAGGGTGTAAAACTAAAGAAACCTAACTCTGTGGCGCATTTTTTGTGAAAGCTGTAGAACCTTCAATGTTGGCATAATTATACAGAAACCACTCACACACAAAACACGTACACGAAGGATACCATTTCCACACTGGAAATGGAACCTACACAAAAAAACCCAGTAGATGATGAACAGAAACATGTCTTATCCGTGGTTAGTGGTCGATGTTGTCAAGTGTTGTTGTCGAATGGGGAGTAGTGGAGCATTTGGGGTATGTAATTAAATTTGGACCGCAAAGCGAAAGTGGACCTTGATCGGACCGAAATCGCTGTGCGACGTTGTTAGTGGATGATCATATCCCTTAATTGAAACATTCAAGTGCACACACACACACAGCCGCGCTTTGGTCTGTTTTTTGTTTGTTGGCAGGTGTTGTTGGGTTGGGCACAGGATTAGAACGGAACGGAGAAGGTAAAACAAACAATAATTAAACGTTTGGCCCCACGTGTGAGAAAGTTTGCACCCGAAATCAGCCTCTCTGTGCGCGTGTAGGGGTAGGTAGAGGGTGCCACGTGTTTTAGGTGCGAGTTGGCAGTTGTTTAAGCGTTAGTGTACAACACAGACAGTGCTACACACACACCACACACGGTTTGGGATGAAAATGATATGAAAGTAAAGCTGGATGTGTATTAAATATATTGGCGGAAGAGGGAAGATGTTGCAGGAGTAGCAGCAGCAGGATATCACAGGTTAATAATGCAAAACGAGATATAAGAGTGTGTAGAAAGGTGGAGAGTGGAAGAGGAGCCGTGAGCAAGCAGCGTGTGTTAAGGGGGATGATTAGTAATGATTTATCTAGTGTAAAGAGAAAGTAGTAGTAGTAGTAGTAGTAGCAGTAGTAATAGTAGAAGTACTGGGGCAAAACATGAACGATGGGAGGGAGGAAGAAAAAGAAAGTAAACAAGAAGGAACGTGTGTAGTGTAATGGGGGCTGCTAGCAAGTAGTAGTTGTGCGATACGTATAAGCGCTAATCCTATCGCAAACATGTTGTACTATATACAAGATTTTATGTAAAACAAAACCAACCAAGCAGTTGCAAGAACTGTGTGTAACAACTGTGTAAAACAGAGTGAAGTGAATATAGGCCAGAGATAGAGGAAAGCGCGTGAACAAAAGAGATAGAGTTATATATAGATATATAGAGAGAGAGAGTAAACAAACATATTATGTATGTAGTACCAACGGAGAAGAGAAAAGAATGAAATTCGTTGAGATTAAGTGAAAAGAGTGCAACAACAACAACAACAAAAAAAGAAACAACCAGAAAATGAGGAAAGTGGATTTGCTAAGAAAAGTTTATATATAATAATGGTTGAACGGTAGAGAAAAGAGAAAGATGAAAAGAAGGTGTACGAAAACCAGAACGAAGTACGAAAACAACAAGCTGTGAATGAATGAAAGAAAGTGGAACCTAAATGTTTGAAATAATGTATAAAAAAACACACACCCACACATACACAACAGAACAAAACTGAAAACCCAAAAACAAAACTTCGTCCCCGCGAGAAGAGAGCTTCATTTCGGAAAGAAAGTAGGCACTGCGACAAAATGAGGTGAAAAATAAGGTAAGAGGTGCACTGTAGTTTGTTTTGTTTTGCGGTTTTCTGGTGTCTGGCTGGCAATGCGTTTTTTCTTCTTTATTTATTTGTTTGTTTTTTTTTATTATCCATGAAGTGTGTGTCCCTTTTATCGTATCCTGGTCACATTATCCTTTTTGTATGTGTGTTTTCATGTTCTCTCTCTCTCTCTCTCTCTTTCGCGCTGAGCCTTTTTTTCTTCTTCTAAGGGGAAATTCAAATTTAACGTTTGCACACCGACGACATGTGGGGGCGGCTCCGCTACTTACGGGGCCTGCTATATTTGTTCTGCTTTGTAAAGATTAATTTTGGGTCGTTTTTGTGTTTTTCAAAGCCTTATTACATGTTATTAATATTATTATTACACATCGAAAAGTACAGCATTATCTACTGGTTCATCAACACTGTGTGAGTGAGGGGGTCTGTGGGTTTAACGTATAACGCGTTACAATGGGGGGAGGGATCATCCTACCCTCTTCTCTTGTCTACCGTACATATGCTAAACCTCAAAACGACGGGGGGTAGGGGTGATGTAGGGACAGGAATTTTTGCACGTCTCTCTATTCTGGTATACGGGGGATTTTTTTATCGACTTGCACAAGCGAGACATTTGCAGCGCGAATGTAAAACACGTTCAAATCGAAATTCTTTACATGCACCCACGTGTATTTCCCAACTTTCTCTAACGCGAACGTGGCGCGCGTGTTTGTTTGAACAAAATGCTTCTTGGCCTATGTCTTTCAATTATGATGATGATTTTGCATGCTGCTCTTATGCTTATGCACTGCCAGAGAAAATGGATACAGAAAGCAGCGTGATCAGATTGTGCCAGAGAAACAGAGAGCGTAAGAGAGACAAGTGTGTCAAGAAACCCCGAATCGGTAAAGCAAATCATACTGAGTGTGTAAGTTCTCTCCTAAAACGAAACCTTCGAAAATCGACTGAACTAAAACAAAAAGAAGAAAAAAATAAGAACACTAATTTAAACTACTCTAACCACTAATTTGCTTACTATAGACTCCTATAGACGTACAGTAATCTCGTAATAGCCATTTCTTTCCAACTTCATTCAATTTTCCAATCCAGGCCTGCCACTACATTCGTCGGCTCTCTTTCTCTCTCTCTATTACTAACATAAAACACAGTCGACGGACTAAAATGATAGCAAAAACATTAGCTGTACAATGTGATACAGTGCGAAATAGGCGATAGATTAGATTAAACGTCCGAAGACGCAACATGGCGCACTTTGCAAGCTTTTCGCGCATTTCCCACACAACAGCAAAACACAACCTTATACACATCTAAAACACGCACTTTGGAACGCATTCCCTTTCATGAGAGGAAAACAAAAGAAAATAAGGCATTATAATTTTAAAAAAATGCGCTAAAGGTTATTAGTACAGGGGAAGTATGTGGGGGCTGTGGCAGGAGATAGTTGATAATGTAATATAATTTTAACTTATTTCGTCTCTTTCACACTATCTCTCTTAATCTCTCTCTCTGGCTATGTTTCTTTCTTGCTTCTGTATCCATCCTCCTGTTCTTCGTCCTCGCTTTTTTCCTTTTCCCTTCTCTTGTTTTTGTAATCCGGTTTTGCTTCGTTTTGCGGGGGACCCTTAACAATGTAATAACTATATAGCAGTCTCCCAAAGGGCAACGCAGGAGTTCGAGCATACATTCGAACACACCCGATTTCGTTGTGCTGGAACGAATCAGATAATATTAACAGCATTCTTGTTCCTCCCGTGCACACACACACGCGCGAGCCTATAAGCAGCGGAAAGACACACACACACGCAGTACGCGGGAGAGCGGAGGAGGCAAACAGGGGTACTCGGGCCGAATCTCGAAAGCTTGTTCCTACACGCACCCATCATCATCGTCATTCACCCTGGCCGCGAGGGTTCTTCTTCTAGTTGGATATCATTTCGGTGAACGATTTCACGTACGCTTCGTGCAGCTTCCGCACAAAGTCCGGATCGTGCTTGATCAGGTAGGAGACCGCCTGGATGAGCTGGTTCTGGGTGAGCGGTTCCACACCGCCCGCCGCCGTGCCCGTTGCAGCATTGCCGCCGCCGCTGCTGTTGTTGTTGTTCTTCAGGTTGCTGTTCGCTTCGGACATGAAGTCGAGCAACGCCTTGCTGTTCGATGTGACCGTCGTGAATGCTCCCTTCGGTGGAGTGGTTCCGCTAGCCTGCTGCTTACCGCCCGCTGACGACCGGTGCTGCTTCCCGGTGGACGAGAGCGTAGTACTGCCCGCCGCTGCTTTCGTCTGACCGCCCGGTGTACCGTTGCCCTGCTGCTGCTGCTGCTTGCCGGCACCGGCCGGAGAGTTCGTACTGCTCGGTGTGCTCGGTGGGCCGAGCAACAGGCTGCTCAACGCTTCCGTCGCTGGCGTTGCTGCCGTCGCGGTCGGCTTAAACATGGTCGGTGGCATCAGGGCCGGTTTTACGACCGTGGCCCCGCTGCCCCCCGTCCCCCCGATCGGGTCCGACTTCTTCAGCAGCTCGTGGAGTGGCGTCTGCTGGGGCTGCTGCTGCTGCTGTTGCGCATTTTGACGCGATTCCAGCTCACTGATTTCGATCAGCTTCGTCTTCGGTACGACCGGCTGATGATGATGGTTGGAGCCACGCATCGCTGCGGACAGGTTGGCCGCATTGATGAAGGTTGCCAGCGGCGATGTGCCGAGTTCCGGCATGCCGCCCGACGGTGTCTGCGGTCCGTTGTTGTTGCTTCCACCGCCGACGATTGGAATGCCCATCCGCTTAAAGCTGCTCTCGAGCTCGCTCACGTCCGGCGTTACCTTGCCGGTAGCCGTAACCGACGCCGCCGCCGCCGTCGTTGTCTCTTTCTGCGGTGTGGTGGCCCGGTGCTGCTTTTCGATCTGCTCGAGCGTATGGACCGGGGCGAGCGTCTTGAACAGAGGCACCTCCGAGGCGGCCGGCTGTTTCGCTGCGGCGAAAAAGTTCACCACACTGCGCGGCGCGTTCTGGTTCGTGATTGGCTGCTGCTGCTGCTGCTGTTGGGGATGTTGTTGTTGCTGCTGGTGCTGCTGCTGGGGAATCGCAATGCCCTGACCAGGATGGGCGCCCATCATGACCCCTGCGTGATGGTTCAGCACCGCCCCACCGTTCGGCGGTACGGTTGCATTGTTCTGGAAATCTTCCTGCGCCTTCGTGAGCATCGTGAATATGTCCACATTGGTGCTTTCGCCTTCACCGCCGCTGCCGTTCGTTACGCCGCCACCACCACCAGGATAGATCCCAGCTGGCACCGACGTGTCTGCTCCATTCATCGGTGGCCTTGATTCACCACCGCCACCACCACCATCACCATCGCCACACTCCGTCACCAGCTTCTGGATGACCTCGCCGATGCGATCGCACTCCGTGTTGTTGTAGAACCAGAAGCCCCGTATGCGGGACCGCTCGTTCCGGTACAGCAGAAACGGTGGTTTCGACTGCAGTTCGATCTGGCCGCGGATCGGCTCGACCAGCGAGTTCGTGTTGAGCCGATTGTTGATGAAGATGCTGTGGTACGGTTCGGCGAAGCGGCTGTAGATGAACAGCGCCCCCTCGATGTCCGTCTTTTCCCACTCGTTCTCCGCATTGTTGAACACGTACAGGGCGACGTGGGCGGACGAGTTGACGATGTCCTTTGCGTACGGGTCGACCCGCTTGATCGCCACCAGATTCATCCGCAGCTCCGTCTGATCGGCCATCCCGGAACGCTTAGTGTGTGCTGGCTGGTTGTGTGTTTGTGTGTGTGCTGGGGGAGGTTGAGCAGGTTAAGATTTGTGTCGCCAAAATCCTTCGCACGGCCACGGCCACAAACAAAAGCAAACAAACGCGTGTCACACGAGCAGGCGACGGTGACACCAAGAGAGCTCTATGTGTGTGTGTGAGAGACAGATTGTGTGCGCTCGCTCGTCCGCGCGCTTGTGTGTATGTGTTTGTGAAGGGACACTTGTTCCGCTGCTGCTGCTGTGGCTCCCGTGTCGACTGGACGGAAGATTTTCGTGTTCCCACGGCCCTTTTTTTCCCCCCGGGACGGGAGGACGCAAGCGTGCGGGTTGACGGCGGGAGTGCAGCAAAACTGCAACTGCACTGCACCTTTTTTCCGCGTTAGGTGACTTTTCTTTTTCGCTTCTGCCACTGCGTTCTTTGCGCACCGAAAGGTAGCTGATGGGGTATTGTCAGCTTCGGATCGTGTTCTCTTGGTTCGTTTGATTTTCCACTCAAACTCAAGCTGGCGCTTCCCTATTTCGCTCACCCGCTCGTACGGAGTGCGTCCATTGTCGACGTCAATGGAAGAGTGAGCGAGATGGGGGTTAGCTGGTACGCGTTTGACAGCTGCCGCGACCGAGCGAAGGTTGAACCTAGGTGGCAAATTGATATAAATAAAGGCAAACGCGTTTTCAATCGCAATTACAATTGAAGAAATTACATTCAATGAGAGAAATAGTTCAAATTAGTTTGCGAATAAAACGAAAATACTTTATCGTTTGAAAATTCATGGCAGAAACTGTCGAAAAATGCATTCAAAATTGTGTAGCAAAAACTGGCAACCCGGTTTCTACCCGTCAGCTGTCAACTGCAACTGCATAAAGATACATCTTCCGGTTGAGTTCTAGCACCGCAGCGAACGAATGTCTGTTCAGAGCCAAATCATTCCTGAATGGGAAACAACCGTGCAAAAGCTTCCGTTGCCGTGCTCACAGCAAAGACATCCGGAACGAAACGGTCGCTCGTTTGCTGTGTGTGTGTGCGTGTGTGCACTCGTATGCGTAATCTGCGCACACAAAGGGGAACAGCACAAAGCAAAAACGAAGGGCTGCTGCTGCTGACGAAAGTGACTCGATCCTGCTGCTGTAGGCGGACACACGGGAAAACTGTGGAGCGAATTTCGTCGTCGTCGTTGTTGTTGTTGTACACCTTTCCGTGCAAATTCGAGTGTGTGTGAAAAACCGTGCCCGTGAATCATCATCGTCGTGTGTTGCGTGAAGAAAACCTTTTAGCAAAAAGAGCATGCAGCAGTGAAAATTCGGTGTGACGAAGTTTGTCCATCGCTCGGTGTGTATTTTGTGTGCGTTTGTTTGTGTGTCTGTGTGTGTGTGTTGCGAGTTTTCTCGGTCGCTCGAGGGGTGGTAGTTGTGTTGCTGGGTGGAAGTTGTTGCACAAAGTGCACCCTCCCCCCCAAGGGTAACACGGATGGGGTGAAACGGATGTGAAAAGGTGAATCTTGCAAGCCAGTCAGATGTAAAATCACACACATCTTGCAAGAAAAAACGGTGAAAAGTGTTTGGGGCGAAAAAAGGAGCCCCCCAGCCGTCGGGTGGTTGTTCTTTGGTGGTGTGTTGAATATCAGTGAAAAAAAAGAACTGCTTCGCTGCTAAATGGATGTGCGTATGGAGCAGGCAGGCGTCGGACGGAGGAAGAGAGGAAGGCAGGGAAATGTTTGGGGTCAATCGCGGAGGTCGATACGATGAGATAGCCTCGTTTTCTTCGCGATTTGCTTTTCCCTCTGGCCGTAGCTCGAAGTGATTATGCGATTTTCGATCTTTTGTTTTTCTTTCTTTTTTTTTGCAAATGTGCGAGCTGAAAGGTTAAAATATCTATTATTACCCTTTGCATTGAGGAAGAGGGCCTTCTGCGGTGGTCACTGGCTGCGTGTGTACCAGATTAATAATTAATAATGTAACTCTTTTAATCATATTTTAGGTGTACCAAGCATTGAAACACATTTTGCTGAGTTGAGTTGGTGGGAAATACGGAAACGAACGTGAAAATGCCACTTCCGGAGTGGGTGGGCGAAGCGACTGATACTCAAGAAGTCTCCCCCGAAAAGCAACCCCTAAACCACACACACAATTGCTGCTGGACTTAAAATTCGATGTAAACTTGTCGATTTACCATGCCATCCACGTACGCACTGACTGATGGACGGTGTGTGCGTGCGTGTACGTCCGTGTTGGAGACCAAAAAACCCGATTAGACCGTCGTCACGCTGTCAAACGATTGCGGGGCGTGCGGGCAAGAGGACGGTGGGCTGAGGGCGCGGAAACCCCAACTCCAAACACAGGCAACACAGGCAGTCCGGTGAAGGTGAAGGTGTCCGGACGGCATTTAGGGGTGGTTCTACTTGAAGCTCTCCCACCCGTCGCTGCACTGTCGCGAAGCACACCTTGTCTCACCATTTTTCCTCATAGGAGGCTGTGTGTGAGCGAAACCGGGTTGGCAAACAAACACAGGAAGGAACGGGAGGACGAGCGAGTGGTATAGAGTAATATGCTTTATTGTTTATTACCACCACCCCATTTACACCCTCGCCAGAGGGCTACTGTGCCACCTTCACGCGACGGACGATCATCGGTTTAGGTGCAATTTGTATAACAACCGCTTCGCTAACACTACCACATCCCCGCTCCGCGCGCAGTACGCGATGCGCAATTGCATCGCGATCGCATTTTTAATGTGCCATCACTTTGACAGCCACTATTTTTTTAAATTTTACACCAACGAGTAAAGGGACACCCATAGCCTAATGTGTGTGTGTGTGTGAGCTGTTTCATCATGCTCTATGCATCATCACCTACAGTCAATAGTCATCCCCTAGGCAACGAGGGTTAGGGCAGCAACGACGATCAAGATTCAAATGCAAATGATCATTCCCGGAGATTGGGTCAATTTCGCCATCCGAGAATGTGTTTAGGTCACTTCATCCCCATTGGGGGGTTGTGCCGTGGGAGCGCGAGCGAGAGAGCGCGCGGCGAACGAAAGTTTTATTTTTATCGTGCCTTTATGACGAACATTCCAGAGGCCAATGATCAAAACGGTACAACGGTCCAAACACAGGCAAACACGCGAGCGCCAATATGAACACGCAGCTCGTGGGCCCCTTTGGCGCGGTAAATATGGGACTGATATCGCGCGAAAGCGCATGTTTATCTGAGCTTATCGCGCGCCTACGCCGCGTTGATACGGGGAGTGGATTATGAGGTGATGATTGTTTGGGTTGAAATAGATGACTTTTTGGAGACCCGGGGGGGATATGCGAAATGGCCCCGCAAGCATGCGCTCCGGAATGGAATAATATTTAATTATTAAATATATAATCTTTTCCCAAATCGAAGCGTATAACAAGCCTTTAACCATCAACGTACAGCGGAACAGAACCGTTTTTGTTTTCAGCTGTCTCCTGTAACGATCCGGGGTGAAATAATTGCCTGCACAACCTCCTTCCCATTGTCCCAGAGAGTGTGGAAGTATTGCACTCCCTTTTTTGTTTGCTGTTGGCCATTAACCGTTTAATAACAGCGGCATTACCTTCGACGAGGTTGACACCTTACCAGCCGTGTATAATGTGCAAAATTGAAGACACACCAGGAGTGTCAAACACATGATCGTCGCTGTTCGTAGCTTGATCGTGATTTTTAGTCTAGCATTGTTTATTCTTTTAAGTATTTTATTTTAAAAACATTACTTTTTGTGATTGTCTATGAGTTAAAATTACATTGAGGTAGCTTTTGCACCAATATTCGAAATCTAGAGAGTTGGGAACATGTTCCAGAAACAAATTCAAATGAAACACAGAATTACATTAGATGAAATACAAGTATGTTTCGTTTATAACATTTGTCAGCAAATGTGACATTTTCATCGACTTTAGCAGAGATGTTGAATGAACAAAGCTTACAACAAAGTACAAAACTAAAAAAAAGTTCTAAATTGTCATATTATGACAACAAATATGTATACCACAATTCAATATTTAATCAGGATTTTACCTATTCATACCAGAATTGTGTCCATAATTATGTGTTATTGTTTTCTGTTGTTGTAATAGCATATATGCAATCGTCATATACAGTATTGTACTTCTCATAGTTGTGGGACACTTCCTTGACTTTCTTATGGGAAGTAAATTTTATATGATGGGAATTGGACTCTATGGCATCCTTTTTGGCCTAATTGACAAATTCTGTAAGATTTGTCCAACAAAAATGCGATAGAGTCTATTTCCCATTTTATGAAGTTCATTTTCCGGAAGAAAGAATCAATAAAGTGTCTCCACAATTATGATTACCTCTGAAACCCCCTGTAACATGCATCTTTTATAGAGATTGAATCTGTTCTTTTAAGTGAACGTGAAAGAACCGAGTCGCTCATCCTAATGAACGTGATTTCGGTTATTTTCTTCCTTTCACTATGTTAGAGTCGATGAATCGGTACACTATGCGAAAATCAATTGAACTGATTGAACTGAACTGAACTGATCGGGTGGCCTGTTATCATGCAATCAGATATACACCGGTGGACCCCGCGGTTAATGGGGACCCAAAACGGCAACAAAATATTGCGTATTTCGAATTTCCGTGTAAGTCAAATCTCGTGATTTTCAGCCAAAAATATCACTAATTTTAGTGTAATTTTGAAAGTAGTGGGTGGTTTTAGCCACTTTATTAATTATTAGATATGATTCTGACCGAATATAGCAGATTTAAACCTTTAAACATGGTTTTAAGCATTCGATCTAAAGGTAAATTATTTGGCATTTGACGATTGATGTGTCAAATCAGTACAATTTGCTCAAAGAACTGTCAAAAACCGCGTATCTCCGTATCCACGTATAAGAGGTACCGTGTATCTCGGGGACTATCTGTAGAGACCATTTCACGCCGTGAAGCCGTGAAAAAATAGCCAAAATCAACATGGCTGACACATTTCACGGCTAAGTATGTACCCAGCTGTCATCCTGTATGGTGCGATGACATTCGATAAAATGCCAACATTTTCACGCTCCCACACATGGCGTGAAAATATTCGCCGTGAAACAGAGTGGTTTTGTATGTACCTGTCATCGAATTTAGCTTCCCGCTTCACGACGCGACACTATATGGCGGGATGTTTGGTTGCACGGTTAGCCTGAACAGTAAGCCAATATTGGCTCCCTTACCGTTGTAAGTTCGTAGGCTGAAATTTCAGCCAGTCAGCTGTTTGCATTGTATAGCAGTTTTCGTGTAGCTATCTAAGTGAGTATAATATACAGGTGGGCTTATCCCAAGATGTATGAATTTAGAAGGCTGATTTTTATCGCTTCTGCTTCAGAATGAGGATTTTAAGAGTGTTTTGAGTATTCGTCAAGCCTCAAGAAAACTTGTTTGAACAAAAGTTTTCACCCACCCTGCCAAAAAATGATATTCGAATTTGGTTTTAAAAAACATAGTATGAAACCACCTGGACTAAATACACTTTGATTCTAGATTCGACCACGTGATCTCTTTAATGCACCTTGGGATAAATGTAAACACTACCTTGTTTTGCCATTTTTTGAACAGGTACTCGAATCTAATACTAGCTTTGAGGCTAGAATAATTTAGACTGAAAATTGCAGGCTAGTTTTTTGTGTGGTTTTGTATGGAGTGTTTACATGATTTTAGCCTCCAACTGTCAAACTCCATACAAAAAACTGACTAGAATCGTGAAGGGCCCCATTGGCAATCTCTCATTTGACGCTAGAACGCGTTGCGCAGTTTAAAATCGACTGTTTCTTGGTTTGAATACACATTGTTGTTTGTGTAGTTTTTTTTTTTCAAAATGATCATGAATGCATGTACTCATTTTGTTGAGTTTTATGTAATTTCGATGTATCAAAATAACCATAGTGTTCTTTTCTTGTTAACCGGTTCATTTTTTTTACGTGAATTGTATGAAACGTACAGGTCTGGTTCTTTTTGGCACACCTTGTAGTTCAGAATCCATGTCGGGTTCATAATCGGTAAAAAAACCATTTAGGTGCGAAATTTGACTGACCCAAAATGATTGCATAATAACGATAAATGGACGTAAACAAACATGAGTAAATGTGTACTAAAATATTAACAATCTAAAAACATTTGAAATAGATTATAATTAGGTAATGGCTATTTATCTCAAAAGAAGCCTTCAGTTCAGTGTGTGTGTGTTTGACACCACTGTTGCGATGCTATTGATCGGTGTGCACTACTGTGCTCTCGAGAAATCGGGTACACGCGTACTCACATTCGCCTTCTCTCGCTGAAAGGAAACAAAAGCAAAAAGTAAAAAAAATAAAGCAAATACACAACACACACATTGTATTAGGATCGTTAAGTGGTAGCACCCGCGCGAAAGCCGAGTGCAATTGTACCGAGGCAGCTGAGTGTTGGGGGGCTTTAGTTCCATGCTGCTGGCGGGTGGTGTTGTTTTTCTCTCGTTCTTCCTTCTTTCCATTAGCCATACACATATACACAACCCGCTTGAAGCAGGAAGTAGTACAATAGCAGTGGGGGGAGGGGAACCGGGGTGCACTTTTGTTGTCAATAGGTTCGCCACCATTTCTTTCACTACCAACGGTGCAGTATGGGGAATGCAACTCAACACGCGACATGCAATGCGTCACCATCTCACCAAGCCCGCGCACACTTTTTCATTGTGGTAGGGAATGGTGTAAATTGCGGGTGGCCCATGCATGGGTGTACGTTGCAAATTGTGTGGCCACCGTGCGCAAAGAAGAACCACTTTCAATTAACCCCCCCTGACACACGACTCGATACACGGGTTGATAGGTGGTCATGCCGTGCACTCAGGAGATAAAATCAATTCAGTGAAGTGATGACCATAATTAAGTAAAATGTTGGAAAAAAGCTTTGTTTTAAAGTACGGGAGTACAGGTCAATTCTCGGGCGATGAACTGAGTACCGTCGCTATATGCTTTTACATTCATTCACCGGGTTCTATTCACGGCCCCGACACGTGGCGTAGTTATGCGTTGGATCGATTTCGCCCACGTGCATCATCGATGGTGGTTGTTCTTGTGGCTTCCGGCGCTTCATACGCCCAGCCAAACGTTTGCGTTACGACCTTGCCTTTTTGCCAGCAGCATTGATGTGCGCCTGTCCTCATTTTCACCTCATTACGGAACGGGAAAGAACTTAACGAAAAGCTTCATTTATTATTAATTTGCTAGAACAATTATGTACCTCTGAGGCGTAGAGTAACGACGACGATGACGAGTCACTGACGCCAGTGGGTAACAAGATTGGCCCTTTACCAAAATGATTAAGCTGGCTGTGCTCTGGAAGCGTCTAGTTTCCTTATGACTCTTGGATGGGTTAATGGGTCTCGGTGTAAGTTATCGAATTAAATATTTATTGAACGTTGTTTTGTTTGGACTATTTTCCTGGTCCATTTGAGATACTCTTGGCGCTGTCAACACTCTCCATTGTTGATGAATCGTCCAAACCGCTAAATAGTATCAAAAAAGCAGGGGCAGACCGCTACCATTTGTGCGATAAACTAGTTCGACCTTGGCCGGTCGGTACACAACCAAAATAACACACATCTCGGGAATGGTCGGGACGGTGGACGGGCGTGTTAGAAATTAGAATGGAAATTAATGTCCCCGCTAACGGGCTAACGGGCCGCGAAACACAACACAAACGCGTACAAAATAAACAAAAAATCCACTCAGCTCGGTTGGGTGTTGGTTTGGGCAATTGAAGCGCGCATAGGTCGCTATCAACTAACATTACATTCCCGGTTGCTTCTAATTGATCAGTAGAGTGCTTAACCTCTAACTCATTTTTTTACGTTTCTATTCCATTTTACAGGTCTCTAATGTAATAGTATGGTATCACGGTTCGAACGCCTAATGGGGTGCTCCTCTATCCCGATAGGAGAGACCTCGCCTGAGACGGTGGCACAATGCTCAGGCCGGGGCGACTGTCTGAATGGTACGTGCCTGTGCGAGATTCGCTACAGTGGCGAAGAATGTTCCGGCTTTAATCTACCCTACCATGCTGGTAAGTGGTTGCTCCCGTTCCCGAAGAATTGATCGGTTTTATTGTTTTTATGCTTCAACTATATTCATTAACTCTGTCCTCCGCTTTCCTTCCCCTCTTCCTGCAGGCATATCGGCCGTCTTCTACTTCGTGGGCTTTGTGTCGCTGGTGCAGCTGATGATCTGCATCATCGCCGAGTACCAGCGGCTGAAGCAGCCCAGCTTTCTGGCCGCCTGCCGACTCACCACCCAGAAGCTGCTGTACTTTTTCGTCTTCATTGCGGCGGTCCTGCGCGGCGCTTACTTTACCACACCGGTAAGAGGGCAGTACCTTGTTTTGTGGTCGTCGTGGTTGTTATAGTGGCGTTTTCTTTATTTTATGCTAACTTTTATCCCCCCGTTAACCTTTTCGCCACACTCACAGGAAACGCTACAACCGGCATGGGTGTCGTATCTGATGTCGCTGTACTATCCGCTCGTCATGACCTGCGCCTCGCTCGTGGTGTGCCTGTGGGCAGAGGTAAGTGTAGAGGCGGTTCTATTTTATGCTTTCGTCGCCTTGCATGTACTGTTGTGGGATGATTTATTGAGGGGAAAACAAAGAAATGCGTTTTATCTCGCACGTTCCATGACGTCAATGCTGGCGTCAATATCGAACAAAATGCTATTTGGGAGAAAGTCAATCGTAAATGGTACCAAACAAACATTGAAAATTGCTTGATTTTCATAGTGCTTTTCTATTTTTTGTTTCAAATAATTCCCTCGATAAAGTGCCATTCAGTTTATTGCGCGCAAGAACACATTTCATTTCTGTTTGTAGTCCCTTCCCTTAGAGCGTTTTATCTCTGACGCGTCTTGTAATGAACTCGAGACACTGATAATGATGCAGGATAGGAAGCTGCTAAGCTTCTTATTGATATGGCGGAGCTGTAATTAGGTCACCTAGTTTTAACTGTCATACACACACCGACTTAGGGGCGGTCCCGTGGTTCAGTCGTTAACTCGAACGACTCAATAACATGCCCGTCATGGGTTCATGAGCTCAAGCCTAGAATGGACCGCACTCCCGTAACCAAAGATTGACTTTTTATACCCGGCTGCGTGGTAATGAATAATTAAGTCTCGAAAGCATGTATAGACACAGACCCGGCATGTCCCCCGTAGGAAGTTATGCCAAGTAGCAGAAGAAAAATACTCGCACAGACCTAGGACAAAACCTTCATAGACAGACAGACAGACCACGGTCTCATTACACTACACGTCTCTACAGGTTTGTGAACACTTTGATGTGTACCTTTCCGGCATTATCAGCTGTCAATGGTGATCCGGGGCCCGTAAAATAAAAGATGTCCCATCCCTTCCCGAATAGGTTCGTAAATCACGAGCTTCGAATGACAACTCGCGTGTTTGGGTTGGTTTCATTTGCTCCGGGAATGCATTATTGGAGTGGCGTTACGAACAACGTTCCGTAGCAGCGAAAGAAGGGCCCCACTTTAATCTTGTGCGGGAAACAGTGTCAACAGTGTCCACTTGAAGGGGCGCATACTATCTGTACAGCGGGGGGGGGGGCAAGCTTTAAACTGTATGGTCCCCCGGCACTTTCAAGTATTGCTGCCCCGTTTCCTCGCGCGAACCACATTAATGACGATGATGCTGATAGCCGGCAAATACGCCTTTAAAGTGCAACTGGCCAACGAGGCTTTACTACTGCGCGCATTATTTGTCCAACCGTCGCCCCGTGCTTAGCTTCCCTTTTGTAGTCCGTGTATCTCCGCGGAACGTAGTCTTGTCCGTGCTCTAGTCCGCGCCATTTGTACTGCAAAGAAGTGGTAGGTAGGTACGTACGTGCCGCGATTGCGTTGTGGTTTAGTTGGTCTGCCGCCAATGGGAGTTCCGCTCCGGATATAGGTTCGCGGGCCCATTATTCTTCCCAACTACCTGCTCACAGTGAGTGAGTCGAGGGGTCTGTGTGCATATATATATTCGCATCATTAAACAGTCGGTTGGAATCGGTTAACCATTTGTGGCGCACAGGTAATAATGCTTTCTTTATTGCGCCGGGTTTGTCCTTGACGTTAGTGTGTCTAAGATTTCGCATCCGATACTTATCCGGTAATGGAAGGGTGGGGTACGGTACAGCAGAGGAAGACACAACGCAGGAGGTGCTAATTGAAAATGCAATATTTAATACGTGTTGTGCTAAGTTTGTAGTAGTTTTTGATCAGCATATATCCCACCCCTGCTAGCGGGATGACACTAGAGACCACATTCTAGTGTGGTGTGTTTTAAGTGGTGGACGCTTCAGCGCTTCGTAGTGATCGTGTCCTCATCCGCTGCTCTGTCTCGCATTCGTTCCAGATCTTCCACCTGCAAGGCATCCGCTGGGAACGGTCCCAATTTCTGTCGAAAAGCTTTCTCGGCTTTCTGGCCTTCAATCTGCTCCCGTACAGCCTGTTTCTGGCGGAGATTGCGTACTCGCACCTGTTCACCGGCCGCAGCACATCGTTCTTTAACGGATGTTACGCGGTGCTGCTACTGATCGTGGTCATCTTTTTCCTCATCTACGGTGTCGAGGTGTTCTTCAAGGTAGGTACATTCAGTAGAAAGGAGTAGGTTAACGCAGCCAAATTGTGAGCGAAATTAATGATATTTTTGCTTCACATTGGGCTAAAGGCTTAAGTAATTGAGTGTTCTTTGCAACATTAAATCCTATTTTTCTTCCTCTTCATCCTTGCTTAGGTTCGTGGCGGCTTCGTGTATGACTTTGGCGTGGTGCCAAACAGCGAAAATGTGAACGCTTCCCAGCTGCACCAGTCGCGCTTCGGTTTGCTGAGCCAGGCGATCATGATGATAGTGATCGTCGGGTTTCTCACCTCCGAAACATTGGGCGATTTCTGGAAAAAGAAGTAAGCTTTTCTTTGCCGGTTCATATTGGAACGTAAGGAGATGCTAACCGATGCTCCCTTCTTCCTTCTCCTCCTCCCCAGGGTACCGGTATACTCGCGCAACTGGCACGACATCGTGTTCCGGCTGGCGGAGGTCGGCGTTGCCCTATGGTTCCCGTGCTGCCTGTGGAACTCGATGGCACCGGAGCAGCTGTGGATACTGAACCCGCGCAAGCTGCTGACGCGCCAGATCGACCCGGTCGCCGGTGGCAGCGGGTGCGGGGCCGGCACCGCCGAAGCACCGGCCGACCCGTCCACCTCCGCCAACGCGGAGGAGGGCCAGTCGTTTTTAGCGAAGAAAGATTGCTGGATCTGCTACGACACGGACAAGCCGGAACCGCTGATACAGCCGTGCAAGTGCATCGGTGACGTCAGCTCGGTGCACCACGAGTGTTTGCGCCGCTGGCTGGTGGACAGCTGTGCCAACAGTGATGCGGTGCTGAAGTGCAAAGTGTGCGACTCGCCGTACGAGATCGAGCGCTCTAACAGGTACACCTCTGCTGTTTGCACAATGATGCTGTGTGTGTGTGTGTGTGTGTGTGTGTGTTTGCGTCTTATTAATACAATCCTCTCGGTTTTCTCGATTTTGCCCGCAGGCTCGATTGGGAGAAGGGTTTCACGATCCAGCACTGGGCCAAAACGATCATCATCGTGACGCTGATGTGCATCACGGGTGCGGGCGCCTGGGTCATCATCCAGCTGAACGAGGACTCGTTCGTGCGCGTCCTCGTCGCCGGGTTCGCGATCATCATCGGCTACATACTGTTCAAAATGCTCGGCGAAAACACGGTCACCGCGATCCAGCGGGCGAAGGTGAGCTCGATCTACATCGTCACCTCGGTGAATGATTTGCAAACTTAGGTGCAGGGGTGGTGATGTTTTTTTTTGATTCGCCGAAAGACTCAGAATGAAACTGTGGAACACACATGGATTGTGTGATTGTGGCATGGCGTGCGTGCGTGCGCAAGAGTAAGTGAGTGAGTGTGCCCGCGAGACGCTGCGCATTTATGCGCTATTTACATTACGTTTGTGTGAGCAATAGAGAGAGAGAGAGAAAGAAGGAGAAATGATCTTTCAGTTTGTTGGACGCCAAAATCGAAGCAAGCGGGTACAGCACTTGCAGGCTTTCTAGAAAACAACAAAAAAAGCTGCAACGAACGAGTTGCAGACCGCCGCACGTGTTGACAAGAAACAGGAAAGAGATTGTTTAAATCGCACACCCGCTTTAAACCTTTGCGCGCGCGTGTGTGGCTTTTGGTTGCAAGTTGGAACGAGGAACGTTATTTACTCTGCATGCTCGGGCCCGACCGAGCAAACTTACAGTACATACACATATATTTACATCCACACACATATATTTAACCGTACAGCAACAGCGAACCTTCTTCACTGTTGGTGTACCAGGCATGGCGGTTATGTTTTTGTTTTTTAATGCTGTGCGCTTATGCTATTTACATACAAGTATGTAAGCAGGAATAAGGTACAACAGCACAGCACCGACACCCACACATGCCGCCGTAGGCCGGATACTGCTGATATACTCCACGTGTTTTGTGGTCATCTTTGTCGTCGTCACCACCCGGTGGCTACGGCGGCCGGTTTCGGACCGGTTCCCCTTGCCCTTTGCCAGATTCGATTTCGATTAGCATTGCTTTTGGTTATGGCTTTAATGTTTTAACAGCAACAAAACACACAGACGCAAAAAAAACAACAACAACCATGAAACGATCGAATCAAATCAGTTTCAAATCTAAAATAAAAACTGTTAAACGAATCAATCGTGACAGGAAGGAAGGAGAGAAAAGACCAGCCGACCACCACCACACCGGGTGTAGGAGACGTACAGGGATGGCACACAACGCATACCTAGTCTTTCCCATAAAAAACACACACAAAAAACGAAAAAGGAGCAACCCCATGTTTGAGCTCCACATTTGGAAGATCAATAATTTACCAAACATTTTCCCACCACCACTTCCCGCTTCTTACTCTCCCCGTCGCCCCCCTGTTTTCCCCCTTCGTTATAGTAAGAGTGACCGTGTGTGTGTGACTTTTTTTTAAATTTACATACATATATCCATGCAAGTGATATTGAGTTAATGCGTGAGCGTATTTTTAAACAAACAAAAAACGAGAAATACAAAAACGTTATAATTGTAAGCATATATAGAAGCATTAGGTTGGAGTATGTGTAGCAAAAGAAACAAAATGTACTACTGGACAAAGTATGAGGGAAAAAGTGTAGAAAAAATGGGAAAGGGATAGAGAGAGCGATGGCGTAGAAGGATGATACAAAAGATACTTAGAAAGAGGCACGTGCGTAAAGCTCAATAAGTTTGCTATATTGGGATACACGATTGAAATGGCAAATTCTGTGGAGAAGCGTCGCCAAAAGTTAGGAAAAAAATAGTTTTGTCACATAAAATCAATGATGAAGGTGTTGTTATCAGCCCGGTTCGGTGAGAAGATCACCCCAACCGACCGATTAACCCGGATTCATTTTATTTATTGCAAGTGTGAGTGCTTCTCTTGTTGATATCTCACGCCGCCGTGCAAACAGGATTGAAAGATTGTTTGCGTGTGCGTGTCCGTGTCTTTCGTTAGAATGACTGCAAAGGGCGCAGTGCCGAACATTAGCACTAGTGATATATGATTTAGACGTTAAGCATTTCATATTTACCAACCTTTCCCATCCCTCCCTCCTTCTACCTTTTATGGGTTTAACGGCTTTATAATTTTCTTTAATAACAGGATATTCATTTACCTACAACACTCATCATTAAAGTAAGATACCGTAAACGGTCAACAGTTATTGTACACATGAGCGAAATGGTGATGGGGGTTGTGTGTGTAATGGAACGCCGGGAGAAAAAAAACCTGCTCCATTCTACTGATTAATGTCGATAAATTAACGTCTACAACGTGAAGAGCAAAACTTGTTGAAAGGATGTAGTTAATACGCGCAAGAGGTTATTTCAAAAGAAAAGTCACACCATCATCTCGCTAAGTTGTAAGTAGATCAATTTCGGTACTGAACAAACGAACAAAAAAAAAGAAGGATATCGTCGATGTCGATGCAGAAGAAGAAGAAGGTACTTGAGATCTCAAACAATTTCACCATCTTCGGCAGTCCTCTCCATTTTAGACACGATCTTAAATAAAGTACGGGGCGGGAATATCAAGTGGTGAACGACACACACACATATACACACAGACAACAAATGTATAAGGTTGTGCGCACGAAAATGATCCAAACTACTACTGCACTTAGAAAAAAGAAGAAGTAGAAACAGTGATACAGCGAACGTGTCGTGTATAGCCGCTAGAGCTGAACTGATTAGCACAAATGCAAAAGAAAGAGAGAGAGAGAGAGAGAGAGTATTTAGTTTACAGTAAATTCAAAAACATTAAGTAATTGAAGTCCCGGCGAATGTACGGGCATACTTTTGGAGAACGTACCACTGGATGGCACAATGCCCCGGTTCTCCTACGCGATAGGACAGGCTATAGGCCAACGAAGAGACATCCATCTACTCTATCCCTCCCCTCTCCCATTCATGTGATGTTTTTTTTCAATTATTTGTGTTATCTTTCCCGGTTGTTTTGTTTGTTTTTTCACCTCTCTGGCTGTATACTGTACATTTTTAAACTAATGTTTTGTCGTGTAAGATCCCCTGTAACCGATTTACCTGCTAAACAGTGTCAATTGCGGAGTGTTTTATTCTTCAAAAAAAACCCGCACTCAAATGAAGCAGAGTATAGCAGGTCAGCGTGGCGTCCCAATTAGGCATCAAAGCGAATGAAAAAAAAAACACAACAACAACCTTTTGTTAAACACATATTAAAAAAAGAAAAAAAAACACGAAAAAAATTCATGCAAAAAAAAACAAAGTGAGCAAAATTAGTTGATACACAAAAAAGAAATATAAGCAAAGGAAGTATAAGATGTAAACCAAAAAAACAAAAGAGAAAGCTCTAAACCCCTAATCGAAAGCACTGAAAGAATTTATGAATAAAAGATGCTAAAACATATGTACTTTCTTGGCAAACAAAAGCAAACACAAAATCACCGAAAAGGATAAAGAGAGAAACAAAAAAAAACACACAAACACTTCCCTAAAACACGAAACGCTAGCTTAAGAAGAAGTGAAGCAATACGAAATTGATGAAAACTAATTGGCTAATAGAAAGCAAATGTAAAAAAAAAACTGTGCATTATGAAAAAGATTGAAGCAAAACAGAGAAGAAAAAAAAATAAATACAAAACCAACAGCCTCAAAGGCGAAGTGTGAAGCACCTACATTAAAAAAAAACATCTGGATGCGGCAGTAGTAAACAAAATTAGCAGTTACTGAGAGACCCCCCTATAAAAGGTGGAACGCTTTCATAGAGCTCTTTATGATGGCTCGAAATAACTCGCTCTTGAATTTGACCATTGCAACAAATCGATCACCCAGAAACAAGCACACACACACAGAGACCCAAGAACATATGTACTTTATGCAGTAGTAATTTTAGTGACAAAAAATAGTGGCAAAAAAAACAACAACAATTAAAAACTGTTGTACTGTCGAGATCGCATTAATCTTAATTGGAAGAGAAACTGTAATTATAATCGATGCAAGCAAGAAAACAGAGTGAAAATATAATATAAATGAAATGATCCAATGAAAACACAACAGTGCAAAGGGATGTTTCTATAACCGACTTTTTGAATTTGACATGGTCACACCGAACGAACTCCTCTCGAGAAGAGCAGACGTGGTTGGGGTTTTTTTGAAAATCATAGTAGTCTGCCGTTGAGTATGGCTCAGCCTTCGAGAGGCTGTTTCATTCTCAAAACATAATTCAAGGCGTTTAGTAGTAGCAGCAGCTGCATCACCACCATCGCTGAATTTCCGTATTCGTTCCAGCAGCTTCCATTTTGTTTCTTTTTCAAGAATGCTTTTAAGTGAAAGGATAACGGCAATGGAAAAAAGTAAGTATTGAAATAGGATTTCAGTTTTTTTGTCTCAATTTTATTCTGTTTTGGAAATTTATGTGGAGCGACTTCCTTACATCAAGTCCACAGAGTTTGTGGTGTGTGTGTGTGTGGTGAGGTGAGAGTGACAAATGTTTTATGATAAATTTTCTTGCTCTTTCTCTCTAAATGACGCAAAAAACTCGATGTTTCAAATTGGAATCACACAACAACGGATCTTCCCGCTTCTCGCCCCGCCACGTGTACTAGCCGTCCAGGTTGTGACCTTTTCGTTTGCTGTTGTCTCCGTCACCGGCTGCTAATGCCTTACACCCCCCCCTCCCCCCATATCTCTATCCTACTAGTGTTCCTCTATTTTCGTTCCACTTGTGTAACGTGAACGAAAACGAAAAAAAGCCAACTATTTCTTCTAATCCTCATTTCTAACGTTTTTTTCTCTCCCCTTCTCTCTCTTTTGCGCTACAAACCGTGCGCATAGTGTGTCTGAGTAATAATTGTCTATTTTTGTCGCGTGTGTCTCTCTGTGTGTGTATGTCCCTGAATCAAGGGGTACGTAGGTGGAGGAAATCGGTCCAAGCGCACGCGTATGTGTGTGTGTGTGTTGAAGGTGGAAAACATCGAGCTAGTTCGATTGTAGAGAAGAAAATAAAGAAGAAAAAAAAATCCAAAATGGAAAAGAGAACAAACAACGATGAAAACGAAGCCCTAAGAAAGCTGTGTGTACTTTGATGTGATGGAGCCGTTTAATGAAAATGCATTCGGAAGCGGGTGTCGTCTTCCGGTTTGCTAGCTGCGCGCGCCTAATTCTATAATTTTATCTACTGGAATAACCGTGAGTATTATTATTGTGTGAATTTATGGTTTTATTTACTTCTTCAGGTATGTCGATTTGCGCTGATCTCTGCTTTTCCATTTGCATTTTCTCATCACCATCGGAAAGTGTAGAGGAAGTGTAGTGAAAAAACAAAGTAACAAAACAATTCTTTACTATTCACACACATACACTCACGCACACACACAACACAACGTGTCTCTGTTCTTATTATCTCATTTATCAATTATTACACCTCTCAGTCGCTGCTCTCTGCTTACTATCCCTTCGAATGTAGAGTAGTAATAGTGTTAAACGCCTCTCTTAAACGCTAAAACGCTAAAGGAGAATTATGAGCTTAAATTAATTTTTCTTTTTATGTCCCGCGAAAACAAAGTGGGTGGGGGGGGGGGAAGGGGAAAGCAAGGCGATGATAGGAAGATGGGACAAGTAAAACGGAAACAAACTAAACAAAAACTCATGTTTTGCAACAGAAGAATCGAGTGTGGAAGGAACTGGAACGATGACGAAAGATAAGGAAAGGAGAAGGAGAGGAAGGATGGATGTGATGAGGGAAAGGGGGAGGGGGGATTGAAGCACCACCTTAAAACAGTAACGTGCCCATGCCGCCCATCTCGGACTGCTCCTTGACGAAGATCTCGAAGTACTGGTAGATGATGGTGACGGCCAGCAGGATACCGGTGCCGGAGCCGATCGCACCCATGAAGTCGGCCAGCACGGAGAGCGCCCCGATGCAGAGGCCACCGAATGCGGCCGCGGTCGGGATGTAGCGGTTCAGCTCGTGGATCATCGAGTTCTCGCGGTGGCCGCGCATCACCATCTGCTGCTCCTTCAGCTGCTTCGCCACGTCCTTGGCCGAGCTGCCGGACACGTCGATCCACGTCTTGGAGAAGAAGGCGCACGAGCCGAGCATGAACACGATGTACAGCACGGCGTGGATCGGGTCGGCCACGATGTGCCCGAGCGACTCGGGCGGCGACAGGTAGTAGCAGAGGCCACCGATCGGGTACGAGCGGGCCGGGCCGCCGCCGCCCACGTCGGCCCACACGCCGAGCAGATTGATCAGGAAGTTACCGTGGAACTTAACTGCCAGCATCTGCGAGATCACGTACAGGTTGGAGACGAGCGCCGACTGCAGGATGATCGGAATGTTGGACGTGTAGAACAGCTTGATCGGGTAGCTGCTGTACTGGCCGCGGTAGCGGGCCGACTTGATCGGTAGGTCGACCCGGAAGCCCTGGAAGTATATGACCACCGCAAACACCAGCACGGTCGCGAGCAGGTTCATCAGGTTGGGCAGGTTCTGGCGGTAGAAGGCTTCGCGCAGTGCGCGCACCTTGTCCTGGCGGGTGGCGAGCAGGTGGAACAGGGCAATGACCGCGCCCTCGAACTCGGTACCGCGGCCCGTATTGACGGTGGCGGGCGAGAACGCCTTCCACACGATCGTTTCGCAAATGTTGGTCGCAATGAAGAGCGAGATACCGCTGCCCAGCCCGTAGCCCTTCTGGAGCAGCTCGTCGAGCAGCAGCACGATCAGGCCGGCCACGAACAGCTGGATGATGATGAGCAGACAGACGCCCGCACCGATCTCGGCCGGATCGCCGTACATGCCGGTCATGACGTACACGATCGCTTGCCCGATGGTGATGACCATGCCGAACAGCTTCTGCGCCCCGTTGAACAGCGCCCGGTCCTTGGGCGTATCGCCGACCTCGATAATCTTAGCGCCGGCCAGCAGCTGCATGATCAGGCCGGACGTGACGATGGGCGAGATGCCGAGCTCCATCAGCGTGCCGCGGTTCGACGCCAGGATGACGCGGATCCAGTAGAACGGATCGGCCGAGTCCGAGCTCATGATGCCGAACAGCGGGATCTGGCAGCAGACGAGGAAGATGAACAGCGTGATCGCGGTCCATAGTACCTTCTCGCGGAACTGGATCTTGCGCTCCGGTTTCGCGATCTCCGGCAGTATGCCGCAGAACGGTTTAATAATTTCCAGGAATTTTACTGCAAACGAAAAATGCGGGAAAAAGTGGGGTGGAAAAAATTAGCGAAAATCCACGATATTAAATCCTTTCGGTTGGCAATAATATTCGAAAAAGGGCAGCCCCAAAAAATGGGAAGGAAATTGAGTTCAGCATTAATGGGAACGCATTCTCTCATTCTGGTGGTGATGGTGGTGGTGGTGTTTCGTTGGAGGCGAAAGTTCCAACCTGGAGCTTTTGCCTTGTCTACGTGTACACACCATGCACGTTGTCAGCAATCGGGGGGAAAGAGACGGCACGATACGTGTATAACGCGTTGGAAGGAAATGAAGGCGGGCGAGCAAAAACGGGAATACATGCCGGGGATAGTAACAGAGGGCGCACACACACACACACAAGCACACGCACACCCGGGAAAGGCGAAGGAAAATTGCCACAGCCACGGTTTAGCCCCACGGGATGATGCAGTTTTTCGACACTTGGGAAGATTGCCAATGTTTTTCTGCGCCGTTTTCCTTTACTTTACACACAAAAATGATGTACGAGCAGCGGGCCGATACTTACTTCCCATGGCGGTGCAGGTCGCTGGGAATTGGTGGGTTTTTCTTTTTCACACACACTCAATGCAAAAAAAACTCGCGCACGCACGGTCGTCCGGTAAGCTGCAACTCTGTTCCTCCCTGGCTGCGCGGTTGCGTTTCGTTCTGGTTTCCAGCGATAAATAAACCGTTTTCGTGTCGTGTGTTGTCGAGCTAGGCTAGCTGGACAAACAACACCTTCGCTGCGTTGGTCTCTCGGTCGGCAAGTAAAATATCCAACGAGCCAAACGCACCCGAAACCGTCCCTTCCCGTTCGTTGATTTGTTGGCAGCCACGAAGCGTAGATCTGTCAGTGAGCTGTCACTGGCGCGGGCCGGCCAAGGTGCTTAGAGGCGGTTTGACAGCTGGTGGCTGACTGCTAGCTGTGCGTACCTTGTGCGGTGGTTGTCGGAGTGCGTATCGCATACAATGATGTGGTATGGTGTGTTGCGGCTTGCATAGCAGCAGGCGCCAAGGTGAGAGCGGCATCTGTACATCAGTGGGCGTGCGCCATCTGTGTGTCGTATTTGAAAACTAAAGAGAAATTTAAATAACGGTTAATTAAAGCTGACAGGGATGAAACATAGATCGAATCGAGGGAAGGTTGTAGAAGGGTTTTTTTAAGGAGAACTAATTGCACCAATCCTGGAATACGATAATTTGATGGAAAGAACTGTTGTGCTTGACGTCACTCAACGGAACTGACTAGTGATGTGCTCCTTGGAGCGCTCCACGACTCCGATCCGACTAACAATAGCCGGGTTAGTCCGATTCCGACTCCGGCAAAAGCCGAACCGCTAGTTCCGCGAAGGAGTCGGAGTTATTTGGAGTTGTCTAGAGTCGATCAGAGTCTACCGGAATCGGAGTTGGTCGACGTCAACAGTCGGTGCAATCAGTCAGGTGCAATGTGCTTGTGATCAGGCCATTTCATTTCGTTGTGTTATTTTTTCTTTCATTTTGCGCGTGCACTTCGTATACAGGCCTCTGTGTCGAAGGTCGACTTCGGCTGACTCCGACGACTCCGACGACTCCGAACGATTCAGAACGATTCCGGACGGCTCCGGACGACTATAGATGACTCCAAATACAAACGACTCCGGACGACTCCGGACGACTTCGGACGACTCCGGACGACACCGGAAGACTCTGGACGACTCCGGACGACACCAAAAAATGCTGAGAGGAACTACCTTTCGGTGTCAGCTCCGAAATGATAGGAGTCGACTCCGAATGTTTGCCAGCTTTACCCTATAACTGACACACCATGCTGCTCCATGTTTTTAGTCACACTAATCACACATGTTCACTAGCAAAAACAAAACTTCCCAGTGAGAACCACTCTGTATCATTGCACTACACACACGCACGCGCGCCCACAGTGATCCGCAGTAAAACAATGAACAAAACGGAACGTATGATAATGGCTTCCCCACCGCGTTCTCCCGCGTGCCTGTTGATTAGCATAATCATTATGCTTGCTAACTTCATCCAAACTACCTCACGAGCTGACCACCACCGGCAGCATTGTACTCAACTCGCGAGTTGTTTGGCTTGTTGTTTTTTCCCCTGTTGTTGCATGCTGTTGGCTCACTTAAAAGCGCGGGCGCATTACCGCCATCCCCGTCAGAAGCAACTCGGTTTCAACCTGCGAGCCAACCAAAGAGAGTGGCTGCACTTTTGAAGCAAAAACACTAACCTCAATCTCCTCAGCTACTCGGAAAAGGTGTGCTTTGAAATGGACGCGCGCTACACACAGAATGGAGATTGGTCCGGTTTGGGTGGTAGTGGTAGTGGTGGTGGTGGTGGCAGGAAACGGCAAACATAATCAACCAACAATTTGCCGTGAGTTGAGCGTTCCACCACCGCAAGCACATCATTCGCAAGGACGCCTCTGGGTAGGTTTTGCGCCGGGTGCGCATCTCATTGTGGCCACTTGAAGTGATTGTGCATTTTTTGCCCTCTCATTCTCTCGCTCGCTCCCTTTCTACCTTTCGTGCCGATTCACCGTTTGCAACGTTTTACGATGCAACTGCGAGGATGGAGCCCTGGCTGAGATGGATTATCAGAATTGCTCTGTGTACCGGCAATGTACCGAAGGCACCGTCCAATGGTCGTAATTCTCTTTACCAATTCTTTTATCACTGCTAAGGTAAGGGTGCTAGAAGCTGATGCTGTGCCGTCGACCCGGAATGGTCCCGTTTACTGTGCTGTGGGTCATTGCCATTATCTTTTTTTCTGCATGTGTGTGTGTTTGGATGTGTTTGCGTGTGTACTTAGGCACAACATTCCGGGACGTTTGGGGGTGAAAGGTACAACCATTTATTCTGTTATCATTATCATAAAATTATCATGAAATTAAATCATCACGGTGTAGAAATGAGCCGTACCGACCGAGAGTGGTGGGTACACTCATGCATAAGCATCGAGCTGGTGGAGCACACATATTGGGGAGAGCGGTATGAGTGGGTCTGTGTTGTATGTGAAGAATAACCTAGATTAAATATCCGTACACCGTAAATCATCAGAATAAGCTGAATGGAGTTGAATACGAAAAAAGAGCGGTAAAATTGGAGATGGAGATTTGAGTAAGGTTAATGTACGTATCTGGGCCGTCGTATTGGGTGTGTGCATAAATAGTTTGTTTTGTTTTTGGAACACATTGCTAGGGAAACGGTGGAACATACTTGGGGAATCGTCTGCAGAATATGTGGAATGATATCTATTCTAGGAGGTTACTAAAAGTGAGACATAGTGATGATTTCCTGTATAAAAAGAGCATTGGAACATGTGAAGTCATCATCGGCGGGTCTTTAATTGTATCTTTATGAGAGCTTTTCAATTATTTGTTTATCATTTGGAAGCCCCTGGAACGTGTTACAAGCAGCTAGGTCATACAAATCTGTGACTAAACACACTCACACATTTCATCTATAAAATCAGCGTATCAACATTGAGGTCATCTTACTTTGGTAAAGAAGACGCCCAAGATTCCGAGAATTGAGCAATTGAATTTACGAGCAATTTATTGGAAATCGCGCAACAAGTCGAGGCTTTACTGGTGGAAAGCCTCTAACTCGACTTGAAGCCAACCTCTCCGATGATACTGTCGTTCCATCAATAGAGAAGTTCAGTTGACATCTTGCAGTCAGGTAAACATGGAATGCCCATCGTTCTAATGTACTTACCTCACACTCTTATGATCATACTTCGAGCATTGATACATCCGGACAACTTCGAAAGGTTAAGAGAGTTTTAACTTGTTCTTCTTGCCGAAATTCGCCGAAAATGCCTTGCCTACCTTTGGGCAGCCAATAATGTGAATTATATTTGGTGGTGGTGAGTGCTACGCAGATTGAGCAGAGCTTTGACGCTTTTATCGGCGACTTTGGTAGAAAGGGTTCAAACGGGTGCTGATACACGTGCTGAGCAGTCATGCTTCCAAGAAGGATGTTTATGCGATAGATCAGCTGATGCCTAGGGTAGATGGATATAGTCAGAGGGATGTACCGGCTGCCGCCATAGATCCTGAGCAACCAGTGTCGTTTAACCAGAGTTGATCATTAATGAGCTAAAAAGCAGAAAAAAAGATGTTAGGTAAAAGCAATCAACTTTCACCCAACGGTTTTATCGTCTTTAGAACGCGCCAGTTTAAAGTGAATTAAAAATGCAACATTTTCTCATTAAGAGCTAGGCGAAGAACATTACCAAAGTAAGCCGCGGCTAAATTCTAACAAAGACTAGCTTTGCTCTGCAAATTGCATACTTTCAATTGGCGTCACTATGCCCACGTTTGGCCAAAGGAAAATTGTATTAACTCTCTGCGTATATTAAGAAGATTGCACGGAGACAGCTCATTTGCAAACGTGTCCCTCGTCGCTGCCAGCATCTTTGCCAGCTTGTCAAATGCACGTTGAAATGGATCATCATGAGATCAATTTGAGAGATACGTCGTGCCGGTAAGTGAGCGCATAATACAAACCATGCGGAAGAATACTCACCATCCCGGTCAAGAATTTCGTACTTGTATGTGTGTGTGTTATTGTGTGTGTTAAGTACGCACGTGACGCTTCCATCAGGTTCATTATTCTTGGTGTCCTTTTACCTTTTGCCACTTCCATTTGAGGCGAGGCGCTTGTGTACCGTGAGCCGTTTTTCTTCTTCCATCTCTGCTGACCGTTGGTTATTTGGCTGTTTTCTCTGCTATTTATCGACTGCCAGCTAGGTGTGTGTATGTGTGTGTGTGTGTGTGTGTGTAGTTCGGAGGAAGGTTGGGCGACAAAGCGTACACGTGTACACCACCATTGTCCGTAGCCGGACGACACTGCGGGAACATCATCATTTAAACATGAACACATTAGTGGAACACGGGGGTGGATGTGCGCCCGTGCTATGGCGACCGATGGCGATGCTTCAACCGAACACGCCGGTGACGGTGAACTGACCGCAGGACAATTGCGGTCGGTTTCGCTAACGATATGATAATTTCATGCACAAACTCTGGCGGCCCTGTGAGGGGGCGGGTGGCCGACGGAGGAGGCATCGCTGAGTGACCGTTTATCCGTTTATGGGTGTCGTTTTTTTTCTCTCTCCTCCTTGGGGCGTCGTCGTCCTTTGGAGTGGTTAGTAATGGTATCTAACTGGGCGCGTGTAGTCGAGCGGGAGGTGTCCATGCGACGAACTAAAAAAAAAAAAGAAAATGGTTTTTCGATCCATCTTAAACACAGTACCTGCAAGAAAGCAGAAGAAATCGAGTGGTTTTTGTTTGTTGCCCGCCTGCTTGCTCGCTTGCTTCGGCATGCGATGAAAGAGCGATGCCTGCGGGGGAGGATTTTCTTCAATCTCCAGTGAACACAAAAAAAAAAAACAACAACCGTTCGACAGTTTGCTAAAACAGTTTGCCTTCCCCCACAAAGCAGTCCGCAAACTGTGCGCAGTCGGTTTTAAAGTAATCCACAAACTGTGAGATGTGTGCGGGGACGCAAAAATGGGATTTTGGAGATTTTATCGCTGCGTTTATGCGTGATGCGACCACATGCTCTGCTTGTTTCGTTCGTATTGAGAGTGTTTTGGTGTTCCAATAATAGTCTTTGTGTTTAGTGGTTTTAGTTTTTTTTGCATTGCTTGGTTTAACAATTAAGCTGAAGTGCGTTACGTTGCCAACAACATGGCACAACAATAGACTCATAGTTTTTGCATCCAAACCAGGGCGGGGAGAAAAAACCCCTCTTTCTCCATGTGTGCTATTTGCACAAGTGTCGCTGCAAAATGCATTAAATTGATGAACTGCCGACAAAGCTTCCCCGGGCAGCGAGCTCCACCAACGCGGGTACAATCAATCTCCGGCAAAAGCCATTTATATTAATCAAATCTCTCCGGTTTAATCGATGGTACCCTGGGGCGGTCGCGTGTGTTCGCTTGGCTCGGCCGAATCGGCTCTCTCGGCCGGAGGGACAAAACAAAATTGCTGCACATACGCCAAGGCAGAAATAAACACACACACTCGATCACCGGGGCAAGGTGGGCACATTGTTGTTCGTTTTTTTTAAATATAATCTACATTTGTTGCATTTCAAATTGAAATGCTTTTTCACCACGGATGGTTGGGGAATTTGGGTTTTTTTTTGTTGCTAGTTTCAATTGTACTATTCGTACTAGGTCCGTGTGGCAACTTTTAGTGGACAGCAATTTGATTAATATGGTTACCATTTGGCAATTTTGTGTTGTGCCTTTTCGTTTTGCTTTTGCTTTGACATATTTATTTCACATTTGGATGTATTGGTTTTTTTTCAGTGTTATGCGATTTTTAAATGGCAAAAAGGGTTGGTCTGAAACTGTAACACTACATGATTGATAAAAATGGAGTAAAAAAATGTCAAAATTGCTACAAAAACGTGGAAAATCGAGTATAAAAGTCAAAAAAGTATTCCCCCGGGAAGTAGTAAAACGCGTGTGCAATTGTTTTTAAAGAGCCTTCCTGGGGGAAGGGCCAACACAAACCACGGCGGCGTGGTGCACAAACCATGCACAAACATGCACATGCGATGCGCAAAGGTTGCACAGCTGATGGTGGCAGCTAAACACTTACAAAAAAAAAAAAAAAAAACGCAAAGGGTTGATGCACTCGGCGCGCTCACATGATGCGGCAAAAATCGGGACTAGTTTTTCATTACCCTTTATCGTACCGGTGAGGTAGGGCACTTTGCTTGCACGGGCGCCTAAAAACGGGCTTGTTTGCGTAACATTCGCCCGCAGGTTTTTGTACACCGCGTGTTCCGGCTAGAGCAGTAGTGTGAAAGGCTAGGCCAGGAGCAAAGTGCATACGAGTGAGCAGTGAGAGAGCAGCTGCCAAGGGAAAAATCACGCCGAACGCTTGCTCTGCTAGCGAAACATGTTGGAATGATGGATGGGTGGTGAGGTTGGCAGTTGATAAACGCTACGGGGCAAACGTTTATGCGTGAGAGTGTTTAACCCTTTTTAGGCGAGATTTGGGCAGATTTTTCGATTGCTGTTTGTGATGGTGCGCGTTGAGGGATGATAAAGCTGTATTTGACATTGAATAAAGCTCTGAAGTACAACATGTAAATAGTGGCTGAAATCATTACAAAGTGAAGCAGCAACGTTGGCATTAACCAATGCCATTTAAATGCATCAGTAACAGTGAATTAAAAATAACCCATTTTTACTAACAGGTGGCCATAGCAACAGGCATTATAAAGCCAGGAATACTTTCCAGGAATAGTTAGTTACGCTTTGCTAGTTTTTGGTGGCCATGTGTGGTGGCGTGTTGTTGAAACTTTCGCTGTAAAGCTGTTGCCTGGGAGTCGGGCTGTACATTCACCACGAATGAGCCCACGAATGACCAACATACGGGTACGGGCGAAAAGCTACACACTTTTGTCTGTTCTCGTGCGCCTTTCGCTTGTGGAATGTGGATGATGTTACTCGCTGGGTTATCTAGCTCGATAAAAACAACAGAAATGGACGGCTTCCTCGCATAAGCTTTAGAGAAGTGGTGCAAAAATCCGTAAACCGTTTGTTTGGTGTATTATTTACCCGGGTGCCTTTGCTAAGCAACAATATCAGCAACACAAGCGCGACAACAGCACCGATGTTTAGCCGGGTAGTAGGAGTAAAGCGGATATAATAGCATCCATGCCGTGCGGTGGTAGTGATGCACATTCAGGCAATGCGAAAACTACACGGAATGAGAGGAAACGCTTACAAAAAGCCAAAAATAGCAGGAGAGATACATTTCATGTTTTAACAGAATTTACACAACACACCGCGGAGGGAAGGGAAGTTTGCGTTTTTACCGCACTCACACAACGGAGTGCAAGCGAGTGGAGCGGTGGAAAGTGTCAGTGGAGAAATAAAACAACAGAAAATGTAATGAACAAAATGGCAGGTTTCGCTGAAAGCTGTGTTTAGATTGTTTTCAATTCGTGCAACTGAGTTTATGGTATTTTGCGATGGCTGTTATGACATTAGGAGATATAGTATCTGCTGTAAAACTTTTGTCCACATGTGGGGGTGGTAATGTTACGTGTATAATAACTGGAAATAGTTTGCGAATTTCTAGTCGGGTAATATAACTAACAGATGGATTTTTATTGCATGGTGTTGAAAAAGCATTGCGTTTATTGAGTTCTTATTTAAAGTGTATTTGTACCAGGGTGTTATTTCAGCATAATTAGCGATTCAACGATACATACGACTCATTTAAACCTGCACAGTTCTGATAAACTAATATTCACAATTAAATAAACCACACGCAAGTCCATCCATTAGAGCATTAGTCACTCAAATGTGTTTTTTGTGAAACTATTCATTCACATTTTCAACGTCTTTTTTTAAAGAGGTTGGATGGTGTTAATTAATAGAATTACCAACCATGTTACCCCCAGCTCAGATAATTTAAATGCTACCTCAACGGCTAACAAGATACTGTAGCCGCGTTGGTTACGGTGGTTTCGCAGTGGATACGTAATTAATGGTCCCTTGATTTGATTAATTCACTTTATACCCGATGCAAAACATTTTTCAATCCTCTTGTTTTTTGTTGGTGTGCCCTATATGCATTCCAGCAGGTAGAAGTTATCCGCATACGATGGTCATTTCATCAGTGATTTGCTAATGAGTGGATTATCAAAACCTACCAACACTGTAGTATTTCTTTTCAGCCTCATTTCGTACCTTTTGCCTTCCCCAATGGTTTATGGTTTGTTTGAGTTCATAGCGGAATACCACTTAGTTGCGTTGGAAAGAAATTCGAAAACCCTGAACACGTAACAGCAAATCGGGTCAGTTGAATGAGCACAGCATAGGCGACTGGTTGGAGTTGATGAAATGATTTAATTACGATTTTAATTATACGTGTCACACGATCAGCCAGCGAGAGAGTGTGGTAACGTTAACAGGTTTTTTTTTTCATTTACATTTACTCACCGCTTTATGCCTACATGGTACGATGTGAAAATGAAAGTACTCACTGTTAATTCTATATTAGGCTATGCTACCTTATCAGTGTGTTTTTTCACAGATTTTTTTTTTATTTAAACATTTTGTCATCAATTTAAAATTCTGAAAAAAATTACAGAAAAGATTGTCTTACCAGCATATGAATATTTTATTTTATTATTTTTTTAAACTATTGCACAGTTTTATGGAATCGGTGCTGTTTGTACGAACACGATAGGGATTTTAATTTGTTTTCAAGTGAGCTCAAAAAGCCATCGTATTGCTTAAAACAGAAAAAAAGCACACAATAATTACATTACTTTCTACCGCTCGCAGCATGATTAGCTGTGCGAGACAATTAATTTAATTTTAATTTCACTTACAATTGAATGTCATTTAAATACACCGCAAGCAAGCGGGCCCGCAGATGGGATATTAATTGCTTGCGGGGCGCGATGTGTGGCCAGCGAAAGATAAGCACGTTATATGGTGCACGTCAAAAAAGGCTTTTCGTACTGAGTTGAGTAATCAACGGTTGGAATGATTTTCGAGCAGCACAGCAACATGCTGAGTTAATTAACTTTCGATGGATAAGAATTAATTAAAATTTACCTAATGTTACCAAAAAAAAAACAAAGATCTTTTTGGAAAATGTAATTGTGAGAGAAGGTTTTACATTGTTTATTTGTGCTATTGTAAAATATTTAAAAAAAAACTTCAAAATTGATATTTCAGATTCGAACACTGAAAATTAAATCATCAAATTTATGTGTGAGATAGAGATAGACTTCTTCGATCAGAAACTCTGTACTAAAACTCACCATACATAGCCTAAAGCACTTTAGACTAAGAAAATGTTAGCTCCTATACCAATCTTTGCTTTCCCTAGTGATTTGATTAGCCATCTGTTAGGTTTTATGTGCAATTCATTACAAAAAAAATCACCATGTACCTTCTACATGGGTTC
Source organism: Anopheles arabiensis (assembly GCF_016920715.1). Classification (NCBI taxonomy): domain Eukaryota; kingdom Metazoa; phylum Arthropoda; class Insecta; order Diptera; family Culicidae; genus Anopheles; species Anopheles arabiensis. Next base: position 27,856,632 of record NC_053518.1, read on the forward strand.
ACATTCTATTGCGTAATAAATATGTTTCGTTTGACTCTGAGTGGGGTTTTTGAAATGCTTGCTCTGCAATAGCATAAAGCTAAAAAAAAGAAGCCGATGTGCCCTTCAAAGGAATCTGCTCGCGAAGCGAATTATTTTCTCGCGAAAGGTATTACGAGTGCAGTACTTAGCAGAACCCAAACGGATCGACCCGGATCGACCCTTGCGTTTTCCCTTTACTCAGTTTGCTCTCGTTACTGCCGCGGGAGCTTGTGGAATGTGGAAGGATGATTTCTCACCCATCGCAGGGCAGAAAGAGGCTGGGTGTGCTTTTCGTGGTCGAGATCTTATCTTCTCGTTCATCGCAAAAGGGAAACTGAGCACACAGGCACAGGGCAGCGGCCGGATGCTCCGTTGGGAAATCAGTCTCTCGATTGCTCTCGGCCCCGTTATCTTGTCGCTCTTCAGCGTTCGCGCGAGCCATCGAATTTGCATTGAATCGTCTTTTCTGGTGCCCGGAAAGATGTTCGTTACCTCCCGTTCTGCTCTTATCTCTATTTTTGGCCATGTTTTGCAAGGAAGTATCGGAAGCTCTTCGAGCTGTACTTTGTGTGTGTGTGTGAGTTTTGTTCAGCTCAGAACTAAATTGTTCATCGCTTTCGTCATGCCATCGGTACCGGTTGAGTGTTTATTCAATGTTCTGCTGGAATCGTACCGTTCGGTGCAGGATAATACATTCCAACCTTGTTTTAGACGTGCTAGCGAAACAAGTTTTCCCTGCTTCTCGATATGTGCTTTTCTTTTCACTTGCTCTGTATTCCTTGGATCAAATAGTTCAATTGCAACAGGCTATCGGGAAGGAAGCAGCAGCGTACTGCCACAACTGAGGCGTGTTCTGTCTATAAATAAATTAAATTAGCTCCGTACACTTTACGGCCAAAATGGTGAAATAATTGAACGATGGCAGAACGCAGAGCAACGTTTCCTTGCCGATTGCTGCACGTGCAGGTGCGATCCACCTGTTCACTGTGGGTGTCCAACAGTGACCGGACAAAAGGCGATCGTACTTAAGGCATGCAAGCAATGGTCTGATGTCAGCCGGGACGCCTTTTCTACATCTGCAGCCCAAACAAAGAGCTGCATTAATGATGGGATGAGAATCGGTATGGTGGGAAGGAGACTTGCCTGCTGTGTTTGGTGGTTTGTGCTATTTAATCTCGCACAAACATTTACCTTTGAGCGGTAAGCAAAATCGTAGCTAAATCCCATCATTACTGCCACACTACTCCGGTGCCGGTGGTTCCGGTGGAACGCCGCCCGTCGCATGCCAGTGAAAGCACAGTGGCACAGCAAAAGAAAACGTTGCTTCCGTAGCTTTTCCAACAGCAATGTCTTTGTCGGCAAGGGGATGGGAAGAGAGTGGTGCTGCGCTCCAGTGGTTGTATTTGTTTAAATTAATTTCAGCAAGGACGGATGCTACGGTGCCTTTGTGCCGCCGTTTGATGTGTTTGCGTGTGGCCCGTTTACTACGGCACTTGAGGTTGTGGGTAAACTACTGGGCGCCTCACTGCCATTTTCGCTCCGTTGCCGAACGGTAGAAATATTTTCCCGGCAGTAAGTACAATAGAATTGTTCAGGGCTAGTGTTTTAGAAATAATCTTCTGTTGGATTAAAGATGGAGATCAAATGGAATGTTTTTTTACCAAAATCTTTTCAATGCAAAAATGTAACAATCATTTTTGAAAATCAGTTTTGAGATTATTTTTACCACTACATATTTCTTAAAATGTTGCCCTCTGAATATATACAAGAACAAATGCGTAAAGAAAGCGGATAAATAACTTGAACCTATTACAAAAATCACCTTTCGCTTCAATTCATACTTAATGGAGGCGCCTGGTACTTCATGACAAATCACTCCATAACAAATAGTGACAAGAACGTAATCAGCAAAAGAAACACACGTCAGACGAACAGACTGATTTTGAACTGAAGACTAGCTTTTTAATGTGTTAATAACAGTCTTCTTACCTATACATATTATCCCACCAAATTATGGAGACGCCCAGTAGCTCATCATTTTATTGGAATTAAGATAGTAGTACGAGTCGAAACGAGTTTGTACAACTCGTTACATACAACCCTACAAAAATTCACCCTTTTTATCTTATCTGCACTTTGTTGCATCCTTTCTAACACAATTCCTAAAACATCTTACGAAAAGGAGACGCCTAGTAGTTCACTAGCAAACGTTTGCCTTCATGTCACATCTGTCCCTTTACATCACCACATCGATCGGTTTGGTATTGTGATAATGGAATTGATCATCGTACAGCTTCTCACTCCAAAAAGCACCGAGAGCCGAGCGTTTTGTTTTCTCGTAATTCCGAAAACCCGCTTCCCACCACTCTCTCTCTCTCCTCCACTCGGTCCTTCTTGAGTTGGGTAAATAAAACGCGATGCACGCGCACGCATATATCAATCCGATTTAGTCAGTCGGTGACTGAAATTGAACGGAAAATTTATGGGATTTAATTCAATCAGATTTACGCTGACAAACGCCTCGCCGCTGTCGTCGGCTCGGTGTGCGCTATCTGTGTGGAATGACAGGCTGTGCGCTCGTTCACACTCTTCGCGCGTCTTTTCACCGACAGCATGACAGGCAAGAAAGTGGTGTGTGTGTGTGTGTGTGTGTGTGTGTGTGTGTGTGTGTGGTGAAACATTTTCGTGGAAGTTAAGCGCAACACCAGCAAAAAAAAAAACACACACAACCCGTAAAGGAAAATTCCGAGTCGGAGAAATCAGTTAAACGCAAACTATGCCTGGCACGGTGTACGGATCCTTTTAGTGCGCTGTGTTGTTCGTGTGTGTTTTTTTGTTGCGTTTGGTCTTGTCGCTCGTTTTGGGCTCAGCTTCTTTTTATCTCTATACAAGCGGGAGCGTTTGTTTTTTTTTTCGTTTCGGTTGTACCGGCTTAACCGTACAGCGACAACGGTTGACAGCTTAATGTGCAAAAACTGTAAACCGGAAAATGCCGGGTTAGTGTTGAAATGCTCCACCCAGCTCCCGGTGGTTCCCAGGTGGTGTGGGGTGCAAAAGATTCGCTGTAATGAAACGGGACAGCACACGTCTGACACGTGGCAGACAAGGAGGAGGAGGTTGTGGTGCCCATTGAACGGTGGAGCATGGAACCGGTGGTCGGAAATTCGGCATCGGGAAAGGAAACTGGAATCGTTTTTACCCGATTTCCACCGGCAACACCAATGCCGCGTTGGGGTGAAGGGGCAGGGGACAGCGGAAAGCACAAATAAAATATATGTACATATAAAGCGATCTACGACGCAGCGCATCAACAATAGCCGTGGCAGCAGTGGCTTACAGTGGTTCGGGATTTTCTCCCAACCTGCGCGCCGGCGGAACCGGCACCCCACAGCGATACGTAACGATCGTGGCCAATAATAATACTAATGATAATGGGAGGAGGGGTGTTGCCGGGCCAAAATGAAGCCAACAGCAAAAAAAATAGGGGGGGGGGGGCATTGGTCCATAGCACCGTATAAACACACACACAAACACACACGGCCGTGTCGAAATTTCCGCCGTGCCTGCCGTGGCTTTTAAAGTTATTTATTGCATTTTCATCCTGTTTCGCTCTTATCTTTATTGCTTTCGGTATTGTTGTGAAGCATGTTTTATGAACCACACGAGCAGCAGCAGCAGCAGCCACACATCTTACACGCTTTCAGGAGGGGGATTTGAGTCACCTCTCCTCGCGATTTTTGTTGTTGTTGGTGTTGGAGCAACCAGCCCGCAATCACTACTGCCGTGTATACATTGCCTGCGGGTAGTGCGCGAGTTGCGTTGGTTGAATGTGAATGGTAGTAGTGATATGCATAGGAATTGAATCCGTGGCAATGTGGGAAAAAAAGAACGCTCCCTGCGTGGCAGCAGCAGTGCCTGTTATGAGTGATCATCATCATCATCATCATCATGGCAACCGGTAGTGTGGAAGCAGCGGCAAACGAGTAGCCCGCGGACACTGTTAAGAAAATATCCAACGATGAATCTCCATGTGAAAGGACATTTGTTCGGGGGGTTAGGTACGTGCTGCTGACGAAACTCCACTGTACGGGCTCAACCCTTAGCCTAGTTTTTGTACTCCTCGTGCAGCGGCTTGGATCACGGGATTATGTGGAGGCTAGTGATGGGAAAAACGGCTCCGGAGCCGGTTTTAACATAGTGCACCAAAAACAACTCCTTGTGGTAAACAATGAAGTTTCAAACGGGAAAATTCGTTGGAAAATGCAGAACGTACTTAAGGGGTGGCCCAGTGGTACAGTCGTCTGACTCGACTTAACAACATGGCAGTCGGCATGTCCGCGTAGGACTTTTATAAGCTAAATATAAGAAGAAGAATAAGAAGAAGACTTGAGTTGGAGTAAAACAATAAGGGAATGGTCAGAACCTCGCCGCATGCGATTTTGCCGCAATGCAGGGAAAAAATGTGGCAATATATATCTATATATAATTATTTCGGTGCTATTGTTTTGCTTTGAGGAATGCACAATCCAAACCAAAAGCACTTAACGGCTAAATTGAAATTTGTAGTAGTGGACCAATGTATCCTTGCAGGCTCAACCTAACCATAAATTGGATTGAGCAAGTTGTTTAGAGTGACCATATGTAGTTCTATCAATTTTCGATTGAATCTTCTTCTTCTTCTTATTTTGGCTCAACAACCGTTGTCGGTCAAGGCCTGCCTGTACCACTTGTGGGCTAGGCTTTTAGTGTCTAATTGATTACCCCCAATGCAGAATAGTCAGTCCTACGTATTGCGGCACGGTCCATTTGGGGCTTGAACCCATGACGGGCATGTTGCTAATTTGTACGAGTTGACGACTGTACCACGAGACCGGCTCGGTTTTTTGATCGAATACCGGTTCAGAATTGAGCACACTAAAACTCCATTTCTCTAAACAAAAATTCAAGATTTTTTAATGTATGTAACCTATGTATCTATAGAATTGGACTTTAATGATTGTCATAAGTCAGGGCCCTCCAAACTTTTCAGCTCGCGAGCCGCATTGCTTCAAAAATAACTATATTGAGGGCCATTTGACGCTACCTTTAACTTTTAAATCTCGTTTTTACAACAAAATACTAACGATACTTGTTCTTGTTTCGTGTTACTGAAGCTTGATTTTTGTCTAAGAAAAAGTTAAAAATACATTTTTATTTGAAAAAGTCATAATAACGTAACATTTATATTAACTCTGGCAAAGTCATCGTAGGCCGCATGCGGCCCGCGGGCCGTAGTTTGGAGACCCCTGTCATGAGTAAATGAAAAGCTGTTTTCACCGATTTTTTTTTCCAATTTTTCATTACATTTGCTACCGATAACCTAACCTTAAAAACAGTCTGGTCACACCGCGTTCACAGTCCAACATATAGGATGCTAGGAAAGAATCTAGTACGACGATGCAAAATAAAGTATGCTGCTAGTCTAACCTCAGTTGAAAACCCCTGCAAAGAAATTTACCAAAAAAAAATATATATAACAAACTATAGAGTTGATCAATACTGCAATCACATTGGGTGTTAGCTTTCACAGATTCGTGTGACGAGACAAAACGAGAAGATAGATTCCTTTTTTTACATTATCTATCAACCGTCTCTATTGCACTGATAGTCCGGAGCCGTCGGTGCGGAACCGGCTCCAGGCAAAAGTTGGAGCCGGTTCCCGGCGCCGTTAATTCAAAACCGGCACCGGTGCCGTTGGTGCGCTCCGAAACGCCCATCACTAGTAGGGGCAAAACAAAAATCGAACTTCAGTTCCTCTCTTATATGCACCGAGCTACCAATTATTGCTTTCGATCAAACGGCCCCACCAGCATGTGGCACAGCACAATCCAGCTAAGCGTCATCATACTTCGGGGCCCCCCCCGGGCTGAGGGATGTCTGATCGATAGCGAGATGTTAGGTTTTGGTTTCATTCCCTTTTTCACCGCCTGTGTATCCTTGGCGACCAGGTGACGGCCGCTGACAAGTGTACCGGGGTGGCCTGGCGACATCGTTCCGCCATTAGCGACACGTGCGCACGCGGTCGATGGCGAACAACAATTTGCGACTTTCCCTGCGACAGCAGAACACAACCGGAAATGTTGCCGCACACTTTCCCATACTCCAGTGATGGGAGTGCTACCGTGCACACGCCTATGCCACATATTGGTATTAGCAGCACGAGTTTTGTTTTATTTGAGTAGTCTTTTCCATCCCCTCGCTCGCTTACGTGCAATAAAGGTTACACGATTTGAAAGTGGATGTACGGTTGACGGGGGTACACACATCGAATTGTGAACACTTGACCTCGTTTGTTTTGTTGTTCATTGTTTTTCAGTAGGCTCAGGTTAAAAGACAATTTTTTAGAGAGTAGGCACTATTAATGTATTTGTGTTGTTTGTTTCCGCTATTCCGCAATCCACACCCTCCCCTCAAGTCGCGTGCACATGTGCCACTCAACATCGTGTGTGCGGATGTGGTAAGCCAATTTGGATGGAACACAGAACATAACGGTTATGTTTGTAAATGTGTGTGTGTGCCTTTTTCACATCCCCTACACACACATACACCTGGAGAGATGGCCAAGCGATTGCAGAGAAGCAGCGTGTTAGCAATTCCGGAAATGCTGACTGTGCGTGTTTTTGGGGTGTACGAACATTTAGGTACGAACGGATTTCGCATTGTGTGATGTTTATTGTGTTTATTTGAAGGAGTCATTCTGAACAGCTACAACCGGTGTGTGTGTGTGTGTGTGTGTGTGTGTGTGTGTGTGTGTGTGTGTGTGTGTATGTGTGTGTGTGTATGATGCTGTGTGAAGATGATGTGTGCTGTATCAGCACGTTACAGCAGCACGTTTGTTTGGGCTTGTTTGTTGCGTCGTTGAATATGAAAGTTGTGTTTAAATGCTTGCATACTGCTGCATACCAACTGGAGTTTGTTTTCGTTTCATTACTTTGTTGTTTTTTGCGGAGTGTTTGACTTAAAAAAAGTGGGTGAGTTAATTTAAATAGCGTTGACTCACCAGGAAAACCATACCAGGTTGAGCATGAAAAAAAAGGAAAAGTAAAAAGCGGCAGGATATTACGAGCAGACTTTTCCTGCTATGATTTTTGCATGAAAATGCAAATATAGAATTATTAAATAATAACACGCTTTCCATGCAATTGTCTCCAACACACGTTTCGCTTTAATTGGTCACTGCTCGTTGTGGAACGTTCTCTCGTGTGTGTGTGTTCATCTTTAAAATTTCCCAACCCAATAGTATCACAAGTACACAAGGATCTTGATGAAAGCACTTCCGGGCTGCGCCATGTGATTGTTGCCGTTGCCTTTCCGGCTGTTGCCCGGCGAACCTACTGGGCCCCTTTTTGCGTTTTCCAGCCTCCGTTCACACACACATACCCACACACTGTTCGTCGCTCGTACGGCCAACTGTGGCATGAGTTATGCATGGTACGCCTTTCGGCGGCTAATCATTGGTCACGTCGGGCGGAAATTATGTTTTCCCGTCCCGCATGGCTTACCTTACCCATTTTGCGCCCGTCCCGAAGCGGACGGTGCTTCTGTTTAATGGTTAATTTCCCGAGTGTTAACGTGAATTACAATTGATGACCACCGAAACCAACAACTCGCACTGCCTCCCCCCCTCCCTCCCCGCCTTCCGAACAGGTGATGAGAATGTTACCGTGGGTGCGCTCGCGTTGGCAGCTTGATTGCGGTGTGACACACGGTGGGCGTGTGTTTAATGTCGTTGTTGCCATAGCCGGGAAGGGTCGTTAATAATGTACCGTGAGTGTATGATAAGACGCAAGGGTGTATGTTGAATGTTGTTGTTGGGTATTTTTTTCAAGGATGTGTTCTGAAGACTTGTTTTGAATGATGATGACAGTAGATACCAGACACTATTTCCATTTCGCTGCTGATTTGTGTGTTTCGAAAGTGAAGCTCAATCAAATGTCCTATTCATTCTATGCGTTTTTAATGTTTTGATATATTTGCTTATAGAAACATAACTTTCTTCCATTAAAAGCTTTATGAAAGTCATGAAAAGTCATTTGAAGGGGAAAGTAGGTAAATACGGCCACATTAAGGTAAATGTTAAAAATCAAGGGTTATATAAATACAGCGACAAATGAAAATGTGCATACCTTATGCTCAATAATCACGACAACTCATTCAAGTAATACAACTTCCGAAAATATAATCAATGCATATTTCAGAGCTTAAGATCCGCAGCAGTTAAATTAGATCCACAAGGGATCGCACAATTGTAATTTTGTTTTGTTCATGAATTTAATCAATTTTGCATATAGTATGCCAACGATCCTAGTATATATATTTAAAACTCCTAGCATAGTATATGTTACTGGGCAAAAAGAGTGCTATTAACTTTCAATTGAACAAAGAGTAATATGAAACATCCATCCGGCACACACAAGCATAATATGCATACCGTCTTGTGCGTAAGATCCGGTGACGAATGATAAATGAGATCCTTGAATTGAATCAACCATAGAACATGGAATTTCTGCAATTAGGAACAAAAAATGTCCAAATAGTAAAACAGAATCTCATTTGCTTCATAGCAATTTCGTTCATGGTTAAACAAAAACAATGGTTAATTTGACTGTCAAAATTTTCTATGGCATTCTGTTCTATGGCAGTTTGCTTTAAACGCTTTGACCTGTTATCTTACATGGACCTTGTTAGAGAATTTAGGCGGTCAGATCGGATATTCAGCTTAGAGAATACAATCAGAATTCAACAGTTGAACGCTTTTTAGTTCGCATGCTTTTAGGCTGAACGTTCGATAGAGTTGGCTTACAGTTCAATTAAAAAGCATGCGTTTTAAAAAAAATCACAAAAATCTCTTCTGCAGAGTGATTGCACTTATTTTCATGAGAACAATGGAGCCCTTCCCGATTCTAGTCAGCTTTTTTATAAGGCGTTTGACAGTTGGAGGCTGAAGTCATGTAAACACTCCATACAAAACCACACACAAAGCTAGAATTAGATTCGAGTACCTGATCGAAAAAATTGCAAAACAAGGTGATGTTTACATTTATCCCAAGGTGCATTAAAGAGATCAGGTGGTGGAATATAGAATCAAAGTGTATGTAGTCCAAGTGGTCTCATAGCATGTGTTGAGTAATGAATTTGTACGGTATAAACGTATGACCTTCTGTCACTTGAATTTGTTGCTTGGGAATTGTATTGAGGGGACGAATGAAGGAAACAAGGAATAAAGAAGGAGTCTAGCGCAAGCGTTCAATCAGTACAGACGTTCCTCTCTCTACCAGTTGAGAAATTCACTAACTAAAACATTATGGTCCTTCGTAGAACCGGATAGAATTGGCTATCGAGATAACGACAATTCGTTGCACACGGGTGCATTAGTGGCAGTGTATTGTGCGTTTGCTGTTTCGATACTCGTAGAGAGATTGAGGAAGTGTGCATAACGGCAGTGTATTGTTCGCGCGAGTGTCACAGTGTGAGTTGGACACTAGGACATTCAGTGTGCGTGTAAAATAGCTGTGCGCGTTCGGACAGGCTCATACTTGAGCATACGCATGCGTTAGATCGTGCACTTCACAAGTGGCTTAATTGTGAAGTCCAGATACGCAACATTTGGTGCATCGAGCGTTCAAAGTGTAGAACGTTTTCGGTGAGAAGTGTTGTGTAGCTTCAGTGCGGGAGTGCAAGTGTTCCCACAAACCGAGTACCTGACTTCCAATTCGTGGAACGTCGTTGGTGGTATCGTTTGTTCCAGTGTAGGTGCGCAAGTTACCTACACACGCACATCGAGCGTTTTCAATCTGTGGAAACGTGGTCGGTGCGATACATTATTGTGTGTCGTCGAACCGCTGCCGTTCGAATTCACAAGAAATTACCAGTGCAGGTTTGCAAGTTCCTGTACAAAGCATATCGAACGTTTTCAATACGTGGAAACGTGGTCGGTGCCAGTTATTGTTTCTGACGGTCAAGCCTCAGTCTTTTGGATGCTTGTTGAACAATACATTGTTCAAGTGTTAGTGAACATTGAATTCAAAGTTGTATGTTTCAAGTGTAGGTGAGCAAGTTCCCTATACACGTACATCGAACGTTTTCAATCTGTGGAAACGCGGTCGGTACGGTATCTTTTTGCTTGTGATCGATCATCAGTCGTTCGAATACGCAAGAAGTGTTTTCAGTGCAAGGAGGCAAGTTCCCTGCTTAAGGCATATCGAACGTTTTAATTCGTGGAAAACGTGGTCGGTGCTAACAAACGTATTGTGAACAATACGGTTCGCGCGCGTTATTCAAACGGAGTGAGCGTGTGCGCGAGTGAACAATTCTCTCTTTTCGGGTTAAGATAAAGGTTCGCGCGCGTTATTCAAACGGAGTGAGCGTGTGCGCGAGTGAACAATTCTCTCTTCTCGGGTAAAGCAAAGTTCCGCGTGTGTCAATCCGAGTGTGTGCGTGTGTGAGTGTATGCGAAGAATACGATCCGCGCGTGTTAATCCGGGTGTGTGCGTGAGTGTGCGAACAATAAAACCGCGTGGTTTGAACTAATTCTACGGGTAGTGTACGGGACAAATTGAACTATTTTACGAACATTCAGTGTTGTGAAAAGTGTTTTTTGTTACAAGTGAAAATGCCTGGTTCACCAGTTCCAACGACGTCGGCGGCGTTTGAGGAACAAGACGCATCGCATCGTGTATCACATGTGCAAGCTGCATCAGACAGCGATCATGTCCAAGCCAATCCAATACTGAGGGCAGCCGTGGCAAGAGAAGCTTCGGAGAGTGAGTTTGAAGGTTTTGAATCAGTAAATTCAAGTCCTACTTTTCCAACAGCAGCAATGCTGGCGGAGAAAAGAAAGCGAATGCGTCAGCATTTCGACCAAAGGCTGGACCGCATTGATCAAGCACTACAGCATGCAACAAGAGCGGATGCCGCTTTTCTGAAAGGATGTGCGTCACGCTTGTCGATGCTATCCACGGAATATGAAACATGGCACACCAACAATTTGGTTTCTTCTTCCAATGCACAGTTCGAACAAGAAGAAGAAGAGTACGCCTCTTTCGAGAACCGCCATTTTGAGCTTTCATTGGCAATTGAAAGAAACTTGTCATCAAGTGTAGTTTCCACACCAACACGCGATACCATGCCACACACAAAACTTCCCGAAATGCGCTTGCCAACTTTTGATGGAAAGATGGAAGATTGGTTACCGTTTCGAGATGCCTTTCTCAGTCTTATTGATCGCAATAAGAATTTAGCCGACGTAGACAAGCTACGATACTTAAAAGGCTCTCTTCAAAAGGATGCTCTTAACGTAGTAGGAGACATCGAAATCACCGACGCAAATTATTCTGTTGCCTGGGAAGTATTGAAATCGCGATTCGAAAACAAAAAGCTAGTGGTGAAACGATATCTTGATGGATTATTTGCGATACCACACATGAAAAAGGAATCATACGAATCACTGATTTCTTTAATTGACAGTTTTGAGCGTGGTGTTAAAATGACGACTAGAATGGGAGTGGCCACGGAAGGATGGAGCGTGCTCTTAGCTCACATGGTCTGCTCTAAATTAGACCTGGCCACACTTAAACAATGGGAAATACATCATAGCTCAACCAATGTTCCCACGTATGACGAGATCATGAAATTCCTTCGCAGCCAAGCAACTGTTTTGCAAGCCATGGCTCCAGACAGGAATCGAACAAGTGAAGCAACAACAGCTGGAGGCAGAATGAAAACCCGCAACGAAGTGTACAGCGTGGTTAAGCCGGCCACAAAGGTTTGTTCATTCTGCAAAAGGGCTTCACATGCTGCGTACCTGTGCGAAGTGTTTCGAAATGCATCTGTGGAAAAGCGACACGAGCTAGTGAGGAACGGACAGTTGTGTTTTAACTGTTTGTCGGCGGGTCATCAGCGAAAGGATTGTTCGTCCGGATCTTGCCGTGTATGTCAGCGAAATCATCATACGATGCTTCACAAACCGAATTCTCCAATTGATCAGTCGTCATTAGCATCAGCGTCATCACTGCCGTCTACATCAAATGCAGAAGCAGCTACACCGGCTTCTATTGTTCAACATTGTGCGCGCAACAATTTCGAAAAAATAATCCTGTTACCAACAGCAATGGTACAAGTAGTGAATGTTGACGGAACACGTATCTGGGCTCGAGCTTTACTGGATGGAGGTTCACAGATCAACATTGTTACGGAACGATTGGTACAGCTGTTGAGAGTCCAGAAGAGGAACGAGCATCATCTGCTTGGTGGAATAGGGAAGGCACAGCATTCGTCTCATCATTCTGTGAGCCTTGCTATCCACTCTCACTGCTCTACCTTCAAGGCAAGCTGGAAGTTCCATGTGCTGCGAGAAGTGACGTGGGACCAGCCAGCACATGCAGTCAATCCGGAAGGATTGAACCTACCGAAGGGAGTGACGTTGGCGGATCCTCATTTCTATGAGCCAGGGCCAATTGATCTACTTATTGGGCGAGAAGGTTACAACGATCTACTTTTGGGTAACATTCTTCGGTTGAATAGCCCAAAACTACTACTGCAAAACACGGAGCTGGGTTGGATTGTCTCAGGTCAGGTAAGCCAAGGTCTAACACACTCTTCCTTAGTGCTCAACGTCATGACGCTGAATGACCAACTAAGCCGGTTTTGGGAACTGGAAGGTTGCTACTCCCCTGCGATGTTATCCGTCGAGGAAGCTGAGTGTGAGGCAGCATTTGTACAAACAACTTCACGAGACCACGAAGGCCGTTTCGTGGTAGCCTTACCAACGCGTACTGAAAGGCTTAATCAACTAGGTGACTCTTATGAAGCTGCATCACGGCGGCTACAATCGCTCTGTAGGCGATTAAATATCGACTCGAAATTGAAGCAGGAATATTCTAAATTCCTACAGGAGTATCTCGATCTAGGACACATGGAAGAAATTCCATCTGACCGCCAAGACATTGGAAAGACGTATTACATGCCGCATCATTGTGTAGTACGACCCGACAGCCTCACGACTAAGCTAAGAGTCGTATTTGATGCATCCAGTTCTACGGATACAGGGGTATCCCTCAACGATGCACTGATGGTGGGACCTTCAGTGCAAGATGATCTTTTGTCGTTGTTACTCCGATTTAGAGTACCCAGATTTGCGATTTTGGCTGACATTGAAAAAATGTATCGCCAAATTTGGGTGAAGGAATCCGATCGTCCACTTCAACGCATCCTGTGGAAAGAATCTGCTGATGATAGAATTCGCATCTATCAGCTGAAAACCGTTACGTACGGCACAGCCTGCGCACCTTACTTGGCCACCCGTTGTCTGCAAGCGTTGGCTAAGGAAGGAGAAACAAGATATCCCAGGGCATCCAAGGTCCTCGAGCAAGATTTTTACATGGATGACATGATCACCGGTGTGGAATCTGTTGAAGATGGCCGGATTATTTGCAGCGAAATAAATCAGCTTCTACAATCGGCAGGATTTCACCTGCGCAAATGGGCTTCAAACTCGTCTGAGTTACTGGAGCAAATACCAGCTGAACTACAAATCAAGGAGATGTATGAGCTGTTCCAGAAACAACAACATCAGGATGCTGTTACAACTTACTGCGGAACGGAAGGGATCACCTTCAACTTCATCCCTCCGCGGTCACCCCATTTCGGTGGGATCTGGGAGGCCGCAGTGAAGTCGCTGAAACGGCATCTCAAGGCTACGATAGGATCCAGTATCTTGCGGCAAGACGACCTGGAACCTATCTTAGTTCAAGTGGAGGCTTGTTTGAACTCGCGACCGTTAACTGCACTTTCCAACGATCCAGAGGACCTGGAAATTCTGACACCTGGTCATTTTTTGATTCAACGGGCGCTTACATCGGTCCCTGAGCCATCTTATGCTGAGATTCCAGGCAACCGCCTGGACCGCTATCAACAATTGCAGGAGTATGTTCGGCAGATTTGGAAGCGATGGAATCGAGACTACTTGTCTGGTTTGCATCCGCGTACCCGGTGGACTTCAAGGCGAGACAACGTTCGGGAGGGCACTATGGTCCTGCTGAAGGAGGACAACCTTCCCCCTCTAAAATGGCGCTTCGGCCGAGTGCTGAAGATTTATCCTGGTGATGACGGCTTGGTTCGAGTGGTTGATGTGAAAACGAAGGATGGAATTTACAGAAGAGCCATCACCAAGATCTGTATACTGCCCGGACAGAAGGAAGAAAGAGAGGTTTCGTAATAAGGGTTGAAAGCTACCTTTCAACGGGGGGCGGCTATGTTGAGTAATGAATTTGTACGGTATAAACGTATGACCTTCTGTCACTTGAATTTGTTGCTTGGGAATTGTATTGAGGGGACGAATGAAGGAAACAAGGAATAAAGAATGAGTCTAGCGCAAGCGTTCAATCAGTACAGACGTTCCTCTCTCTACCAGTTGAGAAATTCACTAACTAAAACAGCATGTTTTTATAACCAAATTTGAACATCAACTTTTGACAGGATGGGTGAAAACTTTTGTTCAAACAAGCTTTCTGGAGGCTTGACAAATACACAAAACACTCTTAAAATCTTCATTCAGAAGCAGAAGCGATAAAAATCAGCCTTCTAAATTCATACACCTCGGGATAAGCCCACCTGTATATTATACTCACTTAGATAGCTGCTCAAAAACTGCTATACAATGCAAACAGCTGACAGGCTGAAATTTAAGCCTACGAACTTAAAACGGAAAGGGCCCAATTACAGATTGTTTTTTGAATGGGAATACGTGCCGACTAGAATGCACATATTCAACAGTTGGCAAGGTATATAAGTTCAACCAGTGAGTTTAGACTGTATTCGTTTTAGGGAGACATTCATCTTGAAGTGACATAAAATGTATGGACCGTAAAGGTGTTGGTCATGAAGAAATAATTCATCTTGAAAAGACTACATCTTAGAGAGATTTTACTGTATAGTAAACATTCCCATCCTAAAGGTCGGTAGTCTTACCTTGGCTCAAATAGTTAGTGTATGTTTTTCATCTAGCAACATATATTAAACATATTTTTCAAAGTTTGTTCTAACGATTCCTACTGCAAAGTTCAATCTCGATTATTTAATTTTGATGCTTTACATCTGTGCTGTTTTGAAGTTTATACCTACAATTAGTTGTTTAAAATTAAAATGTCAAAGCATTGTTGTCTTGACACGACGTCCATTACGAGATTAATAACTTTAAAAAACCACAACGTATAAACAACCTTTTAATTTCACTATAGCTAATAAAGCAAATCAATAAAAGTTCAAAATGATAGTCCGCTCCAATCGCCCAAAACCATGATGCAATTGATCGGACAGGAACAGATGTTATCGCACGCTGCTTTACATTTGCTCGCTCACTTTAAACACAGCCTGAAACACACCGGTAAGCTAAACCAAAACGATCGGTTGTCGGAAAATACATTTCCTCCAGCCGGTTTTTGGGACGGGGGCTTGGGCCGACACATTGCCACACCCGACGGGATATCGCATTACAATCGGCGGCTGCCATTCATTAGCTTTGGCGCGAGACTTACCCATTATGCCCTATTAGTGTAGTCCAGTGCGATACACACACACACGTACACGAAACGATTACCTCGCATTCAAGGGTTTCGATTGACTTGAATTCGGCCGGAGGCTCACGGGCGAAGGGGGTAATGATGGCCGTTGGGTTGGGAACCAGACCCGGTGCGAGTTTAAATGAGAGCTGTCGAAGCTGGTTAAAGTGACGGTGTCGGTTGCTATAAATTGACTTTGAAGTTAATTAGAAAATACCGAAACCGATTGGGGTTTTCGGAAGCAATGGCTGTGTGGGTGTAGGGGGCAAAGGGCGGGAGGGGATACTTTTGCAATGCATTCGCGTACGGGATGGTACAACTTTTCACGCACGCTTTGCAGTCATGGTTTGCTAAGCCGTGTAGAGAGTGTGTGCTGGGGATTGGATGTGCATGTGTGCGAGTGTGTTGTGTTTGGACGTTTGGTTAGGTAAATGAGGAACGGATTGGGCCGTCCGATCCTGCGATCCTGCATTGCAACGCAGCGCTGTCCTAATCAACCGATCGATTGCGGTTCGGTTAACGTGCAGTTGATTCGGTTTAATTATGGGTTTGCCGGTCCGGCATGGTACGGTTTGCACTTTCTGTAGCCTGGGATGGTCGTAAAATGGGCGATTCAATGCCGCCCGCACCAAAACAGGGTACAGCGTAAGTGCGTACCGTCCTTAGACGCAGCAGCAGCTTTTCCGTGCGATTTAATTAGTTGATTGAGAATGGAAGCGGAAAGTTTTCCTAACCGCCACGTGCATTTCAACCGTAAAATGTTGCCCAAAGGCAATGACACGTAAAAGCAAATGAAACAATATTTTTCACAAATCTGAGTGTTGGATATCCAATCCTGATTTAATACAACCCGGTGAGTTGTACAGAAAACAACAAAATTTAGCAATTTTGGACAAGTTTGTTGAAAATACAATAAAAAATGGAAGTAATTATTTTAAACACTTTTACCAACAATGAATTTATAACTTCTCCTTGTACCGACTATCAAGCGTTTGGGTGAAGATGGAACCACTAACGTTTAAACGAGTCAACAATACAGTAGAACGTCGATTATCCGGGGGCGGATTATCCGGCGGGTGGCTTAACCGTGTGCATAAATGTGAAAGCTGTTCAAACGTACAGCGAACATTTGCAGCGATAGTTAAGTGGGCAACCATTTTTTTGTGCAGCTGTAGTGTCTAGTGGTATTTTCAAAATTGAGTTTTGTTCATGAACAGTTGTTAAACCTATAGTTATTGATTAAATTAATATTCTACTAACGATTAGTCGATTAATTCAAAGTGAATTAATTATAAAACTAGTGAATTTTATAATTTTTATATGAATTTGACATTTCTCGGACCATTATCCATGCAAATCGATTAACCGGCAACCGTCCGGTCCCGAGCTGCCCGGATAATCGTCGTTCTACTGTAATTCTTTATTTGACTCGCCTGCCATGCTTTAAAGCTGGACGAAGTTGCGAAGCAGCCGGTCGTACGTCAGTCACTTTATGTTGCATGTTTGAAAATTGTTTCACCGCTTCCCCATGGAGTCTCCACTATTCCCTGGCATCCCCGGTGAAAAACTCGTACCCAAAAGGAATGCAATCGACCCATTTTGGGGTCGACCGCGGTGCAACGAACGCGGTCTGCGTGCAAAATCAAGCACACACCCGGTGCCGGTCGATAGCACGGTGCGCAATGGACAGGAGGTGGGGTGGGGACGAATTATTTGCCACAATTCGGCACAATCACCGTCAAGCCACACACAACATATCCGATAGTCGATCCGGTGACAACCCGAATCTAATGAAGTTGAGCTCTCTCATGGGTTGGCTCACCGTGCGCCCGGGTGGCCGTATTCGCCCAACAACATTCGTTCCGTTTCGTTCCCTGCCGTTGCTGTTACGCAGGGGTTTCGAATATTTGGTCCGTTTTGCCAACGAAGAAGCGAAAACCTGGTGTCTCAACATTTGTCCACAACACACACACAGGGGCACACACACACACGGGCCTGAGGAAACGTACCGCAATTCCGTTGCATCTGGTCGGGCTGAACGGGACAATAAAATAAATAAGGTTCGATATTATACTTCCTCCGGTGGAGGGTTCTCTGACGTCCGAATTGGTGGCCCCGGGACTTTCGGGAGGAAGTGGAAGTGGAATAGAATAACAAAAAAAATAAAGAAAGGAAAGGGCAAGCTTGTATAAGTATTCCGGCGTTTTCTTTCGCCGTTAGTTACTCCTTCCGACAGCAAGGGCTCGATTTTCGATCACACGATATTATGTTCCGAGTCCGTTTTGGCTTGCGTTCACCCGGCGTTGGTGGCCGACCCGCTTAAAGTTTATTTATTTATTCTATCATGCGGTATTGGTGTTGTTGTGCAAAGCACACGTGTGTATATGTGTGTGTATGTTTTTATGCCGGATTTATATAGCTCGTCCATCGGTGGCTTAAGCGGTGGTTATAGGATCGGAACGAACAAATGGGATAAGAATGGAGTTCCCACCGGCACAGGTCCGGGTAGCAGCAGCAGCAGCAAAGCATGTTGTGTGGGTAGATTGCAAAATATAGAATTTAGTTAAAATTGATTTTCAATTTGATGTGAAGCGGTTGCGCGCACACACACACACACTGCTACAAGGTGGATTCCTTTCGGTTGCTGCTAAGGAGCTAAGGAGCGACGAATGGGGGCAGCGAGCGATCACGAGCTCGAGATTAAAAGGGCGGCAACGTCGAGGAGTTTAACCGAAAAATGAATTTAAATTTCTAGTTTTCATTGTATTTTTCAATAATTTGCCATCAAGTTAGGGTTATGGTGCTTTGTGTAAACAGTCGTGTGCAATGGATCGGTATAGAATTATATTAAATATGTTTTTGAATGTTCATGAGTGCTGAACATTCAAAAATATATTTAATATAATTCTACACTGATCCATAACTCGTGCCCAGTCTTGTCTAGGAGCGTTTATGGAATATCCGGACTGTCATTGCACTTGCACTAAACATTCCAGCAAAGAAGCCATTCCTCGTCAGTACTTTGTCGTGCGGACAATAAAGCGCCATTACAAAACGCCGTGCCTGGTGACAGTCGTACGTCATACAGCCTGCAAGCAGCACCGTATTGAATCTTATAAATAGACGCTCGTCGTTGGGCGGGCAGGTTTTGAAATGCGACCGCGGAAAAGCTGCATTGGCTTTTCGCACGAAAACGACTCCTTTGACAGCACACTTACAATGAGCCGTGGCATGCTGCGTTCCGCGAACGGAACGTACTTCAGGCTCATGAACCTGAGCACAGGCTCGAGATACGAGTATCATTATCTTCGCAGGCGGGTGCTCCTTGGAAGAAAGGATGCTGTCAGAAGCTTGATTTTGATGGATCGTTCAACCATAATGCGGTGTAGCGGCGTGTTGTTGGTGGATGCGGCGTAATAATTTTGCCCGCGCCTCATGTCCTGGAATTTGCTAGTTAACCGAACGAGTTAATTCCGCTGCCAACTTTGTCTTTTGTTCTCGGTAATGGATTGTTTAAAAATAGAAAGAGCCCAAACCAGAGCGAGCCGAAAAACTGCCTCATTTATAAGCTATTTATATTGATATCATCAGATTTCATAAATGTTTCCGGTTTGTGGAGTCTGCTTTCGTTATAGACAGTATATCTCTGGAGACAATGTATTGTATTGAACCGTTCAAAAATGTCGCTTATGATTTGTTCCACTACAACCAATTCGATAGCATTTCCTATGGTATGAATCGGTTCCATCTATGTCGTTGAGAGGTACTCAAAACAGACTTCACTGGGTTTGCCGTGAGTGGAGTGGGCTGCGAACAGGCGGAAACAAAAGAAAGCCTTAGCGAAGTCTTAGCGAAAGCATCTAACATGTAAGCCTCTTGACGTTAGAGTCTTAAGCCTACGGTACACGGGCCAAACCCGTCGGCGATGGTCAGTCGATTGTTTCCCCATTCACGATCATGTCTGTCTGCCGACGGGATTGTTGCTCTCAAGTGGACCGTAAACGACAGCGCTCGTCGAAGTGTGTGTTAAGGCTTTTAAAATGGAAGGCATCGCTTGAAGAAGGTGTAGCCATATTTTTGTGAGCCTTTCGAGTGCTTTAAGAATTGATAAATAAAGGTAGAAAAACTGCTTGTTGATAATTTGTGATTAAAAAGACACTAGGAAGTCCCCATTAAGATGGTTATGTATTGCGCATTGCATAAATTGAGGCGTTTAACTGAAATGAGATCGACAGTCATTTGTTTCTGTATGCTTTTTTGTTTGAGTTTTCTGTCTGGGATATCAAAGGTTTTGGTATTTATGTCTACATTGATTAACCTGCTTCACCATGGGAAGAATTATTTTCAAAGACTTTTGTCCGCTCTACTGCTCTATTTTTGAGCTTAGCCTTTGCACGCCAGACATGATTACGACTTTAATGGCGGCGGCTATCAAAGGTGCTGAAAGTGTGCTTTACTACACACAATTTACCAAACTCCGATCGCATTTTCTTCGAGATCCCCCCACGGTGAGCGGCACGATTTGTAAGGATTACGCGAGTCGGTACGAGACAATTGTTAAATAATTTATAACCATCATTTAGAGAGGATTATGCTTCACACTAGCAAGAACACACAAACAAACGCTGACAGCTTAGCGAAGGTATAGTATAGTGTACGTTCGTTCGTTGAGTATGGAGCTTTGTTAGCGAAAAACCCAATGGCGCAACAATGTAAGGTCACCGACGACGAGGAGGTCCGATACGATTGTTCGCCTTCCCGCGCGTCCCGTGTGGCGATGGCGGTAGGCGCCCGCTGTAATGATTGTGACAATTTCCACGCAAAATCCCCACTTAAGCCGCTGATATATTTCGCTAATTATGATAAAGATCTGCTACAGTGTTTCTGCTGGGTGTTGCTTTCACGCTCGGATACCTCGGATTCTCGAACGTCACGGGCATTCCAGCTGTCAGTCGGCGGGAAGCAACCGCACCCTGCTGGGCGCACTTATGAGGTCGAGCTGTCTCGATTCTACTTGCCTTTCCGTTGGGTGGCGCTTTTGAAGTTGTCCCATTCATACATCAAGATGCTCTCGGGTCTTATCAGCTAGTTTTTACTACTTTTTTCTCTCTCTCTCTTCCCAACTACGGTTCCTGGCTGGACGATGGTTGGACTTCTTTTGGCGACGTTCCCAAGAAAGGCAAACAAAATGCCACCTTTCTTCCTTTGCCTGTACACAATGGCCACGGGCAGCGCGCACACGCACACACACACACACAAGAAGGGAGCAAATTTATGAGTGAAACAATTTATGGGCATTTCGACCCTGCGCGCATCACACGCACAATATGCTCAACTGCTCGGCAAACGCTCCGGATCTGATAAGACGGCCGTCGTCCACTGTTGTTGACCCTTACACTTCCTTCGACAAAAGGTGTGTTTAGAACGAACGCGTGCAATAATTATGGTGCTCCACTGTGGCCCTGCCACGTGCGTCTAATTGTTGGTGCTTTAGAGGCAATTTTGTCCTCACGGAAAAGGTACACGTCTTGATTGAGACAAACGATAACAGACGTGCTAATGACCTGCCCTTCTCGTGCAGGTCCGGTGCTGTAAGAAGCGGGAAAATGTACAAACACTTCCGTGCTGTTTTTCGCTCCTGTTTTCGTGTTCGAACGGTGTGGTAGCAGCTTTGCGGTTTGCTTTACAAAAGAAAGGAAGTGGTACCGTACCTTGCTGTACCTTGTTTATCGCGTTGCGTCGTAACCACAACACGATCTCATTTACCCGATAAGGCGACAAGTGTCCTGGCAGCGTAATGAGTGCCGTTTTCTGTTAAGAGGCAGAGGGAGAGCTCGAGTTGATTGAATTATGATACGATCACGAGCCGAGATTGACAAGTTTATTAGCCTGGTGCGTGGTCGTTCGTCTCTGTACTGTTTTGTCCCTGTAAGCGTGTAACCCTTTGTTGTAATGTTTTTTAATAGGTGTAGAAACAACAGCAAAAATCCCTACCCTTTGCTATCGTATGCTCAATTTGCAAAAAACGTGAAATTAAACCACTTACAAGTTACCCCGATGGTGCTTTCAAAAACGCGCTTTTCTGTACGCGTTGCTGTGTGTGCCAGTACAGCGTATTGTCTGAAAAGAGGAGCTGTGGAACGTTTATCAAATTTCCTGCTCGGAAGTGTGTGCGTCAAGATAGCGCGTACGCCCGTAGATGGGGAGTTTTTTTTCAACGTAAAACTACCCATAAACGGTGAAGTGCTTCGTTGGGCTTGATTTCTTTACAAGTTTGCATAAAATCCCGTAACCGCTGGTAGTTTCTGTGGTGCTGGCCTGTGCTTATGATGATTGTTTAATGAGAAAGGGTGATTTACTTTTGGTTACAATTCGGATTTTATGTTAAGTGATTTAGGTGGTATAAATTTGGAATTATTTGTTTAAGTTTTGTTTATTTTATCATGAAATAGGGTAATTTGCCCTGAAATGAAATTTGGTAAGGTGGTTTTCCTTAAACATTGAAGATTTCTGCCGCATATTCCACTGTTTTATTTTTTTTAAAAGAGCACTTTTTCTGTTTTATAAACACATATGCAATTTCGACTGGTTTCGATCAAAACGAACACAGCTTATTTTGCCCTGTGAACTATTTAAACTTTATATTTTGATTGAAATCAAACAAAAAAAGTCAATTCTCTCGATTAGGCAGCACGATTTTTAACTTATTCTAAAAGACACTTATTTTAATCCACGTTTTACTAATTAGAGCAAAGAGAGTGCTTCGATCCTATTTATTGCACAGGCCAAAGCTTCCTGTTTTCATCGTGCTATCCTTTGACAGTTTTTTGTTTACCATTCACGTGCGGAGGCAGGTGTAAGTTCGCTACTTATTTTTGCGGAATTACGCCTTGAACCAAGGACAAACGTGTAATGTAACAGCGTTTCGTATTGTCCTAAACACTATTCGATAGAAAACCATCCATTGCAGGGCTCTTTTTCGTCGGTTTCAGGGTATTGGAAAATGTGCAATAATTTTATGTAAAGTGTGCAACTACCCTACATGTTTTATAAAGAATATGAGATTTTATTTGTTCAGAAAATACAACCGCATAAAATATGCTAACGGGAGGTACTCACATTTTGGCAGCTCTATGTTTAGTTGGACTTGGGAGCAACCGCTTGAGATAGTTTTCTGAGAACATTCTTATAAGTTTTCAAATACCAGTTGCATTTCAAACACGAGTAGAATTTTGTAGTAGAATATAACAAAAAGATTACAGAGTTTCCAAGTCCGTTTCGAATGTAAACATTGTTATTCACCGCGTGCAACATGTTAATCCACATCAATCTGATAGTTCATTTCCATCATAATAAATTTTAATTTCTTCAGCATGATTTTCAACACGACACAAGCTGGATTAAGTTTGACAGTTCTTTGTTATGTGTTGAAAATCATGTGTTAAAACTGGAATTTCATTTTGAAGTAAATAAATCATTTGACAGCTGTTGAAAAACATCTGGGCTGCGGTGAATAATCATCAGAAAATCATCAGAAAATTGTGGTTGAAATATTTATATTTAATGTTTCAAGTCAAAACATTTTAATCAAGAACTAATTTTGGCAGGTATAGTTGTGTGTGTGTGAATTAAGAATAAGAAACTTATATCAGCTTTCAAATAAATTTGCTTGGCAAAAAAACCTGTAACAGCTCAGTTACGTACCCTGTCAGGCAAGTAAATCGTCATTTTTTAACGTCACCTTTTTTTACTCCACCCAAACCCAAGACCGGTTATTAGACACAGCTTTTCATGGGAGATGATCCACCACCACCACCCATCCCATTACCGCGTGTGACCGTGAGACGGCAGGGTGGGAAAAAAGTTATGCTCCAACAAAACATCGGACAAAACAAATTAAGAGTTCGGAAAAATTGTACCAAATCCATATTGTCACAGCATTAGCATAGAAGAGGAGTGTGCCAACGAAAAAAAAAAAAAAAACACACGCCACCCGCTCGAACAAAAACCGTGCACCAGCAGAAGGCGTTGGAAAGGGACGAAACAAACTCTCGCTTACAACCGAGTGATTTATTCTGGCGCTTTGACAAATTGCGTACGGTTTTTCTTGTTGCTTCTTGATGACGTTTCGTTCGTCTAGCTCTTCGGGTTCCATTTTACGGCGGGGGGAGGTTTCTTCGTCGGGCTTCAGGTTTCCAGCGGATAAAGGGCGATAGAGATCGCGCCTTTTTTCCACATCCTTCCCTCCCACACCACACACACACACATTCCCACAAACCCAATTGCGCTGGGTGGTAGCATATTCTATCGAGAATTTTGTTTTTGATTTTTTGCTTGCGTTGCTGGCAACTGCGTAGCGTTGTTTGGGCTTGGGCTGAAAAAAAAAGTGACAAAATCGGTGTCTTAATTTGATTCCACGAACAGCAAAAACATTATGATGCTAATTTGTCAAAACGATCGCGCCGCGAATTGTGTGTGTGCGCGCATTCGGGGATTGCCGGAGAAGCTTGCTGTGTTTCCGTGCAACCACCGAGAACGGGCACAGTGGGGGATAGACGCAGGGCGGAAGAACCACTGCGTCCAGAACCGGTACGCAACATACTAGCGCGTAATTAACTATCGAGTTGTTTTCTGTGTTGATGCGGCGAAAGCGGTCCCAAAATTGCACAAATTAAAATGACAAAGCAAAGGCGTTTCGGGGATCTTGTTCAGAGGGTTTGTTTTCTTTTCCGCTGTCTCCACTTCTTTGGAAGCTTATTTCGATTAAGATACCTTTACATTTTTTTTTGCTGCTGCTGCTGCTGCCGCTAGTGGTGATGGTTGTGGGAAAATATAATTTAGCGCCTAAGTGGAACAGGCCAAAAATCAGGCCAGCATTCCAGTGGCAGTACGGCAAGGCAAAGCGGCCGTCATGAGTATGCTTGCTGCAGGGGAAAACGCGCAACCACACAGCACACCAGCAAGCGCAGCAGCACATAAATACAGAATCACTCGGCGGCGCAGATAAGAGCTAGGGAGAACCTTCACCGAAAGTAAGGACAAACAGGGAGAAGAGAAAAAACACAAACTCCTGAGCTTGTCATGATTCGGTGGGTATGCTTCCTTTTCTTCCCGCTCGCGCTACATCGAATCAAAAAGAATGTACTGCATGGAGGGGCCACGGTCGAGGGTGGGAGGGGGGGGGGTAAAGAATGTTCCCAGTTTTTGGTTAATTAGAGCGTTATAAATTTTCCTTTCGCGCTCGCCTTGGTGTGTTTGCATCTTCCGTTCCGGTCGGTCCCTGGATGGGATGTAATTTTATGGGCAAAATGGTGATTTCGGGTGCTCCTCCAGCACGCACTCATCGTTTGGGCGGTGATGTCGTTATTAGTTGATTAGGGATGTTTATCACGGGTTTTTGTCGGGCGAATGAGACGAGTGGGGGGGGGGGGACCAACAGCAGAGAGTAGGCGAGAGGGTGGCGTGGCTGTGGCTTTGGTTAGTGCCCTAGCCAGTTGGGAGTGGGCGTGAGTTTGGAAAGCTTTTGCTCGCTTTGTCCGTGGAGGGAATAATGGTATTTGGTATCATTTTTTCCAGCGATAATATCACCTTCAAAAAAACAACTTTTAAAGGCAAATATGATGGAAAAAGAATGTACAAATGCTTGTCGCAACATGGCGTTAATTATGTTAATAACGTGTCGAAATGGAGCTTTAGAAATCACTTCTGTATGAATGAGTTCGTTTGTTGATTTTAGATAACCAGTTAGCTAGATTAACAACACACTTTTCTACACAATTGCGAGATGAAGGACAACTGAAACATTTATGTCATAAAGTTGGTGATGTAGAGCGGTAGTTCATGAAATGTTCAAAAATTTGATTTAACTTTAAATGGATAAAAGAGAGTACGGAATGCAATACAAAGAGATGTAGAGAGGATTTGAGCTGTCTTAAAAACTTTTGATTTCGATTAGTTTCTTAATTTGTCAGAAGAATGTTGTATACATTGGATGAAACAGATGGCTGACTAAGGTTGAAACCGAAAATGTTTATAAAATACACCGCTTTAGAGCTCAGGTAAATAATATTAAGGTGCTTTTCAATATTATTCTACTGTAAGTAAAAATTTGACGTTCAACTGAAATGCTGATGACTTCCTGAACATTAGAGTTTATCGTTTAGTTTTTGCTTACACTTACAACAGTAATTAGAGTTAAGTTTTCTTTAATCTATCTGAAAGCCTTTAAAATTTATCATCGATTAATTGAAATAATTAATTGAGTGCAAATTCAATTAAAATCAAGTTAAAAATAACGTAATTAGAACGAAATCAGAATTAAAGCGACAAATCCAGGTAATACAGAGGGGGCAAATGTTTAATTACGATTCAACAATGTTCAGATAGTTATCAGCGTTTCAGTTGAACGTAAAATTTTTATTTACAGTTGAACAATGTTCAACCGCCCCTTAACGTTGTTTACTTCGAATCGAGAACGGCGAATTATAAATGATAGCATTCAATTAAAATAAATAGCATACATCACATTCGTACCGAGCACTTAGGCAGTTAAATAAAAAATGAATAGAATGAACTGATTGCTGGAATATGCAGAGTGTCAATGATGTAAACTAAAATCTGTTGCTGTGTAAAATACCATATTATATACTCTGTGTGTGTTCTCAACTGCATAAAGCGAAAGTACTTTTACTCTAGTTTACTGCACCGTTTTTTTTATCTTCAAGTGCACAGTAGAAAGGATGTGTTGAAACTCTGAACACATCCTGCCCTGTAAAAGGAGCTGCAAACGAACCCGCAAAGACATGAAAAGAACTTTTCCCTCTGCAGCGTACCGGGAGATTGACCGATGAAAAGGACGGGTACATCACCGAGCACGTTGGTTGAAAATTAATTAACCGTCATTTGTGAAGCGTTCTGGGCTGGTGGCTGGCAGAAAACTTTCACCAAAACCTTCGCCCCGTCGTGACGTGTTACTGTCATGAAAAAGGAGCGCTGTTCTTGCTGCGACGTGGCTGCTGCGTGGTGCAGGATGGGAACCTATTCTTGGTTGAGGTTTTTGGTGGATTATTTCTCCCTCATCTCCGAAACGTTTCAATGGCACGAGGAGTGTTTTATTTTTCGCCGCTACGAAATTGGTGCAGAAATAAAACTCATTCATCCACGCGCTCTGCATCGACAGTTCCCCGGATCCCGTGGAACCGGTTGATTAGCTGTTATGCCGCAACGCATCAGCGAGCTTGGAGCACGACAATTACACCGGCCAGTCCTTGATTGTTGATCAATCTTTTGTGCTTTTGTGTGAAACCGTATTGTTACCGAAAAAGAAGGGGCTTCGTAGCTGTTTTTATGTGTATGGAAAGAAACAAAAAAACCTTTCCTACGGTTCTTACGGGTTTCCTCTTTGATCCCTTTTGATAACGGTGCTCACTGTTTGGGAACGGAGCCAACGCGGAGTGGTTGTGACGCGAAATGGACTTTGAAATATGGAACGTAAAAGAAATTATAAGCAGTATCAAAATGTGAAGGGCTTGCAGAAGGTCATAGGCGTTATGTTTTGATTTTCTTGCAAATACGTTTTCGCCGTATCAATCGGTGTCGGTTTTGTTTCGAGTCGTTGTGGATTGAACTGTGCATTTAAAATTTGGTGTACAATTGTTACTGTTGGAAGTTTCTTGTTCTTTAGGCCGGGGTACATTATCCGTACTCGCTAGTGTAATTTCGATTTTCACTAGCGCATCTGGCGGCGGCTGACCGAAGCATTGTGCAAAAAAATTAAAGCCACTTCGGAATATATGTTATTTTTCCATAATTTTTACGTGTGGACTGTGGAGTGTGAAGTGGACTGAAAAAGCTTTGTAATTGATAGTTAAATGTATTGTACAAGTATTTGAGATCCGGCACGACCGTTCCCTCGATGTCCAAAAAAAGCTTCCACCAGCCGCCGCCAGATTCAAACTAGCGAGGTTCCTATGATCTCATCATGATCTCTGGATTTCTCATAATTTTGGGACGCCCTTTTTACTCTTTCTCACGTGAAATTAACTTTATGTGTTGAAAATTGGAATCTTTAGTACCTCTTTTTGAACAAATCCAATAGGAATTTAGAATGTAACTGTCCGAAAAGAGTGCTGTAGAGTCCAATTGCCTTCACATAATACATGCATATAGTTCATTTCCCCCTGAAAAAGAGTTGCAAAAGTGTCTCAAAATTATGAAAACCCTTGAACAATCCTTTATTAGTGCTACTAATCACTAAGTTCAGTTACAGTTCAGTAAAAAGAAACGTACAAACAGAGCTGGAGCAGAGCAACACACGGTGAGAGGTGTTGCTGGAGGAAAAAAATCTTTCCCCCAAACATTGGAACGGACTCCAAACGGGCAGACTCATCTTTTCCACCTTTTAGACGGGCGCACACAGCGCGGTGGAATGTCATCTTGGAGGTTAAAACGAAAGATCATCCGGCCAAAAAGGGGTGTGGGAGGCACTTCCTGCGTACAAACCTCAACCTAACCTTATCGGCGGCGCACGGGTCGAAAAGGAAATCGAGCGGCCCCGGATGGCCCGTCACACGCCGGCAAAGCTAAAGGGTGTAAGGTTATTTCATTTTCGCATTCGTTTACTTGTCGTCGGGTGTTCTCCGGTACTTTCGAGCTGTGACAGCTATGCGACCACGAGCGTCGGGCCCTCCGCCACTGCGAAGACATTTATGTGACGGCGAAGCCGGTTTAGTCGGTTAGTTTTCCCCGAGCATGTTCTCAATTTGTCATACATGGCATGGTGTTGGAGGGGTGGTAACAAGGGAGGGCGGGCAGCGGGCTGGAAGGTGTCGGCCAACTTCGAGTGGCTTTTTGACTCTTGTCTCGCCGCGCCGGTTAATATTGGCAAAAGTGGCGAACGCGTGTCGACAGCACGGCGGCAGGCGTAAGGATAAATGGAACAACTGTCAAAGTTGGGCCACCGATCGGTGGCAAGTAATAACCGGCTGACAGCGGGGGCTGTGCTGTGCTGAAACGAGAACGAGAATGCGAAGACGGCTGCCAGACGCGGAGAAGCAAGGAGCACGCAAAACATAACGCGCTGAAAGAAGCAATGAAAAGAGTTGAAAACAAACACATTCCTAGTAAGATGGTAGAAAGAAAGAAGACACTTTTCATGCTGTTTTTTTCTCCCGACAGAGGCAGGCTGGAAGAGGCAGTTGAAGCATTAAAGCTCAGCTTAGTTCCCACTCTCCCCTCCATCTTGCCGTGGGGAGTTGCTTGCCATACCAAAAGCATCAACATTTTCCAATTAAATCCAGATGCGAAGTAATCGATGTATGTGTGTGTGTGCACGAGATGGAACGATCTCACGGCGTTCCCTTTTTCCATGCAATAACTTTCCCCGGGTTTTCTTTGTCATTTTAATTTCATTTCTTTGCGATACTTTTATCGCGATGCCTGTGTGTGTTGTGTGTGTGCGCAATGTTCGGGGCTGCCCGGAAGGCAAACGGGCGTAAGGATCTTTTGTGTGGCTGTTCGTT
Organism: Anopheles arabiensis; assembly: GCF_016920715.1. NCBI lineage: Eukaryota > Metazoa > Arthropoda > Insecta > Diptera > Culicidae > Anopheles > Anopheles arabiensis. Next base: position 27,885,769 of record NC_053518.1, read on the forward strand.
ATCAAAAATTCTTAACGCTTTTTTGTGTGATGTGCCCCTTCTTATGCTTGTGCGTTTTTTCTCTCTCTCTCGGCTCTCTTCATTGTTCACATGTTCTTCACCCAAGTGTCTGTCGCTGAAGTGGTGTTTCCTGTGTGTTAATAGACGTGTGTCTGCAGCGAAGAAGGAAGCAGCAGCAAATGCGAGGGTTGTACCGCGGTGTTACCGTGGGTGTAACGAGCTGAGGTTTCGAGATAATAGGATCGGCGGTTGGCGCGAACGATCACAACCTGTCATTGCAAAGAGGGGGGGAGGAGGATAAGTGTGTCTTGCGTGTGTTCGCGAACGCTGTTTGTCGGTGTACTTGCTGTGCTTGTTTTGTACTCTCGTTTTACATTTCGCTTCGCTTTCCTGTCTGCATAATTGACAAGTGCTGCAGAGAATGATGTTCGGGTCACAAGCCCTGCGGAATGGGGCTGGAGCGACAGTTTGAAGAGGCAGGTTGAAAAAGTTTCATAATGGTGTTGAGGGCAAATATCATGGAATGTGCGCTGCAGCTGACTGATTGGCTGGTAGTGCTCCATGGCTCTATGAAATTGAACAGAGAGAGAGAGAGAAAGAGATAGAGTAACGGCAACATAATTAAAAACAGTACCACATCGCGCACAATGTTCGCAATGCTGGTTGACATTAATCATATGTATCGGCTCTAGGCAGAATTGTGCGGAGTGTAGCATGTTGAGCGCCTGAAAGTATGCTGTTGTTATGCCTAGTAACAATCTGTTTGTTTGAGTAGCATTTTGGACTTGCTTAGAACTGGCGATCGCGTATTATAAGTTTTTGCCGCACAGTTTAAAAATTGGTCTGTTTTCTCTCGATTCTGATTCGCAACTGACTTTCTCGATGGCGCCTATTCTTCGTCAGCTGGACAGTCTTGACCCCGCTTAACCCGCTTGTTTTGCTTAACCGCTTCCGAACTTGTTTCTAATTGGCCCTATTTTTGGATCAGCTTGTTGTCTCGCATAAGGCGATATCGTTTCATTCTTTTCTCCTTTCCAAGCGCCATCTGGTGTTATCTGCTGGATCTATTCGACATCTACATCTATTTGACAGCTCATTGTTTTGGATAATTATTGGTGCAGCAGCAATCTGCACGAGGGTGATATCGTGCCTACATATGCGCTATTTTCGTGAGCTTTTTTCACTTATTCCCTAATTTTTACAGCATTTGATTTGTGTACGATGGTTTAAGGAGTGTGGTCCCGAGGTATAGTCGCTAACTCAAACGACTCAATAACATGCCCGTCATGGGTTCAAGCCTGGAATGGACCGTCCCTCCGTAGCAAGGATTGACTATCCGGCTGCGTGGTATTGAATTATATGCGAGGTATTCTGTATTGGCCGACATGTAGGACTTTACGCCAAATATAAGAAGAAGACGATGGTTTAAGTAACATTAATAACCCATGTCAATGCTTCTAAAAGAAAAGAAAAAAAGCACAGTAAAAAATAGATACAACACATTTATCTGCTATCTGATTTACACTTATTTATTTGTTAGCTAATGTTAATTAGCCACCTTAGTTAGTTGTTAGCAGGGGACATTTTGTTAGCTAATCTCAACCAAAGTTGCCTACCTGTAAGCAAACAATACGGTTAATACTGTGGAAGTAAGCCTTTTTTTTATTCAAACATTAAGATGTCATCTCAACGCAGCAATGCTATTACCCGTTTTAGCGACGATTCCTATCAACCGAATGCAGCCTTTGTTGATCCGGCAGAGCAGTCTGCTTTAGCGAGATCATTAAAATACCAGCATCCATTTCATTTACGATAATCGATTCAACTTCAACCCTGGGTAAGGATGGGTGTTCTCTCGCATCGTGTGTGCGCTTCGTTTCGTCTGCAAAGTCTGCTGGAGTTAAGTAGTTTATTTCGGGATCATTATAACCTGGACTGCTTTATTACGCAGTTCTCGCACTCCAGCAGTGAGTGGTTGTGTGCGTATGTGTGCGCGTCGATGCAGGTTAACATTCGGACAAAAAAGGGTCAGCCTCAGATAAGGATCTTGCCGACAGTCCGAAGGATTCCGGCTTCCATCGTGTGTTCTGTGCATTCGGATACACGCGCGCACCGGAGACATGTTGGCATTGGCGTGCCGGGTACCCTTACCCCAGACAGACCGGACAGCCGGAAGCATGAAACAAACTGCTGTGCTCTAATCCCTGCGAAAGGAGTTAATGGAGGTTTGGTACGGCGCACTGCCTGGATGGTGGATTTTGCACGACGCCGGGGCAGCACCGGCAGCAGAGCGTGAGAAAGAGTGATACGTGAAGAAGTACCCATTCTTGGGCAGGCCGGGAACAGCACGCGGCGGTAAATCATAAATGGAAAATCCTGCTTAAGTGCTGTAAATAATCTGCCTAATCCAGACGCCGTCCGAGGGTTTCGTTAGTAGCTATGTTCTCTCTTTGTACGGTGCTGTGTATTTCAAAATTTGGGAAGGTTTTCTACCCTGCAGCAGTGCGATTGCTTAACTTTTAGCTGATTTTAGGTGAAGAGAAGACATCACAGTGCGTAGTTAGAGTTAGTGGTGTTGGACAAAATAATACACCGCTTTTGTAAGCAAGTGTAGGATTTTATCAAACTTGTGCCGTTTTTTGATGGATTGAATGCTTGCAGGATTGGTAAAGATTTGCTACCAAAGTACTTGTATCAGAGACTAATAATGTATAAGAAATCCTTACTAAGCACACACTGCACAGTGCACCAGCACATGATTCCATTTTCAGATTATGACCATCCGGCAAGAACCATCATGGCAAGACATCAAAACTCTAGTGCAGGTAAATCCTGCCGGTACAAATACCGTGGCAGGAAATAGCTATTTCGACATTTCAGTCAAGAAGCTCATCCCCTGGGCACTGGCGTACAGAAAGCGAGCAGAAACGCACTCAATACATTCGAAATGGCCCCGGGTAAAGGAAGATTAATCCTTATCGTTCCGGTGGCAAGCAAAGCCAACTGCCGGATGGAACGTTAAGATAGGTAAGTTTGGCCGTTTGTTCTTTTTTTTCCGGCAGTGCTAAATTCCCTCCATCACGTTCATTCCATTTGGACGCATGCTGGACCGGTCGAGTCGATACAGTTCGGGCTGGGTAAGCTTCTTCTGCCTTGGTTTGCTGGAGTAGCAGCAACAGCTAAACCGGCTTCAATTGGCAGGCAATAGGCGTGGAAAGCGATTTTATTTTTCGCAAAATCATCATATACACAGCCTTATTGAGAATTGGTTATCGTCGATGCAGCTCACATGTGCTCAGGACGCAGGTGTACGTTTGCTCGGAGTAGGAAGCGAAAGTTTGCTGAATTGCAATCATGCCCTCGATGTGTTTTTGGATGCGATATAGCTTCCACTTCATGCTGGTTGGTTTGACTGTTAACTGTTTGCCTACAGATTCGTTTTACAACTGGCAATCTGTGTGTGTGTGTGCACTTCATCGAGATATTGTTGTTGGATGTTGTGATTTTGGAGCTCTTCAGGTCTCTTTCAGCTGTAATCTTCATCAAGATGAAGTGGATTTTTAGTTTGTTTTAGTTAATTTTGATGTTGAGCTTGTTTTTGCACTTAAAACAAAAATCCCTCCCATCGAGCACCAAGTGGATGCTTATAACGATGTTTATTAGATATATCCAATACCCTCAGTCAGCCATATACAATACAATACCTTTCCTGTACTGCCTGTGCACCCCTTTGATGCATTCGCTTTCATGCGTATCGTTTAATATTTAAATCGAACTGTAGTGCGCTCGCTTCGCATATGGCTAGGCAAGATACATATGGCAGGTAGGAAGAGGAAACTCACGAAAACACGAACGAAATTTGAATCGTTTGTTCGTGTGTGTGTGTTTGCGGGTTGTGTAGTCTCGCAAAATAAATGTATTATATAGAGCTGCATGAATTTGCATATATTTCATAGGGATTGACATTTGTAGGCTCTTTAGTTTCGGACTATTATGGTTTCGGACGGAGGCGAGTACCATTATTGATAAATATAGCTGATACCGGTGCCAGGAATAGTGTGTAGGTAGGTAGTTTCACTGATTGGTATATTGCAAATCGATACGGTACAATATTCTAGAAATCATATCATGCAGCAAAATATAGCTATAGAAAATATAGATGATGAGTTGCAAATAAATTGGTTGAAAATGAACAGTAGCTAACTGAACAGATACAAAACTTATTGATGCAAATGAATGACAAAAACCTTGTGCTATTAATTGATATATTTTACTTCTTAGAAATTTTCGCCTAATGATTTACTACTCTTGCACGGCTTTACTGCAATACAGCTACAGTGTTTACTCACTGCTCAAGCATACACACGTGACGCAATGATGAAGCACGTAGCACGTTAAGCAGCCAATAAATTTTCGCTGAAGTTTAGATTAGTTTTGTGACCCTTGCCAATCGTTCGGGCCGGCCCGCTGGCCATTCCAAGGCCGGAAACCCCGGACCTGATGGGATTGGCTGGCACGCAGGAAGACTCACGGGCCGATGATCAGTGCCCGTTCCTGTGCGTCCCAGGTGAAATTGACACAAACGCACGCAACTGACCTCAAAGCGAGCGAATTAGGCGGAAATGTTTTGCATGCTTGTGTGTGCTTGTGTGTGGGTTTTTTTTCTCTTTTCTATTGCCTGCACCACTCTCTCTTACTCATCGCACTGCTACCGTTCACACCCTGTGCTATTGTCGCTGGATGTTGTTTTGCTGTCAGTACGTGTTTCGCAGCAAGGCAGACGACACTTTCGGAACGTGGGAATGGTAATTCGCGCACTGGCAGTGGAGCACACGCAGGAGTGTGTGACGTGCTTAGCACGAAATGCGACACTGAGTTAAAGGGGGGGAGGGAGGGTTTGGGTTTGGTGATTGCAATTCTAGCAATGGTTTTTGTTTGCAAGATAATGGAATCAAGGGTGCAAAACAGGGAACGAAGGGGTAAAGTTGGAATGATAGAACAAAAATCACGAAATAAAAATGGGAACGTTTTTTAGCTGCTCGTCGCATATGCGGGCTCATGCGTGGCCTGATTGTTGATTGCAAATCATGCCAAGGCACGTCGCTGCACTGGTCCGTTTGGAAGTTTTCGAAGGGATGGTTTGTTAGAGTCCCTCCTAATCATTGTTCATTTGTGGGATTAGGGGACATTGGGACAGTGAACGATGAAGATTCCATAGGGATTTGTGCCTAATGACAGAGGTCTTTCATTATTGTGCTCTTTTAAAGTTTTGCCAGGTTCGAGTGGCTAGTGTTGTTAATAAAACATGAGATGATTTGTGTTTCTTATAACTTATAACATATGTGCAAGAAAAACTGCATCAAAGAACATCATCTGCTTTTTTTAGATATTTAAATCCAAACTAAATCTCAAAATTGGAGCAATGAAACGTATACTTGAACAGCAGCTTTTATTGTCATATTTTCAGCTAAACTTTTAATTTAAAATTAATTTATAACATTTGAAAAGGATTCAATTCAATTCATTTGCAATTTGCCAGATGCATAATGCATATAATTTCCTGAAAGATAAATTGCTTTAACTTGTGTACAGGGTTTATTACTACACTCCCATTACAAAGCGCAACATCGATGTGAACTCCATACCACGTAATTGCCGTCTGTGAAAGACATACGCCAGCATTTCCAGGAAAGTCAAAGAAACATTCTATCATCTGTTCGTATTGAAAATTGAAATTGAAAGCAGGAGATATGTAGCAATTTAAGGTTAAATGGTCACATTGCTGATTAAACGGCCATTTCTTTCGATTTTGTTAGCTACCAGCTTTGGTATCCATGTCAATACAGCACACAGTTGTGTGTGGGTGTATTGCATAACCATTTATTTGCAGGATTGTGCATTGAAACGGAGAAATGTTGCTTCTTGATTTGCAAATATCCTTCCCGCTTGAAGTAAAGTCGAGAAAATAGCAAACATGGTCAGTCGACTATGCTTGCCTGCTTATTCTTTTATCTTATTTTGCTCATTGCTCACAGGCCAGAAAGTAAAACCATTCAAATAGCAACAACAATAAAAGAAAACCACCACCGAGTAGTGTAAGGATGCTTGGGTTTTCTGCACTAAAGGACCTTTACTATCGTTTATTTTAGCCAGTGTATGTGTGTGGATAAGGTTTTTTTCGTCCCAACTCTTTCTCATTCTCTCTCTCACTCATTGCCAAACAAATAAGCGCATTTCTACGCCACAGGGAGTGGCGAAGGTGCCCTAGGCGCTTCCGGCGATTGGGCCACGACGGCCACAAAGAGCTAAGCAAACTCTCCAGCGTTGGTAGCGAAAACAGACTGGGAAGTAATATAGTGAAGGGGCAGCCAAAAGCAAACATAATAAAAGTGGTTTCCGAAAATGAATCCGAAACGCACAATTTCCTTTCACCGGTCCGACCCGTTTTTGTGCACTTTGCTTGTGTGATTGTGCGATTGCGGGAAGGGAGGGTGTATTTCCTTGGAAGCCATATAGTGCTCCTACTGCCGCTGCAAAATGCACCACGTTAACAGGGATGCGTTTTTGTGGTTTGAAAGGCGAATAAATTGGGGAAAAAAACTGCCAAGCGAAATGAGAAAAAAAGGATGTTAAAAGGTTCAATCTTTGTGTGTTCGGTGGACGGTTGCTTCTCAGTTCGGTTTGTGCGGGTAAAAATGCAACCAGTTTCCTACGCTTCTGTGTTTGCAATAGAGCCGGGGACATTACACAGGAGCTCTGAGCACGGTGTACGGTGGTAGGAAGAGGAAAATAAAATTCACTTCAAAAGCCTTTGCAACGTTTGATTATGTTGCGCTGCTTTTTGCTCACTCGCTTAGAGAATGGAAAAGAATCGAATAAAAAAACACAACACTGGACGAAAGAGTACCGATCGGGTTTTATTTCCTTGTATCGGCAAAACAACTCGACCTACTTGACGATGGTTTGCTTCGCTGCTTCGTCGAGTCGAGTTGAGTGAAAACCATGTATCACAAAACTGAAACCCAATCTTGTCCCTTCTATACGACGGTGGCACAATAAAAATCCCCACCCCAGCCACTTGTCCACTGCCTTTGGTGCGGGTGCCAGAAAATGCAGGAGACAGGCGGCTTTTTTTTACTATTATTTTGCTATGCTTGCGTGTGTTTTATTTTGTTGGCAGGATATCTCCTGCTCCCAGCAATACCCGATGCTCACGACACACAGAGAGTAACAATTTATACTGTTTGGGGTTAGTTTTGCTTTCCCACTTCCATTTCCGCAAATAACGGCTTTATTCGTGGGAGCTCCATTGCAGTAAGTTCCATTTCATTTTCATGGTTGGAGTTGCTAGAAGTGAAGATGTTGCTAGAGTGCATGATTACTGGGAAAAGTATGATGTGTGTTTCTAGAAGCCAGTGGCTTCATATGAGCATTGGTGCTATTGGTTTGTCACTGTTTTTTTCCCCCGTAGCTCTGGTAAAGCTTGAAAATGAAGAGTAATATTCGTACCAAGAATAACACCCACCCACAAAAGTTGTCAAGCTCCCACGCTGCTCGATAGCTCGATAGCGCGCTTCGTTTCACCGTGTACAAGTGGGCTTTATTTATTTATTTATTTAGTGGGCTGCATCGATGTGATTATTAACACTCGCCATCTTTTGCGCGGACAGGCTTGTCGTCAAGCGTTATTTTTCTTCCCAGCTCATTTCAGTGCAATTGTTTGCTTGGTGTGTAGGGGGCGGCGGCGGCTGCTGGCTCTTAGCGGACAAGGACGCATAACGGATGGGTGTCAAACGTTACGACGGCGCACATATGTTTGGACAGCGAGGAAAAGTAATATAGAAATTCCGTGCCCGTTCGACTGTCCAACCCGACGGATCGAGCTTGGCCACTAAGCAAATTCTTCGAGTGTACTGTCCCCCCCTTTCCCCATCCCAACGCGCGTTCGCTTTCGTAAAAAGCACTCAAGCTAGACGACTCGTGGCATTTTGATGAGCCATTTTCTTGGAAGGCGCGCTTGGAGTAAGTTTATGAAAAATGTGCTTGCCTAACCCCTTCCGGCGTGATCTTCTTTGGTGATTTGGTGAATAAATCTTTTACGGCATTCATGATAGAGGAGGGAAGCAGAAAACCCACCATTTGTAGGGATGCGAAGCAAATTTTGTGCAATAAGGTTTGACATAGATGCATTGCTATTTTTTGTTAGTGCGGAAACACTTGGGGATCTACAATGTTGTTAATGTTTTTATATTTTTGGAGCTTAATGAATGTCTATTTATAGCTCAAACTCATCTGAAATGAAAGGTAAGGAATGTTTTATGAAATTCAAAACTAAGAAGCAATTTAGAATTTAAAAAAGCAAATTCTAATAAGTACAGTACTTTATTTATTATTGCGTGCAGTGGTGTATGATACATTTAACTTCAAACTCGTATCCTACAAACTGTGCGAAGCTGATTCTACAACCAATCTCCGCAGTACCGAGAATAGTTCCCTTTATAATATATAAAACTGCATTTCTGTAACTTATACAGGTTTTCGGGGCAAAACGAGTTTTATGTGACGGCAATTCTGTTTATGCACGGTATCCTTTTCGCACATTGGAAATTCCTATTGGATTCTAAATGCGCACTGAATACGCAGAGACTACTGAAAGCTCGTCTTTGATGAAATTTCTCATTTGTTCAATCAAATCATGCCATGAAAGCAGGGTAGGGTACTTACGAAATGGGTATGCACCGATTTCTGTGGACTTCTGTGGGTAATGGGAACTGTTCATTATTTGAGCAAGCTCTGGAGAAAACTGCAATTTATTTAATTACAATTGTAAGATAACTGATCATTTGGCTGTCCTGGGATGAATGAATATTGATGATCATGTATCATGATTATAGAGATGAATCGATTGCAAGGAATCAGGAGTAATAGAAAGGAATGATACAATAAGACCAGACGGGCATTCTTTCAAATCACTAAAACCTACTTACATACAATCAATACATTATCGAAACATTATAAATTTAATAAAAAAGTAACAACCAACAAGGCAAGCATTGCTTAAAATCACACGGTGCTAAATGTAGTAAGCATTTGATGAACATAATTACTTTATCAAGTAAACAATCCAGTTGTTAGCCTGCTAGTGCAGTGGGTTGGCACAGAAACTGCTTCAAGCGTACCATCACTGCTCTTTGTAACGACCTGACAAACAATATCCACTCCTCTTTTCGCAAACGCTCGAAACGGCCAGGCAATGCCCGTTTTCTGGACACCTGCAAAATCCTGAAGCCTAGACTATCTGGAGTTTAATTCTATTATCTTATCATCATCACGATTTCCAGCGTCGTTAGCCATTCCACACGACTCGAGCGTGTTCGCACGGCTGAGCGGCTGAGGGAAGGGGGAGGAGCTTTCGGCCACGGGCAGGAGTTTCCAATCCAATCGAAGCATTCCCAAACGTAACGAAACGTAATGAGCTCTAGCCTACTAGCCTGCTCGTTCGTTGGACGAGGTTCATCGATAAAAGGAGCCGTACCGTTTGCCCGGCACACCTCATGAATTTGGGCTCATGAAGGAAGCGGGCACATCACTTGCCCCTCTCAACCCCCCCCCCCTTATTATCTCCTAGTACTCTAGAGAGATAACACATACACACACATGCCTTCAAGAACCTACGAGAAAGGAACTTCGAGCCCGGGCTGATGGTATGTTGAGAAGCAAAAAAAACAGGAAAATCAAACCTGGGCTTTCCGGGAGTAAGGATACGCCTTTCGACTGCTGAATATCAGCAGAAACTGACAAATAGATGGGGAGGGAGCGTAAAATTGGATTTCTTTAGCCTTTGCACTGGGGAGGGGTGTTGCACGGACAGAGGGTGGTAGAGGTTTGGTGGACTGCAGCGGATACGGTGAAGATTCCGGATGCCATTGGTGGCCATCGGGTGGGAGTTTTTTTTCTTTCTTCATTTGGTCTGTGCAAGCGCAAAAGAGAGCACTTTTCTCTTGTCTATCCATAATTGATTCGATACTGTGCGGGCGGAATGAAGTGTTTAAAGATGTTTGGCAGCAGCAGTTCTAGAAGGTTGTTTAGTAAGATTAACTAAATGTTATGTGGTACGCCGCAATGATATGGGCAATTTTATTTGGGAAAGGATAATAAATATAATTAATAGCTTAGAGTTCAGATAAATTTTGAATTTATAAAAAAAAATATTAGTTCAACAATGCGCCATCGTACTAAGACTTGTGAAAGAGGAATCAAACAATGAAGTAATTAAATTTGTGAAAAAAATAGTGTACAGGAACTTTACCACACACGCTTCTCTTTTCAATGCACCCCTTTTTGGTGCGTTTAAACTGGAAGGATTGAGAAATTGCTGTCGGTTCGATTGCCAAAAGTGTCCATTTTCACTCACGAGTCGCAGTTGTAGGGTACAACAAAAAAACCGAACGAAGGAGGCAATGCTTTTGCTCATCGTCGGTTGCCTTTTTTGTTACGCCGATGTCCCTTTTTCCCAATCTAGTATGGATTTAACCGGATGAATTAGGACACGAAATTGGCTGCACGGTAACATCGGTCTAATCAAACTAGCATCCCTGGAAGCGCTTTTTGGGGGGAAGCATACCGTACCGAGCAATGCGAAGAATTGGTTGAAACGTGCAACCGGGCTGACTGAATCGGCAGCATGAGTTTAATAGCATTTCCTCTGGCATGCTTTGACAGTTTGGGTTTAGTGTGATGGGTAGTTTTCATTACCAGAACGGCTTAACTTATTTGAAGAAGAGTTTAAGATGCTTAATGAAGAGGATTTGTCGTACTTTTGGCGGAAGAGTGAAGTGATGTTCCATTGAACGTGCTTTTGAATGGCGTTATTTGAAATAAAATTATGTGCACGAAGGGAGACAGTGTTGCAATGCACTTTGCATACCTTTGGGCGAATATATATTAAGATAGATATATTGCTAACTTTCTGTCTACATTACCCCATCCCACTTTTCGGTAATGTCAAACCATTGACTGGTAACAGTGCGTAACAATCAAAACTCCGCCACCTGGCTTGTTCGTTACATTATTATTCATTATTCAACAAATCCTGTCTCCTCCTGTGGTTGATTTTAGGCGCGTTCGGCGCGCATTTTCACATTCGTCCTTCATCACGCTCCAAAAATCAGGCACCACTTTCCGGCCTTCCTGGAACATGCGTTCTCGGTTGTACCAGTTTGCTTAGCATGCGGATGGAGGGAGTAACTTTTGGCACGTAAATATTTAATTAAAACATGCGGCATTGGGAGGTAACGCGGAGTCTTGTTTGCTTGCTTTTGTGCTTCTTTACCATTTTGCAGTGAATCGCACGCAGCTGTGTGAAAGTGTATTAATCCTTAATGAGCGATTCACTAGAATCGAGTCAGGCGGGGAAGACGTGTCTGCTTAACATTGATGGAATTTGAGAACACAAGCAGTACAAGCAGTGGAGCATTGGGGATTGAATTTTATCGAACGGATCATTTACATGTTTTTTTCTTGTTGGTTTTATTGAGTTGTCCGATAGCTTGCAGGCGAGTGAAAACTCTTGGCTTTGTTAGGAGTGGACAGGTATGCAAAATGTTTGCGTTCTCACAATACATTCATTATACTGGAAGGATGCATTTGATGAGTATCCTGTCTCGTCAGAATGCTTAAAGAGTAGTTCAACTATTTTTCAAAGCTATTTTTGCTCAGAAAACATTTGGCCTTAGAGTTTAGACACAGATCAAATATCTCGCCACTACACCTGTTGCGTATGCTCGAACATTTTTGCATTCGAACTATGCAACGAACGAGCCTTTTGGTGCAAATTCCAACAGAAGTAAACACTCGTGAACAATCAGCCTCTCCACATTGCCACCTTTTCCCCCTCCAAAGCCTGCCCGGGCTTGGTTGGCTCGAACAGAACGGTCTGTTTATTATAGTCTATGGAGAACATAAATATTTTCTCTTCTTATCTTCTACCCCGTGCTTCCCGTTCTTTGCATTCGAGCCTATTGTTTGTGCAAGCGGCCAGTTGGCCCCTGTCGATAAAGAATGTAGAGTAGTCATGCCAAGAAGTATTGTCGATGCATTTTCTAAAATACCGCCCGTCCGTAGCTTTTGCGGTAAGCCGTTTTCCCTTCTCGACCCAGGGGGCGTCTAATGAAGTACATTGTACGGTTTGCTTTAGTGCAAAAAATTTATCAGCTCCCACGGTGGCTCAAACGCTATCGCAGCCGCAGCAGCAAGTCGGTAGGGATATTTCCCGAGATGGTAAAAACGGTAAAAGCTTCCCCGTTTGCAGGAATGCTGCTGACAATTCATAAATTTGCACTCGTTGCTCGTTGTGCCATTGTTTAGATGGGGTGGTATGTAGATATACATATATATTTTTCTCTCTCTATTCTCAGTTAAATAGTAGGAAACCCCATCATAGGAGAGTGTTTTTATCATACCAAGATTCAAGCGGTATTGAATTCTATCATGGGTTGCTATCGTGTGGCGTCGAGCGATGGAGACGCCTGGTAGTTTGTGAAAAAAAGTTGTGCATCGTGTGAACTAGGAGTTATTTTTTCAATCATCCGATACCTATTTGCAATGGTCAGTGCAATTACTGTTTTTGCCTGATGTGTAACACAACGCAGCTTTACAAGTGCAGATTATTCCGCTCCGCCAGAAGTAAACATTGAATTTAACGTATTTTAAACCACGTTTCACGGTTCGCTGCTGTGTTTGGTTAACAGGGCATGTTTAAATCCTGCCTACACAGTGCTTGAATCGATACAAAAGAGGAAAACAGTAATTAAACCTGTTTTATTTAGTAAACTGATGTTTTTCTGTTGTTTCTCTCCTCTCGTCATTTAATACCAAAATCGTTTTACCAGTTTTTGTTGTTTTTCAACAACCTTACAAACAAAAACCACCCTCCATTGGAGCCGTGTAATGTGTGTAATGCGTGCTTCAACTTTCACTCGAGTGATACACAATACTCGTGTGCTACTGCTGTTCTGAATGTTTTCGCCATTTCACCAACTTCCACACACCAACGGCGGGGGTTGGTTGTTGTGTTGCATGTTGCAAAAACAAACCCCGTACTGCTGTTTTCCACCACATTAAAGCATTTTTCCGATCTGTTGCGCGTTGCGTTCGGTTTGTGCGAAACAATCTGACCGGGCCTGGCCAGGGTGTGCCGCTGCCCGGATCGATTTGGTGCGAAGGTTTTTATTGCTCAATAAAAATCATCCCCGAAGCACTCAGGCCGGTCCTCCCAGCTATACCTCACACACATACAGGTCAAACCAAAGCCGCAGGGAAGAGGGAGGAGGACCGCTTGAAGCAAATTGGACTCGGGCAAAGGCGCGCGTGAAGCAAATAACTGTGCCGGTACGGACTAATTGCAACATTTTGCTGGCTGACCGGAAGATAGATAGTGAGCGTGATAGAGCGAGAGAGAGAGAGATAAAGAGAGAGAAAGAGATCAGAGGCGAATCAGGAGAGAAATGGGAAGGAGGGACCGATTCTTTGAGGTTTGCTGATGAACCCTTGGCGCTTTCCGTCTCGCCCACAATTTATGTCCTTCATTAACGCTATTGATTCATTGGTTTTGGGTTACGTAGTTGGTGCGTGGCCTACACCGCCACTGATACACCGACATGGGGGGTGACCATCATGGACGCACTCTCGACTGCCGGTTCAACCTGATGCAGCACATTTTATCCTTCGCTGCGTGCTGAACCGATTAACTCCCCCACGCCGTCCCCGACCACATCTTGCGCTAAAAAGCTACAACGGCTGCAATAAAAGAAACCAGCGGCTCGACCGTAGTGTGCACGCCGCCGTCGGACATTGTTGAATTCATGGCGAAAGGTAATTAAATTAATTTCATTCTGCGGTTTCACGGTCGCGGTCCGCAAGGGATAAATATTTTCACAACGCTGAACAAGTGGCGCGTCGTCGTGTCAGGGGCAGCTTTTTCAGGGCCCCGCAGGTCGCGTGTTCGGAACTCATTTTCCGTGGCAAAACGATTTACTGTGTGTATCTACAGTGGAAAATCTAATCACGCTAGTAAAAGTGAACGATTTCCGGCAAACTGTGCGCTTTCATGATTTCGCGTCGCTTTGCTTCGCATTGCTGAATCTGATACTGGTTAACCTCTTGATGAAGCGCACCAGGAATGTTGAGCCTTCTGGTTGAGGTGAATTCTTTCGTCGAAATGAATGCTTGAACGGGAATAAGGCAAAAGTGAGCTGCGATGAGTAAAGGGAGCTGCTGTAGAATTCCAAATGGTTGGAATGCATTTTACCGTCCTGCCGTTTCGACCGGATGCTCCCGGGAAGGAATCACAGGAAGACAGTTAATTACAGAAATGTTTCTGGTCAGTTAGAAACAGCCGGTTCGGTGGTGAATGGAGTGTTTAGAATTATGGGAAACGAGTAGCTTTTAAGCAGCCTGATGACCAGCACCTTGAGTTCAGAGGAACAGTTCTGGAGTGGAGAGAAGTGGAGAGGTACATTCCTCGGCAAATATGCGGCAGTTACAACTCGCTCGGTGGAAACGATCGCCGATAAGAAATTATTATTCATTTGCTTCGTTCAATTTATTTCAGCATTTCAACGTGTCATGCCGGCGGTTGACCGGTTTGACGAGGGTGCTTCTTTTTTGTTTTGTTTCAAGAACTTATCCGGGAGATAAAAAGGGCAATGCTTCTCGAAGTGTTAAATTTACTACGCATACACACACACATACACATTCACGCACACCAGCAATCAGGGTGTAACCGGAAGCAGTGCTCCGGTGCTTCTGGGAAGGGAAAAGTGTGTTGTCATCGGGCAGGCGGAAAGGATAAGGCTTTAGTTTTGAGCTGTTGAAGCGTTTTATTTTATCAGGACCCAAGAGGTTTTGGCAGCCCATCAAAATCCCGGAACTCGGGCTCGGCCGCTTCACACTGTAAGGATGTAGAAGTAGTAGTAGAAGGAGGAAGTGGCTCTTGAAATTTAATTAAATCATTTTAAACCATGATGTCGTTTTTACGGACAAGAAGAGAAATAAGGAGAGAGAGCGAAGCGGTGAGCTAGGGACTGGGTATCAGGAAAGAAACCGGACACGAGTTCGACATCAATTACTGGAATGTCTTAAAGTTTGAACAACGAGCTCGCTGTGCCGAAAAGGGATTGAAGCTCGTAACGGTTGGAGAGATTCGGGATTTGGATTTGATGAAGGTACAAATTTGTGCTGGCTTTAGTGTGCACCGGTGAGTGTCTTTGTGTGTGTGCTCCGTATGGTTATTGTATAGTGCAAGGGTACTCCCGTAAGCCTTCGACATGGTCGACAGTTGGACGACATTCAATTCGAATGACTTTTTTTTGTTGGTTTCAACTCGCTTGGGATGGAGGAAAAGATTTAATTACTCAAATGTTAGGCAAGCCTGACAGGAAACCGGTATTTGCAGCACGATACGGTTTAACACGGTTCCGGTCGGGTTGGTAGGTTAAATCGAAGCACTATTTGAAGCAGAACCCATATCTTGAGCCGATCCCAACACGGATATGATCACATAGTCTGATGCAACTGCTGCCCCCGTTGCCTTCAGAGGAAACGTTGCTCTTCAAGACACACACACACACCGAACCCATTTTCATCACCACGGCAAACTCCCATTTTAGATGATTTAAATTAACGCTCGTTGTATCGGTGGAAGGGCGGCGAGGGGCGGAGAGCCGTTTCCAGTGGAACCAGACCAGACGAGATGCAAAAACTATCCTATCCGGGGCACCGCGACACGGTAAATGGGAATTTAGGGTCATAAATTAGGAGCAGGCAACGGCTTTTGTGTTGCGCGCCCGCCTGTTACGGTGCCTGATTTGCCGATCATGGTTGCGATAAGAAGAAGCAGCAGCTGAAGGGGGGGGGGTCGCTTCCCCAACCGGCGCCCACCGAAACTCATTTGCATTTAGCCGTGTGATGTTGTAAGTTTGGGTTTCGGGGGGTTTGCGAAGAAGTTATAGCTTTTATCGTTTTGTCGCCGTTGGACCGTTGGAAGACGGGAGTTTGTGTGGGTTTTTCTTTTCCCTTTCCTGCGGGCGTTTTAAGCTAAGGTGGGTTGAGTGTGTAGGCTGAGTTTTATGGGATGTTTTCAGTGCAACATTTTACTGCTTCGATCGTTCGCAGTACGACGAGTGTGCGTGTGTGTGTGTGTGAGGATTGTAGGAGCTGAGTTTTATTGCACGTGTGATAGGGAGCGGGATACATTTATAGTCAGCTATTTATGGGATAATCTATTGCTTGGCTGGGTGCTTGTTGGAAACCCCGATTTCTCAATCCTTTAGCATGAAGGAGAGCACGAGCTGCACGAGCAATGATAGCTGTGAATGGTATTTGTTAGTGAGTAGTTGCTTCAATGCATTTGATTAGTTTTCCAGTATTTCATAATTATAGCAATAACTGCAGAATTGGAAATAAAAACAGAGCCTAACCTTTCCAACACTTGATGCCTGTAACAATAGAGCTAGTGAGCTTTTTGCTTAGTATGCAACTTTCATTGCATTAAAGTGTTTGATGTTGTTGTTTTCTTTTGTATAGGCTCACCAAATAATCCCCCTCGAAAGCACAGAATGCAAATCGAATGTTTATTTCCAGTTTTTTTAAAGCATCCTTCACCTCGTTCCAATCCGCAAACTTCTTCGCAACAAGCGCTCTCGCCGCAAGCAAAACGGACGCTTAGCTGCTTAGCTATAAATAAGCTGTCAGCTTAAATTAAGCCCATGCTCGTCTCGGACGGCGGTTCGGTATGTAGCCAGCGGTCTCCGCCAGTCCCCCCCCGGTACGTCACAAAAAAGGATGTCACGAAACATTTGCATGAGAATCGTAACGAAGACATATTGACGCACCAATGCGAAGTATCCCGTCCATCATTTTCAAAAGCACCCGAAGACCTTCGGGTTGGAAATGGGAGAGGTGGGAGGGGAACGTGTGCTGCACGGTTTCGAGGACTGCGTAAGCAGTAAAATCAAACTCACACATACACACACAGACAGAGAAATCCATATTCGGGGCATCGAGGAAGCCGGCAGCTAGTTTGACTACTCCATTAAAGCAGTGAAAGCGGAAGCGGAAGAAAGCGCGGCACCGGAAATGGGGAGCTATCGGGTGGAGCAGGGGTGGAGGATGGTGCCCAATTGGGTTGTCAATCTGGTGTGGTGTGCAGCATTCGTATGCAATCAAACAAAAAAGCCAAACACACACACACACAATCGGTGGTTTCTTCGATTTGATGGACAAAAAAGGAACCGCTTCCGGCGTTTTGACTGATCAACATGGTTTATATATTCAACCTCGGGGGCACCGTAGGGCTGGGCCTGTTTTTTTTTCTCCCGTCCGGGCTTCTGTCTCGTCAGTTTTTTCTTCTCCTCCCCCTCCCATCAAAAAAGAGAACAGAATTTCACACTAGCACGGGTCTACCAGCACCCGTGCACTGTCACTGACTCGTCGGTACGCATAAATCAACATCAACCAAAATCTTTACCCACCCGAAAGGCAGAGTGAGAGTGAGAGGATGAATTCGATAAAGAGAGAGAGAGAGAGAGAGAGAGAAAGAGAGAAAAAGAAGGTGTAAAAGAGAGACACCGCATAATGGTTGTTCCCGGGGAAAATGTGATTTCGGGAGTGGATTTCGACCCTTGCCCCGGCTGTTCGGTGCGACCGGGTGGCAACGGGTGGCAAAGGAAATTCGATTTACCACCAACGGGACACCACAACGTTCCCCTACTCGGTGGACGATGAAGATGGTGCTGTCCCCGGGACATGTGGTGACAAATTTTCCATTATTCAATCAGAAAGACATCTTACGGCTGCAGACCGCAAACGACGAACTTGTCTTGCCCTTTGTGTGGTGGAGAGTGAGGGGGGGAAGGAGCGGGTTAGAAAAGGCTCCCGTGGGCTCACTTTTCCCCGTCGGTGCAAACGTTGCCTTTTATGATCCCGAACCTGGAAACCTTTCCTTCCGTTTGGGTGGTTGGGATTCCCCGGACGGCGGATGATCGGCGGTGGTGTTGGTGACCGTGAGAATATTCTTGTCAGGGTAGACGTTTGCAGTGAAAAAAGGGCTGTTCGGTGACGTTGAGCACTGTGACGAGAGCGGTGGTCATGATGCTGTATTTAGTTATTATCTAAGCTGCAATATCGAGTGGATTTTCTTCATAGACATGGTTCACAAAAAGAAACAAATGGAACTTTTTTCTGTATTTCAGACTACTGATATGCTACAAATTACGGACAGTCGTAGTGTTTTTATTGAATTTCCAGTTCCTGGCCATGCCGCTTTTTAATTTCACCTGATTGCTATGATGTAATCCAATCAATGTAAAAAGGTATATGAGAAAATTGTGGTTGACTGCATAAACATATCATTCAAGACAATGATAATAATAATAATAATACGACGTTACTTGAAGATAAATTTGACGAATGCGTTAATGACCGTACGGGGACTATCGTCGATTCACACAGCATTACTTCGGTTCAATGCTTCTACGATTAGAAAAGAAAAATAGCACCCAAACAAGGTTGTCCGTGTTACTATCGGTCTAAGAGGACACCGACACTCAAAATATAATTTTGAGACCTTAAAAAAAGTTTAAAACTATAAAGGTAGAGAGTGTGTGTGTGTGTGTGTGTGTGTGTGTGTGAATTTAAAGATTATTGACCAAGCTTTGACATTGTCTGTAATTCGAAACAAAACGTCCTTAATTTGAAACGTGAGCTCGAAACTGTCCGGAATATGAATAAAAAAATTGAGTAAACACGAATAATATTCGAGTAAAATTATTGCCAATCTTTAGTTTTTCTCGAATGTAGAAGGTTTGCTTCAGTTGAGTGAGTTATACAAAGGTATGACCGTGCATAAAAAATGCATACCACAAATGTCTTAAGCGTCTGTAATTCGAAACAATACGGTACAATAATATCATGGTTTTGTTGTTTTAAAGGTCTTTACTTCTAGATCTATATCGTTTGCATATACTTTTATCCAATGCAAAATATAACAATATTTTAACGAAAGAATTTCTATTTATGTATTTATTTTTTAAACACTTTATACGCTTACTTTGCAATAAAAAACGAGAATGCTTGTTATATACGTCGAAATTGGCACAACACACTCACGCGTGGCATTTGTACACTGTGCCATCTTGGCGGTTTGCGATACCCGGGCGACCTCCGGCATGCCTGTGTACGTGTTGACGGGTACGGTTCAGCTTACGAATTCCAAGTAGTGCCTTATTTCCATACCGTTTGAAGTACCTTTTTCTATCCCTGCGATTGGGTCCGTTCGATGAATGCCGCCCGTGGTGGGAAGGTGGTCGGGCGGAATGCAAACCACGGCCGTACCGGTAGCGGAAGGCTTACGGTGTTGTGGTGCAGTTCAAGGACCGTGTGCGTCCTTTTAGTGCGTTTTACGAGCCATAAAATTAAAATTTCAAATAAGCATTTAAATCCCGGTCGATTTCGGAGGTTCGAGTAACAAACAGGGAGATGGGTAGAAAAAGGCCAACGTGGGTCAAAACGTTAAAGCGGAGAAAGTGAAGCCTCTCCCCTGCTAAGTAGATAAACAAATAAAAATTCGTTAAGCAACCTGCACTTGATAGGCGGCTTGCAGGATATCGCTACACGACAGCAAATAAATAGCTCAAAAGCCAACCATAAGGAGGACAAATAAATGTGCGAATAAATAAATAAAAGCGCCGAAAGGGTGCGCGGGGGTCCAACTTGTCATCATGGTGAAATTATTGCGATACTCTCCACCTACCGTGGAGTTGCATGCTACCGTGGGGCGACGGGAGGCACAGTTGGAGAGGATAGTGTGTGTGTGTGGCCAAGCACCGGCATGTCCCGCGGCCATTCACTTTTCAACACCTTGTAAAACGGTTTTATTGGTTTGCGAGTTGAAAAGCGTACGGGGAAAAGGATTTAATCGAAGCCGAAGGGTTATTTCTGTGCCACTCTCTGGCTTTCTCTTTCTCACTCTCTTTCTCTCTCTGTTTCTCTGATTGATTCCACAGCCGATATCGTCGGGTCGGGGTCAGTACGATAAAAAGCTGGACAAACACACCATCAGGGGGATATGAGACTGGCACGGATCGGATAATTCGATTTTGTTTGCACTCTGGTTTCATGGGCGTTTTTCCTCCCATTTAAGAACATTCAAGGGCCCAATCCGATCGATGAATGGGTAGCTTTTCTTTCAGCATTGAGCCTATTTGTGCACAGGAGAAAAATGAGGATAAACGCTGACGTAGTGGCAATTCCGGCGCATGGTGTATGGATCATTCACTTATCGAGTCGGTTTTTTCCCCAATCATTTGGGATATGGTATTTGTGTATGCTCTTTGTAGTTTGTTTGCCGAGCTGACGAATCAAGCCTGGGACAACCATTGGGATGCAATCAATATCCTTTACATATATCCTCTCCGTTACATGCCAACTGATTGGGGAACGGGGGGACACATCGAACCTGACGGTTTTATCTTTTTGTTGTTGTTGGGTGTTTGCTGTCCATCTTCTTCGCCTCCTAGGGAAGATAAATTACGACACTGATCGAATCGGATCATTCCATGGAAGAGATAGGTGTTCCTCTTCCTTTTGACCAGTTCGGCCGTTCCATACCGCTTTACAGCCAGCAAGGGGTGGGTTGGGGTGTAGAAATGTGGTAAAGCGTTCACCAGACCGTCGTCTCATCCGGGTCTGTTTGCTAATTTTGCACAACCGAATCGGAAAAGCGCACTCAACCGTAATCGTATCTTGGCCAACTGGGTTCACCCTGTTCACGGTAAGCATGATGCTGCGGGCGAAAATGAGGCCATCAGTTCCATCCGATGGTTCCCAGGGCGCTGTAAGTTTCCGGTGAATTTTCACGCGTCGAGTGTGGGATGCTGCGGGATTTTATTGCCAATCGTCATCGTCGACGACGCCGTAGCGGTGCTCGTGGGGTTTTGTTTGCGATTGTTTGCCAGCCGCCGCCGTTGATTTGCGGTGAAATTGTCAACAATGTTTGCGGTGTCGGAACGGAACAGGATATTCCTCAGCTGACATCACACACCGGGATGAACGGTGCGGTTGATGGTGCACACGGGCGGGCCAGGGAGATTTAATCCTTCTTCTCCAGCACGTTAAGCTGTTTGCTCTGGCTGTGTCATGTACGAGTGGTGTTTGTTTTCCAAGGTGTACCTGTTCGTCGCTCGCTCTTTCTTTTTGCTCTTTCTTTCTCTTTGCGAGAACATGTTTAATAGTGGGCCTTGAATCAATACAGCGTGTTACGTGTTGAGGTTGAATGGATGGGGTGGTTGGGAAAACAATTTCATTCTTTCGCCTGTTTGCATGGCGGACTGGTAGATCAAAGATTGGCAAAATGAATGTTAAAAATTGATACAAAATTATATGTTCTACTCGAAGATGTCATCAAAATGTATTTTTCTTTGACGATTTAAAACGACGACTTTGACGATTTAAAAATGATTGATACCTCAATTTAAGTTTATTTTAAAGAAACTTCAATTTTCAATGATTGTTGATAAGTTGTAACTCTGCATGCAAAAAAAGCGTTTGATCATATCGAAATCAAAACATTCCTACAAGATGTATTCACTTCAGCACCTGTTTCGAAAAGGTTACATGAAAAGCTTCTCCTCCGCTTTGATTACATCAGTACACAGCAGGTAGCTGTAATTGAGTACCGTTGAATTTTCAGCAAATGTGATTTTTGCACACATTCTTTCGTTTGTTAAACTCTGTGTGTGTGTGTGTGTGTGTGTGTGTGTGTGTGTGTGTGTGTGTGTGTGTGTGTGTGTGTGTGTGTGTGTGTGTGTGTTTTCTTGCTTCTCCTCGCGTTCGTTCTCTCAATTTCCCCGGAAGCGAAAGTCGAAAGCATCACATTCCGGCAAGAACTTCACTACTTCCGTAGGAGCAATTCTAGCGAAGCCGCCACCCTGGCATGGAGCGTGCTCTCGGTCCAGGCTCGGATCTGCTACCTGCCCTAACGGAGGTGAGAATGTGACGGAACGAAGTGTGGGAAGGAATTGAATTTCTCTTGATTTACTTCCCCCGAAACCGTATGGTGGACTTGCTTCTTGTGTTTTTTTTTGGCGCAGTGAATGTATGTTTTATTTTACGGCACACGGCGCTAACGGATGGATCGTTTTTTGATAGCGCCTGCAGTGAGTAATGTAGTTTTCCCGGTATTACCACGGTAGCTTACTACGTCTAAGTGCGGTTCCGTGTGTTATGCCGAGAACGTGAGATGTAGCTTCTGATAATTCGAGGCATTGTTGTTGTTGGGGTGCGTACCGTTGGCTTTTGCCTTGTTCCGATTATAGAGCGATTTCGTGGCAATTGTTATATTTATATATTCTGATACAATTCTGATGATGTTTTTGTTCGGTCGTCACATTTTTTGATAAGTTTTTAGGAATTATAGGAATTGGTAGATACTAGCTACCGGTTTCGGAAATTCAGGTTTTCAAGATGGGATTTGATTTCTGTAGAAAACGGCTTATGGAAATATTGCGAACAACACTATGACTATTTTGACTACTGCGGTCTTAAGCTCTGTAAATTTCATTGTATATATTTTCGAAAATTATATCACATAAATGATTTGTCATGATTATTCAACAAATAACTGGCGAAAGAACGAGGTTGAAAGTAGTAAAAAAAATCCTGTTTTTTGGTGGTTTATGTATCCTGACACCAAAGCGGGAAAGACGGACACTCTGTCGTAGGGAAAGATCGACACCGAATTTGATGATTTATTTTACATCTTATATCAATTGGTGATGGATATATTTCTCCAAACACCTTAAATAAGATTATTCCGAAGATATAAACACTCCAGCAGCTAGATAAAGTATTTAAGTAAGCAAGGAATGAAACACCGATCAAAATAGCAATCATTCGTTACGCTATTACTCGCTCGATGCTGGTGAGGCACTTCATGGAACCAAATATCTTGCCACGACCTAGACATCTTTAATCAACACAATAGGAAGCACTGATATGAAATCGTTCAGGAATAGATGAGAGATACTATAGGATTACATATGTCAAAAAGTTCAATATTCAATGGAAAAAATGGCATGACCTATTAACAAATCCCTCAAACATGCTGTGGTTTCCGCGGAGTAATTTCCTATAGGGAAATTTTAGACTGTTGTTCTGTAAGCTGATGCAACGCCAGCTGTTAGTGTCCGATATTTCAATAATACTTTAGATTCTGCATTCTTCGAGTGGCTAGAAGTGGCGCTTTTCTTTCCCAACTGACATTTTCGAGCACGAATAATCGGGAATTCGAGCAAATTCCCTTAAACTGGAGCCTTAAACTTCCCTTAACACTTTAAGCGCCGCGTCATATGATTTCGTATGACGGCTTTGCTCACCACTCAGCTTTGTATCTGACGCTCAGTGATTCTCTTGAGAACGAATGAGGTAGTAAAGAGAGAACGAGAACGACATGTGCTACGCCGCTTATCGCAATGAAACAAAAGAGTGATAACAATGGCCCGAGAAACTGTCGCTCTCATCGCTCTCTTGCCATGCGCTACGTGCTCACTCAAAAACTGTGACGTCAGGCTGGCGGTCAAAGTGTTAAACTGCACCAGTTTAAGGGAATTTGGAAAAAGTCCAGTAAAATCAACTGTGATGCGGTTTTTTCGTTGCTTTCTTCTAGATTCGATCGGAAATGATGTTTCCTATCGTTATAGTTGGTCATGAAGCAATTTTATACTGAAATAATATCGATTTTTTAGAAAATAACCTCTTACAAAATTTGCTTTTGTTGTTCATCAAATATCAAAGCTATGAATGTAAAATGAGCTCGACAGCATCATCCATCGATAGAAGAAAGTCTAATTTACGAACACATCAAATCTTAGCGCTTTCAACACACTTTATCACACACAAATCCACAATTTCAGGCGTATCGAGTACTAATCGAGCAGATATGGAAAAACAATTTCGAGCAAATGTCACTTGGGTTCTTTCTTGTTTGGCCCAACAACCGTTGTCGGTCAAGGCCTGTCTGTACCACTTGTGGGCTTGGCTTTCAGTGACTAATTAATTTCCTCCCATAGCAGGATAGTCAGTCCTACGTATGGCGGCACGGTCCATTTGGGGATTGAACCCATGACGGGCATGTTGTTAAGTCGTACGAGTTGACGACTGTACTACGAGACCGGCTACTAGAAGTGGCGCTTACAATTCCTAAATGAACGGCTGAATGAAACGCCGTTGCATTTGGCCTAGAATTGGTTTATGTACGTACCAGGACATGGAAATCAATGGGAAATGTTATAATACTATACATTTCTTGAATGTTCATCGTTTTAGGGTGTCCATCTTACCCTTCAAGGTGTCCATCTTTATCAGGTGTCTGTCTTACCCGAACATTTTAAAATTGCACGAGTTTATTTCACGAAAAAACATAAAAGGCGATAGAAACATAAAAGTTTCAACACATTTTCTGATAAAACATGAGTTTAAGATAATGTATGCACAATTTCATGGTCAGTGTATTAATATATTCCTATATTTTTAACATTTTCCTTAAGGTCCGTCTTTACCTATCCTCCTCTATGGGCTTATTTCGTTTCGATGTGGCCGGATTTGTCACGTAATTGAATGAAAATAATAGTAACGTACAAGTATTTCTACTAAAGCAAGGATGGAAATAGAACTATTTTCTATCATTAATCACAACGTCCACGGCCGAGTACGCACATTTAATAAACGACGCAGCCGATGATACATATTTCAGCGATGCAAAGCTGACTGCTGGGCAGGAAAGTTTTCCCTCACCCTACTCCGTGCTGGCCAAATTTATTAAGCTGCCCATCACCCTTCAAGGATGCAAACAGTTGAGAAATAATTATCTCTCTCTCCCAGACGGTACCGGTGCCTAGCCCTTCGTTCCGGTGCGCGGTGGAAAATACGGTCCATAAAATCCTTTACGCCTCTGTGCCTTTCGCCTCTCGTTCAAACGAAACCGTAGCAAAGAACACAAAAAACGAAACTCTGCACAATGCTTCGAAAGCGATAAATACCATATTATACGGTTAGGATGGATAAACGTAGCAGCAGCAGCAGCAGCAGCCAAAGCAGATTGTTCCTGGCGCTGCTGTTCGTGCCCAGTGCATTTTTCTTCCAACCGACGGCGGGTCAGATTTCGATGCTGCTGCTTGTTTCCCTGGGCGGCGTGCGAAATATATACTCCTGTAGAGTGCTGCTTTGCATCTCGGCGCGCGGGCAAATTCTTTGGAATGTTGTTGCCGCTTGCTGCACCGCTCTGGCGCCACAGGCAGCATAGGATAAAACAGTACACCCGGTACATCCGGCTGCTGAAGCTGCTCCAGCAAAACCGATCCATCGCGTATCGCGCGTGCACAGGATCTCCCGTTTCAAAGCACACCAAGCAACCGAGCACTGCAAGATGGCTGCACACTTGTGCAAGAAAGCAACCGTTCCACAACAACGCAAAACGGCGCGCTTGGATCCCCGTGCTGCTGCTGCCGGTGTGTGTAGTTGGCACGTCCATTCTCGTCGACGACAACGATGGGTTTTGGTAGGTCGAGCTGCTTAATGCATAATCACATCATAAATTATTATGGAGCGAGTATTTTTCATCTCTTATCTACTTTAAAAAGCAGCTGTAGCACACCGTGGCGCACACTGTGCAACCGGCATTAACCGGGCCATCCCGGGAGGAAAGGTTGTTGCGTTGGTCTATGTTTTTTTTTTGTTGTTGCCCAAGCCCCAATAGTCGACGCTTCGCAAGGGTTGACCTACTGGGGATGCTGTTGTAGCTTTTCGTGTTTTTCTCCCGCCGTCCCCGTCGCCTCATAAAAGCCTCCGCATGATAGTGAGCAGTGAGGCGCGCAAACACAAACCGCAGCCACATAATCATATTTTACAATGCTCAGTCGCAATCTGCTGGCATGTATGCGCTCATACCATCGTGTATCTGAAAATCAAGATCATCGTACAGCGCGCACGGGCAGCTCACGTGGAGAACCGCACCGCCGGTCCGGAGTGTTTCGGTTGGGTATGTGGCGATAAAAACTTTAGCCCGGCTGCCTGCAGCAACGCGCAGCGTAAAACGATAGCAAACTTTCTGGAAATTATTTCGCTTCCGTCCCCCCCCCCCACCTTTCGCTCTTCACCATCCATCTCGGGGTAACGGGTTGAGTAGCGAGAAAATGGTCCTTCAAAGAGGTGATGAAATGCCGGTGCTTTATAAATATATTTTTCTCTCGCTATCTCTCGCTTCTACACTTGAGGCAGCTCCACTTGCTGGGAGCGCTTCGCGCCGCTCTGCCTTCGGATTAACAAGTAGTGGTGAGCTTCATTTGTGCAGGAAAGTTGGGGCGAAAAAGAGGGGGGAGGTGAGGTGAACGATGGGAAAAGTTTTGTCCCGCGTTCCGGCGCCCGAAGCCCGGGCACTTGTCGTTTCCGGCCACTTCAAGCCCCTCGACAGTGTGCGAGTGTTTTTGACAAGCGAAAATAAAGTGTGACATTATTTATTTCGCCCTCCCCGCCAATAGAAGGCCACTTCTGCCCAAAGACACACACACACACACACTCACTCAGCGGGGCTTTTCTTAGAACATTAACGCAAAACTATGAAACTGCCGAACACTACCGCGGTCCCCCCGGGGTAAAGGTGGGCGAGCGGTGGGCGCGTTTTGCGAATGAAATTAGTTTCGGCTGTTAATTAGAGGTGATTTATGATACGCGCGCATACCAGGGCCACATTCGACGAGCGGGTAAAATAGTGTTTCGCGCGTGTGATGGGCGTACAATTTCAGTGTTGCCTATCGCCCGTTTCGCCGCATTGGGTGGCGTGCAGATGGTACAGATCTTGTCTATGGCATCGCTTAGATAGCGGCGTGCCCCTGGCGTATCGTTCAAGAAGATTGGGCGAGGCCGTGAAAGATGGTAAGTTTACAGTTGGTGAATTTTTGCGTGGATGGATTTTTATCTGTCTAAAATATTGCACGAAAGGGTTTAATAAATGCTAATTGGATCGTGCTTAGTCTATTTTGTCTATTTTTTTTTGCCGAGCGTCTGGATGTATGCAAAATGATGCGTTGCCGACCTTCAGGCGTCTAAAATATATTGGCTCAAGGTCTGTGTAGAAATGAGGTCTAATATTTGCCAAAATCGGTCTAGCCTTCTTCGATGCCATTTAATAGAAGAAAACCCTTGAAAATTCATCAAACCGTCATACAATAATTGTTGCAAGAGGCATGCATACATTTCTTGTGAAATTCATGACCCAAATAACATTATTTGTATGATGACTTGACCCGATTAATCATTATAATCGCATTCAAAACTTGAATCGTAAAAGGCTTTCAGTTTTCAACCTCTAATGGTCAAATCATTCTGCATTAGAGGTGGGCATTTCAGTTATTTTAAATGAACGTGAGTGAACCAAGTCCCCCAAGGGACGGTCCCGTGGTACAGTCGTCATCTCGAACGACTCAATAACATGCCCGTCATGGGTTCAAGCCCAGAATGGACCGTCGTCCCCCCGTAGCAAGGATTGACTATCCGGCTACGTGGTAATGAATAAAGTCTCGAAAGCCTGTATAGGCCGGCATGTCCGCGTAGGACGTTACGAAAAATAGAAGAAGAAGAGTGAACCAAGTCGTTCATTTCTAGGAACGTGAACGTGATTTTGGTTCTTTCGTTCTTTTACAAATAGCGTTCTTTCGATCTTTAACAAATGTAAAGTCTATAAATCGGTACATTATTTGTAAATCGCTAGAACCATAGATTAATCCGTTGGTCTGATCGCATCAAAAGCAAGCCAATATTGACCATCTATCATTAGATCCTGGAAAGTGATCCACACAAACAGTTTAAAATCGACTATTACTTGTCTTGTCTCGAAATTTGAAAAAATGGAAGGTTTTCTATTCATTATTTTTTCAAAATGTTCATGAATTATTCGAATTATTTTCATGATTTTTTTTTAAATTTTGTTGTATCAAAAGAACTATAGCGTTCTTTACTTGTGAACCGGATCATTAATTTTTTAACGTGAACTGAATGAACTGTACGGTTCTGGTTCATTTGGAACACCTCTATTCTACATTATGGGAACTCGTTTCTACACAGACGTTGTTAAAGGGTTATTCTATTCTTGCACTCGAGATGTCTCAACGTCGAGTTGAAATCAGGTCTACTTTGAATTAAACTAACTCAAAAAAATGGAGTACCGATTTGCTTTTAAAATTAATTCAACAAAATCATTTCAACACCAGTAAAACCTAATCTAATGCAACAACCTCAAAACAATAGTTAATTCATCGACATTAGATGTGTACGAATGATTTACTTTGATTATGTATAAGGATCAATATTGATTATCTATCTTTAAGACAAATTTCTTGACTTGAATCTAATCGAGCAAAATAATAGAATAAACCTGATAGTCATACATCAGAGAGTGGCATTCGGGATGCAATGTGTAGTTTGGGCAGAAAAATGAAACAAAAAACAGGATTGACTAATATAAAAATTACCCCTCAATAACAAAATCCTAAAACATGAAATTGACCTACCAAAGTAGAATTTAGTGTGTAAATTAAAACAAGTAATAATGTAGAAATTGTCTACCAGCTCACAAATAAACTAGATTAAACAACACAGCAATGTTGAACGCACAGAAGAAATCATACAGTAATGTGAATTATGCTGGCACACGTATGAGGGTTTTTTCTCCTACTTCAAACTTTAGCCATTTTATATGATTACCTTGCACCACAAGCACAAAACTGCACTCCCAGCAGCGAAACAACAAAAGTCGTTGAAGAAGCATACTTAAGCAAACCTAAAGCCTGCTTAACACAGAACACAATCGTGACTTTTAAACACATTTGATACCGACCCTTGTTGCCCCGCCAGGTTCGTGATCATTGCGTGCTATCGGAGGATGATCCGTGCCGTGTGTAAACATTTTGTTAAACTTTAATCTCAGACTAATATCGTTTGGCTGACAAAGGAATGTGTGTGTGTGTGCGGTGTCAAACGCGAGGTTAGAAAGATTGCCACAAGCCGGTACGTGTACGATTGCCGCACATAAGCAGTCACTCAAAAGCTTCCTTTTTCTACTTCGTTACAACGTCATCGCCCTGATTGAAGCTCCTACTTTTGAGCGATTTTCACGACGGATGTGCAGCGTATCGGTTTGATGTGAGCGTTACCATCGATAAGTATCCCGCACCGTACCGCGGCTGCGGAAAGCGGGGGTTGAAAGTTCGCAACTCGCACAAAGTCACGTACGGTGGAAAACTTTAGCGTGCGAGCGAGGGATCTTACCCCGCATGCTAACGTTCACAATTGTCAGCTTTGCAACGGTCTTCCGTACGCATCCCGCATTTGAATATTGCGGTCGGGGTACCGTGGATAAAGTGTCAAGCGATTTCCCGCGCCCGCAGAGTAAAAGTTCGGGTACGCTCGTTCCGGCGCATGGCAATCCTGCACGCAAGCGGCTATACCGTCGTAACGGAATGCTGTACGAGCGGGCCGTGTCAGTGCGGGCTTTGGCACGTCGAAAGCTGCCCGGCGCTGGTATGCATGTGTGTAGGTCCAGGCTCCACTTTTGCTGGGTGGTACGCGGTCATGAAACCGACCGCAATCCCTTTTTCCTCGGTGCGTTGATGTGCTTCCCCGTCGGCGTGATCGTGAAGTTTTAATTCACTCCACGTTCGGTTCATAATTTATGAACACTTTTGGACGGTAGTATAGAACGGGTGTGTGTGTGTGTGTGTGTGTGTGTGGGAACAGAATCCTGCAACCGATTGGTAGGTGCAGCGACCGCAAAACTGTATGTCTGGCGGGTCATCCCTGAAGCGGGGGAAAAAGCTTTTGCGTTCGATAGTAATCGGTGAAACGCTTTCGGTTTTGAAGTGCCCCGGTTGAGTGAGTCTTTTGACGATGGCTCTTTTGCGTGCATAAAGATACGG
The DNA here is from genome assembly GCF_016920715.1 of Anopheles arabiensis. Lineage (NCBI taxonomy): Eukaryota > Metazoa > Arthropoda > Insecta > Diptera > Culicidae > Anopheles > Anopheles arabiensis. Next base: position 27,915,792 of record NC_053518.1, read on the forward strand.
ATGCATGATTAATTTTTGGTAATGGAAGGGAAAAGTAGAACGATTGCCGACACGTGCGACTTAGTAGCATGTGTGCAGCATGTTGTTTGAGCACTTAAATAAATAGTTGCGAAATGTAGCTTTAAAACGGTAATTGAAAGCGTTCACTTCTAGCTCTATGATAGTCAGAAGTTTGCCAAAGGCATTGAGGGTTTTGTTGACAGTTTTATAAGAAATGTTTATAAAAACTAACTTAAAAAGTAAATCAGCATGATGGATTGAAATGCGATAGCAATTGCACAATAGTTCGACAACAAAGAGCGGTAAAATGTGAAGTGAGTAGAACAAAGGACATTCCAAACACAAACACTCGCTTCCAGCTATAGAAAATGAAACATAATGACGGAGAACATTGTTGCAATATGCACTTTGTACAATTGATTGAACAACCGTCGTCATACCGTGAATACAAATGCGTAGTATTCATCAATGGCCTTCCTTTTTGTTTGCTGTCTCCTGGCATTGCGTACTTCATTGCTATTCTAATGACAACGATAGGATCCATGGATGTATAGTTCTCCTTGGGTTGGATTTATGAAACATATGTATAGGACTGTAAGTATGAATGGAAATTATGACGTACCATACATGTCGGCAACAGCCATGGTTTGAATGATTCTCTGAAACATCAGCCAGGCTATAATAAGCGTCGCAAAAAATATAAAAAATAGATAGACGTCAAAATGTAAATTGACACACTATTATGCCGTCCTTGAACTTTGTAACTGCTCGTGACTGGTGACTGGCATGGTACGAGGGAAGCGTACAGTTACAACTGGCAAAGCCTATTTCCTGTGAAAATGGAAACTAAATTACTTCTCCATCACCGGCCCATCTCCTACGCAAGTCATGGGCCAAAGATCAAATTAACTTTTAATCATAAATATTACATTAGATTCACTTGTACGTTCTGGTTTTGCACAGCAGCAGCACACAGTCGCCTGATCACCGACCGACAGACGTTTCTAGCTAATAATATATAATACTTTAATCAGCATAATTTAGCTGCCAGCAAAGCTGGGCCACACAATACGGCCAGCTAACAAATTACTTCTCCGGAGCGCACAGTGGATGAAACGGAAATGTGGAGCAAATTTTCCCGAATCACTTTCCCTGTCTGGGTTTTGTTGTGACATTTTGTCTCACTTTGTTGTACACTTTAGGCACAGCCCCGTCTTTTGCTGACAATCTGTTCGATCGGATAAGCAAAGCATCCTCGCTTACATTTAACACCCGACTGCCTGTACGCGAGAAGGACGCTGGAGGGTGTGCTGTGGTCGGACGTATCGCCCACACTCTCCGAACTGTACTCCCGGTGTCCGGCAGAATTTATACAACTACAATCTCATTACTCAAGTGGAAAGAAAATAGTGAATCGATAAGCCGGAGCTAAACGAAACCAAAGCCAAAACCAGCTTCATATACGGCAAACATTTCCAGTGGGTCCAGCCCTTCTCTACCCTCAACCGGGGCCCAGTGCTGTTGGTTGGGATCCTCTTGCCGAACTACACAGAACTATCTCGCTATGAGCGTTCAGAAACATAGCACGCCGCATTACGGTGGAAGCGCTCGGTTCACCCTTCCGGCTGGCTGCATTGCTACACACTGCTGCATCGGTCCCAGCACCCACATCTGTAGCCGCAAACTTCTCGCCGAACCCACGGCTCCAGTAGAAAATATCCTATTTTTCCGGCTGATAAACAACCCAATGACGCTGAACCCGAGTACCCCACACGGGAGAGCAGGGGACAAGTGGGCAGGGTTGGGATTGAGAGAGCAAGAGAAAAAAGAAGTACCACAAATCGTTTGTTGTTTTCGATCTTGCCGCTTAAGCTGGCCCGGAGGGGGGAGGGATTGGGCACACACAGCAACACACAGAGGCCGGTCTGCGAGACAAAGTCTTAACGCCTGCAGCGGACATATTAAAGGATATGCAATAAATTAACGTATTTTCTGGCCGATTGATCTCGTTACGCTGTGCCGGCTGTGTGTGTGTGTGTAGTGAAGATTGCAAACATCCTTTGCTTCGTACTGATATCTGTTCTACCCCCCCCCCTCCCTATCAACACTAATGAAGGTGATGGTGGGAAGGTTGCACGCAAGGCAGGAACAGTTTATCCCGCAAAGCCTGTGGCGTGCGGTTGGTCCCTTCTCTATCTTTGGTTGGGTCTGATTTTAAAAGCATTAAAACACATTCGTTAATATCGATGGGGGGCGGAGGTGTGTGTTTGTGTGTGTGTGGGTATACGAGGAGAAGGTTACAGTGTTCAGAGGAGAGGCAGATGTTCAGTAAACTCGAAGGTTTACATCTTTTGCCCAACAGTAAAGAATGGTTTGCAGTGAAGAGTGTGTATGTTTGTGATTTTGGTTTACAGGCTTTTGAGTTTACATGAAAAGCGATGTTACTATATCGGACACTGAAATGGGCTAACCCAACCGGGACCATTAATGCAGCAGCAGTTGTTGTGTAAACATGGTGGCTGTATCTTGTTACGTTTCTTAACTGTTTTCATAAAATTTATTGGTTTGTGATGAAAGCTACACTTGCTTCAAAATTTATATTTCTAGCGGCTCAGATTTTGTTATGAGCCCCAAGTCACACTTTGCAAAAACTTTTATATAGTTCTATTGAACAATTAACTATCGAGCTATGAACAAATCATTTGAATAGTTCCAGAGTGAAAGGCACAAGGACAGGAATTGAGATTCGTACCTGAAAACCTACACCAATTCTGGAGGCAAGCGGGCGTGTATGACAAGTGTTTGCTACATAAGTGTACTGGACCTAAGATAATAAACTAATTCAAGAATTGAAAAAAAAATGAAAAATTATGGACGAGATTAAGCAAAGGGGCAGAGAATACGCAGTGAACCAGAACTACCAGGCTGGGTAACGAACGAAAGTTTAATTTCTCTGAATTGGGGCTGAAACTGAAAACAACTGAAATTCCATATTGGTAAACTCAAATAAATCCGAAACTAAAGGGCACAGCTCGTTAAACCAAGCTGTGTAATTCTTGGAATCCGTGATACAAGAAAAGGGTCCCTACACATTCCCAGAAAGCTGTAGCGGTGAGAGAGATTCTCCATAATTTTTGTTATTGTATCCATCCAATCCAGTGATCTTGACGTCTAGTCGATTTTGTTGGGAAATTTCAGTCTGGAGTTTCTTTTCCCAACTCGCCTGAATGCTAGGTTTTGTTGATGTTTCATACATCTTTCGTATGTGAGGAAGGCTTTTGTCTATGTTTAGTAGATGTGATACAATGAACCTACTTGGTAAGGTTCATGGGTTGGTTAAAAGGCTCTCATTCTCGCTTGACTAAGTTTTTATTATGAAAACTACGCAATTACATACAAATATTCTGCCACAAACATTTCGCTACATTGCACACAATTGTATTAGTTTTTCGCAGCTCCCCTGCTTCACCCAGTGCATGTCCATGCGAAAAAAATCCACTATTCAACGCACAAAGCAAAGTGCTTCATTTTGTGCTACTTTTAATTGCACTTGAGTTTGCACATAGTTTACATGCTGGATCGAAACAAGCGTTCGAACAGCATGTTCTCTGTTACAGCGATTTCCTGTGCTGTTACTACCACATTCAAACACGGGGTACCCAAGAAACACAATACTGCTGGGGATGGGTGGCTCAATAAACCCCTTTTTTCCTGGAGAAGGGCACGTGGGTTGTGCGGTGGATGTTTGAGTTGGGTCAAAAGCTAATCGAGCGAACGGACGACGAACGCAACACAGCGTTCCGTTCGATCGGCCAAACTTCAGGCGCTTCTTTCGGTGTATTGTAACGGGCTCACTGAGCCGGAACTAAAATAAACCGTCCCTACAGGGAAAGGCGCTTGCTGTGGCAGAGAGTGCTGGTGTGGTCAGTGTAGTAATTTTATGTTTCCGGATTGGAGATGAAGATGCCCGCCGCCGCATGGTGCGCGCTCGTCCCCGCCGCCGTTGTTCTCCTTTGCACTTCATCGTTCTTCGATTTAAGCTCGCACGGCGAAAGGGGTTAAAGATGTGGAAAACTATAAAACAATGAACGTATGGCTGGGTGGCTTAGGATGTGGGGTTTTTTTTTCTCTCCATCCTATTGTTTCCGTTGACCTGCCAGTCCATGTTATGCTTGCGGATTGAGGTAAAATCCTGAGACGGTGTCGATCTTCCCGATTTAAAAACTCGATCACGGGCGGATTACATCGTGTCGTGGGCAGCAGTTGGCAACAGTTGGCTAACAAATACTTTCCCCTCTTCTAGCCCGGGCACTAGAAAGATTAAGCGAGAGAGTCGTATGAAGCGAGGACTTTAAATTTTTTAACTCGCACAAATGGTTGAGCTGGTCAAGCAATGTGGTGTTGCGAGAGGAAGCAGTGCGCTTTATCTTTATTGTCGCCACGAGGGTTGTCGGTGTGACCGGGTTTGTGCATAGGGCACAGGGTTTTTTTTGTGTTTTTATTGTTGGTGAGCAAGAAGGATTTTGTTTTTAATCCTTTCGGCAACTCCCAAGAGAACGGCGGAGGCATCAGGCATTCGAGGACAGAGAGAGAGAGAGAGAGAGAGAGAGAGAGAGAGAGAAAGGGATTCATTTAAAAGGGATTAGAGAGGTAGAAAGTTTTCCCCGGCGCCATTGGTCCGCGGAAAGGAGAAACAACATTCATTAAGCCGCATCGTGGCTCTGGTCTTGTTGGGTGGGGGGGGGGGGAGCGATGATACACGGATACACGTTTGTTAGTTTAGGCTCGGCAAGCGTAAGGATGGGAATGTTTAATATCATGTCTTAATTATCTTTCATTGCCGTTTCGAGCCGTAGGTTGGATCCGAGCCGGAAAGGATTGAAGGATGGTCGGGCCGTGAAGTGGTTGGATGAAGTTGACGATGAAACGTGCGCGTGCACGATGGTTGCAAAGGTTTTTGGCAGAAATTTTCTGGATGGTGTTTTATGGCCATGTTTAATTAAAACTGTTTCGTAGTTGGTTGGCACTATTTTGTTGTGCTGTAGTTTTTTTAAAATATTAATAATAGCTCTGGTGAGCTACGCAACAGACAGTGCTGCACGTAGTATGCAGTTCACACTTCAAAACGCCTGAATTTATGTGAACAGCTTAGCATTAGTATCTTAATCAGAATTGATCGAGTTTGTTCTATGATACTGTGAAACATAAACAGCATTTCAACAATTGTGTTTGCATTTTGAACTTATTTCATAGTGATTGAGAAGACTATGCAAAAATATTGAAAACTGGAATATGTTTTCAGTTCTTTATGCAAATAATATTTCCTCATCGATGCTACCATACTTCCTCAATCATTTAAATAAGCGGGATATGGCGTTACTTCTCCAAATTGCCAATCACTTGCTCGGTAAGAAAAAGCCATATTAATTAAGCATCGAGGTTTCGAAAGTTTGGTTTAATTACGCTGTGATGCAAACCATAACCGAGAAAGCGTTCTTTTTTCTTCTCCCTATAATCTTCCTTCTATGATGCAATTTACATTCTTTCGCTAGTTTTTACCGGCAGCTTCGAAACAACTGAAGAAGTATAAGTTTGCTGGGCTATTTTTTAATCAGTAACGTGCTGGTCCACCTACCAACGGATCCAGCACAATCATGATGAGCACAAGCTCTTATGCTACGGAGGAACAAAATAGCCAGCTGGCCTCTGGCAGCGCAGCAAAACTTTCCTTAATCAGTGCAAGAAAATTGCTCAAGAAACTGAACACAAACCACCGTAAGCGGGTTTGCATCGATTAGCTCCTGGCATCGGGGTCAATCAGTGTAATTTTTCCTGGTTTCATTGTCCACGGTACGGTCGCGGGGGACGGTGTAGCGAACGCTAACAAGAAGGGGAGGTGGTACCATCCAGTGCCCACGCTGCAGCTAATTGTTTAAGACTGCTTGCAGTTCTTCTGTCGCTTTCGCTTTTAATACCAGCCTGGCCGAAAGCTTCCCAGCGTCACTACTTTCTCATTACTGGGGTTTCTTTGGGAAAAGACGATTGAAAGCTGTAAGTAAGAGAGAAAGATAAAGCAGTAGCAACAGCAACAAATGGTCTAGCTAACAGAAAGAAAGCGATAGAGATAGAGTAGTTGATAGTGGCTGAGGCAAATGTAAAAGTGCATCCGCTTAACTATGCATGGTGCATTGTGTGTAGAAAAGAAAAATGGCAAACATAAAAAGGCAAGTAGTAAATACACGACAGCAGAATAGGCTCCTGAAGGCACAATAGCTGGAGGTAGAGAGAATCGGGAAAGATTTTTAATTATCTTGGCATTATGGATGACTTACCGAGCGCAATGGGAGAAGCAGAGAGTAAGACCGAACGAACAGAATTGTTTTCCTTGAGGAGGGAGCAGTGCCGAACGGGGATCCGGAGGGCAAACACACAAGTTGCGCTACTGACCTTGGAACGATATATACGAATGGTGCACTGCTGTGCTTAGGACAATTATAGCATTCTCGTGAAACACACTCATTTGTTGCGTTGGAAAACGGGTCCTGTGCCCCCGTTAAAGCGCGTACTCCAAGGAATTATGGGTACTTACGGGCTACTCGGAACAGTACTTCAAGCGTCGAGGTCTTGAAGGCAATGCAACAGCGCCAAGTGTACCGAGCAAGCGTCCGATCGAGCGCGTCCTACTTGGGCGCACACAACAAAAAGATAAGCCTTTTCTATGGGAGCGTAACCGTTGGGGGGAGATGAAAAAAAGACCGACCAGGAGCGCCCGTTACTGTGGAGGTAACCTCGTTGTTAGCGTTCTCCCACCAGAACCAGCCGCTTCCTGGGTAACGCCCGGCAGAAAGGGGTAGTAAGCAGTAAAGCAAATGCCAAACCGAACGCAAGAAACGAATGGCAGACGAAACCATTAAATGCGGATGATAAACGAAAGTTAAACAAAGGACTTAAAACTTTGCCTATCGTGTGTGTGTGTGCGTGGGCCTGCGGGTGAGCTAGCTGTAAAAGAGGCACAAGCTTTTAAGCTTTCACTCGCTACGCTTTCCTGCACTGCGCTCGGGGTGAGTTGGACTTGGGAGACAAAGTAGGCCAAACGCGCGGTGGTCGGATGCCCAACGCGTGCCTTTTCCGGCCTGCTTGCGAGAGGTGAAGCAGTGAGGGTGGTGGTAGAGTTTCATATTTCTTTCCCCACACTTCAAACCGCTCCGCATTTGTTCTACTTTTGCTTGATCCAGCATTTTCCAAATGCCATTCTTGAGCGAACAGGAATGGAAAGCTTTTTTGCAGCGCTAGACGGAGGGACCGAGAGCATCGTTCTCTATCTGCCAGCAGTAAGCAATTTGATTTTAAAGTTAAGATTTGTCTATATATCTTCTCGGTCGTTCCGGCGTTTCCCTCGAGTGGGTTTCCTCAGTAAGAAGCAAATTGAATCAAGCCATATTTGGTTCGATATTTTTTAACGTTTCGCAAATGTTCGATTGTGCGCATGGTGGTGGTGAGGGTTTTGGCAAAGTTTTCGGATGGGATAGAGCCCACTTTAATTGGCATTGGTGAATGGTTCGGCATGGTTACTGCAGGAGGGCAACCCAAGAGAAACCTTTCGATGTTCGTGTATTCTTTACAGATTTGTGAGTTTTCTTGATGTGTCGATAGAGGGTAAACAGCAAAGATGGCATTCGCTCTTAAACTAGTAAACGAGCGGGGAAGAAAGAACTGAATTGCAGAAAATTATCTTGAGGTTTAGTGTGTGCTACCCAAGAGGAGAAGACTTGTTGGGTTCTTCTTCCAGTAAAAATCCCATGAGAGTTGTGAAGTGTTTTTAAAGCGAAGCTTCGGATGCTGAGAGTGTGTTTAAAGTTGGCAAAGTGATTGAACTACAAATTAAACATTCAAGTTAAAATCTGTTCCGAAGAAGAGCTCATTGTAAGCATAAAGAGATGTTTAATTCGGGACAAATGTCACAAGGTTTCATTGGTGGATAAACGAACTACCGTGAGTGCCGCTACCTATTAACCTCGGTAAGTTGGAAAAAGCGCACGATCTCGAGAGACTAGCTCGTAGCATTAGAGATAGAAATGTAGTCCTTGAGTGAAACTTAGTCACTTAGGTGGCAAAATTATTCTTCATTATGCTGGTTGTATTCACACGACCAAAGCACTGAAATGGAGCAGCAATTCTACAAAGTTACTAGCTAGCAGCAGCATCATAATGCTTACGGTGGATAGTTTCGGGAGCAGAAACTTGTTAATTCTGTCTAATGTGCAGCGCATAACGGAGTTGTTGTGTTTGCTGGAAAACCTTTTGTCTGGCTTTTCCCATTCACCATTAAGCGGGTGGCTGATACCGTGCTACCGAGGTGAAGAATGAGTAGCTGGGGAGCTTTGAGCTAGTTTTCTTACACAGCTGCAGTACGTGACAGTAGTGTATTGGGCAAAAATCTTTACCACCAGTGTTACTGCAGCACCCCGTGCTTCCAACTGCGGTGCGGGAATGGTAACGGAGAATTGAAATATGTGTACACCGAAAAAAGGTGTCACGGGGAGTGGTGCCGTGGTAATTGCCTACTCGAGCGTTCGACAAACAAGCTCGTGTGTTCACCCCGCAACGACGGTATCATGTCCCGGTGGAGCATGTTAAATTTAATTTACTATACATACGTCATGTTTGTGACGGTGCTGGATGCTTTTACTGGATGCTCCAAATGGCCTGGACTGGCACCTGGCCGGGGCTTGGTAACATACCATTTTAAGTTCACCAGCATCAGAAGCAAAAGGTTGAAGCGGGTCGCAATAACTTGTGACCGGAACTATCACCGTGCAGCGGGGTGTTTGCAATGCAAAATCGGGGCCTAACTCATTTCTCAGCCCAGCCCCAAGGTGAACGAATTTCCCCGGACACTCATCAATAGTGTCAGCAGAGCGTGCTAAACCACCGGACGCTTGTATTATTAGTGCCACATGCTTTGCTCTCCTCGTACGAGCGTCTCCGTTTGCATAACTCTATCCTGGGGCAGGGAAGGTTATGGCCTTCCTGTCGACACCCATCCCGTGTCTGTGTGTCTGCACTGACTTCTTCTGCAAAGGTGGCCAACAAAGGCTCCGACTGTGCCTCCGAGGAAGGCTTGTACTTTTTGACCTCACACTGCGTCCCACCGGGACAGGAAGGTGGAAAGTTTTAGTCAGTGTCGGTGTACGTACTACTGCTCGACTGCAAAACCGTTTCACCACCACCTGAAGGCAATTCAAACTTTCGAGCACACACACACACTGGGTGAGTGGTGCTCAGGAGTGAAATTTGTAGCATGTGCAAATAGCTTTACCGCTCGTTTAGACGCGGAACGGAACTTGAGGGGGCAATGGTGGGCCAAACACCTGAGAGTTTGTACTTTCCTTACTGCACGTGTTGTAGCATTGGCTCTGGTTGCGCACACACACGGGGACGAAACGAGGGACGCACCGAGGAAGCTCATTAGGAAACACAACATAGCCGAGTTTTGGGGAGGGCGCAACAAGACGAAAGTCGTGTGCAAGGCCCTAAAGCAAAGCTGCAAAACTGGTTGGCTCAAAAGTTTACCCCCATTCACCGCACGGACACCGGGAAATGGTGGTTACTTTTCACCGACACACATACGTAGCGAAATTGTGTGTGTGTGTGTGTGTGTGTGTTTGGCAGAACATATGCAAGTTTGTACCCGGTTTTGGCCGGCAGAAACTCCCGGCGGCATTTTTGTTTTGTTGCTGGCGCAAAGTGACATAATTTGCACCGTTTGGACGATTGTTTTGCCTGGCATGCAGGAGGATTCCCGCTCTGTTTCGTCTTTCTTCCTCCCGGAAGTTTTGTGTGGTGAGACTTTTAACTTCTTGCTGCTGTAGCAACCGAAAACACTGGTTCCCCGGGATAGGTTTCTTGCACGCATTCCGGAAGTGTGTGTATGTGTGTGTATGTGATAAGACACGCTCTTTTCAACATGCATTCAAAACGGGTTTACTCTAAAGGAAGACAGTACCCGTTTAACTAGGGGCTTGAGTGTTTCCGACCGGAGAAATCTGTAATTAAAGTGCAACTTCCATCAAATCAGTGTTTTTGTCATTTTCTTAAGTGGAGCTTTTGCCACATAGAATAAAGGAATAAGGGAGGGGATTGGTGCAGCTTTCCTCTAATGGGTGCACCGTGTGTGTCGACAAGAAGATGTTGGTGGTTAACCAAATAGGATTAAAGTTTGCTGCTCGAGAGTGAGTGGGAAGACGTTGATTTCTAGTGAGGCTTGCATCGTAGAACAGTAGCCCCCCCCCTCATGATATGGTGTTGAAATTATGTGGAGAATGAAACCAGAATCTTGAACCAAACCATAAGTGCACACTCGTGAGGTTTGGTGAAGATGTGATTTTGATTGATGAATGATGGTTTGGGGCGGAATTTCGGAGTGTGCTCTTTCGTGCACTGTTTACATCGTGCAAACATTTGGTCGTCCGGCGGTGCACTGACATGCATTGGCATCTTCAGGGAAGGGTGGCGAGTGTGACTGTGTGTCAGCACGCATGCTTACAGACAACGTCTGTCTGTCGATGCACTCGTGGCAACTTACTTACGCTGATGATAGTACATTCCGAAGTCGTTGATGAAAAGAATTCACCACCCCGTGGTACGTGTCATCTTTGATCTCAGGTGTTTCGCAGGGCTCCGGGTAGCATCGGGAATTTCTTTTTGATTTGCTTGGTAAGTCACGTACCGTGATTGTCAGCATTCGATTTAAGTGCAGCAGTATGTCATTGCACTTGGATGGTACGTGGTGTGATCTGTCCGGGTACAAGTACCTACGAATTCCGAAATGCATATTGAGATGGTGTAGTTTAGATGTCTTGTAGGAGTTTTTATTCTTCGTGTTGTATTGACAGATGTGTTTGGAGCTAACTTATTTGCCAAAAGTACAAAAGGAGGGAAGTGTGTTTTTATCGTGAAATTGTGTTGATCTTGTTATGATGGAATGATTGCATAGTTGAAGCAAAAACGAGGGTCTTAAAGCAAATTCTTAACTTTTTGTATAATATTTTGTATGCCTTATTACGTTAATGGGTACTTTAGACTAGATTTAAACCGTATTGTCTTGCGAATAGCATACTTTAAGGCGCATACTCAAGGTTACGCAGAATTCTGCCACCATTCTACACGCCAAAATCATCTCAGTTTAACATAGCAGTTCTCCGTCTTAGCCCGGTCGTAACCGAAACAAGCAATGCAAATGTTTGTCGGGAAATAAACGCATTAGTTCCACCCGCTGGCAGCATACTAGCACTTGCACCAAACGGTCGTCCGGGAGGACATGAGAAGCATTCAAAATATTCTTAATGCATTCTGCCGAGTGTGGGTAGCAACTGAAATAAGCGATGCTCAAAAATCTGTTCTCGCTTTCTCTGTCGTTGAAATGGTCTGTTGAGTCTGGTGTCTTCACATGGAGTGGCAGTGAATTGGAAGGAGCTTGACAGACTAAGCGTGTATGTGTGTGTGTGTGCTGTTCGACTGTCGTTTTGAAATCCATTTACGTGCTTATCTTTCCATTTACGTTGTTACGTTAAGTACACATTTGCACAAAGTCACAGTCAAACAAAAAGCTTCTGAACCCGAGATGTAACATCTTGAAAGGTAAACAAGCCCGGCGTGACGTAAACATGAAGTTTATGGCCGGAGCGCAAATGTTTGCGTGCTGGCCAACATGTTGTATCTTGCAAGCGCTGTGTTGCTTACCTAATCGTTCGAACAGTTCTGTTTCCACTGACAACGATCCTTTCGCTGGCTTACAGATGAAACGACAAATGATGATACATTACCGACCCTAGGTTGTGGGCTTCTTTGTTTTCGCTTGTTAATTGTCACGCAGTTAGCAGCAGCATCAAAACCAACACGACCGGCTCGGTTGCGGTATGAATGTATGCAAAGCTGTACGCAGTATCATTGGAAATCTTGATCGCCCGAGTGCTGCCGTCGTGTTGTAGTTGGACGGAGCAGCGATTTCAACTTCGGCACACAACAGTTCGGATTGTTCAATGGTATGAGATTTGCGTGAAATCTGTTTATCGTCACCGGTAATGTCACCTCAGCCCGGCTGTCGGTCAGGGCTGACCGTAAAGGATACGGAAAGCAGGCAGCAATACCATCATCTGGAAGCTGGCTGGAGGCCGCCTGGATGCCGTATGTACGGTGGTGCTGCTAGTGCTTTGAGTCCCGGGCACGGTGTGATACTAAAACCGTAATTTGCTTAAGCTTAAACGGATTAATTCATAAACAACCCGTCGAGGCGGCTGAGTCGGGATGCTTATTTGCCGTCCGGGACGCTTCACCTCGGGCGCTACTGTTGATGGTGGCGATGATGATGATGGCTCCTGATGGGTGGGGTGGGTAGGTAGTGCGAAGTGGCCAGTGGTCGTTGCGGGAAGTTTGTTCCGACCGGTTTAATTCGATTTTGAGCAATCGACCCCAAACCCGTCACCGCAAGCTCGTTCCAAGATGGCTGTGGTTGAGCAACTCAAAACACCAGCACACCAGCGTCGAACCCGAGGTTTTGCTGAGCTGACAAAGCAGTAGCAGCAGCAGAAGGAGCACTAATTCACCGCATGATGAACCTTCAGGACAGGTTCTCGAATGGTACTGATTCCACTGAGCGTACGTTGAAGCGCCTTGTGCGGTTCCATCTGTACCTGGAAAACTTACCTTACGCTCCCGTGAGCCAATCGAGCGTTGACGGGCGTCTTGAGGTTTGAACAAAAATGTCTGATTCAATTAGAAACTTCATAATTTCACGCTCACCAATAAATGCGAACCGGCCGGTGTACGTGATCTTCATGGACCTGGTGCGCAGAAATCTGGACCATTGCTAAGAGGCTGCTGGCGCTTTGCATCGGATGTTGTGGAATGGGATTGAAATAAATTATTTGCAATTAACTCGCACGCAGCAGATGGATGGTAGCATTTAATTGGACAACCTGGAAAAGTCACCTGGAAATTGATAAATTACAGTAAATAATGGTCGTTGCCTGATTCGGTGTCATTTGTGCGGGAAACTGGTTTAATTTCTGCCCCAGCTCCATTGTGCATGGACGGTGGCAATGTTTGTACGGTGAAAATGACCAGCTCTGACGATTAAGGCGATTGAGCAAATGCAAACTTGACGCAGAAAGACATCAGAAAGAATCATCAGTCAGGGGCGAAGGTAAATGAGAGTTGTTATCGTGGTTATTCGAAGGATTAGGAAGTTTGAGTTGCGTTCATTAGCCTTTCGGTCGTTTGCTTGCGCTTAATGGTTTCGGAATGGCAGCTTTGATTGTCAGCTTATCGAAGAGGCCCTTTTTCTGCGTCAGGTTTGCATTTGTTCCAGGAAAAGGAGTAAGACTTAATGCGCCTACAGTTATGCAACACGCAAGGAAATAGTTGATTATTAGCATACCTTGATAAATGTGTTCGGTTTTACAATGACGTTCGCATCGACCGCACTTCATTGAAACGTAAACCCCATCCAAACATTCACTTCACACATTCGAAGTATTCGGGGGGATGAAAAATCTGTCAAACCCTTTTGTACATCATTCCGTGAGCAAAATGCCATCAACATCTTTTACCATGACTTTGCACACGGCGCTGCAAATGGGACCCCTTCAACATACGTTCTGCGAAGCAAATCTGCCTGTCTGTTCGGTGTGAACGTACTACGCTTTCACTACTTACACGAACGGTGAAATGTTCCTCATTTCCGGCAGCACCTCTGGTGCGAACGCTTGGAACAACGCTGTAAGGGGCTTGCACGTCGTTGGGCTTCAAACATCTCGTGCTTTGTGTTGTGCCAAGTGAAAGCAGGCTTCGCTGATTTTACGGCCCCGAAATGGCTTGACTGTCCGGCGTCCGGGGCCAAAGTGTGATGCGCGCTGCCAGGAACATGGCCAGCAAGCGCCCTGGATCGTCAGAATGCAGAAACGACACCCATGGAGTGGTCATTACCAATATGGAGGGATGGAGAGGGAGACGAATGTGTTGGCGGGAGATGTTATTATTACGAAGCCCATTGTCCAGCCCATTTCGTGAAAGGGCTAAGCAGCTTACAGCGTATTGTGTGCTCCCGCACGTGTGTGTGTGTGTGTGTGGGCATGATAACGCTTTCAGCAGAAGGACATTGAATGGTGTAATGGTCGTGAGTGGCTATGTGTGGCTGGGTTTGGGTAAATGTACAGCATCAATCGCTTAGGAAGAATGAGGCTGCTATTGCGATGAGTGTTACCAATAAAGATGCAAGGATGCATTTGTTCTTGGAAGATGCTTTTAATGGCAAGAGAGAAAGAGACAAGACATTGTACTCCAACTCATTGTGTGGTAGTTGTTGCATAAATGTGGCTTCGGATCATTGTGGTATTAGGTAGAAATGTCAATGGGAACGGTATTTTTTCAGGAAATACTGAATTATGTTTTAAATGCTACCGCTTGAGTTTCATGGAAATGTAAAAATTGCAACTTTGATTTGATAATTTATGTTGATAAATAGATTTGAACAATTTTGCTTAATCCAATATTGGAAGATTAATTTAAAACTTATCTCAATGAAAGCAGAGGATTGAAAAATGTAATTTCAGGCCTAAAATCACATCAATTTTTGCTTCCAGCTTCTATTCTATGTCCTACTATAATATACTGATTTGTTAAAGGACGTTGTTAAAAATATGACACTTATGAAACGATCCTAAACACTCCGCGCGCGGCAGTTACAAATTGCAAAAGCTGTTACAAATAAGGTCGGCAAACACATTCGCTTTCACGCTCGACTGATGGGCACAGAGCGGAAACCCCAATCAATCATAGCATGGTGAAAAATTGTACACCCATAGCGCATCCCGAGGCAAAATTTATAAGTTTAGCAGTTTGATGAATTTTAAAAGGCCGTAAATAAAGAAAGCGCTACATTTTTCACGAAACAGTTCTCCTCTTCCACCCCCACTCCGGATATTCCGATAGCTCGCCCTTTGTTGGTTTGGCAATTTGCACTCGAATGATTTAGCAGAGCGTGGATGGAAACTGACCAATGGGGAAGAAGCAACCGTTTGAAGGCCCCATAGCCAGAAGATTTATTTGCTGTTGTGACGATCGTTTATTTTGTTTATTTTACAGTGATTGAATAAGGTTCCAGGGTTCGACGTGGGATGTTGCATTCCTCTGCTTCCTCTCCAGCGCTGTGGAGATTAGAAGCGCTCAAGGTTTCGATGTCTCTCTCTGTCTCTCTCTCTCTCCCATACTCTTGAAATGATGGAGGGCTTACATGGCACGTTTAATTTTCGATTAACTTCCCATCACGTGCTACGGGCGATCACACATCTGTGTGTGTGTACTAGCATTCGTGGCGTGGTGGTGGGAGGCCAACGCAACCGTAGGCGTAGGAAAAATGGATCCGATTTCCGAGAAGCATGTTTAACGTCGAATCCGCTGTCGGATCGATTTCGGCCTCGTCACACGTGTGGTGCGTGTGTTTGGATTTTTTCCTCTTCGTTGCCTTTCCTTCTCTTCATTGGTTCGTTTCCTGCCTTTCTGGTGCGGAGTGAGTGAGCGGGGATATGTGCGATGCGTATGCTGAATAGCAAGGAATTTATGGGTTTATCCAATGGGCCGTTGGTTAGGCTGTTTATAAGATCTAAGCTCGCTGCCTCGTGCTGCTGCCCATTCAACGACGGTGGTGTGCTCGGGAAGACACATCAAACATATTTCTGGCTCGGTGATTTTTGTACCGCACGCAAATGCGTTGGTGCGCCCGTGTCTGTTTGCTGATCTGTTTTATGCTAACCATTGGCCTGTGGCGCCTACCAATATAGGTGATAGGATTTTACTGCACTCTGGCATCGAGCGGGGATCGATTCTATCGGCAACTGGTGGGGGATTTTGTTTTGTAGATTCAATGATTGATGGTACTGGTGGATGGTTTAAAAAGCGTTCAATCAAGTACGGTCGGTTTGGGACGGCGTGCCGTTTTGAGAGCGCGTCTAAGCTTTATTAGCAGTTTATTGCGTACGTACAGTAAAGATTTAATGCTCGATAGCGGGGAAACAAAATGGCTTACCGTATAGGATAAAGGAAGGCAATATTGGTGTTGCGTTGTGTACCATAATGGGGTCATCTTCGTTGACATAATGTTAGAGCCAAGTTAACGTTTGATTGTGTTGATAAAGTGTGTTTTGTTATCGTTTTGAGTTGAACAAGGCGATTGTAAACTAATCGATTCTAGCTGACAAATGACGCTTACAGTTTGCTGTCCATTTCACGGCGTGTTTTATCATCTTTAGTTAGAAAATAGTTTTCAACAATCCCTAATTTCAACAACAGGAGCATTTAGTACATCAATGCAAACAAAACAAATCTGGGATTATTTTATTTATGTTGAGTTTAATGGGCAAAGAAAAAAACAGTAATTCCCTCTTTTTTTTCCTCAAATGCACTTAAATTTTGTGTAATGTATTTTTATATCCATATTTCAAAACTGAAATAAGACCATCGCTGTAAACCAAGTGTAAATCTCTACACAAAGGTAAAAATAGAGCATAAATATTTGCTTCCAACCATATTTTACAAGTGCCCGTTTCTCAGGC
This sequence comes from Anopheles arabiensis, assembly GCF_016920715.1. Taxonomy (NCBI): domain Eukaryota; kingdom Metazoa; phylum Arthropoda; class Insecta; order Diptera; family Culicidae; genus Anopheles; species Anopheles arabiensis. The sequence goes on from NC_053518.1 coordinate 27,932,402, forward strand.
TATCTTGTTAGAGCATAACCGGCGCGCATTATTTCACGTTTAGAATGCATCTAACGAACCGGAAAACGATGGAAGCGGGGAATCATCGGTACGTCCCGCCGTACGCCCTTTCTAGCCCACTCAACCGTGGGACCATTTGGAACCGGCGTAGGTGCAGCTCATTTAACGCGCCACTCACCTGACAGCCGATTATCCGGTTGCCGGTACCATCCCTCGTTGCTCGTGGATGTCAACGCTTCACCAAACGGTCAGCCTGAGGTGGGAGCCTGTGACCTCGGGTGATTGGTATGCATCGAAAGCCACCGGTGTGGGAAGCGGCCAATCCGTTGAACCGAGCGACAAGTTTGATTCGCTTTCCGGTACGTTAGATGCATTGAAAGTTCCGGGATGGAGGGGGAAGGGTCGAACCGTCTTGCGCTGCTCCATAAAACCACACGTATAGCAGAGAAAAGCAAGGTGCGTGTGTGGACCGTTGTGATGTTGGAACAGTGCCTAGCTAGTCCTGGGAACTTGTTTTACTCAAAGATGTAGTAGATCAGCAAAAAAAGAAGAAAAAGACGCGTAAAGATGGCACTGGGAAGAGGGAAAAAAACTACTGACAAGCTCGGTGCAAAGAAAATCCACCCTAGCGTTTAGCAATTTTCCTCCTGACTGGTTGCTGAACTGATCGAACGCTGTTAAGCGCTGTCGCTCAGCACCGTCGCAAAGGGAACGGACGGCTGGGCGCGCAGAATGCAATCTAGAAATGATGGTGGTGAAAATATGCAGACGTGAAACCGTACTCCAAGCGCGGAAGCGTTGCAAGTGCAGAAGCAGAAGCAGAAAGCGAACAAAGCAAAAGATCCTGCAAATGGTGTCACTTTAGCGGTAATTCATGCACCGCTCACTGCACAACGGTCACGACGGTGCACAGCAAAAGGGTTGCATTTCCGAATCGATTTCCGTGGCAGACAAAAAAGAGGTGCGCGAGAGAGAGAGAGAGAGCGAGCTTCGAATCGAAGGGAAAATCCCTGACAGAATGGAGAAACGGAGTGAAGAAATACAAGCGAAAAGGATCTTTCTTCATTTAGCATTCTTTCGCTGTGTGTATGAGGTTTTGCCTTCCCTTTTCACACACTTCCCACACACACACACACACGCGGGACAAAAGGGTGGTTTGCAGCGCGTTCTTCCACGGTGTGTGTCCCGCAGTGTCATCATAACGCTCTGTTCTGGCTATCAGCATCGACTTTTGATTGTGAAAATTGCGCACCAAAACGACAAAGCTGCCGTAAAGGACACCTGCCGCGGATGGTGGAGTGGCAAGAGGTAGGTATGGCGAGGGCAGTATGAAGACCGTTCACAACCGTTTGTCGATGGTCGATGTTGATAGTAGGGGGCACCGTATGTAGCTGTGTTTGAATGGAATCTTCTTCCCCTTTTTGTGCCATCTTTCAAAAAATGTTGATGCACTCTGCGCTTGGTGTCGTTTGGTGGAGTTGTCGCCTGGATGCTTTTGTTGCTGCTTTGTTATGGTGGGTCTATTCAGACTGTCTTTTTTTTTGGTATCGGAATAGTATACACGTTCTTTGCTGTGCGTGAGTGCAGTTGTTTGTTATCTTTTGCTGGGTATGCAGACAGTGTTACTTTCGTGTTAACTCTCTTGGCGTTGCTAACAATTGATACAGTGCGTTGCAATAGACTAAAAGACACCTTTGATTGTTTTGTTTGAATTTTTATGCAAACTGTATGCTATAAAATGTAATTCAAATATTGAAAAGTTTCATTTCATTTCATTTATTAATATCCGCCATCAAGGCTAAATAAAAAGGCTTAAAACTAATTAAACACTGACAAATAAACAAAATAATTCATGAAAAACTAAGCCTAACTAAACTAGTTTTAACCTAGCAAAAAAAAAAGAATAAAAAACGTAGGTAGAGCGTAGGGACTATCATCAACTTAATGAAAAAAGAGAGTATATGAAAACTAAGTAGAATAATTAAAGAGAATTAGAAGAAAAAATACGGTTACGGAAAGAGTTAAGAGAGGATTCGAAATCAAAGAGATAGTAAAAGTGGTTAAGTTTGCTGCAACTAAAGGCAGGCGAATATATGCTTTTTAAATGTAATTGTAGACCTTAATTGCATAATTAAACCGGCTAGTCTTGTGGCTTTTAGTATGATTAATCGAATATTTAAAAATTTTGTTTTTTTTTTTCACAAAAAAAAACCATTCTATGTTACCTACTGTAACTGTAAATGTCACAGACTGTATGCACCAGCCTTCAGCATCTATAGTGCTCGGTTCTACTGCTGCTCTCCGCATGTGCCACTCACACTCATTGCTGGTCTTATCCTGGGCGTCTTTAGATTCGATTTTGTCATTGCCTGATTGACATTGCCCCACACCCCGCCACCTTATTCCCAGCAGCGTATGTGCTCCCTTCTAACAAGCCGATCGTTGTCCTTGTCACACATATTGTCCCTGCAAGTGTGTGTGTGTGCGCGCATTTCCAAAGGAAAGGAAGTTCAATCAGCAGCTGTTTAAATTTGATGTCCAATATATAGCGTTACGGCTGAGAGGAGGAATTCATAACTGCTGATGCAGTTTTCTGCTTCACTGGTGGCAGCAGCAATAGCGCCAGTAGCACAACAATGCCATACGCCCAAGCAGCAGAAGGCTCTTGAGCTACAAAGTGGAAGAAAGAACCAACCAAAAAAGAGACAGAAGAAGCAAGAAGCAGCCCTGGGAATGGACCACATTCCCAAGGAAGCCTTCGTGTCGTCCAGCCTTGTGTATGGCGCTGTGCTATGCTCGAGCAATCGACCACTCTGATGGAGATGGAGGAGAAGGTGGCGTAGCGAAGGATGCCTGTGCGTTCAGTCGCAGCAGCATCACACCGACGGTCATGCTCATCACCATCATCGGCATCTTCTTGGCCGTCCGTTGGCTGTGGCTGTGATGATGCTGTTTATTTTGCGGCGTTGCGGTTGATGCAGTTAAAATGGACGCAGACGGATCGTATTTTCGGGATCTCGGACGGATATCTACTTGAGCCGGGAGCATACCGAGCAGACCGAATGATGTCATAATACCTTGCGCTTCTTCGCCTCTGCAGGGCTGAATGGCGTTCCCGGGGCTGAATGGCGTTGGTGCTACGGGACAAAGGTACATTGTTGAAGCGTTGATTTTTGCAGCTTCCGGCTGGTTGGAATGGAACAACCGTTTTCTGCAAACGTGTGTGCGTTTTCTCTGAGATACGCAAAAGATACGGCACAAGCATCCAGTTGCATCCATCCGGAGATCTGGTCGCTGGCTCGTGTACGGCTGGGTCGTGATGTCAGCTTTAGAAATTTGATTCGGTTTGGAGTGCTGAGTGTGTGTGTGTGTGGCATCTGCATCCAATAATGATGTCATTTCGGTAAGTGAAAGCTGAACAAGCGGGACAAACCAGGATTCGATTGAATCTCGAACCTCCGTCGTGCAAGTGGAAAACCATGTCAAGTTTTACCAGAGTCAAGAGCGTACATTTAATTATTTTGATAAATCCTGATTTTGAGAAAACCGTATCTCAAACTCTGCGTCGCTTTAAACGGTTAAAGGCAAAGTGTTAACTTGATCTAACCTGCTAACATGACAAGCTAACGAGAATGGGTAAGAAAACTAATCGCAATCTCGTCGGGCCGTTCGTTAAGAAAACGCTTCTGCTTAGTTGATGAGTACAAGCAATTTGCGTCTTGCGGCACAGCTTCAGCTGCGACACCACCGACGCGTCAGCCCTTCCGGCGGGCGGGGTAAAGTTTAATGAATTCATTCCGCCTATTCGTTGTTGGTGGCGCACACACATTACGCGTTCGTACGCCGTTTTGCGCTCCCGCTACCACCACTTTTGCACACTGAGGGCACTGCATTCGGAATGAAACGTTTGTGATTCAGATTTGCTGACTGTATGTGGGTGAGGAGGATGCTGCACGCTCGGTTCGGTGCGCTATTTCGGGCTTATGTTAATGGGCAGCTCGAGCCAGCCGATCATATGGTCCGGGCGGGCTAAATGCCACAACACGCCAGCCAGCCAGCCAGGGCAGTGCGTTGCCGATGCGACACATCAGCAAAGTTTTGGCTTAGCGCATGTTTTGCATGCCGGCCAGCGTCACGGGGAACGAGGGGAACTCGCATCCGCCCACGGAGGTCGATAAAAGAGCGAGAGGCGGAGGGGGGGGGGACATTTAAAGCCTTCTTATTACGCTCGAAAGCCCGGTTACGCACGGGGCACACATACGGGTGCATTCGTACGGAAAGGCTTAGTTTGACTTCCATTTGCGCGCGAAATTGCGACTCGCCGTGGGTAAGGATACTGCGGGGGTATGGGTTAAGTCTTTGCATAAAGTTGACAATGTATAATTTAGCTATTGTGTGCGCCAGCCTGCAATGGTTGTGTGCGGGCCCGGCTTTTAAGTGGGTGGCAGGCTATTATGATTTACATACAGACGCGCAAATAAATAAACATATGCTTACTTGGTTCCATAAGCTGTACGATTGCGCAAATTGCTGTTCACTGCTGGGTTGAGTTGTGCAGCAGCAGCAGCAGCAGTAGTGCTTACTGTACCGTACATCCCGTTTCTTTAATCAAACCCGTTAAGACGTGCAATTGAGTTGAGATGGTGCATGTGCTTGGTATTATCTTTACTGTTGAGCGGTGTAATTGTTATGTCACCATTTTGTCACCACAACAACGATTGGGACAGTGTTATTATTTGAACTTTAAACTATTAATAAATAATTTCACTATACAAGCATTGGAAATTGAATTTAATTGTTTGCAAGCTGATTCTCAACAAACAGTATGTTAATTAGTTCCATTTTCACTGCACAGAAAACTGGAGCTTTTACGACAAAGCGGATAAAATTATTCGGATTTTAAAACCCTATTAATGTACAGTGGCTGAACTCATTAAGCGCAACAAGCGTGCGTGTTTGCGTTTGTGATGACATTCGTTGTAGCAGACAAAGAATTGTAATTGTCTTTCCAGCCAGCAGAGCCAGCGACAAAAAGGGCATTTGTACAGCTGCATCAACTGTCTGAATGTGTCATAAAAGTTGAAAATTAAACATGACAAAAAAAAACTCACTGCTCACATTCACATACAGTACAAACGAACCGAATGAACAGGGAGCAGTGCCCGCACTGGGGAGAGGCGTTGAAAATTGGGCATCATTGGAAATATAATTATGGCTGCAGGGAAACATGATTTCGAAAGGAAGTAAACGGGATGACAATGAAAAAAAAACAGACAAAAGAATGTATACACTGAAAGACCTCAAAAGCGTCCCATCCCTCTTCGGAAACAGGCTTGTGCTAGTGCTGCACCGTATTGATAGCGGAATCCTTTTAAAATGTCCAATAAATTGAGGCGGAAGGATCAGTAAACATAACAATAAACGATATACCATTTTTGGTTTTTCCCCATGGTGTGTTGTTGCCACTGCTGCTGTTTTCCTACGTTTCGCGTTAATGGCAGCATACCCCCTTCCCCGAAGCGGGAACGTCTCGGGCGCCCGTTTTACGAGGTGAAAATCCAGCGGATGCTATCGGGATGTGTAGCGAAATTATGAGTAATTTACGATGCTTAAGCTTACAGCAGTCGTTGAAAATGTAGCAGCAGATCGGAAAAGCAACAAAAAAAAAAACAACAGAATTCCAATTGAGCTAAAACAAAGAACCATTTGTGCAGGTGCGCCACCCACCGAGGAAAGGGAAGCAGAAGGCCTGAAAAGCTACCATATTTGTCACCGCAGTGAAACGAAACGGGTGGGCGATTTATGTTGCGGCAGGCCACCATATACAGTTCGATAGTCGTTCGAGCGATGGTGTAGGACCGGTGGGGTTTTGCGTTTTTTCTTTCTTTGGTGTTTCATGTTACTCAACCTACTCATTAAACGGTATAAATAATCATGAGCTGCACGGGGTGGGGCAGCCGGGCCGAGATCGGACGGCTTGCTTAAACGAATAAAAGGTTCATTAAAACACCATTAATTAGCAAAAGATAATAGCTCGGCCTCGGTCTTCTGTCGCTGGAGCGCGCTCTGGCTTTTGGAGTCCGTTTCGGAGTCGGACTTGGACCAGGTGGACCAGTGAGAGTAGTACAACAAGGGGTAATTGCTCGTTGGCGCAGTGAAGGTTAACAAGGTGCAGGGATGTTTTCAATGTGGCTTTTTTCGTTCTTTTTGCTGCTTTGTGTTGTGTGAAAAAACTCCGAAAATGGGTTTGTTTGCTTAAGTATCGATCTGGAGGGTTTTTTTGCTGTTGCTTTTGTGCAATAATGTTTTTTTTTTGCATTGTTAATGCTTCTTATCTTAGCCTTTTTGGTTTTTTTTATTCTTTTCGTTTAGTTGATATTTCATTGTTTGGGAAAATCGTAAATCTTTCCATGCTAGCTTGATGTTGATTTGACTTGAGAAGCTATTGAAGGATTAAAATGTGCTGTAGGCTGCTTTTACGTGATTTTTAATTGTTTTTTTTTTGTCGTTTTGTCGGAGAATTATGTAAGTTTAGTTGTGTAAAAATAGTTTAAAATCAAATTTTAAAATATTTGAGACAGTATTGTTACTTTCCATTATTTGTACTTGCCTTTGAATTTTAAAAAATACATTATGATTAGCACATTTATTAATTGCGTTAATTTTAGTTAACAATTAACTTCGCCAAGGAAGCTTTAAACTCTCTCAATTAATTTAAAAACATATAAACATTTGTATGCTTTCCCAAAAAAAACAACATTAAATTTAATTAGCAACACGTCAATGATGCCGCTGGCTTTACTTTTTGTCATTTGTGTTACGATTGGGCACGTCAAGCATTTGCCGAGGCATGGTCAATGGAACGGACCAGTTAGTCATGCTGCCGCCGGGCGAGTGTTTATTAAATCGACGGCGATCAGTGCACACGCGCAACAATTTATGGAATTTGCGTGAAGTTCATTAAGGTTCAAAATGCCTTCGGGCAGGAGAGAGGGAGAGAGAGAGAGAGAGAGAGAGAGAGAGAGAGAGAGAGAGAGGTGTATACATTTTCAATGAAAGCTATGTACGTGTCTACGCGAGGCCACAATATGCTGTACAAAGCTTTGCCGAGCATCGTTTGACCGTGCTGGACTACGTTGGAGGGGAAAATGTATTGAATGTTGAAAATAAAATCATAAAGCTAGCTAAAAATTTCTATTTTCTGTGAACGATACAAAGTTAAAAACCTTAATAATGAAACAAAAATCATTTTAACGTCATTCTTGACATTAAATCACATTTTACACCCGTTCACGCAAGGTTTTGATTAATGTGAAGCGGGCCCCCTTGATGGGTCGAGAAACAAAATCATTTAATCAAAATCATCCATCACCGGGATGGATGGGCGGTAACAGATGCTGGCCACGTTCCAGCAGCTCGGTGGGCTCGAAACGGTACACCATTTTGTAGCAGCAAGTAGGTTTCGAAATGGAAAATCAATACAACTTTAGAAGCCGATCGGCCGGCACTGCCGGTATGTGGCGACGGTTCTCCCAGAATCTGCTCGATGGCATTGAAAATTGTTGATTTAACGTAGTTCTAACGCTATCGCGAACTTTTCATACCCACCGCCGATGCGGGGTCGGAGGCGGCTGTTGGAGATTTTCTCAGAAAACAAGCAGAACAGGAATGGAATATGGAGGAGGCGTACGGGCGCGCCAAACGCAGAACACCCACTAGCGGCAAAGTTGCGGCAAAAATGCTTCCGTCGTAAAGTTTTATTAATCATTGAGTGAAGGCTTCTTTTCGAGTGGGCAATATTAAAATTGGCTACACGGGCGAACGACGAAGAGAGCCTCCTGAGGTCGTGTGTCGCTTGGTAAGCAATGCTGATCCTTCTTTTTCCCTGAGCAGCAGCGACTTGCAGGCCGTCAGTGCGCGTGTCGATAAAGAAGCATTAAACGAGCACGGAAGAAGCAAAGTTGTGTTTTGTGTTGCCTATTCTAAGACATCATATAACCTCACCGAGCAGCTCGAAATGGGCAACACTGGTGAGCGGTGCGCCGTTTGTGTCTTCATTGTGTCTTTCGCAGCAAAAGCACAGATCTATCACAGTTTCTCGCTGTCCAAGAGCACCATATTGGTACACGGCCGAAGCCGAACGAGGTTGGGCACAAACAACTGCTACACCCCAACACTGGGAGGGGTCGCTTCGGTCGCTTCGGACTCATCGATAAAAATTCAATAAGGCAGGCACAGGCGACAGCTTATTACAGCACAGAGGGCGATTCTTCGAACTTCCGCCCTTACTGTGTAGAATAAATTGAAACCACACCCAACAAAGTATGCGGAAAAGAAAAAAGCAAAAAAGGTTCTTTTTGGAGGAAAAGGAAATGGAGCAGCCTTTGACCGCGCCGTGTCGAAAAAGGTTGTTAAAAACTTTGCAATTGACAATTGACCACCGGTTACCCTCACGGACATCCGGCGCGTTTGCACAATCGCCAGCGCGTTTGCACGAGAGCAAATTTGCATTTCCCGCACTTCCCGCAAGCATAGAGAGGGCAGGCATTTGCAGACACGCGCCGCAGCTTTGTTGCCGAGATAATTCACTCATCAGAGCAGAGAATGAAAGCAGAGTGCGGTACACTGTGTATGAGAGGGCGAAGTTGGAGGGAAACTTTCTGCCTCCTCCCAACTTTCTGACATTTGATCCCCTCGGACACATTTCACCGGGTGAAACTCGGCTCCCAACTCCGGCCCGTGCGCTGGTGATGGAGTGTGATGATCGCACAAGTTATGCGTGGAAAATTAACATGCTTTGCGGGTGGTGGGGGGAGGGAAGCAAATTTTCCGTTTTCCCTCTGGCCGCTAGCATGATCCATTTTATTAACATCACCTTGTGAGAAGCTCGAGCCAGTGTGGTGGGGGGGGGAAGGAAGCACTTTTGCAAGCACTGTGAAGGGGGGTGATGATAATTTTTCTCCAGGGGTCGTCGTTTGTTGGGCTTGTTTGGGGAGGCGCAGGCAGGAAAAACAGGCAGACTGATTGCCCAGCTCAGCAGGTGGTTGTTACGTTTTGGAGCAGGAGAGTTTATAATGAATTTTATTTCATCCTCGTTTATGGCGCATTCGTGCACATAATTTGATCCACCTTTGGGTCGCTGCACAATTGTACACCAGGGGTGTAAACGTGGTTTGGTCGCGGTGGTTTTGATGGTTTGACATTGTAATTGAAATTCAATTTTTCATGTTGATCAGCGCAGTTAGTTACTGGTTACTGACTGGCAATATAAGAAAAAACCTAATTAATTCTATTTAAAATTGCTTAATCGGATTGAAGCTATAGTTGTATTATTTATAGCATTTACTCATCACCAACCAAACCAGATAGTGTGTACGACAATGAATATACACATATCACATCACAATTGCCTACAAAGAGTTTCTGTTTGTCCCTCGGTTATGGGGTTAAGTTTAGGGGGCAGCAGGATTAAGCGAAACAAAAACAAGCGACATAGAATGGCGATGAAAACTTCATCTTAAGCTGGCCAGCTCGGCGATAGAGCCCTTCCCGCGTCCGGGCGTCGGTAAAGTTTGTATAAACAGACACAAACTTGTTCCCCACACTCGACGGCGGAAGGAAACGCGACCAGAAACAAACAAAACCTTACACTCCGTTTTCGCAAAAGCCGGGTTACGGGTTTGACCGGCTGCTTGAACAACGCACCAAGAAAGTGCACCGCACCGTGCCATGGGCCAGTGGACCAGTGTGGAAAATACAATTATAAAACTTTTATCTTGTTTCCATTAGTCACCGGCAAAAGGATGGAAGATAAAATGGGATAGAAAGTTGTGCCATTTCAAGTGCCCAATGTTTAGTGCCCGTGGGGTCGGTTGGTTCGTGGGTGGGAGACGCTGAGCCAGACTTAAAAATGGGCAAATTTTCTCGTTTTCAGACGCAAGCGCTTGGAAATTAAACGGGGCAAACTAAAAGGGGCAAAATAATTATTTAAGGTGAAAAAGTAAAGGATAAAACTCTTCTTATAATAATTCTTTGGGAAAGTTGTAGTTAAATAAAATTTATGCGGTACAAGTAATAATAACATGAGCTTTTATCTTTAGAACATTATTAGGACAACTAAGAATCGTGGCTATGTATAATTGTAAATCATTACGGCTAGAAACGTTTTTTTCGAACTAATAACTTAAACGATCCTTAACATATTTTTCAGTAACATTGTTTTATATTTTTAAATTAATATAAATAACTCAAAATGATAGTTATTCAAAACACAAACTGTTTGTGTGGAAAATGGTAAATGATTTCAGATAAATCTGTTAAACAGATCGCATTTACTAGCTAGCGTATAAAGCGCACTTTATTGTGAAATAGAATATATAGGGGAACGCGGGGCAAAATGGTTTGGTGGGCGGAATGATCACCTGCAATATTGGCAAATAAAAAAAAAGTCGTTTAAAATGACTTATAACGATTGGAAAACATCAAATACAATTTTTAATACTGAACATCAACATTTTAAAATCTAAGATTTTCAAATAAATGAATAAATCGGGGAATAACATTTTTGTCTCGAAAAACAAGTATTTGAATTTAATGTACAGTTTTCAATGTTACAATGTGTAAAATGTTTCGTTTGTGGCAAAATAGTCGTTGCAGCTTGGGCTAAAACTATCCGTATGTCTTGACAGCAGCAAAATGATGAGGCTGAGGTGCAAGCAAAGGTCGCTACAATATATTTGCTTTACATATATAAAACAAGGCTGTACACTCTATTGACTAGAACAAATGCTGATCACACGTGATCTTTTAAAATATTCCAGCAAATTTACTAAATCATTTAACGATACACTTTCATAGAATAGATAAACAATCTCTACCCTTACCATTCTACCTAGATGCAAGAGCTTAAACCAAAGCCTAAAGTCTAATGATGTGGTCTATTTTGCCCCTCTTTAATGATGTGTTTTGACATTTGCTATATGACCATATTGCCCCATAGCGCGACCATTACGCGACCCACACATTGCATTTTCATGACTTTTGGTGTTGATTTTTAATTTCCGTTTTCTACGTTTATACATGTGTTGTTAATACGTCAACTTCTTATTGTTTTCATACATAAGATAAGCATCGATTGCCGTAAAAAAATCATTGTAAATTGATTTACCCAATGGGATAGAGAGCAAAATCTTTCACGGTACTTTTTGCTCCGCTTTCCCATATAAAAAGAGGAAGAACAAAACTAAATCAGCTCTGCTCTAGGGCACCAGTTTGACAGTTTTACGTTGGGAGTGTCGGAAGAATGCTCAAAACTCTTTTTTTTTGGTTACGTGCACCCCGTTAAACACACGCCAGATGACAGATGGTTTGATCGAGTACGCTTGCTGCGTCCAAAATGATCTGCTGTATACGCTTCCCAGTGCAGCGGCAAGCGGATGCTCCGAGTATGGATGCGCACGCAGTCTCTGAGATAGGCACAGAAAACGGTGAACACAAATCAAACAAGTCAAACTCCGGCTGCGTACGCAATGGCCGCGGCAAATGGAAAAGAAAAGTTCAATTTTCTCCTCAACTTGACTCTTCCAAGTCATTCGCTCCTGAGAGTGCGTGTATACGTACATAAATTTACTGCCGTGGCCTGTACAGGCCTGGCGGTTGCTCTATGTGTATGGGTGTGTGGCGACTGACTGACTAAGGCCGGCATTGAGGTGAAAGTAGTTTGAAACTTTGCTCCCATCGCACGGCACTAATTCAACTAGTTCAAACGCCAAGGTTCGTTAGTGCGGCCGTGCCTAATGCGGAAGGCCTCTGCTTGCTGTACTCGGGCCGGGCACGGCTGCTAGAGTGATTGATGCATGTTTGTATGAAATTCATTTTCCACTTGCCCGTCCTTGGTCCTTGGTGAGCCAGCGGTGTGGTGAGGGTTTTTTTCCCACTGCTAGTTGGCATCTGACGTTAGCCTTTTGATAGGCAATTTCTTGCCCTGCTTTTCAATCCCATTTTCCCGCACGGAGGATAAGCGGACATAAGCGGAGCGAAGGGGGTAGGACATTTGCTGGGGAAAAGTTTTTTCTCCATTTTGCTTGCTTCCCGGCCCAGAAGCAGGAAGGTTGAAGCATTCGTTACCTTCGTGAGGTTTTTGTGTGTGTGTGTGTGATTTCTCACCCTTATTGTATCATCGAGCTTAACCTTTCCGGAGGTGAAGGGTGAGCTTTCCAATGGGGAAATAGCGGACGTACGCTTTGGGGTCGTGTTTCTTATGAGGTTCATCAGCCGGAATATCCTCCTCCTGCGCTCGTAGCGGATGATGCCACGTGGAGTGTAATCCCGTCACTTCCGTCGCACGTTGAGCGTCGTTTGAAACGAGCGAAAGGGAGGCAGACGAACGAAGACAAAAACATAAAGAAAACATAAAGAGGATAGAAAACAAAAACGAACCAACGCCAACCTGATAGGATCGCAAACTTTAGCTTCGATTTCTAATTGGAAAAGTTGCAGCAGCAACGCAACACCGTTCTGGGAAACGCAGAGCTAAACACAAACCTACAAAAAAAAAACCCCAGATAGAAGACCGAATTAGAAGAAAAGACAGCAGCAGTAGCAGTACACACACACACACACGAAGTCATGGTGCCAACACGAAGCTAATAGCAATAGCTCGCTCCTGAGAATGGGGCAATGGCGCGCAAAACAATGCCGCACACAACTGCGCACGAAAAAGTCCCGCAGGCAGATGAGATGAGTTTTGCTCGTACGACGATCGTACGTGTACCCCCTTTACGGCTCGTATGGCACAGATAACGCAAACGAGTTTGCCTCTCGCCTCTGGAGTGCGATTTCTATTTTATTGATGGGGGCGTGGTGGCGCGTTGGGTGTGTGTGTTTTTATTTCGCGAGGTTTGTGAACTGGCATGTGATTGTCAGATTCATTGCCAGCATGTTTGGGGGCGTGAGAATGAGGTAGATGAGCAAAAAACAAAAAAAAAAAAACGGCGATAAGTGTGCCGGTGCGCCGGTTTTCGATTATTGCCAAGCCGAGGACATCAAACTAATGACTTTGCGCAAGAGTCATCGATGAACCCGTGTGTCCATCCAGATTCGTTCGCGATATACCCGGGAAAGGGGATAAATACATACATACTCACAGATACAAACCCACAATCACCACAGCAAACGATGGGCGAAGCGTTAAGCGACGTAAAGAGAGAGAGCAATAGAGCAACAAGACACAAAAAAGCGCACCCGAAAATTGGCATGTTCGGTGAAACAATCGTTCAACTTGTTTGAAGTTTCGTTTGGACGGTACACTCGCCGCGTGTGCGCCAAACAAACATTGCTTTTTAGAAGGAAAAGTTCGTATTTTTTTGTGTACGCTACCTTTTTAAGCGAACCAAAACATTTGTCCCCAGAAAAAACAGCTCCCAAGGAGCAGGATTCGTTAATCGTGCCAGTTGCTAGCAGCAACTCCGTCCGATCGCTGATCGGACCAACGCTGACCGGTACCCTAAACCGAGCGGAAAGGGCGTTTAGTCGATAATGTGTTTTAATCTGTTGCAGAGGAGCTGTAACAACAGTTACAGTGAAACCGCCCGGAATGTTGCTTGTGTCGAGCGGACCACCCGGTTTGCTGCCTGGATCGTTGTGAAATACGTCGATTCCGGTCGAGTGGCTTCGAATGAGGAAGTTTCTGTATCGGAAGTAAATTCGAATAAAAACCGACAAACAGCGGTTTATTTTCGACAGCGGGCGGCGGCATCGTTAGAAAGCACAGAAGGGGTGGGTTTAAGGAAAGGAAACACAGGGGAGGGGGCTAGTTGGTTGTAGTTTGGAAATTAAATTTTAATTTTGAAATTGTTTCGGAGAATTTGATTACCCGCCGCTGTTGGATTTTGTTTGTACTGTCCCAGTATGTGTTCACAACGGTTGCACGTTACTGAATGGTTGGAGTAACGGTGCGGAAATAACGATTCGTGGGTTGTAATTGTTGTTTGTGTGTGTGTGTGTGTGTTTATTTAAAATTTTGTGGACAATTATAATTGTGTGCTGTTCACTTTCAGTTCAACGTTTGGTTGCCCGTGGAATAAGAAGCACTTGAAATTTGGGAAATATTTGGAAATTAGCATATCATGTAGCTTTGAAGATTTGAAAAGAAATACAAAAGATTTTTCATTCGGAGTTGATTGTCCCCTGTATGTTGGTATTTACAGGAAACACATGCAGGGCTGTTTAAATTACAGAATGTACACCATTTTCCGAGAAGTATTTGGCAAATGCTTCCTTAATGGAATTATTAAAGCAATTAGCATTTTGATCTTGGTCAGTTATGTCATTATAATGATGAACGAAACCGATCGGTTCAAATGTTATGATAAATATAGCAATAAAAAAACTGCAATAAAAAACTAGCAAACAAAAGCAAAATAATTTTTTTCTGATTAAGTTTCCGTTTCATTATCAAAATATGAACCTTTTTCATTATGTAAAAATCATCTATTAACCGCCCTGCATGCACCAGCCAGCCAAAAACAGGTTTACAGTGTGAAAACAAATTTAAAATAAATAACACTCCAGACCATTCAATGTAATGGTGGTCAGAGGATTGGCCCGAAAATAATTTCAAATTTTGCAACCGTTCGTTTCGAGGTTCTTTTACATACACGCCAACTGGGTGTTTCTTAGTTTTTTTACTTGTTTCTAAACGTTTCCTTGGGATTGGGCTTTTTAATCGTCGCTACTAACGAGGAGCGATTCGCATGAGGTAACTTGTAAGCACCGCCCGGGGTACTATCATTAGTTTGAGTGGAAATGTTTAATTTGATTTCTCCATTAGTGTTTAATGGAACTTTTACAGGCCGCTGACGATGGAGCTTTATTTAGGCCCAAAGTTGAAGTTTTTAGTATGTCTCAAAGGTTATTTTTCCTGTAAAGCTAAATTTAGTCAATTTTTAACCGGTTAGATGTAATACATGAAAAAAGCCTGAACCAAACAAGATTATAGAAATGAATTCGGCAGGGCTCTGTTGCTATTTCCCGTACATATTAAGATTGGTGGCAAGCCATCAGCCCACATTTTGAGCAGCATTACCATCAATTCCGGCAGGAGATTACGCAAGGCAAAATCCAGGAATGAAATGTCATCACTAGGCGTAATGGTGTGGCCTTGCGCAGTCAAAAGGCGCAAACGCTTCCGGTGCTCGAAGAAATCACAGCACAAAGCGAAAGTGCGCATAAAAAGCCACCAGAAAACGAAGATTATAAATGAGCACGGGATGTCAGGTTTGCTCCATTGGGAAATCCTGATTTATTACCGTGCTTTTTAAACGGGACGAGCGAAACTCGTCTGGAGTCCTTTGTATTGTGTACGTCTCTGCACGCTGGCGTTTAGCTTGGCATGGGAGTGTGAGTTATGCAATGTTTTGAGACAGCGCAAAAAAAAAGAAAAGAAAAAGTTGATTGAAAAGGCAATAGAAATGAACAGCAAATGGAGCAGGACGCGGGAAGAGATGAAAGTACCTGCGTGCAAGGGGGCCGAACGAACGGTTCGGTTTGATCTCAATTGAGACGATGGGACGGTGAACGCGAGCCGAACGAAATGACTTTCCATTATTTTAAGTTTGAAGAAATAAATGCAGACAAAGGCGTAGGGAATTGGAATGAAGAGGTTGTTTTACACATTTTCATCAGAAAATGGCTTTTCTATTCCTCCGGGGGGAGGGATGAATGGATATTACAGTGTGTTTATTTATGGGGGATATCGTTCACCGGTTTGCTGGTACCGCTCGTTGTTCGGCTACAAAAGAAACTACTGAGCGAATTAACAGTATCAGTGTGCTATCTCGTATGGCCAACATCATTTGCACTTTCTCAATTTCAGCAGCACTGTTCGATGTTAACTCGTTGAGCTGTGGAGTAATTTTACGATCAACCTGCTGTCTCCAGTCGCACGAGCGTCGGGTATGATGGGGACGCCTGGTAGCTCTTGAAAAGGGTTGGGCTGCGTACGTCCTTCGCATGAGCACGCAGCCAGCCGGAATGGAATGGAGCGGAGGGTTTATTTAAATTTTATGTGACGTGACTTCCATTGACATTTCTTCTTTTTTTTCGATTTGTACCTTTCCCATTGGCATGGGCAAGACGCAAAACATATTTCACAACGTCACAGGTCGCCGGGCTTTCGTGCTTGTTGCTGCAGCTTTTTGCTTCCCCCGAGTTGGCGTCCTTAGGGCTGATGGGATTTTTTGTTGCTGGGATCGGTGGATGGAAATATTGAACCGAGCTGGAAAAAGGAGCAGACCTTTCACTCACCCACTGTTAAAGAGCTCTCAGCACGGTCATCACGGTTAAGCGGATTTCTTTGGTTTCATCGATGATGGGGCCAGTCCGGGTGGTTTTCTGCATACAAATGCTGCGTTGGGAGATCATGGAAAGTATTGCTGCTTTGTCACACTCTTCATCGCGGGCGCTGTTTCGTTGTCAGATAGCTCTTGCTTTATTCCTCCAACTCAAACCGAAACAATGGTCCCGGGAGTGCAAAGGTTTGTCAAGTTGTTTGCATCGTCCATTACAGTTTCATTTTGCCTGGTCCTTCTTTTAGCACGGTTTCATCAATACACACAGGTATCCGTACCGTACGCGCGTTGAAGTAAAACAAACAAACCAGAAGACAGAAACAGAAAGGTGAAGCAACAAACTTTCCCAGATGTACCGAACGCACGGGAAGCGGGAACGGGACCAGGAGCAGAAGGGCGAAGAATTTATGTTGCACTCAAACAAGATCAAGGGATTTGTCGTGCGATGAAGAAAAACGGTTGCGAATAGATTTAAATTGATGGCTGATCCGGCGTCGGTCGTAAATAAATCGATGACCGGTACGGTGTGATGATGGAGCGAGAGGGCAGGGAAGCAGTAAAAGCAGCAGTGAGATGCGGGACGGGTGAAACTTTTTGTTTGCATCGGGTTTCTTTCCGTGTTACGCTTCTGCCGGCGAGAAGCGACGGGTAGGGTAGTATTATCATTTAAAATTGATTCACGTTGACCTTGGGTGGGTTAGCGTGTTTTTTCCTGCGTTTCTCTCTCTCTCTCCCCTTGTTGCAGCTTTTGTGAGGGGGACGTCCGCACGTTGGTTGGAAAAGTTTATTTTATAGGTTTATTTTACGAGAGTGCTCCACTGGCGCGAGTTAATATCATTAAGGGTAGGATATTGAACAGTTGGTTGTGATTTGATTGGAGGGAAATGGAGGGAACGCGTCAGATTGCCCGGTGTACGGTCTGCTTTACAAGCTGATTGATTAAATAGTTTTGCGAACGAGCGAAGCCGAACATTTGGTGGCTGTGCTGTAAACTACACTTTAATTTTTATTGCCTTACTTTGGACTACCTCAAATGATTGCATTTTAGAGTATAATTCAATTTACAAAATGGTTTTGATTTGTTGGGATTGATTAACAATTTATTTGAATTCTTATTTTAATAAATAAAAATAGTTGCACCATGGTGATGGTATCGTTATTCCTGCAATCATTATGATTAGAATGATGGATGGATAAGGAATGATAATGTTGTGTGTAATTATATTTTAATGTCGTTCAAAGCAATAGTTAAAAATGTGTTGCAATGATTTCCCAGCACAGTAATTATTGTTGCTAGCAGCATACATCTGAACCGCCCCGTATACTGTAATTAGTGAAGCAGTTTTCAGTTGTTCTACTCCCGCCTTCCCAGTCACATCCACCCGAATTCGGCACAGAGGTCACAGAAGGCAGCGTAACGAGCGCGTTTCCTCCCGAGGATGCAATGCACACCCCCGTTGTCGTTGTGTGTGTGTTAGATCAATTAGAAGAAATTTTAGAGCAATTATCATGAGACACGCCATCCCGTAATCATGGGTAGCTAGCAGCAAGCCATTCGCTGTCCCTTTCATAACCGTACTCTTTCGGTCGTCGCTTGGGCTACCCGGGCAGCAGCAGTTGGGCTCATCTTCACGTTGCGACTGTTAGTGGCGCGTTGAAGCGTCACGCTTGTGAATAATTTTCCATATTAAATAAGTCATTACTCTTGGCGTGCCTTTCAAACTCCCCTCGAGGGAGGGGGGTAGCAGAATAATACCCTGTCACCCTCCCCCCGGGGGAAGGAAGCGCGTTCCAAGCGTAAGCTTCCTATCATCTGTGCGTTCGCAATCATCCGTACATTCTCGGTAGAAGGTGTTCATTTTTTGTTACGTGCCACACAAACACACGGATCCGTATCCGTTCAGAGTTCTAGCTCGTTGCATATTCTAAGCACAAAGTTTCATTTTCTCACTGGCTGCTGCTGCTGCCGCTGGGGGAAGTGAACAGTCAAAGCTCGGTACAGAGCGTGGCACATTACAGCAGCCAAATTTGGGACGGCAAAACGGGGTGCCCCGATACAGGCGTTGACGAATTTACCCATTAATCATATTCATCAGAAGCTGCTCATCTTGCCGAGAACCATAACCAACCCCCCCTCCCGAAGGGTTGTTGAACTCCGCCCGCTGGTTGGCTTTCCTGTACGCACAGTGTTGGATTTCCTCTGGCGGAATAAGCAAGAGGAACGGTTCGGTCTCATTATCATTGCAAACCGATTCTGACTGTCACCGCTCCACCCTTTGTCTGCTACCGCTTTTGTCTGCCTTTGGCCTTTCCGCCGAGCTGAAAGCTTTTGCCTAGAAAATGTTTGTTTAGTGACAAATTTCGGAAAGCATTTCGGCAGCAACCATATGGCATTTCATGTGGAAGAGCAAAAAGGGCGTGTAATGAAGAAAAAAAAAAAAACACAGTGGGTTGGTGATTCATAAGTGGATGCATAATTCCTTTTAACGAGCTGAAGAAAAGCGAGCTCCGGATCGGTCAAGGCAGGGCGTGGAGCAAAAGGGTAGCGCTTCATTTTGTCGCGCACCAGCAAATGCAAATAGAGCAGAAATTGCGCTTGTTTGTTGAATGAAAAATGAAGCTTTCAGCGTACATGTGTATAGCTCCGCTCGCTCGAATTGTGCAGCTATGCTTCATTCACATTCGAACAATGTCAGCATACAAAGGAGCCCGACAAACGCAGCTAACGAAATGAAGGGAAAATATTAACCGGAAAAGAAAGGCCCCTCGTCCTTTGCCGCTTCCGTGGCTCAAAACCCTACCCCTGTCGCTTTCCGTCCAGGCGATAACAAGAAAATGGGTTTGACGTGATGCTGTGTGAGCCAGCCCTGTGCGGATTGTGATTATTTTTCCTCCGTTTTTCGCTGTTTGCTGTTATTGCTTCATCTATCCACGGGCAGACATATCTGCCGTCGGTTGGGCTGAAAGCGGATGAAGATGAATGCGCACACATGCAGAGCGAGTGTGTACCCGGGTGTCAGAAGTAATTCATCCTGTCTTGCATCCGGGAGTGTGTGTTGTGAGAGACAGTGAGAGAGAGAGAGAGAGAGAGAGAGAGAGAGAGAGAGAGATAGAGAGAGAGAGAGAGAGAGAGAGAGAGAGAGAGAGAAACCCTTTCACCCATTACTGCATCACGTATGATCATTACTGTTAGGTGTTGCTGGGGTTCGTTGTTGACTTCCGATGCTCTTTTCGTTTGGGCTGCTCCTGGGATGGAACAGGGTTGATGCGAATGAAAAACAAGCAGGTGGAAATTAATTTCCTCACGGGTAGGTTTGCCTTTTTTGTTGTTGCTGCTGCTGCTGCTACCAGTTCACGGTCGCATCCCAGTGTGAGAAGATTTGTTTGATGGACGGTCGAAGCTCGTCGCTTGCAATGGATAAGCTACTCTTCCATGGAAAGCGAGTAGAAAAGCAGTAGTTTGAAGCGAGCGTCAAGATGCTTGTGATAATAGCGTGCTAGTAAATAAATTACTGAGTGGATGTTTCGAC
Source organism: Anopheles arabiensis (assembly GCF_016920715.1). NCBI lineage: Eukaryota > Metazoa > Arthropoda > Insecta > Diptera > Culicidae > Anopheles > Anopheles arabiensis. The sequence continues at coordinate 27,952,281 of NC_053518.1, forward strand.
TATAGTTTGAACGGAGATAAGTCACGTGGTCGCTTCTAATGAATAGTGAATAACAAATCGTGCTTTAATTACGAATTTATTTAATACATTACCATTAGTTTCACTTCTTGTGATGTTACAGCGATTTTGAACAATTTGGCAAAAAAGATCACATTTAATTACGAGTTGAGGTTAACGTTAAACATTGCTTTAATAAAAATGCAGATTTAGTGCTTAAAGCGCCAAAAGGTATGCAAAACAAACGCATGTTTAAGCCAAAGTAAGTGATTTTCCTTTTCAGGCCTAGTCTAAACGCCTTAAAGTATGCAAAATGTGAATCAAATGTTTCCTAATGTCAATTTGTTGAATGTATATTTCAATACATTCTTTCTTTGTGTGAAAAGAAAGATAATAAATATAATTTTCTATATTTATTGTAAGTTAAGCATGATTTAGTGATCTTCTTTGTAAATGCTGAAATATTTTGATCTATTTTTTTATTTTTACTTATTTTGATTTTAAAGTCAATGAAGCTTAAGGTAAAACAAACTATGTTATGACAAATGTTTGAGAAATTATTTTAAGTCATTAAACGGTCATTCAGTCAGTATCATTCCTTTGCACTACTTTCGGAATAAAACATCAGCTCTGTATTTGTTGGCCGACTCACAATCGTACATTTTAATTATTCTATTGTTTTTCACCATTATGCCACAATTAATGATGAATTATATTGCTGTCAATAAAACTGCTCGCAGCCTCCGCTACCCCCGGTGCCAACCATTCCGCCCCATTGGGTCGCATTAATTATGCATGCGGCGTGAGCTAAATTTGGCGCACCGTAAGCCCCAACGAGCTCGACGCTGACATAGTTGCATGATTTGATCCGATAACGCAAGGGTTCGTTCAACGCGCTAAGGTTTGCTGCGTGTGTATTTTTTTTTGTTGTCCTCGTTTTCGTCGTTGCAATGAATAATTAAGCACGGCGCATTGTGATACGACGGACGGTGGCATTTTATGGTTACCCTGCCATTGTGTTGGTGTGGTTTTTTTTTCTCCGGTGAATTGCCGATTATTTTAGGGGAATTTTCTTTTTGCTTGCGCGCCGCGGGTAAATCGGGCAATAGTCGATAGCTGCGTTTGACCGGAAACGCGGTGTTATGATTGGGCAATAAATTGGGTAAATTATGCAAACACTCAACCGTGTCGAACCGTTTGATCGGCAGATCGGTGTCGCTGCAAGGATTGGCGTGCCCGTGCAAGGAGCGGCATGTTTCCAATTTTACCAATAATAAATGTCTTGTTTGAGGGTAAACGGAGTTGAGGTGTTTTGAAACAGGGTCAGGTATAAAAAAAAATGTGTTGATTTATTTTTCCACCTTACGAAACGCAAAAACGCCAACCGATATCGATGCTAGGCGGTTCGCTAGGTGGATTGATGCCTTATTTGACGTTGGTTTTGTTTTGTCTTGACGTGTTACAATTTTTGTTTTGCTTGTGGGCTGCTCACATTCGCATACCCGCCCCGGGCCTTCCGTAAGGGCACGCTCTCGCAACCGACCGAAAATGGGAATGGCTTTCCGCTTTTCCGTCTAGCAAGCAGCGGTATCACGGTATCACGTCGCCCGGCACTCGACATCGGCAGCAGGATGGCACGTGTATGTTTTTCCAATTAATTTTCACTTCCTTTAAACACGCAACGGTACGAAAGCAAACTCCCGGTGGATGAGCTTCCCCCCGTGCCCACCAATTACTCCTCCACACAAGTCAGCTTGGAGGAAAGGTTTGTTTTTGCTCCAAAAGCGACAGCTTCACCAACGGAACTGAGCACTCCTCGGTAGAGGGGGGAGCGAGATAGAGAGCGAGAGGGCAGAAAAAGGGGTACGATTAGCGTGCGATAGGGAGCGGTGTGAGGTGTTTCGTGAGCTTTGAGGCGGAAGGATCCGACCAACTTGAGGGAGGCAAATACCGCCACGCTGCTTCCGTGCATTACGCGACTGCTGCGGACTGCTGGGAACAGGCACACGGAGTGGAGACGAGCCCGGATTGTGTGCTCGCGCGGATGTTTGCTAGAACAACAACAATGAGATGGCAGGAAATTGCCACCAAAGCTGCTACAGTGCCTTTGCACGAGAGGGCAAGCAAACTCGTAACGGGTAAGGATGGCAGGGTGAGAAAAGAAAACAGCAATAAGAAAAGAAAGAATCCCCATTTTTTCCTCCCTATTGTTCTTTGAGGGCTAGCTGACGGCTTGGGGGATTTTGATGTGCGATTTTTATCCCGCTCCAGGCGGCGGGGGTGTGTGTGTGTATTCAAGTATTTGCCGTGAGGAAAGAATAGACGTGAGCGTATGAGCGTCTCCGGAGTGTGTTCCGGTGTTGGTTGGCTATGGGTGAGGGTGGGTTTGTTTTCTGCAAACAATTGCCACGGGGGTGCACGGTGGTCGGGCAGGTTGGGCAGAGTTGGGTTGGGTTGACCTCCTCTGGTGCTCCTTTTAACCCGGTGCACTAATTAAGAGCAGTGAGCTCGTGAGAAAATGTACTACTCCCTTCATTGCGCGAAAGCGATGAAGCTTCTGGTAAGATTCTACCCAGGGAGCAAAACATTCCTTTATCACAACAAAGTCGCTCAGAGGGTGGTAAGTGGCCTTGGAATGGGGGAAAAAATGCAAGGAGTGGGATCGGTTGTTTGTGTTTGCAGGTGATGTGAATGTGGAATTCTTGTGATGTGATGTTCTGTGGTGTCTTTGATAAATGTTGCGATATACCGGCGAGAAATAGCAAATTTAGGGTTAGCAGGAGATTTTCTTAAACAGTAAAAAGTGAAAACCAAAAACTAAAGATTGATATTTGAAGATTTTAGTTGCATGCACCAATTTGCGAAGTAATTTTTTATTCTATTAAGCTCAATAAAACGTTTGTTCAGGCATTCGTACAATTTGTCTTCTATATTGCATAGCTTTAGGCGTTTCTTTTAAATTAAAATTAAAAATTGCTTTTTATTTTTAATTATTTAACGAAAGGCATATAGTTACATTTTAATAACATTGAATACCCAAGTGACATTTGTTCTTAATTTTTATTTAACCGTGATCTGCTCGAATGGCGATCGTAATATAAAAAATTATAGATTTATGTGTGATAAACCGTGATGAAAGCGCCAAAATATGTGATAAACCGTGCGATAAACCGCAAAAAGCAAAGGTACATTTTTGGCGTTTTTTGTGAAAATTCTGATTTTTAAATGTTAAATTACTACCAATTTTAAAGATTGGAAACATGACTTTCCAAAGGACAAAGAAGAAAGCAACGAAAAAGCCCCATTACAGTCGATTTTAAATGGCTTGTTCTAAGACTCCCTTAAACTGGTACAGTTTAAGGAAAATTAAAGGCTCCACTTCAAGGGAAATAGCTCAAAAGCCCGATTTTGTGACCTCGAAAATGCCAATTGGGTAGCTTTCTTGACCACTGCATTGATTAATAGTACTCATACGTTCATTTGTAACTTTAAAGAAAGATACCAACCGTTACTAAAATAATAATATTGCATAACTTCAGGCTCTCTATCATGCCATATGGAGCAACTGGTAAACTTGACGCTATATACTGCAATGCAATCTGACGTATTTGCATGAAGCGCAAGGGAAAAGCTTCAACATATAAAATACAAATAAATAAATAAAAGCAACGCTTGTACCACGTACATGTTACACTGGCGTTTGTGGGAATGCTAGACATTCTTGAGCCACCTCTTGTACCTTCTAACTACAATCTCAAGCCTACTTCAAACTCAAGGTTGATGATGGTGCTGATGGCGATGGTGATGGTTGATGGGGTAGCTTGTTAGCTTACTTTGTTGCGTAATGCTCCAGCTTAAGTTTTCTCACCCCTGGTCCATCCACTAGCGCCTTCCTCTCCTTGCACGCAGAGAAAGTCTGCTGCTAGAAAGTTTACTTTGCAGGCTATTGCTGCCGGGTCGCTACAACGATTGAACCACCAGTGGCACCATTTTTACCGTGCCTTATCGAAGGGTGCAATCGATGTTTTCGCTTAAATGGTCGGCCGCTTTGGCGCTACAAAGGTGGGTAATGATGTTATTAAAGCTTGAATGGTGTACTTTAGCGCCAGGGCAAAGGGGCGTTACCGGTGTTCTGTGTCCCGGGCTCGCCTTACCTTTGCTTGTTTAGGGCACGGGTAAACGGGGCAAAACAGGGCAAAGAAAATAAAACGATTCTGTCGAGTGCCGTTGAGTACAATAGCTTTGGTGTTTAATAAGACCATTCACGAAAATGTAAAATAATATGAAACATCAGAATCTCGATCTAAGAAGGTACAGAAAGTGTCTTTAAAGGATTTAAATAATTTGTGATCTCTAAAAGGTAAATATTTGAATTGAAATCAACTTGCGTGTTTCTAGTTTTCTTCCACATGACATGCGCTTAATGCAGGCCAAGTGTATCGCAATAATGTTACCACTGCACCCGGGCTGCAATGTTCCTTAACACTGTTCCAACACCTTGTCGATGTCGGTTTGCGTCCGTGCTCTATTACAACAGCTGTCAACTGTCCACTGTCACGTTGTGTGCTCGAACCAGTCGAAGCGCCACACAATCCCGGCAGAGCATCGATGGTTCGAGCATTCGAAAACATGCTCATTAAACGCACCGTCATTGACACATAAGCTCTTGTCATATTGTCCATTAACCTCTTAGTACGTTCGGGTGGGTAACGAGCAAACCAGCGGGCCAGCGGGCGCTTCCGTTCTTGGAGTATCGGTAGCCGATGAGGTGCGCTGCTCGCTATGTTATTACGCTCCACGCTTCTCCATGCAAACACACTTACGCACACACACACACACACACACACACAAAGACACTCATACATAAGAGGCATTATCCGTATCGCACTAATCTGACCAGCAGCTCAGGCAACACTGCCGTGCGCTACTCTTCGGACAACACCCAAACGGTCCTGGTGTGTGCCAGGTCATTTGCTGGCAGGCGTTCGTGTCAATAATTGGGTTAGTGTGTGTGTGTGAGTGTGTAAAGCAGTGTGTCAAGGCGAAAAGCACTGGAAGGAAATGATACCAGGGCGTAACGCTATTTATCTACACCTTCCATGGAAGCTTTGGGCTAAACCGTGGACGTGCAAGCCGTTTTAACGGGATTTGAATGCTGCGGAGATGCAATCAATTTAGGTAACAATTGCTCGTTTAGACTAGTGTTGGTTTAAGGTCATAAAGATGATAAAATTAGATTTAAAACGTAGTGAATTATGTGTATCTATGCTACAAGATTAGCGCTTCTGAAGCTTATGAAAAAGGTTTTTATTTTTCTCTTCCGAATTGTTACAGGAGCACTGTGGCTCTCAATCGGTCGCTGACTGTGCCCGTTTGCATGGTTTATTGATGCGCCAGGAAATGACCGTGTCCCGGTGGCACTGCATTCGACTGGCCCATCCAATATTGAAGGAAGGGAGGGAGCAGTTATTGGGCTACCGGCTAGAAACAGCCACCTAAGCACTGGCGACTGGCACCTGCAGTGGCTTTCGTGCCTTGTCGTGGTTCCGGCACACCATTTCCACTCATTGTCATCATCATCGACGTCGTCGTTGTCGGTATCGGTGTCGGTGTCGGTTGATGCGGCAGCAGCCCCGAAGAAATGCTGCAACTTAATCTTCTATCAAATTAATTATCGTGACAATATCGGAACATCACAATCCAATTTCAATATATCGTCCGCTGCCACCGGAACGTCCTTTTCGTACCCGGCGGGGGTCCGTAATGCTGATCACTTCCGTTTTGGATCGTTACCCCGTCGGTAAGGTAGGTTGCTTGTCTTTTGAAGCTGAAAGGCATCGTTTGCCGTGGAAAGTAAAGGAGCCGGTGGAGATGCGTCTTTTTTGTTGGTTTGGTGTTGAGTGTTTTCCGAGGTCGGAAGTGAAAACAGTGTCCCGAAACTATAATCATCCCAGGTACATCAGACTGATCGATGAGGACCGTTTTGTTGGGAAACATCGGGGATGGGGTGGTGAAATGGGTATCCTTTATCGTGATAGATTACGGGAGTTTTTTGGGAATGATCGGTACAAGCGAGACCCTTTTCCCATTAAGTTGGGGTTTAATCGGTAGGGTAATGAAAGGGGCGCTGGACAGTTTAGTGATTTGTCCCCAAGGGGTGGTAATTTATAATGGTAAGGGGTTTGGGTTTGCTTTTTAAGCGATAGGTTAAGGAGTGAAGTTTTAGGAAGAACAAGAGAGAGACAGCGAGAGAATAAGAGAGGGAGAAAAAGAAAGAAAAAGAGAGAGGGAGAGAGAGAGAGAGAGAAAGAAAGAGAGAGATAAACGGAAGGCTAAATAAGAAGATTATAGGAAAGGATCAAAGGAAGTAAAAATTAAAAGATGCATTTGTTGATAATCTGTGTTTTTTCACAATTAAAAATAAAATAAAATAACTAAAAATTAAAACAAATAAAAAATTAAGACAAATAATAAATCAAGCAAAAAAAAAGCGTAAGAAAGCATCCACATTTTTTTTTGGAAAAAAGCAAATAAAAATATTGAAACCCAGCAAAGGCGAATTTTCCGCCTAAAATTATGCAAACCGGTTAACATGATTACCGTTGTTGTCGCTAAATTTTGGCTCAGATGCACTTTTTTCTCTAAGGCACCAATTTTTCCAGTGTACCCTAAGTTTTGCTTCTGAGGCAACAAGTTTTGACTGGAAGTCAATTGTTTTATTTACTAAATTAAATCTTAAATCTGAAACTTTGTTGTTCCTAATAATTCAATTTAAGTTACATAATAAATAATTTCATAGATTCAATTTCATATACAACAATTGTTATGCTGGACGTTTTATTGAACTGGAAAAAGTGGGCTTGCATTTGCAGGTGAAAATCACTAATTAAATGAATTTTCAAGTCACAAAAAACAGTCAATTACACGGCTGTTGTTGTGTTTTTGTGATGCTTATTTGTTTAAGCCTTTTTCCGATCATAAGATTTCCAAGACTAAATATGCCAACACAATACTATTGTGAATGTCAAGTAGAAGAATATCACCAAAGACATGTTTAATGTTATACTCGTTATACATTTTCAATCTTGGATTGAAACATACGATTTATTTCGACATTCTGACATGACAGTTCAAATATCGATTATGGAGAATTTGAACAATCAATAACGAGTTTTGTACTAGGGAAATATATTTGCCCTGGTGGTAAAAGGGTTGATAATTGAAAGACAACTTTGAAAAATGTTAAAAAAAATGATTATTTGGTTAAGCATTTCGACTTTTATTATTTTGTATTTATGCGCTAATATGTTCTTCTTCTTCTTCTTCGTTGGCTCAACAACCGTTGTCGGTCAAGGCCTGCCTTTACCACTTGTGGGCTTGGCTTTCAGTGACTAAATGATTTCCCCCCATAGCAGGATAGTCAGTCCTACGTGTGGCGACACGGTCTGTTTAGGGATTGAACCCAGGACGGGCATGTTGTTAAGTCGTACGAGTTGACGACTGTACTACGAGACCGGCTCAATACTAATATGTTAGTATCTCAATTTTAGCAATACTTACTAACAACATTGTGATTATCAGAAGGCATGTCTTTTCACACTGAATACCGAGAGAGTGCAATGTGTTGTTATTGTTGTTAAGTTAATAGATCCAAACCCTAATTTGCTGGTATTTTGACTTGACTAATTGTAGAAAAAAAGATAAATAAACCAGAGCATCGTTAAATATTGGCCGTTAAATCAAGCACACCATCAACCCAGGCTACATCCAGAGTAGCTTAGTACCAGTTTTAAATTAACAAAAAAAAGGAGGAAAACACAAATTCAAATCACTCAACTCTACCACGGGCCAGTTGCTTTAGGCGCCGCAACCCTGTGAACCGCGACCGTTCAGGGTACATAAATTTCCATCATTATCTCATCACCGTCAACATGGTGCAGATCAATCATTTCAAAACCCGCACCCCACCGTAACCCTTGACGTTCGCTTCGTGCCACCGAGTGGGATATTGGAGGTCCCCCTCACCCCCCTATTCGTTAGTGGATGATCGACTTTAGCCCTGCCTTGACTGGATGATGAACTGGGATGATGGTGCAAGGATTAGACGAGCTTCCCAGCCCGGTCCCCAACGGGCGGCAGTAGGGGAGCGCAATGATGCGGTGGCACTCATATTGACGCATCCGCGTGAGCGAATGGTACGATTCATCAAAGTCCTTCAACATAATCGTCATAATGGTATGGTGGCATCGTTTGCGCGCATATGTTTGATGTCACGGGGCGCTAGAGTTGATAAACAGGAGCAGGAGCGAGGCGGCCTGAGAGGAGCGGCCTAAAAACACGCTGCCGGGGTGGCGAACACGAACAATGATGATGTCGCTTATGATGTCGAAGTTTGGGAAGTGTTTGTTGAAGTCGTTCGTGTCTTGTTTTTTTCTTTACTTTTTACTTGGGCGAGACTGTTGTTGGGTTTTTTCCTTTCCACGTTAGGGTATTTCTGCGCTCTGCTTTATTGAAGAATGCTGATCAACACACAACTACAGACACACATGCACATCGCCAGTAAGCACTCCGCACAGGGGAGGCAAAAATGCCGAAATAATATGGATCATTTATTTTCGGCCTCAAGCCACAGCACAGAAGCTCAAGAATTATCGCGTCGATTGTGCTAGGATATTTATGCTCTTTTTTGTGTTCTTTCCTCTCTTCCTTTGCGCTTATGAATTCAGCAGACTCTGGGTAAGGACTGGCACTGGTTGATGTATGGAAAAACATTCATCTGCCCTAAGAATGGAAGCTTATGCGACACACATACACGCATACAAACGCCAAGTCACATTGCTTGCAGTAAGTCTGATTTGCAAAGCACGATTCCCCCGGAATCGTTTGTATCTACTTATGCGTATGATATGATGCTTCTTTTTGCTTCTTTCAATCGTTGGTGCGCAGCCGTTTTTTTTCGCTCTTCCCTGCGCTCATCACACCAAACAGCATGATGAATGGCTTTCGTCTCAGCTACCGCGCGCAGAGCATTGCCACTGTCGGCATTTCCTTCCATTTTCCGCACAGCCCCAGAACGGCTCCTATTATTGTGTTCGATTGCTCCCTTACGGGTTGCCGCCGGTTTATTGTCCGCGCCGATGATGTTTTGCAAATTGGATCAATGCAATTTGCGTATCATTATTTCGCAAGCTTCACAAAACCGTTTCCGCTTTCCGTGGCATGGTCGCTGCTGGGGGAGGTGAATACATTCGCCCGCGACAAACAACTGGGCTGGAATTGAAACCGCGTTGAAAAGAGTAATAGTATTACAGTAAAAGATTATGCAGAATGTGTTTTGAGAGTGTGTGTGTGACGGGGTACTGTGGCCAAAGAGAACGAGAGATACAGGGCATCTGAAGGGGGTCGGCAGGATTTGATGATGAGTGAGATAGGGAAATAAGTTTGTAGAAAAATTGATTTGTAAGCATGTTCGATATTTACGCGTTGAATAATGGATCGCGTGCTGTCCGTGGTAAACAATGACAAGGCGGTTTTAAAGGGATTTGATTTTGGGTGCGATGGGTTGGATTGCTTTTTCTGCACCTTCATTGGCAGCACTGGGTTGGCAGGCGTAAACAAATCGAACAGTTTGGTTGTAATTTTGAGTCAGAATCAGAGTGAAGTCCTTTTTATTACCCAAACAACAGATTGATGTCGTTTGAACAGGTCGTTCAAGCAGCTAAGACGATTAGGGTAATATTGCATGCAAAAAGTATATATTTAGGCGTATAGTGGATAATAAAGAAGCAGTAAAATCCCGTAAAGTATCTCGTCTTCTCAAGCCTGATTGGTGTAGATTTTCTTGTGCCGTATTTACACTTGCACTACACTTGTTTAGTTTTTAACTTATTATATGTCCCAAATACACAATTCTGAGAGAAGGAATCCTCCTAGACCGACCGAACAACGGTCTTAAAAACAACAGGGTTCGAGTACTGTTTTCTCTTGTACTCGTAGTATAGAACCGAAGAACTGCTCCGCGAATTGACGGTCTTTCCCGTACGGCCGTTAAAGCATTTGTCACATACATCTTTAATATCGTTGTGTTCTTGTTAATATCACTGTCTAAAAACTATCGGACAGTATTAAACATATGTTTGAATGAAATTCAGAGCACAATATGATAAAACAGTGTTATTTTTACGTTCATAACTACTCCCACAATTGATTATGATGTTTTTCAATGCACGTGTATGCGTTTAATTGTCGAAGAGATCACACTGGCGTCAGTTTTTAGCAATACTGCTAAGAATGCCTCCGGAGGTGAACAGACCGACAAAAAATCTGTGACATCAGACACATTTTTTCAGTTTTATTTAGTTTAATACACCACGGCAATTACATAAAAATAAAAAGCGGTATGGTCAGGGACTTAAGAATAAGAAATTCTAATTGGTTCAGCGGAATTTGAAGCTGTCCGTAATTTGGAACATAACAATACGTCAGTTAAGGATCGATAAGCAATCGAATATGATGCAACACACCCGTATTTTTTGATGTAAGGCAAGATCTAAGGTTTTGCCCTCGTAAGCAACACATGAGCACGGATAGAAAGCATTTCCTTCGATTTCCGGGAACCGCTGGGATCGTAACACTAGCTGTTTGTATGCGAAACGGGGTGCTGGCAAAAATAAACAGATGGTTTAAAATTAAACTTCAACAACCGGCACACATCGAATTGCAGAGTGCAGATGCATTCGCGCGACCCTGTGCGTCATTCGTTGTGCCGAGGAACACGAAAGATGCACACGCCGGGTGGAGCATCTTCTTCCATTACGGCAATATTTTAGAGTGTAGCAAAATATGGTGCTCCTCGTCGTCCTCGGGGTTGCTCGCGTGGGCCGTACATGTGCGCGAGCGCGCGGACGTATGTGTATGCAAATTTTGCACAAACTTGCGTTTGCCGATAAGTTCAGCGGGCGTTGTATTTCGGTGCCAGTGGAGCTCGAACATCCTGCAACGCGCTTGCTCTTCGCCTAAAGTGTATGGTGGAAAAATATTTTAAAAGATTACTCTTCCGCTTGATGGTTCTTTTACTGTTGTTGCTACTGGTGGTGGTAGTGTTATTGCTCACTTTGGATGTGCCAACCCATGGCACAAGCAAAGGAAAGATTCCGTGCTCGTAACTGAGCCAAGTCGAGGTTCGTTACGTTTTACTAGGAATTTTCGTTTGGTGGTGATTGGGGGTGAACTACGATGAAACTTCGTGGGAGGACGCATACGCATAGCTGCTGGAGCCTTCTGCCGGACCGTATATTACGTATCTGTACGGTTTGAAATGTGTATAGAACTGTAGTCTCATTTGCATACAACAGTTGACTGTAAGCTCGACGCCAAAACCCGCATTGGATGAAGGGAAAATGGTGAGTTAATCATTATATGTTATGGGAATTGGCAGTCTTATGTTTTAGTTTTATTCCCTTGTTTTTGCTTTTAAGCCAGTGATTTATGTGATGTAAACTTGAATAAATATAGATATTGCTCATGGTTGAAAGTCTAATTTTTTCCAAAATTTAGTGCCACTCAGATTAATATTTTTTTGATTATTTTGTTGGATATTCTCTAACGTTTTCTCTTTCTCCAAATGTTGTACATTAACCTGGAAATCTTCACTGTGGTCATCCTAAGCGCCTAAAGATCTGCAAGACTAGTATTCTCAGATAAAAAAAAATAAAACTTTAAAGAATAGTTCTTGAACATCCATCACATTTTCATAGCGCATTATGCAGCATAGAACCAAGTCGTATAGAGTTATGCCAAACGTACTTACGAAGACGTTTGTGTAATATTAGTTTAACGCTGCGGCAAAAGAAAGCCACTCCATCAAAGAAGCAAACCAATTTTCCACGCACTGTTCCCGGATGAGCTTAAGCTCCCGGAAGCAACACGTGAGTGCTTTGTGCTCAATGGTATGATTTGACTATGAGAAATTGTCTTTCAAAATATGGTTTTCGTTATTACTAAATGATATATGATGGGTAAGCGTTTGCCCCCCCCCCACCGCGCAACACCGGCAGACGGTTTGCTGTCGGAAGCGGGACAGATATATGGGCACCGGTGGAATAGTGGATGCTGCCCAGAGAGCTGTAAATGGAACGAGTAGTACCATTTCTTCTCCGCAAACGCCCGAGCGCCGGTCGGTGTTATCCTTACATCACCGGATAAGTTTCTCGTTAGGCGAAAGTAGTTTACATAACTTGTTTGTGTGCATGTCGCCGTGAGCCGTATGCGCTCGCACGTCTCCATGCGCTTCACGCTTGCTCACACATACGTACCCTTGCCTTTGGTAGTTGCATCACCGGTCGGATGGAACGGCTCAAGAACGGGTGGAACTCAGAACCGCGCACCGCCACACTCGCCAGCCCCAACGTACCCAACCAAGCCCGACCGGGATAATCGTTTTAGCGAAAGCTGGAAGCAAATATGAGCGTTTTCTGTCGGCGTGAAAGGAAGGGTATCCTTTTTGCGCCGGCTTCCCTGGAGCTGTTGCTGGAAATCTTTCACACCACCTGTCCCATTTTCCATGCTGCTCGCTGCGAATTGCCTCGACTGTGTAAGCGCACATTTGCACGGCTGCGGGTGTAGTTTCCAGTCTAGTGTTGCGCCTTTACGCTTTGCGTGCGTACGAGTGTGGTTAGCTGCACTTATGTAAGGCTGGCGCACAGCGGGCAGAGAGCAGGCGGACCCTCGCTGTAAAGTTTGGTTCCGCTCGGGCATGTGGTTGGTGTTTCACAGCGGACGATGGAGTAGGAGGTTTTGTTTACTTGTTGGTTTTTCGCGCAACGGAAGCCTTTCTGAGAAAACCTGGCAATGCATTCAAGTCGCGCATTAAAAACGGTCTCGTTTACGTGGAATCGTTTAATCAATTTTAAGCCGATTGTCTCACTTAGGTGTTTTCTTGTTTGCTTTACACCGTTAAGGTGGCACAGGCAAAGTACACAAGACGATAGGAAAATGAAGCTGGAAACTTCAATAACTAAAGCTAGAGGATAAAATGAATTTCTCAAAAAATACATTTCAAAGGATTAAACGCCAAGATGTATGCAATTTTCATTTAAAAAATTGCTTAAAAATACCAATAAATAATCCGAATCTACGTAGGCGTGATGTACAGATAGGTAAACGCACTTTTGAAGTCGTCCAACAATTCACCTATCTTGGGTCAAAGGTCAGCAACGACAACAGTATGGAAGCTGAGTTGCGCGCAAGGATGCTGGCTGCCAACCGGTCATTCTACAGCCTGAAAAAGCAGTTTACCTCAAAGAACCTGTCGCGACAGACGAAGCTGGGACTATATAGTAACTATATAGTACCAGTACTCACATACGCCTCTGAGACATGGACACTGTCCAAATCTGACGAAACCCTCTTAGCCGCGTTCGAGAGGAAGATGCTCAGAAGGATACTTGGCCCCGTATGTGTGGAAGGACAATGGAGGAGCCGATATAATGACGAGCTATACGAGATGTATGGCGACCTCACTGTCGTACAGCGTATTAAGCTCGCCAGGCTCCGGTGGGCTGGACATGTTGTACGCATGGAAACGGACGACCCAGCCCGTAAAGTCTTTTTAGGCCGTCCACAAGGACAGAGGAGGCGTGGTAGGCCCAAATTGAGGTGGCAAGATGGCGTGGAGGCGTCCGCCATTAAGGCCGGGATAACGGACTGGCAGACGAAGGCGCGAGACCGTGAGCGGTTTCGGACACTCCTGAGGCAGGCCAAGACCGCAAAGCGGTTATAGCGCCGGATAAGTAAGTAAGTAATTACTTAAAAAACATAAATAGAGCAGTTTGTTTTTTTTGTGTACTGTATATTTTTGTTATTCGAACAGGGTTGCTTTTCATATTGCTCACTTTTTTGTGAACGATATAATTGCTTTCCGAGTGACGTCAGTTGGCAGATGTGGCAAGAATAAAAAAAAAACGAAAAGCTAAAGGTCACCGGAAACGATCAACCCCGTCTCGGTTCGTAAAAGGTCGCCGCATCAAAGCTGGCTGAATGCGAGCGCAGCTGCGGCGACCGTGACATTCCTTACCACCCACAGCCATTCCAAATCGTTAATTTATGGAGCTCATTTCGGTTGGCCCATTTGGCAACCTACCTACAAATCCGTGCCTACACATTCACAAATGGGCGCGTCATTCGCCCTAACCGAGAAGTGGACAAACATGGTCCGGATGGAAGAAAATCGCACATGTTCGGTAAGCGTCATATGAGATAGAGAATAGATTTTTTTTATTTTGCTCTACTACAGCTACCATATAAATGAAAGTCTGTTGTAATAATAATAATAATGACGATGGCTATAAATGAGTGCTGTGGCAACAAATTAATTTGCATAAAAACAGCTCACATTGAATCAACACAAGAAAAAGATTCGTCTGTGCTGTTGGCAAAAGTGTCTAGCGAGTCTATTGACCTTCATTGCTTCTCATGAAGGACAAAGTTGGTAGATTGTGCATGCAAGGAATGTAGAAGGGTCGAAGGGAGTCCTGCCATGCAGGAAAATTAACAAAATACGAGACAGAACGATAATCGATATCATAAAGCAAATGGGTTTGATTGAAAGTCAGAAAAAACGAAACAGCGATACTCCTACAGTACCGTGGCTTTTGATGTGTGCTGAGTGGGAGAGTAAACAGTTAAATTTCCCCCCGCTCACAGTCTGTGGCGAAGGGAACACGCTTCAGCGTTGAACGTGAGTGTACTGAAGTTGAAGCGATGCAATTGATCGTATGGTGAGCAGACAGGGGTGCATAAAAAAGCGAACTGTATGAGCTATCATGCCGTGCTGTAGCTTCGTTCTCAGCAAGAAAAAAACGAACCCGCTGAGCAACCTGATTGCTTAACGTTGGTAGTGAAGCGATTTGGCAGAGTTTGTGGCAGTTTGCCAGCGTTCTAGTGATGGTCCCATTTTACTTTCATTCGTGTTTTTTTCTTCACCACCATCAAACGTAGGAAGTTAGGTGGGATTCGTACCAAAAAAAAGGCTGTAGTAGAAGCTATTTTATGCTTGGGTTGATAGTACGTTAACTGGATCAGCATTTGAAGGGCTGACTGCGGTTATAACTCAACCCGTTGCGAAACAGATGAATGGTGAAATCGTGACGCGGTGATGGAAGTGTCCATGTTACGTTGGGCCCAGTGGATGGTTGTTCTTGCGTACGTAATTCACGTTTGGTCATTCTTTAGACGGGAGTTTTAGGCAATTATTAGTGTGTTTTGGTGGATCCGTATCTTTAATGTAGTGGCTGAGCATTTAGACTTTTTTTTATTATTTTCAATAAAAACGGAACAAATTTTCTTTATATGCCATTTAAGAAGGAAAGAGCGCCTGAATGTAGGCAAATAGCGTATTATTTATACATTTTTCCACTGATGAATGTGCTACAAAACTCAAAGAGTGTGCTTAAAGCGGTTCAGATCCATTATATAAGTTAAAAAAATGTTCAGTTACGCTGAATTACCCTTAAATAAGGCTACAAAAACCTGGCGTTGTTTTTGTTCTTTTAAAAGCTGCCCCAACTTTACGTTGCACAAAAGTTTATCACACAGTTTTTTGTTGTTGTATGCTGCACAGGTACGCAGCCTGCAGCCCCATCGCAACAGCATTTCACCACCATTGCATGTGCTGTGATGAAAAGTCGTCCCTGACACAGTTTTTTTTTGCAAACGTTTTGTACAAAAGTTTTTGTTGCCGGGTTTCGTGCTCGCCACTCGCCCCAAAGAGCATTAGTTTCTCGACCGACAAAAAGCCCAGCACTGTCCAGCCCCCGAAACCAGGCGCTTGTCCGATGAAGCGCAACAGCAGAAGGATTAGTTGCGCGATGACAGTGTTTTCGGTGTGCCAAATGTTCGAGCTATTTGCCGGTCGGGCGGGCGGCCAGGGCTTGCAGTTTTTGGGTGTTGTGGTGGAATTTGAGGCATTTCAACAATTTGCTGGACAGTTTGGGCAATCGGTGCATACCTTCTTCACACGGCCGGTTGCCCGCTTTGCATTGCGTTGGGTTTTGCTGCGGAAAGTATCGATTGGTCTGCTAGAATGTGGGGCGCTAAAAGTGCCGGATGGGGCGAGAGCCGGGCAATCGGGTGCCGCTTGATTTAATGCCAGACTTATTGTGATCAAACGCATTAAGCCAACCATTAAACGGGCGACCAATGGGATTGTGGGTGCAAGCTTAGTGTGTGTGTGTGTAGGTTGTGCTGGTGTTTTCGATGGAATGTCGCAGCTAGAAGCGAGCATATTAGAGAGCTTAAAGGATGTGCTGCTGTTGACATTTTTATCCTTGATCCTTAGAAAGCGTGTAATGGCGTAATATGTTATGCAATCTCGTTGTCAATTTGCGGCTCAAGCGAAATGTTTCCAAAATGGTAGAATCATTGTCGGTTTGTCGTTTGAAAGTTGGGAACACAAAAGGTTTTGGGTGATGAAGGATATTTAGTTTATTCAAAAAATATACAAATAACATTTGTAGACGTGACCTTTACTGGAAACTGACTTTATTTATTATGTATTTGGTCTTATTTTAATTTAAATGTTTAGTAAATGCTTATTGTTTTTTTATCCTGTTTTCAGTTTTACTTGCACGGTCATTTCCTGAGCATATTGGCATAATACATAGAGCTGATCTGCCTAAAAAGACTTTAATCTAAATAGATCATCTTGTTTAATATATATCTAATATTATTCAACATCAACACAGCCATAAATTAAATGAAATATAATTAGACTCTTGTATAGACTTCCATCAACTTAGTCAAACACTTACGCAAACCTCATTATCCTTTTACACGTGACCTTGAACAACTTCACCGCGGGCAGTATTAATTAAAGACCAAAATTCTAATTAAGTGCAAATACTTGAATCATTCCGCAGACTAACCGCTCCGCATGCTAAACCACTAATCCAGCGCTGGTCGCTGGTCGGTTGCACTGCGGTTGCTGGACGATGTGGTCAAGTGGCGCATTGGTGCTGATTCCAATTTTTTTGTTTGATTTCTGATTTTTTCGTTCCGTTTTGTGCCATTTTAATGGTGCCCTTACTTTGGGGCCAAGTTTTAATATTGTAATTATCAACCCGCCTGTTGACCAGTGAGGCCGGCGGTGCAATAAAAAAGGACCTAAAAGCACACTTAATATTTCATACCAAGAAAGCAGGCAGGATCCAGGATGGAGAACAAAAAAACCCACTCAAGCTGCACCCCAGGAACTTAACTCGCACTACAGTGCAACTCAATGACACAAAAATCGGTCCATTTCCTGTTTTGTTTCGTACTGGGAACGATGCGACCAAAACTTGATTTTTTGAAATGGTTGCCCCGAACTCGAACAGCTCCTAAACGGAAACCATTAAAACCGGGGAGGAGAGTTTTTGTTTGCCCCTCATTCACGGGTTTTCCAAAACGGAAATTTTCTTTCGTTACGTTCCTGAAGGAAGCACAACATTTGGTGGATGAACATTTTTCATCGATCCTCCACCCGTTCTCACCCTGCTTGTTGGTTTGTCAAAGGGCCCTCTCCGATGGATTCCAATCGGTACGAATCGGTACGGAGTTTCTCGAGTGCTATCGAGAGCCGTGGCCGGAAATGGGAAACGATCAACTTCAACGCCGCTATAATGACCACCGTTTCTTGCGCACCCTCTACGCCACGCCCGCCGACGATGTTGCCAATGGCAACACCCCGAAATGACAGAAAACGGGATCCACGCGGGAGGCAAATTCAAATTGAACTTTTATCCGAACGAATATCATCTTCATTTTGGGTTTGCGAGAGGGGAGAAAACTTTTGCCTACCCAAAAACCCTCCCTTCCCCCTCGTTCCTCGTTTATCTGGTCCCGGCTTGGGTGGTTTGTGCTTGGTTTGTGCGCGCGGGGAAAACGATATTTCCCCTTCGTCCGCACAAAAACAAGAAACTTTTAATTAAGCATTAAATTTTATACCAATTCTTCGGCTTCGCTGGTGTGGTGTAAGGGACAAGGAGAGAAGTACTCCTTCAAGGAAGATTGTGTGTGTATGTGTGTGAGTAGTGGTAGAGGAATCGTTCGTAAAACGACCGGTGTGGTTAGGAGTCACCGTTAGGGGCCTCCGAAAAGCCTCCGGAAAGGCAATTGAAAGGAGCCGATGGTTGTCAGCAATCCGAATCGGCAGCCGAATTGTAATCGGTTAACCGAAAAGTTTTGTTAATCCACATTACGATTAATGGAGGCCGTTTTTCCCCGTCGATGGCGTTCTGGTGTCGCTCGCTCGGTGCTTTGGGGTAGTCGATGAAGTGCCTTCCCGTGATGTTGCCGTCGTTTTTGCCGACACAATTTGCCTGTACGCTAAACTTCCACCGGAGAAAGTTTGTACACAGCGCGCTGAAGAAGCAGAAAGGGCTGGTGTGACCGAATTTCGGGACCGGCTGATTGCTAACGTCACGATCCTTTGGATTCGAATCCGTTACCACCGACTCGTGTCGAGTGGACTTTTGCGGGTGCCTTTAATTGAATTACCCGCAAGCTGGCAGGTGGAAAGTGTAAGCGACAAAACAACGAAAAAGTATACCCATTACCCATTAGAACCGAACACTCGTCAACGATGGATTAGCTAATGGGGATGAAATGTGTCGTTAGGGTGCGGTAGCAAACGGGGCCGCCGAGACACCCATCAAGCAATCAACCGACATTAATCGTGATCGTGACAGTGCGAGATGGGTGTACTTTTAATTTGAAGAGTTTGGCCCAAACGCACCCGGAAGCTGGGAGTTTAATTTAATTTGCTACAGATCGACCACTTCAACGGGCGGTTGAGTTTGTTTGAAGATTGGCTTGAAGTGTGTGAAACGACACGGTGAGCATCGTTTGAAGGATGAAGATGTGTTGACGATTGATGGTTGTTTCCATTGTTGTAAGCAGTGGTTAATGTACTTTTGAACCGTAACATTGGATGGAAACTTCTTTCCGCCGTGAAACATTTGACTGTTGATTGCACGGGACATCTCTTGTTAGCTTTGTCTTGGGCTTTTTTACGTGTTGAAGCTATTATTCAGGAGAATTTCTTTTCAAGCTAGGAAAACATTGTCAATTAATCTTCCCTTCTGAATGGTTATTAATTTTTACACCGAATGGTAAATGACGCTTTGAAATGTTTTATTAAATTAAAATTGAATTCATAATTAAGATCTGAGTTTCAAATAACCTTTTATACATTGTCGACCTTAACTGATGAAAAAACAAGCATGAACCATCAGGTTGCCAGACACTTAAATTGCTGCAAGCCGTTCCTAGCCGCTGGAACCGCCGATCAGGTTCTTTAATTCAATTTACAATCATCCCCATTAAAGCTTTAAGCATTCGCTCTCGCACAGCATCTGGCATTTTTCGGCAACCGTACGGTTAATTACCGGCAAGCAATACGCACCACGCCCCCGTCCGAAACCGTCCACCCTGTAAGACGCTTTGATCCTTTCCATAGCCGTTGCGAGCGTCTCCGGGAACGTTTTACTTACAGCCAAAACCATTAGCGGCTCATTACGGCTAATGGTCAGGGAATGGTCAAGTTCGACAGGAGAGGAGGAAGTAGGTGGGCTAGATAAGGCGAAAGGATTCTGTAGAGCGCGTGGTGGAAGGAGAAACCCTTTCCCTTTCTCCCTGAACTTCTGGGGCCGGAACCGAACACAAACGGGTACCACATCGTTTAACACTTTTATCCTTCCGGTTGATTAGTGGGCTGCTACTGCTACTGCTTCTGGTGGCGATGTGGAGTAGGGTGTCGGGAGAAGCTTTCGAATTTAAACGAACACCAACTGGGGATGGGGCTTTTATGGGCTGCGTGGTGCAACTTTTCACCCTCGCTCACGCCTCGGAGTGTTCGGTCCGTTTCAGCTTTTGAGGCTTGGCCCAATTGATCGTTAATTCGACGAAGTAGGCACGGTCGATGTTTTGCGCTTTGAATGGAAATAACAAGACAGAAAAGCACGAAGCACAGTTTTTGAAGCGAGATTTGAAAATCGTTCCGCAATTAGAACGGCAAAAAACGAGGAGGCAGTGACGGGTTGAAATTGTGTTTCAAACGCGATTGAATGTATAAAAAGGCTCATTTTTCGGCTAGCTAAATTAAGATAATTATTCTCACGGGCCATGAGAAGATCGGTGTTGGTTTGGACTGGTTTTTCGACAGTAGGCAATAATCAAATGGGGCGAAATTGATAAAAGGCGCTTGCATTAGGGTCAATTGGCTGCTGGTGTTTCGATGGAGTTAGGGGAGGATAATTTGTATCTATGGCTCAATATTATTTGATGTAGCTTCAATTAAGGGGCGGTCTCGTGGTACAGTCGTCAACTCGTACGACTCAATAGCCATGACCATCATGAGCTCAAATCTAGAATAGACCTTCAAAGAAGCTTCAATTGAAACTGTAAGGGGAAATCCTATTGGAGTTTCGAGTGTCTATTTCCTTATATTGATTTTTGTTCGGTAAAATACAAAATAAATCCTTGCAGTCGTTGCATTGTAATTTTACATCACATAAACAACATAAACACCGAGTCATTTGGATGTTTTTAGCAAAATAACAGTGATTTTTTTAAATTCTGAAGCGATTGTTTGCAGCTGAAAACGAATACCAACTTTTTTCACTCCATTTAAACTTCCAAAGAGACATACAAATTGTTCTATTTTAAATTCGATAAATGACATTCACAACTTAACTTAAATTAAAAAAATGGGGCTCAAAGTTTCAGAAAATAAGTAAAATTTTAAAAATAAAGTGATTCACTCACAGTCAAAATTTGATGCCTTAGAGACAAAAATTGATGCGCACTATCAAAAATTGATGCTTTCGAGGCAAAAATTGTGACACGCTGTCAAACATTGGTGCATTAGAGACAAAAATAGATGAATTAGAGTTGAAACCTAGCGGCAACGACTTTATGATTGGCAATTTTTATTGCATTATTAACAAGAGCTGATTTGGTGGAAAATTAACAATCATTTCGTAGCTTTAAGTAAACCTTAGTTGCATTGGCGTAATCGTTACTGTTCACTCACACAATTTAACTATATCTACTAACAAAACGTCGGACAGAAACAGGCTGCATAATGAATGTTACCGTGGTGCCAATTTCCAGTTAGACTTTTTGTACGCCATAGTTTAATCGGCCAACGGGCCCGGTAATTGATAGCAAAAGCTTACTCGGTAATCGGTAAGCTTTAAGCTAAGGCGCAAAGGTTGAACCAAATTAGGTGAAATGTATTACCCGCGCGGATAATAAGTGTTGCTGCGCCACGACGAGAGTCGGCCTATAATTTAAACAGATCACCATAAATTTCCCACAACATCCCACCTCCTCCCCCGGTGCACCAGCCGGGAACGGTTTAGCCGTGCTGCAGTGGGCTTGAGGTTTTTTACAGTCGAAACGTGTTGTGTTAGTTGTGCCGGTAGCATAACCCTCGTCCTAGAACGAGCCACTAAATTGGTACAACACGCTTGGTTGGGTACGAATGGAAGGTTTAGTGTGTATCTGTGTGTGTTTGTGAAAATGGTATAAAAATAAGCGCACCCTGCGCAAGTGGTTTTCGCTTGGAATGATGCATACTGCACTAGTGCATTGGTTGCCAGATGGAGTGCAATCAGTTGCACCTGCACCCTGTTTGAAGAGCCGAGCCGAGCTGAGGTAAACGCGAACGGGTATTTTTCTTTCACTACTTTGCCGGCCCCACAAGGACAGTTCGGTTGCCTTTTCGGAGACATAAGTTAGCAGCGGTCGACCCATCTTCGGCTAGATGGGTTCATTTCATGTTCTTTTTCCCACTCTTCAAAATCTCCACCTCACCACCGGTTTTACCTTCTTTTACATGGTTGATGTATGCCGCTTTTGTGGGGGGAGGCCACTGCCACCGTCCTGCTGGTCCGCTTCGTGACTGGAAAATGAATGGTCAGATATGATAAATATTCTAACCGTGTGGCCGTACCCGCGTTGACCACGGGTGAGCTTAGCACACCGTCCGTTCTATCTCTTTTTGCACACACACACACACGCACCATCAAAGTTGTGGTCAGCTTTTGGGTGGTGTGTCGTTTATCATAATCCGGAAAACATGTATCATGTTTCCAGGTGCAATCTTGCCCCCCGCCCAAAACACCGGGAATGATTCAGTGCTTCGCGTGTCGGTGGTGGCCGTACGAGCTGTCCCAAAGTGGCCACTGCGGGCGTACAAGCTGTGAACGTTCAACTGGTTGTTGGTGGAAATGCGTGCGCTTGTATCTGTGTGTGTGTTTCAAATTCGTGGCAGAGGAAAATATAAAACACCGAAACATTCTACAAACGGAAGCAAACGGTGGGGCCAATAAATTATCGGCCATCGCAAAATGCGCCCACACTACCTGGGAAACGCTCTCGAAAAGCGGTTTTGGGTGTACCAAAAAAAAAAAGTGTCTGCATTGTCCACATTTTGTGTGCACCCAAGGCAGAGGAAGAGGGCTCTGTGTTTTGGTGATTTTGGTTAGAAAAAAAGACAGAAAACTACATCCACCCTCAACGCAGTGTCCCCAAAGTGGTCGTAAATCGCAATAACGCTGCGTTCCACCAAAACTAGGCAAAATTGGTGGCATTGGTGTCATTGGTGTCAAAGAAAGGTTCTTTCGATTAGTAACCGGTGGCATGGCGGGGAGTTTTCGGAGAGCTGAAAGTTTGGGTCGCGCAAGTTCGAACGAGCTTAATTCGTGGCAATTTAGCTGTTACAAGTTAATTTCCACTTAATGGTCACACTTTTGTGTGGAGTGTGTGCGTATGCGTGTTTGCAGGGAGCGATAAATCTCGCTAATGTTGCATCGATTCTGATCACCGGTTGATACCGGTGGGTTAGGGTGGAAAGGGAGGAGTTGTTCCCGAAATGAACTTTATCTTGTACATTGAGCGTCTAATGATGCATGTTTTTCGGAAGTAATTTATCGTGTCACTTTGCGCTTTGTGCATTATGGAACGGAAAGCTGAAAACCCCGTTTTTGTTGCTGGAGTTGTCACCAAGATCATTTGAAATTACTTTAAGACATTAAAATAGAATATATACTTAAAAATAATAGATTGGGATGGAAGTAGATGTAACAAATAAATTTATGTATCACATTTGCATACCTTCAGGCGCTTTAGAGCGGTTAATGAGAAATGATCGGGTGTTTTCATTAGAGTTTGAAGCATTCTGCTCTTTTTTCCCTGACATAATCAGGATAAAAGACAAGCCAAGGTAAATAACGCAAGAACAGAAAAAGAAGCACCAAACTCCATTCAATGACACGTTTCAGATAAGGTGAACCAATGCGCATCGAATGGTTGCCGTGTCGCCGATCCGTCCCTCACCGTCGTCACGTGGCAAACGGAGCATTGACACGTAAAACTTAATGATGCAACCAAATGCAAACGGCTTCTAGCTTTCATCATCTCCCGTCGTCTACCTTGCACCTTGGCACAGTGCATCCGGGGCCGCTGGGCTGTGTAATCCGGCTGCGGCAACCACCACCATGGTGAGGCAGGTAGCAGCAGGAACAGACGCAGACCACCATTTATCGGACGTAAATTGTGTGATGGCAGGCCTTCATCATTGAATGCGGCAGCGCTCGGTTGAGCAATCAGTGAGCCGCCACCTGACGGATGCTAATTTAACACCCTTCGGCACACCCTCAAATCGCCCAAAAAGCTGCAATCCTAACGAACGAGAGTGGACAAAGTTCAAAAAAAGAAAAGCTTTGTTCAAAAAAAGAAAAGCCTGCGTTGCAGGCCGGATTGCGTCCCTCCAACGTGACATCTACGTGGTTCGGTTTGAAGCGGGACTGCACGCACACATTTAATCGCAGGGCAGGCGAATTTAAATCATGCTGCTGTAAATGAATGACGATGAGACACACAGAGAGAGAGAGAGAGAGCCAGAAAGAGAGCTGGAGAGACAGAGAGCGACAGCGATTTCGAATGGGAGAAAGTGGAGGCGACGTTTGAAACATTAATCCAATGGAGATCGTTACGGAAAGCGTAACCTAATTTCGGGGATGACTGCAGGGGCAAATCCGTTGCGCGAGGGCAGCAGAATGATGCTACCCATTGCCGGCGGCCATTAGTGGAAGTCATTGCGGTGGAAATGATTATGCCGCTGTGCTGTTATTTTTAAATCTATTTTTTCGTAAGCGCATCGGTTGGCAGTGGGGCTGACGAGAGGAAGGATGACAGGATGGGATGTGTTTCGGGGAGATGAAATCGGTGGATTGGAAGGTAATTTTTTGTAGTTGGATTGGGAGGCATATGTTATGCCCTGAAGGGTCATCCGATTTGAAAGCTGCGTTTCATCAGACCAATATTTTTAATTTAATTTTAAAATTTAACACTGTAGGATGCTTCAAAAATGTATGCAAGACAAATCAACCTAGGATTGAAGGAAACTATTAAAAAAACGCGTTTAAAATATGCAACTAAGCGCCTCAATGCATAACTGAGTTGTGATGCAATTTGCATACCTTTAGGCGAGTGGTGTTAAGAGAGCGTTCTAGCGCCTGAAATAATGCAATCAGCAATACATTGTGCCATAATAAAAAATATACATTGATGCGTGGAGCTTCCAGAAGGAGCATTGAACCACATCAAAGGATAATATTTATTTCTAAGCTTCCTTTCTGTACTTGTGTTTGTAGTGTCTTCGAACGTTTGGACGGTAATGTTAGAACGACTTTTTTTTAAACCTTGAAGCAATAAATATATCATAAGCCCTTTAAACATGGTACATGTGCTGCCCTGTAATGCTTCTGTTATTTCTTGCCAGTAGCGAGCATATAGTTTGTATCTTTTTTTAATTGCATTCCCATGTTTAAAATATCAAACTGCTTTGAAAACCGCAAAACAAGCAGTGCGTGATCAAATAATGCATGATGGAGCGCGGGAAAATGTTTGATTTATGACAATCTATGCGTTCTGCATATTGGACAGTGAATTATTTCACTCAATGCCTAGATAATAAACCTAACAATAGTTTAGTGTGGCAGCGTTGTTGTTTTTCCCCGCTCGTTTCCCGCTTGGCTGGCAAAAAGCAGTTTTTAGCAGTTATTTATTTGTGATCAATCGCAACCAAAGTCACGAGCCTCGGTCCGGCGGCTGTAGCTAATAAATATGGAAATCAAGCTGGACGCTAGTGCAAACAGGTCCAATCACGACGCGATTGTGTCGGCTGCCCATAACAACTGCCAGCTAATCGGACCCCTTACCTCTCTCCCTATCGCATGCGTAACCCACCGATAAATGCCCGTTTCCAATAAATGTCAACTCCATCGCCGCCCTCCCCCCGCATGTCAACCGGGTTCGCTGCCAATGTATTAGTGAATTAAAATTAATGATAAACGTCATCATGCCCGCTAGGCAGCCGGGAGCGATTGAGCGAAGCTGCATTCCCGTGCGTGCATTTCGCATCCCATTGCGGTGCGATGGCTTGTGGTTACGTGTTGGGCAGGGGGAAACGAAATTTGTCACATACATTAAATATTTGTTTTGTCGGTCAGCGGAACGGATTTTCGATTCCGACCTACCAAACCGCCGTCGGCCCGCGCTAGAGCTGTGCAATGAATAATGGATGTATTTGCATTTCGTGACACCGCGTTGGTAACGGCGGTGGGTGGACTGTGAAGATTGTAGGTTTGGTGGAAAATATTTAGCGCTAGCTGGTTGGAGGGGAAAGATCTGCCCTCGCCCGGTCCGGATGATGGAAGTGGACGCTAATTTGTGACTACAATCAATCGTGCTGAGGCATCGTCCGGCCATGGAGAATCGGTCGATAGCAATGTACGGATTAAATTTGTTGCTTGGCTACTGCTGCTGCTGCTGCATACTGCCGCTAGACAATTGAATTTTTGGCATTCTCGAAAAACGTTAAAACTGGAGCTTACTACAATATATCGCTCCGAACGGTGCTGTTGAGGCTGTGGATGAAATGACAGCAAAAGTTACATTTTACCGAAGGTTCTGGGACAAACCGATGCGTGAACGATCGGATGGTAAATTATTGCCAAGCGGACTGGAACGGTTTAGAAACGGTGGCATGCCTTTTTCGTATAAACTATCTAATGCTAGCGCTGGCAAAGGTATGGTTTAACCGGAGTAGTTTCATATCCAATTGCAAATGAAATTCGTTCCACGCTTCACGGGATGGAATGGGTACGAGTACGGTTTTCATACTAGCACAATATGCAGCCTTTCCATCGGACACAGAGCGGTCGAAAGCAATGTTGGAAGGGAATCTAATTGATGGAATTAGAATGTACCATGTGGATGCAGCTACGGGTCAAAGGATATTATTTATGGTACGATCGTAGGGACCGATGTCATGTGTGTTAGCCGTTGGCCCTCGTTACCTCTGGGTAGTTTTATGGTTTCCGTTTTCAAATCACTAACTGTTGTTGACTGGCAAATTACTCCGGGCGATGCATATTGAATTAAGAAGCTTCCTGTTAAGATGCCATGCTATACATGTAGCAACCCTTGGCCAGAGCCAGAGGCCAATGGTCATGGGAAGAAATCAATCAGGTAGATGGTTTTCTGCCCATTGGATGGTATTGGTTTTAATTGAGATAAAGATGTCTTAAAATGCTTTGATCCGGCAAAGGATGTTTTCTTTAGAAGGCTTCAAAAGAGAAAGCTCTCTAAAGGGCGGTTAGTGTTGCACGATAACGAGCATGTCCGCTTGGTCAAGAATCATGTGTTACACTAGACGTCACAGAGAGGTAAGGACGGACAGATACAGTCAGCTCTTAAGATGCTTATGACTAAATGAACGTTTGCTTTACAGTGTGCTGAAGAGAAGCTCTGCAAAAGGTTTGAGCATTGAAACAACAATAATTGCGTTAGATTAAGTAATTAAATAAAATACAAGAATCATATCAAAGTAGATTGAATCACATCCCGTCTTGTAGCAGCTGCTCTGTAAATCATTCAAAGAATCAATTCGCAAAAACAACTTTAACTATCAAAAGATGATTGTGATATATACAGTTAGTCCAACTAAGGAGACGAAGTAACTGATCCATTACGTTCAATTAAAGTTGTCTGCTTCACATAAATCACGTCAAGCCAGTGAAAATGCATGGAAACAAAAAATGAAAGCAGACACTAAACGTTATTATTTGACGCAAATTAGGCAAATGAATATTCCAACCAGCCTAAATGGTCCACGTACCATCCGGTAGCACTGTCACGAAAGCACTGGGTGGCTGGGAGTAATGTACCTGTTATTTAACGTACATTATTCCGAACGGTTTCCTCTTTGCTCCGATGAAGGGCAAAGCAAAACGAAAGGGAAAACAAGAAGTAAAAACAAAACAGAAACAAAACACTCCACAACTGCTTTCCAATGACGGACGTCCGTTTGCATCGTAGGACATTTATTCTGCAAATAGTTTCTGCTACCTAGCCTTCGCAACAGGGAAATCGTACACGCGAGAGTCCGTTTTGGACCTTTCCGGGACACAGGCACACGGACAAATGATAGGTAATGGTTCCTTTTTCCCATGCCAAGCTTTGCCTAATAGGATACAGCGTTCGTGCCGCAACAGCAACCGATTCTTTTGTTTTGTTGATCTGCTCGTGTGTATGCGTGAGTGTGAACACAGTGATGATTAAAAAACAACACAAATACATGCCAAATTAGCCACCGGGGAGTTTGGGACCAGGGGTATAATGAAATCATTTTCAAATGCGGTTTCCAAGCCAAATGTTTCCAGTGGTCGGCTTTTATTTTTTTTTATGTTTGGTTGTTGCTTCACTCTGTCCCTCTGTGGAAATCCGCCCGGTAGTAATCGGTTTGCAAATGATGTTGTTACCCTGGTGGGAAAACAGGAATTTGAAATCGTTTTTCAAGCGTCCGGAAAAAGCGGATTGCCTGTGTCCGATGGCTGCGAGACTACGAGGCTTAATAGAAAATTGTTTACCGGAGGGAAACGGAATGGAGAGTATGAGTTTAATGCAAAAAGTAGTATATGGTGGCGTGTACGCAAGGCACATACGCTTATGGGACACGATACGCAGTGGACCAGCGAAATCAGAACCTTTTGAAGGTTGATTTATTAGCGTTCATTAAAATTTATACGCACAAAGTTGGGCGAGCAGAGGGGGTTTCGATGCATGATTTTTTTTAAATAGTTTCTAGAAAAAGAGCATCGTTTTTTTTTTTAATTCAGGAGGGACGGCTTTACCGTATTGCTTAAAAAAGCATATTTTATATGCAGGCAATGTAAATGTAGAGGAAAAAAAATTACAAATTAAATTTTGGTAGAAACGAAAAAACGCTTAATCGGCTATTATAGAAATAAAAAGCATTGGAATAAAGCTTGAAACATTCGTATTCAGCTCCGTCTGACTTTAATTCTTCACGGTAAGCGCCTGAAGGTAGGCAAAGTATAGTTCTGGCATTTAGCAATCGTCTAACTACTTTTCATTATTTTACAGAAATACTTTGTCTACAGGGCAGGCTATAAATGTTAAAAAATAATGAAAATTACATCTCCCTATACAAAACGAAGTAAGAGGTGACGCTCACGTTACGCTCACGTTACGCTCATAGGTGACGCTTGCTCACTATAGGATCTTCCTGCACGAAAAAGTTTCTCACTATATAACGGTTTTGCTAACCAACTATGGGTGCTTGGATGATTTTTATTTCTTTGCGGTGTTTCCATTCTCCGAGGCATCAAGCAATGGTAGAGTGATTGAATCATTGAGGCATTCAAATCAAAAGACATCATTGTTTTTTTTCTACACACGTGTTGAAAGTGTATCAATAATTATCAAATTATTCCCAGTAATTCTAAATAATTCTGTGGTAGAGATTCGACCACGCTCCATCCATTTTATCATGCGTAGACTTGCTTCAAACTATCATGTACTTACTACGAACCATCATCCAAGTGCAGTAAAATGCTTGCTTGAAAGGATTGCAAAATCGTACGCTATGAACGTTGAACAATTACAATTTTTCATGGTACATCAACCCAAAAACGCGTGGTACAATGCAATATAGTGAAACAATCGGAGCTGTATAACTAGGACTAAGTGAACAACTTAGTAACATGCATATAGCGGATTTATATTTCCCATAAATCGGGCCTCTATACGCAGATGGGTGGATAAGGCTCAGTACGAGTTGCGTTAAACATTAAAAAAAAAAATGATTTATTGAATTTTAGTATTTATTCATCCATTGAAAGTATATCTTGCGGGAAAAGTAATCTTATGGTTCAGCAGTGACATTACAACTGAACTGTACTGTAAAAATGAAATGAACTACAACTCCTATTGGGAAAAGTAATGGGACAATAATATACACGGAATAAGGACATTCCTGGGTCATGGGTTTTTTTTATATGCGCACATGATGAAGCAACACAGTTGAATGCAGTTAGTTTAATGTTTTGTATCAGCATTTAGCACTCCTGGATACCCATGGCTGCTTGGTACACAAATAGTTTTGCAGAAGATGGGGCACAGGTTAATAATAAGCCGTGACAGTGAGCCCTGTGGAAGGAAAATTTGGACCCATATGTCATGACATTTAATAGTATAATATAGTAGTCAAACATCTTCTTTTTTGCCACAACAACCGTTGTCGGCCAAGGTCTGCCTGTGCCACACCGGGGCTTGGTTTTTAGTGACTTTTTGATGACCCATAACAGGTAAATAGGCAGTCATACTGGAACTTAAACCCATGATAGGCATGTTGTTAAGTCGAACGAGTTGACGACTGCACCACGAGTCCAGCCGATAGTCAAACATACTGAAAAAGAAAGTGGACCACGATTGCTAATGTAATGGAAACACTAACATTAGTAAATAAGTCAAAAATATGGAAGGGCTATAAACCGGGATAAAAATTGGATGGAAACCTGTACTAAGCAACACGGTCATAATATCAGTAAAAAGACATTAAAAAAAAGAACAGGATTGCTTATCTACATGTTTGCATGAAAACAGTTAAATGTGCCCTGCAGTCAGTATACACGTCTAAAGGTTCTGTTGCGAAACCCTGCAACCGGGCCAAATTAACTAGTCGACTCAAAAAACTCAAAATTATATATAGCCTCAAAAAACTATAGCTTACGAAAAACATGAACGAATATGTATATTTACATACCTTCAGGCGTGTTAACATTTTAATTTACAAACCCAACAGCACAATCTAGCAACAGCTGGGGAACGATCCCAAGTTAACTTTAAAGCCCTTAATGAAGATAGATATAAGCGTCTACAAATTATTGGTAAATATAAAACAATAACAGTAGACACTTGAACTCTTCTTGAAGCTTGCTGTAGCTTAAATGCACAACATCGAAACACGCTGGAATCGAGACGGTAATCAAAAGTGTCTTTAGCCAAAGTGTTATCATCGAAAACGTTCAGTTCGGCCCGTTAAGCTTCAAAAACATCAACATCAAATCATCAAACTTTCTGCCCGACTTTGCAAAATAATAACATTCTCGTGTTAAACGATTTTCGAACCAAGAGGTCCGCCGTTTTGATCATGTTTATCTTTAAAGTTTATTCAACACAAACACACACACACACAAACAGCTCCTGAAAACACTCTCGGGTGGATAAACACTTACGCCTTCGGGAAGCTACTGCTGCCGCTGCTAGAAAAGCTGCTCCTTGCGGGGTAGAACCAGCCCTGGAGCAGGAACGGCGTACCGCTCGGGTGCCAAAGATAATCTTCTTCAACACTACTCAATCGATGCTTTGGCACCGGAAGCTGGCAACCCAGTGCGGGCTGCTTGCCCGGAGTAAACCGGAGTGTCGATTAAATGATTATCTAATAAACAGAGCGAAAAAGGAACGGCAGGGAGCCTCCGGAAACCACCCGCTTTGGAAAACTTCCTGCCAACCAAGGTGCCAGGTTTGTTTTGATGATCCCGAAATGGGCTTACTTCCAGCTCGACTGGCGCTGCCACACTCGGTCCAAAGAAGGTGGACTTCATCGTGCACGGTGGTGCGGAAGAACACTTCATCGAAGCAGATCGCTTGCCAAGGCGGATTTGCTTACGCCTTGGCCCGGTTGAGCTGGCTCTGGCTGGCTTAAAACACTGCTCGGTGCTTTATTTTGTGGTCATCCGGGTAACCCCACAGGCCAGTTGGCAAACTTCCTGTCGTGACGTTCGTGTTCGTGACGTTATTGTTACGGTATGAAAAGACAATAAAAAAAGGCAAGACAACTAATAAAGCGTCGCCGTATAATTAAGCTACGCTTGAGCTCACTTTTGGAACAACTTTGCTGGGAGTCGTTTTGGAATCGGTTAAATCGTTCGGGTGGCCATGCGGACGGGTTGGGCGATTAAAAGCATTCACTGTAGAAAGTATACATGCATAAAATCAAGTATGTAGCCTTGCTCGCTTGACCGATTCGCTGGAGTGTTTGGAATTGGGTGTTGTTGGGGGTTAAGGATGTGGGTCAAAATGTTTTCCCTGGTTTTGGGTGGTTTGCATTTTGCGCTCTCTGTTTACGAGAGGGTCAGAAACTGACCATTCGCTCAAACTCCCCTCTTTTTTGCTGCGATGGCTGGGCTTACTGGACGAAATCGGAACATGAGCAGACGAAGGATGACATCACACTATCTGTCATCCTTCTCAACTACAAAAAGGGTGGTGGCCACAAAGCCGATTAGTTTGTAGGCCGAAAGCACCGGTCGGGCCATATGGTGCGGCGGTGACTGACAACGTGGCCTGAGATTCAAATCAGCGAGGCTTGGATAACAATGAAATTGAAAGTGGCAAGCGTCAAAGTGGCTATCAGGGGACCGTTCTACTACCGGGAGTGAAGTGGGGACACGGGCTAAAAAGGACAACACAACTGGAGCACTGTGGTAATACGACTCTTGAAACCTTAAGGGTGAGAAAAATGTAAAATCTATTTCCTCTCTCTCTCTCTTTCTCTCTCACCCTCTCTCTTTCAGAGGCTGTGATGGCTGAAAAACGGGCAGGCTGGAAGGTAGGACGAAAAACAAACTTAACCATTTTCTCTTTGACAGTTGATTGGCACAACTTGAATCTATATGCTAATCGGGTACCGTGCGTGTACCGGGTGTAAGCAACTGACGCTGTGGCCATTGTGGTGTCCCTTCTGCAGCACCATCGACGGCAACCACCAACACCCAGGTGTATTGGTTCGAGTGGTACATGTGTGTGTGTGTGTGCAAAAGATAAAGTTGGCTGGAAAAGAGTGCGTGAGAAAAGTGAGATTCGTTTCACCTTCTGTCAAAGTCGGTTATTTGAAGCAGGGTGGTGGAATTTCCGCAAAACCCGCACCAGTACCAACGCAAAATTGGGTGCCAAAAATAGGATCATGTCTGGGTGAAAAAGAGAATGGCACACTTAAAAAAAAAAAGCTCCCACCCGCTGTATGACGGCACCGAACACCAGGTGGTGCGGCTGGTGAAACGTGGTAGTACATTATTTGAAAAGCCGGATCGGTTGATTCCCCACGTTGGGCTGTCTGCTGCGTAAATGGTGATGGTCTATGTGTGTAAAGTCAATTTGCACCGTATGTTGAAGCGTTGATGAACTGTAAACCGTGCACCATGTTGACGATATTTGCCGATCAATATTGATGCTGTGCCGGGGTTGGGGTGTGTACTACACTGTATCATCGTAAATATTTGCATAAAGTAATAATTTTATGACTACACACTCAAGAAAACGGTAAAAAAGGATCATTGGTTAAAAGCAGTTTAAAAAAGCAGGTGATTTAAAAAGAAATAACTGTTTAAAATTCATAAGTAAAAAGGATTTCGAACATTTCGGCGCCTAAAAGTATGCAATTCATAGTATAGAACATAGATCGGTTTAAAAAGAAGGCTTGCATACTTTCAGGCGCTTTGTACGATTGGTTTGGCAGTTAATATGTTCAGCTACGCTTTTTCATTGTCATTTCATTGTGTTTTCATTGTGCTTTTTCATGGAATCGAAAATGAACAATTTATTTTCTTGAATTCATTGTATTTAAATTCTCTTTCAAATCAAAGATATAAAAAGTTGCAAATTTACTTAGAGCCAATAACACTATTTTGGGTTTTTTATGCACTTAATGTAAGAAAATACAACACAAGGAGGATTCCTCTTGTTCCGTTACATTGTTAACATTGAGTATCGATTTTTATGCAAATGTGCACTTTACCTTTCTGCGTATCATCTGCGCGCTCCATTTTTTTAACGTTTTGCGATCAATTTCAGGGCAGCAAAATTGCTTGCGAAAGCAGCATCCCCCGCCAGCAAGCGCAGTGCTTACGCCGAGACACACTTACCGTTTTCGATCGGAAAAACCTCATAATCGATAAATTCACCGTAATGCCATTCGCCGGATTATTACATTATCACAGTGGCTCTAAAGTACGTCCATATCGTATCGTCTGCTTCGTGTTGTTGTTGTGCTGTGCTGTTCACGTTTCCTTCTTCAAATCGTCCCGATTATTATGCATTGGAATTGGAGTGTGGCCTTTGGCAGTCGGGTGGAGGAAAGAAACGAAACAAGAAATGTGTGGAAATTGCTAACAGCAGACATTTGGTGAGAAGGTGGGAGAGCTTGTCGAGGTGTCGAGGAACGAGCTTGACATGGGGATGGAAAGGAAATGTGAAAATGTGTTCTCCATTGGCTTACACTGTGAGAGGTACACTGGTGCCGGAGTCTTTCAAACCACTGGCTGGGGGGCAGGTGTAAGTGAGTTTGTTGTGGAAAAAGAATATGTTCCAAAGTACGCTGAGAATGAGGCCGATTTGAAAGAGCTTCTGGGAGCTTCAGGAGGGTATGGATTACAGGTGTGTGGAACCGGTGGCAAATGTAATGTTTTCGATGTTTGGGATATTTTTAGGTTTGTTTTTATTCGGCATTTACCTCTATGGTTCGTTTGCTTACCAAGCAGAACTCTTTTGGAGGACGATCGAAAGAAGCAGTATGGTAAGCAGAATGGCAAATTTCATTTTAGGGAAGTCGAATCACATTGTTAACATTTGCCACTGACACTGGTTCATCGTTCTGTTCCTTTGTACGCTCGACGCTTATCAAACGAATGCCAATTGGTACAAAAATATGAAACAGAAATAAAACAAATAGATATTCATTTGAAGCAGCTATGCGTATCTTTGTTGTCATGATTTCAATGTTTTTCTAAACAATAACAAACCGCAATCTGTTAAGCTGGAATGGTTTCAGTGCAAAACAAGAAATGCTTTTCGAAGCTGTTTGATAAAACAAAAAGCATAAATTTAGGCGCTATGTGAAGTGAATTGCATACTTTGAGGCAAATGAAATTGGACGAACAACATAGCGAATCAACCTACAAGTAAACAGCCACAAACAATCATCATTCTTTCGGACGTTTCAATCACGCTTGGGTGGGTGTAAACACAAGAGAAAAGTAACACACAGACTTAATCCAAATATATTTACCTTTATTAAACCGCTTTTATCTCACAGTGGTACACGAATGCTTCGATTTGCATCCGCAAAAGAGGGAAAACAGTTTGCCTGCTTGCCAAACCGTGGCGCTTGGTTGGCGCAAGGTGGTTTTGTCCCTTTTTTCTTCCTCCATCGCTCACAGGGTTAGGGTTGTTCTTGCGTTATTTTTTGTTCTTTGTTCTCACCGCTTCGTTACTTTTCACTGATTCCTTGTGTCTTTTTTGTTGTTGTTGGTTTCAGTTTGGAGAATTAGCACGGTAATACCTTATTACCACGGTAGGGAGAGTTTTCCTTTCTCTCCGTGGCATCATTAACTGTTATTTGTATTTGGACATGCTCGTTTTTTTTTTCTCTTTTTCGGTTGTGTTGTATTATTTGCTGGGCATCGTGTTTTACTTTAACTTTTTCCTTTCTTTTTATATACAATCTTCCTACCGTCAAGTGAATCAACCTTCTGCACTTCGGCGACGCGTTTTGTTGTAGTTCTTTTTGTGTATGTGTGTGTGTGTGTGTGTCGGTGTAGTGTAGTTTTACTTGAGAAAGAATGCTTTCAGTAGTTCTGTTGGTTTGCTTTTGAATGTTAGTTTTCTTGTGGGTTTTTTTTTCATTTTTTTGTTGCTTTTATTCAACCAGCACCGACTCTACACTTAGCTAACAGAGTTTTTGTTTATCATTTTCAACGTTTATTCTTCACAAACAACGCTCATCAAAGACGGGCAAATGGGTTTTACAGTTGGGGTTTTGTGTTTTTTTTCGTCGTTCTCGTTCCCTACCTATCTCGCTGTTCCAGCGCACCGTTTACCGTTTTAGTTACGAGTTTCGTACTTTATTTGCATTGCTCCATCGCCATGGAAAAAGAGTGTTTTGTTTTTGTTCTCTCTCTCTCTAATTAGTGTTTTAAATGCGTACCGTCCCGCTCTGCTTGACTTGAAAAAGTGATTTTCTATTAAATATTCCATCCATGTTGGCTTACCTCGGTAAACTAATTTAAATGTTAAATGAAGAGCTTTAGAAGTGAAATTAAATGACACAAACAAAACATCCAGCAACTTATTTCATGTTTGCGTTACTGACAAAACGAAATTTATCTCTGTTTCGTTCGTGGAAAGTGGAATGATGTTGGAAACGAATCGGGCAATCGGGTACGCCTGCCAGTTTTAGCTCCGATGTAGTTTTTATTTTATTTACTAGCTTTTACAAATACCATACAAAGTTACATCAAACGCTACGTTAAATTTGATTTATGCCATTTCGTTTACCTATATGTACAATGCGTGTTTCCATGCTGGGCTGTTCTTAATTAATCACACAGCGGATGTACGGAGTTTCCGCTCCGTTACGCTGTGCTCACTCGACCGTGAGCTAAACGTCGATCGTAATTACTTTACACAAAACAGCAACCCCTTAGCCACCAGGGTTCGGTGAGTGGGGGGAGCTGTTTTAATGTGCACATTCAACATGGCTCGATTTGTATTCGTCTAGTTTTTTTGTTTGTTTTTTTTTTGTCATTAGTTTGTCCTCCCGGATTCTCCCTGCTTCCCAGGTGAACAGGAACAGGAAGCAGATTTCTCTGCTCGAGGTCCAACGTTTCGTCCGACTATCGCTTGCATCCCACTACGCTACAGCATACCTGTTTCTGTTTGTCTGTGTGTGTATGTGTGTGTTGCAGGTTTTGTTTTGCAGCTTCCGTCCCATCCGCCGTTCTACGTACAGCGGTGCGTTAGTCGCTGGCATCGCTGGCCTCCTTGTGCAGTGAACTCAATGCATATTTAAGACGAAATTGATGACCTGATATGTTACAACTGCCAGCGGCAGATGAATGTGTGACGCCACCAGGACCGCATTCCCATGGTCACCGTGCTGCATGGCGGCCGGGTTTTCACCTGCATCCGTGTATGTGTGTGTGTGCGTGATATGACAGTGGGAAAGAGAGAAAGAAAGGAAAAGGCATACCATGAGAGTTTTGCTGCTGGTGGCGAGGTTCAACAGGGGAGGGAGAAAATGCCCTAGGATCACACATTTTATCAGAATGCACTGACACATTCATTGTATGGGACAGGTTGACACCAGCAACCGGGGAACAAAAGGTTCCAGATTGCTGTTGTACGTCATAGCATTACGCAATGGCTCAAAAACATATCAATATGACCAGTCTTGGCAAAATATTAGTTAGGTAATGAAAATTTAAAAGTAAAAGCTATGACTTTATGGGAATATTCGAGGAACAAGTTTAACTTTTTTTTATCAAACTATAAAGCTAGACACGAACGACAGGCCATAATTCTGTTGAATAAGGTTGAGAAGAAATATTTGTATAACTACTCCTGAAGTTATGCAATAAAGCAATTAGGTACAGCGTTATGTCAACCAACCACATAGTATACATTTAGGCGCTGCACACTGTATGAACAATAATGGCGTCGCAAGTGCTTACTTGGAAAGATAAATACTTTTGTTTTAAACAATGTTTTATAACATAAAATTTACTGTCGTTATAGTGAGGGAATTGAATTATTCAGGAGTAAAATTCTGACTACTATGTTAAATAATGTTTAGACGATGAAGCGATTTATGGAGGTAATGTTTTGTAGAAACAAATTTGAACGAACTATCTCAATGGAGCAGACGCAAGCAAAACTGTCCAACATGCCCCATTCCATTCATTCATTGAAAGTTGTTGGTCCATAACATGTTTTTTTTTGTGTATACGTCCAAGCACCAGCATGCAGTGCTGGTTTACCTTTACTTACCGTTCAGAATATGCACCAGCGTAGAAGCAGCGACAGCGTTGTTCGAAACGCACGAATAGTTCCCCGAGTTGAGTGTATTCGTGTGTGAAATGACAAGCTCCGAGTACCGATTGTCTGTGGGACGAAAAAAAAAGCAGAGCAGACACCAGAGTAGAGAGAATGTGTTAAAAAGACAGAAGCTTAAGGAGCAGCGTGAAGGAAAACGAAGGACTGCATGCGAATGTAAGTTGCCGTACGGTTGAGTGCTGGCATTGCTTTATGCACCGTTGAAACGGAACATACATATATTCAGTCAGCTGCACAGATTGAACCTCACCCTTCCCACATACATATCTGTATTCAAATTTGAATTTACATAAAGAGGTTACTCTGGTGTAAGTTTATCGTTTTGTCTGTGTGTATGTGTGTTTAAGAATCGCAACCTTTTTGCATTCGCTGTTGATAAAGGATAATGTGAGGCGGACGGCCGCAACCTACTTACCCGCCTCCGTTGACACGTTCACGCCCCGGTGCGCATCGTAGTTAATCATGCGATTGTTGTGATACCAGAATATGTACAGCGGTGGCTCGTTGCTTTGCACGACGCGACACGTTAACCGGAGCATCGAGCCCGGTTTGAGATACTTTTCCGACGGTCCAAAAATCTCTGCCTTTGCCTCTGCGCAACGAGAGACGCGTAAGCAGGAAAGGGAGAAAGGGAACGAATGTGATAAATGGAATGCTGGTGGTGCTGATGGCACCAACGGCTGGGTGCTACTTACCAACCACGTCCAGCTTGACGAAGATTGACGTCGGCGGATGGGTCGAAACCTGACACTCGTACAGCCCGGCGTCCCGTAGCTGGACGTACTTGATCTGCAGTGGCCATTCCTGGTGGTGGAGAGAAGGGAAGGTAGAAAAGTGTTTTGGTTAAGATATTGATGAAAAAACGAATTTTTCGCAACGAAATCATTGATTGGCGCTAGTTGGAAAATGAGCAAGTGTTTGAAAATTTTTGGTAAGCCAATTCGTAATAGGTTTGACGAACCTATTATTTTCTTTTTTTATTGTGCTGAAATACTTAAGAAGCTACATTAGAACAATAAGAAGCATACGACGTAATGCAGATTGCATAATGTTAGGCTGCCCCTAAATTACTTTAGCGCCTGAATGTAGGCTTTCATTTCATTTTCTGACTGTACGTTTGCTTCAGAACCTTTTATTCATACATATATTCATTGTTTGTATTTTTCTTCAATTTGTTTGAACTGTTTCAGTGTAAAATACAAAATCTTTAAACATAAAATGTTTTGTACAGATTTGGGCGTTGACAAAAAAAAACTCATTTTAGCTGAAGAATTATGCTTGTGCTTGAAATCAATGTACAGCAATGTTATTGCCATTGCAATTGCTGAAAAGAGTTGTTGCTCCGTTGGTAAAATCCAATGCAATAAAGCCAGAATCACCGTCATGTTTTGATTTTCTCTTCTAAAATAATAAACCTCGCCACCACCGGCCACAAATGTTTATAGCTCAATTCATCAGCAAGGTCGTAGAATCGATTGATGTGATTCTATTGACCATGCATATTGAGATCCATCGCTGGCAATATTTCGGTTTTGATGTTTCAGCATACGGTTCGCTAGCCGAGAACAACAGAAAAAACGACAATAACCATCAATCCCTGAAGCCATAGCCGAGTTCTAGCCACGAGCACTCTCTGTCGGCCGCTCGATTGTTCCATCAATCCCGTCGGCCATTATTCGTCGGTGCGGATCGATATCGTGCACGCAGCAATAGTCTATGCCGGTCACGACTTAGCGCGCCTACCGCCTTTAAACGATGACCAATGGGACATTATTGCTCTCCACGCCTTCAACGTGGAACGTGTTTTCTTCGTTTCCCCATTGTGCTATTATCCGCTTCCCCCCAAAAGGCTTCCCCCTGTTGGGATGCATGGGAGGGGGGGGGGAGAAGGGAGAAGATGGCGATAAAAGCAAAACTTTATTGACTATCATGGCAAGCGGGCAGACACGACGAGCGGTGGACGAATACGAAAATTAGCTCAATTGGGTCTCCCGGGGTGCAATGGGTACCGTCCCGGTCGTTTAGGGAACTAATGGTCCTGCTCCGGCCGTGCCCGTTCCCTCGCAAAAATTGGTCCCCACAAAGTTTTGCGTGTTTAGGGGGTGGGGGAGCGTACAAACGAAATCGAATGGAAGAAAAAAAAGCCTTATAACGAATTCATCTTCTTTGAATGCTTCCGGTGAACGCGTGCTGGTGAAACCAGCCTATAAAACCTACCCCAACAACTTACCCACACTGAAACGGGGAAGGTCAGCGAAAAGAAAAAGGTTCTCCAAAATTCACAGCCTACGTCAAGCTCTGCCGGCGCTAAAAGATTGATAAAACCGACCGCCCATGGAATTCCCCCGATGGAATTCAACAGAATATTGTCGAACGCGGCAGCAGCGTGCTTTTCTCGTGCTTCAATATCCCGCCCCTCGAGTCACGCGACCGTTTCTTCCCAGTAATTACCGGCGACGTGCCAAAAACAAATAGCTACCAATGTTTCGCAAAAGCAAGCATATTCCGCTGCCTCGCCAGGTAATGCGGAAGCGCTAAGGAAGCAACACATTTCCCGGGAGAGGTTAGACGCTTAAAAGAGGAACGCGAAGGTACGTGGTGTAATGGGTAGGGAAGAGGGGAATAATGTTCCCGGAAAGACGTACAGTGAGTTTGCACGTACGAGCGGCTTTCCGTACAGTGGTTGACAGAGTGGTAAGAGGTATTGCATTATTTATGAGTTTTTGTGGGTGGGCGATTTTACCCAAAAATGTTTATTTTTTGTTGTTGTTACGAATTCTTTTTCCATTCTGTAATTGACTTTGTAAGACGTCTAACATACTTTTATTTTCAAATGTAAGTAGTGCATTTTTTCTAGCACGCACTGTACCGATTTTACAAAATTTTTCTATCGCTTCCAAAACGTGACGAGAACACATTTAAATTCACGCAATAGCTCGTAGCTTCGTGACTTCCGCCCTTTTGCCACCCCCCCCTCCATTCCAAAACAATAGTCACAGCGTGTCTTTTAAAGCATTTAAGCTCGACACTGGTCTCGATTTGTTTGGATTTGCTTGTTTGTTTCGGATGGTTAAACTTATCGAAAGCAAAAGGCAATCACGTTTTGCTAATGGCATCCACGCAAAAGCTCCATCCATTTGATGCCTGTGTGTCGGCTGCTTAAACTGGTTGAGCGTGCTGGAATGTCTTACCGAAACTTTGGGTAAGAAGAAGCCAGCAGTTAATTAAGCGAAGAGTGAATAATGGCTGGCTTCGCGCAGACACAGCACAGCCGCGCTTCTCAATTAGAAGAAGTGTTTGAATGTCTTCGTCGGTTTTGTTTCCAATGCACGGTCGGCACGCGGCGGAACGATCAATGCTGAACAGCAAAATTGGAAAGAAGAATTGGAGTCGGGAATTTTAATTGAAATCTGAATGGGGGGAACAGAAAGGGCCACGCAACTCAATAGCAGGATGGTTCACGTGGCGATTAAATTATTTACGCCTTATTGCTGCCAAACGTATCACAAACGCAGTACAAGTCCGGATTGTTGATTAAACTAAAGCCGAACTAACCATTCCGCGCGTCGAACTCGTATCGTGTTCTTCTGCACTGCTACATGTGCTTGAAGCATGCGAGCCATTGCTCACCTTTTCCGAACGTTCCGAACACACTCACTCGCTAGCTGCAAATGGGCGGCTTAATGAACGAGCCTGGAGACGATGGGAACCCATGCCACGGTCACACCCATGCCACGGTCACACCC
Organism: Anopheles arabiensis; assembly: GCF_016920715.1. NCBI lineage: Eukaryota > Metazoa > Arthropoda > Insecta > Diptera > Culicidae > Anopheles > Anopheles arabiensis. Next base: position 27,993,326 of record NC_053518.1, read on the forward strand.
ACCGGCAGGCGAGTACGAACCGAGGCTGAAATTTATTACAACCGATTGACGGTGAATGATGGGCTTTGCGCTTCCGCCTCGATGCAGCTGCGGTTTTGGGCAGCTAAATGCATCCGGGTTTTGCAAAATGCAGCGTCCACCCCGTTAGCCATTTCTGCTGCTCGATTGTGTGTGCGTGAAGCGACGATGATGAGGATGATGATCATGAGCATGATGATTGAATTTGCACACACAACCTGCTGCTGGAGCCTGCAAGGAGCACTAGAGATGGTTTGTTGAATAATGTAACCCAACTGAGGATGCGTTCCGTATACGGCCCGGAACGGATTCACAACTGAGCACGGCAACGGCCGCATAGTGGACAACGGTGGTAGCAAAAGTGGTTAAAATGTGAACAAATATTGCCTTTTTTGTTAAAAATAAGGATTTACGCCCTAAGGTATGCAAAATTGCCTGACAAAACGCCTGAAGTTATGCAATCATGCGGAAATGTAACGCTTTATCGCTTCCTTGTTCATACTGATCACCTTAAAATGCGTCTTGCGCTGTTGCTTTTGCCCTTTTTGACAGTATTTTTCAAAATGATTCAAAAGATTTAAAAGACCTTCCGATTAACCGAAATATTAAGATAATCGTTTTCCCAAAACGAAGAAATCAAGCATATTGTCCAAAATTCTAGAGCTCGCCAACGATGAAACGCAGATGCTACCGGCTAGATCGTATTCCCTCCGAAGCGGCATATGAAATTGAACTTGTGAGTAAAACCACAGACACCGCAACGATTCCTGGGAAAGCACCGTGCACGTCGTGCGTCCCGCAAAGTGCTCCGAAGTGCTGTTCGGCATCGCAAGCGGGAGTGTTTTAAGAGCGAAAACGAATGCCAAATGGGCGCTGAAAGGTTCCATTGCAGTGGCGTTCAATCCAGCGCACTCGCGATGGAAACGGATGGATGGTGGATTGATACGATCGTACAGCTGGTTTGCATGGTGAACAGTGAACAGTGCTGCAAGGTGTGTGTGTGTGTGTGAGAGAGAGAGGAAGAGAGGGAGCATAAAACAGCATTCCTGGTACGGGGTTTTGCGAGCACACCTCATGTTCGAGTGAGCGGTAAGACTAAAACCACTTCCGTCCCTGCACACAACTGCGCACAAATGGATTCAGATGAATTGCTTTAATTTCCATCAGCACGTGTTCACGTGTTCACGTGTGTATGTGTGTGTGTGTGTGTGTGTGTGTGTGTGTGTGTGTGTGTGTGTGTGTTTGTGTGTGTGTGTGTGTGTGTGTGTGTGTGTGTGTGTGTGTGTGTGTGTGTGTGTGTGTGTGTGTGTGTGTGTGTGTGTGTGTGTGTGTGTTTGTGTGTGTGTGTGTGTGTGTGTGTGTGTGTGTGTGTGTGTGTGTGTGTGTGTGTGTGTGTGTGTGTGTGTGTGTGTGTGTGTGTGTGTGTGTGTGTGTGTGTCTGTGTGTGTGTGTGTGTGTGTGTGTGTGTGTGTGTGTGTGTGAGTGTGTGTGTGTGTGTGTGTGTGTGTGTGTGTGTGTGTGTGTGTGTGTGTGTGTGTGTGTGTGTGTGTGTGTGTGTGTGTGTGTGTGTGTGTGAATAGTACCGTAGTGAGTAGTGTGCGGAGCACTGGGGAACACTTTCTGCGTGCGTTAAAAATGACTTCCCATCTAGTACCGGGACCGAACGGGGATTCCGGGCTGCACAAACGTCTCAAGCATCTTTCATCTGTCTCTCGAGCCATGAATAATTTAAGCTCCACCGTCGCTTACCAACCATCACGGATACATTGGTTCGCGGAGAGAGGGGGAAGGGGGTGAAAAAACGCTGTTGAAACGAAAAATCAGACCACGTGGCACAGCGTCAGCGTGCTGTTTCCTCACCAAGAGCACTTAATGCGCGCCAAATCGGCCAAGTGTAATAATTTCGTTTCATGCACCACGGTCGAAAGGGGCCCCCATGTCTGGTTCATTCACAATTAATGCTATGCTGGCGACGGTTGTGCGCACGGTTATGCTGACGGTATTTGTGGAACATTTTGCGTACCGATGACTGGCGGGGAGAGAGGCGCAAAGTCATTGAATTGTTATGCATAAAGCACATGCCGCGGTAGGAATGGTTTAATTGGCTCTTTGCTGTGCGCATTAACGGTACTGTTCCGAAGTAATTAATACTGTGCGAGGTGACAGGAAGCAAGTACGCTTGTAGTATTGTTTTGTGTGTGACATTATTGCACAATTTTATCAAATACATCCTTCATTTTTACTATGCTTGCTTGCAAAGGGGCGTCAGCGAAATACTTTGTTGAATGTTGTAGTTTGTGAGAAGTCAGTCACATGCTCAATGTTTCATCTTCACTTGGGACGTTTTAAGGGACAACGAGATGATTATGAAAAATTTAACATTCATGTTGCAGTTGTTGCCAGACCTATCATAGTGATGATATGTAAATCTTAATCCTAAATCATTTGAAAACGGCTTGACAACAACTTGAATTCCCTTTCAGACAGAATACCTAATTCACCTGCACTTAAGCGCTTAAGCCGAATTCTGCACCTCCCATAGCAAGAAGCTCGACCGAGAAGCGATGCTATCATCCATTGCAATCAGCTCCAGTTCCGGCACGTTCCTGCAGGATGCCTCTTTAAAATCCCATCGGTAGTTCGGCACGTAACACTGGCTCCATCTCCGGCAGCCTCAACACTGCGGTATTTTTCGAAAGGGAGGGGTGGGTAAAATCACGCCCGAATCGTAAACGTGGCTAACCGTAAACGTGGCACTAAAACTGCTTTACCATCACCTCGATACCTTGTGTAAGCTGTAAGATGTCACAGCCAGTGGTAAGATTCATCATACACCGCTCGACACACGGGGTGCATCACCCTGGAGTCACTTTGATGATGAAGTGGGATTTCTCGCATCGTTCCAACATGCCCAGCGTTGGTGTGTGAGTGTGTGGTTTCTTTTGCACATGCTCAAAAATTCTGTTCATTTCCTAATGGAATCGTCAGCTCGGATCGTTAAGAGCGCAACCGGGCAGCAAAGCAAAGGGTGCTTTGCTCGATCAAAGAAATACGGTTACCCAAGGGCGAAGAGGGACATAAGTGCACGTTTTGTAATGCCGTTTTAGCGGGTGCTTCTTGCAGGAAGCAGCATTTTTTTTTAATGAAATGCTTCGCTCAGCAGCAAAAAGCTGAAAGATCTCAAAGCAATGGAGACGCCTGGTCGTTCACTGTCGCGCGCGCACATGGCCACCCACTTACCTCGGTATCCTCCGAGTGGATGATGTTGAACCGCTCGTCACTGCTGTAGGTGGTGAAGCCGATCGTTAGCAGGTGATAATCTTTCCGCCTTATCCATGACACCTGCGCAATGCAAGAGGGAAAAGGGCGTAAACGTGAAGTCCGTCAAGCGCCACCGGCCCATAGCAAAAGGGAAAGGAAAATCCAACGCACACACACACACACACACACACACTTACCACGCCTTCGCCGATGTTGCGCACCGCGCACGGCAGCACCGCTATCGAGCCGACCTGGGACGCGATCGTCGTGTGGTTATCGGTTTCAAAGTACATCTTGCTGAAGTTACCCTCGGGTGTGGTGGTCAGTTCGCCACCCTCGAGCCGGTTACCGCTCGGTTCCTGCTCCGACGCGGCTCTACTACCGGCCGACTTTCCGGCCACTGCAGTCTTGCCGGTGCTGCTGCTCCCCGAAAATCCCACCGGCACCTTCTGGCCCGGTCCAATCTTGGCCGACTCGGCACCGCCGCTCTCGGCGAGTATTAGATTGGCGCTAGAGATTTTGCTAAAACTACTGCTGCCTGCAGCGGCCATTCCAACCGGTGCGATGGTGGTACCCGTGGCCGCCACCACCTTCGACAGCGGCGGTGTCCTTCGGGAAGCGGGCGAGTCATAGCCGCTGGTGGTGGTGGTGGGGCTGCTACCCTCTCGGTTACTATTACTACTGCCAGCCGGGCCACGTTTGCTTCCCTCGAGCGCCGGCTGGGATGGCGTTACCTTGAGCGCACCCGAACCCACTAGCGGAAGCGTTTTGCCCCGGGAGCTGTTGGGGCTGTCCTGCACGAGGGCTTCGAACCGGGGCAGCGCCTCGAACGCAGGAAGCGCGGTGGCTGAGGGCGAAGTGTACGGACCGCCACCGGCACTGGAGGGACTCGTACTTTCGAGCCAACTGCTGCCAGTGCTGCTGCCACTAGTGGTGATGATGGTGGTGGTGGTGGTTGTACTGCTGCTGCTGCTACTGGTGGTGGTAGTTACAGTGCTGGCGGGCGTGGTGCTGCTACTGGGTGGTGTCATCAAACCTGCAACACAAAGAGAAAATAGAAATGACTTTATTAGTGATGCAATTGCGAGAAGATTTCGTCCCCGAAGAAGGCTCGTTTGCAATAGCAATTTAAAGCCATTTACTTTGAAACGAGCGTCTCCCAAGCGTCTTGCTATCAAAGGGCTATCAATTTTGAAAAGCGGTCTTATCCCAGGGAAGCAGCGGCACCATTAATCACACCGCGATGGGCGCCGTGTTGTAAGTAGGCTTCACAACCCCTGGCCCATGATTGTATATTTTCATTTCAATTAGTGCTATTGCTCATCCCCGGCTCCGGCGCCCTCGGAAAAGTTGCGTTAATTGAAATAAATCTTGTGCAAGCTGCGCCTCACTTGCGCGCGTGTAATTGTTGCACGCAAAGGGGCCTCGGTGGAACTCGTGACTCGGCTGAAGAGCAACAATTTCCTCATCGATCATCGAGCGTCAAGCTATTAAAGTGTATGGTGTAAGGTGTGCCTGTATTTTTCATTTCTTTCTCTCTCCCTGTGGAGTGTTTTTGAGGCGTTGTTTCTAGCTCCTAGCTCCACACCTTCTGCCGGTGACGGGCCGATGGTCTGGTGGCGTAATTTTGTTAAGTAGTTATTTGCCCGCCCGGTTTCGGAAGGGGGAGAGAATGTGCTAAATTTTTCAATAAGGCAAGTAATTTTCACGCAAAACTTTTCGCCAAACTGCTGTCGGGCAGGTGAAGGCGAATAGGGAAGGGTGAAGTGAGGGTATAGGGGGTATAGGTGTGAAATGGGGCGTTTTGCGTTTTAGCTTGGGCTAGCTTTATTCGGGCGGTGCACATTGTGGCTTCAAGTAAGACTAATGGTAGCTGGAGTAAAATGCATAGAGGGCTCGTTCTAAGGTTTTGAATGTATTGTGCTGAAACATATCCCGGCAAATTGAAGTAATGACAAATTATTGGCAGGCGCTGGCAGAAAAAATGGCCCTTAATAACCAATGATAAAATAAACTCTAACATTTCTAAAGAATGACTTATGGATTAGTAAAAATACAATTATAATTACAATTACAATTGTTCTTTAAAAATAAATAGTACATGATTTTATAATAAATAATTATATAAATAAATACGTAGCAAAATAAAATGATACAGAAATAAATAAAGAATATTACAACAAATAACAAAAACTAAAAAAATATGCCATAATAAATCAATTACGTCTACTATCAAGGGTAAAAGTGGGTAAAAGAACTGACTTCTTCTTCTTTGGCACAACAACTATGGTCGGTCAAAGCCTGCTCTCTACTACTAGTGGGTTTGGCTTTCAGTGACTTTTTGATTTCCCTCCATAGAAGGAAAACTAGTCCTACGTATGGAGGCACGGTCCATTTGGGGCTTGAACCCATGACGTACGAGTTGACGTCTGTATTGCTAGCATTGCTACTCCGGTTCCGATTCCGACAAATTCAAACCGTCGATTCCACCCGGAGCCGTCCGGAGCCGTCCAGAGCCGTTAGTCGGCAGGTAGAGCCGGTTGGAGCCGTCCGGAGCCGTCGGAGCCATCGGAGCCGTCCGAGCCGTCGGAGCCGTCCGAGCCGTCCGAGCCGTCCGGAGCCGGTCGGAGCCGTCCAGAACCGGTCGGAGCAGTCGGAACCGTTGGAGCCGACGGAGTCGTCGTAGTCGACGGAGTCGTTGTAACAGCCTGAAGTCTGGACGACTCCGACGGGTCCAACCGGCTCTGTCGGCTACGACGGCTCCGACGGCTCCGGAAGGCTCTGTCGGCTCTAAGGGCTACAACGGCTCCAAAGATTTCGACGGCTCCGACCGGCTCCGGCTGAAGACTAGCGGCTCCGGACGGCTCCGAGTTCGGAATTTTGCACATACTTTCCGGAACCGCTTCCGATTTTGGCGGAGTCATTCGGAAGCGATTCCGGATTTTTGATGAATTTACCCATCACTAGTTTGTACCACGAGACCGGCGCTATCTTTACAGTCGCGAAGTTTTAATTATAGTGTAGGTTTCTATGGCCTACTCCATCTCGTGGACTGTATTAAATGAGGGACCAGTGCTCCCGAGCAAAAGCTTTGACAAAGGCTGGCACCCCGATGCAAACTTTCGCCTAGCTACCTACGGAACTTGCTAAAGAGGTCTTGCCATTCTTAATGAGAATCGATCTTCCTCATAATAGCACTTTTCACTAAAAATTTGGAATTAGAAATAGACCATAGAATTTCGTACGATTTATTGGTAATTTCTGGGGTGTTCTTATCAGGAATCTACGTACTACGTTACCGATACGTACATTTTCTTGTTTAATTCTCGTTGCGTTGGCACTATTTCAACTCGGTTCTAGTTTAAATGAGATTTCTGTCTAATAGGAAAATATATGTAATGCGTGTTGCCTATGCTTGGGCGTTATTAATTCATTGCCTATCTTAAGGGTGTGTTCTGCCTATCACAAAATCCAACAGATAGTACAGTCAGCTACAGCATTATAACTGTATTGGTAATTTTGGTAAAAGGTAAATGATTAAAGTAAACTAAAGTAAATTTAACTAAAATTGAAAAAAACCATTAAAACTACTAAAATGCCTTTACAAATTGCATACAACTAGAGAAAAAAGCAAGATAAGATATATCGGTTGTGCGGAACGAAATAAACGGCATCGAAGGATAAGCCATTCCATTCATCTGCACATCAACTTTTTTGTATATATTTTTCAATGAAATGTATTTTGCAATGAAATGTATGTTCAATGAAAGATATTTAAGTGATCTTTCGTTTGATGCCAAAATAAATTTTCTATGTTGAAAATTGCTTGTTTTACAGCCTCTACTACGTGACCAGATTCTACCAGAGGAACAGGTCCTTATATGTTATTGAAAAAAGCTTGTTATTATGAGACAAAATACTATACCTTTCCCAATTAACGTGATAGCTATATTCAATAACGAAATGTATGCGTAAGTGTAACAAAAATTGCCACAGTGAATCAACCAGCTCCCCTTACAACCTTATAACTCAATTGCTGGAATCGATTCATGAAGGTAGATAAAGAAACACACACACCAGTTAGCTTCACTCTCCCGCACCATTGATCAATCGATAAAACTTTGCCAACAAAAGCTAACTCCAGTCGGTAGCCGTTTCTGCTGATGCTGGGACACGCTCAATCAGGTTTGGAGCGAAAATTTTCCATCGAAACCCATCCAATCATCCAATCGAACCAGCAAGCTTCGACAGGACTGGGATGGGAAGAGTTGTCAAAAGAAAAGGAGACAATAAAACAGTGCGATCGAACTTTTCATTCGATCCGTTCGGTTGGGTTGGATTTAAGGATGGTGCTAGTTTTTTATTGTTTTATCTGAGCCTTTCCCCCCCTCCCTTACAGTGTTACAGTTTGCAACACTTTCCCGAACGGCGATGTAAACAGACAGTGAAACAGTGTATCTGGTATCCGGTCAGATCTTCCTTTCTCTCCCTCTCTCTCTCTCTCTTCTGTGCTGTTCGCTTTCTCTCTCTCTCTCTCTCTCTTTCTCTTCTGTGCTGTTCGCTTTCACTCTCGGTCCTCGACAGCACACTTTCTCGATAATCGATGAGATGGAAAATTCAATTTCACCAAGTTTCTCGACGTTGAGGCTTGATTTTTCACCCCTTCAGCCCTTCAGCCCTTCTCACTCGACGCGGGCTGCAACTGGTGCTGATTGGCCGGGCGTTCTGAAACACGGCCAGAAGTGGTCTCGCATTCGTCGCACCATCTCACCGTCACTTCCATGGGCAGTTGAGTTTCATTTTTATATTGTATCGATGCTTTCGCAGCATCGGAACATTTGCAGGGCTTTTTTTCTGGTACGGTTTGCAAGCTTTTGCGTGGTAGTTTAGCAAGAGAATAGTCTCACAGCTCATGGCAGACCAGCCACTGTGCGTCTCCTAATCTGTGTGCTCAGTGGCTTTGAATATCGCACCGTACCAGTACATCCCGAAAAACAGCAGCGCAACTTCCATTCTCGGAATCACATTTTTAATCATTGCGACGTTTTAAAAAGCTGTCACTGGTTGGATCTTTGATGAAAATCGCAATACGGAGAATTTGGGAGATTTCGATTCGAGCTGAGAGGGTCGTCCAACAGCAACTGTCATTGGTGCCATTTTGACAGGTCGGTATCAACGAGAGTATAGCAAGCAAGGTCTAGATTTGCTGGGTATCAATTTGGACAAAAAATACTGGGAATAAAATGGTTGGAAAATAAAATAAAAAGAAATCCATCGTCATTCAGGATTGTTTTTACATTGCATACGTCTCATAGCCACGAACTCTCCTGGAACCTGGGTACGTTCTGTCACAAATACACTCACTGTCAGTCACACTCATAGACCATTTTGATTGCGTTACACTTTTTTTCGGCTTCCGGAGTACATCCCTCTCATGATGTTCCCTCCCAATTTAAAGCCCAACGCTAACTCCGAGACGGACAAAACCTAAGCTTTCGGAGGAAAATGCAAAACACTGATTACCCACAGCTCCTTCCCTCTGCTCGATTGCACTTATTGGATCAAACCGAGCGGAAGGTTAGACTCGTTGTCCGACTCCACTCTGGTCCTACTACTTTGCGGGGAACGATGACCTTGAAAATGAATTTTACGTAACATTGCCCTAACCGATTCCCGAAAGTGGAAAGCGTAATGAACCGTTCAGCATACAATGAAAGCTTTCAGTGGAACACGCAGGATAAAAACAAAAACAAAACAATCCGAAACAATAACGTCACTTACCGCTTCCAACGCTCGTAGACTCTAAAATGATGAACAGGGTGCACCATTTTGTCAGCTGCGCTAGCCGTCGTCGCCGATCCAGGCTGGTGTTTGTGCGGATGTTGTTGCTGCTACTACTACTGCTGCTGCTGCTGCTACTGTTGCCGCCGCTGCTACACATTTGGTCCAGTTGCTGTTGCGTTGACCGTCGGGATGGGCGATCGTCTGTCTGCGGCCCTAGGCCTTTAGCGGGAGCGGGAGTGTGTGCTGTCGTCGCGTGCTTCACACAGTGTTGCAAATGGTGAAGGGTTTTGTATCGCCCGCGTTTGCGTTGAATTTGTTTCCCTTCCACCACACGGATTTGTTATCTTTGTTTATTTTTCTCCTTGGAGGGCCTTTCTTTTCTCACTTAATGTTGGTGTGTGAGGCCAGCGGAAAGATAGGGACAGGCCAGACGAGGAAAGAAAGAAAGAGCGATGCGTAGGTGAAACCGGGGGAAAGACACAGTAGCACACAGCGGTAGGTCGGTGGGATGGAGACGGCCGACTAGCCGCAACGTGGCAATACTCTCGGACGGCCCAAAGCAGTCACTCGTATCCAGTTCGGTGGATCCATTGTGAAAATGGATAGAAAATTCGCTTTTCTTCCTTTAATCGCTGCTGCTCGGGAGCTTTTGTGCCTTTTGTTCCGAAAAAGGTTATTGTTTCTTGTTTCTAGCGTCTCTTTTCAAGGCTCGCGCTGCGCTGCATCACACGCCAAGTCTGTAGCGTCAGCACTGTTGGGTTGAACGAGTCTGAAAGGAGAAGAAAGTTTGTGGGAGAAGTGTTAGAGCAAACGTTGTTCAAGAAGAGGGAATGAAGTGAAGGTACAATTGCAATTGGATTAAAGCAGCAAGATTGATAGTTTAATATGATTGAAGTATTTCAGCCAAACAGCAGTTTTAATGTTTGAGCATATCTTTGTGGTAGAATGTGTTGTGGAACCTAATTCTGTATCTTTATTAGATTAAGTTTTCCACTTTTTTTGAGCTTTTGTTAGCACATTGGTGGATGGTTTTGCGTTACAGTAAAGCGGTACATCACGTCACGAGCAAAGCTGTCAAATCCATCAATATTTGGGCTGTGGCGTAGCCACGTGTCTATTGCAAATTTGGCAGTGAATGGTGAAAGCTGTCCAATCATGACAAGTGATTAAATGACAGGAAAGTGTGTCTATTATTTAATATTAATAGCAACCGTGTAAAATCCATCAACTAACTCGTCTTTTGCAATACTCTAATTTTCGTTTTTAGAAGTCTGACATGGGGGCCCTTTCCGTTTTAAGTTCGTAGACTGAAATTTCAGCCTGTCAGCTGTTTGCATTGTATAGCAGTTTCGAGCAGCTATCTAAATGGGTACAATATAAAGGTGGGCTTATACCAAGGTGTATGCATTTAGAAGGCTGATTTTTATCGCTTCTGCTTCTGAATGAAGATTTTAAGAGTGTTTTGTGTACTCGATAAGCCTCCAGAAGGCTTGTTTGAACAAAAGTTTTCACCCATCCTGTCAAAAATTGATATTCAAATTTGGCTATAAAAACATGCTATGAGACCACCAGAACTACATACACTTTGATTCTGGATTCCGTCAACACCACCTTGTTTTGCCATTTTTCGAGCAGGTACTCGAATCTAATTCTAGCTACAAAATACAAAAAACTGACTAGAACCGTGAAGGGCCCCAATAGTTGGGCTTTGGTATAGCCACGTGTCTATTGAAAATTTGGCAGTGAATGCTGAAAGCTGTCAAATCATGACAAGTGATTCAATGACAGGAAAGTGTGTCTATTGTTTAATACTAATAGCAACCGTGTAAAATCCATCCACTAACTCGTCATTTGCAATACTCTTATTTTCGTTTTTGGAAGTCTGACATGTTCAGGAAGTTTTCCCAGCAATCGACACACTCTCACGCCCGTGCCCAGCTTTTTGCCCAGCAGACTTTCTATTAGCTTCGATACGCTTCGAAATATTTCCGACAAACCATCGCCGGCAAATCGGTGCAAATATTCGTGTGGGAAGCTGTGATTGAATTTCAACGCGCGAGATGTACGCGTTTGGCACGACAGTTGGGCTCTATCCAGCGTCCGGGCGGCTGATACGGTTTCCCATGCGTTTGGCGTTTCGGGTATTTTGTATCTATTTTCGGCCGTTGACTTCCAAGAAAATAGGAACACAGCTTTGTACTGCATCCCTTGCCGAGCGACTGAGTGAAAACGACCGAGAAAAGAAAACACGACGCATTCTATGAATTTTCAGCTTGAGTTACAACCAGTGTATGCAAAGTTGGCGAGTGGACAAATTTGAGATAGCGTTGCGGGGTAGCTAAAGCAAAATAAACCAAACCTCCGGAGGGGAGGTTTGGCGGACACGTGCAACTTTTTACTCAAAGCACACACAAAAAAAAACAACAAAAAATCGCCTCCCTTCCAAAAACACAACGTACCAAAAGCTTGTTGAGCAAAGTCGGTGTCATTGTTACACTACTGCTGCTTTTTTTGTTTGTGGACATTGTTTGGTGATTGTTTATTTTCTCCTTCCATTCCATTCGAGGCTTAAGGTTTTGCGGTTGTCAAACAAAAAAGCACTGATTCGGCGTGATACGTCACCTCAGATTACCGAGCGGGCAGGGATTTTTTTTCTATTTTCGTCGTGTTTTTGACCAATTTTTTCTCTGCCAAAAAACGAAAAGCCCAACAGCATAATGGACACGGAGCGGAGTCGGATTAAGGATTATGATATTGGATGAAATAGCTCCCAGGATCGGCACAACTTCATCCCCAAGCTTGGTACAGAGTTGCTGTTTGCTTGCTTGCTTGCTTGTTTGTTTGTTTGCCGTGATTTAATGCTGATCTTAGTTGGAATGGGAAATTGTAAATCTCTTTATACCCGTTGCTTTCATTTCAGAGCAAAACGGTTTTATCCTTTTTGCTAGTGCTTTATTTAGTGCTGCAATTTGCGTTTTAGATTGCTTGCGCGAGCGCCAGCGCTCTCCCTCTCTGGTACGTTCTTCATTCATTCATCCATTGTCTGTTTGCATAAACAGTTGCTCTGAAATAAATGTTGGGACAGTTTCTGTGCAACCAAAAAAAAAAGCCATTCTCTGAAGGTCATGAGAACTGCCCCCGAGAAAGGTTGCAAAAGGTGACGCATATTAATTGCACCTGTTCCCGTGGGTTTGAGCTAGCAAGAAAATTTCCCTGCCCCGGAACGTGATGGATGGAGCCAGTCGAGTGGCAAAAACCGAGCGTGTAAAGCGACCATAAAAAAAGCGAAACTCTTCTCACGTCTCCACGGCCAGCTCTGTGTGTTATGCTGTATCTCCCACAGGGGGAGGGAGCCATCATACCGCAAACGATTGACGCAAGCGAACACAAACACCACCTAACACCACCAGCACCTACGCAACGTTTGCTGCTGCCCGAAGTTGCTCACTAATTAAGTCATCCATTGTCAAACAACGTCTTGGACAGGCACAGTCAGCACCTCTGCCCTCCTCCACCACCACCACCACCACCAAGCACCCTTTTCGCAGATCTTTGTTTGCCGGTGAGGTTGGTTGAAAAATGTCCTGATTCGGAACAAACTTTTGCCGTCTCTCTTCGCTCACACACGCACATGCGAACCCCGCTACACAACCTTACGTTCGGAAAGCGATAAACAAAGCACCTGCCGTCAACTCGTTTTTCCACTGTCCGCTTCCCGTTGGTTGTGGGTGTGTTTGTTCTAGCGTCGCCAAAATTGCCACTCATTAGTCAAACTCGACAACTTTGATGCGTCGTACCATACCGCCTGGGCTGTGATGTGCCGAAGGAAGTTGTGCGTGTATTTTTTTCTCTCTTTTCTTTCCACTCCTTTTGACAGCTCTGTGAACACCGGTTCACCGCCCGGAGTATTATCTTGTAGCGGTGACATCTCCATAAATCAAACACCTGGCCGAAAAATAATGATCCAATTTCGTCGCTTGCGGCGCACGGTTACGCAATGCGGGCAAAACAACGGCCGCAAAGTGGGATGGTGGCGCGGGCACGCGTTGGGAAATGAAACGGGAAGGAGGGGGGGGGGGGGGTAGGTGCTGTGGAAAGTAGTTAAAATTTAGTGTCGAGCCACTGTTTGCTAAAGTGTGTTTGGGATGAGGTAAGAGGTGAAGGATGGTAGATGATTTATTTTCTGCAGTGGAATGTACACCAACACCAACGGAACGGCACACAAATCAGCTTAGCATTTGGAAATCTATTTAACTCATTAAGCTGCTTTTCGGAAGGCTGACGATGGCAGATGAGGATTATCAATTTTAAGTAACTTATCGCGCTCTATTTGGAAGATGCGAGCGGGTTATTTTCTGGGATCTTGTCATGTAATACTCAGAACTTTTTTTGTGTATTGTGTTTGACATTTAATAATCGAAAAGATGTTAATAATTTTCTCAGCCTTTGATGACTTTTAAATGAGTTTTACCTACAATAAGTAAAGCAAAAAATGGCAACTATTATATAAATAATCAATGGGAAAACGTGTAATAGCTCGACAATTGGGTTATCACAATTAAACACATTTTCGTTGTTTTTTTTTCTGTTTTGCTTTAAAAACGATGCTTTTCTTACTCAAAAGATTTCATTACATTCAAACATACTCTCTCGTATCGTATTTGCAGTCTCTCTTAGTAACTCTTCTATCTCTCTAATGAGCGGTAGAGCTTTTCAACTTTAAAACGTTTCATAATACAAATAATCCTTTACAAAGGATCAGTCAAGTTTGTAGCTTTTCCGACAGTTTAAGACATGAAATGAAAACAGTATTTTAAATGTCTCTGTTCACGCAGAACAGAGAGGGACAAAAGGGTCGATCGATCGTTCGGATCGATAAGTGGATAAGCGGAAATAGTATGAAAGCAAGGATGACAACGATCGCAAAGCTAAAATAAAACGCAAGGCAACCATAAAATGTTTTTTATAAGAAAATTAACGCTGGCAAAGGAAGCGAGAGAGCGAGAGAGAGAGAGTGTGTGTCTGTGTGTGTGTGTGTGTGAGAGAGCGAGAGAGAGAGAGAGAGCGCGAGCGAGAGAGAGAAAGAGAGAGGAAAAGGTCAGTAGCCAATTGAACATATAGCGAAACAGAACGTAGGAGACACACACGACACGGATAAATTTGGGCCAAAAGTTTTTGTTTTATTCAATGAAATTCATATCTCGCGTTGAGGCGTTTCGCGGCTAGCGTTGGAACGGTTTCTTTAAATAAATTAAGAACTGTCAAAAGGTGTGACTGTCAATCCGAAAAGGTAAGATTAAAATAAAATAATAAAGCAGAGAAACCACCTTCTTTTGTCACAACAACCGCTGCCGGTCAAGGCCTGCCTGTACCCACTAATGAAGTGAGCTTGGCTTTCAGTGACTTTTTGTTACCATAGCAGGCAGGATAGTCAGTCCTACGTATGGGAACACTGTCTATTCGGGGCTTGAACCCATGACGGGCATGTTGTTAAGTCGTTCGAGTTGACGACTGTACCACCAGACCGGCCCAGAGAAACCACCACAACATCAAAAAATAAACTAAGTAAAATAGGTGAATTCAAGGTGAAATAACGTTTGCATTAAAAATAATGGATAAACCTTGTTGATATTTTATTTTAACCCGAACTAATGAGACGTTGATTTCATTTTCAACTATAGTATCCCAGGAGTAGGCAAATAAAATTTGATACCTCTATCAGTTGAACTCAGCGATGGCTAAAACAGTGAAGCAACTTCGTTTAGAAGAGTGCGCGATCAATCCGGGGTGCCGGTCCCCCGTAGCGTATAAAACGGAGGGCAATTTGGGAATGTTGGATAAGTCTGTCCTGGGATCTAAAACAACTTGGCACTATTAGACAACAATCAGAGTACTAGAAGAAAGCCCGATTCCAAATGGCTCATGGCCCTTAGTAACTTGAGGCTCTAAAAGCAGCTGAAAATGAAAACCTAGCGAAAAGCGGCGACATTGCTGCGTTCGCTTGACCGGGAGGTCGATGATCACGTTCACAGGCTTCGCAACGGCAAGCAATGACGCCACAACTCGATGCAACTATTGCAACAATTTTGTGGTAAAAACTGAAGGCAGATTTATACAAAATTAGGGAAGAACTTGAAAACATGACCAAGCGCTTGTCGTCGTCCGCCATGGCGTAAATTCTAGATAACTAACTCCTAAGATCGTAGATTTATTGTTGAAAAAAAGCTTGAATAATTGCCGTTCAAGGAAAGATTACCGGTCTTGGTTTTTTTCTATCGTCATCTGAATAAAAGTTCATTTTTTATGCAAACCAAACAGAATTGAAATCAAAGAGATATTAAAAGTGGTAAAACCATCTAACAGTCTATTAAAAAAAACCAGCACTGATTACAGACCAAGATAACAAACCGTGGTACGAATATCTTACGATTCCCCAGAAGCACCTGCACCAAATTAAAAAAAAAAAGACCGCTCGGCCTAATGATCCTGCGAACGCTTCACACTTTATAGAACCAAAATCAAAATTAACACGCAACATTCGGCAACATTCGCTCTAATGAGCTGCCATTGTCTTGCCTGCCTAATTTGCTAATGCGCTTCCACTCGAGTCAGCTCTCCTCCCCTACTCCTCTTCGTCGGAGACGGGTGCGCCAGCCTAAAGCTCAAGCATCAAAGCTTGCGAGCCCGAACGACGACACCTAACAATGCTGTAAATGAAGTTTTAACGACCGAAAACCGGTTGGCGCCATCGGTCTGCTGTCTGGTGAAAAAGGAGTTCACCATGTTCCACCTCCGCCGAGCCGGAATGCCATCCTGTCAGCTTTCACTTTCAATTAGCAGCATTACTCAGGCCGACTTCGCCTTCGTCCTAGTGATTGAGCTCGTTTGCTTCCTCCGCGTCAGTGAAGTGTCTGGCTGTGATGTAAAAGAGGTGCATGAAGGAGAAGCGAGAAGAAAAAACGGAAATGGCTAACAGCCGGTCCAAAACCCCCGGTACACGTCAATCGTGAACAATTGGTGCTGTCATCTTTCTTGATTAACTGCTCTCCCGCTAGTCCTTTGCGAACGGTTTCCTTTCGCTTTTTTCACCCCCATCGCTCTCTAAAGCTCGTTTTCCATCAGACAGAGGAAGCGCTCAACACGGAAGCCGGATTGCGCATATCCTTGCAAGTGTACGGTGTCGCTGCTGATTAAACTGCTTCAACCGCGATCGGGCACGGGGACGGACCTTTTCGTTTTTCCCCCACCGACCCATTGGTACACGGGAGGGTAGGAAAGGTGAACCGTTTTTCCGAGAAAATTTTACCCCAAACACACCAATCACCCATCCTTTTACTCTCCATAAAAACACACCCACAGCCACGGAAATCTCGGGGCATTAGCACCGCAGAAAGTTAGCACACGGGGCTCGATTTAGCAACTTTGTTGCTGTGTCTCCAAGGTGAAGACCATTTGCCATCATCACGAGCCCCAAACCCCCACTCCTGCTGGCGTGTACCACGTGTCTGTTTGTGTGACGAGACCGCACAGACCGGAGCATTTCCGGGGACCAAGGCAAGCAACCGAACGCTCCAGCTCCACATGAAGAGCGAGACAAACATAATTAATCAAAATAATAAAGTCGTCACATAAATTTTCCTTTATGATTACACAACATAATGAGGGAGGTGCAAGCGGTGCGGCTGTGTGAGAAGAAGAAGCCAGCGTGGGTGAAGTTTTACGCCACTGAGAAGGCAAGGCGTTTGGCAGCAGGCAAGCCGCTTGCTCCAGTTTCCCATCCGGATCAGTGGAGCCGCCCGGCCGATTAAGTGATGTTGAGATTTGTTTTTCTTTCAGCTTGCCCTGGCTGAGTCCAGGGGGAGGGAGGATTGTCACTTGTGCAATGTAAGCACTTTTGCTCTTTTCCTTCTGTAACTCACTCCCTTGCGCCTCGTTTTAATGCGGGTCTCGTTAATGCTGGGCGCGTTTGTCTTCCCGTTTCGTTTGCTCCCGTATCTCCGGGGCCGTCCTTACGCCGGGGTTCGCATCCGTGCGCATCCCACGCAAACGTGTGCGCGTGTGAGAGTGGTTTTGTTCGTTCCGGTTCACTTGGTTCGCTGGTTCAGTAAAAACGGTAAAACAGATCACTGCCAGGGAGGAGCAGCTTTCACTCACACTTGGAGTTTTGGTGGTGGTTGTGGTGGTGATGCTTCCAGTGCGAAAGGCTACGATACAAAACACAAACAAAAGTACACACACACACACATATATAGAAAACGTGTGCTGGTTCGGAAGAAACACGCTCACACGCGAGCACGTACGTCAGACGACCTTTTGGTGCGTTTTGGGGCTTTTGTTTTGTTTTTCCTAGGGCTTGGAGAGCAGTCGGGGTGGTTGATTTGTGATTTTTCGCAACGAGCGCTGCTCCACGGTGTGGGCAGGGCAAGCAGATACTCGGGCAGCTTCCGCGTGTCCAGGCAGGGCTGAAAGGTCTGACATTTATGACAAAGTTGACATGGCACGTCATCAAATTTCATTAATCATATCCCTTCTTAGAGTGGGCGGGCCATCCATCCGTTTAACTTCCATTTTGAGGCGCGCACTGGTAGGGAATGGAATCTTAGCCCTCAAGTAGCGGTAGGGGGCAGCCTCCTCAGAGGCGGTGTGATGTCTTTCCACAGAATGAAAGCAGACCGGGTGAAGTAGCGGAAAATAAGCGCTATTTTGCAGCTACTACTACGGTAAACAAAGCAGACAACTTTTGATACACATTTTGATGGGTGGCATCGGTTGCCACGCGCAATGTGAAGGGCGCCCGTCTGTAGCACTCTGGATGAACTGGTCCATCAGATTGTGGGGTGTTGCGGGGGTGGTTTATGGTGTTAATCAGGCGTCGTTTAGGCAGAGGAAGAGGCAGGCAGCGATCGCTTCGGTAGGAAAGCTTTTGTAACGCCAATTTATTTACATTCCACGTAATGAAAGCTAGTGATGTATTGAGGTGAGATAATCTCATCTCATTAGTTAGGCTTACGATAGGCGGGAATTTGTGGCAGGGTTTAATAAGGCCTTTTTTAACGTCTCCTGAAATTAAGGGACTTGTCGCACGTATTTTTGAATGTTTCCAAAACATGTTTGGATGTTTCTTTCGATTTATTGCTGATGACGAATTAAAAATTGAAGATGCATTTTTGGGTAACAGTCAGTGCTGCAAAATGTCACTGTCAATGTCATACAACAAATCTGACTGAAACAAAATCAATGTCAGCGTCACGTACTCGATTGTGATAATAAGAGGTGATACTCAAAACGATTGGTGTGACCAATGCATGTTTCGTGATATTTTTGCGACCAATGTTTGGTCAGTCACTATGCCATGACTTTTTTTTACTGTGATCAGTTCTGCAATATGTCACTGACATAGTCATGACAAATTCCGGCTGAAACAAAATCATGTCAGCATCACGAGCTCTTCGGTGATGATCAGAAGAGAGACTCAAAGAGTTGTTGCGACCATCACATGCTTGGTAACATTGTGTGCAACCAACTCTTGGTCAGCCAAAAGGTCGCGACATTTTCAGTCGGTGATCATCCCGATGGTCGTGGGAGATATGCGAGTGGTTCCAAGAGACAAAATGAGCAAGGTTTCTCGCTCTGTTTGACACGACAGATCATCAAACCTGACAGAGCGAGAAGGCATGCTCATTTTGCTGCTTGGGACCATACGCGCAATATATTCCATGAATGTCGTGATTATCACTGGCCAAAAATGACCACCAACTGTTTGAGTCTCACCCCTGATCATTTCAGTTGCGTACGTGAGCTGATTTGAGTTTCGTTTCAGTCATGAGTGTGTTGGCGACTAAAAAAGGGGTATTTGCATTGTTCGTTGTTTGCATTGCAGCATTGTTCGAAAAAAAAACCTGATTATGCTTGCGCCGACATTACAGGGTTTTCCACGATTTATTGGTCAGTTCCCATAATTGTTTGGTGCTTTCCCACGATTTTGTGATCGTATCCCATAGATTTTTGGTTCGTTCCTATAATTTATTGGCATTTTCCGATTGGATATCAATACAATTGGACCAAAAAAAAGACAAACATTGGTTGAAGTATGCCATGCGTTTCCCGTAGCTTCTTGGATACTTCATAGCAACACGTTCATTAGTTTTCCTCAACACGAATATCTCTTTAAGCTGATAGTCTCTGGAAGAATCACCTTAGAGAAATTTCACTGTAGTTCTTTCTTTTAGATGAACTGAACTTAAAACGCGGTTGTTTCCTACATTTCAATTGATGAAGTTATAGTGTATTGCAGGAAATGATCGACCTGGATTACTAGGAAGTTCTTTTTGTGATCTTCCTGGTATTACGGTTTACGTTAATACATGTATTGGACGACCTGGTGGCCCAGAACGTGCTTAATTTTGGGCTATCGCACGGCCTTTTTTGTGAACCATTAAGCACATTATGATTGACAAAGAACCGATGAACGTTGGCTAGATGAATGAAGGTTGATCGTTCTTGCAAATGAATTCGAATGAATCGTAGGGTTTTGGTTCTTGAGGCACTCCTCTCAAAATAATGTGAGGGAAAAAAATCATGGAATTCATAAAAAAGGGAAATGACAAATAATTCGAGCGAGGAATCCAGGGAAGCATGAGAAACCTTGGAATACAACACAGTTCACTCAATAATTGATGTTAAATATGAAAACACTTTCGCCGAATCCCGGGTGATCCTTTGTAATCCTGCGCAATGTTATAGGGGAAGGTAGGTAAAGACGGACACGTTAAGGGAAATGGGAAAAATCTTGGGATATATAAGTGCAACGACCATGAAAATGTGCATACATTATCTTACACTCATGTTTTATCAGAAAATGTGTTGAAACTTTTAAGTTTCCATTGATTTTTGTGTTTTTTTCATGAATGAAAAACATGATTTTTTTCGTGCGGTTTTGAAATGTTCGGGTAAGACGGACACCTGATATGGGAAAGATGGACACCATGAAGGGTAAGATGGACACCTGTAGAAAAGGTTAGAAAGTGAAGAGTTTTACAGTATTTTAACAAATTCTACCGCTTTCCACGTCCTGGTACGTTTATAAACCAATTCTTGCCCTATTGCAACGACGATTCATTCAGCCGTGGTTTTAGGAGTTGTAAGCACCGCTTTAGCCGGTCTCGTAGTACAGTCGTCAACTCGTACGACTTAACAACATGCCCGTCATGGGTTCAATCCCCATATAGACCGCGACGCCATACGTAGGACTGACTATCCTGCTATGGGGGGAATCAATTAGTCACTGAAAGCCTAAGCCCACAAGTGGGTACAGGCAGGCCTTGACCGACATCGGTTGTTGAGCCAAAGAAGAAGAAGAAGAAGAAGAAGAAGAACCGTTTGTAATATATCGTAGAATGCAGCATCTAAAATGTATTGAAATATCGCGCACTTACAGCACACGTTGCTTCAGCTTACAGAACAACAGTCTAGAACTACCTTTAAGGAAATTACTACGCGAAAAGACCACGACCCCAGTATTTTTGAGGGATTTGTTATAGTTTAATCCATTTTCCACCATGTCAAAATTCAACATTTAATATTTGTAATCCCATAGAATTTTTCATCTATTCCTAAACAATGCCGTATCAATGCCTCATATTTTTATTGCTTAAAGTTGTACAAATCGTGACAAGATATTGGATTTCGTGAAGCGCCTCATCAGCGTCGAGCGAGTAATAGCATAACGAATGGCTACTATTTTGACCGGTGATTCATTTCTCGCTTATTTCAATACTTTCTCTAGTTGCTGATTGGTTTATAGCTTCGGAATACCCTTATTTAAGATATTTGAAGAAATCCATTCATCACCAATTGATATAAGAAGTAAAATAAATCAATAAATTCGGTGTCCATCTTTCCCTAAAGCAAAGTGTCCGTCTTTCCCGCTTTGGTGTCAGGATGTTTAAACCACCAGAAAACAAGATTTTGTACTGCTTTCATTCTCGTTCTTTCGCCAGTTTTTTCATTAATGATCGCGACAACCCATTCATGAAATAAAACTTCCGGAAATATAAACAATACAAGTTGTACAGCTTAAGATCGGCAGTAGTCAAATTAGATCAACAAGGGTGCACATGATTGAAAATTTATTTTGTTCGTGGATTTAACCAATTTTACATATTTTATGCCAAAAATGTTCTCAAATGTGTTGTTTTACCTTCAGTTTGGATTCTACATTGTTGAATTGCTCGAAAATTACCTTTTTCATGCATTTATGAGAAGTGTCCATCTTACCCGCAGTGTCCGTCTTTACCTACCTTCCCCTACAATTTATTGTTTTTGGAAAAACAAGCACACACCAATTGTTTACCAGCTTTATGCAAAATGGCAAACAAGCAAAAGCAATGTTCCGCTAAAAGGTCATCATTTAAAAAATGCTTTAAAAATACACAAAGCAATTAATAACGTCAGTAGAGCCGGCCGGACCACGGTTGAAAGGTTAAAGGGGGTTTTTTAACGAACAGCGCATTCATATCGCACCCAGTTTCCACCGGGAGTCAACGTTCGAAGATACATCGTGCAATAATATAACCAACACACACGCGCGTGTGATCTCAAATTGCTTCGTCACAAAATATTCATCGAACACGAGCAATTCAACCACTGGCACAGTCGTACGGAATGTTTCAGTTTTATTTTTGTATTTTTGAGAGCGCTTTTCCGTTTGAAATATGAGCAAACAAATTGTCCCACTTTTATGAAGGACCGTGGAACCACGGCACACGGCAGGCAGGTGGTACGACGGTGGAAAACAAATAAAATACTCACATTGCATTCGTTCCATCGTTGGAAAATAAAGGAAACCAGCAAATGAGAACACGGCGTAATATTTTGCTTCACCACAACCCGACTGACGGTGATTGAATGTGTGGCAAAATCCCGGTTGTTGTGCCGAGTACCGCGCAATGTAGGTCGCGAGAATATTATTTTGGGCAAATGAAACGACAAACGATCTGCCAGCACAACACTTAGCCTGGCAACGCATTTTGCTGCTGCCATTTGCGTGGGAGGGAATTTATCGGGTCAAATTGAAGCCGTTTCAGGTCGCTGGTAGAAAACGGACGGCAAATGGAGTAAAAGCAAACCAAAAAAGAAAAAAACGCTTTAAAAGCTCCTCACATTTTTGCACTACTGCCAGGCTGCATTGAGGACACCAAACTGTGATATCGATATTATTGCCAACACAGTCCCAGGACGCGGAACCTTGCCGATCGAAACGGGCGTCGTCACTCGAGCGTCATTTGGAGAGTCGCTAGGCCACGAATGGCACGAAGGCTTTACGTAGAAGCGTGTACATCATAAATATTGATCCACCCCGCTTGTCGCTTATGGTCGCATTTGCAACAGACACACACTCACACACACCAACACACTGTGGCAGTGGAAAATGAAGGAGAAACCGAAGAACCAGACCGACGCCTGCCGTTCGAGTCGACGTCAGTCTGTGCGCTTCGGCGGCGTCTCCGTACATCCGGTGGGCTGCCTCGCCGCAGTCGCACCGAAACGCTTCCGCCCTCTCTGCGCTATGCGGAACGCCCAAGTGGAAACGATTATTTATATTAAAAGTTGGGACGCGTTCCAAAAACCCCCTAGCAAAAGCCGCCCGAAGGTTAAAGCACGCTGTACACATTGCCACCCGTTTGTATCCCGAACCCCCGGCCACACTGGAACGGGTGCCAAACGATGGGTGCAAACCAAGAGTCAGCTGAGCTGTCATGCAAGTCATGGTGCTGAAGGGCGGGGATGTGGATTGCAGCAGTACAGCTGAGGAGGGCGCATTAATCGGGTGATGATGTGATGCGCCACCCCGTTTTGCTGGCAGGGTTTGCTGCAGGCTTATGCTGCTGCTGCTGCTGCTGCTGGGACTAAGACTGCTGCAACCTATATGACAGCCTGTGGGTATGTGTGCGTGTGTGGCTGTAGTGCTTTCATGCTAGTTGGCGCACGTACTCGCACTTCACCGGCTGCCAACGCCCGAGAAGATGACCCGGAATGCGAGCTCCGGAATTCAGGGCTGGGGTGGGTCGATGACGTGACTCCTAACCTTCTGACCTTGCTGGCGTCGTTTCTGTTGTTTCTTTTTCCACTTTCTCTCTCTCTCTCTCTCTCTCTCTCTCTCTCTTTATCTCTCTCAAGTGTGTGTATATGTACTTTCCACAATATGCTACGATGAGGTACGCAATACAGTTTCTTTCGCTTTGCCTCATCCCGAACGCTTCATGCATGGCGCACAGGAGGCACAGATAATGCCAGGATCGGCTCGGCGATAAAAATGCGGCAAAGGGAACATTTGGAGCGTAGCGTAGTTCCAGTGTTTTGCATCGGCATGCAGGATGAACTGACTGGTCGTTGCAAAGAGCAATGCATTTTTAGCTCGTTTAATTAACACTTTTCATGCTTTTTCAAATAAGAAAATGCTTGTGGAAAAGCGTGGCGTTTTTATTAACAGAGCATGGCATAATTTTTTTATAAAGATTTTTTGTGGAATTGAATCCAATAGAAAGTAAATTGTGGAATCAAGTTAAATATATTATGCTCTAAAATATGTTTAAATACATATATTATACATGAAAATGGAGTTTTTTTTCTGAGTGAATAAGTATTTATATTTTTCAAAACAATTTCCGTGCTAATGTAACTATGATTTTTAGATTGATATTTCAACAATTTCAATGCAGTAGTACACACATCATTTTTAGAGAATCATATAAGAATTGAAACGAGAATTGCGTCAAGATAAACGGCACAAACTTTAATTAAATTTGTATTTCCAAAACGGAATAAGACGCCTAAATGTATGCTTTTACTGTTGCAAAATAGTAGCATTGAATGCTACTGGATACAACTTCTATCAGAGCGCATAAACACACTTTTAGAAAGAGCTAATATTAAAAACATTCAACATTTTTCACACCAATATGTTCCACTATAATCGTTGCTCTGAGAAAAACACTCTGGGGAGGAAAAAACGCCAAAGCGTAGAGTGAAATAAGTAGATCGTGTGAGAAATCACTTCTGTTTCACCTACTTTCACTCTCGACAGCAAGGCCGCAAGTACAAGCTTTACGCCTGCAAATCACCTGCCCATCAGCATAAGAACTTAACATGGGTTGCACACATATGCAAAAACACACACACCGACACAAGAGAAGCACTGCAAAAAAGCACATTCAAGACCATCATTAACCGGTGAAGATAATCATCATCGCATCATCGTCATCAGCGTCCTTCCAGCGGTACCGGAAGGGAGAGAGAGAGAGCATACTTCAAACCTCATCAGCAGCACAACAGCACACTGCAAACTATGCAAAACCTCGGTGCTGACGCAGTGCAACACGGTGTGCATATGCTCGACGGGCCAAACGGTGGAGCACCGGATCATCAACAGGACTGGCCGGAAGGAGTAAAGCGATGGGTCATTTCCACCGCTCGATTCCACCAGTTGAGTGGTTTGGTGTGTGTGTGTGTGACCGTGTATTTTTTGCTGCTGCTTTTGCCCCCGATCTTTTGCGGTTGTTATCATCCTTGCATCCGGTCCCACATCAAGTGGCTCCGGTTGGCTCGGGTGTTTTGTAGCCCAGCAGTGGTCCCCGGCAGCTGCTAGATCGTTACCGGAGTGATTGAATTGTCTGGGCCGGGCGGCAAAGGGGGGCCAAGCTCAAACCTCGACCCGCAAGAAAGCAACGTTATGGAACACGTTGTTTATCCTTTGCCATGCAAGCGCCGAGCCTCACTTGAGTGCCGAGGTCACTGGAGCGCCATTCAAGTGGAGCGCCACACTACACACTGCGAGCATCACGGCAGGGATGAGTCGTGAAAATGGATAATCTCGAGCAAAATATTGACAAACGACCCGGCTGAAGTGGACAAGCGTGGGTGGGGGAGGGAAGGGGTGGTTACGGGAACTGGGTGTTTGTCTCTTTTTTTGCCCGTTGGTTTCTGTTTTGTTTCCTACGAAGCTGCCGCAGCTTAGTGCTGCATCGTCCAGCTGGGGACCGGGAACGGGTTTCATCTCGCACCGTGTCATGAATATTTCCGCAGGGCTTTGAAGGTGACTTGTGACCTCGCTGCGTTTTTCCTTTGTGACGTTGGCTTTGAAGCTCGGTCAAGCACGGTTATCGTGCTCCGTTCGCTGGAGGTGTTTGTCGTTCGGTGGAATTTAAAAAAAAGCAGCACGACATTACGTAAGCAATCTTCTGGAACAGCTTTAATGATTGCGTTCGGAGAAACGTCTTATTAAAATCAAAAGCACTCTGGAATAAAAAAAAACAAATAAATCTCTCTCTCTCTCTCTTCATTGCACACACACACACACACACACACACACACACACACACACACACACACACACACACACACACACACACACACACACACACACCTATTTACTTTCCGCAAACGTTACGATAAGCTTAAGTGAGCTGTAATCGATTGCATTTCACCGAAAATGTTCCCCGCCGCGTTCGCGAGAAAAGCCATACCATAAGTACGCGATTATATGCAGTGAAATGAAACAGATACCCAGATTGTACCCGAATTCCGCCGAAAAAGTCGGCAAGTACGCCAAAAATTATCAAAAACTCCACCTGCTCCTCCGTGCCAACCATCCTGTTAAGCAAACCTGGATCCCGGCAGACGCAGAAGCGCTGGAAATAGAAAGCTAATAAAATGGGAATGTAAAAACCAACCATCCACCTATCGACCGTTCATTTCCGGCGGCTGCCAACAGCCGCGGAGCACCAGCGGAACGCCATCCGCTCGATGTGTGCCGTCAGTTTGAATGGTCTGCTCTGTTGGTAGCTACAACAGCTGCCTGGGCGCAAACGCTTTCCGGCCGCTCTGCAAGTGGCTAATGAAAATTGGGTTTGCTCTCTGTGTGTGTTTCGCATTTTTTGCTTTTTTTTAAAGAATCTGATTGAATTTTCTTCGACTGATTGTTGAACAATTTCTCCACCATGATTGACGCAACGTCACTTCACTTTTGTCTTTGTGTGTACGCCTCGTTTACACGTACATGCGGGGAAATTTATTTGCCATTGGCAGTGCCCATCTACACGCCCACTGCCAGTAACAGTCGATTTCAAAACTGAACCTCCGACAATGGGATGAAGAGAGGGAGCGAAAAATAAACAGAAGAGTACATTTTTTTATTGCAATTTGTTTTTTTTTTTGCAACTCGATCGGATGATGAGCGAAAGCTTTTTCTAGTGCGTGTGCTGGTAGCACGCTTTTCGCGGGACAGGGAAAAAACAATGCCATGCCATGAGGATGTGTAATTTGATTTCACGCTACGCATTAGTTAAAATTGTGCTTCA
This sequence comes from Anopheles arabiensis, assembly GCF_016920715.1. NCBI lineage: Eukaryota > Metazoa > Arthropoda > Insecta > Diptera > Culicidae > Anopheles > Anopheles arabiensis. The sequence goes on from NC_053518.1 coordinate 28,019,746, forward strand.
TCGACAGTCCCGTGCCCGGAAGGCTCTGGGCGTTTGGGTGTGTGTGCGTGAATTGGTTGCCCCGCGTGTCATACGGCGATCGAAAGTGACGCATCAACTGGTTTAAGTACACAGCAATTCGATGAACGCGTTCTGACACAGCGTGTGCGTAGAACGTTCGGTACGATGTGGATATGGCAACTTTTTGCTAGAATTTTTTGGGAAATTGGGAGCTATTGACGTTAGAAATAATTTGATTTCTGGTTGATGTAAAGTAATCGAAGCTTTACTGCCGTGTTGTAATAAAATGTGAAATAGACAAATATGCTTTTACTAGCTAGTGTGAGCATGAAAAAATACATTTAAATAACTTAGTTGTTCCGATACGTCAAAAGTGTGGCTGTTGCGTTTTAAATGATATTGTATTCTTTAAATTATTTGGTGTAAAATAATAGACACTGATTAAATTGTTTTGGATACTGTGTTGATATCTCCTGCAAACGATAAATAATTTTAGGCAACTTTGCAGGCAAGTTTATTTACCAAAAAGGTTCGTTTCTTAAGCGGCCCTGTTTTGTAAGATTCGGTTTAATTTCATAGTTTTTTTATGATTTTTGGACATTTTTATTTTTTATTAAATATTTTAATATCATTTTGCCATCTTCGGTTCGTCAAAGTTGATGTACAAACTTGGTTCACCACATTTATCATGTCGAATAGCATACAAATTATACAAACATAACTCGCAATTGTTCAGTTTAGTTGAAATCCTAATGAAAGGAAACAAAGTAACAGAAGTGTTACTGTTTTCAATTACTAATTTTGGTAACTTGAGTGCAGAAATTAAACAATAAATGTAAGTAGTCAGTAAAGTATTACAGTATATCTGTACTGCTAAAAGATAGAGTGGTAGTTTCAGCAAAAAATGTGTCGTTTGCAATTACTTTAATGTGTTTTGTTTTTTTTTATTGTAAATGGCTCCAGCAGGGAAAACGATTGTTTAATTTGTGTAAATTCGAGACAATGTTAAAGCTCTGCCAATGAGCCTAGGTTGTGTTTTTGTCAAATTAAGTTTTGTACAGCAATGAGAAAAGCATTTTTGCCATCAATAAGCAACAAGTTTGTCAACATTTTAGCACTGCAATGGTCACGAAATTATCAGTGGCTAAGGCTGCAAAAACTAGAGTCGGAAATACAATCAGCAATTATCTTTCTATTATATTTCTATAGATTAACCGCTCATCGCTCATTCGTAATGATCAACCAAAAGCAACACATTTGGCCTCCAAACGAAACATCCTCTTCTGGCACAAATCGGAGAAGTGATGAAAAAATAACTTAAACACAAACAAAACACATGCATTGCTGCAATAAAATCATTTACGATCTTTCGAAGAAATCCCGCCACCACCGAACACCAACCCGGGTTCATGCCCGATTGCCGAGGGAAAACCGAAAATCCCCAGACTTCAGCATGTATAATATATCTTCGCCCAGCACTCGGCAGCAGCACCAACAAAGCGCCTCCTCCACGATTTCATTTCAATTCTCGCCCCGCGCACACTGAATAGCTTCTTAAATATCAATTACACATTTACGTAATGCGGCCTGAGCCCCTTTGCGACGCAAGTAGGCAACACGAACCTCGATCCGCGGCGCGCTGGGACCCGGAGATGTAGCTGAAAGCTGCCGTGTGCTAGAGTAAGTAAGTAAGTAAAAGCCACTCGAAATAAACCAGACACACACATACACACACTCGCCGAATCTCCTATCCCCCGTGGGTTGGGTGTGTATGTGTGAGAGAGTGTGCAGAAGTCACGGTACGGATTTTTGCTTTAAGACATTCCATTTCAGCACTTTCGTCTTTCGTGCGCAATGGAATCGATCCTCGGAAGAAGAGGCAGAACAAAAAAACACCTCCCAACACGTTTCGATCGTAAATTCCAAACGAAGTTTCCCACGAGTTCGGGTGGGCGGATGAACAACAAGACAAACAGAACGTGAACACCGTGCCCCAGTCGTAGCTTCTTCCTTCGTTTGGGGATGTCTAGCGAACCGGACTCCATACCGGATGGTGTTGGGTGTTTGGAACACAGCCGGACAGGAATCTCGTGTGAATTTCCCACTTTCTCTCTCTCTCTCTCTCTCTCTCTCTCTCTCCCTCTCTTCTTCTCTCTCACATTATCTGTCTCATCCCAGGTGGATACCATGTAGACGTGATGGCGTCTTTGCGAAAACTTTCACCTCCAGCTTACCGAAATTCCAGCGGTGGTATTCCAGTTTACTTTCCGCCTCTTGTGCTGATCCCTTCGGGGCCAGTGGAATTCGGCAAGCTCGTTTTTTTTGTTCGGAGGAATAGATGGCACAGCGTTCACGGTCGACGCGCGAAAGGGATATCGATTCCGGAGGACACTGCCTCCGCGTCTTGCTTCGATGGCTTCAAGGACACTTCAAAGGATGCCTGCCGGGACGAAGGGCCGGCAAAGTTTCCGGCGTGCTCGAAACTCCAAGTAGGCTTAGCAAAGTTTTGGCCCGGGCAAAGGCATAAATCCACTCCCCGCAAATCTTTAACCACGGCCATCCTGCCTGCCCATTGGGGGCTTTGTTAAAGGTCTCGAGCACGGAGAGACGGGCGAGGAATATTCAGTGATTGTATTGACATATTTACATTTTTACGCCTGACTGATCGGTGTGAGCGGGTGTTTCGCCTTTACTTCGCAAGCGTACCCACGTGTCAGCCTCCCTCGGGCGGCGTTTTTTCGGCGATGCCACGGTTCACCCTCCGCGACGTAATGTGGGGTGTTTTTTCATACACCGACATTATGCTCGAAACCGCGCACAGTACCAAGGTCAAATTTATTGCATTACCATACCTCCAGGGGTGGTGTGTGTGCGTGTGTGTGGGGCCAAAGAATTATGACGGTTCGCATGATGGGTTTTGCATGCTGGCGCGAGCGTGAAGAGCTCTCGGGAGCAGCAGCCTCGCCGAACCGGAGGGGCCGAAAGTCCTTCAAAGTGCTCCACAACAACAACAACAACAACAACAGCAGCAATAAAAACATACACACACACCAACACAAGCGTAAAATCTTGCCTTTTTGGCTAAGCGCGTGGGGGAGTTAGTACGCTACGGAGCACACAATAATGGGAAGCCCGCGAGTGGTCCACTCACAGCTGTCGGTTCCAGCGGTACGTGACCGGCTCGCTTTGGTTATCTTACACATCTTGCCCTTTGCCTGCCTGTTGGCTGCTGGCCAAATACAAACTCCCCCTGTTAGTTCTGTACGGTGTGAGAATTTCCACCAATTCCATTTCCCTGGTTGCGTGAACGGTCCTCTCCACGTTGTTTGAGTTTTGTTGAGTTTGAGCGCAAAAATAAACGATTAGAGTCGCCCGGGCGACTAAGACGCGCTCCTGGTAAGTGGTTCCGCTGATACGAAACCTTGCTGTCTATTGAGGGGAAAGAGAGAAAAAAGGGGAGCGCAAAGAATGGTAGAGAAAGTGAAAAGCGCCTCAGTGCGGCAAACTTTACGTGGCAAAGTTGTTGCTTGAGAAAATTAAATTTGCTGCCAGTTTTGTGTCGCACTCGCTGTGTGTGTGTCTTGGTTGCTATTGTTTGCAGAAACGAAGCCGAAGTCCTCTTTCGGTCTCCCGTGTCCCCCGCTGGTGTAGATTACAGACAGCAAATTTTGTGGATTTTGTAGGGGAATAGGGGGAATGGTGGGAAGGCGGCCGCGAGCGATAGAAGTGATTAATTCGAGCGAAAAGACAGACCGCAGCTCAATTTATCAAGATAGGCGAAAACTTTGCGTTTGCGATCGCTTTCGACGGGTTTTTTTGGCGTGGAACGTTTCTTTTCCCACCGAAAGGTGCTGAGGGGCAAACTACTCGCGGCGTGAACGAGGCGTAGACCGGTTCTTCCAAATTTACAGAACTAGCTTTAAGCGATTTGTGTGAACGCGCAAGAAACAATTGCCCAAATTATTCGCCTCCAGACACCAGCGGTTTAAAGTGACTCCATGTTGGATGGAAATACAAAGAGGGAAAGTACACCCTCTGGTTGCCCTTTGCTGTGGCGTAACATTCCGGTCCGCATGACTCGAGGTAAGACAGTGCAGACGTACTTCATTCTCCCCTCACCCCTTCTTTTTTAAATTTCCCCACGCTCGCAAGAAGCAGATCATGACGCGATAGGGAAAGTTTTGTGCCGTGTCTAAACGTCGACTTACTGCGAGCCATCGCCCATCGGCGCGATAAGAAATGTGCTTTAACAACAAAGCTGCTCGGCGCCCCGCCCGGAAGACAAAGGAATGGATGAATAAATTTAACGCCTCCGTCTCAACGCCATTTCTATTTGCACAAATCATCAAAGATTGCCCATCAAAGTGCGGCCAGCCAGCTCCGCTCGAGGACAATTATTCATCGGGAGCCACGATCCGGCACCGGGACAACCGTGATGAGGCTCAATATTTACCGAGACTGGCTCGATGGGCAAACACAAACTGTCCCCTTGCTGCTGCTGCTACTGCTTCTGTGGCTTTTTTCGTGCTAATGGTGGGGCATTGCTGGTCTGGGAGCACACAGAATTATGATTTATGAACTGGGACGTTATCAGATTAATGTTTAATTATGGGAGAGCGCGCCGGAAATGCTGGATCAGCATGGCCGTACGGCTCAGCAGCTTTTTCCGGACGAGGGAAGGAAATGGGAAAGACTCCGTTTTTATCGTAAGATGCCAATGAGATGGATGAAGCATTCGTGGAGTGGAATATTTATGAGGCGCTTTCGAGTCGGCGTGGCGTGGCCACGCGCTGGCAGGAATGGTTGAGAAATGATTGGCGATGGTTTTTATTTGTGCTGCGCAAAGGTATTGATAATGCGGTGGAAGCGCTGGTTTTTGGGTGGGTTTAGTTAATTTTTCCAGATATTGATGATAATTTAAACTCGATTGGAGCGTTTGTTTCATTACGAAACGTTGATTAATGTCTTAGTTGTTGATTTATATTCTGCTGTGGTGATGATAGGTAGAGCTAGCAAGGTAAGAATTTACCGGAGGATTGTGAAGTGTATCTCTATACTTTTTTATCAATGTGAAATATAATTTGATTAGCCAAAACGTCACGTGTTTAAGCGTTGGATTGAAAATAGGATTTTTTTTTTGCTGACTGTAGTAAAAAAAAACCTAAACGAAATAATGTATTTCCATTACAGGCTTTCCCACGATTTATTGGTAAGTTCCTACGATTTTTTGATCGTATGCCATAGATTTCTGGTTCGTTCCCATAATTTATTGGTATTTTCCGATTGGATATCAATACAATTGGACCAAAAAATTCTGGAAAAAAGCAAAACAATCGCGGGAACGCACCAAAAAAGTATGGAAACACACCAAAAATTGATGGGAACCAACCAACAAATCGTGGGAAACCCTGTAACGGTGAAATATAAGCCATTGCGGATGAAAACATGCGTGTAGGCTTATCATTAAGTTCTTAACAAATTTTTTATGATTTACTTTTATGAGTTTTTGCGACAAAAGTTGTTAGAATAGAGCTTCTACATCATCTTGGTCTTGAAAAACTCGATAGCATGCAGCTGGGAGATGCTGGGCTAGTTCGCAAACTTGCTTGTCATATCGAAATTAGGCCGAAATCCGCTTAAAATGATCACCTAGAGTTGTTTGTTGCTGAGGATCCAGTGGATGCCATTTCTACTTATATTTTTTTATGACCCCCAGAGATTATTGCACCGTTTGGCCGGTTGCATTGACCCCCCTTGCCAAGCAAACGCAGTGATGTAGTCGCTTTTCCCTCGGTCTTCATTTTCAACCTCCTTTAGAGCCTCAAGTCACTCAGGGTCATCAGCCATTTGGGACCGGGCTTTCTTTCGATTCTCTGATTGTTGTTTAATAGTGTTCTAGTAATAGTGACGATGTTTGTTTTCGTCATGGCTTGGTACCCTTTTTTGATTGCGCACGCTTCTGAACGAAATTGTTTCACTTTATTGGCCATCACGGTTAAAGTTCAACTGATAGAGGTGTCAAATTGTGTCTACTAACTTCCGGAATACTATTGTTGAAAGTCCAATTAACGTTTTGTTAGCGTTGGTGAAGATAAACCCATGAAAAATTGAAAATATTTGTTCATTATTTGTAATTTAAACGCTACTATTTCTAATGGATTCTAATAGCAACCGCTTGATTTGAAATGGTTCCTCTGATTTAGTATTAAATGTTTGAAGGAAAGATGGATAGTAAAACCATAAAACAACATGTCTGAATTGTTTCATCCCATCGACAATATCTTGCGTAGGGTCAGGCAAAGAAAGTTTTATTTTTATTTTATAGCTTTCACAAAGTACAACATGAAACAGTATGAAACGTCATCTTTCATGAATATAATATGTATAAATCACTCATGTACTGAACGGGGGTTTAGTAGCTCGTAGTAAAATTAAAGTATTCACAACTGCCACTGTTTGTAAGTGCAAGGCAAACGCTCCATTATATTATATAGTTCCACGCATCAGTTTAAGCTCCCTTTCAGTGAGCATTACGGCCGGGGCATTATTTAAAACTTTTTACCTTATTACCAACCATTGCAAAATGCTTCAAAAAGGGTTTTGGTAAAACCAGCCCCATGTCCATCGAAAAAGTGCAAAAGCACATCAAAGAGTTGAAATACTAGTTCTGAAATTTTAATAAACCACCCGCCACAGGGTAAGGCAGTGTATTTTAACACACCGCTTCCCAAAAAGCACCATAGGCGCTAGCGGATATCATGACAAATTTCTTCCCCCGTGGTGAGGAGAAGTTATTTGGCGAAGAGCTATTTCCACCGAATGGGAAAGTCCCAACAGGACGGACCGAGTCCTCAGGTAGCTACCGCTACCGGCGGCCAAAATGGACTGCCCTGGTCAAGCGCTTTGGTGCGATTGCAACCAGCCGGTGCAGTTGGGAATGTTAGTTAATTGTATTACAGCACAGCTTCAGTCCCTGCTTCCGGCACTCGCTCCTTAATAGGCACGAATCGGATTTGCATGTTGGCTGCCGGCATTTAAACGATATGCTCGCTTCAGCTTGCCAGTCTCCACATATCGCCATAGAACATCTGTCACTGCGCGATTTAACTTTGCCTTTCCACCGGGGGCAGTGTGTGGGCTTACAGGTATGGTCGTTCCTAGCTTTTTCAGCAGTTGCAGTTGGCGAAGCGAAAGCCATTTCTCTCCGTGCCGAGTTGCACACCAGTTTTCAATCAAATTAAACAAATTCCCACGAAAAATCTAAAAGCTAGCAGAAGCCAGACGATGCAACCCACATGACATTTCCAGGGATAGTCTAGCATCAAAGTTGAATTCAATTGAAGCAGCAGCTACTTCATCAATCGGCAGGGCTTCAATCTCTAACGGGATGGTAGTGTTTCGGCGAGAATGAAATTTCCAACTAAAACCTTAACAAGAGCGTTGTAAATCGGGCATGCAGCTTGCGCGTTCGACATACTTTCACTGGCCCAAACATTGCACCGAAATGTTAACGACTCGGTCGAGGTAAATCCCGCTTTCGGTGTAGAATAGTAAATGAAAAATGGATCGATTGATTTTGCACTCCAGTGCCAAAAGGCAATGGATCGTTCGTTTTGAAATCGATACATGAACACAACAATTCCACGTACGCATCTCGTGCGTACTTCCTGCTGCCGGATAATCTGCAGAGCCGTTGTGTTTCCGTATTTCAACTGTGCTGACATGGGCATACCCCAGCACCAAACATAATTCCGCACAAAGCGACACGCGCAAAGTGGATGCACATCCGTTGCGGGTAAAGTCGGCAAAATTGCCGTAATAAGAGCCGTGCGTGCCTGTTTCGATGCAACGAAAGCCGCCCTAACCACATTAACTCATGAAAATGCATTTGGAAAAATGAATGCATCGCCCAGGGCGCCCACTACTACGCTACGCCCCTTTCGTGCATTATTCAAGTGTGAGTGTGAAAAATATTGAAGAATCCGTTTCGTTGCATTCCATTTCCGGTTTGCGGAGTGGTGCGGTTGTTGTTGGGCGGTATATGTGCTATCCAGAGCCGGTTGGCGGCTCGACGCACGTCCATTAGTGGTGTGCGGATTTTAAAACATCCCTGCCGGAGTCCGGAAGTCCGGGCGCTACATGCGTCGTGCTGCGGCAGCGCGTTTGTCCTACCGCTTGCACAGACAAAAGAAGCACCAAGGGATGTTGGTTTTGAGTCCCCCATCCTTTCGCTCTTCTTTCTGTAATGGCAGCCTTGCCCGGGCTTCGAGCATCCATTTGTGGCACTTTACGACGCGCAAACGCGCGTCAGGTAGGAGATAGCAAACGACTGCATAAGAGCAGAAGCGACATAAACCCCCCGCTCCCCGAACGTACATCATCTTAAATGCTTTTACACTCTCCAAACACACACACAAAAAAATGGAAAGATAAGGTGCAACGCAGTGATGCAGTGATTGCAGTGGGTGCGGCTCTTAGCTGTTCTTTTTTTGGTATTTTTATAGCACTGCAAATGGAAATGGTAATAACAGTTGCGGTGCGGTGATGCTGCGTCAGTTGGTTAGGCAGCTGGCAGGACCGTTCTCCTGATTTAAGTGCACACACACACAGATAAACCCAAAAACAAATAAAAGATGTGAGATAAGACTGTGTTTGGGGAATCTATTTCTACTGTCTGTAGCATACATTTGAATTTTAAATCGGGCAATGCATAATGCATGGCTGGGGCGAACCAGCAACAGTAACAAGTTTACAGGAAGTACTACAAACCGGGAACCGTTGCATAATGCTCTCCTCTCTCGTCAAGTTCGTTTGGGATTCTACTTTTTATTAGTTGTTTGGAGCCGTTCAGTTGTAAATATAATGCAAATATAAGTTTTGTAGGTGTTAAGATGGAGCAGATTAACCATTGTGATGTGAGGTCATAGCTTCACCAAAAGATTGGAGACGATTTTACATTACAACTGGAAACTTCAGGAGCTTCTTTTTGTCATTAGTTGTTTTGAGAAAATCTCAACAATTTCAAAATATTGGAATAAGAACCTAGACCTAGCATTTCGTATTTTTAGATGTTTAACTTCATGTTGTAAATGGTGAAACTGCTTTAGCTAGCTGACATTTTATGGAAGCCTTTTTCCATCACTTTCTTCTATTCAGTTTTGGATAGAATATGTCTAATATTAGTGTGTGTGTTTTTCATTTTATTTGTAGCTTATCTCATGTTTAATGATAAATGATTAATTAATCAAGTTGCACTATATTATCGATTCAGTTAGGATTTAGAATGCAATTTTACATTTTCCTTTCACTCTCTCGGTCCACAATATTTTTCTCTCTTCCTATTTCACTCTCCCTTACTCAATCTCTCTCTCTTTCTCTCTATAAATCCCGCTATTTCTATAGCACTACCTAGTTCTCTCTCCATCTCTGGTAATTTTCTTCAGCCAGTTCATTACGATTTGTGACCGTGGTGTTAGGCCTACAAACGTATGATAGTTTATCGAGTGGTTTTGTATGGAATGTTGACACGATTTCAGCCATCCGAAAATGTTCCTGCAACAAATAAACATGGAACGAATCCATTTGTAAAAAACATATTTCCGCAACAGTAAATTTGACAGTTCGTCCATACGATTTGACAACAAATGTTCCCGCATCATTTTCATAGACCGGGGCCTTATGGAAAACGCAATGTCGACTTAGTTTCTAGTTTTTTGAAAGGTGTGGAGAAGAATGATACAAATTACAACAAATTCGGATATATTAACGTTTTCAATGTTTTTCGAGACTTTTCCATAATTTTTAGCTGAAACATAGCTAAAACAATTTCATCTACGACGTGTAAGGAAAGTTTTCCAAACAGTGATCCAAGGAACTGTTCAGGAAGCCTCAAAGTCGGAATATAGATGTCCTATTTTAGGAGGCCACCACTGTAGCCTGGCATACATGGAAATGTTGTGACAACATTTCAACTACAACATTACTGCAACAAATAACCTTCTTTTAGGGGTAATGGATCATGCCGGCCTATACAAGCTTTCGAGACTTATTAAGTACCACGCAGCCGAAAAGTCATTCCTTGTTTAGGGCGACGATCCATACGAGGATTGAGCCCAGGATGGGCATGTTATTAAGTGTCCAAATAGAATATAATACTTCGGGACCTCGACTATGCAAAAAAAGGAAAACTATTGGACTGGATAGCTCCATGGCTGAGATAGATGTAGGTACTATTTTTGGACCCGAATTGAAAAAGGGAGCAGTATCAGGGCGTGAAATGGGGTCAGGATCAGGACCGATAGGAAATCTTAATCAGTTCATTGATCAGTAAGTTCTAGTACCGGTAGGTACATGATACAGGATCTGGTATGGGGTCAGGATCAGTTCCAGAGCCCGCTTGGATTCTGTGTAAGTTCTGGTTTGGGTTCGGTATCAATTTCAGGGCCAGTACGGCTTTGGAAGCAGTTACAGCACCGGTATAGAGTCAAACTCAATTGGGATCCCAATTGACATTTTCGAGCACGAATAATGGGAAATTCGAGCAATTTCCCTTAAACTGGAGCCTTAAACTTCTGCACCAGTTTAAGGGAATTCAGAAAAAGTCCTTTATAATCAACTATGATGCGGCTTTTTCGTTACTTTCTTCTAGATTCGCTCGGAAATGATATTTCCTATCGTCATAGTTGGTCATGTTCCCATTTTATACTTAAATAACACCCATTTTTATAGAATAACTTCACACAAAATTAGCTTTTGTTTTTCATCTAAAAACCATAACTAACCATAAAGAATCGATAGAGGAACGTCTAATTTACGAGCACGCCAAATCTTGGCGCTTTCAACACGCTTGATCACACACAAATCAACAATTTCAAGCGTATCGAGTACTAATCGAGCAGGTATGGGAAAACTATTTCGAGCAAATGTCACTTGGGATGGGATAAGAGTAAGTTCCTTCATCAGTATGAGATCTTTAAAATTGCACGATCGACATTGAGTTTATCTGAATGTGTCCCTTAAGAGTCACCAGGAAACCTGTAACCGATCCAAATTAACTGGTAGGACAAAAACGTTGCTTTAATCATTATTTAATCTCTTTTTACAAAAAGAAGAAAACTTACAAAAATTCTCAAACGTTCTTTGATCACAAAATTTCAATTAAAAATGTAGTAAACATGTAAAACTATTTCACTGATTTATTTTTTGCGAACGAAAAAAAAAATGGTGAAAAACCTGAAACCTTATTTGGCATCTGGCTTTGTTTAGAACATTGATACAATTCTAACTATCCAAAGGAACCTTCCATGCAAAAAGAAACAATTTTTTATATTTAAACTTTCTTATAATGGCTTTGAAGGTTGTCACTGATTGTATCTACTGATAAGCTAAATTAGTTTAATTCGTTAAATGCGTTACAATGTGATGTTCCTTTTGCAGAAACACTATGCATCTCTATACAATAATTTCTCCCCATTCAGTCAAAAGCCAGTTAATCAAATTCAATCGAATAATGCACACTCTTGTATGAAGTACATTAGCCGTTAACGACCACAATTGAGTAGTGTGATGGTTTTGGCTTTCGCAAATGGCTGTACTCTGCGGCAAAGTGATGCTTAACTTTTGCCCAGAGTACAGCCATACACACAAAACAAACAGAGCCACGGAGAGTTGGTTTTTAATCTCACATTAAATTTTAACGCCTACCCCGTCCTACCTCCTCCTTTCTACGAAATTAAACACGCCCGGAGGCAGCTTGTTCCCGTTAATCGTCACGTGTGAAACAAAATATGATAACATTTTACCGGCAGGTTAGCCCCCCTCCCCCACTCTACCGCTGCACTGAAAACAAGCGCCTTGGGGGAGGGTTCGAAAACATGTCCCAGCGGGTGGCTGATGTGGGTACGCGTACTTGGGATCGTTTTTCCTCTTTTTGGTGTTTTATTTGCGTTGTTGTTGCTGTAACGAGATTCACAGCTGGAGAGCTTCACAGCCGGCGCCGTAAAGCAGCCGGCCTGTAGGTACGCGCTTTTTGTTGGCACTCCCCCATTGGCCGCAACATATGCAACCGGTAACCGGTTGTCATCTTTTTTTGCTAAAGAAGCTTGTTAAAAATGTGTCAATGCCACACACAGACACAAACACACATACACTTCACGCGATTGTATTGTCGCGCTGCTGGCCGCTGCTAGCAATCCAATTACCGACCATCTGGCAAAGCATTTCTCCCCCACCAACAGTGGGACACGGAGAGTAACCGAATCATTCGTACAGCAAAGAATAAATAACTTTTCACCTAAAGTGTCCTCCGAGCCCGAGATACTGCTGCCGGCCCAAGACCGGCTTCGGTTTTTCTTTCAATTTCGTGTATTAATTTCGCAAAAAGAAAACAATCCCCAGCAGCCACCCGACCGAACGAGCTCTGGCACGGACAGTTCAATTCGGTGGACCTGAGCGTCCGATGCTTCTGACCTAATCTGCTGTAACAATAGCCATGTGGAGAGCAGCATTTCGATCGTCTCCTGGCATATTGAGTTTCGGGTGCCAGACGCTACCTTCTACTCCAAAGATGTACCTTGCGTGGAGTGGATACTGGGAAGGCCGTTGCGTGGGCGCTCGTCCCGCTTGTAAAATGGAAAAACATGCCCGCGGCTATTGTACACGTCCCGGCGGAGACTGAGGTTTTATAAAATTGGAGCAAGGAAAAGCAAAAAAAAAATGTTATGTGTGCCGCCCCATCTGGCCTCGACCGAAAAACGGAGCGAGCCTTTAACGATGCTGCCCGTATCTGTGTGCTTGCAAAACTTCCACTGTCCCAGCAGTGGGAGCGCATGAGAAGGATGCTCCAGCGCTGGAGAGCTCAAGTTTTGATTGTTGTTCTTATTGTTTTAATAATGGGACGATGGTTTTGCTGTGTTTGAAGTTTACCTAACCTAAAGCCGAAGGTCAATAGAAGCTGAACTCGGCAATGGAAAGTAAGAACACACGATTAGGGGGGAGGGGGGAAAGAACCGAGTTCGGTACTTCAAAGTTCTCAAAATTGAATCGAAACCAAACTGTGCAGCAAAAGAAACCTGCTGAGTGTGAGGGGTTGGGAGTGGTCCTAGTGGGGGAGGGCTAGCCCTTAAGCCACTTAGGGGTATTTCATTCTCAAACTTACCTTTGTTGTTGTTGCTGTTGCTGGTTTTTATATTGGTTGGTTGTTTTCGGTGACCTTTTCGATTATTTCCCTCCCACCGATTTCTCAGCCAGCATTCGTCGGCTTCAAGTTGGCTGGAAAGGATGATTTCTTGTTCCTTTTTTTTGTCTTCTTTTCGTCCGAGCCACTAGCGATGCTCACTGCCGGGTGTCTCTAAGCACACTGGCGCACAAGAAACAAGCACTACCTCGCACACGGCTCACACGCCTACTTCGATCCGGGCGGCTTTTTCGTGGCAGAAACAGAAGCTGGCACAGACCTACCGGTGTGTGGTGTAAAGTTTGCCACACGTCTTGTTTTTATTGGGGCGAGGCAAACAGAAAATAATCAAAAATGGGCCATTTTCATTGTGACCTATCGGAGGGTGGGAATGGAATGGAGCCGCCCGGTTGTTTTCGTCGCTGCTCCGTTTTTTCCCGCTCACTGCTGCTTCATAACGTTCACCACACACTGTTTCGAAACCTTTGAACTAACACACACACTTACAAACGGGCTGCTGTTGGGAACGAAAAAGATGGGATGATGAGCGGTGGCAAGAATGTTTACAAACGTATCCTTCCAGTGGGCCAGCAAACGGAGAATAGGATTGGCTATGGAGGGCGGACAACTACCCTCAAGCTCGCAGGGCTGTTTCCCCCCAAAAAGTTGCCTTGACGTTGCTTCTTTTGAACGGTTGGAAGATTGGAATACGAAAGAAAAGGGAAGCCCAGTTACTCGTTAAACTATTTCACACATAAACACACACACACAAACAAGGAAAGTCGAGACGACCGTGACACCGTCAGGCATTGCTGCGTTTGCTCGTGAAGCAACGGCCAACGTGGCAATAAATTCAACACACACGTTCATCTCACACGTGGGGAATGGGTTCGTCGCTTCCCCTTTCTAAACTACTTTCATTTTCCATCTCGCCGTTATTACACTCCTTCCCCAACCTTCCCAAGCCCGTCGAACGTGAGAACATTTCATTCCCCTCGCTCCCACCCCAATGATGTCTCGTTTGCCCACATAAAGGGAAGACGTTTCTTTTGCAATGGCTTTCCATTTATCACTTTGACTGGTGGGAAGAAGAAAAAAAACACACCCAGAAAGAGGAGCTCATGCGGGCTGGATCATCTCAATGGACGTACAAAAAACGCACACACACCCAACACAGCGAAAGACGGGAAAGAGTAAGCCTGTAAAAGTGACAAGCTTAAGGACGGAGGCGACGAAATGAAAGTAACAACACACACACACATTCAAACCCACAGCGAACGTGCCGGATAGGACAATCCAGCAAATTACACCCGCAGGTGCTTCCGATTGTGATTTTTGTTATTTAGGTTTTATTTTTGTAGCCTTCCGGCCAGACGGCTTCTTGCTCGCAAGCTGTCTCTCACGCTTTCCCGCTCTGTCTGTCTCACTCTCTCTATCTCTCTCTGTATATCTGTATCTATCTCTTCCGCTCTGTCCTGTATTGATCCAGCTTCGTGGCCGGATGGATCTTTCGCTCACGGTCGGGGTACGAGATGCCTTCCCTAGTGACATAACGCAACAAAGCGAGCGCCTCTTGGTTGCTGCTTCGTTGACCTTTAACCTTTTCGCAAACACAGCCAACGAGCTACGAGCGGATTGGGCTGAGCAGGGTCGCTGCTGGGTGTGAATTAAAGTGAAACGAAACGGCTTCTCAGTTAGACGAGAAGCAGCAAAATGGAAAAAAACGAATCAATTGAGCTCAAATTTCAAACCAGTTAATCTGGCAACACCTCGCTCACAGTGTAGCAGATCAATGTGGCACTTTTGTTCCTCAAATGTTGGTGTATCAAGTGTCGAAAGTGGCTGGAAATTGGAGGCAATCGAACGGATAACTTCACAATTAGCTCGCTCGCTGTTCAGTGAACTGATTGGTGGAAATTGTGTCTGGTTAATGTCTGAAAGCATCTGTTTTGTCGATTGAGTTACCATTTCTTATCGTCCACCGTTTCAAGGATCAACTTGGTCAGAAAAATTATTTTTAATTTCAACCACGGTGAGTTTAATTGAAATAAAAAAATACATTAAAAATTAATCATCACCACTGTAAAATGTACGACCATTAATTCGTTTCATGCTCAAGAATTGCTTCATCATTACGCCTGCCATTGTGTCCTGTCCCTTTTCCCGACCGGCCAAGGGACGGTAAATAAAGCTATCTTGGCTTAATCTTGACAGCATTGTTCCTTGCGCTAGAAGTAAAGTGAAAACTTTACGCCCTCCCCAAGATCTTGGCAAACACGGCGAAACATGACGAAACGGCACAACAATGCCCAATAAAAAAGCAAGCAAAAAGGGAAAAAAACGATTGAAAATAATGAAAAGAAGGCGCGATAAATATAGACACCAAACAGGCGAAAGATAGCTTTCCACCCAGCTGTACGAAACTTTGATTGCATTGCCCAAATACGGCTAAAAGTACACGAAACACACGTTCCGTTTGCATGGAAAGTGGGAGGATTTTTTGTTTCTCCCTTTTTTTGGCCCGCTTTCGGATAAAATCATCCAAAGCTGGGGAAGGAGGCGTATTCTGCCCTCCTTCTTCCGGAGAGCATTACGGTTTGGCAAGCGGAAGGCGTCAAGGGCGTTTCTTGTACTTTGCACCAGTGCACCACCACCAGAGAGAGAGAGTGGTCCGTGGGGTCAGTTTTGACCAGTTGGGGCGAGGTAATTGGATTTATCCACTTTCCCGATGCGGTTGTCGGGTGATAATGATGAGATGATTTTGTTGCTGTTTTCTTTTCATTCCCTCTCTTCTTCACATTTTGTGTGTTCCGATTACATTTTTAGCACAACCAACCCGCCCACTCTCGTAGCACGTATTTATCCAAACGGGATGAACCTTTTTCGCTGTACAACAAGCTGTGGGTCGAAAAAGTTTGAACACGCCAACACGCAAAACTTTCCCCCAAAGGGACCACTGCGGGAAACACAACCCCACCCACACACACACAGCCACACGCACATGTACAACCACTGATTTTATCTCTCTCTTTCTTTCTCTCTTTCTCTCTCGTCATCTGCTTCACTGTGAAGCGCTGATGAGTGATTTAATTATCAACACGCACACGGTTTTGGGGTTTTGCTTTTTTCGCCAACAAATTCACGCACTATTCCCGGCACACACTACGGCACACCCAGAAACGGGTCCACACGGTACGTGACATACGTACACAAACACACGCACGCACAAACACTCGCGCAAGAACACCATAACAATCGTACAGCGTACAAGCATTGGGCAAGTGGTTGTTCCCTGTATCTTTTGCTCACTCCCATTTGGCTTTCCT
Organism: Anopheles arabiensis; assembly: GCF_016920715.1. Classification (NCBI taxonomy): domain Eukaryota; kingdom Metazoa; phylum Arthropoda; class Insecta; order Diptera; family Culicidae; genus Anopheles; species Anopheles arabiensis. The sequence continues at coordinate 28,036,246 of NC_053518.1, forward strand.
ATTTTTCCCTGGGCTCGCAGCGATTTGTTACCTTTCGATTATCCATCCAGCGGCAGGTAAGACGTCACACGCGTAAACGAACAATATATTTCCAGCCCAAGCGGAAAGGAAAAATCGCACTCCGGAAGAGTGTTCCGGCGTTCAATTTGACGAACAGGGGGAGGGCCACGCACCAGCGTTTGCTAACAAGCCGTACCGAAACGGGTCGATTCTCGTTGGCTACTGAGAAGCGGCGTGGCACCGGTTCGCCAGTGTACGGTCGGCAGCTCGGCAAAAGTCAAAGCCTCTCCACTAGGCAGGATGGCCTTCGCACTACGCTGCTGGCCGTCATCGTCGTGGTCGTCGTCGTCGGTTGCGCAACCGTTTTCGTGAAAAAGCCGAACCTGCTGAGAAACGGAGTGTTGTTGTGCTGCTGCTGCTGCGAGATGGCCGAAGCGAGCAGAGCAGCTCCCAGAAAACCCGAGAGAGCCAGCAACGTGCGTGTTCGGTCTCTAAAGCGACCGTGGAGGTAAATACGAGAGCGCTGTTGTAGAGACCGGGAACGGCAAAAGAGGTGTTGCGAACGTGAGAGAGTGAGAGCGGTACCGCGCTCAGTGAGTACGAAAGCAAAAGGGCTCTCTCTTTCTCTCGGAATGAAGGATGCTGCGAGAGTGAATCATGCTCCGAGGGATGTATGGAGGAAATGCGCTATCTCTGTGAAAGTTTGACCCTTCGCCACTCTCGCTGCAAGGATCGGTGGCAGTCTCGCGAGCAAATGCAGCTCCCTCGTGGCGCAGTTCGTGGTTTCGTTTGGGCCGTAGGGTTAAGTTGAGGTAGGCAACGAGCGCAGACGGCTAGCCCCAAGGACCCAGTTAATCCCTGGCAACCGCAGCCGAGCAATTGGGCGAGTAGTGCGGACCATCCAAGGGCAAGCACCGGTTACAGTATCCGCTTGCTTAGCAGGAAGGATGAACGGATTTGGAAGAAAAAGAGAGAGAGAGTTTGAAGAGGGAAATAAGATGCACATAATGCAAATTACATTTAAAAAAAGATACAGTAAAGCTTGAAGATTGTATCCAAACTGTTGATGATGTTTATGCTTGTATTTAAAGATTCAATCAAGCATACTGAATGAGAAAAGCTGATCGATTAGCTTAATATTCGCCTAAAGTTACACAACCCTATCTCGCAGTCGTATTCGTTGTAAAATAAACGCAATAAACATTCCTCTGCAACGATCAGAAAAATCCAAGCCAACACACGCCTAAAAGAGCAACGGAAAAAACAGGAACCATAATCATACCATAAATGTCGTACAAAAATCACATTAATGGTAAATCGTGCGCAGGGAAAGCATGGGAAAAAGCATTGCACAAAAAAGCAGTAAAAGAAGAAGAAGAAAAAAGAGGACAAAATCCCCCCACAACACCATAGCAACTAACAGCACGGTGTAACAAGGGAAAAGGGAGAAGCAACAAAAAAGCGCACACGACACAACGCGCGTCACGAATCAGGAAACATAAGAAGCGCGAAATGGTGTAACGGGAATGCCGCTGTTGGAGCTGGGTGGGTTTTGCCCTGGATTATCGGAATTTTTTTTGCGTGTGTTTTTTTGCTGCCCACCCTTCATCCCCCGCTCGCTGGTGCGCGCTGGTGAAAGATTATTGGAGCCGGTCCGCTGACTGACGACTGCTGCTGCTGCTGCTGGTGCTCGCCGGTGCTACCGGAAATGCTTCATTTTCTACCGACACTGCCAACCTTGCCTGGCTTGTCTGCCCTCTTACGACGAACTGGGCCGGAAAACAAGTGCGAGTTTGATTTATTTGTCATTTCTTTTTTTTTTTTTTTGTTTTGCTCCTCCCCCCCCCCCCCCTACCATGCCTGCTTGGGCCCTACTGGCGGCGTTGTTGCTAGGCATGGTGGCAGGTTTTTCCTGCCTACTTGTGCGGTCCCAAGCGCTCATTGGATTGATGATTGTTTAGGGAGACGATGGATTGGATGGAGCTGGTGCAGTAGCAGCAGCTGGTAGCTGGTAGCTGGTACGCTGCTGGTATATAATATTGTTTTCTTCCCTGAGTACTTTGATTGCTAATAAAACTGCAATCACTTTGCTGATATCTGGCTCGATGCGTGTAGTTCTGTGAATGTGTGTGAGAGTGTTTTAGTGTGGGTTGAACATGAAGAAGGGCGGTTGAAACACAATAGGCCAGTTGGTTATAAAGCGAATGGTGCGTATAATCGGCCAATTACGGTTAGGAGCGTATCGTTATTGCTGTTGGTTTGTTCCCTTCCACTTTTTGCGCCACTTAAATCAAACAGCAATGAGCAGCCGTATGTAATCCTTAAAGTCAGGTGCAGTTCAATTTTCTTTTCATAAAGAGTCTTACGAGTGAAAACGATCCAAACAAGGTGTTGGTAGGGCAATTTAAATTATTTCAGCAGTAGATCAATCAATCCAAATAAAATAAAAAGATGATAGCTTTTGGATGGTTGAAGTTAATATTAGCTCTTTTAGGCTTACCGATTGGATAAACTGCAGTTCACATAACAATATTAACCTCCTTTGTAGGTTTTTTTGCTGCCAGATCGTCATTGAATTTTTACTAAATTAACTATTATACCTTCGAATTGCGTGAAATCTAAAGAATCATTTTCTAAAACATATTCTCTTACTACACAAAGCGATTTTATCTTGAAATTTATTGTAGGGGAAAGTAGGTAAAGACGGACACTGCGGGAGAAGATGGACACTTCTCATAAATGCATGAAAAAGTTAATTTTCGAGCAATTCAACAATGCAGAATCTAAACTGAAGATAAAACAACACATTTGAGAATATTTTTCGTGTAATATATGCGAAATTGGTTGAATTCATGAACAAAACAAATTTTCAATCGTGCGCACCTTTGTGGATCTAATTTGATTACTGCGGGTCTTAAGCTCTGTAACTTCCATAGTTTATATTTTCGGAAGTTTTATTAGATAAACGATTTGTCATGATTGTTAAGCAAAAAACTGGTGAAAAAATGAGAATGAAAGAATTAAAACATCTTGTTTTCTGCTGGTTTAAACATCCTGACACTAAAACGGGAAAGACGGACACTTTGTCATAGGGAAAGATGGACACCGCATTTTTTGAGTAATTTTACTTCTTATATCAATTGGCGATGAATATATTTCTTCAAAAAGATTAAGTACTCATATCAAATCGTTCAGGAATAGATGACAGATTCTATTCTTTACAGATATCAAAAAGTTCAATCTTCAATGTAAGAATAGCAGGACCTATTAACAAGTCCCTCAAATATGCTGTGGTCGTGGACTTTCTGCGGAATAATTTCCTAAAGCGAAGTTTTAAATTGTTATTCTCTAAGCTGGTGCAACGTCTACTATTAGTGCCCGATGTTTAAAAAAGATGCCTTAGATTCTGCATTCTACGATTTATTAGAAGCGGTGCTTACAATTCCTAAATTCACGGCTGAATGAATCGTCGTTGCAATTGGCCAAGAATTGGTTTATAAACGTACCAGGTCGTGGAAAGCGATAGAATTTGTTAAAATACTGTAAAACTCTTCAACTTCCAACGTTCTCTAAAAGTGTCCATCTTACCCTTCATGGTGTCCATTTTTCCCATATCAGGTGTCCGTCTTACCCAATCATTTCAAAACTGCACGAAAAAAACCATGTTTTTCATTCATGAAAAATACGTAAAAATCGATGGAAACTTAAAAGATTCAACACATTTTCTGATAAAACATGAGTGTAAGATAATGTATGCACATTTTCATGGTCGTTGCACCTAAATATTCTTAGATTTTTACCATTTCCCTTAACGTGTCCGTCTTTGCCTACCTTCCCCTACATCATAATATTTATTTATATAAATGAAAATGGTAAAATAAACCAACCAACTTCAGAGGAACATCCTGCAAATGAGCTAATAACTACTCATCTTTTACTTTACATAGTGACTTAAGGGGAACGTTTAGCCATTTATCATAAAATGGTCAGCAAAATAATCATCAAACAATAAGCTTTAGGTTGGTCTCGTCTGTACAGCTTAACATACAGCCTATCATGGGTTCAAAGTCGGTATAAACAACATCATCTTAGCAAAGCTATTCTAGCTATGAATACACCAATTAGTCTTACTTTTTAAGCTCATAAAAGGCTTTAAAAATACAAGACTCTCTACGCCGCTAAGGCAAAACATGAGAAAAATGTTCCATTACGGAAGACAAGCTTGATTTTATCAGCAAGTTTATTAATGATTTAGGCGCATATTACAAAATTAAAGCTTCATAACATCAAGAAACAACCCAAAAACAAAAGCTGCTAGTGTTTTGGAGCGGAATAAACCCATCAGCTACATATTTCGTACATTAACGCAACTAACCACCGCTACGGAACGATGTCAGTGGGCAGGCAATTATATCCCTGTGAACCGGGCAGCAAACTTCTGGTGCGCTACAGGAAACAGCCAACCTGTCTCCGCTCCGTTGCACCCCGGAACGTGGATAGCCCTATTATGGACCAGTGTGTTTCCTTCCGATCACGCCACTGAGCGCGATGAAAAATCAGACAGCACTCTCTCTCTCTCTCTCTCTTTCTTTAGCAGAAGCACAGTCAAGATGTGAGGCCGAGTTGGACGTCCTAAAATGCGCGCACCCCGGGAACCACTTGGCGCACTTGGACCCAATGTGAGCGCCGTGGTGAAGGTGAACCGAGGTGAGCCGAGCGTGATGATTAATGCCGCAACGCGCTCGGCGAAGCGTGTACGCACAAGGACACGTGGTGCCGGTGGAAATGGGTACACTTCACTTTCGCTTCACCTAGACACGGCGTTCACCGGGCTCAAATATTACCCATGCAAATCCGCTTTAAAATTCATCATTTTCCTGTACCGATGCTACCGAACTTCCTTCTTCACGTTCACGTGCTAGGGAAGGCTTAAAAGATTTTGATCTTTGTTCGGTTACTTCATCGCAAAGGTAGATGAAATGTGATACGAATTTAAAGCAGGGAAATTAAAGAGAGAAAAAATGACACTAAGCTTCACTTTTCATTACTTACTTTTTCGCCCGTTTTAGTACAAAGTAAAATGACCTTTTCGGGTGTGGTTCGTAACTAGGCCAAAGTAACAGTTCGAAAGTGCCATCCTCCCTCCCAACAATGCGGACACCCCAAGAACTTTTAAATAACCAAAAGCAATCGTTATCGCGGCAAGGTCGCAACAAAACGGTAACGAATTATTTTCAACGGCATAATGGTACTCCTGCTCGTCCCGCTTCGACTCTTCTTGGCGGCTTTAATATTCTAACCTCATTCAGCATCATTTACAGTGGGCCATAGGTTGGGCAGGGTACATGAATGCGGTGAGATCGAGTAAAGCAACGAGTCCCTTTCCCTTTCTGTATGTTCGAATGTTTACATTTTAAGCAGAAAAAAATATCACGCGGCAACACTATTTGTGGCTACTACTACTACTGTACTGTGTACTACTTTTCACATTTAAAAAGGGTTTGATGCTGTGAGTGCGATCCTGTGCCTTCATTAGGGAACGCTTTCTTTCGTTTCCTTGCGATTTTCTTTCTCTCTTTCCCTTACTTTATTTTTCGTTTTTAGTGCTCTGGTTGGCCGCATGGCCAAGAAAAGAGATACATGTTTGAGCTTTTGTTTTCGTGCCGAGTAACGTAGTGAATAGCGGGGGCAAGAGTTATGGCCCTATCCATGCAACTGCTCTTCTTTCGGAGACACTCACACACAAACAGCGCAGCGATTCTCGCTCTCAAAAGGTTCACGTTTTTCACGGGGGAGCTAATTTGCTGCAAAGTAATACGGCTGGAATGTTCCTCCGGCGTCCGCCCAGAACCGGGCACATCAAATCTGCAGCCTTTCTTTTGAGACTTAAATTAATGGCATCCCGCCATCGCTCCAGCCGTGTCCCGTCGTCCTGGTGGTGCTGGTATGGTATGGTACGGTGGAAGCAAATTATCTTACAAAAGGGGAGTGATTTCTTGCCGGAAACTGCCGCTAACCCCTAAAGCATCCCCCCGTGCCAAACTACCGCAAACTGGGGGTGCTTTTGTTTCATCGCGTAACGCTACTAAAGCCGATGAGGGAGTAGGGAGCACACATTCTGCGGGTAACTGTTTACAAATGCTAAATTATGAAATTATGCGCATCCACACTACTACTATCCACACGCTACGTATACGCAGACACATATACACTTACTGTTGCGTACGTACATGGATTCCCTTTGCTTCCATTGTTTTCCGATTCCCCGCGTGACACTTTGCTGTTAATCGTTATGGTGAAGTTTTCCGAAGCAGATGAGAAAGAGACATCCGCTACGGTATCTATGGAAAGTGACGAAGATATTGTTTGAGCTTCTGAAATGTTGTATGTGTGTATGTGTGTTTTTTTTAGTTGGAAAAAGAGTTTTGCAAAGTGTTTTATCTGTTTGCAAATTTATTTGGATGCATTTTTCGCACCTTTTAAACGTTATTTAGGAAATTTGATCGATGTAAACTTTACCTTACAGGGGTTTCCAAGTCAGTTTCGAATGTGCTCATAATTATTCGCCGCATCCAAGATGTTTTTCAACAGCTGTCAAATGGTTTATTGATTTCAAATTGATATTTCTGTTTCAACACATGATTGTCAAAACATAACAATTAAGTGACAAACTCAATCCAGCTTGTGTGGTGTTGAAAATCATGCTAAAGAAAGTAAAAAATATTGTGATGGAAATGAAATGTTAGATGGGTGTGGAGCAACATTATGTATGCGGGGAGTAAAATTAAAAATAAATGTAATAAATGTAATAAATAAAAATGTCTACATTCGAAATTGACTTCGTAAACCATGTATTTGCATTGAAATGAATTTATTCATACATAAATTTATGAATTTTTGTTTTTTTTAGGATTCAAAACATTGTACAACAGCGGCCAGCAACATTAGATTCTGCCCGCCCAAGGGTTTGTCTGATTCTGAAAGGACTAGTTGGACTGGATTGACGGACTAGTCATTATGGTTGATGTTGAGATTAACTTTTGAGTATGTAATAGTAACGTTATGTCTACACAACTATCAGATAAGCATTTAAACAGAAACGAATTCTTAAAGAAATATATACTGTTGATTTTACGACAACGACGATTATACACTGTTAATTTTAACAACCATTGTCAAAGAGCTTTTTTCACAAGGAATCAGTCAATAAGCTGTCTGAAATGAAATTACTTAATTTTAACTAAATGTACGTTTGTCTCAATAATGTTTCAACTATTGAGGCTTTTGAACTTTTTTGAACACCTACACATTTTTCTGGAGCATAGGAGGGTCGTCATAAAGCAGCGATATTGCTCTTGTTTTGTAGTTTTGACTCATCATACCTTTGCACACTCTTTTGCGGATCATGAACTGATAAGTCTTTACAATTATTTTTATAATAGGAACCACACATTTTGAACCTCGAATGGATGATATAATTACATATTTTAAACAACAACATCATCAATCGCATTACTTTATATGATTAACCAATAATTTAATTTCTAACATTTTATAATGTAGTAATTTAAGTGCAAAAACAAATTAAACCACTGCTTTCTCCTAGCCCGCTGTTCTCGATCATTTAATCAATTTGGCCCTTTACTTCAAAAGTTAATCTTCCGCTGCTTTACAAGGTCTTCTTCTTATGTATATTTTTTTACAAATAATATTCAAAAACTAGCTTCTTTGTAATCTACTTTTCTTTTAAAAATTTTCAAAACTGGTAGGATGATGTCAAATATGGTGAAGTTATTAGATTATATTAAAGACTACATAACAATAGATAGATCATGTGAGCTATTTGCAAACATATTTGCACAACCAATTCCAAATCCCTTAAACCCTTACATCATTACAGCCTTTAAAGTCAAATTCTCAAACTACTTTGCAGCACATTTATGGCACCTGCTTGACGACCAGTGACACCCGTTGACACACGATAATTCGGCTCAAACAAAATGCGTTGCGAGATAGTAATGCACACGAAGAAGAAGGTGAGCATCGGCTTCCGGGCATGAATCAGATTATCTGCCCAAGCCCTTGCCAGTGCTGACACAAGCTGTTTGAAAGTCATTACGATGACGTATGGGCCAATCGAAGCATTGCTCTTTAAGCTCGTTAGGTGGCAACAATGGTACGGCAATAACTTTTACCTGCGAGCTGTTCGATCGGTTGACACGGTGCCGCTCATAATCGTTTCACCGCACGGAAGATTCGACGCTACCGCTACCCATTCTTACCACCGCCTGGCTGCAGGCGGGAAGCGAGGGCCATTAATTTATTTATTCCTGCGTTACGTAATCTTCAGCACCTTGGCTCAAATGTTTTATTGTGTGTGTGCGTGCGTTTTGTGATCAGATTTTACGATATCGGGTGTAAAGATCTACCGGGGTCTTTGACAGTCGCCAGTCAAAACAGTGTAACAATAAAACGCACCCACCCAGGTGGATTTGTGCGTGCCCGTATAGGCAGTTGGGTGGGCTGTGGGGAATATATTCGTTTGCCAAACAAATATGACACATCATTAGGCGCGAGCTTAGTGAACCTTGGTCACGTAAAGCTCGTTATTTTGCGAACATTCCGCTCAACTACCCTGGTGGTGGTGGTGGTGCTGATGGTATGGCAGTCCCGATTAGTCGCTGCGATCAAAAGGCACCAACACCGCAAGCCCGTGATGTTTAAGCTTCAAAGAGCTTTTTTGCAAACCCACTCCCCCGTTTCGTTTCCCTTAATCGCTTGCCGAAAGTTAAGCTGTGGCGTAAATCGCGCTAACGAGCATAAATCATAGGTGGCGGTGCAAAAGCTACTCTTTTACACTGCGTTACCCTGTCGGAGTGCATGGAAGGCGGCATTGTTAAGAGGGCTTAAAACAATCAGCCAGACGGGGGACCCACAGGTGTAGTGTTGGCCGTTCCGGTCCGAACCTAGTAAAAAAGTTCCGTTCTTTATGTAGGCCGTTCCGTTCCGATCCTTTATACAAAATCGTTCCGTTCCGTTCATTCCGTTCTTTCCGTTCATTCCGTTCCGTTCATTCCGTTCATTCCGTTCCGTTCCGTTCATTTCGTTCTTTCCGTTCATTCCGTTCTTTCCGTTCATTCCGTTCCGTTCAATTTGTTCTTTCTGTTCACTCCGTTCCGTTCCGGTCTTTGCCGCTTCAATATTGTTAGCAAGGTGCTATCGTTCGTGCGCTCCGTTCTTTGAAAAAAACCGGCTTTGTCCGGCTGTTGCTTGCTGCATGCAAGATAACTGTTCACTCTTTCTCGCATACAGTATGTGTTGCCTGTGCACTCTCCCATGCTCACAGGAATATTCATCGCACTTCGTCGCGTATCGTATATAAAAATCGTGATAAGCGAAACCAAAACGGGTGTTGCATTTGGTATTATGGTGCAATTTGTAACATCTTTTCTACTTTTTGTTAGTCTAAACTAGACAAATAATTATTATAAAATTTAAATTAGTACTCGTATGGCAGAACGGGTTGGAAAAGATGTACTATGATATGCGAGTATGAATAACGAAAAATAAAATGTATTTATTTTTTATGCCACGGTGTCCACATGATCTTGGCACTCGGCATGATTCCAATATTTGGCCATTTGATTTGAAGCATTCTGTTCCATTCGACAACCGTTTGAGTGCTGTGATCTTGTAAACGATTTGTGTGAAAAAACTATTTATTTTAAATAGTAAGTGAAATTCAAATAATTAGTCAATCTCGTGATACAATTGTCAACTCGTAGCACTCAATAACATCGGCCCCCATACGCTGGGATGATTATCCTGCTATGGACATTTAATAAGTTACTGATAGCCAAGTCTATTAGTGGTACAGAAAGGCTTTGACCGAAAATGGTCGTCGCATATAAAAAGTTTAAAAAATGGTAGACAATAAATGCATGCTTTATATTAGCACAGCTGGTACTGCTTACTGGGAATAGGTTGAACCCATCTAGATTTGGTGTCCGATATGATCCCCCCCCTCCCCCCCCGGAAGAAAGTTTGGCTTCTAAGCTCTGGGTCGGTTCTTTTGCACCCCAGGTTCACGTTCCGTTCTTTTTGAAAAATGAACTAGTTCCGTTCCGTTCCTTTTTTTTAACGAAATTCCCAACACTACACAGGTGTAGTTTTTAACAACGACTAAGTGACTTTAGTAAGTGTTTTTTAAGTGAACAATTAAATTTTGTAATTAAAACATGCTTTGCCATTCCTCTTTGGGCTCAAATGGAATCTGCAAATAGGGCTAGAAGCGTTCAACACGTACTAGACACCGGTAGTCTAACAATTTTATTAAAATATATATGAAGCTTTAGTAATAATTCCTTCCATTACGATTTTCAATTGAAACTGTTTTGTGCATTTTTGTCATTTAAACAAAACGATTGTATCTATTTTCAAACTAAAATGTTATTCGTAACGCGATGTTGCCCCTACAATGTAAAAAGCGTTTTAATCTTGTCTTGATGATTAAATATATCTTTGACTCAATCATTTTCTTAGAGAGATGCTTCTTTTAACATGTTAGACATGTGTTTTAAGGCTTCAAATTTGTTTTCTTTGATTTGAAATGTATAAAATCCAAAGAAATTTCATTAAATATTTTATATCATCTTTTCCGTAGCTATTTCTTCACTTTCCAATATCACTCTCAAACCTTTCACCGCTGTTCTCCGCCACCGCCTTTATTCTCATGCAAATGTCGCAAATAAACCATTTCAACCGTAGCCGAACTTATCTTACCCGCATCGCAACCCGCACAAAACTCACCACAATCGCTCCCCTGTGCCCTGTTTGGCCGTGCGGCCCACCGTACACCTTTCCCGCCCGTCGTCACTTTTTGCGTGACTTTATCTAGCCGAAGTCCACCCAAACAAAACGCTGCCATAGCGAAACGCAATAAAAGCCCACACCATTCGCTACCACCGTCGGAACCGTTCTCTTCCACGTGCGGTGCGATCCGCGAACCCTAAAACCGCGCCAAACCAGGTTAGCGCAAACGCGTCTCCACCAAACCGTCCGTCCATCCGTCCGTCCGTCCACCATTGTGTATTACTTTATGAAGCGGTCCATTATGGACAAATTTATCGTTCGCATAAAATCAAACAAAAAATGGTGCTCCATCGACCCCTCCGCGTAAGGAGATGAAGGAACGAGGAACAAAAGAGGAAGAAAATAGTGAACCCTTTCTTCTTCTTTTCTTCCACCCCCTCCAGTGCGACGGTAAGTCACAGTTGAAGTTGCACAAAAAGTCTTAAAATCTGCAACACACTAGATTAGGATCACTTAGGGTGCGACAGAAAAGCTCTTCGGGGTCAATGCTTTACCATGCCCTTCACCGTGGGCGAGTCCAAAAAAGCACTGCTCAACGGAGTGAGTGTAGCACGCTTAAAAGGCTTTCCCGCTCCCCTGCTTCGACTGACTGGTACGAACACAAATGGGCGAACAATATTTGCAACCTAATTGAAATTGATTCGAAACAAAATCAAGCAAACGCAGCAAGACGCAGCACGAGGAAGAAAAGCTCCGATGGACTGTTGGAGTGTGTGCCAGTAAAAGAGTAAATGAAACAAAGAAGAAGAAAAGGAACAAAAGCGCAAGACATCTGAAAGCGGGCGAAAAGGCGAAGGGAGAGGAAAAACATCGGACCCCAATCTACCGGTGGATGAAACCGTAATACGAAATGGCGTCATGATGACAATGCGTGTACCCCTGTGTGTGTGTGTGTGCGGTCCGAAATGAAAATAAATGACTTTGCGCGGACCAAATTGCCGCATTGCTCAACGCCAGCTTCCGGCTAACGTTCAACAGTACGTTCCGGGGCCTGCCTTTTTTTTCTTCCTCTCTTACGGTCCTTACCCGGTGCTGTTGTTTGCCTAATGTGACAGTGCCATTTTATTTTATTCCTTTTATTGAAGGTCATTGTGCTTGCAAATGGGGCGCAATGTTTAAAATCCATTCCACCGGTAAGGCATGAAGAAACGAGCGAGAAAGAGAGAGGGAGATAGAGAGGGAGAGAGAGAGAGAGAGAGAGAGAAAGAGAAAGGGGGAATAAAAAAGGAGAGCACATAAAACCAGTAAGTAGCATAATCGTATAACAACGCGCAGAACAGTACTCGTATGAAAGGATTCACGCCACACTCAGCATCACTACAGCAAAAAAAGGTGTGGACGAGTGAAGTGAGTAGCCATTTTTATAATCCATCCATATAAATAGATAAACTCGCAAACACCCATACATTCCCATCGTACATCGTGGGTGTAAATATTTATGACCTGGTTTGCGCGACCCAAACCATCGGCTTGTGCTGTTTCGGCTGAGCGTAAAACCTTGTTACGGGTGACAATTTTGAATGGGTTATTTTTAGGCCTCGGTCTCTAAATCATACTGTTCTTGCCCGGTCGACTTTCCCTCGTGGTGGTCCGATAGGGGTGGCCCTATGAAAGGATGGTTTTATTTATCGTCCCACTAAAGCCTAGCCTGGGGTGAAATAAATTTGATGTCGAAGGATCGGCTTGGGCCGCAATTGCGGTGACGTTTTGTTATGGCGCTGGGGCATTTGCATTCCGCGCAATAGGATAAGCGTTTACGATGCTTTTTGGATAAGCAGTGTAGCGGAGATATTACAGCGTTTGTTTGGATATATGCTGCAGCGGTGCCATAGAATGGTAGGCATGTGTTTGTGGATTTGTTATACTTTGTGGAGGTTTTTGAGAACAAGTAACGGTTCTGAATGTATCCGCTAATTTTCTGTTTCACATTCAACCGTTTAAAAAATGGGGCTATATTCTTTCTAGTAAACATAGTACCTACATTTTGCAGCCTATTCAAATGGAGAGTTCATGTCAGTAACACAAATAGCAAAGAAGGATGCTTATTTCTCCTCAAAGAGATTTCGATATCAAACGAACAGTTGTAGCTACTCTTGTCATTTATGTTACGAAGCTGCACGTCTGCCCACCTACCCAAGCCAATGTGTGTACAAAGAAGTTCTATCATGTCTTTGTGACCGATTTGAGGGAATGTCATTTACGTTTGCTGCCATGAGCAAAGCTTTGCTAATTGTAAATCATTAAACTCATAGCCAGCTAAGCAATACGGCAAAGCCGTCCCTATGAAATAAAAAAAAATCATAGCAAGCGCTTTCTCGAACAGGCTTTGTTTATCTTATTAACTGGGCCATGTTAAGAGTAGTGCACAACCTTTCGACGTTTGATATGCGGCACCGTTTGATCAAAGGGCAGGGCCATAGCCTTTATCACAAACGGAAATGGAACTACCGCTCGAGGCATTCGTCAGATCAGACCATTGCGTATGAAGTCTCTACTTATTCTCGTCTCTACAGTATTCTATCCCCCTGTTATAACACAAGCTCCATTTTCAGCTTCGAAGATGAGTCAATATCGTTCAATCTTTGCTTTGTTGAATAAAAAGGTTAGTGCTGGTGCTTGCAAATAATGCACAGCCGTTATCTGATGGCCACTGATTTTTGTACTTCATGTGGCAGTCTGTTTCTTATATACAGATGAAACCATCACAATTTCAATGATTGATTACATTACAGGGATACAATAAGGAGGCTTTATGTTTAATTCGTTACGGTTGTTCGATCTCAAATGACCTGCGGTTCTACCACAGTGCCGGATTATGGCAGCTGACGTTTTGTCATTCTTGTGGGTCTAGGGAGCTACCGCTGTGAAAGGGGAACCGCCTTTTTGAGGCACTTGTCACGAGCCGAAGCAAAGCGAAGCACGCATAAATGTTATGAATAAAGAAGTGAAGTTTGCTTTCCAACAAAGAAAAACTGATTGATTATTTCGTGTAAAAAATTTAAAATATCACAACGTAGGGACTTTCACGGAACAACGGTAATTCATAAATTATAATCGTGGAGACGCATGGTCGTTACGTAAATGCATTGTTGAATAGTTCATTAGCCCTTGTTACATATTTACTACTTCTACTACTTATGTTTAATTTAATGATTTCTTAGTTTTTATTTTGTTTTCAAAAACAAATTTGATATTTTTTTTGTTGAGGACTTAAAAGATTTATTTATTTTTCACGAATATTCAATGGAGACGCATGGTCTTTTTCAATAAATGTAATACAAATGTAATGCATTATGAGGTATTATAATTAATGTACTGTCACCAAGCCCAGCTATTAAGGCAGGAAAACCTGTTTCACTAATTGATACAATCACAGCATTTCTTTCGCCTTTTTATCTTTCCCAGCAACAGTACTTTAATGCATTTTTTACGAACCAAGGTCATCGTTTATTATATCTTTGTTTCTTCAAAAGCATCCATGCACTGTGAAAATTACACTAAACAAAGAGTAAAAAACACCATCACTAGTTGAAATCCCTCTGCTGCAAAAGAGAGTTTGGATCTACCGGAAATGTCCCGATCTTAGCCAGTCCCACTGTAGCCAACTCCAGCGCGTGTATTCCCAAAGTGCAAAACAATACAGCAAAAAAAAAGGACAAAATCTCACCCGTCTCCACCACTTACTATACCATTGCAATCTTTTGTTTCGATTCACAGTGTAACTTGGGTCAAAGTTCGCATCGCATTATTTCCTTGCCTCCTTGTGCAATAAAAAAAACATTAAAATGAAACAAAACCCTACAAGAATTGTGCATATCGGAGCCATTACACCCGAACAGGCGCACAAAAGGCACTGGAAAGAAGAGCAAAACAAAAAAAACAAAAAAAACCGGTGGCCACCATCGGAGACGCGCGTCTTCGTGACATAATTAAATTATAATTAACAAAATACAAGTTCCGGAACGGTGGCGTTTCAGTTTCCGGGGCACATATTTTGCCCACCATGCCGCTTTGTGCTACCGCTTCCCGTCTTGTGCCCGCCCTCCGGTTGTGACGGAAGCGTGGTAACAATCGTTTCTTTTGCTCGGTTTTGTTCTTCTGCGCGCGCGGGAAGGGGGAGGAGGGTTGGCCATTACACTTTGCAACCGGCACTGGGACCGGGAGCATGACGCTGGCAACTTTGCACGTTGAGGATGGACCGCTGGGAAGTAATTGAAAAATTTAGCTCATTCAAAGGAGCAAGTGCGCTGCAAAAGAGCGCTGGAATGGAAAGTTGTATCGGTGGGTGTAATGGGATGAAAGGAATGGAGCTTTTTTTGTGTGTAAACGTGTGCTTTCTGCACATTATGATGAAGCTCGTTAACGTGCGTGAATCGGGGGTTTTCTCTCGCTCTGTACCTTCCTTTCAAAAAGAGGCACTGTAACAACAAGGCAATGATTTAATTATTCAATAATGAATCCATCGTGTCCTGTTCTCTACCAACAGACTTTAATTTCATCACGGTAAGTAAATGAGTTGAAAATCTACCACAATCTCTGACCATTCCAATAGGAAAGCTGTATTCAAATCAAATTATTTGTGTGAAAAGCTCCTACAAATAAGTGTTGCACCGATTGCATACTTTTAGGCGCATTGTGGCGCATGGCGAACGTATAATATTATACTACACACTTGTTGCAAACTATTGCAACAGCACTCTTTCTTTCGCCCGTAGTAGTATTTGGTATTAAAAAACAAGCGTTTTCTTAAGCAGTCTATATTATTATTTTATTGCGACGCTAAAAATCAATCGCTTGACTCGGGCTACCGCGAAAGAGTGGCCTTCGGTCATTGCCTTAGCCACGCTGTTCGGGGAGCCTTTGAGCGATCGGGAATATTCGGCTCGATCGGTATTGGATGCTTCCCACACTACGCGTTTGTACCGCGCTCTGTCGGGAATCACGGTAGATAACACCGACAGATCGAATCTAACGTTAATAATTATTAACATTACCCCCCAGTGTTTGTGAGCCCTACGAACACTCTTCCTGGTTTGATTCGATCTTAACAGTCGGTGCTTCCTATTTCTATACGAACGCAATACTGGCTTACGAAATTTGGCTGAATAATAGTTTGTTGAATTTTGCATCGTATTATTACGTCCTGACTGATTGCTCTGCCCTGCATAGTTGCTCTGCCCTGCCTGTAGGATTTGCTCCCTTGGAGAAAATGGCGTTACACTTCTCACTGAACAGATTGCATCGCTGAGCGTTGTCAATTGTGCTAACGTAAATAATGCCGATAAATATGCTATGTTCATTGCACGAAATACTAACGTTTGGCATATATTGTAATAACACCTCGAAAAAGATCACTTGTTTGTATCAGCTTTCCTAATACACTGCACTTCAGCACGGCTTGTTCCGATTTTCCTCAGGAACTATTAGGCACCGGCAACGGGTGAGATGAGCAGGGAACCGACACAATAACTGATTTCTTTTCCTAGCATTTCTACTAACACACGCACAACCGCTATAAAACAATTCCTCAACTAGTAACTTATTCTGTTCCTCACTTCAGCACAGCGATTCCGAATTACCTCAGGAACTTTTCTAAGCTGGCAACGGGTGAGATTGTTGAAAGAGAAACTGTTTTAAGTAAAAGGAACTTTTAATTCGTCAATTGATTTTTAGATTGTTGCAAACTATTGCAACAGCACTCTTTCTTTCGCCCGTAGTAGTATTTGGTATTAAAAAACAAGCGTTTTCTTAAGCAGTCTATATTATTATTTTATTGCGACGCTAAAAATCAATCGCTTGACTCGGGCTACCGCGAAAGAGTGGCCTT
Organism: Anopheles arabiensis; assembly: GCF_016920715.1. Taxonomy (NCBI): domain Eukaryota; kingdom Metazoa; phylum Arthropoda; class Insecta; order Diptera; family Culicidae; genus Anopheles; species Anopheles arabiensis. The sequence continues at coordinate 28,052,945 of NC_053518.1, forward strand.
CGGTCATTGCCTTAGCCACGCTGTTCGGGAGCCTTTGAGCGATCGGGAATATTCGGCTCGATCGGTATTGGATGCTTCCCACACTACGCGTTTGTACCGCGCTCTGTCGGGAATCACGGTAGATAACACCGACAGATCGAATCTAACGTTAATAATTATTAACAACACTTGTTTGTGAAGCTGTATACAAACAGGAGGCAATCAGCAAACACTCCAACGTATATTATAATTCATTATCAATCGGTAAATATCCACTTTTAGATTCACACTGCTTGACAATTTGCTGAAGTATCATTCGCTTAATCGCGATCCGTTTTATTTCTATACCACCCCTCCCGATGGCTTTTGTTAGCTTAGAGCACTCCGTACAAACATTGTTTCAGTCAACAGATTTTGTTCATTCGTATCACATTGATTAGCGTAATCCACATCTACCGGACTGACAGTGTTTGTTTCAATGTGAAGCATCTGTAGAGCCGTCGGCAATGGGCAAACATATCGTTATGCCCGCAAGGTACGCACCCTATCGCACTCGGTGGTAGTTGCGATGTGTAAAGCTTTAATTATGTGTACCCTACCCGTACGAAAGGTTTGGTTTAAAATTCAATCCACATATCATACACCCCTGCTTTGGGGTTGTCATTAGAAACGCAAATGATGTGAATCTATGCACAGCTTGTTGCTTTCTGTGTGTATGTGTGTTATCTACTCGAAGGGGCCAATAGCTTTCTGGCGAGGTTGATTTTGGTAAATCACAATCGCTCCCTGCTCCCAGCAACAACCGGCTAATTGAACTGATTGAAAACTTCCGATGCTGTGAGCTTGTAAAATCGGCATCCCCGTCAGCAGATGGGACAAACAATAAGCACCGGGTCCAATAAGAATTTGCAATACCAAACAAACAGTCAAACAGTACATTGGAGGGCCGAGTTGGATTGAAATTGGAGAACGATACAGCGCTCCCGCAACGAAAAAGGATTGGGATGAGCCCAAACCCAGTACTGTTGTTGTTGTAGGACTCTTCATTACAACTAACCCAAAAACCGGCAACAAATGCTTAATTTATGCTACGACAACGGACAACCCTTGGACAAACACACACACATACACCAAGTACTTGGGCTGGAAAACAATATCGGTCCGGTGAGGCACAACATACCGAACCGTTGATTTGTCGGTTTGGGCACAACCGGAAAGCAACTTCTCTCGGCCGATCGTTTCCACCGAGCAGGTCTGCGGTTGCTCTGGCTTCACTTCATTTTGTCAACGGAAAGCAAGACCCAAAACCAACTGTGTATGTGTGTGTGTGTTTCTGTTTGTGTAGAGGACGGGGTTTGGGTGTAGTGTTTGATTTCGAACAAGATGTTATTGCAATCTAGTTTCGTTTCGCCGAGTGCGGCTCTCGGTAGGCGAAACCGAACCCCCTGCCCATCCGGTTTGCGTTTGGCGTGGGCGGAGGAGGAAGTGTTTTGGTTGTTTTTCCCAAATCCAGTCCAACCTCGAAGTCGTGTCATGCCACTGACCTCTGCCACCAGTCTGCTTGCTTCCGGCGCTGCCCACCAACCTAACAAAAGTGTCAAAGATCACGGGCAGGGCCGGGACCGATCTACCGTCGCTGTGTCTGTCTCTAAGGTTTCTAAGCATCAGGATTGGAGGTTCAGTGTGGGGGAGTCGGGGTGGATTGCGACAATGTTTTTTTAGGACAAAGGGAAAGGAATGGTGCGGGGAAGATTGGGGCAGCATTTCAGTAATTGCATATACCATCTGGGTGTAATGTTTGGACTGGTTTTAGTACACACGCACGGCTTCATTTTGGGAGCAAATTATTCAGGAACGGCAGCGACAAGTCAAGCAGCAGCAGCAGCAGCAGCATCGGTATACAGCAGGATCTGATCCGTGACTGTTTGCGTACAAGATACATAGCTCAAAATTGTGATTTAACTCATGAATATGAATGGGCTGCGGGTGGCAAGAGCACTACAAACAATGCACGAGGCACAATCTTGGGAATGGGTAAACCTGAAGCTTGAAGAATATGTTGAAGATTTCAAAGGTGTTGCAATCGGATTCGTCATTATCCTCATGGAAAGCATTAGAAACAATCAAAGATCATTAATTCGCTACAAACTAGTTTTCTATTTCTTGATTTGTATTATAAAATACTTATTCTTATCATTTTTATCAATTTCATAGGATACTGATGGCACAACACGCCTAAATGTATGCTAGATGCATTACAACCCAATTGATATAATTTGTTCTAAAAACTTTTTAAACCTACATCCTATCCACTGTTAAACTTTTACATGAACTCACTCTACACAGGGCACTTTAAATTTCATTACCTTCAGCTAAAAACTTTCACTATCTAATGATCTAATAAAACGGTTCACTGTACGGCCTAACCTTTACCTCGCACACGCAACACACAGGCTCGACCATTACGTAGAAATTATTATTCATTTCCTGCTCGGGAGTTTATCTCGCGGTCATACAGCCGTGCGAGCGTGCGCGCCCAAGCAGAAAGGGAACGAACTTTCCCCGTGCTCCGGAAGTTCCGGCCCGTCGGCCGGACCGGACAGCGCACTGACAGCATCCCGAACCGCAACACCGGATGTCATTTTGGTGCGGTTGGTCAGCGGCCCTTTCCAACAGATATTAAAAAAAACCACGTCGGTCATAAGATTTGACTCAATAGGTTTGCCATTCCAGCGTGTATTAGAAATTCTATCCTCAGATATAGTTTTATGATGATTGGAATTTGTAATGAAATTGTAATATGTTAAGGTAAACGTGTTAAAACCAGCAGAAAATTGTTCTAAAAAGGAAAATATAACACAACAAAAAATGATTCAGCTACTTTTGAAATGTTTACACTCAAACAGAAACAACGACCTGCATCAGCACCCTGCCATGGCTCGCTTCTACCAGTTAACGAGCTTGTTAAATAAATTGACTCTATTTACGCCTTGCGGGACAAATTTCTCCCTTCGCCACTGTCGTCTGGAGAGCAGCTTGCTTACTGGCCCGATCCACCAGCAGCGCAGGATGGAAGCGTTAAATCACGGCACATACCATCGATTTGACCAGGTGCCAAAAAGGACGACACAACGAACACACACACACACGTACACCTTCCCGTGCACAGTTCATTGGATCGCCCCGGTACGGTACGTGGCTTACGGAATCATAAATCGAAACGTTGCGATATGCTGGCATGCTCCGCTTGCTGGGGCTTAGGGCGAGTTTTCAACAACTTGCCAACTTGCCATACTTGCTCATGCTCTGCACTGCAAGGGAAAGCGCGAGCTGAGGTAAAACGCGAACAACGATACCGGGGAGGAAGCAATGGGTATCTAGATTGCGTTGTTGTGTAGCGCTGCCAAACCGGCCGGCAACTGCACAGCAGTAAAAGATATCATATTTTAATCCTGCTTAGGCCGTGATTTACACAGTACCATCATGTTGAAGGTGAGTGGCGAAAGGGATTTGGGGGTGGGGTGCGCAGGTTTGGCTGAGTGTAAAATTTCACCCCGACAGTGTGGTACCCTTATTTGGCGCGCTTTGTTGCACGGGTACGCAAACGGGTGTTTAATTAACTGCTCGGTTTTGTGCAAGCAAGTTACTAACATTTACTGAAATCTAAACAAAATGTGATGAGAAAAAACTGTACTAAAAACCATTTAGGATGCTCATGACATATTTTGCATACTGTTAGGCGTTGGGCAGAAGAAAAAATCAATCGAAATAAAACATTCCTATGAACAAAACATTTGTAATATAATATACGGTTGAACACATTTTAAAATACGCTTTAAAACACATCCAACAATTGTTTCTGTCACTTAAACTAATCATAAGAGTCAATTTTGAATTGCCTTACAAAATCGCCTAAATGTATGCAATACTCATAGCAATTCATGGTTATTTAGAGGTGAAAACTAAGTAAAACTTAAAATTACGAGTTACGAGTGAAATGATCAATCATTAATTGCTTTTTCTATTTTTTCATTTTCTTTCCATTTTCTTGAAAAGTAATATTTAAATTTATTTAATAGTTCCGTACACCTCGGTAAAGGACTGCAAAATTAAGCCCAAAAAGTTCCAGCTCCAACAGTTCCACAGCCCCAGTTCGTTTGCGGCACACACTGTAGCCATAAAGCATCTTAAGCTGAAACCATATTTTGGTAAATTCTTCGTTTCATCTGCCGTATTCTCACCCTCCCCAGGCGGAGTCGATCGCTGCAAAAGGTGTAGCAGCTCTAGTTGATGATGATTTACACGTCTTCGAGCGGATGGTCAGGCCGCGACCGACCCAACACGATGTTGTGCGCGAAAATCCTCGGATCTAAATCGACGCGCTCATAGGCATTAGCAGGCGAGTGTGTTTATTGTACTTGTGTGTGTGTGTGTGTGTGTGTGTTTGTGTGTATATATGAGCATGAAAGGGGCTACTCATATGAAGAAGTGCCCTTTTATCTCATTTTATTTCAACCCCCGAGATTCCTCCCTGCGTAGCGGCACCACTCAATCAGACACTCGGGCGGTAGTTGAGCCGTGAAATATGATGAATTATGTTGCCGCTGTTTCGTGTCGTGTTGGGTTGAAGGGGTGGGGAATGAACTAGTAGCACCAACAACAACAAAAAGTAGTCCGCTCGAGTGGCAACTAAGCAACTCCAATGAAATCTACTCGTGCCCTTTGCCCCACGAAATGGATCCCAAGGCCCACGGGTAGATCGCACGTTTTATTACCGAATGCCACCGCTTAACACACTCACACTGCCTCCAGTGCACGGGTAGTCGTACGTAGCGGAGTAAAGTACTCTCATTCTCCTCGCAGTGCGTGAATGTACGTGTGTGTGTCTGTTGTACAATAAATTTACCGCAATCAAAAATTGTTGCAAAGACAGGCACCGACTTGGGATTGTGGTTGGGAAGATAAAATGGCCGGGTTTTTCCCGGGTTCGTGGGACTAGAAAATTAAGTTATTGAAGCTGCGAGTGACTGGTGACCGGGTCAAATCGTATCGTGGCCACAATGGCTCTGGCTGACAAGCGTTCTCATGCGATTAGAGGTGGCGGGTGTTTTAGATAAAACTGTGCTGCCTTTTAAGATGCTGCTTTTTTTTCGCTGTGCGGGCGCGTCTCGGATAACAAAGGCCAAGGTGCAGGGCGGGAGGAAAAAGCCACCCTCTACCAGGAACACGGTCCCGCATTATCTGGCCGGCCGGTTTTCTCCGAACGCCCTTATTCATTTATCGGCCCCTATTTCTACCACCGGCTCCTATTTAAACAGATCTCCCCTGCACAGCGTGGTTGCTAACATTTTCCGAGAAAAGTTTGGCCCATGTCCTCGGTGAACACACACACCCATTATCTGGGAAATTGTTCACAGGACAGAACGCAATCACCGTTGCCGAAACAGGCGCATACCGTGCAGCAAAGCCTCTGCGGAGTGAGTGAGTGTGTGTGTATGTGGAATGTTTGAACAAAAATCCAATTGATTGGGTTCCGGGCGAGAGCAAAACAGCTAAAAAATAAAAAAGACGACTTGCGAAAAACAAGTAGCATGTTGATTTTCTTACAACAACTTCAGCACACGAACAGCAATCAACGGACTTATTTTCAACAATCGAACCACTACGAACCTCTCTCTCTTTCTCTCTATCTCACTGCTCCGATTCAACTAACGTCAAACTTGTTTATCTTGATACAAAGTCTCCACACGATCTACCTTCATACATGGCATGGTGCAAAAAGTTTGCAAAGTGTTTCGCGTGCACTTTGCCAATCTTGGAACAGTTTTGCTCAATCGAACTCGGCTGCCGACATCTTTCTTTCCCTAATCAGCTTCCTCAGATTGGTGAGCAAACCCTCAATTTCCCACCCACTTAACCACTTTTGATGATGCCCGATTGCCGATCTCCGACCGACAAGAAGCACTGCGTTCATGAAGCGTTATGAACTCTTTGCCAATTGGTTCAATAAATCACCATTCCCCTTGACGTTGCGTCCGCACAAGCCGCCGCCTTTTTGGGTGAGCGAACGAAAGAAAGCTGCGAACCCTGTGCTGCCAACCTGGCTTTGATGATGGGTTTGCGTTTTTATTAAATTTTTGTCCATACTTGTCGATGGTTGAAATCCGAAACACGAACACGGATCTCAAGCCCTTTTTTCCCTTCTCCGTTCCATCGGTATCGGTTACAATCGGGATCGAATGCTGCAGAATTCCGAGAAAGAGAGAGAGAGAGAAAGAGAGAGAGAGAAAGAGAGGGAGATATATAGAGAGAAAGAGAGAAGGTGTGTGCCGTACACTGAAGCGCGTAATTGACTTCCGGTGAAACGAGGGGGGCGAGAGCATATCACTCCCTCCAAAACCCGGTACGGATCGAAACTGTCCGGGAAGGATAAACATAATTGTAATAAATAAAATTCCTCAACCGTTTCCCGTTATTGGCTCCCGGACTAGGGAGCAAGTCGCAAAGCATGTCTCGGCTCGTCGCCGGTTGGCAAACCGGTGGCTAAATGCCGATGCTTCTCAGCTTTCGTGCTTTCTAATTTTCCACCGAAAACAGCAAACGAATGTGTGTGAGGACGGGCAAAAGATGAACACTGTTTGAGAATTACTTTTTGGAACTGGATTCGATCGTTCCGATCAATGTTGGACAGAGGATTGATGTTTAGTAGTTCTTGGATAATTTGCTATTCCTGCGACAACCTCAAGCGACTTGGAAATGCGAAATTCATTCTATAGAAAATTAAAGATACTGAGAGGTTCGGTACGATTCTATAGAAATCTGTCGCTTTCTGTGAAATGTGTATTTTGTGTGTTCGATTTCGAGTTTTTGAGTTGAATGCATGCAATTATGTCAGATTAAGCACAATGCTTCGCTGACATTTCAAACAGATAAAGGCAAAGGCAAACGTTTTGTTTTTCATTTAGTCCTGCACTCATGACATGCCTGGGCAACAAAATGAATTCCAATCCTTGTTATTTTTAGCCCTCTGAGAAGGATGTCTTTTTTATGCAACAACCCAAAACATACACACAAAAGGCCACCAATCTTGGGTGCTCATTTGCATTTGATATTTTGTACTCTGGTGATGGAAACAGCGAGTCGTACTAAAGCAGAGCATTTTACGAAACATGAACAACGACATCCTAGGTTGATGCATTGGGTAATGGTTGAATTATTATTCTGCTTTATTTCAAGGTTCACTCATCATTGATGCTGTGTATCGTATCATCTGTTTTATCCCACCAACACTATCGGAAATCAGGGCACCATGTTTCTCGTAGGTAAGGATGGATTGAGGATGTAAACAATAATAAACAGCCAAAGGAAACTACTCGCAAACGGGTAATGTTGTAGGGGTCGATCTTGAGCAAAGGAGTAGGCTTTTTCTGCTGGTTCAAACAAGCCCAGAAGTAAAACGAAATTAAACAAGTACAAAAGATAACTCATGATTATGTGTCACTTTTTTACAATAATTTGATGGTAAAAATTACTAAAATCAACAAGTAGAGCATAGGATACCAGTTAACTTAAAAAATTCATATAAATGTAAACAACAACGCAAATAAAACTCTGCCACAAAAGGGCAACAGAATGGTGAAGAATGTTTACGCCTAAATGTAGACTAGATAGCTGTTGTTACAGGGGTTTTCAGCCGCACGTGTGTTTGACTCTGTACTGGAGTATTATTTCAATTATGTTCTCTAAAATTTTATTAATATTTTTACTCTGTATTTTTTGGGAGATTTGACCTTTCAATAAGGGTGCCATCACATCCACACGGCGCCCTAAAACCTCCAGAAAGGTGACTTCACTACCGAAAGAGTCCAGAAAATGATCCAAATGTATCGAAACCGCTGAAAAATGCTATGCTACTCCGTCTTTCATTCGCATTCCCCAAAAACAAACACCCCCAAACGAGTTCCAAAAACCCACCCGGTATGTGCATAATGCCACACTCCAACCATAGTGGCAGTAACGAAACATCCAATAATATGCTAATAATGCGACCAACACCTCACCAAAACGCTTCCCGTTCCCTCGCAAGCATTCCATCGGACAGGCAAAAAAAACTGGCATTCTTTCTTCCAACTGCAACTGAAACGTACTGAAACGTGTCATCAGAATTTATTTCGGCGAAACATATCGACCAACCCGCCTCGCGCGCCAACACACTGCTCATGTATGCGATGGCGAGCGCGGCGAACGAGCAATGCCTGCTTGTTATGATTTATTTTTATGTTTTTATATGCTTCCTGTTTCTTCCCCACTCGCTACTGTTGACTGTGCAACGAGGGCGAGAGAGGAAGCAGCGACCAAAAAAAAAGAACCTGCTCCCTACACGATTGTTACGACACGGCAGCGACGACTGAGCGACGACGACGACGCAACACCGAGGATAATAATTTACCCACTGTCATCGTCTTACGCTCCCATAAGCTTCATTAATCCAACGTTGTTATTGTGCAAAGCGAAAGCCAGACCACAGATCTCGTAAGAAACCACAATGAAGCGCCTAATAAAAAAGCGTTTCCTGCTGCACATACAAAAAAGAGGAGGAGGGTTTTTTTTTGGCAAGAACAAAAAACCCAAAAGTGCAAAAGAAGATCCTTGCTGACCGGCCGGCCGGTATCCGACCATGGGGCTGAGTTCATAAATTCTGGCCCAAGCCGACCTCCGGTCCAGGTTTTGCATGGCCGCAAATCAACGCCACGGTTCTACCCATCCACTGCCGCCTGGTGATCTCTTGCATGCGCAAGAAAAGCGCAAGCAGCGGTGGAAAACGGTACAAGAAAATAATAATGCTGCCACTCTGCCATTCTGCCGCTCATTGTTAACCATTCTGGGGGTTGGCTGTGAAGTTCTGGAAGCGGAGGAACAGCTCGGGGTGCGATGGTGAGCTACCGCAAGCTTCTCTCTTCCCGCTTACCGTTTCAGCCCCAAGAAATGTGCTCTTAATGCTACGCATATTGCTTAGAAAATGCTTTTTTATGACACTTTTGCTTTTTTTGAATGCCAAGGTACACCAACCGGGTCCCATTGTTTCCATACACACACATTCGCCCGGGCAATGGGAACAAAGGGAAGGCACCGGTAAAAGAAGAAAAAACTCAGACCACCTTTCGCCCTTTTGCTCACACCGCGCACCCAAAGACGCGTGGGATTTAAATACTGGAAGTGGAAATTACCTCCAGCGAATAAAATTATCGTAACGAGATCAGTGCCCAGTGATAGCGTAATCGGTGCGATTACGCGGCTGCTACTTTTACGCGCGCTCCCGTTGCGTGCCGATGCCGGTGGTGCGTTCGTGCGCCACACGTTTGGCGCTTTTTATGCGACAAAGTTGCCTAATCTTCCACAATTCCTGCCCCTCTCTGTTTCATTCGTGCGTTTGGGGGTTGGGGTACGAGCTCGCTCCAAGGTGTGTGCCGAAAGGTTTACGCTCCTGGCGTGTAAGATTGTATGCCTGAATGGGTTTGTGTGGGCTGTGCTGTGTTTAATAGGGTTTATAAACGCCTCGCCTTGGCGTTAGCGTCTAACACACACACACACGACCGGGGTCAGACCGGAAACGATGATTATGCTATCAGGGCTGAAATGTTTATTCAATGCCAATTTCCATTCATCGTTACTCGGTTCGTTTTCGGGGGCCGATGGGGCAGAGGAAAGACGGGCCAAGGAGGAGGAATTATTAAGCACACGTGTGAGTGGAAGCAAGAATGGGGATGGAGCAGCAGTAAAGCTCAGTATGGTTGAATAATTTAAGAGACTTAAGGCTAGAAAAATGTCTAAACACCTTTGCTTAAGTTATGTTGCATAACTTAGGGCGCTAATTATTACTAGTGTTGCATATCTTAGGGCGTTGGGAAACAATTCTTACGTTGGTGTTATTCTACAGTCCTTGTAGGTTTCTACGGCAGACTCCCTCTCGTGGACTGTATTAAGTGGAGGCACAGTACTCGCGAGCAAAAGCCTTGAAAACGGCTGGCACCCCGGTGCAAACTTCCGCCAAGCTAACTACGGAATTTGCCAAAGAGGTCTTGCCTTTCTTAACGAGAACCGAACTTCTCAATAAGAGCACTGCTCACCAAATATTTTGGAGAAAAAACTTAGTTTATTACACTGGAATTCTAACTCGATTTATTGGTAATTTTTGGGGTGTTCTCATCAGGAGCCTACGTGCTCCGTTAACGCTAAATACATTTTCTTGTTTAATTCTCGTTGCGTTGGCATTATTCCAACTGGATTCTAGTTTAAATGGGATTTCTGTTTAAATGGGAAAATAGATGTAATGCGTGTTGCTTATGCATGGGCTTTATGAATTCATTGCCTAAGTTAAGGGTGTGTTCTACCTATCTCAAAATCCAACAGTCCCTGTACAGTGGTTTCTTGCTTTCTTTCTTAATCTCTAAATTTCCCTAAAACGTTAAGTTGAGTGAAATATAAAGCTATAAGTGTTTCTGAATGGTCTATACATATTTTAATGTAAAATATATACTATGATATTTTATGTCTCCATTTCGGTAGCAAACTTTGGAAGCAAACAGTAAGCAAAAGGATTGCTATTTCAATTTTCTATTTCCCTTTAGACGAGACTAATGACTTTTGAAGTTAATCGCTTGTTCGCCATTTCTCAGATGCAGCTAACCTATGCTTTACCGTTAATGATACAACTCCGACGTCTAACAATCTTCAAACTGTCCCTTAAAGGCTCCAGAATTCCTGGAAGTGCCACATTTCTCGACCCGTCTAACTATGCAGCTAGTCCCCCATCTCCCCCTAGCAGTGCTAGGATCATTGCCAGCCCGAACAATTACTTAAACATCCACCAGATAATCAAATAAACTGATCCTACTCCAAACAGTGCGCCGTTTCCTCGCCACCGCAGACACAGAAACAGATCAAAGCGCAAACAAACAATCAGTCGACCGCTCCCGGCGTCCAATTATCCACACGCCGTGAATTGTAGCCAATGGGAAAATCGGCAAGCCGACCGGTATGATTGACCGTGTGTCATCGTGCCAGAAAGCTGCGATTATGAAAGCGTGTAACGCGTCCAGAATGTCATGCACCGAATGGCTTGCCCAGGTATGCGAGGTTCTAACGCCGAAACCGTGCATAAGTAAGTGTTCAATTATGGATACACGCTGTACGGTGGTGAGTTGATCGCACGTTGAGAGCACGTGGGAAGTTTATCTTTGCCTGCATCCTCCGCCCGAAGCTTACGGAAGCATGTAAATCAATTTTGAATCCATTGCCGGTAGCCGGTTGCGTTCCGTGTTGCGCGCTCGAGATGCTAATGACTTTTATTAGCGCAAATCATCGCAACGGGCAATGCATTATGGCGTGTCGCCGTCTGACACGGACCACTGTTTCACTAACTCTAATTAATATTGACAAAGTGACAGGCAATAGAAGGGTAGCGCTGCAACGGTTTGTGATAACTAATTCATGACCGTGGCAAAGCTGGCGGTTATTGAGTGGAGTATGTGGGTTCGGTTTCGGATAATATCGGATCAAATTGTTAGTAATAGAATAATGTTGCAACGGTTACGAGTTTGAATATTACTTTTTTTTATTTTATGTTGCTGTCATAAGGCAACTTTTTCAATTTACTTTTGTTTTTAATTGTTAAACCTTATGGCAAAAACCATCAATGAACTATAACATAGTTGAAAAATTATAAATTAAAAATACAAACATTTCTCGAGCAAAAGGTCTGCACGGCATTGCTCGATGCGGTGCTACGGCAACATGTGACATTTTTCACCCCAAAAACCAATCTACCTTTCAACCGCACACGAATCATTGCCGACTGCATGCAGAGCATGTAGGTGGCTTTCAGCTTTTTTTTGCTCGGTTACTATTTTTATTAATTTGTTTCTGTTTTATATGCGTTGATGAGTTCATAAATCAATAACATATATTTAAAGCGGGCGAAAAATACGGGGTCACACAAATATTTTCCTTTCGCAGCGCATCGGGAATGTTTCGCATTTTGTTTGATTTTTTTTTTCTTATTTGCAAATCAGCAAACAGGTTTGCAGGAGTGAAAATGGAAACAGTGCTTCCCGGTTCCCGTGTTGCTCCCGGTGTGCGGTGCTGGTTATTAATTTATGCGGTCGATCGTTCGTTTGAATACAATTAAAACTCATAAATCATACGCAGTGGACTAATTGCGGGGAGTGCAAAGTGTGAGTGTGAAAAATTGGTTGTGTGTGTATGTGTGTGTGTGTCATAAACAAGCAGATGCAAACGCGAGAACAAAAGATACATATGGAAGAAAGGTTGTGCTTTGTGAAGGTAAAATGACGGAGACACGTTTGAACAAAGCTTTGTTTAAAAGTTGTAATCCACGAAATTTCTTTTATAAAAATACGTTAAAATACAAATGAACTATACCAAATGTTAAACTACAAACAACATTTGCTTTGTTTATCAGTTCTGAGGAACAAATGTATCCTTTCGATTTGTTATTAATAACCTATAATTTAACTACCTATACCATCAAACGAGCTGTCCAAGCACAAGCACCATGAGCATCACCGTCCAAATGTTATTATAAACGATCGGGGTTCCGTTATGCTTGAACCGTTCCGTTCCGGGAATAAAAATAATGCATCAAACATACTCATTCCCAATTTCCCAATCGATTGCCATAAATCACACACAAACCCAACATCAATCGAGCTTCACTTTCGAACCTTCCCGTCCCGGTCCGCTAAATCTGGGCCAAACCGAAAGACCCACAATTGCTCCACAATATATTAAACCTTAATTTGTGACCGTATCATTATCATTCCGGCATGATCCTTCGAATCGGCACCATTTGTCTCGGATGCCCTCCGATGACTGTCGGCTTGCCCGGGGAGCCCGAGCCCCAATTTCTATGGGCTGCTGTTAAAGGATAATCATTAATGGATCTTTTGGGTACAAACGCACACACAAAAAACCGGATCTCCCATAAGGGATCTGTGCCAAAAGAATGTCCAGGTTCCGCAAAAGCCGCACCACAGCACGCAAGCAACGGAACAAAACGGCCGAACCTCAATCACTTTCCAATCGACAACGCAGTACCGGGAAGAACACCGACTATCCGGGGCCTTACTGAGTGTCGATTAAACTGTGTTACTCTGTGTTTGTGTGTGTGTTTGTATTTTGCTATACTTGAGTGCGCTTCTAAACCGGTCAGTTCCTTCCCAGCGCGGCTTCCTGTTGCAATTCTCCAATAACGAGACCTTCCTAGCCGGCCTTGAGCTTGAGGGGACGGGGCGTCCCGACACATTATCGGGATTTATTGACACATAAAATGAGTCATTAAAATGAAATTAACTTATAAAATCTGGATCGCGGGCGGCTCCCCGGATGCTTTATTGCTTCGTGCGCCCATTACTAAGCATTAATCCACTGTTGACAGATTTTCTTCCCGCCCATCCCGAGAGGGCGGTTTCATGAAGACGGTAGCACCGAAAACGGTGTCACAAAAAAACGGTCCGAGCTGAAAAGTAAACTAAATTATCTGACATCCGTGGTCCAGCGAGGCAGGACGGGGGAGTTTTGCGTAAAAATGGGATAATCCAACTTGTGATGATGTTGAATGCGTGTTTTTTTTATTAATTGTAAGCCTCTTTAGAATGTAAAACCGTACCAGCAACGCAGAGGGTATTAAAGTTTTCAAAATAAGTCGGATGTTTCAACAAGTCTATTGTATTTCCATTAAAAGGTAAAACTTTTCAAAATATTGGCTTGAAAACCAAACATGGGTTGCCAAAAATAGGTTACTCAATTGATAAGTAGGCTTTAAAAAAATGCAAAAGTTCATGAACATTTTAATGAAATAGTTAAAAATAGTTTTCTTTCAGATAAAACGCTTATTGGCAAATGCATTTGGATGAACAAAACGCCAAAAGGTATGCAATTTGCAAAACTCTTAACAAAGGTCATTTGAGGTATCTAAAAAAGGACATTTTGATGCATTTTTGTTGCATTCAGAAAGATTTAAAAAGAAAGTTGTTTTGTGGATCATTTCATTTTAATTATTTTAAAATTTTAATTTATATTAGAGCAATAAAACTCTTGTATGATTATAACGCCCGATTCTATTCTATTTGTACTATTAGGTATTCTATTTGTACAACAAAAACGCCCTTACTACTCTACAGGCACTTTTAATGAGTTATCAATACTTGAACATGGTACACAGTGAAACAAGCTTACTAAAATTAACCTTCTCTTTGAGACCATCCACCTTGAGCTGCTTCTTGAAGTGAAAACCAATTATGGTTTAAATTGTAAGGACCTATCCCTATACCTTCCACGCTACCAACCGAATTACCGGAAATGATGCTCCACTGTCAATGTGGTTTCAAATTTACATTTAGAGTAGTAATTTTATCGTTGCATTCCTACTGTCCCACAGCTTTTCCTTCTCCAGCACGGTATGTACGTACGCGTGTGGTCACACTCGGGAGTAACACACTCACACCAATTCATAGTGAAAAATATGGCAAATAAATTCTAGCAAAATTTTCTTCCTCCATCACACCTCGGTCTCTTCTACATTCGAAATTCGCACATTATATCATATCAGTGGTTTTTGTGCTCTCGAGGTTCTGTTCCAAGATGTAAGGAAAGCATTCAGGAACGGTTTCCTTCCGTTTCGGTAGCGCTTCCAACAGCCAGCAGTTCCTTCTAACGCGTGCTGTATTGCTTCCCACCGGCAAGATCCACACATTCAACGAGGCATTAAGGCAACGTTCCATCTCCATGATAAATGTTACAGCATTCCTGCGCACATTCCACACTCGGATGAAATTGCTAATTCAAACCCCACCCGAAGTTGGGCGGGATTAATGAAGGGCACTGTAGGGTCTGTCTCTCCCCTGCGCTGTGGATGTAATTTTTGGAATATCCAACTTTTGCAACTGTTTTGCTGACGTGCTGAATTGAGAGCGCGTGTGGAGCTGCGAACGCCTGCGTATGTGCTCGATGATACGCATCGCATCGTGCGGAAGGCGATGCGCACGATGAGTAAATTGCTGACTTCATTCGGTTTTTGCTTGTTCTTCGATGCTAAGACACACGAGCACCGGGAAAAAGGCGGATAGGAAGTAAATGTTGGCAAAGCGTGTGCTTATCCACTGCCACACTTTGCCTGTCAGCGAAATTAGAATAATCCATTTTGGTAGGGATAGCACACATACGTCATCGAGCCAATTTTTGAATTGATAAATCAGGATCCGATAATGCATCGTGGTAAGCGATTGGTAATTTGAAAAGTGTGTACGCAGCGTATCCTTGAAATTGATGATTGTTTTTCAATAGGAGAGTTGGAAGGAAAATTAATACGAGTGCTTTTAGATGATAGATTAACATCACACGTACGGTATTGTGCGCATCAAAAACCATGCCATACGAAGTATTTGGCGAGTTTTGGCGAGATTTTACGGCCTAAAAAGTCAGATCAAATTGAACCGAGCATCTTAAATAAGAATGGAAAATAAAATATAAATGCCCAAACAAAATATATATTTTACTATAAACACTGTGTAATATTTAAATATTAAATCTTTAATATAATACATATGAGTTAGCCTGTACGTTAGCCTGTAACAATTTGTACCACACGTAACAGCAACGACACGCCACTACTGATGCCACTTCATCCCTGGCTAAAATCTGTCACCCTTTAATGGGATACCATTACCGGGGCCTTTCATTGCAGCAGTTCCGAGTAACTGATGCATTTATTCTCATAATATGGGTGTAAGTGTGTTTGTGTTATCATGATACTGGCTACGATTCAAGTAGAAGGATGTAACGCCAAGCGGAAGGTCTCCATCGATCGATCAAAACCAATGCTACTGCTGGACTGCTTGCGGCAACCCGGTACGGTGAAATTGACTGTCATTTGTTGCTTGTCAAGGGCCAACCTGTTCTTTTTTCCACTGTGAAGAATGATGAGCGATATAAGCTCAACAAACAATATATCTAGAAAGTGAAGAACAGTGCTACACTCTTCATATCTTGGCAGCAGGGCGTGTGATAGGGATTGATTTTCAAAACGCAAAAGTGCACGAACTGTTTACCATGCTCACACTTGTTGAATGTAGCGACCCGCATCGGGGTGTATCGGCCTCATGCACTTCTCATAAGCAAAAGCAGCAAAATTATAATTGCTATTGCTATACATTTAATTATTTATGTCTTGCATGCTGCCCTACAATTTCTATTGCTATTCCGATTAAATATTCTACCCTCATGCTGTGCTGGCAAAAGGATTTGCCCCGGGTCGGTGGAGTGAAGAAGGCAAACTTCTTCTTCTCACCGGACAATCCCTTGGCTGGGATCTCGCTGTTCCCATTCCGGAGACAGCTTTGACCGATCATCCCTTCACTCGTGGTGGGACAAATGCGCCCACCAGCAGCAGGAAGCAGCCGCTACGGCAGTAGCTCATAAAGTCATGATATTTTTATAGGCACGTTTCGGATATAAATCTACCCCTTCCGTTGTCGCATGCTCAGTTTCTACATTCAGCTTGTCTCACACTCATTTCACACCGCGCCGTCCTTCCACGTTCGTCCTTTGTCGCTGCTATACTTTGTTCGGTAGATGACCGATGGTCGTGCTGTGCTGTGTTCTGCTGCTGCCGTTGCTGCTGCTGCTGCTGCTGCTGCTGCTGGTGGTAGTGTTTTTACTTTATCAATTTAGTGCAGGTGTGTCCGAACCCTTTATTTGTCCACGGTTGCGTCCACCAGCCAGTCCGTCAATGTGCGCTTTCAATCTGCAATGAGCAGTTTCGGGCCGAGAAGGGTGTCATTTCTGGAAGCTGGGAGAAGTTGAATTCCTGTGCACAGCGCACCCGATCCTGCACGAGTCCAACAAAAGCCCAGTTGGTTTGTGGAGGTGCCATAAAGAAGACGAATGGTGTCGCTTTTTTCCCAGCTCGGTCTCGGACGCGAGGGAGAAGTTAGGTTAGTTAGTTAGGATAGGAAATACCGTTGCCAGGGCGACGTGCCGACACGTGCCTGGCGCAAAGTTTCATCGATGTTTGATGGGTTTAATTTCGATTGTCTTTTACGGTGGCTTCCCGCTCTGGCCGAAGGATTGTGCAGGGGCAGCTAGCGCGGCATGGCCTAAGGCGCTTAAATACTACCATGTGTGACAATGCTGCGATAGGGTTATTGTAATTGGGGTAGAGTAGTAATATCGTCGGAATGTTAAAATGCGTTACGATGCGAAGCGCATACAAAAGCATTTGAAGTGGAATTAGGTAGAATTATTTTATAAAATTAAGTTCCTTGCGGTTGAAACTTTTCCTTTCAACTTCGAAAGACGAACAAAATACTTTAATATTGCAATACAAAATTTATTATCATTCACAATAACCAATCCTAATTACATTAAAATAACAGCTCTTGAACTGAAGATTAGCGAGCATTATCATTCTATTTTTTGCGGTTGACAAAGGTTTTCAATTCAATTTGTTTTGCAATGTTTTAAATTTGACACTATTTTGTTCTTGTGAGACACTTTCTAATGTTATCTACTCTTAATGATATTTTTGGCTCTTTGTGACTCTTTTGAATTCTTTCCTTGTTTAGCTCATTTCAGTACATTTAGAATATCTTCGATGTACTGGACGATGTTTTCTTTTTTTTATCAATACATGGATGCTTTGGAATAGTGTTTTGGTTTTACTGTACATCACTTCACTACTAGTTACCCTTTCATATTCTTTTTTAACTTTCAGTTTACTATTAGTTATTCCATCATATTCTGTTGAGTTTTCTATAAGCGATTCTGTCCCTGATTTCAGATACTCTCAGTTATTCCTGTAGACATGTCAGGATAATTGGATTTTTACAGGATTATTTAGCTTTAATTGGCTTTTTACAGGATTATTTAGCTAGTTTAACACTATAACGGCTTCGGCTTCATTGTGTAAACATAGATTTTATTTTTGTTTATAAGTATTATTTACTTATCCGGCGCTACAACCGTTTTTCTTGTTGAATTAGAAGTTTGCTAGACTTAATTTTTCATGCAACGCAGTTATCATTCCATGTTACGAGGGTACACTTCAAATGGGAATCGAACCATCGTTATTTCTCCTTACGTTCGTCAGTGCTTGTACCATTATACCATCTAGACGGTTGTTTTGAAACATATTTTTTCTTAATTTTTTGTCTACAATTGTCGCTTTAATAGTCAGTGGGAGTAACTTATATTACCAATATTAACTAATTTATGTTTTGTTTTTATTACCAACTAATATATTTATTCATAGTGCTCACAGCATTGCAGGAAAAAGTGAATCATTAACGGAATTCAAATTAAACCCCTCTGCCATATGATTGGTGTTGCAAAAAGAAAACCTCAATGCACATATCCTACTATTTCATCCTGTAAATCGCGCATTCCATCCTGTGAATTATGGATAAATTATTAAAAATTAAAAGCAATATAGACCATGTGCCTGCAGATTCCCATTCACCCAAACTACATTGTTAGCTCCACCACACGCACTTGTTGGCAATAGTTTGTACATGAGTGCGTGTTTTTGTGCTTTTTTCTGTTTTTGCAAATTAAGTATTGCAGTAGAGCGTACCGTTTGAATTATTCAAATCATCTCATCAATATTGTGACCACGAACGCTTCCCAAGCTGACCACAACTATTTAATCATATCTCGTGCGGGAAGCTGAAAATTAATTTCAAAACTCCCCCCTCCACTGGATGGATCGGCTTTGGGTCAGAGCAAATATTAGCACGGGCAAAGAAAAACAAAAACCGAACGCGCTGGAACAGCTTGTGCCATAGCATACATTGCACCAGAGTTACAATAATACGCAAACAACCTCGAAAAAAGCCCGGTAATGCGCTTACCTGTTTACGTTCATCATCAAATGAAACTTAATTTAACTTCCCTCCACCACATCTCAAGCGCCAACAAGGGATCTTGTATTTGCACACATTCGATAATTACTTTGCAAATGAACCTTCCCCAATCCCCTTTTTCATTCCAATGCCCCTGTTTTGCAGGAGCCGCATCTTTGCACAAGTGCACTCGAGGGCGAAATGATACCAAAACCTCGGAAGTGGGTCGAAAAGCAGACTCACGTCAATAGAGGACGCGAGTAAGTGCACTCATATGATGATGTTGATGATGATGATGATGATGATGATGATGATGATGAACAGTTCACGGATGTATGCCCCTGCAGGCAAACAGGCACGAAAGTTTTCGACTCACCCGATAAAACCTGTCGGAGGTCTTGTGGAGTCTGGCGCGTAAAGCGACAAACAGCTTTTGGCGTAATTTGAAAAGTTTGCCCGTGGTGCTGATTGTGCGGTTGCCGTTTATTGGATGAGATAGTTTTCTTTTGCGATGTTTTTTGTTTTATCTGCTGTTTTTCTCTTTCACTCTTATTACTAATTCTGTAGTAGCCAGATTGAATGCAGGCGCGTAATTACTACCAGCCCGCCCGGGTATGATTAGTTTCGTGAAGACGTTTAATCAGAGCGACACACAATTATCGAATGCAATTAAATCAGGCTGCACGTGGTTTGCGGGTGTTTATGTGTTTGCTTAGCTTTTGGCTAAAGGCATTTAGATGCCTGGAACTGAGCATATACTCCGAACGTCTGTTGGTAAAAATGTGATTTTGATTCCAAAAAAGTTCGTATGACGAATGAAGTTTAAACCGTGATCATTTGTGATACATTTTACATAAATTACGGCGCTTTTCCCTCCCATTTTGCATGTTCCTGGTTGCCTAGCCGTTCTTATTTGTCCAAATTATTTATAATTTATCGCATTTCTTTAATGACAACAGCCATGTTTAAAATTGATGTGACATCAGCTTCATATGTTTTGCCTTACAGCTTGTTTGAGCTTGTAGCATGACAATCTGAGAACGACTAGCGATACACTCGCTCGCTCGCTTCGTGCCGTGCCAAAGCTAATGTAACGTGAAGCCTTACGTTTGCCGCCCGATTGACTTTTCTCGAGGAGTATCAGATTTCGTTCTATCGTCACACACAGCCAACCGACGACATTTCCGATCCATTTATCACCACAAATGCCAATACAAATCGGTAAACCACGGAACAGGGGCGGTGACCGGCTACAGCAGAAGCCGGTGGGAGTGTTTTATATTTTGGCTTTTTTGTTCACCTCCCCTTTCCCTGCCCCGGTGACCAGTCAACACATTAGCAAGTGGACCTTCCCAGAACGTGGGATATTTTTGTTCAACACTGGGAATAACTTATTCCAGAACATTTTCCAAACGTTCGCCAAACCGACTTCCGGGAGAAAATATTGTCCCACCGTACAATGGGCATGCTGGACATGCTTTCTGGGAATCTGGAAACAACGCTACGTTTTGTGGCCTGCCTGAGCTACTGATCGATTTGGGATGGTTTGATCACCAAAGAAAGTGACCACAGCCTCATACCCCCTGACCCCGGATTCCAAAACGATACATCCGCCGGACTTCTCCCTGTGTTCTGTGCCAAAAAGCGAAAGTTTTGCTTAGTTTGCTACCAACATGGGGCAAATCTCGCTAACAAATCCCTGATCGGATCCGAAACCAGTGTGCTGGCTCAACATTTTATCCCAACAATTCGAACCATTGTCTCCGTCGTACGACGTCGTCGGTTCCCGTTACCATTTGCCATACCGTCCCGGTGCCCTTGGACCTTTCGCTCCCTGCCCTTGCCGCGCGTGTCGGTTCCCATTTTATTACACGCTCAATTAGTGACAGAAAAGTGGACTTGCTTACACATTCAGCCGCCTCTAATGGATTGATACTCGGCCGGGAAGGGTGTGTCTCTGTGTGTGTGTCGTCCTTTTACTTCTCCCCGAAAAAGGGAACGGGAACTCCTACTGGAAGCATCCGTTCATCGACATTCACAAAGGACCACCCGTTACAGGACAGGAAGGAGTCGATGGTTAACATATAAACAGGACAATCAGTTCCGGGTTTGAGTTTCGGGGGAGAAGTAGTAGTAAAACTCACTTCACGCTACCCGGAATAGACCACTTCACATCGGCAGCCGATGGCAACCGGAACGTTGCTATCCATTTTCGCCATTGCTAGGTGGAGCTGGTAACGCACTAGTTGCCGGGAAGCGTTTTATTTTTGGGATTTAGGCTGCCATTTTGCCCCTAAGGGATCGATCGTGATGGCACTCTACGGCGGCACGGTGGCAGGAGTGAGGAGAAAATGGGAGGTTTACCTTCGCCAAAGAATAGAGCCAGTGGGAGGCAGGAAGGAAGGGTTTTTTGTCGAGCGGCTTGTTTGCGGCTTAGATGGTGATTAATTGATATTGGAGCGTAAAAGGATATTTCCATTAGCGTGTAGGAGAAGACCGGTAGCAACCGGAGGTCGAACAAAAAAAACCGGGCATACCGGGTGCAGAAAGCTCGACGAGGACCGTTGTGGGTGGGAAAGAGTAAGCGAGAAAAGATGGCAAGATATTGATCACGATCTCAGCCGCGGCTCGCACGCCGATGCGCCATCGATCTTGACCGGGGATTAACTTCTTTTGTGTTCGTTTGGGATTCGATTTCCGAATTCGCGAACATTCAAACATGCTTCCGTGTCTGCAGTTTAGTGAAGGTGAAGGTTGCTTTTGCTCCCTTTTTTATGCCAGAATCCTTTGGAAGGAGTGAAATTTCGCATTCCACTTCTAACAGCTACCACGGTCGAGATCTATCGTTTTCAGAAGCCGTGTAATTAGCGACCGGGTGATTGATGGTGCGCGTTCAAGTGAGATGGAGAGGGTGGCGTGCAGAAAAGGAAAAACAACTAACACCGGGAGTCCAGTAGAAAGTTTGACTACTGTAGAGAGTGTACTACAGTGGGTGAAATTTACGCTCCAGCTCGAATGAATGAATTGAAGGAAATGTGGAATTTTCAGGAATCATGCAGTGAATGGTTTTTCGGTGAAAAGTATTCTAACAGAGCATAACTTTTATGTTTCACTTGTAAATTTCTAAAAAGCTTGCCCCAGTGTGGGTTTTGTTGTGGTGCTAGTATGACTGTCATCAAAGTTCTCTAATGCATTTGATCAGTAAGTCAGTGTCAGTAAGACAGTAAGGATAGTCCCGAGAACTTCAATGCTTAAACTTGATGAAATCTATGCTTTTTTATACTTTGTAATTTTATAATTTGAGTTATCTAATGCATTGTCGATTTTCTTGTTCCAATATCCTTTTCATGTACTTTACATTAATTATTTTATATTTTTATTTTTTATTTCTCTTTCTCTATTAATCTTTCTCGCTCTTTCTTTCTTTCTTTTTTTCTTTCTCTCTCTCTCTCTCTCTTTCTTACTCAATCTCTATCTTGTTTCTACTTGTCTTTCTTTGTCTTCGCACTCTCTGTCAGTCTCTCTGGGGTTTCTCTCTATATCTTCCTATCATATTTTTTCTGCAAGACTTTTCTGCAAGATAAGGCATCGATGTCAAGCACACTTTTCATTTTATGCACCTCTTTATAGATATATTTCTTCTCTTTCTTCTTTTTGCTCATTTATTTTATCATTGTATATTGTTTAATTTTATATATTATTGTTATTTTAATTATTTTATTCCCACGCTACCTATTTTATTTATTCTTAATTTAATCATTAACTTTTATAAGCTCCATTATGATTATTGACACGACATGATTATTTTAGTAATTCGCTGCATTCGTTTGACATTTCCAAATCTGAATCTATCACATAATTCAAAAATCCAGTTAGATCACTATGATTGCTACTGTTTGTCCTTCCGAATGAACTATAAATGCATATGCATGGCTTGCACGAACTAGGATCGCATCACATCACAATATCAATAATTCAGTACCGCCCCCTCCCCCTTAGGTATGCCTTTCAATCCCACTTTATAATGCTTTATTCCACCGCTCGTCAACGTTTGTGCAACGTTCAGTGCTGGTGCCTATTAAAATGCATACCGAGCAAATTCATCACTATAACAATCAAACATTAAAAATAACGCGATCGACATTAAGTCAAAATTAGCATTACCCCATTCTCGCTGCTACCCATCCTAAAACACACCCCTTGTACAACTGGCTTTGTTTGGAAGCACCAAACAGCACGTCAGTCGCGTTCAGTCCACCCTACAGCTCCGCCTGGGTGCATCGTCAAACATGCCGATCCATCTGTGCACAGTACCAATGCAACACAGCAGCAGCAAAAGTACACACAGTAGCCCGTGCCTTCCCGGGACCACCAACAGTGACAGTTAGTGCAAATGACAACAGAATCGTCATCCCTGCTCGTCACACACACGCAGGGTTCGGTCAGCTTCCAGAGAAGGGTTTTCTTCGAGTGTCCACGCTTCACGTCATAATTGGATGACGAATCATAAGCGATCATTGTCGCCCTCGGGCGTTTCGCGCTGTCGCTCGTTCGCACTGCCACTGGTGCTCCGTGCTAGTGGACGGAATCCTTTTATCCCCGACTCGACTCGTGTCATCAGTTTGAATGGGTTGACTTTCGTGCTGTTGTCGTGTACCGGGCTGCCAGGCGTGGTACGTGTTGGCAGTGATTTTTTTGTTTGTTCCCTACGTTCCTGACTTTCCCGCCGTTCGAGTGCACTCTGCCAGGAAGTGACTTTGTCCTGTAGCGAACGAATTGAGGAAACCAACAAAAAAAAAGAAGAAAAGCACTACCGCGAGATTGGTGCAAAAAGTTGAAACGAAAAGCTCGGACCCGGAAGCTACACTGGCACGCGGTACACGCGCGTAGTGTAGGGCTATTCAACCGACCACTACTCATCAGTTGTGCTGGGGAGAAGCAGAAACAGAACACACAAAAAAAACCCACACTACTGCAAAAAGTTAGACACCACAATGCATCAATGTTGGGTGGGTTGGTAAGTTACAGGCATGTTTGTGCTTTGATCTTTCGTTTTTAGTTTTTGCACCATGATGATGTTCTCATGATAAGGATAACGCTTCAATGGTGTTGAGCTTTGTTTTAATTACTAAGGGTTTTTTTATGGAAAAGATTACACAAAAGATTTTGAAACAACTAGTTATGGCTTCAAAAAACAATTCATCAAATTAACATTGCACATTTAAAAATCTTTTTAACTCTTCCTTTAACTTAAATGTATTTACCATTCAAATGCTCTCCACAACAATGCATCCTTCCCCTTGGAAGAATCGATCACAGCCCACTCCAATGACGGGGTACGGTCGCTGACAAAAGATTGCATTCGGGACCAACCAGACCGCAGCCGAGGGTTTGGCCCTATACACCACGACCAACGTCGTGTGCAGCGACGCACGATGACTCTCCCCGTACAATGTGTGCGCTCGCCTGTCGGGACGATCGCTGTCCTGGGAGAAAATTTATTCAACGTTGCAAACGTGAAAGCCATCATCCTGAACGGCGCACTCCACGCCGGCAAGTTGCAAGCTGCATGTTGGACGTGTTCGTGCAGCCGAGTGACCGGTATGTTTTGATAACACACACACACACACACTCACGCCCGGAAGGGAAACGCACCGACCGGATTGCTGTCCAGGGCACTGTTGGCATGTCTCCTGCTTTTTATTTCTGTTTTGTTGTGCCTTGCAGTCAGCGCACCACCGAGGCCAGGGCGGCCCTGTGCACGGCTTGTTGATAATTTGGTTATCAAATTAATGGCGATGGCTTTCGGGAGTGAGGAGAGCGAACGATTGCGATCGAATGATGATGGTGATTGATTTTATTGGACCAGCACAATCGTTAGCACGTAGCTACGGGGAAGGGCACTAGGTCATGGCCTACTGAGGTCGTCTGTAGGCAACAGTAGGCAGGCAACGAAATGGTTCGATCGGTAATGAAACGGTTTTCTTATGGCATTTGTATACAATTTTCTAACAAACAAGCAACAGGGTTTATCGATATGAAATGATTTACAAGGGTTTTCAAAGGACGTGGTGGTGAAACATCTCTAGTAAAAATATAAAAAAACTTGTTCAGGAATCATTTGATTTGAATGAAACCATGTTTGATGATTTAAGCCCTCTGAAAAACGCGGTAAACCAGTTCAACAGTGGCTTCATTACTTTAAATTTCTGTACCCAACTACACTACAAAACATGCATTCAAAATGCATTCACTTAAGAAAAGAGGCACTAATCTTTGTGTGCTTGTTGCTTACATAATTGACAGATGCAGACTAAAAAAGTAAAATTTGTTCTTTTAATACGTAAAACTACCTCCTGAATGTTTGCTATGTGCCGTTCATTGAACGCTTGCATACCTTCAGGCGCAATGAAAGATTTAAATTCCCTTTTTATGTCTTAGTCACTTTTTTTTAACTTCAATCTTGTTATCATGATTCATAGATTCCATCACGCCCATCTTTGAGCACGTTTGAACCAACTCCGCTTCTTATCATTAACCTTCCGAGCGTAGTTACTTTTGCCATTTCATCCCAATCGTCCCAAATGCCCACAAGAATTCTCATATCGCAATAAAACATAGCCGGTTTGGTTGTGCAAAGAATGTTCTTTTACGGATGCGTTTTCTTTTCGTTTTTTCTTGTTGTTAGTAGCAGCAGCAGTAATCTTCACCAGCTAAGCCGAAAGCTGCTGCCAGCCACTGCGACTGATCCTGTCTGTAAATATTTATTAAAAACTTTCGTCTCTTACATCCTACACACACACACACACACCCACACACACAAACACTTTCTGCCATCTCTAGGCACTAGCGAAGCACGTTTCGTTTGGCTTTTTACTTCACTTTCCCCCCTTTTGTTTCCTTTCTAATCCAATCAGCCCTTTCCCCGGAATCGGGGCAGCTGTGAGCAGCAATAGTATTATTACACAAGGAGAGAGAGAGAGAGAGAGAGAAAGAGAGAGAGAGAGAGGGAGAGAAAGAAAACGAGAGGAAAGTTTGCGTAAGCGGATATCATTAGGACTGACGCTGACTTGAAAGACAAACACCGGATGTCCGCATGGGCCCGGCGAGCGAATTTTATTCCACCGCTCCACTGCTTCCTTCAAGGAGCTTCGAAGGGGGGAGGGAATGGGTTCGAGGAGCGATTCCGGTTTGCAGCACGCCTCCCACGGTGCCGCACTTGAAATATGCTAGGCCAATCGCCAGCGCGCCCTTTTTCGGATCGCATCAGATAGGACGTTCGAAAGCATCGGCAAGCACCGGCACCAGCAAAGTTATGCTGCAAGAGATCATAAATATTTCACCAGTTTGAGCCAAAACCAGGCTAGCCCAGCAAACAGGCAGATACAGCACAACAGGCAGAGCGAAGATCCAACGGGGGTCATCAAGGGAATATGTTACGAATGAACTTTAAATTTCGGCGCTCCAGCAGCGTAGATTCACTTCCGATAAGATGTGAAGCAAACAGGCCCTCTCCCACATCACTCGGTGCAAGAAATCGGTGCAATAATTCAAGAAGCGTTGGAGCTGTGTTTGCTTGTAGTTACACGAATCTGTGTGCTGAGAATGTTGTTTCTTTGCGGGGGCCAAACGGTGAAGTTTATGTAGTGCCTACGAAGCAACTAAAGAGTGATGCTACTTTTTGTTATTTCCAATTAAATCACCTTCTCTCTCTCTCTACCTCTGAAAGCTTCGTACAACGTTACAAAATGTGTCCAAAAATTATCACCAAAAATGGCTCTTCATCCATAAGGCACATTTTATAGCCACAGCAAAACAGCACCGGGCATCCATTTCCATCCACTACACTAACGAGTTCCGCCGAATTCCGCCCCGCGATAAGCCTATTTGCCGCGGGCGCTTACAACTCACCAGCCCTGCGCGAATCAAACCAACATAAAGTATGCTTAACGCTCCATCAGCTCGCAGCAGAGCTGAAGGCCGCACTCAAAAACCACGACTGGACGCACTGGGTTTGAAGGAGGAGGAGGAGAAGGAGCAAAAGGAGGGGATGAATCCTCTATCGGGCCCCCCGAAACCCGATACGGTGAAATATGATAAAGATGCCCATAAATATCGTAACAAATGGGTTTTTGATATTTGTATTTTATTTAACATTGGCGTTTCTCATCCACCATTTCCTTTCGCCAACCAAACAGCCAGAGTGGGCCACACAGTGCTGGAACAAAATCGAAATGAGCCCACAGAACGCACTCAAGCGTAAAGGGTGCCCACTATCCTTAATATGCCATTCGATCATCACTCAACAGTTGATGCGTGTGTTACTGGGGAGCAATGGTAGCAGCCCGTACAGTTCTCGGGAAATTTAATCACCAACCTTAATCAGCAAATGCACACGGATGCGTGTAAACGCTAATAAATACAATTAGTTTCAATTACAAACATTGTATGCCTGTTAAAAGGTTCCGACAGCGGTCCATTTCCGTAATTTATAGCTACAATATTGTGGCTCAGCTCATTCGAGAAGGTCAAATTTGTGGACAGAAATGAGAACTGCGATCACAGGAAGTGCTATCAATGAGTGGCTCTATTGAAAATTCTGTTCCCGACATATCGAATGCTATCGTTTCATTTGAATCTTTTCATCATCTAACCGATACGGCGAACGGATATTTGTAAAGCGGTGGAAAATGATACAGACATTATTTTTGAAAGCACGCCGGGCGTTTGTGCTCTGACACCTCGGGTTCTGGATCGATCTTTTACATTGGCTCTATTCATAAATCCCTTTTGTTGGTACCAGGATCAAAGGACGCGCTATTTAACCATTCATTCCAAACATTCTTGTTTTGGCCAAGTGATGTATAATGAGGGCAATGAGAGTGTTTTATATTAAAACGAGTCAAATCGTTTGTAATTGCAATGGTGGTTATTTGGAAGTGGGAAAAGTATTAACAGCAATGAATCATGTTACATGGTGTGACCTGGATAATTAGTTATTTCAGAGAAATCTGTTGAAGAACGTTCTCGTGCATGAATTTTTTTAATTTAAGGTGTAGTTTTTAACCTCCGCCTATTGAAAAGAAAGTATAGAGAATCGAAAACATGCAAGTCGAGTGAAATAGTGCCATTTTATCAGTCTTAAAAGACTTAGACTTCAAATGCGTTTAATTGACTGACCTTCGCCATGCATGACCGAAAATAGCCGGAGAAATGTTTGCACTTCCTTTCCATTTTTATTTCGTACAAATAGGCAACAATTCAACAAGGAAAATCAAATATATGAAAGAAATTGTCAATAGTTCTGAGAATACTCTGCTTGACAGCTAAGCTTGAATATTATCCTAAATCTAGAGCAATTATGTTGTCATCTCGTCAAGTAAAAGCTACTGAATGAGTGAATCCTCGTGCAGAGTTTAGATCAGGGGTGTCCAAACTTTTCAGTTCGCGGGCCGCATTGCTTCATAAATAATGGTATTGAGGGCCATTTTTCTGTTGCCTGTAGCTAATGCGAACGATTAAATTTCGTCTTTATAAGAAAATACTAACATATAATACACAAAACTTCTGTAGCTTTCTATTATTTAATCTTGGTCTTCGTCTCTGAAAAGCAACAAATGCATTTTCTTTAAACAATAATTTCCAATAATAAGTCACAATAATTTACTATTTATTTTAACCTTTACAAAGTCACCACGGATCGCATAATAGGCTCTCGAGGGACCGTAGTTTGGAAGTTCCTGGTTTAGATAAAACAGGCACGGAATATGAAAAAATATCTCCCATTGATATCCTGCTAAAATATGATGTTTTTGTAACGTTGCGTGGAAAAATGCTTATATCGTCACAGCCAAACTGCATTAGTGCCACTGCATATCATGTTACGAAACTTGTTTTTTTATTACAGAACGAACACTATTTCCTACTGTCCAGTACCCTCAACAGAACAGTAAAGCACTTTCGTTTGGCCTACCATCAGCATCAAACTTTTCTGCCTGCCGAAAAGCTAAAAAGAAAAAGAAAATCTTCCCCCCCTCAAAAAGCACAACGTACCAAACGGGCAGTGGTGTTTTTACACGTGGCAATTTTATTTCAAGGGTCCATCAGAAACCACATAACAATAAACATTGCCGAGCTTAGCCGGCGGCCGGTCCCAGGGAAAGTTCATAAAAATATGATCGAGCTCAAACTGCGGCGCTCCGAACGGTTCCGAAAACTTCCTCCGAGCCGGACACTCCACAGCACTCGAATATCCCGGGGGCTAGGAATTTATATCATGTTGAAATTCGGCCACGATCCTCTCCATCAAAGCAAAGCAACCCCTGCCACGACGAACCATTGCTGTGAGCCCCCGGTTTGCGAACGCTTGGCTCAGGCGAAGCAGAAGGGGTTCGTCCGGGTGCATCGCCGGCAATAGATTGCACGATCCAATGCCGTACAATGCACTTGCCTCGCGGAGACACCGGCCACTGGGCTATAAAAATATTTCACTATTGGAATATTCGAGCGGCCAGCCAGGGTTTCGCTCACCGGGCCAGTTCGTGTCGCCGGGCTTAAGGATACGTCCGGCCTTGCCACCGCAGCTAAGGCTGAGAGCTCTACGGCATCGCTATGAATATTCATGAACTCACATATCGCCATTACAGTCACCAGTCGCCTGCTCGGCGTCCTGCTGCCCCTATCCCGGCACGAGCAATATCACCAAACGACACACACACACACACACTGCACAGGGACCAAAGTCCGGAACCATAATTTCTCTTCAATTGTTATTACAGTCCATGGAGCTGCTCTCTGCCCCAGTCGAGCTTAGGATATGCTTGCCCAAATGCCAATGTTAACGCAAGCGAGTGGGCAGGCAGGTTTTGTGCATGGTGAACCAAACGCAAAGGATCTCGTCTTGTGCTAGGAAACGGATTGCACAAACACACATATCTCTCTCTCTCTCTCTCTCACTTCGTCGATCGTCCATACCCGCACGTAGTTTTGAAGCGATGAAAATGGTTGTCTGATGAGTGTATGAAGCCTTCTGCCATGCGAGCTCGTTGGCCAAGAAACGGGGACGGTGAAATTACTGGATTAATTTACAGTTTATTTTCAACTCGAATTAAAGCTGGACGGGGACTCATTTGCATGTTGCGAACAGCGGGAAGAGATTTCACTTTGCACAGTATCAACACAACCGACAGCTTCACATATTCACTATCGAACGTTGAAATGCTTCCTCTTCGAGCGTAACTACTTTATTAAGCGGGATACGTTACACAGTTGCCTGTACATTTAGGCGCAAAAAAACGTATTTCGAGCTGAAATGCAACAGCCATCGTTTATTTATTTGATACACTGTTAAACATGTATTAATAACCAGGTTAATCGCATTGAAATGACCACTGATAACGGGCAAATTGACACTTGATAAATCTTTGATTGATTCGTTTCCGGGTGGAGGCTGCTGGCGGACCAGAACCGCAGACAAGGACGGCCATTTGCATGCTGATGAGCTTATCGCAGCCAAACTGTGCATTTTGCTGTGTTTTGCTGGCCATTTTTTCTGCCTCCCATTTCCGCTTTACACTGCACTCGAGCGGCTTCTTCCCGTCCGGTAAGGGTTTTCATCCCTGTCGACCAGAACGTGGCAGACCTTTTTTTTCGCCCCGCTTTGCTATAACGCTTATTGTAATCGTTTCCATAGAGGTTCTCTTCTTTTTCGCTTATTTGCCTTTCATTCGTTACATTCCACTCCGCTCAATATTGAGCGCGAACCATCAGCGAACGTTAAACTCGAGTGATTATGTTGCGTCTTCCGTACCGTTCCGTCTTTGAATGCCGTTTTGTGCGACCGTCTGTCTGGCTGTCTGTGGTTCGCTTTTGTGTCCCCGTACGCTCTCCTTTCCCGTTCATTCTTTCCCGAACCATCGTCAAGCTATCGCGAGAGGAGGTTAGCTGGTGTTTTGCGACTTCACAAAAAGCTTCTCAACCATGGGGATGTAAATTTCGTAGCAGCGAAGCTTTCCCCCCCAGGGCAGCAGTGGCTGAATAGAAACGAATCAGAAGGACGATTTTGGTGTCTTTTTTCTTGCGCTTTCTTCCCTTCTCGAGCCGTACTGCTGCGGCAGGGTTTATGAGAGCAGTTAAAATATTTTACGATACGATTGATCCATAAAGAATGCGTTTTGCCACTTATTATGCCACGTCCCTGCCCTGCAGCCCGCAGTTCGGGTGTATCCGTTTTATAGTTCGCTGGTTTTTCGTTTATCGGCATGCTAACCTTGAGCCATGCTAGCCGCAGCTCAAGTTAAGCGCTGCGCTGAGGACGAAAGTTATCGCTTGGAGGGTTGTGTATGATAAACAAATGTTTCGTGGTTTCGGTTCTTTGCATAATCGAGCGAGGCGTGGAGATGCAGAGCACTGCAAACAAACCAAACTAGCTAGATATTGTTTCGCATTTTGGGTCCGAGAACCTACTGCCAGATCTAACAGAATGGTTGGGTAGTAAAATGTTGACGGCGAGTCCTTGGGCAGCTACATTATTGTGTAACGCTTCGATCAAATGCTGGCAGCGCCTAAATGTATACACTCGCGATTACTGTGCAAAGTTGTACAGCGTAAAAGAGCAATGCATAACGATAGGCGCAAATCGAGGCAATCTACGGAAGATGTCTTGTTGTATTATTTTTATTTGTTTATATAAATGTAGAGCATTTTCAATCAAATAGTCTAAACCTGCAAAACAGCAATATAGCATTTATTATGACAAAATGATCAAATTGACCACAGACCTCCCGGACAACCGGCCAACATCTCTGTTCATCTCGAACATGTTGCATCAACGCTATAAGTTGCAGCTAAAAAAACCACCGTTGCCCTTGCGTCACAACAAACCGGCTCTTTATTGGTGCTGCAGAGACATCGACTGCACCCTGCCTTACCTCAACCCCTTCCCCCCCACTCCCACTGGGAAGCTCTCGGCATAGCTTTCAGTTGCTGTGGCGTAAATTTGATTTTACCACCGCAACGAACCGCAAACCAGTGCACCGCACACCCTCTCTCCCCCCACAACATTTTTGTCGCCCCGTCCGTTCCCAAACCACGCGTAAGCAAAACCGAGTAATCAGTTGAGAATTTTAATTATCCCCTCGGGGCGATAAATTATTCACTTTAATTTGCACTTTGCCGACCGCCATTGCCAGCGCGACCGACAAAACGGGTCGTTTCGTTTGCCACTGTCACTGTCGCACATTTATATTTGGACCAGACAAGTGAAACTATCGTAAAAATAGGGTCCTAAAAACGTACGCTCCAACCTCAGCATGTATGTGTGTGTTTCCGTTCATTGTGCGTGAGAAAGAGAGGAAGAGAACGAAAGAATGACGTTGTCTAGAGCAAACTTATTTTCCCGTTCGGAAAGGGTAGCTGCAGTGACGCTGGCACCGCCAAAACGATTGTTCGTTTCGTTCTGCTTGCACTGGTCTCACAATTTGAATATTGCTCGCGTCTTGTCGGGCGGGCAGGATTTGTTTAGAAAAGTTGCATTTCTTCACCGGAAAGCTTGTGCAATTCTTTGTTCCATCTTGGCCTGTTTGTACCACTGGGAGTTTTCGTGGTAAAGTTTTGCAATTTTGTCACTCGTTACTGTTGTCATTGTCTCACGCACGAACGCAAAACTTAATACTTTTAAACCTTCAGGTGAGTAAAAAAAGTATTTTTTAGTTTGATGGTAATGGAAAAAGCTTCATTCATTAAGTTCATGAAATAAACATGATTGCATGCGTACAAAGCTTGTGTCAATGATGCATTAAAAGTATTAAATTTGCCTTCTTTCTTTGCAATCCATATGACAAAAACAACTACTTGAACCCTTTCTTTCATTTATACACTACCTGTGTTGAAAAATGTGAGTGGAAATCTCAACAAAATTACCACACTCGGACAAAACTGGAGAACCAGTGCGAACAAAACAATCAAATCCTCTTGATGCAAGAGCATGAATCACGCTGTACAGATGCAAACTTCATCGACCGTCAAGCATGTAAACGTGCCTCAAACGTCACACGTCACAAATAAAAGGTAAACTTTCAGCTAACTAACGAGTTCGTCCACCGTCCTCGGCAGTACGTCAACCAAGGTGGTCAGCAATGCGAGCCATCGAGTGGTGAACATGCCGACCCTGAAGGACTTTCCGTCTTTTTTTCTCCCACCCAGAGAAAATGTCAACCTCTTGCCAATGATTACGGCACAGAAACTCAGCTCCCGCTCCTGGTGGAATTCTCTTTGAACCGTTCGTTTGACAATGTATACTTTTTTTTAATAAAAAAAAAGAAGCGTTGATGTGTTCAACCGTTCAATGCCCAAACGGAAAGGGTGAAGGAGGCAAGATGACGGCTAACCTAAGCTGCCAGGGCCACAAACGAACGGCTCGTTTGTGCGGTCGCCCTAATGCCGGAAGCCGGAAGCATGATTTCACCAAATCACAGTACCCCGTAGCCGCGCGGGCTACGGTGAGTGTGCTTGGCCAAAGTACTAACGAGCAAACTTTACGTTTTGTGTTGAATTACAATCGAGTGCCACACTTCAGCAGCTACACACTGCTGATTTTAGAGTGGGCGTCCGGCAAGAGTTTTTTTTTTACTGTGTGCTTCTATGAGCTCCACCAGCGTGACAATGTAGCTAGGTGGAATGTTGCTTGAAGTGTTCTTATTAGTTTCTCCACTGCCCTGGGCTGTGGCCCTACGGTCGTACCGGATGATGACACAGGCTGAATCTCATTAAAACTGAACCACTCGAAATCGCCAATAATAACGAGAAGCTTTTCGAGCGGCATTAAGACCACAGAGAGATGGCAGAGGCAGGAGTATCGCTCAAACTGGATGAAGATGTGGGCATTTCTTCTTTCGATTAGTAATTGACATCTCTGCCGGCCACACATTCGGAACAAAATGACAATCAAAAGCAACAGATTGGTCAACATTGCTGATTGGTTGGCGAAGCATAGCAAAAGAGATTTTTTTTTGTCTATTTACATTTCGAATGTTCTGTGCATGGGTGGAACTGTTTACTGTTGAAGATTAAGATTGATACACGATGAATTAAATCAAACAAGCCACTCTAAATCTCAGTGTTTGCGTAGCTGTATTCCAAGCGCCTAAATGTATGCAATGTGTGTCTCTTAACAATTTTTAAGCTATTTTTCATTCATGGAATGAAATGATGTTTTTATAAATAAAACGTTTTGAGCTAGAAAAATATTCATTGCGAAAATTCAAAAAAATTTAACATTTTACTTTATTCATTGTATCGATTTTTCCACACTAAAAGAGCTATTATCTTGATTTTTGACCAAAAACTTCATATTCAAAACCATTGACGAATGATAATTTACTGAAAAGAGAAAAAAAAAACCCTCAACAATATCCCCACACGCTACATCGCTTTGCCATTGCTTCGGCTACGGATGCGTTCCCTGTGATGGTGGCGTCAATCGGTTCCGGTTGAATTTATCGCTCCCCAAATTGACATAAATTACAATTTCATGCAGTTGCTCACCGCTCAAAGCGGTGATTATGATGGTATTCGATCCATAGTCTTCCACCAACCAAATGTGCTGGTTAGTGACGCTCTGCATGCCGGCATGAAACGGAGCTTATCCCGGTGGTTGAAAAATGAAAGGCAAAAAACAGGGGGGAAATATATATATATATACATACACATACCCGCACGCACACAAATCCACCGGATAGCTCGTTTCTTTTATTGTGGAACAGCAACGTACTTTACTTTCTCGCTCTGTTTCCTATCCTGTTCCTCCACGATATCAATACCAACGTAATGGTAAGCTCACGCTCAGCAGGACAGGAGGTAAAACAAAAGGCAACACAGAAACGTTTGTCTTAGTTTCATTTTTTTTTGTCTGTGTGAATGTGGGTCTGTGTAGAAGCGCGCTCAATTTGGGATCAGCGGGATCAGTAAACCGCTCAAGTGTCGTTCTGCGTTCCGGTGGGAAAAATATTCGTAGCAAAATTTGACCCAAACGCTAGCCATTTTCCTGTGAAAATGGAACACCACGAATGGATGCGCTTAGCTCGAGCGGGAAAAAGGTAATTGGGTTCGTGTTACTCGCGCCTTCAAGTGGCCACAGCCTGCCCGTAATATGATACTTCTAGCTGGAGGTGTGGGTACCACCGATGGGATGGGACGGGTAAGTATTGCATAAAGTTTTTTTTTCGGTCTGAATAAAAGAGATGTACGCCCCGGTGAAGCGAAAGGGAAACCCAATGCTGCAAGCAATCGTGCACCATTTCGCCTCTGTGTTTAAGTCATTCAATTTAAGATACTTACGCTAACAAAATCGAAGCAAGCTTCTGCGGTATTTTTGTAATAAAAAGATGCTAAAATTTAGTGCAATATTCATACACAAATAACATCATAATTGCTTGATAGTTAAAACATGCAATTCGCTAAAGTTGTAAAAACTTGCATACCTTTAGGCGCTTTTCTTGGAGTAAAGCGTTTTTATTTTTTGTACATGTTTTTAAAGGTTGTATTATTATTCAATAAGTATTATTATTCTTGTATCGTATTTCTAAATGAATGCTTCATTTTCGTGTAAATGAGTTTCATTATTGATAAGAAGAGTCGAATGCATTTATTGGATTCTGACCCGCATTTCAACGTCAGTTGCGTACGAAATAATCTTCCTTTTCGCATTCACAACGTTCAAAGTAACAATTTCAACCTGCAGTCCCAACTGTCCACGTTTGCTATTGTTTTACGAGTGAATTTTGGTTCAGTTGGTCACTTGCTCCCGACACCGCCTGTCACGAGAAGCCATTTCCAGAAGGGGGTTTTCGGTGAAAAGTCGACAAACCGCCTGGCAATCGTCGCGCATCCCATGCAGACTCCCGTGCAGCGATACAAGCGTGTATCGTGTATTTGTCAACATTTCACCTTCCGAGCACGCTGAAAATGCTGACGCAGCCACAGTTCACCACCAGCTGGGCATTGTTTGGCATTGCACTGCACACTGTTCCCACTGAAACACCTCCAAAATAGGAGAGACGCTGTGTCTCGATACAGTGCGGCACAGATCCTTTCGCTCTCGACCAAAACCCAACCGAACGCTGAAACACACACACAAAAAAAGAAAACCAAAGCCACACCGAAAGGCTTTCCCGAGTGACCATAAATCCTGCCCCCGGGGCGGGACTGTCCAGGTGAGCATGAATCATGAACAGCGAATTCCGGTACGGCACGTGCAACGGCGAACCTTTTCAGGGCAGCCGGGTTAGGGTTGTGTACGGTAAACAAAGCTAATGCACAACAGCAACATTCCGGCGTACGCGTCCGCATTCAGCCGCAGGTTGGACGGTGGTGGTTGACGGCTCAGGTTCACCTGGTGCTGGATGGTGTTGGCGATCTGATGCAACCCATCCCGCCAGTCTGCATCGTACGAAACGGTTTCGCTTCCGAAACTGGGACCACTACCACTAACCGATCGGAGTGGACAGCTTTGGCCGAGTGCAAAGGCCCCGCGGGAAGTAATTTATCGTCCGGCAGGTATGCTGAACGGTGGAGCGATATGATACACTTAAAAGCTGACCCTTCTGGTGTGCGCCCCGGGGTGTCCCATCATTGCATTGGGCCAGACCGGACCGGACAGGAAATTGTTTTTTGATAACTACAACACTGCCACGACTGCTAAATGACTAAATAATTGTCATAGTTTCAAAGCCAAAGTCTGTTCGTTGAGCGTCGGTCTGGTCGAGCGAGTGTTCATTAAATGTTGCCACTGGAGCAGGCAGTAACGGCCCGGGAAAGCGCAAAAGCGTGCTTCGGGATGAGTGTAATATTCACACCGAAGTGCCGGTACCGAGTAATTGCTTCGACGGGCTATCAACGTATCAATAAATTACAAGAGCAGTCTTGTCTACCAGGCTAACTGATTTTCTTAGAACGAGGTCTAATAAACCTGACCACTTCGCCTTGTTCCGAGCAATATCTGAGCAACATACTACAACAATCACGATAAATCGCTCAAAGATATACTTTTACCTTCGTATACACTGAATAAAGCTGTCTTACTGAGATTGGCATTGTCTGCAGCAACAATGTACGGGCACATTTGTAGTAGGGGCTTCCCATTGAGGTTGAACACTTGCTTTAATTTATGCATCGGCATCTTTTCGAGCTATCGCACCATCAACATCCAGACAGAGCGTTAACACTCACATTCGATGCGATCGAGTTTGATTCTGGTTTACCAACAGCTTCCAATAAATACCCTCACACAATGCCGACAAAGTGCCTAGTCATCTCGGTTCAACGATGAGGCAAGTTCTTCCAGCTTCCAGGAATGATCGTTCCCTCAGAAGCCAGCGATAGGATAGGCTTCCCGAGCAGTCCGTTGCCCTTTTCCCGGCCCCGAAATAGGAAGGGATATCCCTTACGGAAGCCCTAGCTTAGAGCTGGGGATTATGCCGGCAGTGCTTGCTACAACATAATCTTAGATCAAATTAATTATCGAAGCGCCTGCGAATCGGACCTCCACTTGGATCCAGAGGGAGCGATGGAAGCGGGGGGGGAGGGCAAGGCCCTCTCGGAAACTCTACAATGGTCGGTGTAGTAATAACGGTGCGCAGTGAATTGAAATCGTTCGCACCTACCGGTACGCTCGTCGTCGTCGTTTCAATTGATGAGATTAAGATTATTTGTGTGTTTGCCTTACACTTCAGCGTGCTTCAAAAGGGGTTAGCTCTTGAGCAAACTTTTGCCAGAAACTCTTGCCCAGGCGTATACGATGAGAAGAACGTGACGGTAGGCAGATGTTGTTTAATCTTTCTGCCGATTTTCAGTGTGATTAAAGAAGGAGATATAAATATTACAGTAGTTCATGCCAAAGAGCAATGCCAATAGTCTCATTGTGATGCAATTTGCATACATTTTGGCGCTTAAAAAGGGAAGTAGCATTAATCGCATGGTTTGCAGGGGTTTTCAAAAAAGTTTCAACTATGTTTTCAAATTTTAAGTTAAAGCTTTTCAAGAACATATGCAAATACAATATCATTAATAAATAACAAAACTAAAATTCACATAGACGTCATACAGGATGACAGAAGTATACACACATTTAACACTTTAAGCGCCGTGTCATATAAATTCGCATGACCGGTTTGCTCACCGTTCAGCTTTGCATCTGACGCTCATTGATTCTCTTGAGAACGAATGATGTGGGAAAGAGAGAACGAGAACGACATGTGCTACGCCGCTTATCGCAATGAAACAAAAGAGTGATAACAATTGCACGATAAATTGTCGCTCTCATCGCTCTCTTGCCATGCGCTACGTGCTCACTCAAAACCTGTGACGTCAGGCCGTCGATCAAAGTGTTAAGCGTGAAACGTTTCAGCCATGTTGGTTTTGGTTACTTTTTCACGCTTCACGTGAAATATTTGGTTGCACGGTAAGATATCATTCATATTGTTATTTCTTCTTATGCCAAGCAAGACATGGAAGAGCTATGACATTTTTCTTTTGCAGTTCATTTTATCTACTTAAACCTGCAAGCAACCTATCTTTACATCTCTGTCGTGTTATGTATTTCCAATAATACAAGTATTCATGTTGAATCTTTTTCCTGTAGGTGGATGATCGTATTCATTTGATGTTCCTACTTACCGTAACAAATTAAAGTAAAAGAGCTGACTCTCAGAGCAATCACTCTAAAGTATGAGCAATTTGACTATTTGTTTCTAGTTATGGCATTTTGATAATCATAAAATCATTGCTAATCTTCTTAGTCATGTATTTTCCCTAACCAACTGTCAGCACGACAGCCAATTTTCCAATCGTACCTCGTTTGCAAATCTTCATCACCGCGAACGTGTCAGTCGCACCGTGCAGAAGGAATGTTTTCCTGAATCTTCCCGAAACTGAATCATCATGCCTACTTACCGCCACAAATTCCCTTCGATGAAAAGCAGGCAGAAACACTCGAGAAGTCGTTCGAACGCTACTTCACCCAGCCCAAAATAACTTGGCACACTGCATTTGTGCTAGAAATGGTACAACCGTAACAAACAAACAAAAAAACAGCAATCCCACCACCCATCTCCCGCACACGTCACTGCCATTAATCACAGTGGAACGGAATGACTACACATCATTTCCGTCTTAGTCAGTGGCGTGCACGGATGCTGAAACGGTTCCAGAAGGAGCTAACACCGCTTGCCTCTGCGCTGAAAGAAAGAAAAAACCGCTCCCTTCACGCCGAGATACGCAGCAGCGTACTGCCGGTGACGAATTCATACCCCCGGACTAAACATTGTGACAGGTTCGAATGCCGCTGTTGCGAAGAGGCGAAAAACTTCTCGAGAGCACTCCACCCCGGAAACACCGCAGCGCAGCGAGTGCAATCGATTCCAGGGCGCGGCAATGACCGGGGTGACACATTTACCAATAACCATTCATCATTTCCTGACAGAACGCCATCATGAGCTTCGGCGAGAAGGTTCTCCCCAAATCCACCTCCACCCCCGGGAGTTTCCAACGTCTTCCAAGATGTTGTCATACCGCTGACGAAAGCTCTTGATAATCCTGACCCTCGCTGCGTTCGTTCCACCGCTCCCGAACGAGTGTTTGACGAGAAGTTTTTTTTTTCTCTTTTGTTCGCTTCTTCGTCCTTCCCCGGGCGCTAAGCTTAATTTCATTGCCTTCTGTCACGGGGACATATTTTTCTCATTTTTGCATGATGATTAGACAAGCATGAATAATGTATCGACGAGGTTGCACGAGGTGGCAGGGTCCTGCAGCGGCTGAAGCTGCACGGGCCACGAGCCAATGATTGAGTGGTTTCTTGTTCCATGCGTAAGAATTAGTTAATCGTTTTCGGAGTTGTTGGGGTTTGTTTTTTTATTTGCAGTATAACGGGCAGCACGCGCTGTAGCAAATGCGTTTAAATAAGCTTCATGAATATATTGCTCGCTGGGTGTGAAAGATGAACTGACGCTGTGGATGGAAGAATGATGAGAGTTCTGGCAGATGGATGCAGTGCAGGGACAAGCGAGCAGGATTGTTTGGAAGAAACTGTGGTGCAGAAACATTATTTTACCCAGGTATATCATTAATCTTTTCTTAAAATATTGCTCTTGTCCCGGTTGCAATTGCAATCGATCTCAAATCGCCGCTAAGACCGATGAAGTTGTTTACCATGTTTAATGAACTTGAAGCTTATTGCTAGTGTTTATCTGGAAAGATTTATAAAAAACTGTGTTACTGTGCACTGCTCACAATTTGTGCTTTGTGAAATAATGTGTATGCGAACTGTGAAAATCAGTTCGAAAGAAAATCAGAACTCAGGTTGATATCACTATAAGAGACTTCTAGAAGTGAGCATTTCCAATGACTATTTATTCAACAAAAAAAAACTATTTCATAAGATACGTAAAAAGAAATCATTGTGCGTTTTGATTTATGTTGACATTACTAGCCCGGTGAATAAAACATTGCATACTTTCAGGCGTTTGACACATTTTTAAGCAAATGGCATACCTTCAGGCGTTCATCGACATCCAACGTTGGAGCTCTTCAGCCGTACCGCTCATGTAGCAGCAAACACGATTAATTGGCCTAAGCTTACTTCTAAAAAGAAATACTTCTCTACCGTTACCATGAGAGGTTTTAAATAGCTTTTACTCATTTCAACCAGCTGTCTTATTGATTGATACAAATAAATTGTATTCCTTCAGGCATATCAAGCAAACAGTGGATTTTTTTTATCAACATTTAGCAACTATTTTTATATTTAAATTGTGCCACTTGCATGCCAAACCAAGTATGCTGAAGAGTATCACATTATTCCCATAAATAGAGGAAAGAATCTTCCAAATTTTAGCTTCAACGTTCAACGCTTCCACTTTCTCACTACTGACGACGCAAAAATAATGTACATTTCCTTGAACCACCAATCTGTCCAATCAAACTCATCTAAAAGAAAAGCCTTCGCCTTGCGCTTGCTGGCCTCAACACATTTCTCTGATGCAAGTGCGGCAGAACAAAATCTTTTCCGCGAAGCAACAACACCAAACAACAGCGACGACTTTGCTGACAAAGGAAAACACACCCACTCTTGCTGCCTAAATACGGTATCTCTTCCGCACGCTGGCAACAATCTGCACTCCTGAATGGCAATCGAGCAGCAACATCAACAAAAAGTTGTGGAAAACATATTTTTTCCCCCGGATGGGCTTCCTCCGTGAGCGGGAGGAAGAAAGATGGAGAGAAGAGTTCGCAATATCGGTACGCACCCCAAGCTCGTACAGTTCGCGAAGCATAACTCTCGATGTTTCGATAAATATTGCGAAAGTAAACATGAACTTCTTCCACCATAATGGTGCAACAGCGTCTTCGATGACACAACCATCACACACACAAGAGCAGATTGCCATCCGCAAAACTGTTGAAATGGAAGGGAAACGTATGACAACGGCAGGAAGCAAACGAAAGAACAAAAAAAGACAATAGAAACGAATTATGTATTTCGTGCTCAATGCCATTTTGCCTAATTCAATGCAAACAACCGTTCTGCCACACATTCGAGCTCACACGAGACAATTCAGAAGCGCGCATGGAGAAAAGCACAGAAAGTTTTGTCTTGGGTGCAAAACGCTCCGTACACGGTCGCGTCGCTCGGTTCTTAGCTGGCTTGCAGAGGGACAAAACGAAAGCGGGAAGGTGAATTTCGACTTCCCTGTTCTGTGCTTGGTTGGTTGGTTCCGAGGAGCCCGTACAAACAAAACACACACGCTCGAATCGTATCGACAACCTCGCCCGTATCGATGGAGATGTTGTTCGAATATGAGCGGCGCACGACCGCGTTCGGGTTGCGCCTCAACTTCACGTGGGTTGGACTTTTTCTGCTCCTTCTTGGTCTCTGAGTGCATGCTGCCGGCAGCCAGCGCGATCATAAACAAAAGCTTAGTAATGAGCTTTACCGTGCCGCTTGTTCTACAGACCTCTCCTGGGACTGGGTAAACGATCTTGTCGAAACCGAGCAGCATTATGAACATAAATTTCGCTTGTTATCTTTCGCTGCCATCGCCACCGAGGACAGGCGATGCCGTGGATGCTGCCATTGATAATCGGCGCGCGTGCGTGTGCTTTTCTTTATGTGAACAGGGAGCGGGGGAACCTTGGATAGAACACATGTTTGGAAATGTTTTAACAGCCCCATCGGTTGATTATCTGTGCTGTGGTTGTTGCAGGCGTGCCTACCGAGCGTGTGCAAGTGAACGCATTTAGCATGAACTTCATGATCGTTTATCGGAGCGTGTCGCAGGTGGGGAAAAAACGAAACCTGTATAGGATATTTTAATCATTGTTTCCTAGAACTTTAAGAATTCGTAGTTTACAATTTGTCTGAAATGTTCACTCCAATACCGCAAATAATATATAACAGCGAGCGTCTTTCCAGGAAAATCGGCAAAGCTCCAAACCATGCGTAGGTGACGAACGTATAGGAGAGCTTGCGTGCTTTTATTGACCCCATTTCCAAGATACATCATAAACAACGACGCTCAACACATTCCATCCATCAAACAACTTTACATCCCTCAAACACAACCATCACTTCACCCAACCACACACACACACACACACACATACACACCTACGTATATACGTTCGCGAATGTTTGCTGTAGTTTCCTGTTTCTTTTTAAACATCCAATCGCAGCTGTTACACCAGAGAGTGAGTCTACACCCAACTGGCACTGCTACGACTCGCGACTCGAGCGCGATATGGGACATTATGCCGTAACGGGGAGGCCAAGTAAACAGGATTGTTGGAAGAAACACACGAGCCGCCAGCCTGCACGCCCGCCCCGACCCGGTGGTAGGTGGGATTTTACGCGGAAAATTCAATAAACTCCCATACCCATTGTGCCTGCAGCTGTTGCACGAATGCATTGTTTCCTTTCCGCGCGCGAGCAGACTGGATGCCGTTGGATGCGTACCGCCTTTGCCACCAACTGTCGAGTATGGGTTGGTGGCGACCAAGTGTGTGTGTGTGTGTTTACCACTGTCATACAATTCGATATGTGATGCAAAGAACCGTACCGTACTCGTTCAGCAGCGGGCAGAAATCGATGACGAGCCATAGCCACATTGAGTTACGGTTGGATCCAAATGTTCGCTTCCCACAACGATTTTATCGTGCAGGGGTAATTTGATTCCGCGGCGAGGTTTTAAAAGATCTTTTGCTAAAAGATCGAAAAAAATGGTTTTTACTAGACAACATGAGTTTGCAGTGCAAAAATAACGTGAAAAATTCATTCAATGGTCTTGTTATTGAGTGAGGAAACACCACTAGGAACTGTTTGCCATGCACATTGCATACTTTTAGGCACACTGCGTAATGCAGCCTTGCACAGTGTAAGCCGCTTTAAAAGATGGATTTTAGAACCTAAGAAAAGTACCAATCAGCTTAAAACGTTCAACTCATCAGCTTCTAATTATTCTATTAGTTATTATTTGTATTATTTTTATGTATATATTTATTAATTTATTAATTGATCTATTTATTGAGACATTAATTTATCTATTTATTTCTTTTTTACTAGTGAACTTGGCTTTCAGTGACTTATTGATTACCCGTAGCAGGATAGTCAGTTCTACGTATGGGGGCACTTGGCACCGGGAATGGTATTAAAGCAATGTATGACTTACTTATTTTATCACACAACACTCTCAATATGAAGTGTCATTTGTAGACATTCAGCTTAATTATTTCTATTTATTTTACTCTGGGTACAACATGGTTTTGTATGCTCTAAAGATGAAGTGTTTGTGAAGAGTTCTACTTCTCTAATGACTTTATGAAGAAAACATCTGTCGAAATCCATCGTAGGCAGGTGGAAATGTAT
This sequence comes from Anopheles arabiensis, assembly GCF_016920715.1. Classification (NCBI taxonomy): domain Eukaryota; kingdom Metazoa; phylum Arthropoda; class Insecta; order Diptera; family Culicidae; genus Anopheles; species Anopheles arabiensis. The sequence goes on from NC_053518.1 coordinate 28,096,754, forward strand.
GATAGCGATGCTCTAGCCGCAAAAAAATGTCCGAAAGTGGTCCTGCAGGGTCTATAAATAGTCAGTTTGATTTACACGAACGAAAAACGTCCTAGAGCGTCACAAAACTTTGAACAAAATGATAATTGGAGTCTATACTCTATGAAGAGCTTGCATAAACACTTCCAGAAGACACTTGAAAGACACTTGCCTAGTCATTTCCCGTTCGATTAAAAGCAATATGCCATGATCTGCAAGGTGAGGAATTGGGTTCCAAATGGAATGAAGGCGATAGACAACGGACGTCGTGTCTTCTCATGTAAGTAAAAACTTTTACGCCACTTGTAAAAAGTACTAGGAATCACTACAATCAGAATGAAGCATGTTCTGCATGGCTGAAATGACAAGATAATAAATGGGGGAAAAATAAATTCTCAATGCATTCATATGCAAGAAAGTAATGAACCAGCCTTTGAAACAGTTGTACAAGTCGTTCCGCTGTAATACTATCAGGAACAAATGCCTTATGGAAGCTCTTTGCGATGTTGGAGCATGCTGTCATCTTGCACCGAACTCAAGTACAATTTCAGTTTGCGCTACAGCAATGTCAAACCAACCGGCCTTAACAAGCAGGAAGCTCTGTGCTCTTGCCATAGAAATGAAGGTTGGCAAATGTTACACAATCGACAAGACTCTGTTAATCCAATTAAAAAAATATGGTAACCTTGAGCAAATTTTAACGACATCTCCGTTACATCGACCATTCACCACAGTCTCGGCGTTTTCTTTCATCGTGCAGTTCTTTGAAGTGTTTCGTCTCATTCATTCTAGTAACACTTCATTGAAGGGACGGTTGTTTGAATAAGTCACCACCGTTATTAAACAGATCACTCGGCGGATGTTACTCTTCGGAGCGGGTCATTCTTTATTGCGAAACCGTTAACGAATGGGTAAGGTTGTTGTTGTTGCTGTTGTTTATGTGTTTGCTGAGAAAGGAGAGAGAGAGAGAAAAACAAGGGATTGAACAAGTACATAAAATCAAACAGGAATTACACAGCTCGTGCACAGTGCCGCTGCCACTTCACTCAGACGGGTGCAACCCCGTTCGGTTCAGCCGGTGGTGCACCATCGGACGCTTGTTAAGCTTTACCCATTAAGCAAACCGGCAGCAGGCACAACACTACACTCGCTTCCTGGAAGGCGTAAGGATCGTTAGTCGGCAAGCGCACGGCAAAACATAGCCGGGGGTTTGATCAGAGCGCGCGGAAAACGAAACCCCACTCACTCACTCAGCGAGCTGTAAAATGCATAGGAAACCTCCCACCGAACACCAATAATGACTGACTACCGCGTTGTAGTACTTCGCTAGTAGTGTTTGCTAGCTCCACTTCAGCTGCTGGGCTCGGTCAGATTCTTCATTTCTTTAACTCATTATTTGCTTTGGTGATCCAATCCACTCTCCAGGTTTTAAAGGAAAATGCCCTTCCCGTGTGAATGGTACGCGGGTACAATTATAATCACATCGTAAAAGTGCGCTGGTCGTTAATGGGGTCAGTCGGTCGTAATTACATTTCCTTTTGCGCTTCAGTCGCTACTTGGTTGATTTTCTTTGCAAATGGTCGTTGGACGTTGTGTGACAACGGTTGTGATGGCAGGGCAGGTTGGTTTTTGTACCGTTCATTACGTCCCGAACTTCTGCGTTAGCTAAGCAGTTTTTTCGCAAAAAAAAGTCAAGCACTTTCATAGTAAAAGGGAAGGCATTTCCCGCAAACAATCCCGGAAAGATGAATTTGCTTTCGCTGGAAATAATAATTACTTTCCTTTGCTTTGTAGTCCGGTGCAGAGCGGGTTAAGGTGCCTTGCTTTAATTAAAATCCCGTAAAATGCATTCAAACCTAACCACCGTTCCTCTTATCGTATTGAAAACGAACTCACCACCGCCAGTTTTAAATCGTAAACTATCAAATTTGCAATATCCTAATCAGTCCCAAGCAAACCGTACCAAATTAATGCCGCGTTTCGCCCATTTAGCAACATAAACAACCCTCCGGCTGGATAGCCATTTGATCCCGCTCGAACACGCTTCAAGCTGCGCCAACGTTGCAGTGCCAAACGAAACGATTACCCAAGCCACAGCACAGTTGCACAGTTAAAGCTTGTGGCTTCCACGCAAGATAACCGGCAGCAGCAACAAATAGCCCACGGGGCTCGCAACAGAACTCGAGGGCTTCTCGTGCTTCTCGATTTTTGACGCCTGACATTCCCCCACCGGTTCGCGTCCTTGCGTCCAAAGGCAATGTTGATGGCTTGCCTCCTCCCCCCAAAGAACAATATAAAATCCTCCATCCACACCCCCCCCCCCCACATCGGCAAGCAAAAAAAAACGTTCCAGGTAGTTGGCAGGTGGCAGGCAAACTACAAGTTGTTTATTTAGGAAGTGTTCCCCACCATTCCAACCGCTTTTCGGTGAAAGATGAAGGGAAGAGACTGAGAGGTTTGGGTGGGGGAGGGGTGGGAGAAGTTTGTTCCGAGTCATAAGCGTTTCCAGAGCCCGGTCTCAAGCCCGGATTGCCGTAGCCAAAACCGGTTAATTATCGTAGGCTGTTTGTCACGCTTAGTAGCGACGGGATGGCCTAGAAAGGTCGGCATCGCACACAGGTGAAGCCACCAAAATGTCTCTCTTTGTGTGTGTATGTGTATGTGTGTGTGTTTGCCTGTTTGTGTGATGGAAGACCATGCAATGCAATGCCTTTTCTTATCCGCTGTGTTCAACGATGAACGACCTCGAACGGGTATGGTATGGTGTGAAATCGCGCCTGTGACGCAAGCGGTTAATACCGGTGAGAATTTACCCATCCTCTTCCCTGCTCGGCTGTGGTTTGCCTGTCCTGTGCATTTCGATGGACAGTGTCTGTGATTGTGTGTGTGTGTGTGTCTGTTGCATAACACTGCACAGTCCTTGTTGCACTTGTGTCCCGGGTACACAAACTTAGCCTAAGCGACGTTAAATATTTGCACTGTTTAAAAAAGTTTTTATCTCACCACCGGCACACACACACACCTACAACCATCAGCAAAGGTGTGACATTAAAGCGATACCACTAGACACACACACACACGCAGTATCATCCTTAGTTGCATGCGGTTTGGTTGGAGGGAAAGGAACCCAGGAAGACATCCGGTAAGCAGTGAAACAAATCACACCACAAACACAACAAATCCGACCTTCTCGGCAAGCAGGCAAGCAGGCAACAAAAACAAAAAAACACCGACACATCGCCGTTCTCCCGAAGGACTCGTCAGGAACGTTCAAGTTGGCAGCAGTAGCAGCAGCAGCAGGAGTAGCATCAGCAAGGGAGCCAGTGTTTGGTTCCGTGTTCTGTGTTAAAACTGCAACAAGCAGCAGGGCCAACTTCGATCTTCGGCCCGAGCGGAATGGCTTTGCAAAACGCTGACGCATAGCCCCGGCTGCGATCGAGTGACTTTCAGGTGGCGGCGTGGGGATGATGGCAAACACGACGGCGAAACGATATTTACGCTGCGTTTTGTGCGCACCGCACCGCACCACAACTGCCCCGACCGCATCGACCGCCGCCGTCGGAAGCGTAAAGGAGCACCGAGGACCGGAAATATCATCCTCCTTTTGCCTGCAGGATGCGCACCGGAAATGTCAACCGAGCCGCTCCCGTTCAGCTGCAGCACCGGGTGGATGAGAGGCACTCACACACACACACAGTGAGACATCGAGTACGCAAGCATGCGGAATGCGCCATCATGATGCGTTTTTCGGTCGTTCCGTATGGCACGTACCTTCCGGGAAAGGCTAGAAATGGGCTAGAAATAGCAAATCAACTCGCCCCTTTCGCCTGCCTGTCCGCCTGCACACGGAGACACGGACGGTTTCAGATAAGCGATGAAAAATATTCATTTTATAATAATTTATTATGTGATTATGCATTTAAGTACTGGCGCTGGCAGGCTAGCGCGCGCTACGGAGCCACAACGGCCACATTCTGGCCCGACCGACTGAATGCCGCCCGGTCTGCCGCTCTCGCCTTGGATGAGGTGGCACGGTGGCAGCAGAAGCACTAGTAGTAGTAGTAGTCGTTGTCATCGTCCGCTGACAGGCACCATCTCGACCGTGGCTGAGAAGCTTCGCCACGCAAACTATCTTTTTCCGTGACGGTGACAGCGAACACTCCAAAGCCTGGAGCGGGCTGCAAGAGGGTGAAGTATGACAGCATGAAAGTATTAAAATTAACATTTTCCAAGACGCATCCACAGCATGATGCGGGCGCGGGCGAGTAGCGCAATGTGCATTCGATGTGGCGGAGCTGGCGGGCAGGAATTTCATCAAACACGCTTTTTAACTAAGTTTAATTTTCTCTCTTCGCCGTCTTTCCGCCGGAAGAGTGCACGCCTGACAGGGCAAGGAGACGAGCTTGAACGTTGAGCGGTTCAGCTTATCTTTTCCCTTGTTTGTGCTGCACTCGTCGAGAAAAGAATGATAAATTAAGGGCTGATGGGGTTAATAAAGGAGCCACACTGGTGTTGCCGATGGATTTGTTGAGTTATTTGCAAACAATCGTCTAGAATAGAAAACCGGCGAAGCACATTGAATGGATATCAGCGAACAGGCATACAAATTCTCAAACAAATCCAGTCCTAAATGTAAGAAATAATTTCCGTACATACATTCAGGCGCTTAGCATTGTAGTTTGCTGTGATCTTTGCTTTCGCCGTTTATTTTATTAAATTTATGTTTCTTATCTGCTATATTTGATCAATTCTATTTCATGGATGTTACAAAGGTAATTTTTACCGAAAATCAAGCAATAAAATAATTTTTTTTATTTTGCATACCTTCAGGCGTATTGCGCAGTCCTCAGAGTTTAGTTTTTTTCCGAATGAATTTATAATGCTTTATCCGTTGTATCGTCATCTTTGTCACTAGAAGCAAACATAATTACCATTTTCTACCTGTTCTTTTTGTAAACGCATCATTTTTAACCTTACTTTCATAATTAAGCCTGTTTCTTCAGCACAATTCCACTCCGATTTGTCAAACATCATTCAAATCAATAATCGTTCGTCTCATCCAGTGTGATTCCTTTGTGTAGGTTCTATTTTGTTGCGGCTGTAACCCCACCTCAACCCCGATCGTGCTGAGATTATGAATAATTCAAAGCAAACGTTCACGCCTACCAAACCAGCGTTACCAATTAAGCAAATCGACGTGCGTTTGCCGACAAGAAACGAAACCCGAACCGATCACTAGGGAGGAATCGCAAACACCGCCCCACGCTACCGGCGGCTAGTATGCTGCGAAAACTTTTCCACCCTCACATTCAGCCTACCCGCCAGCAATCTATCGTCATCTATACACGCTGTATCGCGTGCCGCGTAGGAATCCCATCACGACCCACTTTCTGTGCTTCATTTCAATCTGCCCCCGATGGTAAGTCTTTTACCGGAGATAAGCCGGAAGGAGCGCGGCGGAGTGTTCAATTCATTAAACAATCGTTAATGGATAGTTTTCCTTGTTCGCATGACATTCGCCCGGAGGCTTCTATTGATAGTTATTTATGCCATCGCCAATCAAATGCTAGCCGGTAGCGATGGAACAGTATTAAAATAAATTGACCGTTCTTCTGTTCAGCTTGTATCCTAGTGTCGATGCAAATGTAAATGTATAGGAATTTAATTGATTTAAAGTGATTATGTACATAAAGCCATGAACGGAAATCAACTGACAGCGATAGAACGTTGATAAATATAAATGGAAACTTCATAACACAACTCCCAATTTTAACACTTTGACCGCCAGCCTGACGTCACAGTTTTTGAGTGAGCACGTAGCGCATGGCAAGAGAGCGATGAGAGCGACAGTTTCTCGTGCGATTGTTATCACTCTTTTGTTTCATTGCGATAAGCGGCGTAGCACATGTCTTTCTCGTTCTCTCTTTCCCACATCATTCGTTCTCAAGAGAATCAATGAGCGTCAGATGCAAAGCTGAACGGTGAGCAAAACCGTCATGCGAATTTATATGACACGGCGCTTAAAGTGTTAACAGCAGCAACGAGAAATTTTAAATATATCAAACTATCGAAAAAAAATTGCCGTTTTAGGATTATATAAAATCTTTGTGTCATTTATCATTCCTAATAAAAAATCACTCCCGTTGCCTCCATTCCAGTTTCACAGTTCATTTAGCAGTTAGAACCATGCAACTAGACATACAGAGACAATTTCACGCGTGAAAAATTGGCAAAATCAACATGGCTGAAACAGCACACGCCTAAATGTATGTACCCAACGGTTAACCTGTATGGTGCGTTGAAATTCAATGAAATGCCAAAATTATTCGCCGTGAAACTGATTGTTTTTGTATGGACCTTTCATCGAATACCATCGAAAGTCATCGAATTTGGCTCCACGCTTCACGGCGCGACGCTTTTTGGCGGGATGTCGGGTTGCACGGTAAAAATTTGGCTTTTGTGATGATGATTGCATAAAGGCAGGCGGAATACAATTAGATATGTCGTTTTCAACTGAATAATATTTTAGCGTTTTAATATCGGAGCAATCAAAAGCAAAATTCTTTTAGAATGCAACAATTTTGCATGCAACATCAAATACATTTGCTAACGTTGGCCCACTTTGTTGGTTTATTTTTGTTACTAACACATTTCGACTTTTTCAAAGCATCATGCTCTATATTTCCTCGTAGCACCCTGCGTAAGCTAGAGCCACTCAAGCTTATCAATCATTCAAGCCCCTTTTAACCCTTTACGCGCCCGCTACTTTCGCAAGCTCACACACACACACATAAACTTCAAAGTTGCAAAACACAATTAACGCTCGCAAAAATGACACCTTTCATGACGTGCCGCACCCATGCTTTGGCACACACTCGATCACAGCTGGGTCGGTAAAGTGATAGCTAAACTTTTTTTCCTACAAACAGTGTGAGTCCGTGCTTTCCGGGAAGGAGCTATCGCCCCGAAAGCCTATCAAATGTCAATGACACGTTGCGCTACGGGAGACGGTAACCCCTCGCAGCAAGTGGTCAATCTTTGTAATCAAAAAGTTCACCAGACGCTGTTGCAACATGACGAAGGGTCTGGCATAGGAAAACACTGTACTCTTGTGCCCTATTTGCTACCGTTCCCCACGCCGTAAGCATAAGTATAATCATAACGGAGCCGATTTACGGTGCAAGAAAGAAAACGGGCGTTTTTTGGGCACTCAACATTGGAAAGAGTTGCAAAAGTTATAGATTGATTTCCGAAAACATCAAACCTGCGTGACGGCCGCTTGACGACATCAAATCTTATAAATCCGCCCACTTCGCCGGTGGGACAAAGGAAAAGGTAACCACCGGACCGGAGCCGGCAGAAAAAATTGCCCGCATCGTCGAGAGTCGCGCCGTCCTACCGTCGTGGGTTCAAAATTGACCAAGTCCTCCAATCCTTGGATGTATTTTTCCGTTTTCTTTTTTCTTTCTAATCCTTCTCACCAGGAATTGGACGAAACCCTTATCAGAGAAAGAGGCGGATTTTGAGAAGGGTTGCGCATTCGCCCGGCCACAATCTACCATAGGTTCGCTTTTATTGGGTCGACCCGTCCATCGGGTGAATTCATTTCACATCGACCCAAAAACCTTGCAGACGAGTACTGCGTGGGCTGACTTTTTTTTCTTCAGTTCGTTACAGCATCCCTTTCCGCCTGAATGTTTGCTATGAAAATAACGATTAACGATGTACGACGACACATCGCTGGCACAGGTAAACCGCGACCGAACGAAAGGGGGCGGTGGGAGCCGGTTGGACACTCAGCCGTGGGTGAAGATTTTCCACAGATTTACCTCAAAACCGTAACCGAATCGACTGGCGATGTTAACGATTTTACCTGCAGCATATTTTCGTAGTTGGGGTGTGAGTGCGAAAAAGATTCGAATGGGCAAACCCTTCTGCCCCGACTCCCGTTGTCCACACATACTCACACACTTACAGTACCGCCAGGAACGTAAGGGTTTTTGGGTCGGTTTTTGGGGACCTTTCCGCGTTCCTGAAAACCAAATGTCAACGAACTTTTCTATCAGTGTTGACACTTTGTGACGACTTATGACGCGTACGTGCACGCTGATGATATGATTTATGCATCCAGCTGATGCCGTTGCAAAGACTTTTGGAACTTTTTTTGATATTGTGTGTGTGTGTGTGTGTGTGTGTGTGTGTGTGTGTGTGTGTGTGTGTGTGTGTGTGTGTGTGTGTGTGTGTGTGTGTGTGTGTGTGTGTGTGTGTGTGTAAAAAGGGTGAGATAGCAGCGAGTTGGACATTTTTTTACCACAAACTTAACACCAGCTCATGTTTCAGTTTGCAACTTCGGTCCCCAACCGGAACGGGACGTTCAGAAAATGGGAAAGGATTCACATTCAACACTGAAGGAGACACACACAAAAAAACCAGGACAAGAAATGGAACGGAAAATATAACTTCACTCCTCTCTCTCTCTCTCTCTTTCTCCTTCCCATCGCTTAAATCACATTTGGCATCATCAATCATTCGTGCTTCGTGACACAAACGGGGTAGATTGACTTTTTTTACTCACACCAAGCGAGTCACTGCTGCCAGCTATCAGCGATAAGGTAGTGTGAATGATGTTTCAAGTTCGTTTGAGCGCATTGGTCCAGCGCTTTAAACGTAGCATTTGCGTGCAACTTTAAACCTGGAAAACAGAAATGAGCTATTGCCATTAACGGCTCAACGGAATGGACTGACGCGATTGATGTATTTGAGAAAAAAATGATTTTCAATGTGGTAACAATTATTTTTTCCCACTTGAATTCAGTTTATTTGGAGCTTCGAACGATACAAATAAATATAATTGCAATCAAACTCTTAATTAATAGAGCATCATTTACAGAAAACAAATGCTATTAATGGAAATTATCAGCCTGAAGTTATGCAATACACGTGACAAAACTTACATAGTAAGATCATGAATGTAAAAACCATGTTAATCACAAGCAGTTTAAAGAGGTTTCGATTGCATTACATTATGAAATACATAATAAAATTGTATGATGGAAAGCAAGTGAATGTTGCAATGTAATTTAAAAAAAATCAATAATAGTTTTGATAGAAAAATAAATGTGATGAAGAATGAAGGATTAAATTAAGATTGTTATCGTTTTTTAAGGAATCTTTTATCTTAAGAATATTTCAATTAAGCCTTTCACTGACATTCTAAATTGCAATCAAGTGAAGTAAAGTCACACAAACTTTTATCAATTGTTTCCTCATCATACTCATATGCTGATATAATCTGCATAGAAATTTACAAAATAAACCATCCACAACTACAAACGTGAAGATAACGATCAACCATCTCTGATTGAAAATAAAACCATACATGTCTTAAGCAAAAAAAAATCCTATTTATGAATTCAGGGACCAAATCTCACTGGGAAAAATATTCCATTTTGCTTATATTGAACATTATAGACCACGGCCTTCCATACCATTTGGGATAGCTTCCGAAACGAAAGCAGCCCGGACACCCAGCGGCTATTGGAATTCATTATTTTATTCATTGAGTCCTCTCAATAAGCAAAAACAAACACATACGCCCTTACAGAAAAAAAACAACACACACTAAAATTAAGAATGCTTTCTTTTCTTATCCCAACATACAAATCCCTAGGCTGGATGAAATCGCAATGTCTTCTGCACTGTGTTTACATTCTTTCTCTAGTCCAGTTTCGTTCCAGTGATCTCGAAGTGAAGACTGAAACAGTAAGGCTTTGTGACTGAAATGGGAAAACGACACTAGGAGCATGAAAACCAAACACTCTCGAGCAGGATAAGCGTTGGACAAAAATATTTTCCACTCCCTGCTGGACGGTCAGGTCCCGCAAAGGCGAAGCCCTTAGAGACCTTTGCCTATTGTGTGTTTACAAATATCGCTGGCGTGTGGGTTTGATCTGGCTACAAATATCGTTTCTACGAGACGGTTGATCGAAATTGAGAAACTGATTGCATTTTTTAGATATTTGCATGATGTATGTCATGTTTCAAAAAAAAATGAGAGCTTTAAGTGCTTGTGCACGAAATTGAGCATAATGTTGCATACATTTAGGCGCTTTTACTAGAATTTGATCGCTACGATAAATCCTTTTGCCGATGAAATTATACATTGTAACTAGCTGTTGGGAGCTATGAATCTGGCATTTCACGTGGTATTTTTTGTTTTATAGAGTTTTCATTTTAATCAAAAGTCAAAAAGCTCCAGCAACAACGGCACAAGGAGGTGCAATACAGGGCACATCACATGCTCCCCTGAGCAACAACTTTTTCACGCTTCATTCTCATCAACTATCCGTCCCGTGATTGAACTGTGTAGCTTTGCTTCCCAGCCCTCGCTGTAAACCATTGCACTCTTGCTCGTGTTCAGCCACGTATGTGACACCGACAGACAGCATCTAATCAATGTGCATGAACAGAATATTCCTTTACTCTACATTTCTCCCCAGACGAACACGCTACGAGAAAATTGAGTACGAGGCGAACAATTTGCAAAGCTGGCAGTGAGATGAGGCAGGGCTGATGTCATATTTTTTGCTCTCTTCAACTTCAACTCATTTTCCCATTTTCGAATGGCAATGATCAACTTTCCAGGCGTAACTAGCACAAAAAAACAACAACACAACCCTTACATACATTACACTTTGAGCTGGCAAAAAGTTGACAATTTGATCAAACGTGGCAGCACCGATCCCCCTTCCGCCCCGTTAGACTTTCGGAGCTCGGAGCGTTACAAAAGCGACCCTTTCAGTAAGCCACTGCGTGTCTTATCGAAGGTGACATCCTCTTTTTGCTACTACCAGGCGAAACCCCAGACTGCGATCACTGCATCACTCCATCATCATGCACTCCCAGCACCGGCAAACAAATACGTGATTCAATTTCATGGCAACATTCGGAGTTTTACTCCTTCCCTTTTTATTTCCCTGCCCCTTTTTAAGGCGAGGATGCTTTAGGATGTTCGGTCGGTGTGTAGAGTAGAGTCGAAAAGTCCTTCAATTGATCGAACTCAATTTTTCCTATACAAAGTTTTTCCGCCCGCCCACTTCTTCCGTCGTTCATTCTAAATGCTTTCCAGCTTGTCATGGAATTGAGTGGAGGGCGTTTGCTCTGTCTCTCTCACACACTCTCTCTCACTCTCATACACACACAACAGAAACTTCTTCTCGGTTTCACATTCACACACGGATACACTCGCTATTCCCAAAAGCCTTTTTAGTTGAAATATGTAAAACACAAACTCACCAAACAACGAATGGTTTAAATGGAAATCTTAAATAAAGGCACGCTTGATTCCTTTCCAGGGAAGAAAATTGGTAGCTCACAGCTGGATCGAGCAAATGGGAAGCCTTTCCCAGTGCCCTTTATACTCGCATTCGAACTTACTTCCCAAATCCATTCGAACGGCTCTATTTTAAACTTCACCGTGCTCGTGCTTCCCTCTGCGACTGATGAGTAAGCGACATTTTGCCATTTTGTGCTGGGGCTTTGCGTCTTCAATTACTTCTAGTTTGGTACAGTTGATCCAATCTCGGTTTGCACTATCCACTATTCGATTGGCATAATAACGCCCCGGAACGTCTTTCTTGGCAATTGGTTAAGAAGCGTCTAGGAAGTCCATTTTAAAGAAGTCTAGCCGGGAGATGAGTCTTTCATTCAAATTACTCCTAATTTAATCTTATTGCGCTTCCACTTGAATCGATTTATACGAAATCTCATTCAGTGCCGTTTCGAAAGCACACCGTAGGAAGTTCGCCGGGAAAAAAATCAAACCAATTTCGCTACGAAGGGCCGATACGATGTGAAGTTTTTTTTTATTTCCTACAGATTCTCCGCACTTTTAGCCCACAGCTTTTAGTTTTTTTTGTTGGTTTCTATTACTCCCAAAAATGGTGGATTTTCCCAAACGCAACCAAAAACCCCGGTCGCAATTCGAATTGAATTTCACCGCTTCGATGATTATCGATGGCGACAGCAAAATTGGTCAATCGACGGCAGCCAGCCCACCTTATTATTAGCGGCTGTAGTGGAACTACTTTGCGCCAAACAACACTTCAGACCCGCTGGCTTCCCTGTATTTTTCATAATCGGTTTTTTCCCCTGCTGCGCTTAGCTGAATTGCTGGAAATGCTCCACTCCAATTACTAAACGAGCGATTTGACGGGCATGGCAGGCAATTCACCGTCGGCTCATTAGAGCCACTTCCGCTTGTCCCCGAATCGGTTGCGCCGCTGCAGATACAAACTTTTTTTCCCCCGTTTTCGTTTCCCACCGCACATGCAAACGGAGCCACTCGAACAGGGTTGGGGGCGAATGAGCTACCGGGCAAATGGAAGGTTTATTCATCCAATTAGTTTATTGATATAGAGATTTCGCCGAACGCTATTCACGCTGCTATCATTAGGGCCACTCACAGCGCAAAGAAGCACAGAACTCTCTAACCGGCTATTAATGCAAGCCTCTTCTCCCCCTCCTCTCCCGGGCCCTCTCTCGCCTGCCGGAAGCAATACTGGCCTCAGCTACCGGTCGGAATTAACGGGAGGTCCATCCACCGGCTAAAAGAGCAGCCACCAATAATGATCAGCCGCATCAAGTGTGTGCATCGCCCGTTTGGAGAGGAATGCTGCGGATTATTTAACAAATCATTAGCGTGTGGCGTTGGAGCGGTTTGGTTTGTGAGCGTGCGATAAAAACGGGCGCTAACTGGAATCGGTTAATGATGATGCACTTGATGCAACGGTGGCACATTTATGGCACGAGCTGAATGGATGCTTTCGAAGGAATCGTGGAACGGTTCTGCGTATTAAGAGTTATTGCAAAACGGTAAAGCAGAGTAAATACTGTAGAAAACCGGGAAATCATTTGCATTTTTTCCCCCAAATTGCAAAGGGATTTGTGTATGGAGTTTTGACAATATGGAATCACAAAATTCATATATTTTCGATACTTGCTTTTTCTTATTAAGCTAATATGCTTTTGGAAGCTATTTACAAGTTTTATTAAAAGAAAAGTCCATCAATATTCTAAGAATTGTTTAAAACTAAGCTTTTTTCTTTTTTTTTTATTCATTTCTTTAAGGTAATTGAATCAAATGCAGATATCTATGGACGCACTATTGGTTCGGCCGCTAGTATCTTTCAACGTACAATTCATTTTGATTTTATTTTTGATATTCCTCCTCGTTTGATGAGCTTCATGATGGTTCTGATGATTGATTATTCCTGACTAGTCTGTGCAGTGGAGTAACTACTAGTGGAGTAGGACTACTTCCGTTTGACCTGGATTTAATTACCATAAAAGAAGCCCAACAGTAATGGAAATGTTGCGAACAACTATAAAAAGAAGTATTATTGAAGTGCTCGGATACAAAAGATGTCTGATTGGAATCAGACCAAAGTTTTTAGATTACTCAGAGGCTGAATTTTAAAACTACAGTGCTGGGTATTCAAAATCTGACATCTGAATTTCGATCGTTCTTCCAGAAATGAAAACTTGTTTCATTAGTTCCCTATTATTTTCTTGCAAAGAGTATTTTTGATTCTCATTTCACATTTCCGTGTAGGATGACAGTATCGGAAGTGCACTACACAGTTTATATGACATTTTATAAGTCTAGAAAATTGATACCACGCATTGCAAAACAGGATTCCGAGTGTCCGGATTTCGTTTCAATTTCCGAAAAAGTACCAATTTTCAATACCTACACAGAAAACTTTTTTTACTGAACTTCAGTAAAATTTACTGAAATTTTTTTAACTAAAGTTTCAGTAATCCTTTCAGTAAAAAGAATGTTTACTGAATCATTCAGTAATGTCCGGCTCACCAAAATGACAGCTCGTTTATTGAAATCCCAGTAAAGCCATTCTCATATTACTGATTTTTCAGTAGTTGATAGCGATTAAAAAATGACGAAATACTTCTTTTAAATTGAGTTTTTATTAATGCGCAGATAGTGCCAGTCGCTCAGTTCATATTAATACATGTTTTGTGTTGTTTTATACAGTTTTTTACTGTATTTCACCGCCGCAAGTGTATATGGTTCAGTAAGCGCTCACAGACACCACGCAATTTCAGCAAGCACAGTGGATTATAGCAAACATTTTACACACCAACACGGCTGCCAATTCTTTTAAATTAATCCCGTAAGCCGAAATATCACCTGAAATTTCACCAGGGTGCCTGTAAGCGCCTACAAAATCAACTTTTTGCACATCACGAGCAAGAAGGTACCGCATTGTTTTGTTTTGATGTTCTAACTGACAGGTCGATTTGACAGAATGAATTGCTGCATTTTCAGTAATTTGTTTTACTGATATCCAGTGAAACGACTAATTTGACACTTATTTTACTGATTTTCAGCAAAATGTGTATTACTGAAATGTATTCAGTAAATTGATTTGCTGAAAGTCAGTAAAAACATGACATTCATACTGAAAATCAGTAAAATATTCTATTACTGAACCGTTTCAGTAAAAAACTTTACTGAAGCAGGATGAGAAAATTTGCTGTGTAGCACTATATCTACAACAACATTAAAATTGTTTAACAGGCAAATGAGCTAAATGCGGGGAAATAAATAATAATGAGTGTACAAAAACTTCACAGGCTACGGAAAAGCATTAAATTTAGAAATAATACTAAACCCAGAAATAATTCTTTACTATACGTATTAAAAACATTTTATCCGGCAAGGTACTTTTTTATAGTCAAGTCTTGCAGTTCTGTTTTTTGCACGAAATCAATAAAAAATAATTGATATCTTCATTGTTCCATTGTATTTTCATAGCAATTTACAAAATTAAATCAACATAGTTATTATTTAAAGCTATTATTTACGAGATCATTCGTGAAATCGCCAGTATTACAAGGTATTTTCTTACAATTTTCCACTCTTGTCCACAGCTAAAAGAACTGGCTTTGATACATACATTACTGCATACATCGAGTACTCAAAATTTCCTTAAAACAAGTCGTTACGTGTACTACAGTCGCTAGACTGTCGTCTGGCTAAAGTAAATATTTCTGGCAACGACCACTTCATCAATCGACTCATTTTCTAAGTGTATCTGTGTGTATGTATGAGTGTGTTAGTGTGTGTTTTTCGTGAACCCATCTTATAAAATCCCTACACCGGCACACTGTGACTCACAGCCCACTTACTTACTGTACCAAATCTTGCCAAAGCTCCCTTATCCAGCCCGCACCACCGACAGAATGTGAAGTGAAAAGCCACCAGCTACTACCATGCGATCGCAAACCGTCGCATTACTTCTCGCACTGAGAAAATATTTGCTCTGCCAACAACATCCTACCTCACACCCGACCACCCCAGACCGAGCTGGGAAGATTTATTTCTGATAAACACCTCATCAATTCAATCAACACATAAATTCGGCCACTCGGCACCGTAGGTCATGAGTGTGTGCAAAGCCAGTAGGCCACACCAACACCGCCAAGATGATGCGAGGATTTCCAAACTCATCCCCGAGGGCTTAGCAGTAACGAGTCCGTTCATACGTACGTTCGTTCGTGTGCCCAGTCTTTGGTGTGGACAACTGGCAGTGGTGGCCGGATTAACGTTGACAGGAGCGTCAAGCGAAATGTCTGAGAGCCACAGTGCTCTCCAAAAAGGAGGACATCCCGCTAGTAACCCCCGTCTAGCGCCGGGAAGAAAAGTCGGGGATTAAGAGACACACGATGAGGTAACCCAGTTAACGACTTCTACCGGACATACGTCACGTCGGTTACGTGAAGCTGCGTGGTTTTTCTTTTCTCGGAACCGGTGCAAGGATCGATGAAAAAACCGTTCTGCACCTAATCAATGACTAGATCACGATCTGGACCGGGATGGAGTATAAGATGGAGTAACGATTCTTCGAAATTCCTGGACAAATTTGATGCAAGATAACGTAACGATGTTAGTAAGCTATCCTCCGGCAACGTTCTTGCCCATGTTCTAATGTATGCAAGATGGCTTGCGTGTACCATATGCCACACTCTCGAGCAGACAGCTTCCTTCTTTAACTTCCTGGAAGTGATACGGTATGTGTTTCTAGTTACTAGTTTTACAAATTGATTTTCCATTGTTTCCTAAAGAAATGCTGCCTGCTGGACCTGTGTTGACGAGCATATATTTCTCCCATTAGTTGCAGTGCCCAACAGTAAGTGCCCTTGCGGGCAACGGCACCCATACACACATCGATCGAAGACCGTACATTCATCTTGCATACAGCATGCAACAGCAGCAGCGTAGCACATGTTTATCGAAAAGATTATGAAACTTCCACCGTACCGCACGCAGCTCCTCAGCTGTACACATCACCACATCCTGACCATCGGGCAACTACTGCATCATAACTGGCGTCACCGAGTGCCGAGGATAGAGTAGCCGGCGGTTTCCGGGGGTTCACAAAAGTTCCCCCTGAACCAGTTCGTGCTCCGGGGTGCGCCCAACAGCTCGGTGTTGAAGTTTCCTCTAAAGATCCGAAAGATCAACGCACACCATCGACGTTTACCGTTTCGGTGGAAGAAGTGGTCTTGGGCATTAGATGCCGTACAAGAAACAGATGCACACACACACTCACACAGTTTGGCCGGTCGCAGCCTGGAGAACCCCATTTCTTTGGGGACGAAGTTTTCCAAAGTCAACATCGAGTCGGGTTAAATCCGGTTCACTTTCCCGGTATGCCGGAACCATTAGCGAATAACGATGGGGCTTAGAAGTAGTAGCCAAACCGTCCCACACTCCCAAGCGTCTGTACCTACCGACCTGCGGCAGGACATACTTTAAAAAAATGGCGCACAGATCTTGTATAAATTTGCGGATGAGCTTTTTCCATTAAACTTTCATAAAACCGATCTAATAAAGATGGACAAAGTTGGGTTTGGTACCGGTGCCGTCTGTATGGCTACCCCACCCATCTGGTCTGCAGTAAAACCGCGCATACCGGACCAACACATGCAGACACAAGGGCCGGAGATGCCATGCACATCAAATTATCCCGCCAGAAACGTACATGATACTTGGCCGGAGCGTGATTGTGAGCGGCTACGGCCCTGCGGCTACACTTGCCGTGTGCATTAACAATATCAAATCCTTGCGATCCATCGCAAAGTCAAAGTTTTTAAGCTCCACAGGAGCGTCCCCCATAGGGGACGATAGTGTCCCCGGAGCCCGGGAGTGTTTACCGTTACACTTCCGCATTACAGCCCGGCCAAGCACTGGACGAAGTGCTGCGGTTATCTCGTGCTCATCATCAGCGATAGCTGCGATTGCTGCTGTCGCCGGCTTAGCAAACTCTCGGTCCCGTTTGTGCTGATGATCATCTGACCGGGGCTTATAAATGGGGGAGCCGGAAAATCCGGACAGCCTGTACGTGTGTGTGTTTCAGAGAGAGCTCTTGTCGACAGCAGAGTTTCTGCCGTCATCGGGTCCGGAGTCTGTTAAACCCGGCCAAATGACTTCCCGCCGATCCGATGCGAACTTTTATGATTGGATTTCACATGCACCAGCTGCAGCTGCAATGGTGAATAGGGATGCACTGTTCAAATAGCGAACTGCCCGTCATCGTGCGCAAAACTCGCCGCCCTTCATTTGCGCCGAGGATGAAAGTGCATCCAAGGGTTGTTTGTTTTTTTTTTGTTTTGCGTCGAACAGCGAGGGAAAGTTTTACTCGCTAGGCAGTAAAGCTTACGTAAAAAGCAAAACGGTCCACCGTCAACAAGTTGCACATTCCGTGCACGCAAACGAGCGGCCCACTCGCCGTGTAACACGGAGTGTCAACAATCCTTTTCAGCTCACATTCCTGGCGCCGGCAGGAGCAAGGGCCCACCCGTTAATATGTCGTTAAAGTAAGCGACGCATTTTCGGTGCATGTTGCTTCTACTCTTTTTTTTATTTGATCTCTTCATTTGCCAATTTGGCATAATTGTGAAAGTTGGGACAAGTCGGCGGACGAGAACGGTAAATGTGGGATTTTGAATTTCCAACCGAATGTGACAGAGTTTTTGAGAGGATGTGCTTAGCATTAGTTTAGATGAAACTCGGTCATGCCGAGATGGAAACGATAAGAGTTTAATTGGAACCGGGGTAGGGAAACACTATTATGATGAAATTATTATCGGCTTTAGTCGTTTGGGTCCACCAACGATAACAGTGCTCTAGAATGTTCTAAACCAAGGGTCTTCAAACTTTTCAGATCGCAAGCCGCATTGCTACACAAAAGAATTTTTGAGGGCCATTTTAACGTTACTTTTTGCTAATGGGTCATTGTTTAAAGCTCGTTTTAATAATAAAGTTATCAAAGCTCATCAAATTTCTAGGACTTTCTATTATTGAAGCTTTATATAGCTGTTAAAAAGCAAAAAATAACAATTCGATTAAATAAATCCATAATAATAATAAGTCTTTTTAGGCCGTCCACGAGGCCAAAGAGGGCATGGTAGGCCCAAATTGAGCTGGTAAGATGACGTGGAGGCGTCCGCCATTAAGGGGTAACGGATTGGCAGACGAAGACGCGAGACCGTGAGCGATTGTAGCGCCGGATAAGCAAAGAAGTAAGTTTGGTAGCGGCCTGGCTATATGGTTTCAATGCAATGGATGACGATAGACAAGACAGAGAGAAGATCATAGTTTGTTTGTATGCCTGCTAATGATGCCATAGTCAGTTTGGGGATTCCCTCCTTTACCTGCAATCAGAGATCTCTTCCGACTGCCTGTGCCCTTGCTAGGCTTCACCAACGTATGAGCATACAGTCTGTTCCCGAGTTACGCAGATTTGGAAATACGCGATTTTCTAAATTTAACAGATCAAATTTCAAACCAGTACAATTTGCTTCAAGCTCAGTATAAATCACATTTTTGCTTATAAATTGAAACCACTAAAAAGCCAGAAATATCAGAATTTTCTGCCCGAGTCATATCAAATAAATGATAAAGTGTATAAAAGTACTGAATTTAATCAAAAACTCCGAGTGAATCGATAGTATTTTCGTCGAAAAATGTGAAATTCGCCTTACGCGAATTCCTCGGGAACGCATAAACCGCGTATCTCGGGAACAGACTGTATATGTAAACAAAAAATAACATTACGTTTTGCAAAAATACTGACGGCACACGCTGATAAGACCATCATCATCTTTTCAGTGCAGGTTGTGTTGAATATTGGTATTCCCACGGTACTGATAAGTATGGAGTTGTAGAATTCTGCTCGAATTATTCGCTTCCAACAATTATTGATAAGCGCTTCGTTTGAGATTATGCTGCTGCTGCTGTATAAAAGCATCCTGCATAGCCCGTCGTTATTCAGTACCGTCTTTTGAGAGTAAAGCGTTTGGCGATAGCTCAACATGTTCGCGCATAAAGTGATCGTGCTCCTAGCTCTGGCGCTTTGTTCAACGACCATAGTGCGCGGTACAGAAACAAATGGCACAAATACGTTCACCGAGTTCGCGTTCGGGATAATCTCAAACAAACTGCAAACCCTGCAGAAACAGCTGTCCGAGATGGAGTTCGCCATGAAGCAGACGAATCAACAGCAAACGACGCTGTTAGCTCGACTCGACCAAATCAACATCGACCACGAACGGATGCGGAAGGAAATCCAGCAGCTGGCATCAAAGAAAGATTTAGATCTGTTCATGATCAATTCGGGCATAAATCTTCGCAGCGTCTCGTTTCCATCGTGCAAGAAGAATCCATCGAAGCGATCGGGCAAGTACATCATGCAGCCTGCCGAGACGGATGAACCGTTTCTGGGATATTGTGAACAAACGGCGTTCGGCGGTGGTTGGCTTGTGTTCCAGTATCGTTACGATGGATCGGTGGACTTTTACCGCAACTGGACTGAGTATCGGAACGGGTTCGGCAGCATGGATGGCGAGTTTTGGCTCGGCCTTGAGCACTTGCATCGGATGACCTCGGCCGCAAAGCACGAGTTGCTAGTGGAGCTGAAAGACTTCGATGGAAGCTATATGTACGCGTCGTACGCTGAGTTCGCGATCGGCAGTGAGGAGGACCAATATCCTTTAACGAAGCTGGGATCGTACACAGGAACTGCCAATGACTCGTTGTTAGTCCACAAGGGCAAGAAGTTTTCTACCAAGGATCGGGAAGGCTCGTCAAATTCAAGTTGCGCCGTACTCTATAAGGGAGCATGGTGGTACGCCAAATGTTACGATTCAAATCTTAATGGAGTTTATAGGAACAGTGAGAATGCAGAAAATATTGTTTGGACAACATACAAGCTGAAAGTAGGATTGGCTTTCTCAAGAATGATGATTCGCGAGGTATGATGTTTCATTTTAAAAACAAATCATGGTAAAGTCGTCCACTTGTGACCGTCTTGGATGGACCGTCCCCGCGTAGTATTCGGCTGCCTGATACTGAATAAGTCTCGTAAGCCCGTATAAACCGGCATGACCGCTTAGGTTGTTACGCTAACAAGAAGAAGAAGAGAAAAGGAACACAAACACTCACTCCAAGGTCAGATGGTTTTGCACGGCTGATTGTAATAAGCTCGTGTTGTAATTTGTTGGAATAAACGATCTTTCTAGTGGAAAAGGAACACAAACACTCACTCCGAGGTCAGATGGTTTTGCACGGCTGATTGTAATAAGCTCGTGTTGTAATTTGTTGGAATAAACGATCTTTCTAGTGGAAAAGGAACACAAACACTCACTCCAAGGTCAGATGGTTTTGCACGGCTGATTGTAATAAGCTCGTGTTGTAATTTGTTGGAATAAACGATCTTTCTAGTGCATTGATAAACCTAAATGTCAGTGTTAGCAGCCAGCATTTCAACTGAATGTAAATTCTTATCAAAAGGTTTTATATCCGTCCGTATGCTATGGTGAGAGGAAACAAAAACATACACGAGCACAAATTATATAAAATATTATTTACGTTATTATTTACGGAATTCAGAGCACCTTGCGTAACAACCGAACGATCCTCGCAGACAGATCGTTTTCAGGTGCTCACGGCTCGTCAACTGCAGTAAGAGTGGCTGGCTGCATTATTTCATACAACCATAGAGAAAGAAAGCAATCTTGCACAATGTGCTTTGAAATATTTTTTTTGTTTTTGTTTTGGCGGATGAAGATCCAACAGGAAGCCATCGACAAAACAAATTATTAAAACATAAATGTCGATTGTGAGGTCATTTAGGTGCTGAAACGGTTCCAGGCACACACTGTTTGCTGTTATGTAATTGCATTAGATTGCGTTATCGCTGGTTGAGGCAGCTGTCACCACAAACAACCGGCTGATTCATGACTTTCAGCAAAAGTTCGAAGGATTGTTAAGCCCACATCCAACAGCATCAACCCAACGTCCAAAGCAACCAGTTTTTAGCACCGGGACAATACAATTCGTAACGCTGAATTGATTACACAAAGGGTTGCTCACCACGAATGGAAAATCAACGCCAACATTTGTCATGTGGAATGGAGTTGTTACTTTGTTGCTACAGGGTTGGATATAAACATGGGCAAACTGATTCTTTGCGACGAATCGAGCGAGTTGGTTCTTTTGCTAACTGCAAATCACCAGTGAGCGGTACTATTTATTTATTTCTAATTTGCCGTAGTTTGGAGAACCCTGTTGGAAACTGTTTAACACTTTGACCACAGGGCTGATGTCAGAGTATTTCGAGTTAGTACGTAGCGCATGGCAAGAGAGCGAGGAGAGCGACAATTTATCTTGCAATTGTTGTCACTCTTTTGTTTCATTGCGATAAGCGGCGTAGCACATATCTTTCTCGTTCTCTCTTTCCTACCTCATTCGTTCTCAAGAGAATCACTGAGCGTCAGATACAAAGCTGAACGGTGAGCAATGCCGCCATGCGAATTCATATGACACGGCGCTTAAAGCATTAAAGGCGCGTAAATGTATGCTTGCTGAGCAATGTTATTCTATTAGCCATTTCGTCGAACTTTATCAGTTTTTTCGACAAATTTTGACACAATAATGTTATGTCTTTTCATTGTTATGTTTGTTTTTACTAAACTTTCTAGTTTTAATGTAATTTAATGTAATTTTAATCTAATTTTAATGTAATTTTATGAACACCGAAAAGACTTTTGCAGTTGCAGTTTTTATTATTAGTTTTCCTTTTTCCTCATAACTATAATACAAATTCTAGTCTCATATAAATTTCGATTAATCCATTTGTCAGAAGTTGTATTCTAATTACAGTTTAAGCACAACGCACAATTTTAACACAAAACATTGCGTTCCTTATAGCTTTAAAGATTGCATTGTGTTTCATAAGATTTAAGTTACATTTAAAAACGTTTATTACATTTCATATTTCATTTATACAATTTAATGATTATATACGTTATTTACGACCTTCAATTTATTGAAAACAACCAAATTTTGTATTGAAATAATATTTGTTTTTGATTCTATTATCTTTCATTGCCCAAAACCGTGTCTCATACATCATATTTTCTTAAAACCCTAGCTGAAACTAGAATTACATTCTCTATATCTACAGCCAAAAGCTTTGGACGCAGCTGTCAGCTCGTTGCAAACCACATACACCAAACCATAGATACACCAGGCGCACTCAAAAGTCCCCTTCCACGCGATAGTTTCCGCCTGCAACATACTGTGGTTCGGTTTTACAACGTATCACAAACCAGCTCTGCCGAAGCGATGAAGCAAACGATACGAACAAACGCCGCACCTAGCCAACACGGTACTTTCCCACCACCGGTACCGGAATCGTCTTAAACTTTACGACACCTTCCGTGCCAATCTGGCACAGGGTGTGCACTCCTCTGCTCGCTCCCAGACCCTCAGCCGGCTGTGACACAGATGGTAATTTTGCCAACCGTGAGCGAACGCCAGCACCCCCCGGATGATCGAGCGCGTCAAAAAACCCATCACACAATTTGTAGCCCATAAAAGCAACACGGTCTTCTCGATTTTCCCCCTCTCTTTCCAGGCTTCATGCGCGTTTTTTTTTTGGTTATTCGAAAAAGTGTACCCAGCGGCACAATGTCTCGAGCGAAGCCAACTGACAAACTACCAACAGGTGTGCCGTTCCGCAGGTTGCTTTGTGAACCGGAAACCGACGACATAAACGCGTCTCCTCGGAACGCTTTTGTTGCCCAATGTGCCGTACGTGTGTGTGTGTGTGTGTGGGTGCCCTCGTTCTGTGGGTGCCAGTCAACCAGTCAGGCCAGCCAGCGGCCTAACGATACCGGTGACGGAGCCGCTCGTCAAACTGGAAGCTATTTTTGGTTTATAGCATTACGGTTGTCAAACGGTAGAAAGATGATGCTCGTAAAAAAAAAGCTCCGCCGAACCTCAAAACCGTCACCGTTTACATCGGTTGAGTGTGAGACACTGGGCGTCTCCATACGCACGCTTTTGGTGAGGCTGAAGGCGCCGGAACGCGAGTATCGCTCCGAAGTTACAGATCGATGAGAATAAATCAAGCAAAAATGGTGGCTCACGGTGATTAAGATTCTGCACAATTGAGCCACGGCTGCATGGCGACGAGACAGACGGTAGACGCCATTTAGATTATGAAAGCATCGTTTGCTTTGATGGGGCAGTTAAGGAAGGGAGAGAATTAAATTATCATCTCTGCTGAGCGGCATGGTAACGGTGGAAGCTGTGAGCTGTGCTAAATGCAATACAATGAGCTGGAAATGTGTTGTAAAAGGGTTTATTTTAACACAAGGTCAATTTTGACAGCTTTTTGTCGACATGAGAGTTACATTTCGCATTGCCATCCGATTATTAGAAGCTTTTTTGAAAAAATGAAGAATCAAAGCTCTTGAAGCAAGCTTATCAAAAATAACCTTTCCAACCACGACATTTACAGATAAATCAAGCCTAAAAAAAGAAGCCTTTTTGCCCGCAGGAACGAATTAAACCGTAAGGCAAACTCTGTATCCACACAAACTAAGCGTACCGAAGGCAACGCTGTAAGCCAAAAACGGCTCGATCACTCTAATTGTTTGATAACAAGCTTCCCCTTAAAAGCCGCAACCGCAAATCACTCGCACCAATAGCAAACGCCGGCACAGGGAGAAGATTCGGCCGCACTGTTTACCGTTTATTCAACTTGCGCCAACACAAACACGCCACGCAAACTTTCCTCCAAAAATCAATAATTAAAGTACAATCAACAATTAGGCTCGTTTCGCGGAAGTTGCGCACAGCGGAAGTGAAAACAAACGGAGCCCGCAGCTCACAAACACACTCACCCGCTGGCCAAAACGAAAGCAACACAAAGGTAGTCCCCCCACCCCACTGTTGAAGCTTTCAAACAGCCATTTTCGTTCGAACAGCGAATTCCGTTTCTGGCCGCACGGCGGCTTTCCCCTGCCTAACGGGTAGTGCCGGTGCGCAGGGGTTGAAGAAAAAGCTCAAGGCATGGCAGAAAATAACAATAATAATAACATCCACAGCCCTGTCTCTCGACCAGGTTTGACTTTCGGTTCGGTGCGGCCGTGTCACACGACTCGACCGTAAATAAAATATTTATCTTTTCAGTTTTATGCTAATCATTTTAAAAATGCAAATTCATGTCAATTGCAGCGGGCAGTTCGGGGTTGGATGAGGGGGAGCAAGTGGGGCAGCTGCGCTTCCTATCAGTAGTGGTGCAATCATTTTGAGGACGATGTTGTTTTTACCGCCCGAAGAGTGCACCGCACATTCATGTCCGATATTGAAACGGTAGATACTGTTTTTGTTCGTTTCTCGAATCTTGCTCGCATTTTCCGGTATTTCCAGCAGTTGCCACAGCGTGCTTAATGAACGATAAAACGAGAAAAGAACCGATAGGATAAAATGCAATTTTCCCCTTCAGGATTGCACACCCGCCCCTCGCCCAACGCCTTCCCGCCGGATAGTGTGCCGTTATGAAACTTTCCAGGTATCGGTAATTACTGTTCTTTCTGCTCGATGAGCTCGATTTTGCACATAATTTCTCAATCGCAACGATTTACTTTACCCTCCACTTTGCAAGCGTGCCATTAGCGCACAACTGGCACGATGGAAACGGGTTAAAAATATTGCCTTCTTGGAACCATTGGCCACAGTTTGCCAACTCCGGCTGAACGTAATGAATTGCAGTAATTGAAAGAAATCCATCGGCTGCTTTTAATCAGTATGCAAATTTCGGGTTCAATTTTCAGTTTGTTCGAAGAACGCTGCAAATGGTTCGCATAAAGTTGATCGCGTCGGTAGGAGCTTCACAACTCTGCTGAGACAGCGTTGGAAACTTTACTAAAAAGGGGTTTGTTTGTAGTACAATTAGGGGCACGCGTGTGTCACGGCAGGCAAACACGAGACGCCTGGCTCAGCAGTGGCTTTGATCCATTCATCAGCACCCTTCAGCAGCGGAACATACATCCATCCATCCATCCAGCCGGCCAGCCATCTATCAGCCCCCGGTGGCAATCGAATTTTCTTGTCAAGAGTTTTAGAACTTATGCCTCGATCGGGCCGTTGTCGTCGTGGTGAATGAAATTGAATCGCACCACGAACGTCACAAACCCGGGTCGGGACGCACCCAGAAAACTGTGTATCGAAAACGATTTTCCCTGCAGCCTGAGCGTCACTGCACTGTGTCAGGACGATTGTTGTACTGTGCCACTGGGATTGAGTCCAAATTGGTGACCGCGAGCACTAGAATGGATGAGTGAACGTTTCGAAATAGATATTTTTCAAAATGTATTCTTTCACGGTATCTTTCAGTCTATTTAGCATTTGAATTTAGCGTAAAATATAACGTAAGAAAAATGTATATTACCCTCAAAAATAATAACCACATAACAGGTAAACATTTATTAAACCCAGTTTTTTTTATGTACAGCACATAACAATTATCTTACAGGGTTTCCCACGACTTATTGGACAATTCCCATAATTTGTTGGGCTCGGCTCACGATTTATTCATCGTATCCCATAGATTTTGGGTTAGTTTCCATAATTTATTGAAATCGTCCGATTAGATATCAATACAATCGAACCAAAAAATTCTGGGAAACGACAAAAAAATCGTGGGAAACCCTGAAATATGTATCACCTTCATGTTGTTATCAAGAGCTAGAAAAAAATCAAGCACAAAGGTACGACAATACCCAAGTAACATTTGCTCGAAATTGTATTTCCATATCTGCTCGATTCGTACTCGATACTCCTGAACTGTGGATTTGTGTGTAATCAGCTGTGTTGAAAGTGCCTGAAGTTTGTTTATTCGTAAATTAGACTTTCTTCTATCGATACCCGATGATGCCTAGCTCATTTTACAGTCATAGCTTTGGTTATCGATGAAGACCGCAAGCAAACCTTTTGTGCGACGCTATTTTGTGAAAATGTCGTGTTTTTTCAAGTATAAACTGGCTACATCTGCAAACCCAGAAGAAAAAAAAAAAACAAAAAAAACTCGCAACACATTTGAATTTAAAGGACTATTTCTAAATTCCCTCAAACTGGTGCAGTTTAAGGGAAGTTTAAGGTGCCAGTTTAAGGGAAATTGCTCGAAGCCCCGATTTTAGAATTCGAAAATGTCAATTGGGAAATGTCAGTTGGGTTGGATATAGTTATTTATATATTTATTTATTTATTTATTTCTACAAATATCCGCCTCGAGGGTTTAACAATGTTTATTAGTTCCTAAGGAAAGAATAAGGATGCGGATGAATGAAGTTATGCTTGTGTGTTTCGGATTAAAATAATACATTGCATATCTTTAGGCTTTTATATCGAATACGCCTAAAGTTATGCAATTTTCTAATCATTTATTGTTATTGGGTTTTTTTTGCAACATAATCAGTGTTTTAAAATGGTTGAATTTTCGTTTCTATCTAATGCTAAAAGAGAAAAACGCTGAAAATATATTTTTGCATTATTCTTCGTTGAAACTATACAACTTCAACCGTTCTAGTGCTCCACAGGGACCCAAAGCGCAGCACTCGCACCGTTTTTCGGCAGCTGACAACAGTTTCCCGGCGCAAGCGGGGCAAGATAAATGTTTCAGAAAATTAAACAAGTTCCTAAACATAAACACACACAAACACGCGCTCGCTTGTACCATGTCTTTCCTGAGCTGCCCAAAACTTGCACGCAGGCTCAAACTTCCACCGAGCGATCCACATTCACCCGCTGGTGGCAAAGAAAATATCGTCCCCGGTTTGTTTGATGCAACCGTTCGGCTGATCGAAAGTGGCTACACAACGAGAGTGGTTTTGCCTCGGATTGAATTTGGTTAGACCCCAGCCACCCCGCTCTGCCCTTCCTTGCTCCTTGGAGGGCTTGGGCCTGCTACGGAGCAGATGCAATTTTAAGCCGCTCCATCTCCACGGAAACGAAGAGGGACGAACGCACGGCCGGTAAACATGAAACGCGGCCCACACCCTCCCACCGCCAAGACATTGCCACATATTTTATGTCAGCGAACGATAGGGAAGCTACGGGCGGAAAATTGCATTCATCGCCAGCGCGTGCTCTGATTTTGCGAACCGGTCGTGCCCGTGTAGGCTTGCGGGCGGCAAAGGCAATGCATCGCACCAGGCGCACAACGCGGTATTGCACAACACCGTGTTTGGGGTTTCATAAGAAACCACGCAAACACGCGCACATATAAATACACACACACTTTTCCACCAAGAGCAACGGAAACTTGGACGGTCGGAGTTGGTTATGTTGAAATTGCAACGGCTGGCGCGAGTTTCTTCCATTTTTGGCGTGTGGGCACGGTGTAGGTATTTTCATTTTGCCGAGAACGGAAGCATCGCTGACGCCTACGAAGGTGGCATTGATTATAAAACCGTGTGCAACAAGCACCTTTTACGCGTCGTTTTCAGCATGATGGGGAACTGCTGCACTCTACCCTAACAAATGTTAGAAGGTAATGTTAATGTCTTGTAGAACAATTTTACAGCACAACCGGAAACAACAACACTCAAAACTGTGTTTGCCAATGCTTTAACTTGCTCTGCTCTGCTATTTTCAATCGAACAACTATTTTACTTTGAATAGGGATGGGATGTAAATTTTAAGGTTCGGTTAAACAACATTGTTTCATTGACACCTGGAACAGTAAATGCATGGGTGAGACATTAATTATGTCTACCAATTACACGAATTAATGAGCCACCAACATAACAGTTCGCATTAATAATGACGATTCAAGCTCGTCCAAGAGTAATTATATTTATTTTATCAATAAATTAATTGCATAGATGAAAGATTCCCTTTAACACTGTTTGATATTTCAGACATCAATACAAGCATATGTGTTAGTGATTCGAAATCATTCAAGCATTTCATCAAACCGACGATGAAACTGTGCTGTGGCATACCTTTAGGCGCTTTACTCCTAGGCCAACACGTTAAAGGTTAAAACAGAAAAACTAAAGCTTAATTCCAAATTGTTTCAAATGTTTCAGATAAATCACCGCTATTTTCAATCATCTTTTATTTTCACAAGTTTTTACAGGCCAGTGAAACTTTGCGTAATTTATTTAACGATCTCATGAAACAAATGATCATGGTCCAAAAAAAAAAAAAAAAACTAACGTTTCTGTTTTTGTCCCACAACCTCATCCATATCAATGCCACCGGTCTACAATCATTTACTTTTCCCACACCCGGTGTCAATCACATGGCTCCACTATGCCACTGTTTCTCTTTCTTTCTTTCTCTCTCTGTATCTATCTCTCTCTCTCTCTCTCTTCTCTTGCCTTTCAAATCAAACCAGGGCAAACACTAACCGTGCTTATCCAATTGAATTTTATGAACACATCCAGGCTGACGACCTGATGACCAACCGTTTGGTAAATCCCATTCGCAATCGCAACACCATTTTGTGAGTACGACCGCCATCGGCAGCAGGGAAGGTGGGGAAATCGCACCATCATCATCGTGCGCCAGTGCGCTGCATAATCCGGCCGGGAACGCAACGCACCAGCAGCAAAAAGCACCGCCATAGCGGAATGAATATTTATGAATGGAGACAAAAAGCGAACCATTCCATTTCGCTGGACCAGTGCGAATAAAAGCGATAAAGAAAGAGAGAGAGAGAGAGAGAGAGAGAGAGAGAATAAATGTCGAACCAAAGGAACGGCAGCACGAACAAACAAACAAGCAAACAAACAAACGCCCGCAAGCAAGAGGTAGAAAGTGCAGCAGACGACGAACCCCGGCGCTTCTGCACCGCACCATTATGAGCGTTAATAAATGTGCACATTCAGTGACGGTTACGGTTGCGTTTAAGGCAACAGCAGCCGTATAAATGTATCGCATTTAGCCTTTTCTTGCTCATTCACCGTTCGTGTCATCGTTCGGTTTTGCCTTTTTTCCCCCTTTAAATCGTAAGCTATCGTTTGTACAATTGCTGCTTATCGTCACAGCACCGATGGCAGTTGAAACTCGAACGAAACCCCACAACGTATGCGCGGGTCGGGAATTGTCCTTCGGCGCTACAGTCTTCTACTCTCGTAATACCTTCCAGTATGTTGGATTTAGTTAATACATTGCTTTGAAAAGGACAAAAATGACGTTTTCTTAAACAAGGAAAATGTACAGCACATTCGCTAAGGATTATTCCAGTTTCTCTGCTAGCACAGCACATACATCACACTACTCAATGCACTATGTAAACAAAAACTTACTTAAACTCACACTTCACTGCAGAGAAATGAATTAGTTTCTGTAAACTCATACACCTCCCAAAACAGACCCAAACTCAATCAAACACGCTTCCGAAAGCGTTCCATTTGCCTTAACAAATAGCTCCGCTCGCGTTTGTCCGGGCATAATATTTACAAAGCTCAATCAAACGACGTTGATCAAAAGCCTTTAGCCGTGGTGGGGGGGACCGTGTCATGCGAGCAAGTCTTCCGCCCGCCAGTGTGTCGCAGATACCGAAAGACAAGGATGCTCACTTTGACATTTTAGCATGCACTTTGCGTTTTGCTGGTCGGTTCTGCATCCCGCGTGAAGGGAAGACGCAAATGGAGGAAATCAAGTATATCCGGCTGATTTGCATCGTGCCGATCGTACGAAACTCCTCCTCGGCAGCAGCGGGCGTATAGCATGTCGGGCTGTAAGAAATGTAAGCTCCCTTTTCCAGGAGTGAGGAAGAAAAGTTTTGTCCCGCTGCTCCAATGGTTTTCTTTTCCAGTTTGTTTGCATCGCTCTTTTCGAAACGCTAACAGTCACAAAATGCATTGCTCTCAATCAAAACTGCTACCATGCCGAAACGAGGCCATGCACAAAAGGACGTACTGCAAAATAAAATGCACAAAACATCTCCCAGCTTCACGCGGATTGCAGTGAACGCTTCCCGGGGCAGGTTCGTTAAAATAGTTTCAGTGCCAGTTTTAGTTCCCTTCTATATTCTGTTAAAATCGAATCGCTTGCATTTGTGGTACGCGAGCTATTCGCGTTCCCAACAAGCTCCAAAATGTCACAAAGTTTGTAGCGACGATGGCAAAAAAAACAGAAATGTCCTAAAATCCAATCGAATTTGGAGCTTTAATTTTGTCAGTAACGGATGTTTGTAAAATTTTCTTAACCAACTGCCAGTAAGCACCCGACACGCTTTCCGACCCGACAGCACACACAAAAAAACAAGCCCCCGAAACAAAGAAATATCCTCGCTTAAACGAAATACCATTGCACGGGGCAATAAATCTGGATGCCTGGATGCCTTGCCGTGTACGAAATGCAACCCGTAGTGAAAAAGCCAACCCAAGAAAACAAAAAGTCACGAAGCTTCAACTGAGCACAGTAAAGAAACGATACAAATGACATCCTTTCCGCTTCCGGTTCCGCCGATTTTCGGAGCGGTGGCTGCCGGATTCGGTGCCTCTCCGTTTCGCTGCACTTGGCGATGCACTTTTCACCGTCCCGACAAACGCTCGATCGCTTTTACGGAGCAGCTCGCCTTAAAATTCCTTCCAATGTTTCCGGGATTTTCTTTCCGCCAGGGGAAATAGTTTGTGTGTGTGAGAGACTCCACTGTTGACTTTCATACAAACGATCGCCCAAGCATTGCAAGACGGCCAGATTTTAGATTTTCTTTGCCGGTGTCGTTGCGGTGTGAAGGCAAACGGCACTAAAGCAAGCAGGAATTAAAGTCTCAAGACAGATGAATGGGAATTTCGGTAAAATAAAATGTGCTTTTAAGAGTGTGTATATGTGTGTGTATGAGTGTGCTAGTTTGAGGTAGAGATTTTTTGCCCCGAACCCTGGCAGAGAATGTGATTCTAATGATGTTAAATAGGTAATGCGAGTACTCATTTATTTTCAGGTATTTGTGTGAGCCCTTTATGTATGAGCACACTAGATGATTATTCAAGACGGGAGATTATATTACTCCTGAAATATTCATTCAAAATAAGACTAACAAGGCTAAGACTAAATAAGTTTAATAATTTCGTATATTAAAAGACAGAAATCGATACGATCATAGATTGAATTAACCGTTCCACCTAGTCTAAAGTAGTTAAATTGCATATCTTTAGGCGTATTGGGAATTTGTCATTACTTTGCAAACATTTGGGCGTTTCTTAAGAAAACGATTCATGGAGTCTCTTTCACGATTAATTCATCAAACTATCGTTTTATAACATTTTCTTATGTGAATTTATCGATTCAAAACACATTTAGGTTTTAATATTCTAAAACAATTCCTATATGCCGTTTGCATTAGCCGCATAAAGGGAAATCTCAATTTTCTATCCTTATTGAGCACATAGTTACCCTCCCAGACGTTAAACATCCTGAGTGAAATGTTAAATTAACCAACCGAAACCCTAATAAAGCAAAACGAAGCAAGACATTAAAAATCCAAAGATAATTAGAGGCCACAGTTTTAATTAGATGCTGACTTTTCTACCCATCCCCAACCGCAAGATTGCCATAGCACGGTCCGGATTCGAGACGGCCGGATCCCTTCAAGCTGAGCTTCGCGTTACCCGAAAACGGCAAATTATTCGTGAGAAACCAGAATGACCCATCCGGCCGGCTCGGCGACCGAAAATGCTGATCAACCGCTCCGACCTTAACCGATCGTCCCGTAATCTACGCCCTGCTCAGATCCGTCCATTGACCCGATCCGCGAACCCTTTTTGGAAAGTGCACATGCTTCGGGTGCGAAATTTCGGCGCAGCATTGGCACCCTTACCATACGGCCAAGCGCCCACACAAACCACTGCCACAAAACGCCCAACCACCAGCGGGTCAGGCCACGTGAGTCAGGTTGTGTTCTTTGGTTTGCGGTTCGCCAATTTATTATGCAAACGAATAGTGAATTAAAATTAGGTTCACGGGTTTACGGGCTCCGCAACAACAGGCTGTGCGGCCTTGGTACGGATAGGGCTGCTTCGCCATTTGTTCGCCTTTCGTGCAGAAGCGGAGGGAAAATGAACGACAGTTGGGATGGTGTGGCGAGCGATTTGACTGCCCAAAATCCGCAACCCGTTCGTTAAATTTGAGTTCAATCGAAATTGGCTAGCATGTGTACGATTCTTATTGTGGCAATCGGTGTCCTGCCACTGGCCGGCGAGAAATATGGTGAGAAATGAAACACATAAACCAGCGCCAACGCAGCACAGATGGTGCGCGCGATGGTGGTTGTGGTTTTTTTGGCCGCAAAACAAAAAATACAGTGAAAAACAAAAATCACATCCCACCACAGGCACGCCGAAGTGGCACACCGAAACCGAGCAAAAAAAAAAAAACACGTCACCCTGAGGTTTAAACGGTGGGCAGAAAAAAAAATAAAAACGAGTTTATTTGGGGAATCTGCTAAAGCTAAAGTCGTACGTTTGACTTCCTGACCGGTAACACTCTCGCGAAACCGCAATCAGTGGTCAATTCAACGTACGCAAACTATGTTGGCCACGATTGGAAGAGCATTTCAGCGATTATTTCACCGTAAGCAGAAGACAAAGTCGCAGTGCTGCCAATACTCGATTGGCATTTAAGAGCAATGTACAAGAGGAATCTTTGGAGTTTTTGGTTGTATGGTCTAGTTCAGCGATCGGCAAAGTGCTCTTTGATATAGAGATGGCGGCTTTTAACAGTTAATACATCTCAGATAACTTTCATACATTTTTGCTCTTGGTTAAACAATTTGGCTCTCCGCGTAAAACTCTACGAACATTATGGTAGAATTTGGCTATTTCGTTTGATTAATGTAACGTTTCGGTTTGGTCTAGTTAGATTGGCAGTTAAGTGACAAAAATGCTCTTTAATGTGTTTTCAAATTAATTTTATGCATAATTTTCATACATAGAGAAAATATTTGGATGTAGAAGTTTATGAAAGAGTAATTAAAGCTATCATTTTAAAAAGAGCCATAGCATAACGTTCAATATATTTCATAACAAATCAAACCATGTCAACAGATGCATAAAGCTCATTTTCACCGTATCATCACTTGCATTCCAAAGTCCATATATCGCGCGCGCATGTTTTGAAACTAAGCAGTCTCTTTCAATTATTTCTATTTTTTATCTACTTTGTTTTGACGAAGTAATTAAAATAACGGTTTTTATAATTTCTATAATTCTTAACCTGTCAATTTGACTAAACTATGATCATCATCACCAAAGTGCAACACAGCAATATAAAAGACAAAGCGCATATTATACATAAAACACACAAAAAACAACAAAACAGCACCATTAACACAAAAATAAAAACAGATAAATAATTGATTAGTTAAATTTACAGTTGATGCAGTTCTTAAGTTAGAAATTTCACTTCACATGCGTCGAACATAATCGCTTAAAATCACTAACAGTTTATGTACTCCTTTAAAAAACAGCAAAACTCCACACGAGTTTGTTCTCATGTTTGAGAGTATGGCTGTTTCTGCACTTCTTGTACCGTAATTATGTATTTATTTATTTTATTATAAGGTGTCAAGCCTCCATGGCCTTATGGAATTATGGATGTCAGAACCTCGTACAACTTTATACAACAGTACAATTTGCAAATAAATATCCAGATCATATAAACCAGGGGTCTCCAAACTACGGCCCGCGGGCCGCATGCGGCCCTCAAGAGCTTATAATGCAGCCCACGATGACTTTGCCAGAGTTAATATAAATATTACGTTATAATGACTTTTTCAAATAGCATTGTATTTTTTTACTTTTCTTAGACAAAAATCATGCTTTGGTTACTCGAAGCTGTACAAGTAACGTTAGTATTTTGTTATCAAAACGATATTTAAACGTTCAATAATCATTTAAAGGTAGCGTCAAATGGCCCTCAACATAGTTATTTTTGAACCAATGCGGCCCGCGAGCTGAAAAGTTTGGAGGCCCCTGATATAAACGATTCGCCGTTGTAGACACATCCCTTCTAGTATGGTCGCCATAGAATTTGGATATAGATTAATATGGTCAACATAGATTAATGAAGCGTGCCTTCCTAAACCCAAAACCAAACGCATCGCTCAATTTTGTCGATGCCTTTGGAGACGATGCCTTTGAGTTTCCGTTGCCAAGAACAAAATAGTTGGACAGTGCTCAAGATGAGGAGCGAACAGTGTGTTCGTACAACTAAATCTTTCCAAACAAGTCGAAATCAGTTTTTATTCTTTTTTTTAAATATTTTCTAAAAGTGTGGTGTAATACACTTTTAGAAAATATTTGCAATGGTATTTTTGATGTATAAATTTCAGCCTATTACTCACAATCACTACTAAGTATTTAATTTCATTGGCTAAGTCAAAATATTTACCGTCCAGTCTAATGTCTGGAAATTTTTGATCAGTTAATTAATAATTCGTCTTGAAAAGTTGAAGTTTCACAGCTCTTTTAGGAATATAGTACCCCACGAATTGAAGTTCGCTTAGCAAGTTGCGATCTAATTCCACAAAATGCTGCTACTAGTCAACCGTAAATGCAAAACCAGCATAACCTTTATTTAAACACTTTTTAAGGCCAAAATTGCAATTTCTATGTGCATTGAAACGAACAGTTTGTATGTTGACTCATTCAAACTCGAAAACTGTATAGAAAGCAGTTGCAAACATGCACAAAAACATGAGCACCGTTCAATCCATAAAGGCCGATGAATTGCTAAAACACACTGGCGTTCACTCTAGGCATCGCTCCCATTAAAGCCCGTTTCAGCAGCATCGGCAGCTTCCAGAGTTGTTGTTTTTTTCCTCCTCCCGTATGTGGGTCACCGTTTCGTTGGCTGACGGCAAAAAAGCGAACGAAAGAGTGAGAGAGTGAGAGCGAGCGACCAACCGTACAAACAAAAAAGCACACACAAACACAATCCCCCCAGGATAATGATGATGGTGCACCATCAAGATGCTGCAAAATTTCGATAGAAAATACCCGCGCCAAGCGGCCCACCATTCCTGACGATGGCGTTCGCCACCGATGATGGCTACTATTATAATGCGGATGACGATTATGGCTTCGGCGCGCAAGGGCCGAGCCGGCAGTAGCAATGGCAATGGCTAAAAGCAGCAATATTCAAACAATGGCTTTCAACTTTTCACCCAGCGTTTGGGAGAGGGGCAGCGGCCCAGGGTTGTTGTGCGAGGGGGGAAGAAACGGTTGGGATATTTACCCCTAAACTGGGGTCCTGCTGGGCAACAAGGCACGGACGAGCGTTGGTTCGGTACTTCATTTGTGCTTGACTTCACGCTGAGGTTAGTAGCCCTTTACGGCGTGGCGAGCACCGTAATTGTAGCAATGAGTTTGAAGCTTAAGCCCGTTCGATGCTTTCCTCATCTACCTGGCTGCTCGTGTGGAATGAGTTCTGTAACACAGTCAAAGAGAGAGAGAGAGAGAGACAGAGATACAATGTTCGCTTTTCTGGGGGTTTTTTGGGAGTGTAAAACTCAATTATGCATTCATAAAATCATTAGCAAGCGGCATTCCATTGTGTAGGAAAGCACTTTTTAAAAGCGGCATTAAAAGTACATTTTGAAATTCAAATAGCAGCCAGCAAAGCCAAACCAACGTACGCCGTACCACCACTGGAGCTGGTGCACATTGTCCCTCGACATTGGTGCATGTTGTTCGCCCTTTTCTTTTGTTCGGGCTCCCAGCCGCTCTTGACTCGCTGCCAGCGAATCAATTGATTGGAAATAACGCTAAAAGCTGCCAAAGACGCTGCCACTATCCCGATGTTCGATATTAGCCCGAAAAGACAATAAATTCTTCACCAGTCACGCCGCTGCCTGGCCGGCTCCCTTTTACTGTCTGCCCCGTGTCATCTACAGGACTCTTCATCATTCCGCGTGACAGTGCAAAAATGTGGTTCGCCGAGCAGTTCGCCAAAAACCGCCACCGAATGAAACAAAAAAAAGCGCACAGAAACATAACGGAAGTTGAAAAAAAAAAACAACATGAAAGCTACCCCAACAAGATAACAACTTCGAGTGAAATTATTCTTGCATTGCATAAGGTTTGCATTGCGATTGCGAACCAATCGAAATGCAGACTGCACACACACAGTGATCGAACGAAAAAGAACAACCCAGTTTGTAAAAGCCGCAGGCTCTTTCTAG
Source organism: Anopheles arabiensis (assembly GCF_016920715.1). Classification (NCBI taxonomy): domain Eukaryota; kingdom Metazoa; phylum Arthropoda; class Insecta; order Diptera; family Culicidae; genus Anopheles; species Anopheles arabiensis. The sequence goes on from NC_053518.1 coordinate 28,133,344, forward strand.
CATCTTTCCGGTGCCGTCTATCTGTCCGGGCTGTCCGATAGCCATCAACAGGATGGTATCGCTGGTGGATCGAATTCTTAACACTTTACCAACCCCCTCTAAACACGGCATGTTTCTGCTGCACATGGGAAAAAGCGAACACAACAACAAGCAAATCAAAAAGTGCTCTCCGTCCCAGAAGTGACCATTTTCTCACCCCTTCCCCATAAGAGATTCCCATCAGAGATTAGATCAGCTATCAGGTTAGCACAATGGAGGAGAAAGACAAAATGTCCTCCAATTGTCGCTTCCCGAGCGCTTTCTCCTGCTGCGCCGACCCGTTCGACCGAACGATTGCAAACCCGATTGCCGTAAGAGCATACAGACACAAAGGCACACAAATTGGAGGAAAAATCACAGCAGCACGCAAGAAATGATAAAGCAAAAAGAAAAGAACGTAAGTAAAAAACACCACCAAATGACAATAACAGCAGACAAAAACGGTTCCAATGCAAACAGGGCAAGCACAGCCTACATGCCCATGGTGTGCTAGTAGGAGAGCATTTAAGCGAAGCGAAGTACGGAGAGCGAGCGAGAGGAACAAAAAAAAAGAAGTCCCCAATCACGCCAAGGTTGGGTTGAAACTGCACCGGACAGCACCCGGACAACGGGTGTGGGAAAATTTATCACCCGTCCAATCCAACAAACACAAACGCCAACGGGTGGGGGGGAAAACAAAGCGAACGACAGCAAACTGACTGCAACATCTCGGTTGTAGCTCGGCAAGCGCCCAGCACACCGCAGGACATCTTCTGACAGGCGATCGAACTAGGGACGAACTTGGGGAATCGCCCGGGCAACGTTTGGCGTGTTTGTTTTTGTTTGCAAAGAACACGTTCCCGTGCAACAGGGCGCAGCTGGGAGTTGGCTTTCTGCTGCTGCTGCTGCTGCTGCCACTGCTGCTGTTGCAATCGTTTTCCTTCGACACACAAGGTACGGGTCACACTGCCGTTTGCAAGATTAGCCCGCATTATACCGGGTGCAACTGCAATGTCAGTTCAATTAAAGTCTCGCATGTGATCGATCAACGACGACGACGACGACGTGGTGGATTGATGAGACCGTTTGGTTAAGGTTGCCATGTTAGAAAATAAGCAATATTAGAGCGTGCGTGTGTGTGTGTGTATGTGTGAGTGTCTGAAGATCGATCGTTTCTTGGTGGCTTGCGGGAAAGTAGTTTCCTTATCGCTTGCGAGATGGATGGTTTGGCGAGTGTTGAAGGTTATACACAATCATGTTGAGCACTATGCTACCTTTCACAGCAATATTAAACAGTGTTCCAATTAAACAGTGTAACCAACAACAGTTATATGTTAAGCTTTGGCAAGCACAATGCGCCGCGAACAATAAATTATTCATAAACTAATGTAAAGCGCCTGAAAGTATACATTTTGCTACACAGCCTGCAGATATGCAAAATGCTCTACAAAACAGTTGTAATTACACAATCAACTCATTGAAGCTCTGATTTTACGCATGCCATACATTCTGGAAAAGCAAACAAATAAATGTTGTAAAATACTTTAGAAATCCGGCACCCCGCCAAAGCAATAAACCTTCCGAGCTGTCCCCAACATGATGCATGTTTGTTCTAACTTCTCAATCACAAACTTACTCCAATAAACAACAAGTGCTTCATTACAAAGCGTTTGAGTTTCCCATTTAACATCCCAGCGCCAGGTACACGGCAAAGCAAACGCCATGGCTCAGTTCCTCGTCCCCACACACTTTTGCGCATACTTGTGTGCCATTTTCCAAAACAAAACAAAACAAAACGGGTAGGATTTACTCGAAATCCGATACGAAACATGGTACGCAAGAATTCAGATAGAAATGCCCGAAACGTAACCCAAGCCTTCACCCCATCGCCGCACATGGTTAACGCCCCAACCAAACGAAACCGAGAGGAAAACAGATTGAAAAGTTTGGCTTCTCTTACCTTTTCGGAATTTTCACACATAAAACCTAAACTCCCGGCGGATTGAAATTCGCTACAGAGAAAAGTATGAGGAAATGGCGCGCGCACACACACACACATACACACCCACCCACGGACGACTTGGGATAGCTTCTTTCTTTCTTCTGCAACGGGATACCGCCAGTGGCTGGGGTGCGCGTGTTTCTCATCCGACTTTTGCACCCGACGTTGATGGATGAGAAACGTGATGCGTGGAATGTGCTGCCCCGAAAAAAAAACAATCCCCATTCACCGTCCAGTCAAAACAGCCAACCCTGTACCTTCGCTTCATCACCCACCCAGGGCTGTTTGGTGGAGTGAGAGCTGCCGTAAGCAGATAGAAATGCGCGAAACTTACAGGCATAAAGCATGGATAGTATTCCGTGTGGAAACGTCTTAGCTCCAGCCCAACTTCCCTGCGACGCTACCGAGCAAGCTGTAACGTGATGGTGCTGACGGAATGCAGAAGCTTTCGGTGGTACTTTGCTGCTAGTCGATCCTATCACGAGCGACGCGAAATTAAAGTAGAAGGTTTAAGTTTCACGCTCGCCCAAAACTTTCGTCTGTTTTTTTTTTTTTGTGTACATTCTCCACTTTGGAAGTTTCGTTCGACAGGGAATGAGACGTCTTGCCAGCCTGGTTGAAGATTACAAAACTGCAGAGGAAGTGATAGCTCGATATCTGAGTCGTCGCTTCCAGATTCTTTACATTCCAAGCCGTTCATAAATGTTTCGCTGATATCCTAGCCGCCGAACTAGAGACACTCATTTTAAAAGAAATAATTTTGATGTTGTTTAAACCTATGACAAATCATGAAATATGATGAAAGTCTGTTTTTACAAAAAATACTTTTTGCAGTATTTGGAACAAAATAATAGAATTGAATTCTTTGTTCACCATGATGGACGATGATTTCTTTTGCAAATTTAAAGGTATGAATTAAATTTTTTAAATGTTATTTCATACGCGACTTTTAACGGGAAACTGTATGTGTACCACAATTTTACTGTCCCAAATATACATTGAAGTTAGTTTATTGATTTGTAGGATATATTTGTGCTAACTAGTGCTGCAAAATGTCATGAGCATCACGAGTTTTGCACCAACAAAAACAATGAACATATCCGTGGTGGCTTGATGCTCATTGCTGATACTCAAAGAAAGTGCATCATGACATGCCGAATACGAAATCCGAGTGCCTGAGTCAAACGCGATACTCTAACTGACAAGCTGTGCTTAATGCCACTGTTTCAGTCACAAACACTCATGACTGAAACGAAGCTCAAATCAGCTCACGTATACAACTGAGATGATCAGAGGTAACACTCAAACAGTTGGTGGAACATTCACATTGTTGCTACGGGTGTAGCAATCTATATTTGAGTTTTTAAAAAAGAAAGGATGACAAAATTCACAAAATAGCTTTCGCGTTTTAGTGATGTTCGCAGCGTAGTTTTAAAATTGGTATTGCCTATCCGTTTTCTAATTTGCGACTAACCGCGTTTCGCGATGACGCCCTGTTCCAGATCAGCTGTTCGGCAATGAACTTGGTTGACCCTTTTAATGACCGCTGCCGAACTTTATCCTAATTGGCCCTAATCTTGGTCATATTTTTGCCTCATATTTTTATCCTCATCTGTTGTTGTACTGTGGCGCCATCTGCTGCGATTCTTTCTACCTTTTCGAGCTCATGGGACATGACAGCTCGATGTTTGTAAATATCTGTAAATATCCCAATTCGCCTGTCGAATTACATGTGGCCTATATCGTGCCAACACACATGCTTGATGACATTTTGATTAGCACTCAATTCTTGGTCACTCACTTGGTCACGTCATTTTCTGTCGGCGATAATCACCACATTCTTGGAATATACTTGGCAACAAAATGAGCATGGTTTCTCACTCTGTCTGCTTTGATTGTCTGTCGGGTCAAACAGCGCGAGAAAATATGTTCATTATGTTTCTTAGAACCACTCGTAAGCACCGCATATCTTCAATGACCATCGCGATGATTACCGACACAAAATGTCGCGATCAAGTGACTGACCAACAGTTGGTCGCTCAAAATGTCACAAAGCATGTGATGGTTAGACCAACTGTTTGAATCTTGTCACTGATCATAACAGTAGAGCTCGTGACGCTAACGCTGATTTTGTTTTAGCTGGAATTTGTCATGACTATGTCAAATCATGACATATTGACTAACCAAGCGATGGTCGCAAAAATGTCATGAAGCATGTATTGGTCACACCAATTGTTTTGAGTATTACCTCTGATTATCACAATTGAGTAAGTGACGCTGATATGAATTTCATGACATTGACAGTGACATTTTGCAGCACTGGTGCTAACAGCAAACTGTTATCAAACGCTTAAAAGTATGCAAAGCTTTATGTTTGATGAAAATTTCCTCACTCAAAAATAATAAAATAAATAGCCAAAAATAAAATCTAGTTAGATAAGTTTCAGAAATTTATAAGGTATCAATATTTGGTAAACTTTTACACTATTGCAGTCTATAGGCACAACTTTGTACATTCTGAATGCTAGAAACTTATTTTAAAAAAAACAACACTATTACGCACAAAGGTTTTATTTATTACAACAGAAAAGATACCTTATCTGCTGTGACGCTGTTGCCTGTGTGTTAGGTACTATAATTAACCTTTTTTTTGCTGCTAGTTTCATAACAATGACACCAAATTGTATTTTTTATAGAACATGCCGTACCATACTTCTATGTGCAATGTTACAACAAGAGCACCACAAAAACGACTTACAATTCCAATCCCTTCCGTTGAATGTGAACCTTTTCAAACTTGTATTGTGCTCATTGCAAAAGTAGCACTGTCACCATAATATTTCCACTCCTGGCTCATGAAATAGAGCGCCAAACAAACGCACATACCAAGAAACAAAAAAAACATAAAAAAGCTGCTCCATCAAACTTTACCTTTGTCCCGCATTGCTGCCGTGCTAATTAAAACTTTACTACTTTACATTTCATACCGACCCTGAAGCGGCTTTTCAATGTTTCGGCACATTCGCCTCGGCATTCCAGTTCAATGCAGCCCGATAGTGGTTCAAGTGTGACAGAGAGAATCGCAACAAAAATTCTTCACCACAGTCCACATGAGCACACGATTGAAATTTCTAGCGAAAAACTCACGAGCAAAACAAATAAAACAATCCTACTTGGAACTGTGAACAGTGTTACAAACAAACAAAAAACTCCCTTCCCCAACACTGCAAAAGCGGCACAAAAAACCGTCCAAAAGTCTCGTGAAGTGAAGCGCTTGCCACAGAAACATGGTGGATGGGTCGATTTATTTTTTATTTTGCTTTTTTTTTGTAATGTCTTTTCCCCTCCCAATCACTCCCAGCGGCCGGGAGGGGTGACCATTGGAATAGAAATATCAACAAACGACGCCAGCACCTAATGGGGGCAAATGGACTCGTACACTTTCGCTGAGTTCATCCACAAATATTTCCCTTCCATTTGTTTGATCTTCCGTTTGCCAAAATGCCCCTTCCATTGCGGTCGCTCTCGGTTCTCTCGGCTTCGCTTTTCTAATGCTTCGCTAAATCCACTTGTCGGGCAGTTTAGCTACCCAATCCACTGCCAATGCCATTGTCGATTTGCTGGCGTCCCTTTTTGCTCGGGCTCCATCATTCGGCTACGCGCAAAATGAGGATAGAATTCAAAAATGTCACGCATTTACTTCCTCCTCTTGGTGGCTCTCCTCCGTGCTCTAGCGTCCTTTCGGGAGTTTCGGGACCAGCCCAAGAGATCGCTTCCAACTTCATCGGTCACCGTTGGAAGCGTCCAGCAAGGCGAATGGAAACATCCCGACGAAAACACTTCACTTCGCCGAGCCCCACCGGTCGGTCGGTTAATTCTTGTTTCGGGCTCGGCGGCACGTTCGGACCATTTCAAATGGATGAACGCCATTTTGCCGCCACAGCGCGAAACCCACAAATGACTTCATTTTCCAAATTTGCTACCGAATTTGCTGGAGCCGGGCCCCGGTTTCGGGCCCGTGGTCAATGAGTCATACTCATTTCACGCATTAACACACCATGTCCGTTTTTAAGGGGCCCGGTCCCATTCCCCATTATGCGGGATGGCTTGTACGCTTTGGCTCTATTTTTATATGCGCTGCCATCGCTGATTGGGTAGTATCCGCGCGGCGTGGTAATCAAACGTACGCCGTAACCGTTGACCAACACTCTCGAGTCGGGAATACACGAAAAAAAGGAACCCCATTCGGCACGTGTCACGGTCCGGACGGTGAGGTGTCGAATCATGGTCTCATCCCCCGGGTGGTTTATAAACGTGCACCGAGCGCGCTCGGTGCTTTTGTGCTATTTCACCATGATGGCTTAAATTTAAATAAAATGTCAACAGAATGGGGTGAGAAAGGCGCACCCCGGTACCGGTTACCCGACTGAAGGCCGGTTGAGGTGAAATGCTCGTCTCACGGCCAGCTCGGGAAGCTCATCGTTTTGTACTGTGCCGCTAGAGACCGTCTTCATTGAGTAGCTCAGGCACGTAAACTTAAAATGACTAAACGCAAGTTGCTATCGAGGATAAAGGAAGCAATTGCAGGGCCAGCTTAAAGATGCCATCGCAATGACGCAAGCACACTTGGGCGGGTATGGCTCGGCGGGGCAGGCTTTTAACGGGCGGCAAAGGAATGAAAGGATGCAAAGGGGTGCTTTAGTAGCAGCAAATTGTTAGGGGGTCGTTGAAACATTTTTTGTATTTGTTTGGCTAGTTTTAGCCTTAAATATCATTGGGTATTATTATATTATTTTATATCATTGGGTAATACATTTCCTTTTTATTGGTTAGCTTCTAAACATCTCACAATTGTATAAGAATCTGCAGTAGGTCAACTCCTTAAAAGCCACAGCTCTCTTAAACGAAATTCACAGTTTAGCCATTTATACAAAATTTCGCATTGACATGTGTATATTAACAGCCTCAAAGTATGCAATTTATTGGCCATAAGAGTATACTAAGCATCAATTAGCCATTTATTGAATGTTTCTCCATTTTGGAAAGATAATTTAGTGTATTTTTATCAAAAACGTTTCATATGTAATTTAATCAACCTTTAAACAACAACTATGCCTCATCAGCTTTATATAGCAAATAACCTTTTTAAAAGCTATATTAAACTTACATACCTTTAGGCGTTTGCAGCAGATTTATTCAGCAATGCTTTTATTGCTTTATATTTCTTCTCAATATTCATTTATTATGGATTTTTTGTAAAAAAACAAAAAAAATTATTTCCGTTAATTGTTGAAATCAAACGGTGGTTACATTTAAACTTAATAAAACACTAAAACACAAGTCTGAATACAAACTAGTTTCAAGAAAAATCTGTTAACAGCATAATTTAAATCTATATACGTATGGACAGCTTTAGCTTGAATGTTCTTTATTACAGTGCCAACCTATCCTACGACATCTAATTCTTTATTCACCTTACGATAATCCTTTTAAAATGATCACTTCTGCTTGCGCTGTTTGTGTGGTGCCAATTTAAAAAAAGGCGTAGATATCTTCCCCTCTTCAGAAGCTTCAGAAGCAGCTTCCTCAAATGCCGACACCAGTTTCCCTTTGCTAACACACCCACCCACACACACACACGGTATTCCACCAGCCAGATGATGCGCACGGGAGATGTGAGATGCCTTTGTAATTAGATCGTTTTTCTCGCTCGCTGCTCGCCGCTGCTGTGCCCAATCCTTCCTTCTTTGTGACGCTTCGCTCTTTGAAAGACAATGGCACCAATGCTTCCAAGTGTTGAAGAGAGAGACAGACATAACAAAACGAGGACAAAAGCGAAGAGAAAGCACCCCCAACGGTCTACATTTTAAAAACTCACCAAACGAAACGCTTGAAGCTCGGGCACGTTTCTAACCCACAAGGAGCTTCTACTGGTGCTACTGCAACAGCATTTAAAAAAAAAAAGCATACGAAAACGCACGCGATGAATCTAGTGGGAATTGTTTGCCGATTGGATTGTTTCTTGACTGGGCCATCCCGGCTCGAAGGACCATCCGGCAGCCGGACTGAGCGCCACCGTGTGCCGAGGATGCGCACGACTGCAACCGTATGCGCCTGGGTCGGTATCGCATTGCAGAAAGCGCGACAACCGCCACACCACCGTTCAACTGCACCAAACCGGGCCGGGACACACTCCTTGGACACACTTAGTGGTCACGTACGTACCCTCACTCGTCGGCAGCAGTTTCATCACCATGCCCATCACCCCCACCGGTCGAGCGATTATTTCAAGAGTCATTCCCGTGCGAACACGCTTTCTATCTTTTTGACGCGCCACCGGGCAGCGCTGAACGGAACGGTGCACACGGTGCGCGGACACACTGATGGACACACACACACACACACATACAAGCATAGCTGCACACACACGACAGCTGTGCTTGCAGCTAAAGGCATCCATTCCCGAACGTTCGCTTCCTGGACGGGCACTGGTCGTAACTCGCACTCGCAGCGGAATATGAGAACATAAAAATGAGTCGCTTCTTTCCTGCAGGCCAGTGGAATTGCAAGAATGTACCACACACACGCGCCCGCAGTGGTGTGAGCAGTGGAGCAAAACAAAGAAAGAAGAAGAAGAAGAAAAATAAAAAAAAGCGGACACCGATTTTAAATAGACAATCCCAGCGTCGGTGAATGGATGTCGTCATACCCTGGTTCTGAAAAGAATTGTCGATGGTGGCAGAAATGCAATAACATTAAAGTTTATGATACGTTTGCCACCACCACCCTCACCCCCGACAGCATGGCTCTTTTCTGTCCCGTAAAGTCCAAAATTGTGCAGCAACGAGTGCGCCCAGTCGTCTCCGGCCCGCACGCTGGACATAAATGTTTCCCAGCATATAGCAAATGGACATAAAACAAACCAACATGGTACCTGAGCGTGCTCGTTTTTATTCCTCCTTCTCCTCTAGCTTTCCCTGTGCGCTGTTTTTTCTGCTCTTCTTCTGTTCGCTGTAATCCCCACTTTACGCCAAAAACGAATCTTAGAACCCATTTTCCACGGTTTGCTGGAGCCGGGGAGCCACGAAGCACGAACACCGTCCATCCTACCCGTGTAGATCATATATTCCGATTTGAGCAGTGCACCGGGCCCTGGCAGATGCACTACATGGTCCAGCTGGTGTCCGGTGCGATCCTGCGGTGATCATTTTATTTCATTAAGAATTATGAACAAACATCACATCCCTCCTGCTCGCTTCGAGGGCTGCACGAGGAGTGCTAGTGCCCGTCCGACCGGCAGGTCCTTGCCGCAATCGCAACGAACGCTGGCTGATGATTATGAAACAGGAATGCACCTGCAACCACCTTGGAGCTGCACGAAGTCAATACCGAAGCAAGTACGGGTCGGTGTACGTACCTGGCCAGGTTCCATGCACGACTGCATCCAGATGTGCGCAAGGTATTGAAATGATAAATGGGCAAGATTGTGTGAATCGACTTACGTGTGTGTATGGGTGTGTGGGAAACCGTGCGGTCATATTTCTGTGGCCACTTTTGGAGACCGACAAAATGGCTTTTCTCCCTCCTTTTTTTACAAAAGACATTGGAACACCGGTTAAAAGTTCGGTGAAGAGCGGAGGAAAGAATTTGAAGTCGTTATAATTACTTACGATTACCGAGCATTTCAGAAAGGTTTTTTTACTCCATCCGGAACGTGGTTGGACTGTTAAATGATATTTTTCATGGGAACGATGCGGAACGAAAGTATTTCTAAGGTTAAACAAGGGGAGAATGCTATTACCACATATCTAAGGTTACAAACAGACTAGTTTTCACGCTCTTTGTGGTTGTTAGTATAGAGGTCTACATATTCTTGCAAATGAAAAAAAAACTATTTACTTTTGTAAGTTTAATTTTACGGTTTGAACGAATTTGTTTATTTCCAAAAATGTATTTCCGTTTTTTTTTACCACAATATCGTTTGAGTGTATTGATTCGATTGATAAAAACAGATTTAAAAAAAGAAGAAAAACTTAAGGACGTGCAATTGAATCTAAGATAAAATATAGAATTGTTTTGTGGACTATAACTTGCGGATTATTAACAAAAAATGAAGTGTGATTGTTGCAAACGCAACTTCTTTCCTAATCGCATTGAATAGACTAGACACGTTTTATAAAACTTTGTTTTAACGAACTATAAAGAACGTGTCTTTATTCGCGGTAGCAGGAAAAAAGGACGAGAGCGCATATCTCGCCTCTATTTATAATATACAATTCGCGATGGCCGCCGTCGTCTTCGATCGTTCCCTTTCGCGCGCCTCGTGGTTAACTTCGTAAACGTCAATTGGAGTCGACATAGGCCCATGCAGCAGACAGCGCTAAAGGGCCATTACACGTTTGTAATAGTGATAGACTTACGATTGTAGAAAACCGCTTAAAATTGTTTATCCATTTTTTCGGATTAACTTTGCCACGAGCGATAAACATAATCATACTCAAAAAAAAAAAGAAAAATAACTCAATTCATTCCGATACAGAGAAAACGCACATAAACGTCATAAGGCTAATGTTAAATTAAAATTCACCGAAACCTATCACGCACAAACTTTATACATAAACCAACAGCAACAACAAACACGGCTCATCAGACTGATCAATCATACATTAAAACCCCACGCCCATGCAATCAATTCCCAGCCAAACAACGTGCCAAATACACTTTGACCATTTACTCGCCCTCGGACCGGGTCTGACCTTTTCACCGTCATCGGTCTGATCGGACTTGTCCGTTAAGTTCCGGTGCCGTTTTACCTTTCCTGCATTCCACATTTTACGCTTCAACAGAGAGAGAGAGAGAGAGAGAGAGAGAGAGAGAAAGAGAGCAAGAAATACCACTGACCTTACGCTACAAACGATACAGAAGAAAGGCAAGGTAGGACGAAATAACATCACCATCAACAGCATCATCATCAGGTACTTTTAATTTGTGAAAGAGTACCACCAAACCTGAACGGAGGTGCCTGAGAGGAAATAGAAAACCGTCCGTTCCAGTTAAAAAAAAGTGGCAAAGAAAACGCCGAACAAAGTCGTTCGAGGAAGTAATTCAATTTCCCTGTACCTCTTTTGCCTTCTTTTGATCAGTTGATCAGTGAACGGGAAAAAAGGTAACCTTTCCTGTGCGTTGTATTTTAGAGTAAATTTCAATGTACCCCCAAAAGAAAAAAAGAACGCATAGAACGTTTTCAATTGATCGATTTGCGCTGGTGGGAAAGGCAAGATTTTGATATAGCGATACATTGAACCAATTTCACTCGGGTATCTTATTCCTTGCTTTTTTTATTTCATAGTCATTTGCCTTATATGAATCTAAACCTATTGCCGTTTCCTTAATGCATGCTCCAATGCTCCGCAACAGGGCTGTAAGTGCCTCAAACTACCCTTAGATGTACGTAATGCAATGCGCGTTATCTACCTTCAGGCGCTCAACAATGCTTCAGTATATCTGTATGTATTCATAGTACGTCTCAAATTGAAGGCAACAATCAACTGCTAATCATTGCAACTCAGCAGCTAATCCATTACCCTTATCACAAGGCACTGTAATATTTCATTAAATTTAAATACGGGAAGAAACCCCTCCTAACGCCATGACACAACCAGTATAACTCTACGACGGCTACAAGAAGAAAAGTATGAAAACAGTGTCCACATTATCACTCGTTTTGCAATTCCCGCATCAACCCGATCAACTTCCCGTTTGGCCAACGCGACGTAATTCCAACGTCCTGCCCCTCCTGTATCCGTTCGCGCAGGAAACAACTTCTCCTCACACGAAGGCAGCTGTTGTTCCATTACGTGTGCCAAGCCAACCAGGGGAGGGAAAGAAAATTGCTGCTCACCGGGAATATTAATGCTTCGAAAATGGGGGAAATAATGAAACGGATGAGAGCGGCTGCTGCAGTTCCTGTTAAGCTCGAAGAAAGATTACTCTCTAAGCCTGACAGAAGCTGGCAGGGCTTTGCACCGACCGGTGCGTTGGCTGGGCTACACATTCTCAAGCCAAAACCTTCTACACTGGTGGGACGTGGACGTGCCATTGCGTCCATGGTTGCATGGCTTTATATTATTCTGCGTGTGCGTGTCGTGCGTTTTTTTTTCTTCTTTCTTCATCTTCCTGGGCTTGGAGCGGCACTGCATATAAAAAGTGATAAATGACTTTTATTGAAATGCTCGTTATTATAATGCTTGTCTATTTTCCTTCACGCTTTCCTTGCCTTTTCAGCGTCAAGCTCCACTTCTTGCGGTGCTACATCTATTGCCGTTCGCACACATTCTAAAGAGCTTCTCCGTTTTCCAATTCATCGTTATCAATAGTGCATCAAGCCTGTGCCCGTACGATAACGAAGCACCAGTGCACAAACACATACCAGAGGAAATGCAAGGAACAAGCTAATAACAAACAAAATAGTGAAACTTTGAACATCTAACAACTATGATGTTCGCGCTAGGAATCGTTTGAATAGAGTAGTTTCCGATCGATGCTGAGATTAGACGGAAATATTCATATTATAATCGATAGCACCACAAATCTATGCATTTCAGCAGTACTAAGTACAAATAGGCTGCACTATTGTGCAACCCTACTCTATGCAAACTTTCAAAATCCTTACCAATATGTAGCCTGTCTTTTCGTCTAACTTTTCATTGTGATGCACCGTGCATAACAATGTTATAAATGTTAACAGAGGCAAACGTTTTCAACTATCTGTACAGTGATATTACAAATAAACGTCAACCATTTCCTTAATAACATTTATAAAACATTGAAAAATTCAGAAACAGTCGATGGTGCACTATGTTAACCGATCCACCCATCAATCATCCGCCTTATCTTCAGCTCGCATTTTTTGTTGTACTTCCATTACTCTCACACATGAAACAGTACCGTGGCATTAACGCGGTACCATCCTTCAACATGATGAATGAACAACTCAAATGTGTTACAAATATTATGAACGCAGCATTTTCCATATTTCCTACCAGCTACCCCTTTCCAGCGGCTCAAGGAACTACCATCACGGCGTATAAAAAAGATCACCGTCTTCCACTCCACATGTACGGATAACAGTGAGCTTCAGTGAGTCCAACACAGAGCAGCATACATCGAATGCTGGCTTCCTAGGTAGCAAATTAAACTTCGCTACAGTGCGGAAATGGAGTGTAGCGTATCACTCGTAATTATTCTGCGACGGATGAAAATGAGTCGTTTGCAATCACATTTTCCGTCCGTACCGTCAGAAGGAATGGAAAAGAAAGTTTTACACCCATATCAGATCCATTTTTGAAAATTCCCTTTTTGCAGTCAACTGCTTGCTGGTGGGTTCAACTGAAAAGCGCTGTAAAAGTTACCGCTTGTCAGTGGCAAGCTGTCATTGCCAAGAGGGGCAGGAAAGAAGAAGAAAAAAAAAGCTCGTCGAGATCAGGCTAGAGTACAACTAGTGCACTGAAATGTGTTAAATGGCTCGAGGCTCGGCTTTTGCTGCTTGGGCAACCGTTGCATGGGTTTGACGTTTTATTTTACGGTACAGTAGGTGAAAAAGGGTTCAGTTTTATAATTAGTTTAATTCCCCGGAACAGTTGCTTCGGGGAGAGCCCATGGGTGACATTGGCTGTACGTACGGAGTTAAAACCATATTACCTTTAGCTGGCATATACATTAAAATCCTTTTCTACAGAGTAGATGTGAAAGCTCAATCGAAAAAAGTGTGTATCATACTATAAAAAGACAAAGCAAGTCACATATTAGGCAAAGAATTGAACATTTATTATGCTAAACTATTAATTTTTAGTTCTAGGCACATGCTTAATGTTTCAGGCAATAAAACTCTTCAACGTGCTTTTCTAGTTTCACTAGCTAAATCAGAGTTTCGTTGTAGATTAAAATATAAAATGATTGATAAGTGTTACATCGAAAGACGATGCAGAAATCAATATTCAAACTGTATTCAAAATTCAATATTAAATTGTATTTGATATCTTACCTCTTTCCTTCAATACGAATAAAAAATGCACAGTGTCAACGACTTAACATAGACAACATAAAACCAATTATTTCTTGTCTCACACACACCTAAGGATATAAAATTCGAAGAAGCGATGGAATTGATTTGAATTGTAATGAATTATTAAGCTTTTATTTTGGCCATTTCTGAGTCGTCTTTTCAATTGTTATTTTAATGCACTGTTTTAACTTTTTCTAAAAATTTTGCATCCAATATTCAACCAAAATGCACAAAGCTTGTGCAACAGAGCTCATGTATGTGGTCCACATCCTGCATTACATAGAGCATACTAAACTCCATCTAAAACTAGCTTGCACAAATACAAGACTTCATTACCTAGATAAGCCATTTTCTTCTCCCCTGCAGCTTTCAGCACGGATAAATGCAAGATGCAAATTAAAATTTTACACCCTACAATTACACATCGCATGGCATTGCTACGGCAACAACTAATCCAACCCTTCCCAAGCTCTCCTTCAGCAAGGTCAAAACCAGTTGCATTGCATCCCAGGCAACGAATTTCCATCTCTAAGCACAGCCGTAAAAACACGCATTGCCAAAATTGCATTGTTAAAGGCAAGTCGGTAATCTGTGCACCCCCAAAAAACCTCGAACCAAACGTGACCGATAGCTCGTTTGCTGCGTGATTACGGTCCCGGGCCAAAAGTGAACGAAGCTAATGAAATGTTGCAAGCGTCAACATGCCAGCGTCATACAACGGTAACACCAGCAACGATCATTATTAGCCTTTGCAGCATTGTGCAGCTGGAAGTTACGGCTGTCGGGTGTCGTCCCCGGACCGAAATCAGTCACAAGTTTCACCCGAACGTCAAAAGCTCTTTAAAACTGGTTTAAGGCGAGTCTGAAACGTACTGCACAGTAATAGTCAAGCGCCGTCCCTCGAGTAGAACGAAACTTGCATGTTGTTGGTATGCAACTGACAATAAATAAAGGCACAACACACACACACCTCCGGTACCTCGGTTTTACGATGGTAATGTGGTAAAGCTTAAGCATCAGATTTCTCCAAGTGTCGCTAAAGTATCTCTTCTCAGCCAGCCAGTGTCTGACGGTTTGAAAGGTGATGTCATACTGCACCTCGTAAAATCAACCCCTCGCCAGAAGACGGCGCCAAAACGTGTCAGTTGCAGCAGCAGCACTCGCCCATGCTGTTTGCTACCCGTGCCAGTGTCAATGGAAACTGTTATCACTTTTCCTGGCGAGTGTGTGTGTGTGTGTGTGAGTGTGTGGCTTCTTCCACCCCTTTTGCGCATTGATATGCTTGCTGCAGCACACAACATTTACTCGTTTTGCTTCGCATAATTGTTAAAACGTTTCACCCATTTATCATACTCAAGCACTGCACCAATCCGGTCCGGTCGATGGGCGAATAAATGGGTAATGGACCGTCCCGACAGTTCAAAAGCCACTGGATTCAATAAATTTCTGCAACCGGCCCCGATTAAGTTCCAATTGAAACAACACTACCTCATTAGCAGTGGGGACAAATTACAGCCCGTTCTACCGTGGCGGACCATGAATCAGCCAGAAATAATGCACACACAGAATCGATGGAACTCCGGTAAAAGCTCAAATAGATACAGTAACAAAAACAGAGGATCCCGTTGAAAAAGGTTCTGCAGCAGGAGAAAATTAAATTGTCCCTTAAAAAACCCACGGCAACAACAGGTCCAGCTGAATGGGAAATAAACAAACGAACGAGCAAAAGCGTCCGGCCACGTCACTTCCTCCTGCGAGAGCGGCTCCAGCGGCGTGCCGGAAATTAATTCAACCAACCTTTCTAGGAGGCCGGGTAGGGGGCTCTGACCAACCGGACCAATCCCAAAAGGCAACCAGGTTACGGAATCAAACCGAACCGACCACTGAACCGTAATTAAAACATAAACAGCTCTCCAGCAGCCGGGCAAAACCGGAGCCCCGGAACACACCCGGAACCCAATCGGAGTTGTCCCTCCGATTACACTGCTGTTTGTGTGTGTGTGTGTCTGTGTTAATGTTTGTGCATGGCTACAAAAATGGCTACAAAACTGCCGCTGCAAATGGTGTCCTGCAACGCTGGATGGGTCAACATCCACCACGTCACACAGTACGTACACTACCCGGGTACGGTTCGGTTTTGTGTTTTTATTTCCGGCACCAGGTAATTCGAAAGGAAAGGCCAGGTTCGGTAGGCTCTCTCCCGGTTTCCGTTAAGCTCCGGACACTAAGCAAATGTAATTTGGAGTTGCATCTTCTTTGTGTTTCCTGGACTTGTTTTTTTGCTCCACTCTCTTCTCAATTACCGATGCTACTATTGTGTCTGTGGTACGGCGAAGAAGCTTACCAACCAGGACAAAGCATAAAGGTGTGTCTCTGAGTGGGTCCCGATAGAGGAAGAAAATTCGAATCAACAACAACAAAAAATAAACCAACCTCAGAACTAACGAAGTAACACTCACAGCCCCGTAACCGGAAGTTCTTAGCCAGCTGGATGAGTTTATAAAATTTTACCTTTCCACTTCCGATTAGGATGACCGTGCACTATGCTGATGACATTAGCACGGACAGTGTAGGCTATCCTTCGACCACCTTTTCCAGCCCGTTGAAGTGGGTTTGATGATAATAGAGTCGTCGTTTGGATTTACCTTGCGCATTGTCTGTTTTGGGAGTACATAAGGAATAAGGATACAGTTGTGGCAAAATGGTGTTGCTGGATATGTGTAGGGCAGGAGTGTTATGGTCTGGGGCAGAATGATACGATTTTGCTTCAACAATTTAAGTCATCTTTTTCTGGATTTTGTTGGACTCGATTTTATTTATTTTTTTCTAACACAGTGTCATAGTGTCAACATAGTAAGGTTATTAATTGGTCATTTTAAAGCACCCAAATGAGACTTTAATGGAATGTACGATCGTACAACATGCCCATATTACTCAACATGCTAAAAAAGGAGATGAAAAAGGACAGGCACATTACATTTTAGCTGTTTTTTTCGAATCCTTAATATCTAATAAATATTCCACACATTTAGTAATTTAGACCAGTGGTCGGCAAATACGGGGATATTGGCCTAGAGCTCGACCACAATGCTCGGTTCGTCATTCCATATTACAATAATTAAAGTTGAAAGAGTACTTATTTACTTACTTATACGGCGCTACAACCGCTGTGAGGTTTGTAGTGTATGCGTGAGGTTTTAGTTTAAGAGAAATATGTATTAGTATATGTGAGTTTAAAGTGTAACTTGTATTGGTAATAAAGTGGGTCAGTCTAGTCCAGTCCGTCGATACGTATAGATGTCACAAATTGGCGACGAGGATAAAGCCAAGCCTGTTTTAAACAAGACCGTAGTAAAAGTCGAAGTGTTAAAAATGAATACTATGGGAAACATTGAGCCCTACGTCTTGGGAGAATGTTTTAAGGAGTACACTAGTCGGCTTGAAATGTTTTTCTTGGTCAACGATGTGTCCGAAGAGAAGAAAGTGCCGATCATGGTGACAATGGCGGGAGCGTCATTGTATTCAGCCGCAGTAAAGATTTGTTCACCGGAAGATCCACGAGAAAAGTCGTATAAGGATTTAGTGAATGCCTTAAGTGAATATTTCACACCAGTGGAGAATATCGTGTCGGAGCGCTACCAGTTTCGCAAGCTGAAACAGTCATCGAATCAGTCGATAAACGACTACATTATCAGCCTTAAAGCGAAAGCGCAATCGTGCGATTATGGATCGTTTTTACCGGATGCGCTAAGGGATCAGTTTGTTGCTGGAATCCGAGACCATGAGCTACGGACGCGGTTGCTGAGAGAATCGAGAGTGAAATTTGCGGATGCGTGTGAAATAGCGCGTTCGTGGGAAGGGGCGCAGCAGCAGAACGCAGCGATGGTGGAGAAGGAGATGCATGCGGTAGCGACCGTACGTAAAACACCTGTACAGCAGCAGAGCAAGCAGTTGGAACGAGCGTATGTGTATCGTCGAAGCAGCCAGGAGCAAAAGACAAGTGCGGAGTGTCATCGTTGTGGTCGTGCGCACAATCCTGCAACTTGTCCAGCAAAAGCGTGGAAGTGTTACGTGTGTGGAAAATGGGACACGTTTCATCGAAGTGTCGGTTTGCAAAAAAACATATGAGTAACGCTAGTAGAGGTCAGCTACGGAAAGTAGATTGCGATAAAGGTCAAAATCCTCAGATGGTCCGTCTTGCTTGTAATAGTAAGCAATTAGAGTTTGAGATAGATGCGGTGCGTGTGTTAGTGTAATTTCGGAAGAAACATATACTAAAATGTTCAACGATGTACAAATACTACCAACCGAGGAATCCTTTTTCTCAGCGTCAGGGCAAGCGATAAAGCCAATGGGAAAAATTTGTGTAAAAGTGGAAATAGCGAGGTGCGCTAAATTACATGAATTAGAACTAATAATAATTCGATCGGAAAGATGTGTTACGCCACTGCTAGGAAGAAATTGGTTAGATGTTTTATTCCCGGATTGGAGAAAAGCATTCGAGTTAAAAAGTGTAGAATCAGATGTGCTGGCTGAGTTACAGAAAAAATTTCCGTGTACTATTAATGCGTCAAATGAGTCAATTAAGGGATTTGAGGCAAATTTAGTATTGAAAGAGGATTATTGTCCAATTTTTCATAAAGCCTATTCCGTTCCCTTCACCTTACAAAGGAAAGTCGAAGAAGAGTTAAACAAAATGGTCGAAGAAGGTGTGTTAGTGCCAACAAAGTATTCCGAATGGGCGAGTCCTGTGGTAATAGTGGAAAAAGAAAATGGTTCTGTTAGGCTATGTCTAGATGGAAAAGCAACGCTGAATAAGTATTCGTCGATGGAACATTATCCACTTCCAAAAATTGAGGATATATTTGCTAAAATTTCTGATTGGAAATTATTTTGTAAAATCGATTTATCAGGTGCATATTTACAAGTCAAATTGTCCGAGTCTGCGAAACAAATATGCTCGATTAATACATCCAAAGGATTGTTCAATTATACACGTATGCCATTTGGAATCCAGACAGCCCCAGCGATCTTTCAAAGTATAATAGATCAAATATTAAGAAATACGAAAGGATTGGCATATATAGATGATATTATTGTCGGAGGGAAAAAATGCGGAAGAATGTAAAACGAATTTATATGAAGTAATGGAAAAATTGAACAGTCATAACGTAAAGATTAATGCGAATAAGTCAGTTTTTTATGTGTCACGTATAGAATATTTGAGTCACACTATAACGAGTAATGGAATACACCCAATTGAATCCAAAGTAGAAGCTATTGTAAAAGCACCAGTACCGAGTAATATAAGTCAACTTCAAGCATACTTGGGATTACTGAATTATTACCATAGATTCCTTCCAAATGTATCAACCACATTATACCCTTTATATCAATTGTTGCGAAAAGAGAAAAAGTTTGAATGGACTAAATCATGTCAAGAAGCGTTTGAAAAGTCGAAAATATGTGAAAACAGAATGTTAGTTCCATATGACCCCGAAAAACCGTTAGTTTTGCAAGTCGATGCAAGTCCATATGGAATAGGTGCAATTTTGTCGCATGTTATTAATAACGAGGAAAAGCCAATTATGTTTGCGTCAGCGTCACTATCAGAAGCCCAAAAGAATTACGCTCAAGTCCATAGAGAAGCGCTAGCTGTTGTATTCGGAGTGAAGAAATTTCACTATTATCTTTACGGGAGAAAATTTAGATTAGTAACGGACAACAGTGGAGTCAAAGAGATTTTCAATCCTACGAAAGGAACGTCGAAAATTGCTGTTGCAAGATTACAGAGATGGTCGTTAATACTAGCAAACTATGAGTACACAATAGAACATAGAGCTGGAAGGAAAATGCGCAATGTTGATGCACTGTCACGTTTACCTTTGTCAGAGGAAAATAAGATATAGGATACAAAGTTGAGTCTAAAAGTGTTAGAAGAAGAAACAATCGATCTAGAAACACTAAAAGAAAGTAAAAAAAGTGATGAAGAGATACGGCAATTATATGAATACGTTAAGAAAGGATGGCCAAAACAACTAAACCAAGAGTTTATACCATACTTTAAAATAAGGTATCATTTTGGGATTGAGCAAGAAGTCTTATATTTCGACGAAAGAGTGGTGGTACCAAAACGCTTGAAAACAAAAATACTACACCAATTTCATGGAAACCACGAAGGAATAGTTAGAATGAAAATGCACGTAAGGCAACATTTGTGGTGGAGAAAGTTGGATAAAGACATAATTGAATTTGTACAAGCGTGTGAGGTATGTCAAGCACGTCAACCGATAAAGAGAGAAATAGTTGACACCACTTGGAGGAAAGCAGAACAGCCCTTTGAAAGGATACACGTCGATCTATTCTATTTTGAGTCGCGTACGTTATTAATAATCGTAGACGCATATACAAAGTACATTGACGTGAGAGTACTTAATATGTCGAAAGCTACAGATATAATCGAACAGTTAGAGTCAGTCTTTGCTTACTTCGGAAGTCCAAAGGAGTTAGTGTCTGATAACGGTCCTCCGTTTAATTCCGAAGCATTTAAAGTATTTCTAGAAAAACATAAAGTCAAAGTTACAAAATCACCACCATACCACCCACAGTCGAATGGTTTAGCAGAGAGAGGTGTGAGAACTGTCAAGGAAGTGCTGAGTAAATTTTTATTGGATGAAAAAAGCAAACCATTGTCGTTAGTAAGGAAGATAAACAAATTCCTCATAAATTATAGAAATACGCCGCATACAGTAACGAAAGTAACACCATCTAGTAAGATGTTATCATATAGACCAAAAACGCAATACGATGTAACGCATTCTTTTATATCAGATTCCGTCACTAAGCCGAACGAACAAAACTACCTAAGTGGTAAACAAGATAGAAAGGATCGAAAGGGGAAGTACCAAAGAAACAAAATTGTAGTATATAAATATAGTGAAAAAATATGGTACAGGAATCACTTTAAAGATATATTGCGATGGATACCGGCTACGGTATTAAAGAAAGTTAGCCCCCTCATCTATTTAGTAAATTTAAAGGGATCTTCAAGATTAGTCCACATTAATCAAATACGCAAAAGAGGTATCGTAAGGTCATTTCATCCTCCAATAGAAATAGAGAAAGAAGTCAAATTCCATGAAATACGCAAACGGAAACGAAGTGAATCAAGATCGCCTCCGATCAGACGATCTGACCGATTAAAGGGTCAGCCTAGAAGAAAATATTGTAAATAGTGTAAATCCAAGTTAGTCCGGGAGAATGTAGTGTATGCGTGAGGTTTTAGTTTAAGAGTAATATGTATTAGTATATGTGAGTTTAAAGTGTAACTTGTATTGGTAATAAAGTGGGTCAGTCTAGTCCAGTCCGTCGATACGTATAGATGTCACAAGGTTTTGGCCTGTCGCAGGAGTGTCCGAAACCGCTCACGGTCTCGCGCCTTTGTCTGCCAGTCCGTTATCCCGGCCTTAATGGCGGACGCCTCCACGCCATCTTGTCCCCTCAATTTGGGCCTACCACGCCTCCTCTTTCCTTGCGGACGGCCCAAAAAGACTTTACGGGCTGGGTCGTCCGTTTCCATGCGTATAACATGGCCAGTCCACCGGAGCCTGGTGAACTTGATACGCTGTACGACAGTGAGGTCGCCGTACAGCTCGTATAGCTCGTCATTATAGCGGCTCCTCCATTGTCCTTCCACACATACGGGGCCAAGTATCCTTCTGACCATCTTCCTCTCGAACGCGGCTAAGAGGGCTTCGTCAGATTTGGACAGTGTCCATGTCTCAGAGGCGTATGTGAGTACCGGTACTATATAGGTACCGGTACTATATAGTCCCAGCTTCGTCCGTCGCGACAGGTTCTTTGAGGTGAAGCTGATTTTTCAGGCTGTAGAATGACCGGTTGGCAGCCAGCATCCTTGCGCGCAACTCAGCTTCCATGCTATTGTCGTTGCTGACCTTTGACCCAAGATAGGTGAATTGTGGGACGACTTCAAAAGTGCGTT
Source organism: Anopheles arabiensis (assembly GCF_016920715.1). Lineage (NCBI taxonomy): Eukaryota > Metazoa > Arthropoda > Insecta > Diptera > Culicidae > Anopheles > Anopheles arabiensis. The sequence goes on from NC_053518.1 coordinate 28,155,430, forward strand.
CGTCTATCCGTACGTCACGCCTTGAAAGAGTACGACGGTATAAGTTGTCACACTGAAAGATCTACAGTAATTTGTCTACGAATATTTTCTTCCCATATTTCAACACAAGGCAAATCTTTTCGCCGGCCAGATTGAATACTGCGGCGGTCCGCATTTTGCCCGCGGGCCGGACTTTGCCTTTGACCGTTGATTTAGACTTTTTTGTTCAACCAATTGCCTAGATGCAAGCGCTTCATTCTAATACTTGTTTGAGTACGGAAAGTGTTTTCTATGCCGCTTCAAAACCACTTACCACCAAAAACTCTTAAAATTCCTTTGTATTACTAACCTTTATAAAGAACTCTAACCAAAAACCTCATATGTAACAGACAATAAAATCAACTCAATCAATCAACTTTAAGTAAACCGAGACTACCCGGTATAAGGTATAAGAAGAATGTTAGATTTTAAGTTTTAGAATTAATCGAATCGATTGAAAGAGGCCAATGAGGCAAATCGGCTCAAAGTCTCTATAAAAATAAACGAAAAAAAATCAAAACCAATAAATTTTATTTTAGTTTTAGCTGTTAGCAGCGTTAAACTTAAAAAAAAACGAAATAAAAATATTTAAAAAAAAACGTTTTATGTCTTCTATTTTAGAGATTTAAACCATGTTTTTGAATATTTTTGTTCTAATTTTTGTAGTATATTTTATCAAATATTGTTTAATATTTCGTTAATAAGATTAATCTAGCTACAGACATCGCCAGACATTGTACTACGACGTAACATTTATGTTTTTTTGTGTAAGGTTGCTTGGCTCATTTTAAGGCAAAATTCAACCTAGCAACGAATAAAAAGGTGAGCGCAATTTAGAGCGAAAGGTGCATTTGAGAGAGTTAGTGGGAATAAAGCTTGCAAAACACGGCGATGTGACGAGCATTACAATGTTGTAGCCAAAAGTAAGCCGACTTCAATAAAAAAAGAGTAATGTCCCAAACTACGTGTTTAATAACTAGCACCTGACAATAAAAAACCGAAGCTTTAAAATCTTCAAATACAAACCGACGGTCCTCAAAAATCTCACATTACACCTTCAATTGAACGTTCTAATTTAGCCTATCCCGATCCTTCCCGGGCACGAACATCACGGCAAATCTCTTATGAAATCGTAATCTGAATGGCATCATACAATCGCCGCCGGATATTGGTTTAATGGCTGGAAATTGAAAAGCTACACTCACCCACCTAGGTACTTTTCAATGCCGTTCTGCTTCTGCCTTTCCTCCAGGACCAGTCGACAAAGTGCACCAGCAGCCGGGTCAGGTGGTTGAGTGTGCTGTTCGTGAGTCGTGCGGTTTGTAATGGGCTATAATCATAAGCCGGTTCGCTTTTCTGCAAAACCCGTTGCGCCATGCCATGGAAGCTGCACTGTAGAAAAGATAGTTCCAGTACAGCAACAACAAGAAAAAAACAGTGGAGTCTTTTTTTCTCTCTTTCAACCTTAGCTTAACATTTATTGCTATGATTTTGTGTGTTTTTTTTTTTTTTGCTATTGCAACACAATATCCCTTTTCTAACTCTGTTTCGATTGGACCGGAACGTCATCCTGCAAAAGCGCTACACCGAAACTCGGGCGGTGCGATGAAACTCGCAAAAGGCTACGATAATCGCTCGTTATTAGTTTCGCTTCACCGTTTCAAGTCGAAAAGCGTGCAAAGCCCGGATTCTGCAGCAAGATTTTTTCAGGTTCTGGTGTAACTAGTAACAAAAAAACGAACAATTTCCTATAGAAAAACACACGATCCTCGAGAACCGATCCCAGCAGCAAGCGAACCCAACCGGGCTGGGCAAACACGGTGAATCCGATTCATCGATTGCTTTCTCGTTGAGTCAGCGAAGCTAGATCCAGAGTGCAAAAGTGCATTCAGATGGTTTGATGGACAGAGAGAGGAAAATAAAAAAACACATCCCCTAACACACACACACACACACACACACACACACACGTTCATCTTTTGCAGACATAGAAGGAGTGAAAAAAAACCGTACAAACCACCAACTATTGCAGCGTTTTTCGCCCAGAAGTGCTTTCCTCACACGGCGCTTTCCAAAGGGGAAGGTCAGAGTCGCACCTTTTCACCCGAATCATCGACGTCCGGTGCACACTTCGTAGCCAGGACCGCATTCCACATTGCCATTTGGGTTTAGCCCGGCCTTCGATGCCCGATCGATTGCTGCAGCAGTGCCCGTTTAATTGATTCGTTATGCGGCAAACGCTTTACACGCTAACCGAGCCGAATGTCTTCATTGGAGGAGTGTCTGAGTTCGGAGCGCTGCACAGCTGCATCCTTCATGTAGTGCGATGAAATTGAATGTAATGAATACATCATTCGTTTTGGTGGTTTGGGAACTGAATGTTAAATGGATTTTTTCGGCATTTTTTCACGATTACATCGATAGCAATCCTAATGAAAGCAAAGCAAAGCCTCTTAAGTGAAATGGAGAAAACATTCACATTGATCAGTTGCTTACAGTTTCAGACAGCAGCTAATTTACGGGTGGATCTTATCTACGCTAAATGATGGATAAGGCGTTTCCATGGATTGCACGGAAGCATTAACAATCAACATCGAACATTAGCTAATCTTTCTCATTTGTCTTTCCAAGCTGGATCAGAAAGCTACCGAAAGCAAATCCTCTCCCCACATCTAATGAACTGAGCTATGTAACGATTTAGATAAATGAATGTATTATGAAGCATTCTGATGCTAATCTCAGCGACAACTCGTTCTGTCTAGGTGACTCATTGGATTACTGCCAGGCTTGCCAAGCTTGCTTTCACCTAGCACGAATCAGCTAAATTGACGATACGGTACATCACAGATGATTAATAACATCGCTTCAAGCGCTTTCAATTCAAGCTAATGAGCCAGACATGTCAACAAAGCGCCTAAAACTATGCAATCGAGTACAAGGCTTCAATTTTACCCACAAAGGTGTGATTAATAATGACGAAAAGGCTAAACATTGTAGCAGTAAATGATTTTCTTCCAATAAGTTTGATTTTCTCGATGAATCGTGTACTTCTCCATACAACTAACAACAGAAGCTCAGAAACAAATTATTTCAAATTAAGCCTCTATCTCAAACAGACACATTTTCACAAAAAATTGCCTTCTTATGTACGTCATATTCGCTACAAACTTCCATGGCCTGTTTGAAGAAAAGACTGCTTGCAAAAATAAGGCAACCCAAATCAACAACCCTCTTCAAACAGGGAGGCATCAAATTCGCATTCCATGCACGGCCATCCTTGCACAAAAACTCTTACATTCACTTTGCTGCTTTCTTAGCCTCGGCCCCATTCCCATCACCATTCTGCGCAGATCAACAATTCATCTCGCAAAAAGCTGAGAATGTTCTGTGGTTCATCGAGCAGTTTTTGAAATTCCGTTACGTTGCAATTATTAGTATGGCCTTACCTTTGGCCAAAAATCAATTTTTGAACGAAACAGTTCGAAGTGCCGTTCGGTGTAGACAGCACCCAACAAAACAAGCAGCACGCACCAAACGGCCCCCCGTAGAATATTGTCCCGACAGTCAAGGTCACGTGCACAAAGAAATATAAACATGGCCGTTTGGCAGAGCCCCGTCGCGAATCGAAACTGATGTAAAAACCGTGCCCCGTCTGGCTAGCCGAACCAATGTCGGGCGGGACATTCGCTGGCAACGTGACCGGTTTAGTAACGAAGCTGGTGCTCCACACTCTTTCCATTACGCACTGATCGACACGGGTTTGGCAGAGTGCGAAGTGACCAGGCGGGATTGAAAAATCAAACAAGATGCGTCAGTCAGTGTCTGAGTGATTTTAATAATTTTAAGAGATGATTGAAAAAAGCAAGCACAGGGAGCGTTACCGCATTAGCAAGCTTACGGTAACGTGTATGTTGCAACATAAAAAGGATTTCTTTCTTTCAAAATAATCCAAGCAAAGCTTCCAATCGTCAATCAAAAGGAAAAGATCCAGGATTTATCAAAGCTGCTCACATTGCATTACATCAAAGACACTTTGCAATGGTCGATCGAACGGTTCGACTGCACAAAAAGGACCCAGTTTCCTCTTCACTGCCCGTGCCCATCAGTCCCATGGTTTGCCTAAAGTTTGACCACGTAATGGATGAATTAATTACAATATTAATATGTCTTACGCTTTCATTGCTTCCCACTGCCCATGGAAACTTTGCTTATCCAACCACGAGCCCAACGCTTAATCAAAGGTATGAGCTACACAAGAGCGCCAACCAAAAAAGGGCAATAAATATGCTAAAGAGATGCCTTTGAACCTCAACTCAATGGCGTTCCCAGGGAGGGGAAGAGGGCAGGGAGATAAAATTTACTATGCAGCCGTCGAGTGTCTTGGGCAGTTCGGCACGTTCAGCAGGGCGCAACAGGTGGCACATATTCCGAACCGAGCCCGATTCCGATTAATGTCCGTTCGAATGAAGCAATCTATACGTTCCAGCATTTGCTTTGAACATTCTTCAAGACGGCCGTGCAAGATTGGCTTGTGCTGAAGTGCTTGTGCTTAGATTGGCAGAGAGTGATTTAATGTCTGTATCATTGGCTGGCACAGATGGGAGCTGAATGCTAAAGCTGCATCAACAGTGTAAGCGGTTCATTGAGGCCGGTGAAAAGATTATTTAAATCCCATAATCAAACCCTTTTGCTTGCGAAAAGCTCGAACAAAAACAATTACACATTTGAATTCCTGCTAGTGTGTGAGTGTTTTTTGTGTGATCATAATCATTCGCTTCCGACTAATAGGCTCACGGGTATGAATACTGCCAAACACACACACAATATGCTCTTCCAAGCCAACGCCCACCAAAAAGGTTGCATAATGTATGCAGGCATCTAATCTATTTCGGATTAATAATTTGGACTCCCTGCCTCGCTTCGACTTTCTACGCTTTTCTGCCTCCGTTTCATCCCAAATAGATCCACACACACAGACACACACGTACACCGCAGAAGCCTAATGAATAATCAAATTTTAAAACCTCGAGCGATGATGATCGTATGATGGCTGCCTACCGCTGCACATCTATCGGATCATTATTATCAATTCGTTCCAAACCCCTGTCCACCACCTTCTCTCCTGCCCTCTACTAAAAGGCACTCCTGGAAAAGGAAAGCAGGGGCTCACGCAGCATCAGCAGCAACAAAAATCAGCATTCAAACAACATTCACCGCAGCGTGTGTAAATGTTTTGCCTGCGCTGTGATGCACACACGCCCAACGTTGCATCAATTTTCTATCCCCCATCATCCCCTTTTATCCATTCCCTTGTTCCACCATTGCTGAAGCTGCTAGGCACCGCTCGCAAACAGGCTTGACCCGCATCATCGACACCCGAGCGCCGGAGGGCAATCTTCACCGTGCGCGATGGCACGTTTATTTGATTAGCAATCAAAAGTGCGGTGAAATTTGTTGATTAAAATTCCCACCACGCAACCGAACCGTTCGGCTCGGCAACCTGGCCTGGTGGTTGCAGCATACCGCACAGGGCCCATTGTGCGATAGTGGCCGTTGTTGGCATGTAGCTGAAAAAGCCACCAATTAGATTTCTCCGCCCGTGTCCCGTTTTTTGGGATATTATTTTACGCAATATTGAACGCGCGCTGTAAAATGGGAAGAAAGGGGGAAGGGAGGGGAAGAGGGGGGAAGGGGAAAAATAGCATGATGGTCGATGCAGCAGTTGCCACGCCGTAGGGCACCAGTATTAACCGCATCTCGCACCAACAATATGAACGGCTAAAACCGACCTGTCAGTCGATGATGGTCGATGATGATGTTCGTTGAGTATCGCGCCAGCATAAAGGCTTTATTAATAACGTGTAGCGTTTGCGGGTACCCATCATTAACCCTCCCGGGCACCTTCCGACAAGCCGGATCAATACGCTGGTTGCTGCAGTTTTCCGGCTCTGACATTATCCAAAATCAACTTCACGATGTTTCAAAATCTCCTGTACAAAAAAAAAAGCTCTCGAAAGCTCTGTTCGGGTACCTAAAAACAACGCCAACCCAGCGCCAAAACGTGCCACACCGGTTGACGGTGGATTAACTCTAGCATTATAGCAGCTTGTGCAAGTGCCCGCGTCACATGCGGGCATAACATTAACAACCTGTAGATGTGCCGGGTGCACGCGTTGCTTTTTGGTGCAAGCGAGCGGCGGTGTGGGCAAGTCACCGTCAGTTGGTGGTAAAAATTTGGAAAATGCGCAAATTGAATACAGCTAAATGCTTTCATAAGCCGTTTACGATGTGATTAGTGTTAATTTAATACGCTAGCATCACTTTACCTCTAGTACGGTGGTGTGGTGCTTTTTTCCGTTGTAAAATGAGTGCAAAAATTGCTGTTTAAACTCTCGTGGCGATAGTCGACACATTTTGGTAGAACTTTTTAGTTGTTTCTAACCATATATATACACTCAAATCGATTGTGTGTTATTAGAAATCAATTGTTATGTTGCTTGGTATTAAAAAAGTGATGCTTATAACACCTTCAGACTGCGTGATGATGTGTAACATTTGCATATATGTAAAATGCCACTTTATATTTTTCTTCAAAAATTGTATTGTAATATTAAACCCCTAAACTTCGTGTTTCATGAGAACACTTTACCTTTATAAGAGGCGATTGAGGCCAATTGGCTCAAAGTCTGTAAAAAAGTAAGTAAAAGAAAAAAGTAGATCTTTACCGAGCGCCTAAAGTTATGCATCGTATGTATACTATTTACGTAATTTGTTGCCATATCTACACAACAACAGGCAACGTAGACGGACTGTTTTCCCAAGCAAGACACAAAACTTTTTCATTCTATTTTTGAGTTATGGTTGTTGAATGATGCGCATCGGATGTTTAATTGGATAACAAATGGATAATATTACTAAAACATAATAAATAAAAAAAGTTACATTGCATACTGGCAGGCGCAGCAACGCAGCTTTACTAGTACAGTAGAACGCCGTTTATCCGGGTACCTTTTATTCGGCTGTCCTTTTATCCGTGTTGTTACAAATTGACAGTTCAATATAGAGCTGGTATGATGTGCCGAGGAGGAGCTTTGAAAAATACATCAATTGGCAATAATATTTTTGCAAAAAATATTGAAAATCAGCATAAATGTAAACTATTATTTTTAACAAAATATTAGTCTTAACATGGGTACCGTGGTACAGTTGTCAACTCGAACGACTCAATAACATGACCGTTATGGGTTCAAGCCTAGAATGGACCGTCCCCCCGTAGCAAGGATCGACCATCCAGCTGCGTGGTAATGAATTAAGTCTCAAAAGCCTGTATAGGCCGGTATGTCCGCGTAGGACGTTACGCCAAATAGAAGAAGAGTCTTAAAATATTAATTAGATAACTCAAAAACATGATTAATAAAGCTCAAAATGACGTACTAATTAGAGTCAAAAGAGCCCTTGTACCAATTATCCTTGTTATTCTAGAATAAGGGTGCTTGCATGTCGCAGTAGGTTCACATAAACGGCGTTCCGATACACTTTGAAATATTTATTTTTGTCTTTATTTTTAATCTATAGTCCATATCTAATAAATTTCTAAAATTCAAAGCATTTTTCCTTATCAGCTACCATATTACGTACAATTTATCACGAGATCTTGTTTAGCTGCTAATTTTTTACACATAATGATTATTAGCGGCTGATCCGGTGACATAGTGTTGGTTCCTACGATTCCCTAAAGAGGACGACACCGTGTAGGTTTAGTTTAGCCATCCGCTAACACTGATCGGGCCGAGCCGCTACAAAAGATCCCGATCGAGGTTAGTAGAAAGACAAAAATACACTCTTAACCCGAGACAAGTGACGGATTTTGTAGAGTCTGTAAATAAAGCATTTATACAAATGTAGTCTAAAAAATGCTTGTCTTTATTAAAATAATTTTTTACTGCGCTCGCACAAAAGAATCCTCTTGCAGGGTGTAACGCTATGTTTGGTAGCCAAATTGTTGCTAATTGGCAAGCTATGAGCTCTCTAGACAACGCTTCCCACAGCAATTTTTGTGTAATTATAAATAACCCTTATCACAAGCAAGAGCTGCAGTGCTGTGTTATGCTAAATAACATTTTTCATTAAAAAAATACTCCTAAGTGTTCATGCTTCTCTTAAAACTTGATTAGAAAACTTATACCAACCAAGCATAAATTCTACCGTCCCAGATAAGTTTGTTGCCATTTAGATAGTTCTACTAATTTAACTTCATCGTTGCACATAAACAACGAACCACAATGTGTGCTCCCCCGCCCCGCTAACAACATGTTTGCTTTGTCTGTGCTTCTTTCGATCAAAACTTTCAGCCCACCTTGCTTCCCCTTTTGTTTGCATCCTACCAAATATCTGATCTTGTCCCCTAGTTGCCGTTACTGCTCCCAGTGTCGTCCATTCTCGCAGGCTGCAGGCTGCTTGCCGGTTGCAAAAAGCGGACCGAGAAACAAAAAGCTTTCGCCCGCCTCCCTATTAATGCGTCCCCATTTGCTGCGTTGCATCGACGCTGCCGCATCTTGGCGTCGTCGTGCTGCGTCCGGTGGCGCACTTGCCATTGTCATTCGGGAAAGGGGCAGCCCAAACGTTACGTCCAATTTGAGCCGTACCACTTGAAGGCAAATGCGTTCCAGCAGGCCACATACACTTCAGCGCTACCGACGCAGCAGCAGCACAGCGCTTTGATCTCCGACCGCAAATTGTCTACGACGAAGCAAGCCCGGTGATAGCTCGGGGAAAACTTACTTGAAGCTACAAAAGCTTTCTTCTTCTCCCGCCCGGCTGCTACAGTTGCTTCTGCTCTCGGACTTCCGAAACATTACGGGAGGCACGATAGGAAAACCCCTTTTTCCCAAGTCATGGGCCAGTTTCGGCCAGGATCGCCTCCCCGGGAGGCCGGGGCTGAGATAGGCGCCGACACACAATTTATATTCCTTTCACATTTTCATATAAAATTATCACAGAATCAAATTACCATACCAAAGGCATCGAAGAAAATGGGAAGAGGAAAAACTTTTCGCTGCGAAGCGGCAGCAGCCTCCCATCAGCATCCGAGTCCGACTCAACTACGGGCCGGACTACACTTTGGCTTCATCTTCCTGGATGCAAGAAACAGGGTGTGTGTGTATGTGTGTGTATATAAAAGCCAGTGTCACTGAGTTGTCGGCTCGGACACGAAACTCGGCTGCAGCTCGCCCGGAAAGAGTTACCGCAAACTTTTACTACCATTGTGTGGTAACAATTCTCAAACTCAAGCACAGCCGGCGGTGTAGGCTTCTCCACTACACGAGCAACTGCACCGAGCTCACCGCTTTGAAGCCCCCGCAGTTTGGCAAAACTACGCGCTTAGCGGACAAGAAAATGTTAATTTCTTTCAACGACCACCCCGAACCTGTTCCTAATGTTCCATTGCTGCGGAGCGTGGAGATACTTTTTTTGTGAGAATCCTCAAAGATTCTCGGCCTGAGAGCGCTAAGAAACTTCCCACTATCTGGGTTGAAAGAAATCATTACTCTCATAATTTAGTATGCGTTGCTCTCAACCCTTTCCCTACACCCTCCCTTTGAGTATCTTTCGTTCCACTGCGCTTCAAAGTTCGCCCAAACGAAGAAACACATTTATTCCGGAACTCCGGCACGGTGGACCGTGATAGTGACGCTGCTTCCCCGGGAGGGGGCTTGCGCTTGATATGATAATTGTTTCGCCCTTTGTCTGCCCACCGCCGTCGGGGTGTAGTTCGTGCGATCGTGTCGTTGCTTTGCGAGGAAAGCGCAAAGGAACGTGCGCCACGCCAGCGACAGCGGTGTAAGTGACACGAAAGCTTAAGACCTTAAGTCCCTGTACAAAATGGCGCGCACAGTACACCGTCCTAGCACGGTGGAAAAGAGTTTCTTCCGCTGCCATTTCACCCGCTGACAAACGAGCAGGGATGGCTGGATTTTGCCATGGCTTTCGCGCACCATAATAATGTACAAATGAGCCAAAGCCTTTGTCACCCTTTGGTGTCGGTGTTTGGGGAGTGTGTCTTTTTTTTCACCCCTTCTGTGTACTGTCCATTAAAAATGAATCTCATTTGCAATCTGCAAACTGTACCATCGCATCCTTCAAAGGTTTGTTTTCTATGGCCGGCATTAGCAGAACGGAGCAGGTGAGTGCATGCTTACGTGCAGATACAGCGAGCGATACACACAATACAGAAACACTCTGTCACGGGTAGTTGCGGGCAGAGCAAAAAAAAAAAAGGAAGAAGCTTATCCGAATCCATCCAATCGGATGCGGTGCTTCCGGACACGGCGAGGCGGACAGCGTTGTTTTGCTGATTGCATTCGCAACGTGCATACATGTGCGGCGCTTCCTGTGCCGATGTACAATGTAGCCGCCTCACTCGACACTGTCACGGCACGCGGAAAGCAACAGTGAAATCACAGCGGGCGGCACAACGGAAAGCACCTGAACGCGTCACGGATATGTTAGATATCAGTTCGAGAAACGGTGCACCAGGGGGTAGCATTGCTTTCGTATAATGAAACTGCACCAACCTCCTGAGCACCGGGGCTACAATAATGCATGCTGCTATCCTTATGAGCCATCAGCAACTGTGTTGGTGAGGTGGTGGGAAAAACAAAAAAAGCAAAAATACACACAAGCTCATCACAATAATCAACCCTTATCATCCACTCGGGACAATCCGCACCGTGCACAGCACCATCACGGGGAGGGGTGATGGGTAATGTTACAAATTTTTGTACACCACACGCTCGGTACAATCACTGTGCCATACATTGCATTGTACGAACGTGTGACCCAGATATCGCTTTGCCCACAAATGCACGCACTGCATTTCAGATCAAAATCAGCGAGGGTAGGAATGGGAATATGATGTATTTACATTAGCAAACAATGCACGTTCCAGGTGGCTTTTTCGCTTTGCCGAGGCACCCGCTGTGCTTGATTTCATCTCGCGCAAACCGAGAGCGAGCAATATTGAAATGTTGCAAATCATCATTTGACATCCATTTCGGAATGAATGTTTGCTTACCGCAGAAAAATGCTGCATTTTGATTAGTTGGGTACGTTTTAATGTGTTGCAAATTGATTACATTGCAATATGGATAACTTGAAAACAATATAGTTACTCTTAGTACATGCATAGTATGCACAAAATGGTGAAAAAACACACATAATGTGTATACATTTAGGCGCTTTCGTAGAGTAGTAGACAAGAAAAGGAAAGTAAAAACATTTTAGCTTACGCTTCCCCTAGATCCTCGATGCTAAACGGCTAATAGTATGCAATTTTATTGTAAAGAAAATCAAAACAAAGTTTTTTGAGAACAATAATGTATGTGTTAATATGGTGAATAATAAAGTGAGTTAAAGTAATTTTGATGCAATGTATGCACACATCATCGTAAACCTTAGACCTGATCAAATGAAAATATTGATGAAGTGTAGTTCATCAGTTTATTATCAAAATTGTTCAAAGAATATTTTACTTAATTCATAAAGCATCCGTGTGACAGCAATTTAAAAAAAAAGAACGCCAAAATGTATACAATCTGCATGACATAACGCCCTTTACACACGCTAAAGTTATAGATTTGCAGAAATATGTTCAGAGGGAAAAAAAGTGCATGGATGTGTACGTTATGTTGCAATTTACATATTTCCCTTTACGATTGAAATCAATACATTATAAACTACAACGACAGTACTCGTACAAATATAATTTTATTATAGTTTTTTTTTGTCATGATCGTTCACAATTGTCGATTATATCCCATGTGTTTCATTGCATGAAGGGATATGAGGCGGTAAGATCATCCCAAACCAACAATAATTGCTGAATAAAAATATCGCTGTTCATAAAATCGTAAGCCACTAATACCAATAACAATTTATAGCAAATGTGTCCATGTTGCTATTTAGCAAAATGAGCTACCATGATTAGAGTACGAATTTGCTTCTAAACCAGCCAAACGCTAAACCTTCTCTCAATGAAAAGCCAAACGCTCTTGGCAAGGCAATGATATGAGCATTCTGTAACGGATTGCTATTATTGCATCGCCCAGAAGTCACGCAGAAGTACAATGCTACGGTAAGCCGATCGGGACGGGAGCATTGAGCGAACAGATTCATGGGGATTTTGTTGTTTATTATCTGCATGCCCCGTGCAATATTTCCGTCTGCCTCCTTCCTTGTAATTGTCCGCGAGCGGAACGTGGAAAGGGATGGCGCCGGATATATTTACCGTACAAAATAGCGTACAAAATCTCGTTCAACTCCGCTATTAAGCCTCCGCCACGCCAGGATCGACTACGATAAACGGTAGATTTTGCGATGAATTCATAAACCTCCTCGCGCTATTCCCGCCCGCTTACCATCGGGGACGCGCCGAAGCATGGTGCCCATCATCGCGGCGCACCATCTTCACAGGACAGCTCACAGGGCTTTGCAGCCAACCGTGACGGTTAAATGTAATGGCAGCGCGTAATGTGCATAATGTCGCTGCGCTTAATCCACCTTTTTCAAAAGCAATTACTTCCGCCAGCTGATAGTTTCGCTATTCCGCGCCTGATGCCGCCTCATCCTGGGTAAGTGAAGGGAAATTTTCTGCGCGGCCAACACAACCGACGTCATCGTTCATGCTTCGCGTGAATGAAGTGCAATGAATGCGCGGCTCGAATCGCGGCTTGCAAAACAACAACCATGGCCCAGTTTCGACTGACAACGGGGCGCAGGCGGCTCTCGGGACCGAATGCTGTGCCGCCGTTAATCTTCTTAACTCAAGATGAGCCTGCTGGATGGTTCTGTAGGTGTGTAATCAATTGAAAACGGATACAATTATTGTCTGCTAACTTGGTGGCGTCGTGAAAGGGTGGTTGGCGGTTGGAGCTCCTTCAAAGATGGGATTATTTATTTATTACAACAGTTTCAACGTTGGCTCTGTAACGGTAATGTTTAAAATCAGACCCAAATACGCCTACAAGTATGCAAGCAAGATGCATATCCTTGGATCAGTATTGCATGAATGATTTCAAACACAACTTGAATGATCGTTACAATTTAAAGGACAATCTGAGCCATGGCTTGTAATCTCTTTAACAACTTATTTGTCACCTGATGTCAAATACGTAGATAATAGCTGCAACTGCCAACTTACAAATTTAGAGTTTTCAATTAATAAACAGGAAAAATATTATACACATCCAATATATCACCAAAAGCAAACAACAAAAGTAGCCCGAGCACGAAACTCCCTTTTCACTTGAATAAATAACATCAATAAACACGCCAATAAAAATAGATCATCCAGTTTGCGATCAAATATTCACCTGAAGGACGCAAAAAAAGAATATCAAATAAAAATCATTCCCTTTTTTCCCAGCCTTCCATGCGCTCGAACATCGCCGTCAATCAAGCAAAGCTAGACTTATCGTCCATCAACACTGTAAAAACCCCTTTGCCACAAAAAATATTTAAAAAAAAACAAGAACTGATCCAAATAATGTTGATGCGAATGACAGCTTCACTAAGCTCGTTCGCTGGCCAACGATAACGCAGATTCGCACTTACACCTTTTGATGAGCAGGTATTTGGGGATCGGTCGTCGGGAAAGGAGGGATAAATAAAACGCGCAAAAATAGCCAATCCCATTCAATAAAAGCGGGTGAAAGGTTTTCCGTTCCAATTAGTTCTCTTATTTTCAATCCCATTTAGGGGGTGGCAAACCAAATGATGGTTTTTATTTATATCGGGTGAGAATGTTTAAACATCATCTAACGCATTTGATTATTAATAGATCAGATTGATTTTTTATGTATTATAAACCAGCAATATCTATATAATTACTTGGTAGCGAATAGCATACCAATAGCATAGATTTTGGCGTTGTTTTACGTAATATTGTGTGTTGGAATCTTTAAAATCTATATTTTTTTGACATTCGGAGGCTGAAATAATGTCAACAAATCAAATTACTGGCTACTTATTTTTCAATTTTTTTTCGATGGATTGCCGATAAAAAGTTTGACATGGAGGGGATACATTCAAAAAATGGACGAATGTATGAATTTACACATTTTGCATACATCTAGGCGCATCGATGAAACAACTCAATAAAGGCAATTAAATCTGTATGTTGCATCAGTTGTCTTTTTTTTTCGGATTTAAAAGATTGATACACATTATTCAAACCCATTCATCCGGAAGCATGCATGTGAAGTGTTTAGAAAAACAAGTACTCCTCTCGTAATGGATAAAAGAACTATTTGCGTTTCCATCCATTAGCCACGCATCGTTTATGTAACAACCGCTTCCGGGTAAAAAGCTTCCAACATCAATGCGATTCAAAACAATACATACACGCATCAACAGCACTCTTCCCACAAAAGTTTTACGAGCGCCATCACCATACGTTCTTTCTCTCCAAGCAACGCTTATCCTACATCCTGCTTAATAGATTGAGTACTAGGAACTACAGCCAATATGCCGGTGTGTTTTTTTTTATTACTTGCTGTTGATTGAAATATTGCAACAAAAACAAAACTGTTACAAACGAGTAGCAATAGCCGTTGCTTGGAGGGAAAAGCTGGCCGGATTTTTAATAAACAAAAAAAAACCTATCACAAGCCGGACACAGCAAATGCTCACACTTGCCCGGCCCGGCATGAGCGAGATGGCAGCATGTCACGCGAAACTATTAGATGAAAATCTGAACGGCAAACAATCGAACGGCAAGATATGGAAGCTAACCGATTATAATGAAAGCACGGCCGTATAATAACCGCCGCATTGTGCGCACCTCGGCTCCGGCCATTGCAATTGACGGGTGAGTTTTGAATTGAGGAAAAAAAAAGTTACGCGGGAGTGAGGGAAAATGCTGAACCGAACGAACCATGCAAACAACTCCACTCCGCAACATTTTCTAACCAAACAAGAGTATCTAGAGAGAGAGGGAGATAGAGAGCAAAAAAAGGAACCTAACACAAAGCTTCTGGAATATTGCGGAAAAAAACCATTCCAATTTCCCATCCACTTGATTGTGAAGTGAATTTTCCGCCCGGCTTACACTGAGCGGCTCCGTCCGGCCACTCCGGCTTTCTCCCAGTGCATGGCGAGCGTGTTTGTGCAGCACAAACAGAGACAGGAGAAGCCACATTGAAACTATTTGAAAACAGATAAAAGAAAATGAAAATAAACCCCTCGTCCCATTTGTGCCACCAAGCTCGTTGTTTTAAGTGCGAGTGATTTCATTGTTGTTTTTCCTCTCGCTTTGTTTGTTATGTTTTTCCACTACTGGCCGTGCTCGCAAGCCGTAAGCGAGCGGTTTTTTTTTTTTTTTTGGTGGCTCAATACAGTCAATAGTTTATAGATAAATTTATTTTTAATAGCTTTTATCCGACAATTTCGACGGTTGTGTGCGCTAGACTGCGTGCCTTTGAAAATTAGCGTGAGCTTCTCGTTTTTTTTATCCCCCCAATGGATTGGAAAATTGTTTTAGAAGTAGTGTTTCAGGGTTTTCCTGTCTTTTTTATCATTTGTTGTGGAATAATTGCTGATAGTGATATAATGGCAGAAAAAAAGAAAAAAAAACTTGATTTATGTTCAACGTTAAACTGAACATGAAATGAATGGAAAAAAACACATACGAATTCTATTCCAATCTGAGCTAGACACAAAGAATACTTAAATAATCCTGGCAAGAAACAAATTTAATTATGACAGCTGTTGGACGTAATCTCTTTTACCGTGCCGCATTCTGGAAAGCGAAAACACGATTCAAAAATTATCCTCATCCAATTAGCAAAAAAAAAATGCAATCTATCAAATAGAATTAGAACGCCGAAATGTTAAGAACCAAAACACAAATCTACCATTTTTCTTACGTCGCAGACAATCACATCCGAGCGAAGAAAAAAAAACAAAAAAAAACGAAACAAAGCTCGGAAATCGGCACTCAATCGCAGCACAATT
Organism: Anopheles arabiensis; assembly: GCF_016920715.1. Taxonomy (NCBI): domain Eukaryota; kingdom Metazoa; phylum Arthropoda; class Insecta; order Diptera; family Culicidae; genus Anopheles; species Anopheles arabiensis. The sequence continues at coordinate 28,171,459 of NC_053518.1, forward strand.
GTCCGAAATGGAAGCTGTCCTTGCTGTCCTACTGTGAGGGCGCTAGAAAAAAAACACACAACATTCTCACGCGAAACAATGGCCAAATTTTCTAGAAGCTTTCAATGTACTTAACGATTTCTAGTGGGGGGAAAGCGAAGGATATTTGAGCGAATGGAGCAGGACGCACAACAATTGAATCGAACAAAAAAGCCAACAAAAAAGCGTCAAAGATGAGAGCAAAACAATCGACAACAATGAAATAAAACTCTTCGTCCACACACAAACACATAAACACATCGAACCGTGTGAACTAGAATAAACCTTGCAGGCGAATGGATCATTCTTAAGCGCTTTTGTTTTGCTTTTGTGTTGTGGTATTTTTCACCCCACCAAAGAGCGGTCCGATCTTATCTCTATTTGAAGCTGTACTCTATATTCTCACATTCTAGTTTTTTTTGTTTGGTCCCATCTCTGTATGACGGGTGTCAGCTAAATATGGTGAAAAGGATAAAAACCACAGAAATTTAGTTCATCTTTTCATACTTATTGCTTCATTCTGCCACTGCTCGAACAAAAACACTTCACTCGCTGTTAAGCTTTTCATTTTTTGTTTGTTTTTTGTTTTCTTCTTTTGAGATTTTTCACGCTGCTTGCTAACTTATTGTTTCCTTACTGAAAAGTGGGGATTCCCTTTCTATTCAGTCGGTTCAGTGCGGTTTAATGTTCCGTATGAATGTGTTTTTTTTTGTTTTCACCATTCCATTTCATTACGACTGCTGACGTTGATTGTTTTTTTTGCGTTTTCATGTTTTAGTTTTGCCCCTCCTAAACATCGTTGTGCTGTTGTGTTAGATATGAACCAAAATATTTCCATTTCATTATTTCATTTTTATAGCATTTCAGCTTCGATATTTTTCATTGTGACAATTGTGTTCTATAAGATCAGTATTTAATAAGACTTTTGTTTTCTTATTGAAAAAATGTTTCTTTGCCTACCTTTAGGCGCCCAATAAGACCAAATTAGAAGCAAACTACTTTAAAGCCCAATGAGAAGTTAAAAAAATACTCAAAATCACTTACTAATGCAACCAACCAACAAAAACGAGAGGGCACCTTCTCCCTACCCTCAGGCGAACGCACTAGAGCACAATTCCAATAAACTTCTACACCACGCAAGCAAGTTCCCAGAAAGCAGTAACACCGAGATCAAAAAATGTGCAAGATGCATGCTCATTCCATTGGCACCAAGCTCACAGCTGCAAAACAGTCCCAACGCTCCGATCCATTGCCAATATTGGCACTAAGTATGACAGCGCACAGGCACTAGGGATGACATCTCACCCCCATTCTGCTTTCCATTTAGTTTCGAACGAAAATTGAAAGAATAAAAAAATACCACACCCAACCCAACAACACGCATTCGCTTGATGTCGCAGCACAGTGCGCGAACAGTGTGTAGTTACGCGATCGAAACGGCAAAACAAATCAATGCTATCCAAGGCGGAAAAACTATCGTTACAGCTCACTGAAAATGAAAATGGCTCTCCGGTGGCTGGTGCCGTTTCGCACGAAAGAAACCCCCGGCTCACTATCCCCTTGGCTCACTGTTTCTTCCCATGCAGTGCAAGCTAATCTAGCTGATGGAAGAAAAAAACCGGGAGACACCATGGATATCCACCGGGAAGTCAGTTTCTATCGTTTTGCAAACGCCCGCGAGAAGCAGCACTATCGTGTAGTCAGTTTTATTATTTTCTACAACTCCATCCCCACCTCTTCGCCTCTTTCCCATCTTGCCGTTAACCATCCTGACAATGCTCCCTTCTCGCACAAAGCGATCGGAACATTCCGGGTGAAGGGGACACACTATAAAATTTAGTTGGCTGTTTGTCGGTGCTATTTTTCCCGACGACAACGACGACATCGACGACGATCTATTGACTATGGAATTGCTTGTGGCACGCACACTTTCACTTACACATGTGTGCCGTTGCCCACAAACAAGTATACACACACACACACACGCACACTAGTAATTTTATTGTGTTCGATATGCAGGTTATTGATCGTTACGCCCTTGCTCGATGAGCAAATGGCACGGAGGGGGCTAACATCACTCACATTACTGTGCAAGCAAGCGGATCCGGGTGATGAAGGGCGAAGCATAAAACATGATTGTAACGCTTTCTGTTGAATAGTCTTTTTGCTTGGTTGGTTTTAAACTTTTTTTTTTAAAACCATCACCGTGCGGTTTTGTAAACGTTTCTGTTTGAGCGGTATTCGCACAAACAGATACTTTCATTAAATGCTAATTAAGGTTGAGTGCTTACATGATGTTGATGGTAAGGCTAGCTATTTGTGCAAAGCTGTTATTACCGCATGAATGGTTAATTACGACACACAGAAAGGCACACCGGTGAGGTAATAAAATTGTTTCTAAAATGTCATCACAAGCCTTAAGGAATTTAAATGCCAGCAGAAGTTTGATCCAATTGATCGCAACGGCAAGTAAGCGCAACTGTGGGACCAAGTTCAGCCTAAAATTATGCAACCTTACACAGCAACTCGCCTAGAGTTATGCAGCACCCGTAACGTAGGCTTCTTTTTTAATTTATCGCGTTTTCAGCCTGTAGCTATGACAGCAGAAGATGCTTTTCAGATTAAGTTTTTTAGTAACTATCAATCAACACTCAAATTATTCACTTTAGGTTATACTGATTAAAAGTTTTTGCTGGATTTTTTTTAAATATGGCAGTGATAGATGAAAAAACACACTCTCTTGTGCGATAAACCAGTCCCAGGAATCAATATAACTTTTTTTAAATATTTAACGCAAATCAGGAAAAAAGGACATTCAACAAACAGCATAATTAAATGTGTACCATATAAATCCCGAGGAGCTTCTTTCTTGTCCTCACAATGGAATGTTTTAAACCAACAATGGCCCATTGACCTCGTTTCCGTTAGTGCTTCCTACACAGTGTATTGATTTAAATTCAATTCACAAATTCGCAGAACAACGCACCCAAGATGGGATGTCTTCCAAACATTGGTTTTCCAAAACAAACAAAAAAAGCGCTCCCAAAGGTTAAGAGCCTAGAAGGACCTCCTTTTGCTAACATTTTCTTTTTTTTTTGTTCACTCTGTTTTCCTCTCTCCCCACATTCTCTCACACACACACATATATATATTTCTATACAGCAGATGATGACACCAAGCACGACCCGACCGTCGACGTTCGACCTTGTACGGTCAAGCGTTTTATTTATTTAATTCTGTTTGTTTTGTTTCGGCTCATGGATGAAGGTTTAGTATGTTGCGCCATTTTCAGTGGATGGCGTATGTGTGTGTGTGTTCTGCATATGCTGTTGCGATGGCCAAGGCACGTCCTACGGCACTCTAGGCGTACGCGGGAGTACTGAGCTGTCGAGTTTGGTCCCAAATGCGGTTCTGAGAACGGGGTCGCAAAAAATGGGAAGAGCTGGGCAAACAGTCCAACAAAGCCAAATTCAAACAAACTTAAGGTCGCTCGTACTGCTGCTTACCTTAAATGTTATATTTCAGAAGTTTTCCTCTGTACCAGTGCTTTTTTGAACAGATAAAGCATGCTGTTCGGTTTTAATTTGCAAATTCCTCGAGCATTCCCAACCCTCCGATGGGCTACAGCTATCGAACGCCCTTCCGTTTCACACGTTTCAGGAAGATTCAATCAAATTAAATTCAATGTTGGATAAAAGAAAAAGGAAAATAATAATTTCAACTCTCAAAATGTAGCCGGACCCGGCTCTGCACAGTTTCCGTGCTTCCTGTTTGCATAGAACTAATTCGATTAGAATTTATTTTCCCATCAATTCCTGTCGTTTTTTTTTTCCTCTTGTTTCGGACAGTGCCCAACGGTCCCGATTTGACGCTGGGCAGAAGTCACAATCGGAAACCACCGCCATCGCACGGCGTATGAATAACGAATCGGAACGGAACCACAAAGACCACCGGCAGCACGGTAAAACAACTGCCGAAACCATAGATTCAGCTGACGGGGGAACAAAACGATCAAACACACGAGCCTGCCGTTTCCATCGACGAAAAGCTTGCTGTGTTCGGGACGGGCAAAAGCTACGAAGCCTTCCAAAAATCTATATCAATAAATACATTTCAATGTCATTATAATCGTATTAGACATAATCCCTTCTCACCGTTTCCATTCCCACCCACACACACAGACAAGGTAGGTTGTGTACTGGTGGTTGACCTGCTGCTCACACACACAGACGCAGAAAGTACAGCATTGAAATGTGATCGTGCATGTGAAGGTCCAAAAATAAAAGCCCTTATTAGTTACGGGAAGACAATCGTAAGCTTAGCGAAAATTCTATTTCAAGTGCCATTTCTTATGTGTTAGCTGTATTTTTGATTGTGTGTTTGTGTGCTCTCAAAGGTTCACAACTATTGGTCAACGTGAGTATCTACCTATTATCAGTGTGCTTGATGTATGATACTTATTTATGATCCATTTGTCATGCTGCTTCATGGTAAGGTAGCTTTGCTTTCCGTTACGAAGTCATGTATGGCATTGGTTTGATTTCTTCTTTCTTATAAGAATTATTAATAAGCATTGATTCCGTAGCGTAATGTATTGTTCTCATAGTGTTGTGACGACTGCAAGTATACTATATTCAGTTGCTTGTTTGTTTATTATCATGTAACCAGAATAAGCATGTTTTTTAAATATATTTTTAGCTATGTCGAAAATGTGTTTTATGATTTTCGTTTAGCGAGCTCTTTAATTGGGCATACTTTTTGGCGCATAACAAAGCATACTTTTAGGCGATTGTCAACAAAAACCAAAAAGAGTAAAACAACAACAGGTGAGAGTAAAGCAAATGTGTATTGTGACTCTCTGTCACACACAATCTCTCTCTCTCTCTCTCTCTCTCTCTCTCTCTCTATCTCTCTCTCTTTCTCTCCCTCTCCCTCTCTCTCCCTCGTCCTCTCTCTCTCTCCCTCTCCCTTTTTCTCTCTCTCTCTCTGTCTCTCTATCTGTCTCTCTATCTTTTTGTATATTTCTCTCTATATGTATATCTCTTTATCTAGTTTTATATTCTTTAACTCTCTGTATATATTCAAATATTTCCCTTCCCTTACTTTACTTTATTACTTCAATCTTTCTCTTTAATGTAATCTGTAATTTACTTTATCTTTACACTATCTTTGTTGTACGCTTGTTGTATCTTTGATGTTCTTACATGTACGCTTTTCATTTACTATACGATCAACATGTACAAAGTACATTTAATGGATAGTAAATTGCGCAATTATTTATCATTGGCTTGAAATGAGTTTTTTTTTTCTTCTATTTTACTAACCACAACCAACGTTGACATACAGATCGATAGCACTGCAAGTGAGCATGTCACTGTCACTGACTACACCATACATAAGCATAAATCCCCTGACTGAGGAGCACACGTTGTACCAATCCATTGCTATTAACGTGATTGATCAAACCGGACCGGAGCGAATGTCCGGCCCGCAGGATGGGTCGAGTTCATGGTCAAGGCAAAGACAATAAACAACACCCAAGGCGAAACCGAGGCCCTATCCGTACGTCCCGGCACACACTCGGCAATAGCTCGTCGAGCCGAAGAGGATGCACTTGAGGCCGGACAAATAAAGATAAAATTAAGTAAGCTTCACTGAGCCACACGAGCACTAAAAACCTGCCCACGTATGCACGATCCACCATCGAAAGCACTCCAGCCAAGCAATCATGCTGCGTTGCAGCTTTTTCTGCCCCCCCTGTCCCCTGTATTGCTTTGCCCTTTCTCTTTCCCTGTTCCATCTACCGACAGAAAGGAAAACACATAGACTATCTTAACCACCATCATGACAACCACCACCACCACAGCAGTACAAAAGCGAAACATAATCGAACATTAATACGGTATCAGGTTCCATTTCATCATTCTCGGGCGCTTTGCATGAACCAGCAACATTTGTGGCCTTACTGGCTACACCCTCCCCTAACGGAACGATGAGTAACGTCTCTCGGCTGCTCGGTCACCGATAAATGATTTAATCTTAATCTCATGCCTCTCAGAATGTGTGCCCAGTCGACAGTAAGGAGATGAAGATTTATCGAATTATGGTAAGCGTCAAATGACGGAGAGGACAAAACAATCGCCTCGCCATCACCATCGGTGCGGCCACTCTGGTGCGGCGCAAAGACGGCTGGTGATTGTGCAGAAAACTAAACAACCACCACCAAAATCACAGCCACTGGATGAGTTTGGCTGAATTCGGCTCTACGAAACAGACGGCACTCTATCGCATGCTGTTGGCTGCCAACGTAATTAACAAAACATATTATGGATTGTGTCCTTGGCATTAGATTTTGTTGTTGCGTCATTTGTTCCACGCACAAGGCTTGGTACAGATAATGAAATATAAGATAAATAAATCCATTTTATGAGTTTATTCAGGCGCTAAGCAAGAGCTGGTGGAGAATGTTTGATGTTTGCAATAATTGATATGAGAAAAAACAAATAATGAAATATTATGCTATTCTTTGCATACTTTTAGGCGTTGCCATTGATCGTATGTAAAAGTAACAAACGTATGCATACATTCAGGCGCAGAACCAGTTCTGATGAAGGGTGTTTTGCAATTATACTATTTTTTAAGCTAAAATCGACAATTATTGACTTAAACTTTCACTAACTTTCAACTTAATTCCAACAGTAATTCCCTGCGATAATGCAACTGCTAAGCATTACCCGCCCAATTCCCTGCATTTAATTACCGACTGTGATGCATCTGCTCAGTCTTTTGCCCATTTGGGTGCTCGTCTTAGAACTTCCTCGCCAACGGAGCAACCGGAATATTGAATGCGACGACAAAACACTTTGATCGCGTGCAAATGACATGCCATGTCCATCTTGAGTGTATTGCCGGCCGCACAGCGCTCACCCAAGCAGGAAGGAAGCAGTAAATGAACCCGTACCATATGGTCTTAAGTACTCCCATTTCCGCCCTGCTGGCTCGAAACAATGTCAGCTGTGCTGTGACTGAGAAAGTTCCAGTACTTCTTGGCCAGTTGGTACGCCGCCGACACAAGATGATTGTGTATGGCTTTCAGGGGGTAAGGGGTATGAAGCTGCACTTGAATCTAATGAATTCCAAGAATGGTTTGTGAATGCCGTTGTTTCAATATACGCCACTGGGTTGTGCCTGTACGGAATATTAATGTATGGTAACTGTTGAGAAGGGTATAAGGGGGGCATTTGTAATGCCCGCAGCTACTGCCATATAACGCACGCGTGGCTTGCGTCGTCGACGTCATCGCCATGGTATCAACTTGTTTCTATTTCCCTATTTTGTGATTTCAACTGATCACAGCTGAAGTGGTAATGCTGACTGACAATGATGTCGTCTTCTTCGTTAAATTATGATCACAACTGATGCCTTTACACCATTTGTGATATCAGATGATAATATTGCAAGTTCGACTGAAGTGTTGTCGTGGTCATCGTGTAGTTTGAACATATAAACGAACAAAACTATTTATTTTTTACGCTTTTACTAAACTACCAAAAGCCTTTGGGCCAGTCTCGTGGTATAGTCATCAACTCGTACGACCTAACAACATACCCATCATGGGTTCAAGACCCAAATGGGGATCGGTCCTCGAAGGACTGACTATCCAACGCCCTAAGGCCAAGACCACTAAGGCTGCACTGGTAGGCCTTGAGCGACAAAGGTTGTTGTGCCAAAAAATAAGAAGACGAAGAAGACGAAGAAGACGAAGATGAAAAAGACGAAGAAGACGAAGATGAAAAAGACGAAGAAGACGAAGATGAAAAAGACGAAGAAGACGCAGAAGACGAAGAAAAAGAAGAAGCAGATGAAGAAGACGAAGAAGACGAAGAAGACGAAGAAAACGAAGAAGAAGAAGAAGAAGAAGAAGAAGAAGAAGAAGAAGAAGAAGACGAAGAAGAAGAAGAAGACGAAGAAGAAGAAGAAGACGAAGAAAACGAAGAAGAAGAAGAAGAAGAAGAAGAAGAAGAAGAAGAAGAAGAAGAAGAAGAAGAAGAAGAAGAAGAAGAAGAAGAAGAAGAAGAAGAAGAAGAAGAAGAAGAAGAAGAAGAAGAAGAAGAAGAAGAAGAAGAAGAAGAAGAAGAAGAAGACGAAGAAGAAGACGAAGAAGACGAAGAAAAAGAAGACAAAGAAGACGAAGAAAAAGAAGACGAAGAAGACGAAGAAGAAGAAGACGAAGAAGAAGAAGAAGAAGAAGAAGAAGAAGAAGAAGAAGAAGAAACTAAAAAAAATTTCATTCAAACTCCGATTCTCTCCAGACGCAAACATAATAAGCACACTCTTAAAATCAATAAAGGGAGATAAGCAATCATACCAAGCACATATTTAATTCTTAGTGAAAAACAATTCATAGTTTCAAAAAAGATTCAACAACAACAAAAAGAAGTAATCGTGCCTAATCAATGGTTCAATAAAACTCATTCACAGTACCGGAACATGTGCTGCTCGCACTCGAAAGGCTTGTTTGCACGAGACTCTGCACTCGAGGCGCATAATTTCATGATAATTTTATGGTAATACTAAACGCATAAACCGTCCACCGATCGGACCTGCAAAGTTGCTGCCATTGGTTTGCAATTCCAGCACTGTTCGCCATCCCTATGACCTGTCTGATGCCACGTGCCACGAAGTGCCCTCTCGCTCAAAAGGATGTTCGATCAAAGGAAGTGGACTGAAGTGATGCTTATGGCGCAGTCCAAACACCACCCGGGCATCGGGCGCTCTCTGCACGGGCAAACCATTTTTTGATTATTTCCTCAACCGCCTGTCGAACCTTTCGCTACACCAGAACGGGAAGGGGATCGTGTGCGCTTTCGTAGAAGGATACAATAACGACCAACTAGCCAGCAGTAGCTTTAACGACACGAGAAACGAGTTAAGAAACACCCAGGAACCACCCCACCGATGGGTAAGACTGCTACTGCTGCGAAAAGTGCTTAGCCTAGCGAAGGCTCTGATTCCGGGAGGTTTGAGGAATCCCTTTTTCTCAGTCCCCGATAGTCTCCATTTTCCTTCCCGTCACGTAATGTGTTGTAATGTGAGAGCAAGAGAAAAAAAGGCAGGGCAGGCGAGCAATTGCATTTTCCGGTCAAATAAACAACTGCCGGAACGATACCGCATCGATGAATGTAAAGCAGCCCGGTACTGAATCCCTGCTGAAACCTCGTAATCCTTACAATTCCTGTCCACACTGTTAGTGTAGCTTGGGAAAACGCAACCTGTTTCAAAATGAATAAGCTGAAAGGCAATAACAGTTGCACGGAGAAGTAAGAGAGAGAGAGAGAGAGAGAGATAAACCATGCTACAACACCACCCCAGTGCAGGAAAATCAATGCAATGGCAAAGGATAAAAATTGCTCCAGAGGCGAATCGGTCCTAGTAGTCGGGCTTCTGCAAAATCCTGCCACAACAATCGATTGCTGCTCGACAGGAACGCACTAACGAGACTAACAATTTTGCGGGTTTTTCCGCTTCCGTTTGATTTCCTTTAAATTGGAATTACTTTTTTGCTGTTGTTGCTGCTGTACCGTTGCTCCACCAAGACGATGGTTTTATTCTTGTACGCGCGAAATCCGATACATAAAAACGTGTACTATTACGCGCTCAAGTAGCGGTGCCAGGACGCGAACCTGCAGCAGCAACAGCACCATTGGTAGCTCTCAGTCGACCCCTTTAGCTGTCGCCTGCGGTTGCGATTACAGAGCGCAAAACTATCCGATTGGATTGCTGCGTCCGATTGGAGCGCGCATTGTTTGAGCAAGCAGCGAACAAGCGATCCCCGAGGAGGTGCAGTATAAGAAAACGGCGGAAAATTACACACTCCACAACGCGTTTTCCGTGTATCGAGTATCCGTGGCGAGCGGTGTGGATCAACGTTTCCATTTCCTGACGCCGGAAACAGACCGGTTTTGTGCTTTACCGTTTTTTTTTTTGCGTTGAACCAAGCAGAATCGAAAACTACAATCTAACGCGATTTAATGGCTAATGTAGCACATAAACAGTAGTGACCCTCCTCGTGGTCGTTCTGCTGCATTGATTCCCATCTCGTCGTTTGAGCCAATCTGTTTTCTGGGCATGGGTAGAAGGTTACGGATATTAAATCAAACGTGGATGGGATACAATTTTGAACCAGAGCGAGACGGAATACAATGTGAAATGCACATTTAGTTTAAACAATACGAATGTTTACGCCTATGTCGTGCTGATTGCATACTTTGTGGCTCGTGCGTCAATGGAGTGCGCCAAAATGTATGCAATGTAAGCCGAATAATCATTTTATTCTTTATTTTATTATTTATTTTATCTTTGTACGGTTATTATCATGCAAATTCAGCGGTATTTATCCAAAACATCTAAATGCATCAAATCAATGATACTATGGAAATTGTCATGATTTGTTTAGGAATTTAATGATGCACTATGACTTGGATGCAATTTGATTTTTTATCGTCTAACTATTTACTGAGCGTTTCCGACATTTTTTAAATAATTTTTATTTGGAGTAACATTATTACGGATTCAGCCGTATTTTCGTTTGTTTAAAATAATTTGATCCAAGAATTATGATTCAAAAATATGCGGGACAAACCCAACAAATCGGAAAGCAACCAAAACAACACGGGAAACTCTGTATTAGTACCAGTAACGAAGCTTATTAAAATCACCACATTGCATACCTTTAGGCGCTTTGTAAACCTGTCGAGGGAGCTATCATTTCCAATTGCTGCTCAAGCTAACCCTGACCGGTAATATTAGCGTATACTAGTTTTTTTCCAAAGCTACACATTTTATTGCAACTGTCGAAAATGTGTAATTCAATCACCTTAATATATTTACTAGTGCCAAATACTCTTTACACAAATAATTTGCCTATATTTAGGCGCATCAAACATATACTCAACGGTGCATTTAATGAAACACTAGCACACTTACGTTGCGTATAATTACGCAACACTATCCCTTCTGCTTTCGTTTTCTGGGATAGTGTTTTCAACTCAAACAAGTAAAAGCTACATACTGCGACAATCCGTTTTTTCCCTCGGCAGCATCGGTAAATTGACATTCTTCCCTTTCGCTGGCTTCCATAGAGCAAAAAGGCAGTTATCTGCTCGATTGTGCCAGCTGTTTACCAAAAATAGGCAGACCGCAAGCTCCCTCTACGGAGGGGTTGAAATGTTTACCACTGAAAAATAAAACCCAAAAAAAAACAAAGAAGGTCAGAGATATTTCTGCTGGAATATGCTCCAAAAATGTTGTCAAAAATCCCCGAGATGAATTATTTAAAAAAAAAATAGAGAAAGAAACGGCCGATGCCAAGTGAAGAGACCTTCGTGAAATGTGTCACAAAGTGGTCAGAGATGAGCTGTCGGAGGGCAGTCCAATTTTCCACAAAAAACGACTGTATAAAAACATGGCAGTACATAAAAAAGAAAGAAAAAAACTTGATTTCAGTTTCTTAAGGCTCTTCTTGTTCTCTTTTTAATTAATTGCAACCAAACCCTTGGAAAATGGCAAGCTGTGTCTTCCCAACAAAAAAAAGAACAACTCAACGCGCTTCTCTTTCACCAACGAGAAAGGAAATCCAAGCACTTCTCGTACCATGCCACCGTATCACATTTCACACTAGGCTCCTTTACCCTCCCACGTCCACCGTATCTACCAACAAGCCAATTAAACGCAACACCAGCAGCCGAAAAGGAAGGGACACGCGTACACTACACGCTGGCCTGGTTTTTAGTGCGGCACGGATATGTGGATGTGCCTTGCCGGGGAAGAAACAAAGTCGCTTCCCCTATTTTGTCTACACACTCGGGTGTAAAAACTCGAGTACCGGGGAGTGCAACCAAAAATAGAAAAAAAAGAATGGCAAACCATTATTCTCTCCTTCTAAAATCCTGCTGGAAAGGATAGTTGTTGTGCTTGCCTCCTTCCCGAATGTGCACACTACACGGGCCAGCCAATTTACCGGTTGTCTGCGTCTTTTACTATCATGCACACACACGAATCGGTCGCTTGGGAGCAGGGAAAACTGGCCATCTGAGTGATAAGTTTAGGCAATGGCCCGGGCTGCAGCTTTCAAGGTGTTGCTGGAGTATTTCTATAAAAAAGGGGAGCTTCTTTTCGGATTAACAAAGTCGTTCGGTTCTTTAATCACGTTTAAAAAAGGCCAGCCAGAGAGGGTCTAACACCAACTAACACCGTACATTTTTATTTAACTCCGCTTAAACTCCCCTAAAACCCCCCAAATTGGTACTTACACGAGTGGTGCATTTTTTGAAACATTCTTTATTAAATCTTCCCTTAGCAAACAACAAACGCTCCATTATTTTAACTCAATCAACAAACACCTGCAGTGTCGATGGGACAGAACCAAAACCAAAGCTCGAAACTAGCTCGCATCGCTGAGGAACCCTCCCAAACTGGTCGGCTTTACCGGCCACCGGCCGAACATGGTCGCTCGCACGCTGGCCCACTGGGTCGCATACGCCACCGACCGTGCCTTTGCGTCCGCGTAAGAAAGTTTGCCAACGTCGTCGGCCGCTGCAGTGTGCGGCTGCGTTGCGCCCTCTACCGACGATGGGACGGTTAAATTATGCAAAGCTTCCCGCTGTGCCCGCCGGTACGTTCGTGCGAAGCGGTTAAATAATTCGATTTTAGAAATCTGCAAACGAGCTGCCGGTGTGGCAAGTTTGCGCTTCGTCACGCCGTGTCGCCGGCCGGCCACCTCCACCTCGTGTGGTCTGCAACGAAAGAAAGAGAGCGAGATAATGTTTAAAAGATTAATAGACAGAGATACAGAGACACAGCGTGAGCATAAAGAAATGGCTAGAAGGAACATTAATTGCAGCGAATGAATCAAGTTATTAAAACCGCCCCCTTTTCTTGCGAGCTGGCGGAAAAGAAGGGACAACCCTCGATGCAATGCAGCTAGAAAGGGAGGGGGTGGAAAATAAATGAGTATACAACACTCAAGACGGATAATAGAGGAAACCCTTCCCAACGCAACGTGGAAAGGGTGTGGAGCTTTCAATCAAGAAAGAGAGAAAAACGGGGGAAAGAAAATACACCTAAGGGAGGGATTAAGCCCGAACCCCCTTCGGGGCGAAGAGAGAACGGTGTGACGGCGTGTAAATGTACAAAAGGAATGACTTTACATTCATTACCATTAACAGGGATTGTGAAATCGAACCCGACACGGGCGAACACGCGAACAAACGGCACAGCGACAAGGCGCCTCCATCCGTCCCGAAGGATTCTTCTCTTTTTCTTTATTATTTTCCACCAAAGGACAAATTACAGTTGTACCCTGCCAGCACCACTTGCAGAAACGCTCGTGCAAGAAATAATTATTTATGTGTCGCTCTAACAATCCCGCTTTCTCCGTGATCCGGTGGAAAATCCAACGCAAAAGGGTAATTGACACGCCGCAATTGAAATACAATTGTGCCCTGATGGGATGGGATTTGAAGAAGGAACCGAAGTCAATGCCTTCGGGTCTGCTGGGTTAAATGTGGTGTATTGAGCAAACCGCAATGGGGAAAACAGCTCCGGTACACAAGTAGACGGTAGTGTAAGCTCGGTCGAGAGCAACGCGAGGAACACGGTGATTCGTAATTATAGCAAAAGTGTGTAATTAAATTACTGCTTGTGTGCATGTTCCAGTGCAATTGGGTCGCTTTCTTACTCCTCAATCTTTCTGTGCAACTGCTCACTAAAAAAGAAGAAACGAAACTCCCATACATGTAATTTAAAAAGTTCCCCTTAAATGCACGCTTACCTTTCCTTCACGTCGCACCAAACGATTCCACACGGTGACGGTTGAAACTTTCCGCCTGCCTCCTTCGTGGGGTGGGGTCGGTTTTTCCGATACGCAAACAGCTCACCCCCATCGGCCGCAATGACCACCGGACGGTGGTGTCGCTCGAACGGTTCCCGCATCGCCGGCTCCTTCCACCGTTCGAACCGGCCCCAGATCGCTCGCTCGAGCGCCACCACCGAGTGGTCCGTCCCGTCGCACACCACCACCCCGTCCAGATAGATGGGCCGGCCGAGCAGCATCATTAGCAGGCCGCCCTGCACACCGAGCACGTTCCAGCGGGCCAGCTTATCGCTGCAGGAAACGGAAGCCGTCCGCACGCCCCGGCCCGGTTTCGTGCGGACCGCACCGATCGTTTGCGCCATCAGGTCACCGTGTGCTTCCGGCTCGAGCAGCTTGCCGCCCGTCATTCCCACCGCCGTACGGTCTTCGCCGATGCAACACCCAACGGTCGTTTCTTCACCGGCCCGGTCGGAACACGCTTCGTCGGTTCGTCGTGCCCTTTTCGCGGGCAACAGTGCATCCTCCTCCCGCTCGTATATGCTCGCATCGCCGCACGGACTGTGCGTGGTGAAGAAGTGAAACGAATGGCCGTTCTTCAGCACAAATTTGCCACAACCTCCGCCGGCTACCGTTTGTCGCTCAAATATGCTTTCCTTCGGCTGGCCTTCCTCCGCCAGCAACGCTTGCTCGATCTGTTCGTACAGGTAGCGCACGCAGGCACGGCGGGCTAGCACTTCCGCGTGGCTATCGTGCACACGATCGCCCCGAGGGCTAAGCTCGTTGCCGGGCAAACACTTGGTGCCGGTACCGAGTGCAACCACGCGGATGTCGCTGGGCGCAGCCTGGTGGGCTGGGGTGACGAGCACGATCGCCGACAGGATGGTCCACTCGAACGATTCGTTTGGTTTGCCCGCTTTCGGAAGCTTTGCAAACTGTGCCAAACATTCACGTGCGATACGATTCGCTAAGTTGATATCCATTTTTTTTTTCGTTTCGTTTTTTTAACGTGCCTTTAATACACACCTTAAATGCGACTTGTTCCTATCTCCTAACCAACGGAATATTTTATAAAAAAAACAACCACCACTGTTAGTGCACAATTACTCCAACTGTTTTAACCTCTTACAGAGAGTGAGTGTGTGAATCAGTATTTTCAAAGCTTATCAGTAAATTAAAATCAAACGCTGCTTCCTTTCCACCTTCTACTCAACACACAAAAAAGGCACTGAATAACATCCAACCCGTTTTTTTCCCCTAGACAACCGTTTCCGGATTCCAGGCAAACTTGTGCCCAACGCTATCCCTCAGCCCGTTCAGCTGCTTCATCTGCTCGGCCGGAATTTCAAACTCCAGCCCAACGTTCTCCTGGATGTGGTCGCGCGATCGTGCCTTCGGCAGTATGCCAACCTCCTGCTCGATCGCCCAGCGAAGCAGCACCTGGACGGGCGTTTTCTGCAAGCTTTTCGCCACCGATTGGACCGTTTCGTCCTCGCGCAGCTCGGCCGTGTTGGATGAGCCGAGGGACGAGTAGGCCTGCAGAAAGATCCCGTGCTGGCGGCAGAACTCGAGCAGCTCCGGTTGGTAGTAGTACGGATGCCACTCAACCTGGAGGAGGATCGCAAATTAAAGTTTAGAAATTTCATTCTTCTTTCTCACACTCGCTCTGTTCGCTTGTCTCCCGCCGCTACCTGATTCACTGCCGGCACGATCCCTTTACAATCCGCCAGCATCTCTTTCAAGTGTTTCACCGTGTAGTTCGAAACGCCGATCGAACGGAGGCAGCCTTCGCGCTGCAGCTTGCTCAGCGCATTCCAGCTGGCCGCCCGGTACTTTACATTGTCCGGATGGGTGACTTGCATACCTGCCGGAACAAGAGATTTAATCTTTGGTAAGAAAAAAAACCGAAAAGCCATTTCCAACGACCACGCTTACCACTCACACCGGGCCAGTGGATGAGGTACAGGTCGAGATAGTCGGTCTGCAAGTTGGCGAGCGACTTGCGCACCATTTGCTCAACAAATGCTTCATCCTTTCCCGACTGAGATACTGCGCAGGGGATAAAAAAGGCAGCTGTTAATCTCGTTCTTGGCTAGTAATAACAGCGACCAGCTGTGCTACTTACTCAGCTTGGAGGTAATGAATATGTCTTCACGCTTCAGATTGTACTTCGGTAGCAGCGTTTTCAGCGCCGTGCCAATGTACTCCTCATTGCGATACACGACCGCAGTATCTGTAGTGGTGGTGGCGGTGGTGATGGTAAGACGTGCAACAGCAAACGAAAGAAAAAAATAATGCAAGTGATACACCTTTATGTAAATTCCTTTCCCCTCTACACATCACCGCCCATTTTGCATACGAACCGATGTGTCGATAGCCGGCTTCTAGAGCATAATCCAGCACCTGGTAAATTAGCTCCTGGCCATGGATTTGGTAGGTACCAACTAGAAAACAGCAACAAAAAAAAGCACCCCGTACGGGTGTGTAAGTTTGAGGCAACCATATTCGTATGTTTTCATGTGCGCATTCATTTCCGGCGCTAAACACCGGAAAGCGGGATCGAAGTGAGCTCGAAAGAGTGCTGCAGTTGCGGATCGGAACGGGGAACAGAGCCTGGAGGAGTGAACCCGGAATTCAAATTCCATCTAATGAATAAGTCATGACCGTGGTAGAACAATCTACAGCATACCGGGAGGGTGGGTAAAGTGGTACACCGCTGCAAGGTGGGCCACCACTCTGGACAATCGTAGCAAAATGTAATACTTACAGCCGGCCAGTGGAATGTCGAAGCCCGTATTTAGCTTGAACGTTTTGTTCATGGTTTTAACTTCAACGGAGCGGTTGAAAAAGCGCGTAATAACACTGACCGGGTTGGAAGTCGTACCGAAAATGAGTAACTTTCGCATCCAGAAGCTCACTGCCGGCCCGACACGATACACACACACACACGGTAGAACCAAAACAACAACACCGCACGCTGGGAAGCTCTTCCATGCCGGACAGTGTGACATTTCATTTGTCTAATTGGTAGCAGTTGTATTTTTTTAATTAACTCAAAATGATAAAACTCCATAAAACACTACTATTTTTTCAATTTTTATGACAAAATCTTTCATTACAGAGTTTTAAAACAGAAATGCAACATTCTGCACCAACCGTCGGTGCCAAACTGCATCAAGAAAGCTGAACATACCGTTTACTCTTTCAAGCAAATGTACAAACGTCAAACCGTTCGTGATAAACAGAATGTGTCAAAAAAAGGCAAAACACTCCCAGTGTGGAAGGGGAAAGAGAGAGAGCAGGAAAAGGCAAAAATACCCCCCCAAACAAGCAAAACATTCCCAGCGAAAGCAAGTGGCCGTTCGGACGCGGCACACGACCTCGGACACGTCGATAATCTGCTGTGGGGTACTTATAAACAAAACCCGCCCGAACGGTTCCGCTCCTCCACCCGCCGACTGCCAGTGAACCACTTCCGTATGCTTCCACCGCTCGACGGTGGTGGTGGTGTGGACCTTGTGTAATTCTTCTCCCTGGTCAGCAGTAATAGACAGCCGTGTCATCAAATTTTGATGGTTTACCGAGGGAAACCATCGATTTTTGCTGTCGCACACAATTTTGCTGCACAGACGAGCAAGTAAACAGGTAACCCAAGCCCTGACACCAGCTCGGATCAAGCAATCGCAACAGAATGGACGAGACAGCGATGCTTTTCGCGCTGGTTATCGTGATGCTGGTCGGGTCATACCTGGCCGGAAACATTCCGCTCATAATGTCACTGTCGGAGGTAAGACGATAACGCGTGTGTTTCGATTTTGATTTGATTCAATGCTCAATTTGTGTTTTCTTTTAGGAAAAGCTGAAAAACGTCTCGATATTCGGTGCCGGGCTACTCGTTGGAACCGCCCTGACCGTGATCATTCCCGAGGGCATTCGTTCGCTGTACGATGAACGTTCGCTCGAGCAGGCGGCCAGGGGCCCGGGAACCTCCGCCGGGCTGCCGGTGGACGAGCACCGGCACGAGCACAGCAACGACGAACATTCCGCCACGATAGGGCTCTCGCTCGTGCTCGGCTTCGTGTTCATGATGCTCGTCGACCAGGTGTCCTCCCGCCGGACGGAAGGCTCGAGCGAGCGCAACCTGACCGCCACGATCGGGCTGGTCGTGCATGCGGCCGCCGACGGCGTAGCACTCGGGGCGGCCGCCACCACCAGCCACTCGGACGTGGAGATGATCGTGTTCCTTGCCATCATGCTGCACAAAGCGCCGGCCGCGTTCGGGCTGGTAAGCTTCCTGCTGCACGAGGGCGTGGAGCGGGACCGGATCCGCAAGCACCTGCTCATCTTTGCACTGGCCGCACCGGCCCTCACCCTGCTGACGTACTTCGGCATCGGCAGCGAGCAGAAGGAAACGCTCGAATCGCTCAACGCGACCGGCATTGCGATGCTGTTTTCGGCCGGCACGTTCCTGTACGTCGCGACGGTGCACGTGCTGCCCGAGCTGACGCACCGCAGCGATCACGGGCACGGGGGCCACGGGCATGGCCACCATCTCGGGAACTACAGCCTGCTGGAGCAGCAACCGCCGAGCTCGTCCGCTGCCGTCAGCGGGAAACCGTCGTCGTCCGGTGGCCCCGGTGGGCTGAAAAACTACGAACTGGGCTTGCTTATACTCGGTGCGCTGGCGCCACTCTTCCTCACGCTCGGCCATCACCATTGAGAGGATGAATTGTGTGCTCGACCGCGTGTCGAACCATTTGCCAAAAGCATTCGCCAAGACGGCCGCCTGGTAGTGGTGTGCGTGCGGACTTTGTCGTCAACATGCGCTCGTTTGCATGTGCTCTAGTAATGTGATTCAGTTTTGTTGTTTATTACAACTTTCAGTTCGTAATATTCCATCCTTCCAAAACGGGCAATATGCGTAGGAGGAGGTAAGGGAGGTGCATTAGTTGTGTAACGGCTGTAACTTTAAGTACGAACGTTTTCCTGTTTTCAAGTCTGGTTAAAAACGCATTTTTTTTCCTCTTTTTCCCATCGTTACGCTCAAACGCGGGTTTACATTAGCTTCGAATGTTGTAACGGCTAGACGATCAAAACAATGACAAACAATAAAATGTACGAACTACTTAAGCATATTGGGTTTCTTTTTTCGTGGAAAAGTGCAATTTTTCAGAACATTTTCACGAGTCTTTTTTTATACTACGGGAAATTAGATCGATTTCGCTCTTCCCACTGTGCGCAATTTGAAAACTGTCACTGCGCCCACTGTCGATCTGACAACTCGCTCTCGCTCTCCATCTCGCTTCCGCAGACACACACGCGCACAGAGCGAGAGGAACAGCAATTTGCGAGACGGAAAGCTCGCTGGCTGTCAAACGGGGCAAACGGGAGTAGCACAGCGCAGCGTACAGAGCAGCGTAGGAAAAAGTGCGTAAAGTTTAAGCAAGAAACACACCCACACATACGCGCACTTGTCGTGTTCGTCCTGAAATTAGGCAAGCGCAAAGTGTAGTGCCAGCAAACAAATAGGAAAGGGAAAACTCGCACCTCGCCGTTTGCAAGTGATAACAGTGTGTTTGGGCGAGCCATCATCATTATCTTCCTTGACTGCTGGTGGTCCCCCCGTCGCCGTGTGTATTGTTTCTTTCGTGTGCATCATCCCGTCTCGTGTCGCTCTGCTCAGATTTGATGCACACGCACACACACTGTTCGGCCAGCGGAGGAAGACAGCAGCGCACACCACCAACGGCAGCAGGCAGCAGCAGCAGCGGGCAGGCAACCGCGGAGAAGAAAAAAACAATACCACCACACCAAGCCCACCGAGGACGGATCGATTCCGATTGCACACTTTTCGCAGTACACAGCGCCGCCTCGCAGTAGTAAAACGATCCGTCACACAATGCCCGACATTGTAAAGGTAAGTGTGTGTTTCGATGGAATTTCGCTGGAAGCGTCATCCCTGTGTGAACTCTGTGTGTGTTGTGCTATTCCTGTGCAAACGGTGCAAGGAAGATTCCCCCCTTAAAGGGGGCTTTGGTTCTGTGGAACTCGTCCTATTAGAATTCAGTGAAGACAAGTGGCCCAAAGTGTGCAGTGAGTGTATGGTTTGCGAACGCCATTCAGTTTTATTACACGCCAAGAATTCCCTGCCCACTTACAACGCCCTTTTTGTGCTGTGCTTATCAGTGTGGAGAAACGTTGTGTGTTGGTGGTGTATCGGGCTGCATGAAGGCGCAGCTTCGTGCCATGGAATACTTCCACTCTCAAACTGCCAAGGAGAAACACTAATCGATATAAAACAAAGATTAAAAGAAAAGATTCTCAGAATAGGGAAAAACGTCATTCCGTCAACGACGATGATGATTGTGATTTCAAATGCCACTAGAGATTTGTGATTTGTATCATGCCTAATATGTGCGTACGGTTCTGTTCTTTTCTTCCACCTTCATCAACCCAACTCATCTACAGATCGCGGGAGACCACATCCTGATATACGAGGCTTACTATAAACAGGTGAGTTGAAGGAAACCCAACTACAACATCATCATCATCGTCAAGGCCTACTCTATTGCGAGTGTTCGGTCATTCTGGTCGATACACCTGTGCCAAATCAGGAAATCCCGTTGATGAGACACTGTGGCGGAAGTGGACAGTGTCCAGCAACGACGATACAGTTTGCTGATAGCACAGGAGTGTTTATCAACTCCATTTTACGCAGCCAACAGTCATAATCACATTGGAAAAATGAGTAATGGTAGTAAATCGGAACTAATCACGTTCAGTTTGACAACGGAGTGTTATAGACCCGTTTGACCTACCTTCACAGTGCTGCTCCAAAACAAAGCCAATGTGGTACTACTGGCAGGCGGGGAAAATCGATAAATGGATTCGGAGCGTGCGAAATACGCTGCCTGGCAGGCCGTAATACCTTTCTTATCGGGTTTAGAAACCTTACACGAAGAGATGATTGATTTTAGACGTTAATTTGGAGCAAAGCATGATTTTTTTTCATGATGTAATTTTACTCAAGTTTTATAAACATTTACTTGCAAAAAGAATGGTTGCACCTATTGCATAACACAAAAAAAATCGCAACTCGTGGGCAACCAATGCTTTCGAATGCTTTTAGCAAAAGATGACTGTTTCTATCCTTTCATCGCCCCATATACAGCTCGATCCAAAGGAGGCGAACGAAATCGGTGCACTGGATGCGGCGAAATTCCTCAAAAAGTCCGGCCTCAGCGATGTCGTCCTCAGCCGGATCTGGGACCTGTCCGATCCGAACGGTAAGGGCTTCCTCACGAAGGAGGGATTTTTCGTCTCGCTCAAGCTGATCGGGCTGGCACAGGAAGGTTCCGAGATCAATCTCAAAAACATCTACAATGTCCTGTCGAAGCCACCGAAGGTGGTAAGTAATAATTGCTTTCTGTTACATTTTATTTAAAAACAATTTAAAAAAATCATTTCTTCTCCCCGTTCCCTTTGTGCAGGGCGATCTACCAAAAGTACCGGCACAGGTGAAGCTGCTCCCGGTCGAAAGCACAGACTGGTCAATGAAGCCGGAAAAGCGGCAACAGTACGAGCAGCTGTTCGATTCGCTCGGCCCAATGAACGGGCTGCTGCCCGGCGCGAAGGTCCGCATGACGCTGATGAACTCGAAGCTGCCGGTGGAGACGCTGGGCCGCATCTGGGATCTGGCCGACCAGGATCGCGACGGCAGCTTGGACAAGCATGAGTTCTGTGTGGCGATGCATCTCGTGTACGAAGCGCTCGACAAGCGTGCCATTCCGGCCATGCTGCCGCCCCAGCTGCAGCGTAACTATGCTCCCCAGCCGCCACAGAACGGCGGCGGGTTTGACGCGTTCGGCGGAGGTGCTGCCGACGGTGCCGGTGGCTTCGTCGCTAACTTCCCGAGCGACATAGCGCCCCCGCCGGTGGTGCCGCCGCTGCCGGCTGCACTGGCCCGACCGCCGCCCATGACCGCTCCCGTCATTCCACCCGTACCGATGGGACTGGGAGGGGTGCCGCTCGTGTCCGCGTCGGCACCACCGATCGAGGTGACCAGCTGGGTGGTGTCGCCGCTCGAGCGCTGCAAGTACGAAGAGATCTTCAACAAGAGCGACACCGACCGGGACGGGCTCGTGTCGGGGCTGGAGATTAAGGACGTGTTTCTGCAGTCGGGCGTGGCGCAGAACAAGCTCGCCCACATCTGGGCCCTGTGCGACACGAACCAGTCGGGCAAGCTAAAGCTGGAAGAGTTCTGTCTCGCCATGTGGTTCGTCGACCGGGCCAAGAAGGGTATTGATCCGCCTCAGGCGCTCGCCCCGAATATGGTACCGCCCAGCTTGCGCAAGAGCTCGCTCATCCAGGCACAGGTGAGAATGGAGGGTTTGGAGTAGTGATGTGTAAAGGCCGGGCTACATTGATCGTACTCGCAAGCGTAATTTTGATTTTCACTAGCGCATCTGGCGGCGGCTGACCGAAGCATTTTGCCAAACAATTTGGAGCCAGAAAATACGTTATTTTTCCATGTTTTTTACTAAAAACGGAGGAGAAAAGTTTTGTAAAACGTAGATACACATGTTTTGCACGCATTGCATCCATTTTTGCAATGGAAAACGATGGAAAAACTACTTAATTTTGAGATCCGGCATAACCATTCCCTGGATAACCAAAAATAGCTTCCACCAGTCGCCGCCAGATGCGCTAGTGAAAATCAAAATTACGCTTGCGAGTACGATCAATGTAGCCCGGCCTTAAAGTTGGCAAAGTTTTGGAGTCGGCTCCGAATCGACTTCTGAAGGTAGAGCCGTCCAGCATTGTCCGTTTGGAAACCCCTGGAGTTGTCCGGAACCGCCCGGAGTTATCCGGAGTCAAAGCCATGCAGTTTCGTCCGGAGTCATCTGTAGTCGTCTGGAGTCGTCCGGAGTCATCCGGAGTCATCTGAAGTCTTCTGAAGTCATCTGAAGTCATCCGAAGTCTTCTGAAGTCATCTGAAGTCATCTGAAGTCTTCTGAAGTCATCTGAAGTCTTCTGAAGTCTTCTGAAGTCATCCGAAGTCTTCTGAAGTCATCTGAAGTCTTCTGAAGTCTTCTGAAGTCATCCGAAGTCTTCTGAAGTCATTTGAAATCTTCTGAAGTCTTCTGAGATCATCTGAAGTCTTCTGAAGTCATCTGAAGTCTTCTGAAGTCATCTGAAGTCTTCTGAAGTCCTCTGAATTCTTCTGAAGTCATCCGAAGTCTTCTGAAGTCATCTGAAGTCATCCTAACCTCATCCATCCCTCGTTTGTAGTCGTTCAGAATTGGAGTCGTCTGGAGTCGAGCGGAGACGTCCAGTGCAATGTTTTGTTGTCAGGCATTTCACCTCCAACTCCGACTCTGACCAACTCCAAACGACTTAGGACGACTCCGACTGCGACTTCGACTCCGTTCGGAACTAGTGGTTCCAATTTTGCCGGACTCGGAATCGGACTAGCAATAGCTTGAGTCGGATCGTAGTCGTGGCTGCGCTCCAGAGAGCACACCACTAGTTTGGAGGGTTAATTTTGGAGTTTTACATTTTTACTTATTTTTAACAAACGTCCTCCTCTCCGCCCGCAGGAACCACCACAGCCAACGTACAGCAATCCGGAGCTGGAAATGATATCCAAAGAAATTGACGAGCTTGCGAAGGAGCGCCGCCTGCTGGAGCAGGAAGTTGCGCAGAAGGAGGCGGATGTGCGAATCAAGGGCGGTGAACTGCGTAGTCTCCAGGTATGCGGTGCTGCATTAAACACTTTTTAAATCAAAATTTGCTAATCTATTTACTGGTTTCTATCAACAGAGTGAACTGGACACACTTACGGCCACGTTGAAGCAGCTGGAAAACCAAAAAGGTGAAGCACAGAAGCGACTGGATGACCTTAAGAATCAGGTAAGTGCGGATTTAGATTATGCCGTGCTGCTGCACACCTGTCTAACCCCTCCCCCACCCCGGGGAAGGTGGACCCACACTGCTGTCCCTCTCCTAACACAATAACCGGGTCCCCCAACTGCGGTCAGTGGTATTTTCTTGTTTTTTTTACTTCTTTCTACTAAAAAGTAACATGCATCCCTTTGATAGTTTATTGTTATTTTGGCCTAACTTGCTGTATATAAAATACTAAAATTGTCTAACATTGGTTGTACTCGCAGAATAAACAGGTAATTGAATCGCTTTTCGGATTCCATCAATTCCTATCCTAACACTTGATAATATTGTTTGCAAATTTTAACCCATTTTAGATTAAGACTGAGTTATTTTGAATGTGCATGTAGTCATGTAATTCCTTCCTTTAAAATGTAATCGTGCATCTTTCAGCGCATGACGTTGAATTTGCATTTTTCAGTGCCAAAATCCTTATCTCTCGATTTGTGCATCATCATGATCTCGACCTTGTCTGTTATAAAGTATGGCAGATCTTTTTTAATTATGCCAACAACAGTTTGTTGCCCTCGGTGCGAGAAGCAATTGTTTAAATTTATCTTATCAGCGCTCCGTGCCACTCTTGCTGCAAGAAGACTGTGGTGTAGTTTAGTGTGTTGAGTTTATTGTAATGTTTCAGATCTCATTGTCGCCCAACGATGTTTGAATTCGGCTGCTGGGCAATTTCATTGCGTGATGCACAATGCTAAGCGCACGATTAAACTCATCGCGAAAAGAAGCGTTGCGATATTTTATTTATTTTGAATTATTCGTAATATTGTATATTGTCAAAACGATAAATGTATATGAAATGCGAAATCAAATGCTCGCATGAATCAAATGACTTCGGGATATCGTTAATACATGCATCGTCTTAACAAACGATTATCAACTGTCACTAAATTATATTTCATTGTATGTTACGTACCATTTCCGTGTTTTGTAAAATGTTCATAATAATACTGTGTACATGTGTGGAACATCGTTTTATCCTAAGAGCCCTTAGTGAATAATGGTAAAAAATTGACATAATTAAATAATGTATGCATGTACGTTGGTATGGATCGATTTACTTCTACTAACAATGCTCTTATAACCGGACAAACTCAACATTTACGTTCTTAAGTGAATTATTAATGCAACTTTTGATGATTTCTACACCTTTTTTTCTTGCTAACTTCTCTGCTCGTATCTTTTTTGCGTGTTTGTTTCGGGTTTCTATAAAACAAAAAACAATAAAAACTACTACTTGTGTTTGGTTTGATTTGTGCTTGTGTATCTCCTACACACTCTACCTGATAAAAAACAAAACAAAAAAACTCTCGAATGGTGTGCCACATTGTCACTACTGTAGCAAGTAGATGTAGATCAAGCCTTGCTAGAGGTAGCGTGCAGCATTGACGAAGCTCGTCAACAGGTTCGTTTATTTTTTTTATGATTTTTCTTCTATTCGTCCCATTTCGTTCTCAGCTTGCGTTTTGTTGTTTCATTTTCCTTTCACTGTTACGTTTCGTTTCGTTTTAATTTAATTCATTTCATTTTCAGTGCCGTTTCCTTTGTTCATTGTCGTCTCCATGTCGTTGTCATGTTTTGTTTTGTTATCCATTTTTATGTGCCTTTTGGTTATTGGTTTTATCTTGTTTTCCTAGATCGTTTTACGTTACTACATTTCATCCGTTTCCACCGGGTCCGGTCAATGTGGCTCAATATCATTTATGTGTTTCTCCATATCTTTTTTATGTTTTTTTTTTTTAAATTATCTATGTTTTTTACTGCGTTCTTTTTTTACATGTAATTGGAACTTTTTGTTCGCTAGTTATTATTTTCGGTGTTAACTTTTTGTTTACCAAAAACAATTATTTTAATAAAACACATGTTTTATTCAATATGAAAACAATATCTTACACACAAACACACATCTTCTTTGTTGTGGATAATTTATCTAAACGTTCGGTAGAAAATAACATATAAGTAGTTTAGAATTATGATTGAAATGAATTATTTGAAGGGCCCATGATGCTGATTGCCTTGACCGGACAGTTGTGAAACGGGATCCCCATCTCCTTCTTCTCTTTTCCACCATTATCCCCACATTCCCTTACTTGTCCTTCAATAAATGCTACCTGTGTTATGTGTTTATTGTACCCGGAAGCGTTGTTCTACTTTTACTAATCAAACTCTACTCTTTCTCTCTTGCTGCGTGTTCGTTTTCTTTATTTTATCGGCAATCGTTTGGCTGCACATATCAGGTGACCAAAATTCGCGAACAGTGCCAGAAGCAGGAGGCAACGCTGAAGGAGCAGGAGGGTGAGCTGGACTCGCGCCGCTCCGAGCTGCAGAAGCTGCGGGACGAGGAGCAGTCGCTCGAGAAGGAGTACAACACCAGCACCAAAGAGGTCGACCGGCTGACGTCCCAGCTGCAGGACACGCAGCTGGAGATCAGCCAGGTGAAGGCCATGGTTACTCAAATACAGGAGTACCAGCGTCAGATGACGGACGCGCTGTCGATGTTCCGGTCGGCGATCGAGTCGAACGACCCGATCCTGGTGTCCGACTACTCGCTCAAGATCGAGCCCGAGTTCCGCGAGGCCAAGCAGGCACTGGAGGAGAAGGAGGTGGAGAACGCGAACAAGCGCGATCCGTTCGGCGACAACCGGTCGAACGGGTTCGGTGCGGGCGAGCCGGCCGAGACGGGCTTCGGTGACGATTTCAAGTCGTCGAACGGTTTCGCCACCCAGTTCGACGTCGGATCGAACGGCGGATTTCATGGCGGTACTGCGGCGGCGGGCGGCTTTGGGGAAGACGGGTTCGGTGCGTTTGGGGCGAAAGCGCCGTCGCACGCCATCGGTGGGGGAGCGGCGGATCCGTTCGGATCGGGCGCTGCCGCCGATCCGTTCGGTGACCGGAAAGGTAGCGGCAGTGCAGCAGCAGAGGTAAGACGATTATGACGAATGTTGGGCCACGTAGACTCACTAGACTAACCATTATTTTTTTTTTTTAGCCCGCCAAAGATGAGTTCGGATGCGATCCGTTTGCCATACTACATGCGCCGACCACTGCCGGTCAAGCACTGTCGCCTAGTCCCAGCAAATCCGTTGCCCCGCCACGTCCGGAATCGCCCAGCCCGGCACTGCCGCCGAAGAAGGCAAAGCAACCACCACCGCGTCCCGCTCCACCACGACCAATGCAGGTAAGTCACCGCTAAGCCCCCGGGGGACTGTGAATCCTTCCCTACCATGCCACTGTAGCGTCCGTTCTCTGGACGATGGTAGAACTTAGAAGGGATTGGAAACCCCGTTTACTAACTGTCAGTAGCACAGTAGATTAACTATCTCTCTCTTTCTTTCTCTTAACTGTAATTCTTGTTTTATTCTTTTCTTCTCTAACCAACTATAAACACTTACTGACAAAACCAACCTTCTACGTAATTTCCACTCTACGCGCAACGTCCTCCTCTATATCTCACTCTCCCACTACTTGCGCAACGGCAGGGCCCTACGCCTACCAAACCTGCACCACCGGCGTCGGATGCATTCGGTGACAGTAGCGGCGGCGGCAGCTTTGCCAACTTTGCCGACTTCGACAATAAGGTAGTTATCAACAACCAGATTATCTATCGTTTTGGCACGAACCCTAGATGGACATGACGAGAGAGGAGAGGATGATCGATCCGCGATCCTCTCTCTCTTTTCTCTGTGTTTTTTTCGGAATTTCCCATCATCATTCGTGTTTTGTTGATGCCCTGCCGCTCTATCGTTTTCCTCTTCTCTCTGCTCGTTGTTTGGTTTTGTTTTTCCATCTCCTCGTTGCATACCTTCAGTACTTTCAACAGTGCTTTTCTTTCCCTGTGTGGTGTGCACTCTCGGCACACGCGATTTTACTGTCATGAGACAGTTTCTTTGTCATTCATTTTCCTTTCATCTTTGCACTTGTATATTAATAGTGGCATGTTTGTTGTATTTTATGAAGCAGTATTTTCCTTCAGTTTGCGTATAGTTTTCACTTCTCTTGCTAATTTTCTACTAATACTATCTTTGTACTATCACACAGCAGGTTACATTTATTTTGTATTTAACTGCATGTTGTTTGTTTTTAATAGCCTTTAAGCTAGTGCGTAGTGATATACAATATCTAATCAAACTAATAAACTATCGTACCGCCGATTATATTTACTTTGGTTGTTGTGTTTTTATGCTTTAGTTTTAAATTATTTCATTGAATGCATTTGGTAGGTGTATTCTTTTGTACAGTTTCTAATGGTCGTTAAATTTGTATTATGCACCTGTTTTCTTTTTTTTATTACTTTTTAGTGGGTATCAACATATTAGGTAGTTTGGAGCATATTTAGCACTCTTTCAAATTTCATTACAATCAAAACGCTTGCTTGCTCTGGCTGCTGGCACATACGACACACACACGCTCAGGCTGGGCTGCCCTCCCCTTTTATAATATCTAACCATTCTCTTTCTTCTTCTTTTGCACTTCTATCGTTTCATCGCGCCCATTTCAGTGAATATCATCCGAGTAATAGTAATACTAATAGAGACTAACAAATAACCGCGAAAGCAACTACTGATGGGCGGAGGCAAAGAAAGCGAAACTCGTACTAGTACTCCCCCTTGGGTCGCGCGCGTGTGTGTGGGTATCGAGTTAATACTTGAATACTAACCGTGTTTGCACACGAGCGCGCGCGCTCCATCTCCAAAATGCACAGTATCTCACAGCAAAACACTCGAAATCATAGTGAAATAGCCCATTGAAAGCGTAAATTATAGTCGATTTAGGTGATGCATTAGTGCAACAGTGTTCTTCACTATCAATTGCTGAGCGGCACGCTGCGAGTGCAACAACACAAACACAAAAAGTATAAGAAGCTCTCTATATTTTGAGTTGAATGTATGTGTTAATCTACATCTCGATCGTGTGTGTGTGTGTGTGTCTGCACTGTTTACTGCATCGCGTTAGATGTGAGAAACAAAGAGGGATTTATCCGCGCGCATACACAATCATATTTCGCGCAATGTTACATGGACGAATTGGTACGAAATAACTCAATTAGCATCATCTTTAAAATAGTAACAACCCCACACACACACGCACGCACGGTGGAGATGTCTAACGAGTAATAGTACTGAATTCTAAGAAGCTTAATCACTAAACTATCAACAAAAAAAACGTAGCGCCGTTATTAGCAACTCCTGTGTTCGAAAGGAGTACGAGGACGGGGGTGTGTATATTCTATTCATATTGTTTTCCTGTTTCTTGTTAAACTCTTTAATCAAAACGATAAGATATTGGATCGAAGAAAAAATGACCATTGATAGGAGGAGGAGGAGTAGGCCGCCCCTAAGCGTGTGCGGGGGATCAGAGTTCGTGTAGAAATGAATGAACAAAAACTAACCGACGAGAGAGAGTTATGCATAGATATATACATATACAGATAATACATACGCAAGCCATATTATATTTACCAAACGGATATGGGATTAAATGTACCGTTTAAAAAGCCAGCGTTTCTCTCTTTGCATAATATTAGCTGTGTTGTAGCTTAGCGCAGACGCCTTCGGATGGCGCTTTCCGTGTTCAAACCCTTTCCGTTTCCCCGTCTTTGAGCTTCGGTTGCAAAACGCAAACGAAGTAGTTGATCTCGTTTGACCATTTTGGATTTGCTGTTTGGTTTATGCTTCTTCTAAGTTTGCTAAGCTGTTAGTTGGTGAAGATGCGATTCGAAGCGTGTAATACCGCGTTACCGTAATTGAATTAAAAGTCGCGCTAATTACTCGTTAAGGAGTAATAAAAAAACAAGAATCTCATTACAACTCATCCAACTTTGCACATTACGCTGTTTATTTGTTTTCACGGTAGAAAAAGAGACAACAACTCCCCTGTTTTAAAAGAGTTAATCAAAACGTAGCAAATTTATTTGATATTCGCACCCACGTGTAGTAGAAGGCTGCATGATGGCGCGCTGCATATGTAAGGCGTAGAATGTTTGTGCACCTTTAATGATCTTCATCTAACACTCAATTAGGGTGAACGAATGTTGTTTCAGTTAGCCATCAGTATTTAAGCATTTGCGGGCAAAAGAGAATGCTGTAATGCTGCAAAAGTAATCACAACACTCCATTAATGAAAGAGATAACTAAATTAGAGAAACCTATTTATTCGCAACAGCGTTTTGTGCTGCATTGATTGATTGTGTTGGAATGGTGTTTTTTTTTTTTTGTTGGACTATCGCAAATAAAAGCAAACAAATTATATCGTTACACAATAATGTCCATAAAGCATAACAATAAAGCCCCGAGTTTGGTGCAAAATTGAATCGAATTAACCCGAAATTTAGAACAATTAACAAAATTAACATTATTTTCTCACAAAAAACTAAATTACTGATTGAACTATGATTGCTTTTGTCGTTATATTACACTTCTTATCAGATGGTTACTTACACACACACAAACACTCTGTTGTAAATATAAAATTGTTGGAACTTTGCAAGGATTTTCATTCCCCCCAGAACAGTTACAGGGTTTTCCAGGAATACTTACAGGGTTTCCCACGATTTATTGGTTGGTTCTCATCAATTTTCGGTGGGTTCCCATACAGGGTTTCCCACGATTTATTGGTCAGTTCCCATGATTTATTGGTGCGTTCCCACGATTTTTTGGTCGTATCCTATAGATTTTTGGTTCGTTCCCATATTTTATTGGTATTTTCCAATTGGATATCAATACAATTGGACCAACAAATTCTGGGAAACGACCAAAAAATCGTGGGAACGCACCAAAAAAATATGGGAACCCACCAAAAATTGATGGGAACCAACCAATAAATCGTGGGAAACCCTGTATTGTTTTGGTGCGTTCCCACGATTTTTTGGTCCAATTGTTTTGATATCCAATGGGAAAATACCAATAAATTATGGGAACGAACCAAAAATCTATGGGATACGATCAAAAAATCGTGGGAACGCACCAAAAAATAATGGGAACTGACCAATAAATCGTGGGAAACCCTGTATAGCTGTGGGACAGTTTATTGACTCCTTCTTACTTGAAATGAACTTAATGTAATGGGAATTGGAATCTGTAGCAGCCTTAATTGGATAAATCCAATAGGAATTTTCAAGGAGCCTGTCTAAAAAGGGTGCATGAGTCCAATTTCCATCATTTAAAGTTCATTTGCTATAAGAAAAAGTCGAGGAAGTGTCCCACAACTACGAGAACCCTTGGAAAACCCAGTAAACATAACAGAAATGTGTATTTATAGTTCGTTTGAGAGATTATTTTACTTTAGTTGATTCTGCAACGCTTAAATTTAGCAAAATGTGAGTTTGTGTGAGTGTGTAACATGTGCAACATGTTAAATGCCCCTCCCATTATTACTGTAGCGTAATAAGCACACACAATCACACAATCCATTTCAAACGCATCGTCGTTAAAAACATCGAAAGAACAATTCATATACACATCATCTAAATCATCAACTAAAGCCGGAAGTTTAACCGTTTAGCAGTTGAAGAAGCGTGTTTCATGCTTTCTTCTTAGGACACACCCTACTTATCTAGGAGCGAAGGCGAAAAAGAAAAAACAAAAATATATATACATACCGATAACAAAACAAGCAAAGCAAAAGCCTCGTACTAACACGACACTCTCTCTCTCTATCTCTATTTCTCGTACGTTATCGTTTTTGGCACCGTTTCTATTTTTAGTGGTAATGTGGCTCGCGCGCGCAACTTTTGCATGATGGATGTCGCGTGCAATTGGACGTTACACTACTACTAATGGCTCGCGTACGGTGGCGAGGATAATTCAGTAATAATACGCAGCGCAGTGCCGTGTCTATAAAAGCTAAACATATCCGAACGCATTTTAGCGCATATAAGTTACATTTTCACTTGCGAGAACAACCTGTTAACCGGCGAAAGGCACGGTGTGCTATCAGAAAAGCTTCTCTAATACACAGCCCTACCCCCCAGCTCCGATAATCAATCACGTGCTACTAGCTATACTCCCTCTACTAACCCGAATATGCTCTATCTACACCACAACACAAATCGTTGTTATCTCTACATAGTGGCCCACCCAAACCAGACCTGTATTGCGGACAAAACGGGCGACGTCGATGACGACGACGGTGGTCTTAGTTCTGCTGTAAATTAATGGAAAAATACTTCTCTCTACTATCTTAAGCTAATTATGCCCACCTACTACACTACATCTACCGATCTTTCTTTTTCACTTTCACTACTTTCAATTCAATCGATTTAAGCTTCCTTTGCTAATTCGGAATCGGTTATCGGCGTGTTCCACGCTGTATTAGTTCGTGCCAAAACTAAACTTGTTTTTTTCGCTTTATCGTTTATCATCTTTTTGTTTACATGTTTCACTCTCTAACCATTTAATGTTGTATTGTTTTGTTATCGTTTGAGTCATTGTGTTCGTTTCAATTTTTTTGTTAATATTTTACATTTTTCTAATTTATTTTCCTTTTTTTCTTTTTTCTTTCTTTTTATACCACTCTCTTCCAAACACATCTTCATCTTTGTTCAATAATGTACACACACGAAATCGACACACAACACACAACACACACACACGAAATCGACACACAACACACACACAACCACTGTATTACACCTCTGTTGTTGTTTTGCCGCGTGTTGTGTGCGCACCGGGGGCTTGTTGGTAACATGGTGGTGTTGTCGTCGAGCAGAATCTCAAACCCGTTACCTCCCAAACACTGCAACAAGCGTCCCCGTCATTCGGTAGCAATCGTTCGCTGACGGGCTCCAGCTTCAATGCGGCGACACTCGGCAGTATGCTACCAGCGATGGGGGCAGCAGCGCCGGTGACACCTACTGCTACCATCACCATTGAGGCGGCCACACCACCAACACCGGCAGCAGCATCGGTGGTTCGGTCGGTCGTCGTTACACCCGTCGCTCAGTTTGCATCGTCGTCCACAGCGCCGACACCGGTTCCGGTAGCCGATTTTGCGGACGATCCGTTCAAGGACTACCGGTACGAGGATCCGTTCAACATCGAGGATCCATTCGCCGACACGGAGGAGGACGATAAGCAAGTGAATGGTTCGTATTTTTTCGATGGCGATGTGGCCTTTCTGAGATAAAATTAACCAATTTTTGCTTTTACTGCCACAGATCCATTCGCATCGACAACGAAGAACAACAACAATGTGTTGAGCGCTTTCGACGCCAACTTCGGCCACTCTACCAACACCGCTTCCGTGGAAGAGCTGGACGAACTGTTCAAGGGTGTGCGCATTTCCGGGGACGGTGCAAATACGCCCGTGCTAAACAACAGCAAACTCAACAACACCACCAGCCGGCTCAACAACAACAACAATACTCTATCGCCAATCGGCACGACAACCAAGTCCCCGTTCACGTCCGATCCGTTCGATGCATTTAATGATAATTTCTCCAAAAACACCAACCAAACGGACGGTGCCGTCTCGCTGTTCGGCGCGTTCGGCAATGGCGATGGTGGCGATGCGCTGGCCAAAAGGACCGGTGACGACAGTCTGTTCGATGCATTCCGTGCGACAACAGGCAGCAGCACCACTTCGCCCACGACGGTACCACCCACGGGCGCGTCGTCCACCGCGACGACGACGCTGATGATGCTGAAATCGTTCGAGGACGAGTTCTCCAAGATGGACGCCACGAACGTGCTGAACAACAATCTCACCACGAGCAGCGGCAGCAACAACGAGTTCGATGCGAAGTTTGACGATGCGTTCAGTGCATTTGGCACCGGTGCATCGTCCACCACCAACAGCAGCAGTTCAAACATAGCTCGGTACGGTGCTGCCTTCGGCGCCACGTTACCACCGCCGGCGGCAAAGAGTTTCAAACCAAACGGTGGACCGTCGACGACCGGTAGCTTGAAGCGGCCGGATGGTAGTGCCGATCCGCCCAAGGTGCTGGAGCGGTTCAATGCCGACTACTCCAAGGGCGAAACGTTCGATGCCGACCTGGAGGCGGTGCTGCAGCGATCGCTGGTGGAGAAATAGCACGGGTGAAGAAGTGTCCCACACGCGGGGGTGTCCGCTCTGCAACCCGGCTCTGTATTACCAAAACAGTTTTATCGCTTTGACGCGCTGCCGCGATTCCAATTACGTTTAGTATATAGGTCACAGAGAACGAGAGGAAAGAGATAGAGAGAGAGAGAGAGAGAGAGAGAGAGAGAGAGAGAGAGAGAGAGAGAGAGAGAGAGGGGTCTCTTTAGTGGACTTTATTTACAAAAAAAAAACGACAAATCGTACATCACACACACACGCTACCAAACGCGCCCGCGTGTTTTAGACAGTGAGATAGGAGAACAAATGATTTAAAAAAAAACTCTCACTAAAACAGGAATAATTATGAGAATTACGCGAAACGCAACAAAACAACAATTCCATTAGTAAATCATATCTGTGCCTCCTCCCCAGATGTGTTAAAGGTTAGCTTTATTTTCGTTCCTTTGTACCGTTTTTTGTGTATTTTTTGTTATTTTTAGATTATATTTTTCAAGCCATTACCTGCTTCTTGGAAGAGAGATGGCCGGCGTGTTAGAATGATGTGTTAAACAGACAGAGTAGGGCTATAGTATATATCTATACATATATTTACGCAGTGTTGAAACAACTTTAATAGAGAGACTCTTAGAAGGAATTAGCATGAACATAACGTAATGAATTTAGACAAAAACAAAAAGCTGCAAACCGCATGCTGTCTTTGACATCAGAGAAAGAGGAATGAATTAACGCAGAAGGAATAGAATTTCCGCTTGTAAATAATACTAATGTACTAAACCTGTTTCAAAGCGCTCGAACGATGTTCGCGTTTGGCTGGTGGGAGGCTTAGGAGAAGATACACGAAGATTTCATGCATCACGTGGACATCGTGGATGGAAGTTAAATGCGTATAAATCTAACGTCACAGAATGGATAGAGAGAAATGGTAGGAGACAAATTATTTGTTTTTTTTTTTTCATTTATTATTTTTCCCTTTTTTCTCACAAGTTCATCGAAGAAAACAAATCTTGATCACGAAATTAACTATGTAGCAGCAAAAATTGCGTAGAACTGTGAAGAAATCCGGTATCAATTGGAAGGATCCAGCCGGCAAAAACGCGGCAACGAGATGAAATGTGTGCGTCATGTTGAAATAGATAAATGTTGAATAATTGTGTCGGACAAGATTTGTCGGATTATTGTTAAAGTGAATATATTACTCATGCCGTAAAAAACATTAACAAAGTTTAAATCCTGGTAGAAAGGGGATGATGGTACGACCACACGCGCAGCAAACGCTGTATGAAGCAACGCAAACTCCGTGGAACAAATGATACTCTGATAACTTATAACAGTTCACACACTTGCCTGCCAGGTGTGTGATCCTCGCGAAGCGTAGATTCTCACAAAATTATTACACTCCTTCCCGCTTCCGCGAATGTGTCGTGTAAACTGTAAATTAAACATCCAGAACGTATCGAGTGTGTATGTCGCAGCGAAAGCGAAGATCGGCAACACTCTCACCCACAGAGATTCTCAAGGCACCGATACAAGCACAATAAAGAAGAATGAGAACATAAAACATCAAAAACAAGTGCACTGAAATCAAATCCTACGATGAATATAGAAGCGTTTGAGAAGCGTGTTCTACAGCTTAATCTTTCCCGCTAAATGTTTGCGCAACATGTCCAACCCAACACGGTTCTGTTCGTTGTAGTATGGCAGCGCTTCCATCACCGCGAACCACTCGCATACCCGCGGCCAACGATCCGCCACGAGCGGCACAAAAATGGCCACCGTGCTGAGTGTCGCGACGATCGCGAAATCTGCCACCGAAAGCTGATCGTGTGCGGTGTAGCACGATCGCTGCAGAAACTGCTCCAGCGCATCGATCGCTGCCTCGATCGGTTTGAGATGCTGCGATGGGTCGGTAATGGCACCGCTGAAGATTTTACGCTACACAAGAGAACGGTTTTAAATGGCAAAGAAAGGGAATTGGTTTCTAGAAGCCGCGCTACATACCATAACTTCCGCATCGCGCTGAAACAAACAGCCGTTGTTGAAGCACAGCATGTTGAAAACTTTGGCGCGCGTCAGTGCGTCGGGCAGGGCTAGCATGTGCCCTGGTGGGGCAAAGGTATCGCACAGGTACACTAAAATAGCGTGACTATCGGTAAGCGTTAAATCACCGTGCCGTAGGACGGGGACCGTGTGCAGTGGATTAATCTGGAAATTGAAGAGAGAGAGAGAGAGAGCTTAAATTAGATCAACTATTCGCTAGTCGTTGCGAGGGGCTCTACTACCTTAAGATAATCGCTACTTAAATGGCCACCCTTAAAGAGATCGATGTACTCGAGCTTGATGCGGTCCTTCACACCGAGTGCTGCAATCGCTAGCAGGACGCCCCGAACCGGTGGACTGACCTCGTCGTAGTACAGAATCATGGCCGGAGAAGTCGTCATCTCGTCGTTGAGGATGCTGTTGCTACACTGATTGAAATCAATCGCGAATAGATGCGATTTTCAGTCAAATGAAACTATGGAAAGGAAGAGATGAGACTAGAGATGGGTAACACTGATTTAGATGATTGAATCCTAATGAGTCTTAAAAGTGAATCGAATCGAAATTTTTATTTTTTGTAATTCTTCCTCTTGAACCTTCTAAATCTACATATATCTCTAAAGATTCATGAATCTCTAAATGTTCATGAATCTAATGAATCATTAATCTCTTAAAATTCATGGAATTTCAAAAATGCACGGATATCTAAAGATTTATTAATGTTTAGAAATTCAAACTTCTGATGCGTTATGCATCTAAAGTTTGTCCTTGTTTTGATTTTAGTTAGGTGCATCGATAAGCGATTGAAATAGATTCTAAAATTCTTCTTATCAAACGAATCGAAACGATTGCCAAATGCTGCATTATTGCGACCCATGAGTAGCCCCAGCCGAAGATCAGATTGACGCTTTTAGATATTCATGAATCGGTAGAGATTCATAAATCCTAAGCTATTCATGTTTTCAAAGAGATTAATGAGTTTTTGAGATTCATATTAATCTTAAAAGATTCATAAAAATATTCAATTATTCATGAATCTTTAGATATTCTTGTAACTTTAGTAATTCATGAATCTTTGGAGTATCGATTTAAGATTCGATTCACTTCGATTTACGAAAGATCCATGAAGCACAACCCTAAACGAGACCTCCCTAGGAGAAGAATTTGCGGTTAAAAGTGGGGTGAAAAGTCTAGTCGAAACTTGATCCAATTAAAGCTCATCTCGTGATGCACTTTGAATTATTATGTGTCCCCACCACGGTCTATCAAGGCCGTCGGTCTATTCTATAACTTATTTATGTCCAGCATGTTAGCTCTTCATAAATAGCACTCGCAATGAGTCAGCAGTTCAGAAGTACTGGGCCCAAATTAGGCGTGACACACACTACGTTATCGATTTGTTCCACACCGTCATTAAGGTGGGGTTTGGGAAGGGGTTTGATATTTCCACCTTCGATTAAGATTACGTCAAATGGCCTTAAATCCAGCACACACACAAAAATGAGAACAAACGCCGGTTTCGCTCTCCGAAAGTATGCTCTCAAGGTCAAAGTCCGACAAAAGGGCCTCGTATAAACTCTGCCAAAAGAGAGGAGAGGACGCAGCAGGTCATCTTCGACCGTTTGACTTTTTCGTGGGGGGACGCTCTTCAGTTCCATTCGAGATGTCGAGCAAGCCGGTCCTGTACACGCACACGATTAGTCCCGCCGGCCGTGCGGTCGAGCTGACCGTGAAGGCGTTGAACCTTGACGTCGATGTTCGGTAAGCCACTGAAGAAGAGGAGTCGCCTTTTCACATGTGTCGTAAAACTAATGCGGCCTTCTGTCTTCTTTTTACTCTTCTCCTTGTCCAGCGAGATGAACGTCTTCAAGGGTCAGCATATGAGCGACGAGTTCAAGAAGCTAAACCCCGTCCAAACGATTCCAACGCTGGACGACAACGGATTCGTGCTGTGGGATAGCCACGCCATCATGATCTATCTGGCGCGCCGTTACGGTGCCGACTCCGGCCTCTACACGGACGAGTACGAGCAGCAGGCCCGCATCAATGCGGCCCTCTTCTTCGAGAGTTCGATCCTGTTCGCGCGGCTCCGCTTCTGCACGGACAATCTGACCGTGCTGGGCAAGAGTGCGATACCGGAGGAGAACCTGCAGCGTGCGCTGGAAGGGCTGCAGCGGCTGGAGAGGATGCTACAGTCGGAGTATGTGGCCGGCGATCAGCTGACCATTGCGGATCTGAGCTGCGTGAGCAGTGTGGCCACACTGCACCTGATGCTGAAACCGTCGGCGGAAGAGTTCCCCAAAACGTTCGCCTGGATGGAACGGTTGTCGAAGTTGCCGTACTACGGGGAGGTGATGGGACGGGGGCTTAAAGCGGCCGGAGAGCTGATGCAGACGCTTGGTAGCAAAAACAGCGGTGGTGGTGGTAGTGATGGTAACTAGAAGCGCAGTAGGCAGTGGAACTTACTCTACGCTGTGAAGTGAGGGACGAAGATGGCGCTGCTTAAGCTGCTCTAGTATCCGTTGCGGAGGAATTCTAGCACCAAACTGAGCGTTCTCGGGCTTAATCTTACCTTACAAGTATGTGTTTGTATGTTGATAATCGCCGATAAGAGCATGAAAGCATTCCAGAATTCTTTTCAGTACAGGTACAAACTGTTTGTTTACATTTCAGGAGAACTTTATTTAGAAATGTCAATTTCATTCGCTGCTTGTTTTTTTTATATTTTTTTTCGGTTTATATGCTACCAAATAAACGTAGATGCTGCAGCAATAGAATTCCTCCGTGCATGTGTGTTGGTGACATTGAAAAGCCGCAAAACAGGGCGGCCGGGCGGAACCGACAAGAATCATAAACAAACTCCAAATCTTTTTGCTTGTGCATGTGTGCGTGCGCGTTTGGCTTAAGTCACTATGGGACAGCAATTCCCCGTGAAGTGGTCAAAACCCTTGGAATCGTGGCTTTACTTCGCAGCGACCGACGCCCCATTTTTAAGCCTCATTGATTCACAGATTTCTGCAAACTCTACCGCCCCTTCCTGGTTAAGCTGGTCGTAGTCAGGCAGGGTACGACTGAGTCGTTCAATCCACGCCACCAGCGCCGGATAGCGGGAGCGATCCATCGGGAAGAACTCCTCCATCGTCGCAATCGTTGCGATGCAGCTAACATCGGCCAGCGTAAGTGAGCTTCCCGCAATGTAATCCTCCACCAGGGCGTCGTTCAGCAGCTCGTACCCTTTCTTCATGTAGTCGATTTTGTCCTGCAGCACTTCCGCCGATCCTTCGTACAGTATCGGTTCCTGGAGGGAAACATAAACGCCCATTATTACACAACATGTTCTTTTTGCATGCCAAAAACAAACAAAACTTACGAAATAGAACCGCAACCGAGAGAATAGCACGCCCGAATCGAAGTGCAGGCCGGCGTTTACCTTCGCCCGAGCGATTGGATCTTCCGGATAGAGGGTTTGACCATCCTTTCCGTACTTCTGCACCAAATAGATGATGATGGCGTGACTGTCCCGCACGATCACACCACCATCGTCAATCACCGGGATTGTGTGCTGCGGATTAAGGCGCAGAAACTCGTCCGTCCGATGATCACCGGCGAGCAGATTGATTGGGACGATGTCTAGGGACAGGCCGAGCAGCTTGGCAGTCAGTTCTACGGCACGACCCGGCGGGCTTAGTTTCGCCGTGTAGAGCTTGATGATGGGGTTCGTCGCCATGGCTCCGTCGTGTTGAGCGGTTCGAGCGTTTCTAATCGAACGTTCGTCGTTCTAATGGCTACACAGTGGGTTTGAATTAACACTCGTTCGGTGCGAGTGTGTCGGTAGTAGTGAGAGGAGAGGCGATCTCTTTATCAAATAGCGTGTAAAGCAAACATCAAATACTGCATGTCATTATTTGGAGACGCCGTTTTCTTTTTATTAGCATACATTGAGCATTACAAAATTGTGACGTCGACACTAAAAGTACTATTACGCAAAGAAAGTGATGCAAATTGAGAGAGCATATTTGGTAGCTGTTTTATCGCTCAACCAGATCACGTTCACTTGGCTTTGCTGCGGTTTTCCTCCAACTTGGCACGGTACAGCTGAGCGAGCTCTTCCGCACCCGCCCGATTCGTTGCCTCGTAGTACGGCAGCTTGGCAAGGCGTTCGACCCAACCGGCCAGCCTCGGATACTTGCCGGCATCGATCGGGAAGATCGCATGCATCGAAGCAATGCTGGCGATGCAGCTCAGATCGGCCAGTGTCATCTCGTTGCCCACGATGTACTCGTCGACCAGCGTGTCATTCAGCAGCTCGTACGCGCGGTACAGATTGTCGATCTTTTCCTGCGGTGTCTCGGTCGCTCCGTAGTACAGTATTGGTTCCTAATGTAAGAACAACCTTTTAAATGAGTCACATACAGCTTCACTACGCATCCTAAAAGCCTTACCAAATAGAACCGGAACCGGGCAAACAGAACGCCCGAATCGAAGTGTAGCGCCGCGTTAACCTTCGACCGTTGCACCACATCCGACGGATACAAACTGTCGCCCTCGGGCTTGCCGTACTTGCTCACCAGATACACATTGATGGCGTGGCTGTCCCATACGATCGTCCCGTTGTCGTCGATCAGCGGGATGGTGTGCTGCGGGTTCAGCTTCCGGAACGCTTCCGTCAGATGTTCCTGCGCGAGCAGATTGATCGGCACGATGTCGAGCTCCAGCCCGAGCGCCTTTGCTGTCAGCTCGACCGACCGGCCCGGTGGGCTGAGTTTGGCCGTGTACAGCTTAATGTTTGGCATGGTCGTTTGAATGGCGTTTCGGGCTCAAAAACGGATCTGTACGACAACACGGTTCGAATGGGAATGTTACGCTCTGTGCGAATTCTAAAAGGCGAGAGTATGCGCGAATGGAATGCGAATTAATTTCGTTGACTACTCACAACGACAAACGATTTTCAGCTGTACTAGTGTGTGTGTGAGTGTCTGTTTATACACAGGCAAATATTTGCATTTGACGGGCGGTAAACAATTGGAAAGCATTTGATTAGATAATAGGGCGCTCGCTAGGGGTTTGGGGGTTGGTTGGAGACACGATTGGGTGAGGGAAAGCAGTCAAACAAAAACGCCGGCAAACGAACGTTTGCTTTTATTATCTGTTTTATGTGTGTATGTGTGTCTGTTTTTGCAAGTGTTTGATAATTTGTTTTTAATCTTTGCTGCTTTTTTTTCGTCTCCCGCACAACTGGCCATTATTTCTGTTTGTCATGTTTTGATTTGCTTCCTTTTATGTATTTTATTATCTGTATTCAGTGCACTTAACTTGTTTGCCCTTTCTCATTACTATTTTTTATATTCTTCTTGCGTTTTATTACATACTTATCAATTCTTAGTAACATTTCTCTTTTTATTCCTTTCTTATCTTTCTTTATTGTATTCTATTTTTTTTTCGCTCATGACTCGTCAATGCTTGGATGCTTTTTCTATGTTTTACTGTATATGATTATCAGTCTTTGTTTCATCTCGTAATCATCTTTTTTTCTTTCTTCACTGTTTTATTTTACTTTTTGTCTTTTCTATTTTCGGATGCTCTTTCTTATGTTTTACTGTGAAGTCATGAAACTACTGATAACAATGACTGCTTCTTACTTTTTTTATTTATCTTTATTCCAAATGCTTCCAAATTTAACTCATAATAATCGTTTGGTCTCTCGCACCTTTTTAAGCCTTAGCATTCTCCTCCTTTTTGGCTAGCACAAACTTGCCCAGATCGGTGCCTCCGCCACCGTTCGCTTCCTCGTAGTAGGGCAGCTGCTTCAGCCGATCGATCCACGCGTAGATCCGGGGATGCTTCGACTGCTCCAACGGCACCACACCCATAATGCTCGAGATCGTGGAAATGCAGCTAAAGTCGGCAATCGTCATGCTCGGTCCGGCGACAAAGTCGTCCACCAGTGTGTCCTCCAGCAGCTCGTACGATTTCTGCACGTACTCAACGCGATCCTCGGGGATGTCCGATTTGCCGAAGAATAGGATACGTTCCTGTGGAAGGGGTTGGAAAATGCTTGGCGTTATGCTGGAACTGGAACCGGTCTCAGTCTTTTTAAGGGAAAACAGGTCACGTCACTTACAAA
The DNA here is from genome assembly GCF_016920715.1 of Anopheles arabiensis. Classification (NCBI taxonomy): domain Eukaryota; kingdom Metazoa; phylum Arthropoda; class Insecta; order Diptera; family Culicidae; genus Anopheles; species Anopheles arabiensis. The sequence goes on from NC_053518.1 coordinate 28,213,500, forward strand.
AATGAATCTCATCCGGGCGAACAGTACGCCGGACTCGAAGTGCAGGGCCGAATTTACACGGGCCTGCTTGACGGGGTCTTTTGGATAGAGGCTATCATCTTTGCCATACTTCGTCACCAGATAGATCATGATCGCGTGGCTCTCGGTGATGATCGTACCGTTGTCATCCAGCACCGGGATCGTATGTTGCGGGTTTAGCTGTGCACGTAAGGGTAATGTAATGCATACCAATCGCTTTCTTTCTAACTTTCTCTCTCAATCCCATTACGTACCTTCACAAATTCCGGCTTCAAATGGTCACCCGTCAGCAGATTAATGGTCTTCTGCTCCAGCTCCAAGCCCAACGCTTTGGCCGCCAGCTCCACGGCACGGCACGGTGGGCTAAGGTGCAGGGTGTACAGTACAAGCTTGGACATTTTCGCAGCGAACTAAAAACTGGATGGACACACACCGTACACGTTCAAGAGACACACCCCAACTGATGATTGGCTGTGGATGTCTGTAGCATCGACCCCAAGCATAGCAAACGCCCCATGCTTCGGATGTGCGACTGTGTTCGTTGGAAGGGCCCGAGATAAAGCATTACTTGGGGATGGTGTTGTTGTGTGCGTGTCGGCGAATTTATTTCATACTCATTCCGGTTCTTCGTACTTCGTACATAAAAGCAGAAGCGAATTCCTGTTTTTTATGCACAAGAAACACGTTACTTGGTGCTTTAAATTCTACACTTTATTTGACTAGTTAACTACCGCGAATAGCTTGAACCTGTTACAGTTTTGCATTCTTCGCCAACATATTCACAATGAACTCGGCCAGCTCTGTGGCACCGGCACCGTTGATCTCCTCATAGTACGGCAACTGCTTCAGCCGCTCCATCCACCCGTGCACTCGCGGGAACTCGGACCTTTCCATTGGGATAAAGCCCACCATAGAGGCGACCGAGGAAATGCAGCTCAGGTCAGCGATCGTCATACGTGAGCCGGCTACGTAATCGGTCTGCAGCGAGTCTTCCAGCAACCGGTACGCCTTCCGGACGTACTCGATGCGATCTTCCGGAATTTCTGGTTTGCGTCCAAAAATTGCCAACTCCTATATGTGTAGATACATAAAATGACTTCCTCATTACTTGTGGGCTTCAACATAAGGGTCTTCCTGCCGAAACCTACGGTAATGAATCGCAACCGAGCAAACAGCACACCGGACTCGAAGTGCAGTGCCTCATTGACCCGAGCCTGCTCGACAATGTCCGTTGGGTACAGCGCATCCTTCCCTTCGCCCTGGCCGTACTTACGCACGAGATAGATCATGATCGCGTGGCTTTCGCTGATGATCGTCCCATTATCGTCCAGCACGGGGATCGTATGCTTAGGATTGAGCTGTAATAGCAAATACCAGTAGCAGCAGGGTTATCTTCATCTCCTCTACAAACACGTGCTATACCTTCAAGAACTCAGGTGTCAAATTTTCCCCAGCAAGTAAGTTCACAAGCTTGCGCTCTAACTCCAATCCAAGCGCTTTTGCCGTCAGCTCCACCGCACGGCACGGTGGGCTCAGACGAACCGTGTATAACACAGGTTTTGGCATCGTTGCGACTGGGGGTTTCGTCTACGAAGCGCCTTGTACACTCTGAAGTCAGCGATAAACTGGCGTTGGTTATGATTTGTAGTTCTTGCCGACCATCGGGATGCGTTTTTAAAACGCATACCGTTACAAAAACTGATAAAATGTGTAGAAAGGTATATAAGCATTGTCACTGACCAGATGCAGGTGAAAAACAGAATGGGCAGGTCTCATCAGCAGTATCAGCGTCCCGGTTGCAGCCCAATCGCTCATTAGGCTTAATGAAGTATTTGTAAACAGACGTGTAATCATACCGTAAATCACGACGACTCATATCTCAATCGATGACAATTCGCTTTTTTTGCAAACCCATCGTTATCGATTTTATGAGTTCATTCAAAGCCAATCACTGAGGTACTGAGGTCTTTTCGCTATTCAAACGAAAGTGTATTAAGGAAAGATGTTGAGAACCATCTACACTTTAGCAATCTAGTAGGGCAGATTCCCACATCTAGATAAGTCATCTAGCCCAGTCATCTAGATAAGAGTAACCACCAGTAGAGTTGTAGCTACTTCATGTTATCATGTACTTCATGTCATGGGCGGTAAACAATTGGAAAGCATTTGATTAGATAATAGGGCGCTCGCTAGGGGTTTGGGGGTTGGTTGGAGACACGATTGGGTGAGGGAAAGCAGTCAAACAAAAACGCCGGCAAACGAACGTTTGCTTTTATTATCTGTTTTATGTGTGTATGTGTGTCTGTTTTTGCAAGTGTTTGATAATTTGTTTTTAATCTTTGCTGCTTTTTTTTCGTCTCCCGCACAACTGGCCATTATTTCTGTTTGTCATGTTTTGATTTGCTTCCTTTTATGTATTTTATTATCTGTATTCAGTGCACTTAACTTGTTTGCCCTTTCTCATTACTATTTTTTATATTCTTCTTGCGTTTTATTACATACTTATCAATTCTTAGTAACATTTCTCTTTTTATTCCTTTCTTATCTTTCTTTATTGTATTCTATTTTTTTTTTCGCTCATGACTCGTCAATGCTTGGATGCTTTTTCTATGTTTTACTGTATATGATTATCAGTCTTTGTTTCATCTCGTAATCATCTTTTTTTTCTTTCTTCACTGTTTTATTTTACTTTTTGTCTTTTCTATTTTCGGATGCTCTTTCTTATGTTTTACTGTGAAGTCATGAAACTACTGATAACAATGACTGCTTCTTACTTTTTTTATTTATCTTTATTCCAAATGCTTCCAAATTTAACTCATAATAATCGTTTGGTCTCTCGCACCTTTTTAAGCCTTAGCATTCTCCTCCTTTTTGGCTAGCACAAACTTGCCCAGATCGGTGCCTCCGCCACCGTTCGCTTCCTCGTAGTAGGGCAGCTGCTTCAGCCGATCGATCCACGCGTAGATCCGGGGATGCTTCGACTGCTCCAACGGCACCACACCCATAATGCTCGAGATCGTGGAAATGCAGCTAAAGTCGGCAATCGTCATGCTCGGTCCGGCGACAAAGTCGTCCACCAGTGTGTCCTCCAGCAGCTCGTACGATTTCTGCACGTACTCAACGCGATCCTCGGGGATGTCCGATTTGCCGAAGAATAGGATACGTTCCTGTGGAAGGGGTTGGAAAATGCTTGGCGTTATGCTGGAACTGGAACCGGTCTCAGTCTTTTTAAGGGAAAACAGGTCACGTCACTTACAAAAATGAATCTCATCCGGGCGAACAGTACGCCGGACTCGAAGTGCAGGGCCGAATTTACACGGGCCTGCTTGACGGGGTCTTTTGGATAGAGGCTATCATCTTTGCCATACTTCGTCACCAGATAGATCATGATCGCGTGGCTCTCGGTGATGATCGTACCGTTGTCATCCAGCACCGGGATCGTATGTTGCGGGTTTAGCTGTGCACGTAAGGGTAATGTAATGCATACCAATCGCTTTCTTTCTAACTTTCTCTCTCAATCCCATTACGTACCTTCACAAATTCCGGCTTCAAATGGTCACCCGTCAGCAGATTAATGGTCTTCTGCTCCAGCTCCAAGCCCAACGCTTTGGCCGCCAGCTCCACGGCACGGCACGGTGGGCTAAGGTGCAGGGTGTACAGTACAAGCTTGGACATTTTCGCAGCGAACTAAAAACTGGATGGACACACACCGTACACGTTCAAGAGACACACCCCAACTGATGATTGGCTGTGGATGTCTGTAGCATCGACCCCAAGCATAGCAAACGCCCCATGCTTCGGATGTGCGACTGTGTTCGTTGGAAGGGCCCGAGATAAAGCATTACTTGGGGATGGTGTTGTTGTGTGCGTGTCGGCGAATTTATTTCATACTCATTCCGGTTCTTCGTACTTCGTACATAAAAGCAGAAGCGAATTCCTGTTTTTTATGCACAAGAAACACGTTACTTGGTGCTTTAAATTCTACACTTTATTTGACTAGTTAACTACCGCGAATAGCTTGAACCTGTTACAGTTTTGCATTCTTCGCCAACATATTCACAATGAACTCGGCCAGCTCTGTGGCACCGGCACCGTTGATCTCCTCATAGTACGGCAACTGCTTCAGCCGCTCCATCCACCCGTGCACTCGCGGGAACTCGGACCTTTCCATTGGGATAAAGCCCACCATAGAGGCGACCGAGGAAATGCAGCTCAGGTCAGCGATCGTCATACGTGAGCCGGCTACGTAATCGGTCTGCAGCGAGTCTTCCAGCAACCGGTACGCCTTCCGGACGTACTCGATGCGATCTTCCGGAATTTCTGGTTTGCGTCCAAAAATTGCCAACTCCTATATGTGTAGATACATAAAATGACTTCCTCATTACTTGTGGGCTTCAACATAAGGGTCTTCCTGCCGAAACCTACGGTAATGAATCGCAACCGAGCAAACAGCACACCGGACTCGAAGTGCAGTGCCTCATTGACCCGAGCCTGCTCGACAATGTCCGTTGGGTACAGCGCATCCTTCCCTTCGCCCTGGCCGTACTTACGCACGAGATAGATCATGATCGCGTGGCTTTCGCTGATGATCGTCCCATTATCGTCCAGCACGGGGATCGTATGCTTAGGATTGAGCTGTAATAGCAAATACCAGTAGCAGCAGGGTTATCTTCATCTCCTCTACAAACACGTGCTATACCTTCAAGAACTCAGGTGTCAAATTTTCCCCAGCAAGTAAGTTCACAAGCTTGCGCTCTAACTCCAATCCAAGCGCTTTTGCCGTCAGCTCCACCGCACGGCACGGTGGGCTCAGACGAACCGTGTATAACACAGGTTTTGGCATCGTTGCGACTGGGGGTTTCGTCTACGAAGCGCCTTGTACACTCTGAAGTCAGCGATAAACTGGCGTTGGTTATGATTTGTAGTTCTTGCCGACCATCGGGATGCGTTTTTAAAACGCATACCGTTACAAAAACTGATAAAATGTGTAGAAAGGTATATAAGCATTGTCACTGACCAGATGCAGGTGAAAAACAGAATGGGCAGGTCTCATCAGCAGTATCAGCGTCCCGGTTGCAGCCCAATCGCTCATTAGGCTTAATGAAGTATTTGTAAACAGACGTGTAATCATACCGTAAATCACGACGACTCATATCTCAATCGATGACAATTCGCTTTTTTGCAAACCCATCGTTATCGATTTTATGAGTTCATTCAAAGCCAATCACTGAGGTACTGAGGTCTTTTCGCTATTCAAACGAAAGTGTATTAAGGAAAGATGTTGAGAACCATCTACACTTTAGCAATCTAGTAGGGCAGATTCCCACATCTAGATAAGTCATCTAGCCCAGTCATCTAGATAAGAGTAACCACCAGTAGAGTTGTAGCTACTTCATGTTATCATGTACTTCATGTCATGGGCGGTAAACAATTGGAAAGCATTTGATTAGATAATAGGGCGCTCGCTAGGGGTTTGGGGGTTGGTTGGAGACACGATTGGGTGAGGGAAAGCAGTCAAACAAAACGCCGGCAAACGAACGTTTGCTTTTATTATCTGTTTTATGTGTGTATGTGTGTCTGTTTTTGCAAGTGTTTGATAATTTGTTTTTAATCTTTGCTGCTTTTTTTTCGTCTCCCGCACAACTGGCCATTATTTCTGTTTGTCATGTTTTGATTTGCTTCCTTTTATGTATTTTATTATCTGTATTCAGTGCACTTAACTTGTTTGCCCTTTCTCATTACTATTTTTTATATTCTTCTTGCGTTTTATTACATACTTATCAATTCTTAGTAACATTTCTCTTTTTATTCCTTTCTTATCTTTCTTTATTGTATTCTATTTTTTTTTCGCTCATGACTCGTCAATGCTTGGATGCTTTTTCTATGTTTTACTGTATATGATTATCAGTCTTTGTTTCATCTCGTAATCATCTTTTTTTTCTTTCTTCACTGTTTTATTTTACTTTTTGTCTTTTCTATTTTCGGATGCTCTTTCTTATGTTTTACTGTGAAGTCATGAAACTACTGATAACAATGACTGCTTCTTACTTTTTTTATTTATCTTTATTCCAAATGCTTCCAAATTTAACTCATAATAATCGTTTGGTCTCTCGCACCTTTTTAAGCCTTAGCATTCTCCTCCTTTTTGGCTAGCACAAACTTGCCCAGATCGGTGCCTCCGCCACCGTTCGCTTCCTCGTAGTAGGGCAGCTGCTTCAGCCGATCGATCCACGCGTAGATCCGGGGATGCTTCGACTGCTCCAACGGCACCACACCCATAATGCTCGAGATCGTGGAAATGCAGCTAAAGTCGGCAATCGTCATGCTCGGTCCGGCGACAAAGTCGTCCACCAGTGTGTCCTCCAGCAGCTCGTACGATTTCTGCACGTACTCAACGCGATCCTCGGGGATGTCCGATTTGCCGAAGAATAGGATACGTTCCTGTGGAAGGGGTTGGAAAATGCTTGGCGTTATGCTGGAACTGGAACCGGTCTCAGTCTTTTTAAGGGAAAACAGGTCACGTCACTTACAAAATGAATCTCATCCGGGCGAACAGTACGCCGGACTCGAAGTGCAGGGCCGAATTTACACGGGCCTGCTTGACGGGGTCTTTTGGATAGAGGCTATCATCTTTGCCATACTTCGTCACCAGATAGATCATGATCGCGTGGCTCTCGGTGATGATCGTACCGTTGTCATCCAGCACCGGGATCGTATGTTGCGGGTTTAGCTGTGCACGTAAGGGTAATGTAATGCATACCAATCGCTTTCTTTCTAACTTTCTCTCTCAATCCCATTACGTACCTTCACAAATTCCGGCTTCAAATGGTCACCCGTCAGCAGATTAATGGTCTTCTGCTCCAGCTCCAAGCCCAACGCTTTGGCCGCCAGCTCCACGGCACGGCACGGTGGGCTAAGGTGCAGGGTGTACAGTACAAGCTTGGACATTTTCGCAGCGAACTAAAAACTGGATGGACACACACCGTACACGTTCAAGAGACACACCCCAACTGATGATTGGCTGTGGATGTCTGTAGCATCGACCCCAAGCATAGCAAACGCCCCATGCTTCGGATGTGCGACTGTGTTCGTTGGAAGGGCCCGAGATAAAGCATTACTTGGGGATGGTGTTGTTGTGTGCGTGTCGGCGAATTTATTTCATACTCATTCCGGTTCTTCGTACTTCGTACATAAAAGCAGAAGCGAATTCCTGTTTTTTATGCACAAGAAACACGTTACTTGGTGCTTTAAATTCTACACTTTATTTGACTAGTTAACTACCGCGAATAGCTTGAACCTGTTACAGTTTTGCATTCTTCGCCAACATATTCACAATGAACTCGGCCAGCTCTGTGGCACCGGCACCGTTGATCTCCTCATAGTACGGCAACTGCTTCAGCCGCTCCATCCACCCGTGCACTCGCGGGAACTCGGACCTTTCCATTGGGATAAAGCCCACCATAGAGGCGACCGAGGAAATGCAGCTCAGGTCAGCGATCGTCATACGTGAGCCGGCTACGTAATCGGTCTGCAGCGAGTCTTCCAGCAACCGGTACGCCTTCCGGACGTACTCGATGCGATCTTCCGGAATTTCTGGTTTGCGTCCAAAAATTGCCAACTCCTATATGTGTAGATACATAAAATGACTTCCTCATTACTTGTGGGCTTCAACATAAGGGTCTTCCTGCCGAAACCTACGGTAATGAATCGCAACCGAGCAAACAGCACACCGGACTCGAAGTGCAGTGCCTCATTGACCCGAGCCTGCTCGACAATGTCCGTTGGGTACAGCGCATCCTTCCCTTCGCCCTGGCCGTACTTACGCACGAGATAGATCATGATCGCGTGGCTTTCGCTGATGATCGTCCCATTATCGTCCAGCACGGGGATCGTATGCTTAGGATTGAGCTGTAATAGCAAATACCAGTAGCAGCAGGGTTATCTTCATCTCCTCTACAAACACGTGCTATACCTTCAAGAACTCAGGTGTCAAATTTTCCCCAGCAAGTAAGTTCACAAGCTTGCGCTCTAACTCCAATCCAAGCGCTTTTGCCGTCAGCTCCACCGCACGGCACGGTGGGCTCAGACGAACCGTGTATAACACAGGTTTTGGCATCGTTGCGACTGGGGGTTTCGTTTACGAAGCGCCTTGTACACTCTGAAGTCAGCGATAAACTGGCGTTGGTTATGATTTGTAGTTCTTGCCGACCATCGGGATGCGTTTTTAAAACGCATACCGTTACAAAAACTGATAAAATGTGTAGAAAGGTATATAAGCATTGTCACTGACCAGATGCAGGTGAAAAACAGAATGGGCAGGTCTCATCAGCAGTATCAGCGTCCCGGTTGCAGCCCAATCGCTCATTAGGCTTAATGAAGTATTTGTAAACAGACGTGTAATCATACCGTAAATCACGACGACTCATATCTCAATCGATGACAATTCGCTTTTTTGCAAACCCATCGTTATCGATTTTATGAGTTCATTCAAAGCCAATCACTGAGGTACTGAGGTCTTTTCGCTATTCAAACGAAAGTGTATTAAGGAAAGATGTTGAGAACCATCTACACTTTAGCAATCTAGTAGGGCAGATTCCCACATCTAGATAAGTCATCTAGCCCAGTCATCTAGATAAGAGTAACCACCAGTAGAGTTGTAGCTACTTCATGTTATCATGTACTTCATGTCATGGGCGGTAAACAATTGGAAAGCATTTGATTAGATAATAGGGCGCTCGCTAGGGGTTTGGGGGTTGGTTGGAGACACGATTGGGTGAGGGAAAGCAGTCAAACAAAAACGCCGGCAAACGAACGTTTGCTTTTATTATCTGTTTTATGTGTGTATGTGTGTCTGTTTTTGCAAGTGTTTGATAATTTGTTTTTAATCTTTGCTGCTTTTTTTTCGTCTCCCGCACAACTGGCCATTATTTCTGTTTGTCATGTTTTGATTTGCTTCCTTTTATGTATTTTATTATCTGTATTCAGTGCACTTAACTTGTTTGCCCTTTCTCATTACTATTTTTTATATTCTTCTTGCGTTTTATTACATACTTATCAATTCTTAGTAACATTTCTCTTTTTATTCCTTTCTTATCTTTCTTTATTGTATTCTATTTTTTTTTTCGCTCATGACTCGTCAATGCTTGGATGCTTTTTCTATGTTTTACTGTATATGATTATCAGTCTTTGTTTCATCTCGTAATCATCTTTTTTTTCTTTCTTCACTGTTTTATTTTACTTTTTGTCTTTTCTATTTTCGGATGCTCTTTCTTATGTTTTACTGTGAAGTCATGAAACTACTGATAACAATGACTGCTTCTTACTTTTTTTATTTATCTTTATTCCAAATGCTTCCAAATTTAACTCATAATAATCGTTTGGTCTCTCGCACCTTTTTAAGCCTTAGCATTCTCCTCCTTTTTGGCTAGCACAAACTTGCCCAGATCGGTGCCTCCGCCACCGTTCGCTTCCTCGTAGTAGGGCAGCTGCTTCAGCCGATCGATCCACGCGTAGATCCGGGGATGCTTCGACTGCTCCAACGGCACCACACCCATAATGCTCGAGATCGTGGAAATGCAGCTAAAGTCGGCAATCGTCATGCTCGGTCCGGCGACAAAGTCGTCCACCAGTGTGTCCTCCAGCAGCTCGTACGATTTCTGCACGTACTCAACGCGATCCTCGGGGATGTCCGATTTGCCGAAGAATAGGATACGTTCCTGTGGAAGGGGTTGGAAAATGCTTGGCGTTATGCTGGAACTGGAACCGGTCTCAGTCTTTTTAAGGGAAAACAGGTCACGTCACTTACAAAATGAATCTCATCCGGGCGAACAGTACGCCGGACTCGAAGTGCAGGGCCGAATTTACACGGGCCTGCTTGACGGGGTCTTTTGGATAGAGGCTATCATCTTTGCCATACTTCGTCACCAGATAGATCATGATCGCGTGGCTCTCGGTGATGATCGTACCGTTGTCATCCAGCACCGGGATCGTATGTTGCGGGTTTAGCTGTGCACGTAAGGGTAATGTAATGCATACCAATCGCTTTCTTTCTAACTTTCTCTCTCAATCCCATTACGTACCTTCACAAATTCCGGCTTCAAATGGTCACCCGTCAGCAGATTAATGGTCTTCTGCTCCAGCTCCAAGCCCAACGCTTTGGCCGCCAGCTCCACGGCACGGCACGGTGGGCTAAGGTGCAGGGTGTACAGTACAAGCTTGGACATTTTCGCAGCGAACTAAAAACTGGATGGACACACACCGTACACGTTCAAGAGACACACCCCAACTGATGATTGGCTGTGGATGTCTGTAGCATCGACCCCAAGCATAGCAAACGCCCCATGCTTCGGATGTGCGACTGTGTTCGTTGGAAGGGCCCGAGATAAAGCATTACTTGGGGATGGTGTTGTTGTGTGCGTGTCGGCGAATTTATTTCATACTCATTCCGGTTCTTCGTACTTCGTACATAAAAGCAGAAGCGAATTCCTGTTTTTTATGCACAAGAAACACGTTACTTGGTGCTTTAAATTCTACACTTTATTTGACTAGTTAACTACCGCGAATAGCTTGAACCTGTTACAGTTTTGCATTCTTCGCCAACATATTCACAATGAACTCGGCCAGCTCTGTGGCACCGGCACCGTTGATCTCCTCATAGTACGGCAACTGCTTCAGCCGCTCCATCCACCCGTGCACTCGCGGGAACTCGGACCTTTCCATTGGGATAAAGCCCACCATAGAGGCGACCGAGGAAATGCAGCTCAGGTCAGCGATCGTCATACGTGAGCCGGCTACGTAATCGGTCTGCAGCGAGTCTTCCAGCAACCGGTACGCCTTCCGGACGTACTCGATGCGATCTTCCGGAATTTCTGGTTTGCGTCCAAAAATTGCCAACTCCTATATGTGTAGATACATAAAATGACTTCCTCATTACTTGTGGGCTTCAACATAAGGGTCTTCCTGCCGAAACCTACGGTAATGAATCGCAACCGAGCAAACAGCACACCGGACTCGAAGTGCAGTGCCTCATTGACCCGAGCCTGCTCGACAATGTCCGTTGGGTACAGCGCATCCTTCCCTTCGCCCTGGCCGTACTTACGCACGAGATAGATCATGATCGCGTGGCTTTCGCTGATGATCGTCCCATTATCGTCCAGCACGGGGATCGTATGCTTAGGATTGAGCTGTAATAGCAAATACCAGTAGCAGCAGGGTTATCTTCATCTCCTCTACAAACACGTGCTATACCTTCAAGAACTCAGGTGTCAAATTTTCCCCAGCAAGTAAGTTCACAAGCTTGCGCTCTAACTCCAATCCAAGCGCTTTTGCCGTCAGCTCCACCGCACGGCACGGTGGGCTCAGACGAACCGTGTATAACACAGGTTTTGGCATCGTTGCGACTGGGGGTTTCGTCTACGAAGCGCCTTGTACACTCTGAAGTCAGCGATAAACTGGCGTTGGTTATGATTTGTAGTTCTTGCCGACCATCGGGATGCGTTTTTAAAACGCATACCGTTACAAAAACTGATAAAATGTGTAGAAAGGTATATAAGCATTGTCACTGACCAGATGCAGGTGAAAAACAGAATGGGCAGGTCTCATCAGCAGTATCAGCGTCCCGGTTGCAGCCCAATCGCTCATTAGGCTTAATGAAGTATTTGTAAACAGACGTGTAATCATACCGTAAATCACGACGACTCATATCTCAATCGATGACAATTCGCTTTTTTTGCAAACCCATCGTTATCGATTTTATGAGTTCATTCAAAGCCAATCACTGAGGTACTGAGGTCTTTTCGCTATTCAAACGAAAGTGTATTAAGGAAAGATGTTGAGAACCATCTACACTTTAGCAATCTAGTAGGGCAGATTCCCACATCTAGATAAGTCATCTAGCCCAGTCATCTAGATAAGAGTAACCACCAGTAGAGTTGTAGCTACTTCATGTTATCTCTTCCAAAGCAATCCCAACCAGCGCTCCTAGATAGTTCTTCCGTTCCCTAATCGTCTTATCAGTGCCATGCATCGTCGTTGCTCTTGGAAGATATTATCCCGCGACTTGGTGATCTCTCTTTGCGGAGCTGCACGTAGCACAAGTAGACTCAACTTAGTCCACGTTGGATCATCATTTGGATACGTTCGTGACGCGTTTCAGACTGAACGATGGAACCCAGCAGACTGGTACTGTACACGAACCGCAAGAGTCCACCGTGCCGGGCCGTGAAGCTGACTGCCCGGGCACTCGGCATCGAGCTGTTCGAAAAGGAGATGACGCTGCTGCGCGGTGACAAGCTGATGGAAGAGTTCCTCAAGGTAGTTTTGATTGATCGCGGGAGCATCGGGAAGCAGCGTTCCCTTTCCTTATCTAATCCATTGGTCGCTTCGCTAGGTGAATCCACAGCAAACCATACCCGTGCTGGACGATGGTGGTATCGTTATCACCGCCAGCCATGCCATCATGATTTATCTCGTGTGCAAGTACGGCCGTGACGACGGTCTCTATCCGAGCGAGCTGGTACGGCGGGCCCGGGTCCATACGGCGCTACACCTCGAGGCGGGTGTAATCTTTTCGCGGTTAAGTTTTCTGTTTGTTAGTAAACCCAGACTCACAGGACAGTACGGCGATGATACTGAGGATGATTATGTACCTTTCCAGGAACCGGTCATTTATTCGGGCAAATCGTACTTCCACTCCGATCGGATCGAACACATCCGGAAGGCGTACCGCTTGTTGGAAGATTCGCTCGTTGATCAGTACATGGTGGGCGAGAGTCTCACGATTGCCGACTTTAGCTGCATCTCCAGCATTGCCACGCTGGTCGGTGTGGTACCGCTGGACGAGTCCAAGTTCCCGAAGATCACGGCCTGGATGCGGCGCATGCAGGAGCTGCCGTACTACGAGGAAGCGAACGGTACCGGGGCGCTCGAGCTGGCCGAGTTTGTGCTGGGCAAGAAGGAAGCCAATGCTTCCCAGTTCCTGTGACGGAAGAGGGGTGACGAATCTCTATGGTAATAAAACACAGCGTCTCATTTGTTTGATTTTTAAATGCAAATTGGAAAGCTTTATTCTTGACCTGAGAAGACAGAGCTGAGTGCATGTGCCGTGGACGTGAAGCCGGATCTAAACCTTGCCAAGTTTCTGGTTGTACAGCTGCAGCGCCTCATTGGCCCGGTCCGTGTTGATCTCCTGGTAGTGGGGCATCGTTTGCTCCAGCCGCTTCAGGTAGGCCAGCACCAGCGGGTACTTGCTCGCATCCGCCGGGAACAGTGCGTTGAGCGTGCAGAGCGATGTGCTGACGGAGATGTCCGCAAGCGTGATCGTGCCGCCCACGAGATAGTCTGTGCCGGACGTCTTCAGCGTAGCCTCGAGCAGATCGTACGCTTTCTGCACCGAGTCGATCTTCTCCTGTGGCACCTCCGTCTGGCCCCAGTAGAACACCGGCTCCAGGATCCAGCGCAACCGGGCGAACAGTACGCCCGACTCGAAGTGCAACAGGGCGTTGATGTTGGCCTGCTTCACTAGATCCTTCGCCGGGTAGAGGGTGTCATCCTTTGCGTACTTCTGCACCAGATAGATGATGATAGCATGGCTATCGTACAGCGGCACACCGTTATCGTTGACCGTCGGCACGGTGTGCATCGGATTCATCTGCGGACGGACGAAAGATTAATGGGTGAAAGTGATGAAGAAGTCGCGGAAAAAGAACACGATCGCTTACCTTCAGATACTCTTCGGTCATATTTTCCTTCTTCGCCAGATCAATGTACTGCACATCCAGCTCGATACCGATCATCTTTGCCGTCAGCTCCACGGCACGGCCGGCCGGCGTACGGCGGGTACTGTACAACACAATCGGTGCCATGACGCTTCGTTGTTGTTGTTGTTGTTGTTGTTGTTGATGATGATGTGTTGACTGTCAACGGGTCGCTTCTCCCTTTCGATAGGAATGTTACGAAAAGACTAACCGGCTCGATGTAGGGGGGAAAGTATTTGAAGCTATCCCCATTCGTGATCTTGCGCAACGGTGTGCGTTAAATCTCCCCAATAAACACTTGCGCTGCGTTTGAATGTTGCGTGTGTGTGTGTGTGTGTGGGAAACCGGTTTGTGGATGTGTTGGTGTAGCAATCGCGTACCTTTAAATTGCCGATTCTTTGGGGGTGTTCAGAGTCGATCGCTCAGCAAACATTGTGTTGTATTTATTTCAATATGTTTGCTAACTTTAGCAAGTATTTTTTTTTGCCAAAAAATTAATCACGTCAATGCATTGATTGATTCAAAACTAAAAAAATCAATCTCTTTGGCAATTTATTTTTTGTTTCGTTTTTTTTATTTGACTGTTCCATTTACATCATTGAATTTTTGTCACCTTTTCAATAGATTTATATCAAATGTTATGTTATATATGATAAAAAACTTTCATTTTTATTTAGCATATTACTTATTACAGTTATATTTGAAGCTACGAAGTCTTACGCATTTCAAGAGCAATATAGATCACTATACAACACAATTTAGTTTTATTTCAACGATGCTCTGATGATAATGATGTTTAGTTGAAATTAAAATATTACAAAAATTCTTTAATACAGATCTCATATGTTCTTTTTTGTTACATGTTTTTTTTTCTCTTGTTCTAAATTTTTGCTTATTTATGTACATTTTACTGATTTATTTCATATTTTTAGTGTTTAATTCACAATTCTGTTTCCTAGTACTACTAGAACTTGTATCATTTCAATTTTCTTTTTCGTGTTTTGTTATAAGTAAAAATAATATGATTAATATGATGATATAATAATATGATATTAAACAATAATAAGTATGAACTATTAACGCTTATGTTCAATTAACTAGGCAGTTTAATTATCGATTGTTTATGTCTTTGAGCAAATGATATTTAGGTGAATCGAGGTAAATATGTAAGTTGTCCGGCGTAATTTATACGACGTGCCATACACCTAAACAAACCCCATTGCCAACATCCATCCAAATGTAACCGAACATTAAAAAAAGCTCATTGACTCATTCGAATAACACCCAATCTCCGCATCAGGCCTCCCGACGACATACACGATCGCTGTGAAATGATACACTTGTTTCAAAAACTCATTTAGTTAGTGCATTAGCCGTGGAGGAAAAAACACGAAGAAAAATCCCATCCAACCGGAACATGTCCACCCAGTCCACCCGACCGCAATTCATCGCAAATCGGAACACCGGTACGGAATTAACCTTGGCGAATAATGGTCCCTCCCTCCGTTGTGGCCGGAATTGCACACGGGTGCCGAATAAATCATTCAACTAGCCCGGCTCCCGGCCTGTTGAAACGACTTCCGCGTACAGTCTCGGTTCCGCCCGCCCCGAGGACCCCTGGGAGTAGGAAAAAAAAGGGTGGTGCATTCGTGCCGGTATGTCCGATGACACACTTTTCGCAGGTAAACAATGGCAATTTTACGCTTTTAATTTTATTCGCTTTCATTTTCCACCATCACAGACACAGACACATTGATCGTGAGAAGACTTCACCCGGTTTTGGTGCGGAAAATAGAATCGAGTTCGCGTTCTGCGGAAAGATCGCGTCGAACCAACAGCACCGTTACGCTTCACGTGACCAGCCAGCGACCATATAGTCGACCAACCGGAAGCGCGTTGATTGTCAGCGTGCGTGGGCCCGAGGTGGCGATCGTGGCGACATTTGGACATGCGAGTGGGCTTTTGTTATATGGTCAATCGGTGTAACAGGTTGATCTCGCCACGGCATGATGGAAAGAGCGCCGGGGGTGATATGTGGGCAGTCAGCATGACGTCTTTGTTTCATCGAACGAACCCCACGATGTAGTCATTGTTATGCGAAACAAAAGCCAACGGAGAGGTTTGTGAGATGCACAGGTTCTCAAGCCTTGTGTGAAATACCCGTTTGGGTTTTTGTAGATCATGCTCCAGTCTATTTCAGATGTTGATCAATTTTCCTCAAAAGATGTTTTGGAGTATTGCCCACCGTTCGGGACATCATCTCATGCAAAATCTCAAAGTGCACGCGCCATGCCTTGAAGACCTTCGCAGTTTACGTTACGCGTTCGGGTTGTTTTCGTTTTGTCTGCTCTTCTCGACATGCCAGGGCACCATCCACCAGCCAGGGAGAGTCGCAAATCGTCGCAAGAAAACCAGTTTTGGAGTTGCGCCAACATCTTTCGCCAACCGAAGCGCTAGATGTTGCTGTTATGTGCTGTGTTATACGGAGCCTGGACAACAGCAAGACGTATGAAGGAGTCTCGAATCGAAATGCTGAGACACGTTGGCAAAGCTTCTACGTTCTGCATTGCAATTAGGGTTTGGATTAAAGTGAGAGAAAGAAAGAGAGAAAGAGAAGAATCAAATCAATTCAGCGTTTGATTGCAAATCCAAAACACCCCCCAAGCGTTGTGATCTTCACTGTACAGCGGCACCATTTGTGTCACTCTCTTATGACCATCAAATGCCATCTCATTCTCCTACATGACTCAACGTCGCTGCAAAGTAAACAATCGTTTATCGCAATTTCCGATCATAATTCACACCGTTTCGTCAACAAAAAGCTCATTTCCCTCCCCGTTTCTGGTGCACTGTAAACTGACTCTACACGCATATCAAAGGGGGCAAGAGCATACAAAGGCATGAGCATAACTACGGGGCGGCAAAAGGGAAAACAATTGCAACCTAAAAACAGCTTACCCTCTCCTCCTCCCCTGCTTTTCTTGCGTAATCCTTTCAAGAGTAAGTGGAGATCGAGATTGGAGGTTTTTTGTATGCTCAGTATGAGAGATATGGTGGCGTCTCACCCTTTACAGTGGCTGCCTGTTAACTGTATATTTTATGACGTTTTGTCTCCTCGAAGTAGGGGGAGTGGTGGCCTGAGATAGGCAAAGAGAGCCTAGCGGGATTTAAAATGCAAAACAAAAAGCACCGATTTCAGCACGTTCACCCCCAACCTATCATATCTCTCGCTCTCGCTCTGTGAAGGAACGGGTCGCATTTAGTGCCGGACACGAGCAAGGCAGTGCGGTTTTATGCTCAACCAGCAGGCGCTCGGTCGGACAGTTTTATGGCCTCACGTGCGCCTATGTGTGTGTGGAAGCGTTGTTGGGGACGTTGGGGGAGGTTTTGTGGTCAAGAAAAGGACAAACAAACAAAAAACAAAAGCTACTACAACAGTGGTGGACGATAAATGGCAACTAGAGAAAAAAACAAGCGTGTCATACCATAAATTCCAATTGGTTGACTTTCCAAATCACTTAGCGCCTAAAGTCAACCTCACAGGCCCCATACATCATCCCCCAAAAGTGTCTTCTTCCGGCTTAGTATGCCCCCTCATCGCTTCGTTGTTATCCATCGCCTTCTCTCTTGCTCTCGCTTTCTGTCTCTCTCTCTCTCTGTGATCACTTAAGATCCTTGATCGACCTTCCTCGGCTTTAAAAAAGGGCCTTCTTTTTCGGCCTCTCTCTATTTCTATTTCTCTCTCTCCTTCTCTCCCTCACTGCTGAAATTCGTATGCACCAATTCCGCCCCTTACTGTGCTGTGTGTGTGTTTGTATGTGTGTGTGTCTGTATGTAGGGAATGCACACCCCTAAATGCCAATGTTTTTTTTGCTCTTCTTCTCTCGCTCTCTTTCTCAAATTTGTCCCATTTCAACGACCTCCTTCCTCCGCCAACCCTTCTTGTTGCTCGCTCCATCCGTGTGTGACAAAACCATCCAACGACCCCTTCAAACGCAGGGGCAGAGGGAGACAGGCGGCAGCTGATTTGTGTGTGTGTTCGGAATCAGGTTCTGCCCCTTCACCTCCCCGTTAAAGCGAGGGTGGAAGGGATGCAAACGCAAAGGGAAGGGAAAAATACACACACAAAAGAGAGAGAGAGAGAGAGAAAGGGAGAGAACACAACAAAGCAGAAAGTTCAAACGCGTAAAGGCGCGCTGCGGCATTCTCTCGCGTGACTTCACGGGCGACGGATGCTGTCCGCGTGCTGCGCGCTGATCGTTGTTGTACGGGGGTTCGTCGCTTGCTGTGATCGGGTCGGACGGAAGAAGCTTTCGCATAGAGAGAGGAGGGGTCCGTTGGTATCGGGTGTTGGTCGTTTCAAACCTTGAAAGTGGCAAGCGTTAGTTAAGAGTGGTCTTGAAGTGATCTGCATACGTTTGTTGGTCTGGTGAAGTGATTAACGATCTTGTGTGATCGTGCAGCTGTGTTAAACGTCTGCCGTTAAACAGTGGTGTTAATAATATCTCGTGTGATAGAAACAGAAAAGCAAGTAGAAAGCAACTCTTCTATAGGGTGATACCTGTGCGTTGCCAGGTACGACGTTTCTGTCTGTGCGCGAACGCACCAAGAAGGATACGAAAAGTGAATGAATCGTGCAGCCTGAGGCGCTATTATACGCTCACAAACCCACAGAGAGAGAGAGAGAGAGAGAGAGCACTTGTGACGCTTTGTACATGTGTGTGTGTGAAGTGTGTTAAAAGCAAAACAACAATCAAGTGTCCCGTTTCCGAAAAGGATCCGAAAGGAAAGCAAGAAAACTGGACGGGCGGACGCGAGCGCCTTAAAACGTGTTTGCGCGCGCCACCTGGATGGGGCAGTTTCTCTTGCGTTACTGGATGACTGGCCTCGTGTGTGTGTGTGTGCATTTGGTTCGGCAAAGTGAGCGATGGACCCACTGCCCAACCGCAACCGAAAGAACATACTATCGCTGAGCGTGCAACGGACGGCGACCACGGCAACGACGGCGTCAGACATGACGTCAGCAATGGGGACACACCTGCACCGTCAGCAACAACCCCAGCAGCCCCAGTACCACAATCGACACACGGCCCTCCCGGGACAACCGGGCGTCGTGCTGCCTGGGGCATCGTCCAGCCCACTGCTGGTGCATTCCAGCTCGGCGTCTGCCATACCGGACAGTCGCCCGTACAATCCCCAACTACCACCACCACCACCACCACATCATCACCATCATCACCTTCACCTTCAACAACAACAGCGGCAGCAGCAGCAGCAGCAGCAGCATGAGGAAGGCGGTTTGCCGAAAGCGTTCGTCGCCGCCATGCGCACCCTGTTCGACATCATGGACGATCGGAAGACGGGCTGCGTGCGGCTGGCCGACATCGAGGAGCGCTGGCAGGACGACGGCTCGAAAGGGCTGCCACGTGGTGTCATCGAAAGTTTGCGCAAGGTAACGCCCCCGAACGGTCTTCTCTCGTTCGAGCGCTTCTGCAGCGGCCTCAAGATCTGCCTGTTGCGCAACCAATCGAGTCCACTGTCCAGCTCACCGCTGGGGCTCGTCTCGCCCCACTCGACCTCATCCTCACCGCTCGCAAGCCGCGATGAGCCGCCGCTGAAAGCGTCCATGGCAAAGCTGTCCCTCTCGCGGCCACCTTCCGCACCGCTGCTCGATCTCGATGGTGGTGGTGGTGGTGGTGGTAGCAATGCCGCCAAGCTGCCCACACTGGCACCCGTTTCCGCCTGGCACGCGACCGGTCCAACGACCAACACGGCCACCGTACGCCCGAACAACGCAATGCCGGCGCAGAAAACGCTCAGCATGCCGCAGCTACTCAGCCCGGACGGTGAGTTGGAGCTGGAACGGCCGCCGATCATACTGCCGGGCGCATTCGGACCACCGAAACCACCGCGCGTCTCGCTAAATCTGGAGCGCAATGCGCAACAGCATGCGCAGCAGCACCAACAACTTCCGCTACACAATCCAATGATTGGTGGAGTGGGTGGTGGCGGTGGTTCCAGCATTGATAAGGCAGAGATCCGCAACGCGCTTCAGAACTGGCAAATGTCACTGCTGCTTGGGGAAGCGGGCGGAGATAAGGGCGATTCGGGCAAGGGCACACTGCGCCCGCTAGCACGTGGTTCCGCCGACGGGCAGACGGACCTGTCCACCTCCTCGCCCTCCCTGCAGTCCATCAATCAGCTCGACGGCGCTCGGCTCAGTTCCGGCGGCCTGTACCAGAAGAAATCGCCCGGTGCGGCTGGGCGGCGCCGGGAGCCGCGACGCCACACGCTCCAGAACGGCGTCGACTACAACATGCTGAAGCGGCTGAAGCAGATCGAGCAGGAAAAGGACATCCTGCTGCAGGGGCTGACGGCGGTCGAGCGGGCCAGGGAGTGGTACCACAAGCAGCTGGCGGCGGTGCAGGAAAAGATGCGATACCTGGGCCGTCCCGGATCACACATGGTGAGTGGTGATGGGTATATCCCATTTTTTCTGGAGTCAAACCGATCCGACTTCGGTACCCATCGGAGTCGGACTCGGAGTTACTCCGGACTGTTTAAGCGCGGAGAGGGAGGGGGAGTGGTTTAGGTGTGCACTGGAAAATACTTCGGACTCATCGATTCCGAATCCTGATCTGTCCGGATCAGTCCAGATCAGTCCAGAACTGTCCGGATTATTGATGTGCTCTTTGGAGCGCACTCATGACACCGATCTGACTCCGGCTTAGTCCGATTCCGACTCCGTCAAAATCCGAACCACTAGTTCCGCTCCGCGTCGAGTAGGAGTCGTTAAGAGTCGTCCGGAGTCGCCCGTAGTTGTTCGAAGTCGTCCGGAGTCGTCTAGAGTCGTTCTGAGTCGTTGGGCGTCGTCCGGAGTTGTCCGGAGTCGATCGAAGTCGGAGTCGTTGGGAGTAATCCGGAGTCGTTCGGAGTCGTCCCAAATCGTTGGGAGTCGGAGTCGTCCGGAATCGTCCGGAGTTGTCTGGAGTCGTTCGAAGTCGGAGTCGTTGGGAGTAATCCGGAGTCGTTCGGAGTCGTCCCAAATCGTTCGGAGTCGGAGTCATCCGGAATCGTCTGGGCTCGTTCGGAGTCGTTCGGAGTCGTCAGAGGCGCCCGGAGTCGGCTGGAGTCGGAGTCGTCCAGAGTCGATCGGAGTCGACCGTAATCGGAGTCGACCGTAATCGAAGTCGGTCGAAGTCAACAGGAGCCGTCAGGTGTAATGTGTTAGTGATCAGGCATTTCATTTTGTTGTGTTTTTTGTCTTTAACTTTGCATGTGCAATTCGTATATACGCTTTTGTTTCGAAGGCCAATTCCGGTCGACTCCGGATGACTTCGACTCCAACCGATTCCGAACGACTCCAAACGACTCCGGATGACTCCAACTTCCAACGACTCCGGCCGACTCCGGGCGACTCCGGACGACTTCGGATGACTCCGGATAATGCTGGGCTAACCTACCTTTCGGAGTCGATTCTGAAATGATCGAAGTCGGATTGGAGTTGACTCCGGATTTTTGCCTACTTTATCCATCACTACTTCGGATGGGTCTGGAAGCGTCCGAACGAGTCCGGTCGAGTCCGAGTGATTATGTTAGGTAGGCGGTGCAAAAACAGTAAGGTTATTTCATTTTCAAATGACAAAGAAAATTGTTATACTGCATTGTAAATATTCGATACCTTACTTGAAGGTGAACGAACTCATCAATAATCGTCAACTTGGGATTTAGCAATTGTAACATCAACCTAAACTACTCGCCTGGAATGTACCGCACTAGTTCAGACTCATCCCGACCCATCCGAACTCATCCAGACTGATCCAGACTGATCCGGAGTCGGAGTTGATCCATGACTCCGCTCCGGATTACCCATCACTAAGTGTGAGTGGTGATGATGATGGTGAACACATCCCGGATGCACGTGTGCAACTCGATACGCGTGTGACCCCTCGGGAAGGGAGTCAACAAAGCTTTCGCCCTAACTAAACAAACTTTCGATTTTGCTGAAATTGATCTACTTTAGCTGCTGTTTGCAATCGATTTAAGTTGTGTTTGCTTCTCGCTGGTAGAAAGTTAAAAGCCATGCCGTTATTCAGCGTCGACTGTTTAAAAAAAGTGTTCTGGTAACTTAAATCGTACCCCAGAGGGGGGCGAATCGGCATAATTGACGGCTTCCGGTGGGCTGCTCGCTTCAGGCTAATCGGCTCGCTGCATTCGCTAATCCGTTGCGAACAATTAACAAGCGGGGTCATGTCTCATTTTTAACTCCATTTTTCTTTCTCTCTCTGTTCCACAGGAAACGTGGACCGAAACGCAACAGGAACGGCTCGATCTGCAGCGGGCCAGGGTGCTCGAGGTGAACCGCCATCTAATGATGCTTGCCGAAAGCTGGGAACGGGGCGGTTTCCCCATGCACATGAACCTTGCCCTACGGCCACTGCCCGGCGGGTTCGCGGGTGCTCCGGGCCACTATCAGCAGCAACGGTCGCTGCATCGTCCGGCACAGCCGAACGCTAGCATTCCACCGGCGGTACCACCACCACCAACAGCGTCTGCAGGAGCAACATCTTCAGCGGGAAATTACCAACCGACATCCAGTTCCCAGTCGCATCATCTCCAACAGCAGCAGCAGTCCCAACAGTCGCCGGAAATGGTAAACCATCTGAAGCAGCAGAACCATCAGCTTTGCGAGGAGATTAACCAGAAGAACGAGAAGCTGTCCCTGCTCGAGCGGGAAAAAGCGGCACTGATCCGGGAGCTGCTGCAGCTGCAGCGGACCAACCGGGCCAGCAGCATGATATCGAACACGGAGGAGCTGGTGTTCTGAGACACTTGCCGAGGGTGCTCGCAGTGCCATTTTGCAAAAAGAGATTTCTTCCCCCGTTCTACCACCCCGAAACAATACGCTAGTCATCACGTGTTGTCGAGCTGTGCGCCGTAGAGATTCGTCTGTTTGGCGGGCGGGCTTTGTTTTAGCGATGTTAGGGCCGATCTTAAAGGAGGCAACACAGCCACGTACCAGGTGCTTCTTTCATATCGTCAGTGTTCGTTAAAATAAAAGAACCGGACGCTCACGCGAGGATTGTGTGTGGATGATTGGTTTATAAAACGAAATAAAGTAAATGATTATTTTAACTACAAACTGTGTGTGTGTTTCCCTTAAATGCTATCAATGGCTGTACCAATTCCCCGCTAGTACTTTGGTTTTGTACAATTGATCCGAACTTGCTGCCTCTTTCCGGCTACTTACTCTTAAGTGTCTGCTTCTGAAGCGTTTCCCAGTTGACACCGTTGTGCGGTAGCTCGCTGGCAACGAACGGTGAAAGCCACGCAATGTACCACCGGTTGCCCAGCACCATCCGCAGGTTCTCCGCCCGGCCCATGTCGTACTCCGGTGCTTTTCGCTCGTGCACGACCGCACCGCTCAGGATGAGCCGGCCGTGGTAGATCAGCAGCACGCCGGTAAACATAACGCCCACCATGTTGATCAGATAGATCACCAGATAGTACTGCTTCGTCGACGTGTCGATCAGTAGCATCGCGAGCGGGAACACGATCTTCACCAGCGACGTCCAGTTCCGGAACTCCTCGCCCCGCACGAACCACAGAAAGTAGTTGTTCAGCACGCTGGCGTACAGCGTGGAGATGAACAGGTACACCACGAACAGGATGAAGTAGCGGTGGTTCTTGTGCCCGATGCAGCACCCGGTAAAGACGCAGTGATGGTCCCGCTTCAGGATGCACGTCCGGCAGCTGGCGCAGTGCCAGGAGCGGGGCGGCGCGATGAACTCGCACGTCGCGCAAAGATGCCACGATTTGGAGCCGAGCCCGGTCCCGGCACCGGCCGTGGACACGCCTGCCGCCGGCAGCTGGATCAGCTCGGTCGAGCAGCTCGTATCGCACAGCATGGTGGCGAGCATGTGGGCCGTTACGTTGAACAGCAGCAGGACGGCGGGCACGAAGTGCACCCAGTTGTACACCGAGTCGGGCCCATGGATGCCCGGTATCACGACGTACACCTCGAACCAGAAGGTGATCGGGATGATGCCGGCCATAAAGGCGGTCGCGACCGCATCCTGCAGCGTGCGGGGCAGCACGTGTTTCCGTATCCTCATGGTCGGCTGCAAGTAGCGCGGGGAGGGGAATGGATTAGATAAGGGGTAAATAAAATGTGCAAACTTGTTACCGAAATTATTCCACTGCCTTTCGCAGTGGTTCGATTGTAAACAAAAGGCTGTGAGCTGGGTTTGTTGTTGTGCTGTCAGTTGAACTGACAGCGCGCTGCAAAATTGAAGGCATCTGCAACTCGTAGTTCAGTGCTTGAACAGAGACGGCGGCGAATGACAAACGGTTTGTTGATTTTCAGTGGGATTTCATCCGCCGTTGTGTTTGGTTTTGTGTTCTCCGAGTTGCCGGTGAAAATCGACGGTTTAATAAACTTTAAATATATTAAAGTTGAATTTATACGTCTTCAATGGGATATTTTCTTGTTTGAGTGTGAATTAAAAAAAAATATTATCATTTCATGATAGTGAATCATCATTCGTGAAGGACAGACGACGATGGCATCCGGGAGCCTTTCTGGCAATATGCAGCAAATCATTTCTATTGGGTAAGCAAACATTAAACTCATTGTGATATCATGAACACGCTTAGATGGATAGTCTTTTAGGTTATTGAAGCGGAAAGCCAACTGGAATGGCATTACAAATCTTCCCAGCGCTTCTGTTGACGGTGCAGACGGTGCAAGCGGAAACCATAATGATCAACAACGACCGATCCGGCAGGATTTCTAATGGTAAGACGTTTATTTCACATTTCTTATCGCTTTTCTGTTACTGTTACATTTATAGCGCCATATAATATTAAAACAAAACTACTACTCGAAACGGTAGGGGCAGAAAGGGATCAGCTTTTCCTTTTTTTTAGATTTTTGTCTACCGTGTTTCACTGCTGAAAGCACACAGAACGATGGCAGTGGCTGAATCATGCGGGCAGAAGCATCATCAGTGACTGTGTTGGGTGTCAATTTGAAATGATAATTTTGTTTATTCGCTTCGGTTACAAAAGTAATTGGATAGGGAAGGCTGGAGGAAAAACAGAACATGTCATGGATATCATGGTTCGGGTTAGTAGTTTGTTCTTTTTCGTTTGGAAAGACCTTTTCCAACTGCCAGGCTTCCCATGGTAAAGCGGGCGTTTGTTTGTTTTCTCCTAATTCTTCTCCTAATTGCATGGCACACTGGAACTTATGTATTTGAACGCGCCTCATCACTACCCTAGACAGTGTTTGAGTGTAGGAAGGGGGGAAGGAGGGTGGTAGGAGAAAGGAAAATGCTTCCATGGAAGTTTGCTTAGCGGTGGCAGTTTTGGTGTTACTTTCTTTTGGCTATCTACGGAATCACATTATTGGAACATTCCTAGACCGTAAAAACACAAATACACAGGGGTGAGTTAAAGAGCTATTGGAAAATGGGAAGATTATGGAAAACACTGTATACTACAAACACATATAGACAGGCTAAAACCCTTTCTGACGGTACGGAAACATTGCTAACTTTAGCGAAGGAAGTATGGCAATTCATAATTAACGTTTTAACGGACACTTGTACACTTTCTGTAAATGTGTTCTCATGTTTATCGCTCTCTTGTTGGAATTGACCCTCTGTTACCTCTGGTTACTTTGATATTTGGTTGTTTTGCGTCCTACAGTATCTGCTAAATGCATGCGCGGGTGTTCGTTTGTGTTTTTGGTAGTTCTTGAACAAGCGTTTGCTTTTCTTCGTTGCAAATAATTTAATCCGCGAGCTTCCCATCGTTTCGTTCATTTCGACCCGCTCCCGGATAGTGTTACTGTGTGTGTGTGAAATCTTGTTCTGTTGTTGAGTAAGGCCCCAGGCATGTGTGGAAGGCAATGGTGTGGGCAACGTCAAGCGTCGGTAAACGGAAATTTGAATTCGTAAGCACTGTGAACACCCGAAGCTGAGTGGCACCGCAACGCCCGTCCCGTGGTCCCAAGGGAAAAGGGGGAAAAAAGATTTTGAAGGAGAGAGGAAAAGGGGAGGTACAAAAAGAGACGACCAAATCCTAATCCTACTCGGCAGCTCAGCGGCGGATGCACACCTGGCACCGAGATACTCGGCTAAGCAGGTTGCCGGCCTTGAGCGTTTGCTGCTCCGGCCGCTGGAACTGCTGGTGGTCCTCGAGCGAAACCAGCCAGAAGGAGGTTTGCGTTTCGTAGTAATGGCAGTGGCCCTTGCCACCGTTACACTCAATGAACGGTGTGGCGCGGAAGTCCTCCAGGCACGAGCCCGGCCCGGACAGTGACTGGCCACCGCCACCGTGGCCGACGGCAGTGTGCTGCAAGATGGAAAGAGAGAGAGAAGGTGAGCATGAAATGATGAAAAGTTTGATCAAGTTAAAGAACAGAGTACCGTTTTTGTACTTACCATTAGGAAACTGTAGCCAATCCATAGGCCGTCCCATCCGTTCGGACATTCCGGAATATGGAGCGTCTGGCTGTGCACCGCGATCACGTTGGTCGGTGCCTCACAGACCGTGCACCGAGAGATGTATGGGCGCATCTCGTTCTCCGTCACCGGCATCATCGGAATCGGCGCGGACGTCGACAGCCAGAATGTCCGATCGTTGCGGGACGCGTAGTTGCAGATGTTGTTCTGTCCGCAGGCCAACACGGGCAGCGTGGAGAACTTGCGCACGCAGGAACCGGCCGAACCGAGGTCCTGGTTGTGCGGATAGTCATTGCCGTCGACGTACAGCAGTGAGTAGCCGTCCCACAGCTTCAGATGGCCCGGCTCGCACATCGGCACCTCGTCCGACTGGCTGTGCCGCACCAGCAGGATGCCGGTGTAGTACGGTGCCGACTCGCAGTCCCGGCCCGGCTCACCCTTCGGCCCGGGCAGACCCGGCGCACCGTCGCGTCCGGGCCGTCCCTCGGGTCCAACGTCACCGCGCAGTCCCTGCAGGCCGCGCGCGCCCTCGAATCCGCGCAGTCCCATCTCGCCCGGCGCACCGGGAGCGCCCGGAATGCCGGCTGGTCCGGCCAACCCTGGCATGCCCTTGTCACCCTTCGGTCCGTTGAATCCGGGCGGTCCGGGCGGTCCCTTGCGCTGCGGGGGCAGCTGTGGCGTCTCACCCTTCTGGCCCTTCTCGCCCGGCGCACCGTTCAGGCCGGCCATACCGGGCAGACCACGGTCACCCTTCTCGCCCACCATACCGGGCAGACCGGCCACGCCTTCCAGTCCCGGCATGCCCCGGTCACCCTTCAGTCCCTGCGGCCCGTTCAGCCCGTTCATTCCGTCCCGGCCCCGTTCACCCCGCTCGCCCTTCGGGCCGATAAATCCTGGCGGCCCCTGGTCGCCCTTTTCGCCCTGCGGTCCCGGCAGCCCTCGCTGGCCCTGCGGTCCGGGCAGTCCGTCCTTGCCGGGGCGGCCCATTAAACCGGAATCGCCTCGGTCACCCTTTTCGCCCTGCCGGCCAAGCGGGCCGGGCGGTCCGGGCGGTCCCATCGGTCCGGGCAGGCCAGACAGTCCTTTGTCGCCCTTTTCGCCCAGCAAGCCGGGCGGCCCATCGCGACCCATCTTCCCCGGCCGGCCCGGCAGACCCTTTTCGCCCTTCACCACCGGGCAGGAGTCGCCCTTTTCGCCCATCGGTCCCATGTCGCCCTTCATGCCCGGCAGCCCGTTCAGTCCGGCCGGTCCGGGCAGTCCGGGCAGCCCCTGGATGCCCATCTCGCCCTTGGTGCCCATGTCGCCCGGCAGGCCCGGCGCACCGACCTTGCCCGGGCGTCCGATCGCACCCGGGAAACCCGGTTCACCCTTGTCGCCCTTGATGGCGGCCGCCGTAGCTGGCAGACCGGGCGAACCCGGCACACCACGGTCGCCCTTGCGTCCCATCAGCCCCACCGGTCCCATTAGTCCCTGGTCACCCTTTTCGCCCAGTTCGCCCCGCTCGCCGATGCGGCCCGGTTCGCCCTTGAAGCCCTTCTCGCCGTCGTACCCGCGCGGACCAGCGGGACCTTCCGCTCCGGGCAGTCCGTCCATGCACGGTGCACCAGGCACACCCGGCAATCCGGTCGTACCCTTGTCGCCCTTCACGCCCGGGAATCCAGGGACGCCCATGTCGCCCTTCACCCCGTTCAAGCCCGGCAGCCCATTGATGCCCGTCAGGCCAACGTCACCCTTTTCGCCCTGCGGCCCAGGTCGACCGTAGCCGGGCACGCCCGCATCACCCTTCGGTCCGGACGGTCCCTCCAGCCCGGGCAGTCCGTCGTTACCGCGCAGTCCCGGTACGCCCGGCTCACCCTTCTGGCCCTTCTCCGACGCGGCACCCGGTTCGCCCGGCGGTCCCTCCGGTCCGGTGTATCCCTTGTCGCCCTTTTCGCCCGACAGTCCGGGCAGACAGGCCGGTCCCGGCAGCCCGGCCAGACCCTTGTCTCCCTTCGGTCCGAGCATACCGGGCGGGCCCGTCTGTCCCATCAGTCCCTTCATACCGATTTCGCCCCGATCGCCCTTTTCGCCCGGTTCGCCCTTCGCGCCCTGCGGACCCCGTACGCCCTGAATGCCCGGCGCTCCCATCATACCCTTGCGGCCCTGGAAGCCCTTCAGCCCATCGTTACCCGCCTGGCCCATTTCGCCCTTCTGGCCGGGCAGGCCGATCACGCCCGGTGCGCCAACGTCTCCCTTCAGACCGGCCAAACCCTTCACACCGTCCATACCGGGCCGGCCCGGTGCGCCCGGGTGTCCCGCTGGTCCCTTCGGCCCCGGCTCACCCTTCGGTCCCACTTCGCCCGGGAAGCCAGGCTGTCCCGGAATGCCCAAATCGCCCTTTTCGCCCGGATAGCCCACGGAGCCGGGTTGTCCCGGATCGCCCCGATCGCCCATGCCGCCTCGATCGCCCTTCGGTCCTCGCAGGCCCGGGTTACCCTTCGGGCCGGGCGGACCCACCATCGACAGACCCGGATCACCCTTGCCACCCTTCGAGCCGGGCAGTCCCGGTGCTCCGGGCATACCGTCACGGCCAGGCGCACCCGGCGGTCCCAGCGGTCCCGTATTACCCTTTTCGCCCCGCAGTCCCGTCAGTCCGCGCGGTCCTACTGGCCCGGGTGCTCCCGGCGGCCCAGCATTACCCTGCATGCCCGTCCGTCCCTGTTCGCCCATTTCGCCCTTGTCGCCGCGAATTCCCTGAATGCCGGGGGCGCCCTTCTCGCCTTGCGTGCCTGGCGGTCCACGGATCGCTTCCTCGAGGTTCGGCGGAATGCTGGCGCACCGGCCCGGCTCACCCTTCAGCCCGGAGTAGCCCTTGTCGCCCTTGTCGCCCGAGTAGCCCACGTTACCCTTCAGCCCCGGTTCACCCTTGACCGTTTGTCCGTGCCGGCCGGGCAGACCGTCCTTGCCCGGCGCGCCGGGCGCTCCGTCAATGCCCGCCTCGCCCGGTCGTCCCTTGTCGCCCTTCATGCCACGCAGTCCCATCTTGCCCTCCGGTCCGACCGGTCCGGGGAATCCTTTCTCGCCCTTGACGCCCATCAGGCCCTTTTCGCCCGCTTCGCCCTTGTCGCCCTTGATGGGTTTCAGCTGATCCATTGGTATTTCCGCATCGCGACCCGGCTCTCCCGATGGGCCCGGGGGACCGAGCAGACCCGGCTCTCCCTTGGGGCCTGGCTCACCGCGCAGTCCTGGTGTTCCATCCTCGCCCGGCATGCCGGGGTATCCTCGTTCGCCCGGCACACCGCTCGCTCCCGGGCGGCCTGGTTCGCCGGCATAACCGCGTTCGCCTTTGTCACCCTTCAGTCCGGGCCGGCAGTCCGTACAGCGTCCACCAAGCTCTCCCTTAAGACCGCGCTCACCCTTCGCTCCGGGGAGTCCCGGACGGCCGGGTTCGCCCTTTTCGCCATCACGTCCTGGTAGTCCTGGCGCTCCCGGGCGTCCTTCCTTTGCGTCACCGGGCGTACCCATCACACCCTTGAAGCCACGCTCGCCTTTCTGTCCCTTCAGTCCGGGGAATCTGAAGTTGAAGTGAACATTACGGATTAAATATGGTTTGTTTGTAAATTTGAGATATGCTTCACAAATCTTTTGAATCTTTGAAACTTCAATGATGAAGCATTTGAATCTTGAATCGAATCTTCAAAGATTTCATTGATTTCAGAAGCTTATTGTATCTTTAATGATTTTTATGGGCCTCAAAAGATTCCAGAATCTTCGATGAAAAGTTCAAAAGAACGAGATAAAAGATTTAGTATTTAACCATGTGATCTATGTTTGAACGTTGTTGTAGGAAACTACGGATACGGATAGAAGATTGGATACATCATGAAACCACTATGCACAAATAAAAGGGATACAGTGTTTTACAAGCCTGAATCGAATGTCTTCAAAACTATTTCAGAAGCTCAAGATTCAGTTTTGCTGTCAAAAGTTGTTGTTTCTCCGCACCAATGCTATTTTTACAGGCGCAATATGATTTTTCAAACGCACAAGGTGTTTTTTCAGAGACCTTTCGCAACGTTTTGCGAATACAATCATGGACTTTGAGAATTTTGGATTGAAATCAATACTATAATGCGTTTTAGTATTATATTTATGACATATTACGTATTTATTGTAAAAATGAAGATTTTCTGCGGATGTGAGTGCTGGATGTGAGTGCTGGATGTAGAGGATGTGCTAGTGCTCGTAGCTTTTTGCACAGAAAATCCTCATTTTTTACAATATTTGTGTTGTGTTTGATAAATATAACGCTAAAACGCATAAAAGCATTGATTACAATTAAATAACCTCAAATGCATAGTTCAATTTGCAGCAAGTTGGCTGAAAAACACTTAGTCTGTTTGAAAATTCATATTGCGCCTATTAATTTTTGACAGCCAAATTCAATCTTGAGATTTTGAAATTGTTTTGATGACATTCGATTCTGACTTGTAAAGCTTTGTAAAGGTTTAAGAGGTTTTACGAATTGGAGCAACACAAATGTAACAAAAATGTAGGAACTGTCAATAATGTTCAAATTCGACAGGTCATATATTAGCGAAATTATTCACTTTGCTTCAAAATCGATGCAAACTGTAAAGTTAAGCTGTGGAGAGCGATGAAGGAACAAAAAAGAAATGAAGTCTTCAGAGAGAGATTACTAAAGATTCATGAAATTTTGAGAGCCTAATGAATCTTTGGGGATTCATGAATCTAAAAATTTAATCATTCATGAATCATTATAGGTACATGAATCGTTTGATATTCTTGAATTTAGGAGACTTAATAATTTTTGAAGATCCACGAATCTGTAAGATTGAGATTTAAGTTGAAATAATAATTTTGAAAATTCATTCCGATTCGCGAATCTGAATTTGAGTCCTGAGTCCTCTAATCTGAGTTAGAGTAACCCATCTCCCCAAGTGTAAACGCACAAGATATTCCACTTACCCAGCCATACCGGCGTTACCCTTCTGTCCGGGAATGCCATAGCCCGGCTGTCCCGGCTCACCGCGCAGACCCTCGGGTCCGGGCTGGCCAGGGTAGCCGCGCGGGCCCTGCGGTCCCGGCATACCGACCGATCCCGACTCGCCTTTGTCGCCCTTGTCGCCCGGCATACCTTCGGGACCGGGCCGGCCAGGCACACCCTGGCCGCCCTTCGGGCCCATCTGTCCCCGCTCGCCCTTTTCTCCGTCGAATCCGTCCATGCCCTTCGGGCCCTGCGGTCCTTCGTAGCCGCGCGGTCCCTTCGGACCGGGCGCGCCGGGTCGTCCTTCGCCGCCGCCGGGCGCACCGGCCGGCCCAGCAATACCGGGCTGGCCCGGAATGCCGTCCCGGCCCGGCTCACCCTTCGGTCCGCTCTGGCCCTTCAGTCCGTGCAGTCCTTCCGAGCCGCGGTCACCCTTCTGGCCGGGCAGGCCCACCGGTCCAAAGTTACCGTCGCGCCCCTAGATGTAGGCAATGTGCAGCACGCAAAAGAAGTTGTGTGTGTTAGTACCCGTACCGATCGCCAGATGGCGCTAGCGCCGTCATTCTCTACTTACTCGCGGGCCCGGCTGTCCAGGCAAACCCTTCTCGCCCTTGTGGCCTCGCTCGCCCACCTGCCCCCGGTCGCCGGCCTGTCCCTTCTCGCCGGATCGGCCCGGTTCGCCCGGCTCGCCGCGGTCGCCCTTCTCGCCCTTCGGTCCGGTCGTCGTCGTCGTGCCCGTGGCGCCGTACACCTCCTCGCCCTTCGCGCCCTTCTGGCCCTTCTCGCCCTTGATGCACACGCCTTTGTCGCCCCGCTCGCCCCGCACACCGGGCGTACCGGGGACACCCTTTTCGCCGGGTCGGCCGGGGAAACCGCGCGGTCCTACCTCGCCCTGCGGCCCCGGCAGTCCTTCCAGTCCATCGTTGCCCGGTTCGCCCTTCTGGCCCTTGTTGTAGTTCTCCGGATGCCGCGCCGGTTCGCCCTTCTCGCCCTTCGTGCCGGGGATGCCGGCGTAACCGCGGGGGCCCGGATTTCCCGGCAGCCCGGACAAACCGGGCAGACCGTCCGTGCCGTTGCAACCGTCCCGACCGGCCAGCCCTGGTGCTCCCGGCACACCCGGCACACCGTTCGTGCCGGGGATGCCCGGGTAGCCGGGCAAACCGTCCCGGCCCCGGTCGCCCTTCGGGCCCTGCAGCCCGACCGGGCCCGGTTCGCCCTTGGTGCCCTTCTCGCCCGGCAAACCCTCCGACCCGGGGAACCCGCGCACACCCTTCGCACCCTTCAGCCCCATCGGTCCGGGCAGGCCGCGGTTGCCCTTTTCGGCGAAACATTTCGGCAAGCAGCAGCCGCCGGAGGTGCAGTTCTTGCCCGGTGGTCCCTGTGGTCCGCTGGCCGTGTCCATTATGCTGTAGCTCGGGTCGATCTGTGGCGCTAGCTGTCGTGGATATTCCTGCTCCTGTCGCTTAAACAGTCCGACGCCGGAGTTGTCATTGTTGTTGCTGGACGCCCAGAATTGCTGAGGAATGAAAGGCGGGAAAGGCAAAGAACAGATGTTACGTTCAGACGAACCGGTCGATCGTCTGACTTCCAGCCCGAACTTACCGCGTACGTCTGTTGTCCGAACCAAACTACCAGCGAGGTAGTGACTAACCTGCAAACGTGGAGAAGAGAAAGCATCAGCATCAATTGATCATGGGTGTGAAGCGGCTGTCAAAAAAGCCGCTGTTTTACAAGGCGTGAAGCGATGGTCAGAGCCGCCAACCGAGCTGACGAGCGGCTCTCATTCATAACCGGCCGATGTGCGCCGCCATTATCAGAGTCGAGTAGCGCTAAAAACTCAAACACGCTCGCTCCTACGGGTATGGCGGGCTTGGGCTCGCATGTGCTCGCAGGCCGGACTCGTCGGCGGCTTATCGGTGCGCCAGGGCCCTTTCCTGATAGCCTTTTCCTTCGTGCTCATGCTCGCGGGATGTGACGCAACGCCATCGTGGAGGAACAGTGTCCGAGAGGCAATCTTTTTTCGTACTTCTTTTCTTTTTTTCTGAGTCGGCAGGGGCGACTACTTCAGGAAGTGACGTCCAGATATGCTGCGCTCTGGGCGTTAAGGGTTTTTCTTTCGTGTACAGGATCGGATGTCCGATCGCGTGTGTGCAGAATTCGATAAAAGAAAAGCGACGACAGTTCATTGACCGTCGGCGGGTCAGATAGTGGGCGGGTGGTCTTGGGACAGTGCTCGTGGTGACAGATTAATTTAGGCTAGATAAATTGCGTATGTCCCATTAATGTCCCATAAATTGGCCTATTTCTTATGACTCTTGAAGGTCTTAGGGTAGTCATCATTGTAGGGCGTAATATTAAGACTGTTTTTTGTGTATTAAAAACATTAATATGACGAGTTCTCTCTGGGATACTGGGTTTGATATATAACCTATTATCATGCGAAAATCAAATATCCAAAACCTTTCGTATCTTCTGATCTTGAAGTAGGATAATTTTATTGGAGAGTGTAAAAATCTAACATCCAAGTTGAGGGCAGTTTGAGTTAAAAATTAGTTCAAATTGTCAAAAAAGAAAGAGACGATCTCTAAATACATTATGGCTCGGTACTTATGAACTAACTAAAGCATTCTAGTACCAAACTCAGCATGTCCTGTGCAACATGTAATATTAATAATAGTTTTTTGTTCAAAACCTTTATCTACGACAGTAAATAACTTCAAGTACGAGTAAAACGGGCAAAAGTCGTTCAATTTAAAAACTGTGATATTTTGTTTTAGCCATATTGTTTATAGACATATTGCACGTTTCTATGACATAAAGAAACATTACAAACGTCTCAGAAATAGCAACCAAATTATTAAAATTCTAACTCTAACTGAATTGACTTTCTATTCATTTCTTACTAATTTAGAGGCTACTGAAATAGGCTGATTGAATCCATTTTTCTATAAGTCATCTGCATTCAGACAGACTAATCGCTATAGGAATTTTTTCCTGAACTATGGTTTTAATGATTCTGAATCTATAGCCAACGCAGACCCAGTATTTTCGAATGATTGATTATTTTACTTTTCTCACCGGCCCTAGTTGACCTTAAAATATATGACATCGATTCCGTAACTTTCGTGGATGTTTCTTTAGTTCCATGGCCGTTTTATAACTCTGTATGATCATCTGTAATAAATGATTTAGCCCAAAACTGTACTAATGCGTCTTGAAACCTGGAATCGATACTCGTTCGTCATTGTAAATAGCCGTATTTGCCAGGAAACTCAAGGTCCTAGGGCATAGAAAGTAATTTTCCAGAAGTTTGTACGAAATCATCCCCAACAATCATCCAATTGATGGAAATGGCACTGTTTGAGCTATTCGTAAAGGAATGTTAAACATGAAATGTGTGTTTTTGGTCGATCAATTAAATGTTTGTCCAAACATACTTTCTTTACCAATGCATCATGAAATGTACCGTCGCTTTTTACCCGTTTTCAGCGTTTCTCTGGAAACACTGGTTTGTATTTTATTTAACCAAAGCTGCACAACAACATGTTAGTTTGCAAGCAAAAACCAGACAGCTCATGATTATATGATATGTTTTAAAACCAAAGTGAATACCCCACTGTTAGAAAAACAGTTTCGCTCTCTTGCCGCATGTTGACGATAATTTTGCCACAACAAGCAAATTAATAAAAGGCTACATTCTTCCAGCCCAGCAGAGCCACCGTAAAAAGGGCAGTCCGTGCGCTCCTTCATTTCGGTTCCATCAGCAGAGTTATCTGTCGTACCGTGGCAACCGACGGGAGTATGCAGAAATAGGACAGGACAAGGAGGGGGGAATACTAGCACGCCCGGGACTATTCCACTCATTTGACCCACTCAGCGTAATCCGACCGGGGGACGGTCAGGGAGTGGTTTCGGGAAAGAAAGAAGCAGTAGAAGGCCGTACGTAACGTAAGACGCGCAGGGATATGCTGCAACGGTTCTGGTCAGCGTGGTAACCAACAGGGCGCTGCTCGTTCTCGTACGTGTTTGTGTGACATCAGCTCTTACGCTTACCATTTTATTCGGGTCCCCATTGTGATGGTGGCCCTGACCGCACAGCCCTACGAGGCAGGGCCGATGTAGCAGAGGGACGACTAGCAGCGAGTATTAGCCAGCTTGGCTTGTAGATGGCACGCGGGATCGTACTGA
The DNA here is from genome assembly GCF_016920715.1 of Anopheles arabiensis. Taxonomy (NCBI): domain Eukaryota; kingdom Metazoa; phylum Arthropoda; class Insecta; order Diptera; family Culicidae; genus Anopheles; species Anopheles arabiensis. The sequence goes on from NC_053518.1 coordinate 28,248,917, forward strand.
TCAGCACCGTGCGGGGACCACTTCGCGGCTGGGATGCGCACTTGTTGTGGGGTCAAGCCTTATTTTCACTTTACACGCTGCAGTGCGAACGAAGCAGATCTTATTCTTTTTTTTTCAAACACTTGAATTTGCTACAAAAAATTACACTGTTTTGCCGTTGTTCACACTTCCGGACACACACATACAAACACACTAAACACTTTCTATCTCACGCTTGCTTTGCATAACAGACACGATCGGTCAATATATCACAATGTATTATTTGGTTTTAGTAGTCGTTTCGATTCTTGCTTATCTACTCCGTATTTTCCGTGGTGAGAAAATTCGAGCGAAATTGAACACTGGAATCACTTTCTGGATGAGAAATTAAGTTGTACGATAAATTAGATAATAATCACGGAAAAGATTATATCATTAAGAAAAAAGCCTGGGCTGGGTTTAACAATTATACGATTCTGAAAAATATTCTAAAGATATTCCATTATTCACCAGAACTCTAGCAAATCACAAATCTCGCTTATCTCAAAGTCACAAAGTCGCGTATCTACAGTTTTCTGTGAAAAACGTGCAAATAATTGAATAAACCAAGAAATTCAAGCAAGAGAGAGATGGTGATTTTTCCAAAAATGTTGTATGGACGGGTTCGTGAGAAACATACTAATGCAAAATTAACAAGTGATAGATCTGTCTGAAATTCGATCAATTTTTGCTCAAAACTCCGCAGATCTTAAATGTCTGAAAATTCACACAAATCAACTCCAGGCACATCACCCAGAAGATCGCTCTGAGAAATCACTTCCAACGAAGATCACACAACACCTAAATCACTGGGTTTCACTACGACGAGTATCACGGCGTATTCTTGCCCCTCTTCCGGATGGTTGGCTGGCACAACCCGACTGCAAGATCACTCAATTCCTTCTTCGGTTCTGCGCAGCGACGGCAAGAAGGCAAAAATCTTGCCCGAAACCCCCGAACACTACTGGGCCCCTTTCACCACTCACGAAACTCTCAACCCAAGAAGCCTGCCAACTGTGGGGCACCGCAGCAAACACTAAGGCTAAGTCGGAGGGAATAATGTGGGTATGTGTGTGTGTGTGTGTGTGTGTGTGTGTGTGGAGTTGGAACAATTGTCCAAAGTGCCTACGGGTCGGGACCACCACACCAGGGCGCAGCAGTTTGACGGCTACCACAGCTACCGATCCAGCGCGTCCGATCGTCCACAGTGTACTGACTACCAGAGGATCTCGGCAATTTTCTCGAGCTCTTGGCACTGGCCGGAGCCGCACTCGCACGCCCGAACCGGTGCGGGTCGCACTCGGGCCGTGCTCGGGTCGCGCTCGGGTCGCGGTTGTGCGCGCGCGGCCTGCAGCGGGACGCGTGCGGCACCGGACCGGGACGGGGCTGAGCCGGCAAGATGGCAAGAAAATGTTACCGCCCGGTCCGGGCCCGTTAGTAGCGATTCGAACGTTCAGAACATTCGATCGGAGCGCGCGCGCGTGTGTTTGCTGTTGGATCGAGGCGTCGTTTGTCGCCCATTCGTGTCCGTGTGCGCACCATAAAGCGCCTCGTCGGGGTGTTGCTGCCGCGCGAGGTGGTTGTAATTTTCCAGCGACCGCCAGCCAGCCAGGCTTTCTTCGTGGCTCGGAGCGGAGCGCTCTGGGCTCACGCGACAAGCATTTGAACTTGGAAATATTGCCCCCCTAAGTGAGAGTGTCGTGCGTGTGTGTACGTGTGTGTGTGTGTGGAGAGAGCATTCCCAGCCACATTCCTACAGTGTTGCTGTTGATCCTTCGCCCTCGTTGGAAGGAATCATTTCAAGCAACTATTTGACAGATCGCGTGTGCATGTGCGGCCGAAGCTTCCGGCGTTTGGGACAGTAGTAGTCGTTGCAAAATAGAATAAAATCGAACCGCGGGTGAATAGTGTGCTCGTCGGCACAAAAACGGAGAGCCATGCTGTGGCCCGCGGACCCCACGCTCACGGGGGGTCTGGAACGTAAGGACATCGTCCAACGGAGGCGCCGAAGCTCTGCTGGGTCGGTGACGCGCGGTGTGGCGCTTTTCGTCACTTCGGTGCTTCTGATAATACAGCCATCAACGGCAGCGGTATGTTATTTGTTAAAGATTTATTTCATATTTAATATCTGTATTATTCATGCCAAAAGAAAGCCTTTTCGTCTGCAATTTAGAGCATTATCCCTTAAACTGATTTTTAAGATTACTTTTGTTCAGTTTGTTTTATTGTGTTTATCTTGTATTGCAAAGGAAATGGATTTATATTTTACGAAAAGATGAATATGTTACAAGCAGTCATTGGATGCTGTTGGTACAGATTTTCAGCTTGCATTTATCAGTTTTCCTCGCGCTCGTTTAAAGTATGGTGCACTAAATGTGAAAGCTGGTGTAGATTACATTTCCCCACGCTGTATGCTCCTGAAGCACGCATTGGCGCCCTTTTTTGGTTCCCATTGGTTGGTCTGCAGACTGCTTATATTGCCGCCCTACTTTGTCATCTGGTCTACAGGTTGGTGGTCTAATGGTTGGCGCGACGGTTCTGGCAAAGGTCGGCCGCTGTTCGATTCTCATCTGGGGACCCGCCGACAAAATGTGTGGTACACTCCCTAGATGTCCCTAGAAAGCCTGTATAAAGTTATCGTAATTAACTCGTTTTGCAAAGACAAAGATTACTTAGTGTGAATATCGCGCACTACCATTGTCTTGTACACCCCCTTTATGTTGCTGTTGTTATTGTGTTGAGATGGAAGTGTTTTCTAATCCAAGGTACGAGTATAAATTTTTGGATCCTAGTTACTTCACCATTAGGGGCTACACGTTGTTCTCTTCTTTCCCTTAATACTCATACTCTGTTATCACTTTTTGGCTTCAAGACGAAAAAAAATCTTTAGTGGTCAAAATCTGTAAGAAAGACATTATAATTGTTTCAGTATTTCCCAAAATACGACTTCATAACTTACAATATTCTCCAAAACGATTGTCACACCAGCTGTCAGAAAAGAAAATCCATTCCACATATCCTGTCCCATCCCTATCCGGAATTTTATTTGCCAACCTCGTGCTGCTGCTGCTGCACACGGTTTGCTTTCTCATCATTTCTGACCCACGAAATTGGATCTCCTCCGCTCCATTGCCACCCTTGTGGAGCATATTTACTCCACCCCAAAACCTTACTCATTCCTTTTTTTGCCATCCTCATACCCCCATTCCAACCCAACGCTCACGATCGTGTTCAGTAATATCCGATTCAGCGCTTCACACCACCACCACGAATCACGGGTGTCTTATCAAACGGGGAAACGGTTGGCGCGTCTGTGAACGGCCCCGTTTGCCAATGGGTCCCGGGCTTTCCGGAGCCCCGGCTGTGTAGTAGCGACAGCCAACTGTCGTGCCAACGCACAATTCTCGGTAATCGTGAGCGCTGCTCGCGTAATGAGGTTAAAGTTGAAGTGTTATTTTTAACGCTTGCCGTCCCGTTCTGCCAGTGGGATGCTGTGCCAGTGAGATGCTTGAGCTGACCGTTTGGAGCCGGGGGTGGGGAAGCGTGCAATGCTGGGGAATGGGCGCGAACAGTGATAAGAAGCGAAACGGCTAGCCTTTACAACACCGTACCCGAGCCGCACAGCTGCTTGGGTTGGTTGGTTTGTGTGTTGGCGGGAGCATGAAATCTCGCGGATGTCGTGTCCCGCTTCCGTCCGGAAGTCGGATACGCCAAGACGGCTTACAAAGTATGTTACAAACGAGGCTGCGCAACAATGTGACGACGGTTTCTTCCAGTGTCGTCGTCATCGTCTAAGAGCTTCACATCCAAACATTAGCGGATGAAGAATATCTACTCTAACCAGTTTTGATTGTTTGCCTTACTGGAGTGGCTTAAAATAAACGGTGACATCAATGGTCCCGTTTTTCCAATGGATGACTAAGACGTATCAAGGACCTAATGGTTTGTTCTATCGAAAGCGAAGTTTGTTTGTTCGAATCCAATACCCTCCGAACCGGCGTCCACTGCAAATAGTTGCAACATTTTCCCACATTGACCATCCCATCCTACTGGGAGCATCATGGGTTCATGTCCATTTGTGCTAACAAAATCCCTTTTTAGTATTTGTGCTCCTTCACTTCAGACCCCGAGGAAGTGGTGTTAGTTTTTCATTTCTTTGAATTCTACGATGCGAAACTGCTGCAAACATTCAGCCTAGCTCACCGAGCTCACTTCAAAGGGGCTTACAAACGACCCGGAGGTGTTTCATTTCATTGGAGCGCGTCGTAAATGGTTTAAAGCGGTTGGCCACAGTAGCATGGCAGGGATGTGCGCTCGCACGCCGTCTCGACAGCATGGAATTTGATAAGTGGAAATTAAGGCATCCGAAATGTAGCGCACCAAGGACCCGGGACCGCTAAGACGCTGGCATTGATTATAGAATAACCGAACCCGGGGCATACACAGGACTTTGGCAGAACAAGCGAACATCTCCCGGGAGAAGTCATCGGAGAAGAAGTTTTAGGGTGGATGAGGGAAGAATGAATTTAATCGCACAACGTCTCGCACAATTTGCTCCTCAGTGTTGGTGCCGCGCCGCGCCGGCTTTATCAGCGGCCAGCATTTGTTGCTGTAATTATTTTAAATTATTTTTTTATTCTGGATTCTCGTGGAGTACTGGGCAGTAGCTTAGTTCTGCTATTTCCAGATTTGGCATTGGCAGCGCGACCGAGGGAGAATGATTTTTTTTTGTTTTGTGCGCGGTTCGCTAAGCGATACAGAGATTGGACAAAGGTTATCGGTGGTGTAGATGCCTCTGCCAGTGTCGGTTTAACGGTCTCACTGTGTGTGTGTCTTGGATCAGTGTTGAAATGCTTAGTTTCAAAGCTTTAAATTAGCTCAGCCAATGAAGCAAATCATTCTTAGCGAAAATGATGCAAGAAGTTATGAGCCACATGAGATCACAGATTTATTCAAAAGATGTGGACCAACCATTGCACAGAAGGAACACTCCCTCCTCCATCTCCACGGTCCATTCATTATCCTAGCTCGTCAAGCGACGCTTCCTACTTCCGCATAGTAACATCACTCGCCCAATTGAGCCAGATTGGCTGGAATTGAATTGGTGGCACAACACGATAATGAAGACATTGTTTTCTCCGCGTCATCCACAACCTACCTACCGAGCGATTAAGCGCTGTGAGCGCAACTGATCCGTACGGTTGTGGCACGTGGCAAATGAAGAATTGGATCAACATCAGCAAGCAGGCCTAGGCGCCCCCCTATCACGCCAGACAATCTGGTGCTACCATTTGTTGCGTGAGATATTGCGTGTCTTGCTCCACACTGATCATCGTCCTGCCTTGTCATCCAGCCGAGAGGTTGGCAATTAATTAATGCGTGCAAATGGCGTGCCATCTTCTTCTTGCCATCGGTGTCAGAAATTACATTAATCCCGGTGCCATTCACACTGCCCCGTCGACTGGTTCCGTATAGCTCGTTTCGAACAAAGTAGCACAATCTGTGCCGGACTCTGGTTTGTCTGGCGATGTGTCTGAAGATTGCATCGTCGTCGTTGTCGTCATCGGGTGCAGTGCATCAATTTGTCAAGATTTGCGAAAAGTTTGGAAAACTCATTACTGGTTGTTTATTTGTTTTGCTGCATCGAGGAGATTTTGTGGGCGGGCAGCGGGCTACACTCAATCGACGATTGTTTTACAACGCCCTATCAGCACTCGATTAAACATGCAAAGATCAGTGATCTTTGCGCATCTATGCATTCATTCATTAAAGTTCGTCGCCATCAGGTTCTGGTGGGGTTATTTCATTCGTATTGCGTCGCCTTCCGTCGTCCCCAGTCTCTCAAAGAGGTCAGTTTACATTACAATCGCAACTGGGGGATTGCATCTTCTCCAACGCCAGAATAACCAAAAACCCGGAGATATTCCTGCAGATGATGCGAGGATGTGAGTGCGACGAAGGGAGTTCGCGCTGACATCACCATCTTTCCGCCGTTGTTTATGGGGGGCGGGGGGGGGGGGGGCGAAGGAAAGCACATAACCATCGAGTGCATCCTGCCGCGGGGGCAGTTACAGCCGGTAGTAGTGAGAAAATATTTGCTCACCCGTCATGCAATTGTAGTTTATTATTGCACGATGCGTTTGGAAATAGTTCGTAGCGAGTCATAAAATTGCACCTCACTACATCGGTCCAAGAATAAATAGCAACGCATGCAAACCATATGTTTGGTTCGTGTGGTTTCAAATATTTCTACTGCCCAAAAGAAAAAAAAAGCTGAAACCACATAGTTGTGTGTGCGCCAGCTAGTTGAGGTTTTATGAAGAGGTCTCGGGAAGGTTATCGGCTCTCGACCTCGACCAGCGAGCTGTGATCTACACAAAACCGAGCGAAAGGATGATTCGACCCGCATGTGGGAGCTTAGTGTTCCATGCCATCGTTGAAATCGTTCTGCAATGAAATCCTCCCCACTATCGTTGCCCACCAGAAAGTCCCTCTCCGGCTGTCTTCGGTGCTGCTGCGAATGTTTTGTCCAGCGGAGCTTATCAGCAGCCAGGGAGTATGTTTTACACTGCGACCGCACTTTCTTTAGCCTGTTTGTCTGAATGTACACATTTTCATTGACATCACTGGACTTCGTTGTCTTGCTTCATGCTTTTTTGTTATATTGCTTTTGCTATTATATGGCTAAGGCAGTGTGGTGCTGTAATGTATAACATAAAACTGATTAACACACGTAGCGCTAACCTTTCGCGGTGAACTTTTCCGGTCGCCCAACGGTGATAAGTTCTATTCCGTCATCTTTGTGGCGAGTGTCGGGTACGTAATTAGGACAGTTGGAGTTTGATTGTGCTCGACTGTTCGCGTCCCGTGCTAGGCCACATATTTTCAGGCATTCACTTGCCGTTGTGGTTAAATTAAAGATATTTCCTGAACCACGCGTGTGCGTGTGGGATGTCTAACATTGTATTGTAAGCTGTCTAACAGGATGCTAGATGCAATGTATTAATTAGCTCAACTCCCAATCGGCATTAATTATGTTTGCCCATATCTCGTCTGGATCGGCAGGCGTAAACGGCTTAGGCACCCGTCGTGTACAGCTCAACAAATGGATCAATTTGTGTCACCAACAAGCGCTCTCTCCAGCCACTCTCCAAAACCTCACGAACGGCTAGCTCTCTGTGCCCGGGCGCACGATAGAAATCTAACCCATTACACCCACGAACTCATTTGCTTACGCTAATAGCAAAACCCTTGCACAGCTCCATGTCGAGCGGTATTGCATCTTCTCCCGCACATTCAGTCCCAACCAACAAACCAGCCTCGCGATGCGCTCTCCCGATGATTGCAGTTTGCAATCATGGTACAGCGCGACAAAACGAGCGAAAACAAATGGCGAGAGCATTATGATGGCGGTGTGGTGTTCGGGATCCAGGGGGCTTGTTTTTGTCGTTGCCTCCTAACAGTTGCTCCAGTTTATTTTCGACCCATGACGTTATGCTTCCTTCCGAAAATGCTTGCCCCCACTCACTTGCTGCCCTCTTGCCACTGCTATACATCTGCTATTCTCGGCTCGTGTTGTGTTAGAGTGGAGTGCAATTTTGTTAGCTCAGTGGATGCCAGCCTCTTTCTCCCGGTGTTGCTGCTACTGTGGTGCACATGGTGCTGTGTGCTGTACAATATTAGCATTGCTCAAACCCCGTCCCGAGTCCATCTCGTGGTCGTCATCTTCGTCGTGAGAGCACCAGGCGGTATTACGATTGTTTTGCACAATAACTAAAGATGATTATTTGCAGCTGGCGGGGTTTGGGACATTGTCCAGGCTTGAACATTGATTGCCATTCATGTTACAAAACATTATGCGAGTGATCTCAGTGCTCGGTGTGTTTGAAAATACTGACTGTCTATTTGACAGATGCGCCAGTTACTTGTCAGTTGACACACACTTTAACCGTTTGTTTGCTGATAAGCCGGTTCAATGCTACGTCCCGGATCAAGGGGCATTGAGTTGTAGCAACATAAATACGCTAGATCACAGGCACACAGGCGTACAAACGAATTATGAGCGGAAGCTTCTGTTACACTGTAGCACCAATTTCCAATCGCATCACTCCAACTCACACAGCTAGGTGTCAGGTTTCTGTTCGTAAATCCATTACAGGAAACACTTGCTCCGTCCGTGTCTTGATCGTCCGTGGAGGGTACGGTATTTTCAATTCCCAAACCCTTTCAGAGATGTGTAACAATTATAAGTCATTACCCCTTATCCACGCGTAGGACTGCCACCAGCAGCACAAACCTAGGCATTAGACGTTGTTATGACCTGCGAACGGTATGACGGTATGTTCGTTTTCAACCCATTAATATGAAATAAATTAGATGTTAAGAATCGAATGTAAACAGTTTGTACATCACCGGTGCTAGGTTGCCCAGAAAAACCAGCAGCCAACAGATCCACTCGACATTGTGTGTGTAAGGGCGTTTCATCATGACGAGATACGGGATCTTTAAGAAATGGTCCCCCACAACAACAACAACAGCATCTCCAAGAATGGGAGTTCAAGATGCGGAGAGGAACCTGATACGTTTCGGTACGTTCGGTTCCGCCCTATATGGGATGGATGATCAGCTGTTTGGGGTATAATATCACTTTCAGTGAACATTTTTTGACAGATTCTAGATGCGTAGGAAGCGCTATCTCTAATTTGACATTAGCCCACTCCACTTGTACACTGAACCAGAATGGAATTGGATTTTGTGAGCTAACGTCGAGCAAGTTACTCCCAACAATGCAAAACACTGACCGGCAATCGATCACCGACGAGGTGTTACTGCGTCAAGTAGCTTCGAAGTTGTAGAAATAATTTATCAACGTTCTAAACGCTACACACCTCCATTTATCTTATCCTAGTACTTCGCGCAAGAGGTTAAAACCGATTTAATAGGTCAATAAGACTCTTGAGAGGTAGCTTGGTAGGAAGGTGTTCCTGTCAGCAGATCTCGCACCGCTTTGATGATGGTGCTGGTTGGTGGTGGTGGAGTAGTATGCACTACTTCAAACATGCATTCTCCAGATTGCTAAACGCCGTCATCCCGTTGCTGAACAAAAACAGTACTGCGAGCGGAAACGTCAGCAGAACGTCTGCTCCACTTTTTTCCACCTCCACGTACGATACTTATGCTAAGCGATATTTATAGCTTCAAAGTGTTCGAACGGTTACGTTGTTGAAAGTACCGCCTCTTTAAGGTTGGCTTGATGTCTCTCTGATGAGTTGATTCGTTAAAGTCCCACCACGATCGGTATCGGAAACCGGCCAGATGATGTATCGAACATACGTTGCGCCTTGCATAGATTCGCTGCGACGCGATCATCAACTCCTAACGGCTGATCGGTTGATCGCTTGACGGGTGGAAATTGGGAAAATGCAGACACAGCAATCCACATTCCGCGTGATAATTCAACCAACGTGTAAGAACCTTGCGAACGTGGCACGCGTGCCTTGTGTCTTCGCCCCCCGGAAGCATCGGAAACTCCTGGTCTGGCACGCGATCTTCGTCACTCCAAGTTCTCCTCTCGTATATATTCCAAGCATGCTGAGTGTGATATTTATTGCACAATGAATGCTACCAGCTGCAGTGTGCACCAGCGCTTCTAGCAATCTGTACGCATTAGTCTTTACCGAATAAAAATGTAAAGGAAGGGAACGAGATTTTCCAACACACAGGTTCGTTGGATTGTTGATGTGAGTAAACAGAAGCAACAAAAATTCCCAATCACTCCTTCGTGGAGACTCGTAACTGTTTGTTGTACCGATGGGGATGTAAACATCTCAGACCGTGTGCTTGCGGTACCAGAAATCTGCCATACCGTGATGCGAGAGAAGCATGTGGAGCTCCTATGACCTGCCACCAGGAGCATATAGACCCGGTTAGAGTGTGCGGAGATTACGCATCACGTGTGGCACCGCCTCCCCTAAGTCGCACGCGATTTTGGTGCGGCAGTATCGTGCGAAAACCCATTCCAAAAATGGAACTGGTCCAATTTTATGCATTCTCGGTGCCCATTTATGGAGCCGATGCTATAAAGTCGGTCGTTCGTCGCGGTGCACTTCTCGGTGCGAAGTTGACATAAGCGGTACGTTTGGTACATTTAGTGCTGTAAGTTTGCATGATGTGCGTCCAACAGTTGGCCGGGATTGGCGCCCATCATTAGCCGAGGTGCGGTGTTGAAAAGTTGATGGAAAAGACAGGATACAGTCACCTGTCCGATATCACATCACGATCGCTAGACGATCACTATTATGTTACCATCTTCAAACACATGATCGGTTCTTTAAGGTGACAGCTTGTCACTTCTTACATCGAACAAATTGTTCTCACCCTAACACTGTGTCACAAGGTATAGATGGACCTGGCCAATTCGTGTTCGCCTTCGCCTCCAGCTCAAACCTCTAGAATGCGCTGATGTTGCTGCAGGAGACTTGCTTCACCAACATCGGCTCCACACAGCCGTGGGGTGTACATTTAGGTGCAATAAAATATTTTAAATTTCCATCCGTCGTCGGCATCAGGCAGGCCCGGAGTTTCAAAAATAGCATCCACGAAACACCGTATCGGATGCAATCGCTCGCTGTGTACACGGGCGGCTCCAGGCGGGCGTTGTTTTTCCACCGTAGTTTTTCGGTGTCTCGGTCTGGCCAGGAAAATGATGCCAGTGTGCAACTACCCGGCCCCGCCGCATACCGTAGCTGTTTTAATCTCTTCTTTCACCAACCGATTCCATCTGGCTTAAAAGGCGAGCACAGTGGAACTGTACGTGTGTAAATGGAGTTCCATTCATGACTCACACGGTGCGAAATGCACCCCGCTGATGTGGGCAGAATCATTCCGGATGACATCTTAAGAACATCTACGGTACTGCTACGGTTTGTACAGGTTTTTGGTTGCGATACAGCGTATCGTCGATAAACACAGACACACCATCGACGCCATCCTGTCGGGGTTTTCGTCTCTCGCTTGAACAAGGATTGCACAATCTAAGCAATGGAATACGGTTTGGTTGATTGATTTTCCCTCCCGTACTGAAAGATCTCACATATGCTTTCTACGCGCTCAAAGTCGGTTTGTTCTACCGCCGCGTATGCTGTGGTTCTGCTGTGCTGAAGATGTTGCGCGCTCTGCTGTTGTTTCTGTACACATAAACAGAAAGTGTATTTCCGCTCTGGTTTCAGTGTAGCGTTGCAAATCTTTGCACGGAACTCTACTGGCAGATGTTTTCTGCATTCGGGGGCTGTGATGAGCATACGGAAAAGGGTTCTTCTGAATGTCTGGGAGGTCCCACTGGAATTCTGAGAAAGTGCATTGAAATGAGTTGCTGAGGAGATGGTCGCGTTCGATTGAAAGTGGACGTTGAAATGCCATTGGAGCTACATAAGACATGGCTGGAGTATAAATCAACAAGAAATAGCAGAAGATACTTCACTGATCCATTCACAGTTTTGACTGCAATATCTCAATTCTCTTTAGTCTTCTTTTGCTCATCATTGACCAATCCTGGCTCTACCGTACCACGTACCTTCTCATTATTGTAACCAGTTTTTGGGCGTATGCAAAATAGAAAGTATGCAAAAAGGCATTTCCAGCTTCATCCCTTTCTAGGCGAAGAAACCTTCAGCGAAGCGCTGGAATCTCTTGCCTTGGGACAGCTCAAAACTCTCCCCGAACCAAGAAAACTTCTACCTACGAGCATCGGCATCGTCGTCGTTGTCGTCGTTGCTTGGGCCACGTACGCGCGTCCGAACTCCGATGCACTCCCTCGAAACCCAATAGACGGAGGACGCTCGATGCATTTCTTTCCAAACCCCCGCCCGAATGGAGAGTTTTGTTTACGCGTGAAGGAATTTATTTTCAGACACTTTCCTAGTTTCTTTCTATTTTTACCCCCTCACACCAAGCCGAAAACCGTTCTCGGCAGAGTGTCCCGGGAAGCGGGCCCCCGGGTTTATAATTGTTGCCCTTTTTTGAATCGACCAGTGTTGCAGTGCTGGGAATCTAGAAATTTCCCGTTGCCCACTACTGGATTGAGGATGGAACGTGAAGCCACCTCACTTCACCGGGAAAGCTGGTCGTTCCGGTTAATCCACACCAACAGCAGCAGCAGGCCCAACACGCTTGGGATGTTGAGTTATGTGCATGGATTGAATTTTATGTCCGGAGAACAATTAATCTACGCTTATTAGCGATCTTGATTTATTTAATTTGCATCTCATCTGTCAACTGGTTCATTGAGTGTGAGTAACTTTTAATTTCATCCAACTCAAACTCAAAGGATGATGTATATATCAGTATAAGAAACAATCTAACAAACTCGCTGCCAGCGACGTTTTTCGACGATCTTTTGCCCTCGGCTCAGGGGCTAAAAACATTCTGTTGGTATCTTTCGCAACAAGTTGCCACATGCTGCGGTTCTTCCTTTCGGAGTTATTCTTCCCGCGACTCATGCACATCTCTCTTCTTGGAAATGATCCGGTCGCCACAGGCACCAGAACGCACTAATTGGGGTTTCAGTTCGAGGTGGGGGCCTGTCGGGCGCTGTCGCTACGGTGCGCCAAGACCTTGCACCCAGTTCTAGCGACGCATGAAACCTAGCAACTTATGGACCTAGTTTTGCTTTCGTTCACGATCCTCGGTCCCATGCAAAAGGTCGCATACGCATACACAGGCGGCGTTTCCCGTCACAGATTCTGGAGTTCAAGGCAGAAGAGCTGCTGCGCACACTGCTTTTTGCTGCCGCCTTGCCACATTATGCAAGATGCCGGCAAGCGCCAGCCGCTCGCATCATTACCGTCGGAAGTCGTTTCGCGAACATCGGGGCAGAATGAGACGAGATTGCAAGTGGGGCATCCTACATAAAGAGTTTGGCTCATAAATCACAACCGTGAAGCGCGTTGATGGTGCTGCTGCACTTTGTTGCATCCCGCGGCACACGTTTGGAGCTAAAACTTCTCTGGGTCTATGTCAACCCTCCTCCACGCCCCAGTCTGACATCATCCCCGAAGAACCTGCAGAAGGTGACGAGATAATTGTGCATCTTGGGGCGGTCTCCTTCTCTGCCGGCTCCTAAAACTTAGCTGGGACTCGTTTCGGTGTGCATTTCGCCCCGATGTCACCGCGTGATGGTCAACGTCCATCGGGGACCCGAAGCCGGCCGTTTCATGTTCGGTGCAAATTTATAGTCATGCCGGACAACAGTGGTGCTGGTGGTAGTGCAAAGCCAAACCAAAACCTCCTACATGTGAGCCGGTACGTGCTGACCTAATGCGCCAAATGCACGCTTGAACGGCAGGAAAGGTTTTGGTTGGGAAACCAGTGAAGTGTTTCTTCCCCTTTTCTGGCGGGGTTTTTGTTGTTGTTCGTTGGCTGTTTTATTTTCGCGCCTATGCTTACAGCCAAGTTGATGCTGGCGCGGTACTGAGATTGTGCGTGACTGGCCTAAAGGCTGTCCCGACTGTTTGCTCCATTCCTCCGGTTTGTCCGGCTTGGACGATCGTTGGAGGGCGTTGGCGTTGTAATTTTTCGATCACAAAATCCGATTTACGATCCAATGTGTTGTGCGTCGGTTGGGCGTAGTAGATCTGTCCAGCGCAGGCGACCAGTGTGTGTGTGTGTGTGTGTGTGTGTGTGTGTAAGAGAGAGAGAGTTGTTTTCGCCTGTTGCTTCTCTTTATTGTGCGTCTTCTTCTTGAGGTTGAAAGCGAAATTCACTGCCCAACGATCATCGCCTTAAAGGGGATGGAATAATAAAGTGAAATAATCTATGAACAGATGACTATCTCGACAAATTGGAAGTGTTAAAATGGGGCACTGTCGGTACTTGTGGGTTTTAAGCTTCAGTTGTTAAGTATCATAATTTTAATTAGGGTATAATATTTACTTATAACGCACATGTGCGCGGGAGGATCACCGCGATCCATTGGCTAGACCCGCAGGCTACTATAGCGCGCTAGGCGTGTTCAATTCTCATCTGGATCCTTCACTAGTAACCACCCGGTTGCTTGGTATTTACTAATACGTTTAGAAGGCAGGTCTACTGCTACGACTGCGTAGTTCGTAACGCCAAAAAGAAGAAGACGAAGAAGAGCACAGTACATCTGCTTTAAAACCTTCGTAACAAACAAAATACGGCTGTTGTTTTAAACTGTGTGCGGCGTTTGTTATTAGGAAACTACCATTGCTCCAGACTAGCCAAAACGTGCCTGTAAATCAAAACATTGCTGACGAAACCTTTACTGTGGCGCTTCCATACTCTGATCTCTGAGCGACAACCCCCAGATGGACTGAACTGGTGTTCGATTGTACTTTCATCGCATCAAATCAATTTTTTGTCGAATAAAATCAATGCTTCTTCTAGCCTTTCTTCCAGCACGAAAATCCCATTCGCGCATCTACTGACGACGGTATGTAATCGGCGTTTACTGTCCATCATTGAAACTCTTCCTAAGTAAACAGTGCAGCGTAGGAGATGAAGGCGAATGAAACAGAGGGAAAAAAAACTCTCTCATTTGTTTTTTTTTCCAAACCGCAAATCCCTGCTCGATGTAAACACGGTGATCCTATTCGTGCAGCAAATGATGTGGAAGAGTTTGAGCAGAAAATCCCGAGCTCCCGTCCCGAGGTGCATAAATCACCATCCCATACACGCATTTACTTATACCCCTTTCCAGGACCACCCATGGAGCGCACGAAGATCCCCAAGGGCTCTCGCATGACATACCGGCCCTGTACCATTTCATTTGACGCGTGCCCTAAAGATCATGCCCGAGCGGTAGCACTGAATCCTGCTGCTCTTGAAACGGGTGTACCCATGATTGGAAGCTTGCCAGCTGCCTGCTGCCCGTGGAGTACGCGGACGTCCATCAAAGGCGCTCTAGCCGCGTGTAAAAAAAACACAAACTACTTCTCCTCCTCCTGGTAGCGCAAAGTAAAAGCGATCGAGCATATGTTCTTTTCCAGCAAGCAAAGGCGGAAAATAAGGTATTCGCCAAGAATGTTGATGCAATCTACAGATGACACCATCTTCTCAGGCGGATGTGGTGCATCGCGGGGCTATTCAATCATCAGTGCGATGACATAATTACTGAGGAGATGAGATCAGCGCAGAATGGGGCCATTTTAGGCTGGCGACAAGCGGACTGGTGTTGTTTTCTCGGGCTTACAAAACGAGGCTGATAGCAAAACTGGGCCTACCATTGTCGCGCTTAATTGTTTAATTTGCGCGTGTTAATTTGCGCGGCCCGGTGTACATCAAAGTGGTGCAACGTTGTAAGTACATCGGAGGGGTGGGCAGCTTTAGCACAAATGGAGAGAAATCTGACCATCAACGGTTATCATTGCTGATGTGATAGAGGAATGCTGGACGGATTAGAATGTTGGACTAGATAAGGAGCTCCGTGTTGGAGGCATTGTTGATGGACTTTGGTCTGGTTCTTATTGCTTCACATCTTGACGAAATCCCACTTCCTAATTACAAAGATCCTAATTCTAATTCTCTGGAAATAGACTCAATAAGTATGAGCAACCGGAAAACCTGACGAATGATATCTCCTATAAGCTCTCTCTCTCTCTCTGTTAATGATGTTTGCCACCGGTTCCGGTTTGTTAATATCAATGATCCATGAGAAGACATTCCGATTCGGTCGACGAAAAGGTCGGGGAGTCGAAATCTCCTACGACCGCAAACAGATATGGCCGTTTGTTCGGTGCTGATTTATTGCCTGTCCATAAATTAATGTGCCACTGCGCTGCTACTGGTGAAGTGCCTGGTTTCAATCTGCACATCAGAGCGCGGTTGTGTAGTTTCCCGGTCCCACAGGCAGATCCAACCAAAGATCAGATTGTAAGCGATCTAGGTTTTGGGGAGAGGGATACATATAACAAAAATAACAACATGCATCCCACATGTCTTGTTCGTTCCCATATTGGGAATTTCCATCAATTTGCCAATCAATTTGCTTCGCTTTGGGGATGGGGTTTCCTTTTATTTTTTTGTTGTTGTAATTTTACTTTCCCGTTCGTTAATTTCACGAAGAAAGTGCGTAGCGCAAGGCGGGTTGAATTTATCAACCCTTTCTCACACGCAACAAGCTTGGATAAGCGTTCTAACACTGATTGAAGTGGCTAGTAGGGCACTGATGATAGCCCCATTTACACCATCTCGAGTCCGGGAAGTGTTAGGACACGTGGCGTTCGCACATAACCTTCAAACGCCTGGCGGCCATTGTGCCATATCCTGCCTGCTGGCAATGTGTAGGGCTCGCTCGCTCACTGCGGAGGATTTGTTATCAAAGCGGTACAATTTCTCCCCCCAAAAAGCCGATAAGCCCTGCCGGTTTATTCTCAGCCTCTTCCCCCCCCCCCCTCTTTCATAAGCCATGTGCTCGCCGTCGAACACGTTTGGTTTTGTTTTTAGAGCGGAAGCGTGTTGCCTTTGCGCTGGTAAGCTGCTGCGAGATGCTTTTTTATATACTTGGTTTGATTTGCGCAATGCCAGGAAGTGGTGATACGCAGTCAACTCCCCGCTGCTTGCCACCCACTTGAGACTTCCTTTTCTGGCCCCTCCACAGTGCGTGTGTGTGTGTGTGTGTGTGTGTTTCTTGCCTTCTTCGTGTGATAAGTGACTAAAATGTTGCAAAAAGATCTCAAGTAAGTGTGGACAACGACACTCGCCGACACGTAAGCCACACACACACAAACTGTCTACTACTCCTACGCCAGATGGAAACAGACCGGATCGCGGCAACAAGTAAGCCGTATCGCGAAATCGTACAATGACCACAAATACCAAAAATAAAAAATAAAACCCTCACTCACCCCAACGGGATCCGATGGCGATCTCTAATACACTCTGCGTGCATATCGTCATCGGTGGTTTGGGGTGACGAGTTGTATTAGATGGCAACAGGCGACAGAAGCAGAAAAAAACAACAACCGCAACAACCGAAGCCATTCATAAGTGGGGCCTGGGTGGGGACCGTACGCGATTGTTAATGAGCAGAGTTTCATTCATCTGTTGCTACTCGCCAAAATGCGGCATGGGAAGTATGGTTTGTGCTCTTGTGGATTGGTGAGAGCACAAGCGCAATTATCACATCTTGCGAACGGATGTGTCTGGTGAAGCGGTTTTCAAAAGCAACGATCGTTCTGGGTTTTATGTTTTAGATTCTTTTCTTCCTACAAAGACTGCCAATGGGGACTCATCGAGGGTGGGTGATGTTTGATGAAGAATATGTGTACCTTGTTTTTATTTTTGCACCGACTTCTTTTGATGTATCTTTTTCGCTCCAACTGCTACTGTGCGTAAGTGTGTTTATCTTTCTGTATCTGAGCCGACGGGATCCTGGGTTCTCGCATTGGCAGTGGAAGTAATTATTTATGTAAGACATTCCATGTGCAAATTCGATTGATCAGTAGATGCGACGTAATGCCGATGTAATGCGATGTTTATCATAACCGCCCAGAAGCATAATCGAGAGACGATGAACTGTTCTAGTTTGAAATGGTAAATTAACTATGTTTTCTTTCTTTTTTATGGTGGTATGATTCATAGCATGATTGATAGAAGATCTAGTAAGATGGAGAAAGTGTCAGTGAACCCACAAATCAAATGTCAAGTCTAATGTATCCTGCAAACAAACTGTGGCGGACGTTATTTTAACAACGATCTATGCAGTCGCACCGATTCTTTTGATTGTTGATCGCCTATATTACTTATAGCTTTGGGTTACTCAATGGGTTACTGGGCTCTAGAATTGGAATGGTAGATACAGATTGAAGCTGATTCACATTCAGTGGAATGATCTTTTTGGAGTTTAAATCCTCTGAAAAAAATCTGAATTAAATCCTAAAGAAAATCTGTAAAATGTTGGGGTTTTAAATGTTTCGAATTAAACCAGCATTCTTTTGGTTGGTTCTGAGGCTTTTTGATCTCGTAACTCAACTAGTTTAGAATTCTACCAAATACGAATACGGTCTCAACATGTGTGATATAAATGGTCAAAAACAGGAAAACAGCCAATAACTTGAGGGACAGATACAGCGTTTTCCAACGTTTTTTGGTTGAATCTCGAAGATTGTTTGATGCTTCTCGTAGTTTTTTAAATTGTTTTCACGATTTATTGGGCGTTTCTCAGACATTT
Source organism: Anopheles arabiensis (assembly GCF_016920715.1). NCBI lineage: Eukaryota > Metazoa > Arthropoda > Insecta > Diptera > Culicidae > Anopheles > Anopheles arabiensis. The sequence goes on from NC_053518.1 coordinate 28,267,125, forward strand.
TTGGATCCAATGTATTGATTTCCAATCGGAAGACTAGAATAAATTGTGGAAACGATCCAAAAATTGATAGGAAACACTGAACAAATCGACGAACTCAAAATATTACGGCAAGCAAGCAATAAGTCGTGGGGAACTCTTTAACACATATCTGAAAAGCTGTAAAAAAACTCCAAAGACACATTTTAATCATTTAGAGCAACTGTAGCACAAAAATAGATTAAGCAACATTATCTTTTCTCATCCAACATAATTGTTATATTACTTTGTTGTTATCCTTGAGGTCCACAATTTTCCGGCAAGCTATATTCTGAATTGTCGATTCTTTTTAAACTCTTCTTTGAGCTAACCTTTTATTAGCATTAATAACTTCGTAACGAACCCGAACTGTGAACAAAACCGACCGTCTCCTGGGAGACCTGGGAATGCCCTGGGAAGTCGTGTGGGACGTCCAAACGCCCTGCCCCTCGGGGGCCACATTCCTCACTCCCGAACGCGCCACTCCATTCTATCAGCAGAATGAGCGGTGTTAATGAACTTGCAGCCGATGCAACAGGAAACCTGCTAACGTGGGACATTTTTGGGCTTGTGTGTGGCATTGCTTTTGCTCCGTTTATGGTCACATACGAGCACACACACATAGTCAGCTGTTAATGGCTGTGGAATGAAACGTCACACGCAATGCAATTCTAGTGAGGTGATTTGTGATTGTGATTGCACTTCTTGCCCCAATGACACTGGCATGTGTGTGTGTGTGTGTGTGTGTGTGTGTGTGTGTGTGTGTGTGTGTGTGTGTGTGTGTGTGTGTGTGTGTGTGTATATTACGCAAATAGTTCTAACAATTGAACACAGTAGAACGCTTCTAAACGTCCGGCATCCGTACCCCGAATGCCGTGCATTAGTCACACTTCCGAGCATATGGTTTTCTCATCTAGCGGCGTGTAACACACATGGTGTGTGCGATCGAAAACGATCTGTCGTTCGCCCGGTCCACGGATCAGAGGAAAACAAACCAAAAGAAAAAAAACCGGGAAGAAAACTGGCGGCATTTCCCTCCAAAGAAACCGCGGCCAAGAATGAAAGAATAACAGAACCCCACGCCCCATCCCCTCCCATCGCCAGTGTGCTGCAGGGAGCGAAACGAAATTGCAACAAGAAAGCAAGCATCACCACACGCCTCTCCGGGAGTCTCCGGTTTCGTTTGGCGCGCGGCTGCAGCAGGATGAAAAATGCCGATGATGCAAGATTTACCCGCGATGATCCCGCGGTGGCAATGTGCCGCGACGTTCCGCGCGATCCCGATAAATAGCTCTGTGTGTATTGGCATTGTGTGTGTGTGTGTATTTATAAATGAAATGCATGCGCGTCGATTCTTGCCGTGTGTGTATTGGGCGGCGCGTGTAAAACACACAACACCGCGCCCATGCAAATCTGCCGCCACAGTTTGCAAGGCTCATTACAATGTGCATAGCAAGTGCATCTTCACTTGCAACGTCGTCCGAAGCCGCTCCAGAGCGAAGCATGGCACAGCGCGATTCCGTGCACTAATTATCAATTTAGCGAATATTTGTTTTTATTGCCCCTCTTCGTACACTTGGCGCTCGTTGCGGGGTTTTTTCACACACGCATGAAGAATGGTCCATATGCCCTTCGGTTTCGTTTATGCAATGATCTTGTTTTGTCCGAAAGCGATCATCCACGACGGAAGGAAAGAAATGGAAGGAGGCTGACATCATTGCTGGTGGCTGGTGTGAGCGTTCGTTTGTTTTGCCGATGAAAAGTGATTTCATTCGCTCGCCAGGGAGATACAGTTTTTCCACTATTTTAAACAGAAAGTTGCACTACTTTTGAACGAAAAAAGTCCAACCAATTGTTCAGCAAGTTCATCCGGAAGATGGGGGATAAATAAATTGTGTAATCCCTATTTTGTACAATTATCGCAACAGCAGCAAATCATAATCAGGTCGACTGTTTATTCTTACGATGACGAGCGACCGACCCGCTTCTTTCCAATCCCACTGTTTGTTTACACCGACCGACAGCCAACCTCCCCACCCGAGATCATCTTCAAAGATCTCGTCGGATGTGTTTTTACCATCCCAGTTGAACGACAGCCGGGACACACAAATATCTCACGCAATCGATCGCAACAACTGCCGGCGAGCGTCTTTCGCCGCTCGTTAGATAAACAGCCACACTGTCCTTCAGCCTGCGATGTGTATTGGTTCGTTCCGCACGGATCACAAGCAAACTTCCAGCAGCCGGAGGCCGGAAGTGTAATTTTAAGCATGCGGCCGTACGCCCATTTTTCGCAGTGATTTTCGGGACGGCTCAATGGCTACAGAATGCTACAAAATGCCCAAGAAAACATCACATTTTTCCCGCGTTGTGGAAAGAGCATGCTGGTAACATGACCACACCCGCACCACCACCACACCACCACCACCGCTAGTACCCCAATTTCGGGTGTGTGCTGGTAAACCGATACCACCACCGCCGGCAATGCATGCCTCGTTCCATCACCCATCAGCAACTGTCAAAGAGGCGGAACGGAACACATGTTTCGGCGCGTTGCAATCGGAAGTCGGTGCACGGGTGACACGCGGTGACGATCCGACGCGGGGGAGATGCGTTAATAGATGGCTTTCTAATAGTCCGAGCGTAGTGCGGTGGTGCGAGTGTTGAGCCGCGACGCGACGCAATTAGAGGCGGCAAGCGCGAATAGCTTCGGCGATGATTTAGTGCCTGCCGCGATTTAGTTTAGGTGCAGAGGTGCGTTTGGTGGTTCCGCGTTTAATTGCTGGCGCGCTGGGGTTGGGTGCGCAGGTCGGTCGAGTCGGACGGCAATCGAGTCTTTAATGTTTCCTAATAGTTACAGACACATGATTCGTTTTGCTGTCGTTAAAAATACGGGAGCTAGTAAATCTATTGTTACATAAAATATGTCTCACTTAATAAAAAGGGACACAGTTTCATTGCTGTATGTTTTTTTACAAGCAATTAGAAAATCTAAACGTTCAATCTAAATTATCATGATTCTTTATTGACAAAGTGGTGTAACAAGAGGTTAATGGCTGCAGCTAATATTAATTTAAACATTGATAATTATCCTTTCTTTGCCTCAAGACAATCATATGCTTACAACAAACATACGGTTTTGGTCCACCATTGCTTTTGAAATTGTGAAAAAGTTATTTCACATTCTTTTGCAAAATAATAGTATTTATAATATAAATATCTTCCGGATATTTTGAGAATTATTGCAACTTATAACATACGAATTTCTTTTCAAATCATATTTATCTATGAGTGTTCGCTAAAAAAAAAGATCTATTATACAGCCAAGCCTAACTGGATTATTTCAATTGGATTATTGGATTATTTTAAGTTGTTGTTTACATTTAACCAGTTTTATCCGTGCGTCCTTTAGTTATGAGAAATTGATAGGACGGTGCATTTTATAATTATACTTTTAATTACATTTGTCTCTAATAAACTGTTACAATTATTTCCTAAGCCTATCTGCATTACTTCATGTTTTCATATATCAATAATTTTCAGTGTGTTTATGGTATTTTTTTGTTAAAAAAGTTGGTCCCAAACATATGAGTAGTTATTCGTTTTCATTTTCATTTTTATTTAAAAAAAACTCACTTTTACTCAAATATGAATAACAATTTCCATAAGTTGCCGTTTCGTTACTGTTTATGCAATGAAGATTTAAATTGCGATCGTGCGCTGTCTCACACTATTATAATTTTAATACGAATTAACATCACGTTCAGCCCGTAACTCCAAAAAAAGCGAATTCTCCTCGTACAAATGAAGAAATAAAAATAAACACCGCAAAAGTGAAAGGAATGCAGTGCAGGGCACACGATTGATAACCAACCATTAAAATCCTTCCGCCGAGAAGCGAAACGATGCTTTTGAGCGAAATTCAACCATAAACAAGCAAGGGTTTGTGTAACAGTTAACCGGCGTTGCAAATAATACATAGAGAAAACAACGCATGAAGCAACAAAAAGAGGGGAATCACATTTAGAATGACTGAAAACAAAAATCACTTTCAATTCAATAAATTGTTCTGCGTGTAAATAAAATTAGGTACCGCGCGCACCCTTGTCGACAGGATACACATGGAGGTAAAATTCAACAATCCTTCATTTGTACACAACACGTACCGAATGTTAACGCCACCGGTTAACATTCTGTTTGGCTCTCGATTCGGGCCTTTTTTTTGTTCTCGAATCCATTAAGAAGTTAATGATCATCTTTCGCTGCCGTCGTTCCATCGGACATTAAGCGAGGTTGTGTATCTGCAAGGATCGCCAGCCGCAGGCCGTAATCTGTCTCAACCCTGCCCTAGACAGTGGTCAGACTCAGCGGTAGGCACCAGCACCAGGAAGATCGAGAAAAAATCACCGCAAAAAGCAAAAAAAAAAAACACACACACACTTTAAAACGTCTCTACCCTTTAAATTGATTAATTTTTACTGCCCCAACATTCGACGGCCGCAACAGTGCGGTCAATGTTTAAAAATGCATTTCACCAACCCACCCATTCTCTCGACACCCCTCTTGTTGCGCACAAACGCAACGGGAGAGAAATTTCGCGCGATACATTTACGCTAACTGGTTTTATGTTTAAGGGTCCCTCATGAAGGAACAAAAAGAAAGAACCAAATAAAAAACACATACACACACGCAACCTCCCAGCCATTTTTTGGTGGGTAGGTACCGTAAATTCTTGGTGATGGCTTTCCATGCACGCCTTACCATGGCCAGGGAACTGCGAGAACTGGTTTGGTGTGTCCAAAATTTGCCCAAGTTTCGGGAGAGCCCTTTTACGCCACGAAGATGATTGTCTTCTGCTGCACCACCACCGTGGTGAATGGCGCGTAGAATTTACACCAGACAATTGGGCAAGGAGCAAGAAGACATTTGTGACCTGTGGTGGACCTGTGCTCGATCGGTTGGTACTTTCCAACCCACCATTCCTTCCGGGGAGAAAACTGGGGAAAGAAATTTCGCGCGCCACAGTTACACCGCCCCACTGTGGACAAATTTCACGTCACGAAGTGTGTTCCACCGAGCACGAACTTATCAGCCAAGGGTTTGGTTTCGATTGTTTTGTGCTTGCCTGCCGATTCCGTGGAGTGATGCCGCCAAACGACGTCCAACGACGCGAAGGTAGTTATTATGCAGATTTAGAGAGTCGCTTGCATCAAGTTGAAGTCAATATGCCGATTCGATATCCCCCACGGGGAACCAGTCTCGGGAAGATCTCCCGTTCGCATTCCCGGCTGATCAGGGTAATGGCATTCCGAGCCATTTCCAACTCGGCTATGCGGCCATAAGCGTGTCAGATACTAATCCAGCCCAAACAAGCGCACGTTTGTGTTGAGATTAAGGATGATGTTTGAGATACTTTGTTGTTTTTGACAGAAAATCAATAATGTTGTAATTCGGGGCGAAATGGAATATCAACCGGGGCGAAATAGAGCCTGAGCGATCGAAGCGCTAACACGACCACTGCAAGAGCATTAAAATACAGAACGTTGAGCAATAAAACAACTCCAACGCAATGTGTGTAATACGTGTGCCCCACCACACCTCGGGGGGCATCTTCCGCAGCACTGCGCCGCCCCTTCAGCTGTCAGCAGCTTGATCTGTACCAGCATGAAATTGCAGATGCTGCAAGAAGCCGAACGTATACGCGCCCTCAGTACACCCTCTGGTTACACCGTGCCAGGAAAACACATTTTATCACCACACACACACACATATGTCCGCTTGCTCAACGGATCCGCTTGCTGTGGAATTCGCTTCGGAAAACAAAGTTTTTCCTTTCGGGCGAAGTGTGCGCGCGGGCACACAAGCCTTCACTGCATCGCCCAAACAGAAAGGCAAAGGCAGCACAACCAACAGTCTGGAAGCATGAATGGTTTGTTTTTCTATTTTTATGACTCCTGGCGATTGCTTCACCTTCACCACAGCGGCACTAACCGGCAGCTCGGTTCGGCCCACAAGAACTCCTTCTTGTTGCCCCAATAATGCTCCGAATTTAGGTCATCTGAATGATGATGGGGCGATGATGTGGTTACGATTTCAAATGCTGCGATCGAGAAATGATTCATATGACTTTAATGCTTTCCTTTGTTGGTGTGTACTTGCAGGTCTGCAACCAGACGGTATGTGACTGTAAAGGAGTGAAGGGACCGCCGGGACAGATTGGGCCGCACGGTGTACCAGGGCAGTTTGGCGATCCGGGCGATATTGGGTACGATGGGCCGCCGGGACTACGCGGCGATCGTGGAAATCGAGGCGAAATGGGCACGAGTGGACCGAAAGGATATCGTGTAAGTATCAGCGATGGATGTTCCAAAAACAACGCGAAAGGGCGAAATATTAATCTTGAAATTCCGTTTCGCCCCATAGGGTGACACTGGCGAGCGAGGACCGCTGGGAGCCCCGGGCTATGCGGGACTTCCGGGCGAACCCGGCTACCGCGGCCCGTACGGTATCGACGGATGCAACGGCACGGACGGTGCGATGGGAACACCCGGCTACCCGGGACCACCTGGCGAGCGTGGCCCCCAAGGTCCTCCAGGTGTGCCCGGGCCGCGTGGTACCTCCGGCGAAGGCGGTATCAACTCCAAGGGCACCAAGGGCGATCGGGGCGTGGCCGGCGTTCCCGGTGTGATGGGCCAGCAGGGCTGGCAGGGTGGCCGCGGTGCGGACGGGTTCGATGGGACGACCGGCGAGACGGGCGATGCCGGACTGGATGGCCCCAAAGGCGAGCAGGGCGAACCGAGCGAAGACTTCTGCCCGGGCGAACCGGGCGATCCGGGCGAACCGTACTACTACCTGGTCGGCAAAAACGAAACGGTCAACATTGGCATGAAGGGCCCGAAGGGTGACCGGGGCTACGATGGAATGGCCGGACTGCAGGGCATGAAGGGCGACTCGGGCATGCAGGGCGACCGGGGCCAGAAAGGCTTCAAGGGCGAGGAAGGCAAGCTCGGCGATCGGGGCAAGCAGGGCAAGGAGGGACCGCCGGGCGCACCGGGCGACAAGGGCGAAAAGGGTGCGCCCGGGTACGCCGGACTGGACGGTATGCCGGGCGACAAGGGCCCCTCGGGAGACGATGGACGGCCGGGGCTGCCGGGTGTGCAGGGACCGCCGGGACCGAAGGGCGAATATCGTCCCGAGCTGGCACCGATTGTGATTGGACCGCAGGGACCGCAAGGTGACATGGGACCACCGGGCCGGCCGGGCAACGTCGGCATCCCCGGCAACAAGGGCTTGCGCGGCCCCATGGGTCCAACGGGTCCGCCCGGCGATCCGGGACTGAATGGACGGCCCGGCCCGAAAGGCATCTCGCCGCCAGGACAGCGCGGTGACGACGGCGAGGGAGGACCACCGGGACCGCTCGGCATCCGAGGCATACCGGGGCTGGCGGGCGCAAAGGGACAGGTCGGTTTCCCGGGGCGCAATCTGCAGGGCGCCAAGGGCGAACCCGGCACGAACGGGCTGAACGGTGACTTTGGAGAGAAGGGCGACCAGGGCGACGATGGCGAACCGGGCGACAAGGGTCTGCCCGGCATCGGTGTGAACGTGACGGGGCCACCCGGACCGGCCGGACTGCCTGGCAGGGCGGGACCGCCCGGCGACTGGGGCTTCAACGGATACAATGGCCCGAAAGGTGACAAAGGTTTGCGCGGCGACGACTGTGGCACGTGCCCGCCCGGACCGAAGGGCGTCAAGGGCGAGGACGGTGATATCGGGCGGCCGGGATTGGACGGATACGACGGGAATCGGGGGCTGCCGGGGCCGCGCGGCTTGCAGGGTCCGGCCGGAAAGCAAGGCTTGAAGGGACTGTTGGGCCGTAAAGGTAAAGACCCGGGGGGAGATTGGAGCATTCTCAGAGTAACTTGCACTCATGTGTAACTTTCCATTTGCTTTGTAGGCGAACGGGGCGACTTTGGCGAACGTGGTGTACCGGGCGAACCGGGACGACCGGGTGTGCTGCGACGGGCGAAAAACTTCATCTATCTGACGCCAGAAATGGGCGATCGAGGCGACAGAGGGCAGCGCGGCGATCAAGGTGTTCCGGGCGACTTGGGCGACTTTGGAGCTGTTGGATACCCAGGACGGCCGGGCGAACAGGGCGAATACGGTGACGACGGTGACTCGGGCCGGCCGGGTCTGGACGGGCTGCCGGGCATGGACGGTCGCAACGGTGCGCCGGGTCGGGATGCGTTCGTCAACGAGTACAACATCTGGTCTATTCGCGGCACACCTGGTGTACCGGGCGACAAGTAAGTTTTGGGGCGAAAACGTGCGCTCAATGGGGGAAGGTGGCGAAAAACGTGCACTTGAAACTAATTTTTGCTCTTTTTCTCGCTTTCTTTCTCTTTTTCTTTCTATCTTTATCTTTTCTTTCGCTCTTTCTCTCTCTTTCTCTCTCTTTCTCTCTCTCTCTTTCTCTCATTATCTAATTTTTCATTTTTTTACTATTTTTTCTAATTTCTCTCTTGTTCTATTTCCTTATTATATCTCTCCTTCCTTCTTCACCTATATCAATCTCTCTCCCTCTCTATCTCTCTCTGTATCTCTCTCTCTATCTCTCTATTTACCTATTTCTCTCTCTATCTCTCTATTTATCTATCTCTCTGTATCTCCTCCACTCTGCATGTCTCTATCTCTATCATCCTCTCTCCTTCTCTCTTCCCCTTCCCCCACCATACAACAGAGGTGCCAAAGGAGAGCGCGGTGACCAGGGAGATCGGGGCGAGCCGGGCGCCATGTCGGAGATGACGTACAGCATCGCGGGCCCGAAGGGCTTGCCGGGAGTGCCCGGCGACGTCGGCCCCAAGGGCGAAAAGGGCTACAAGGGCGAAATGGGATTGCACGGAATGCGCGGTCAGGATGGACCGGCCGGACTGCCCGGCATCAGCCGTCAGGGACCGGAGGGCTACAAGGGCTACTACGGCGTGATCGGTGACCACGGGCCGGCCGGCATGCCGGGCGAAGATGGCCGTCCCGGACCGGACGGGATGCCCGGTCTGCAGGGGCTGCGCGGCCAGCGCGGTGACCCGGGCCGACCGATACTGATGGGCGAAAAGGGCGTGGAAGGCGAGGGCGGCTTCTACGGCGAAATCGGCGACAAAGGCTTCAAGGGCCCGGAAGGTATCCGCGGCACGACCGGAATGCCGGGAGTGAAGGGAGAGCGGGGCGATCCGGGCCCGCTCGGCAAGCCGGGCCTGCGCGGCAACAAGGGCCTGATGGGTGACATCATTTACGGCGATCGTGGAGCGCCGGGCCTGCCGGGCCGCGATGGTCTGCAGGCACCGTACGGCGACAAGGGCGAACGGGGCGAACCGGGCATGGAAGGTTTCCCCGGGCCCAAGGGCGAGCGGGGCGAAATCGGACGCGACGGACTGCCCGGACTGCCCGGCGACGATGGACTGCCGGGCGAGCGCGGCCTGCAGGGACGCATGGGCGATATGGGCGAGGAAGGCTACCAGGGCGAACGGGGACCGACGGGCGATCCAGGCTATCCCGGTCTGACCGGCGCCCGCGGACTGGCGGGACTGCGCGGGCTGGCCGGCCCGACCGGCGACCCGGGCGACATGGGCTTCCCGGGGCGCGACGGAGCACCGGGCCGGAAGGGCGAGCGCGGTGACTTTGGCGATGTGGGACCGCGCGGACGCAAGGGCAGCGCCTCGTTCAGCGGCATGAAGGGCGAAAACGGCGAGCCGGGCATGATGGGCCCGCCCGGGTACAACGCACGCCCCGGCCAGATGGGTCGCAAGGGCGAGGAGGGAGACGCCGGCCAGGTCATCGACGGATATCCGGGCGTGAAGGGACAGAAGGGCGCCCCGGGCTTCCCCGGCATCCCGGGCCGACCGGGTGCGAAGGGCGAGCGAGGAGATGTCGGCGTGTTCGGCCCGAAGGGTATTTCCGGCGACAAGGGACGCGATGGCTATCCAGGCATTGCCGGACGCCCGGGACGGCCCGGACCGCGTGGACCGTTGGGCCCGCGAGGAGAGCAAGGATCGCGGGGCGAAACGGGCGAACCGGGCGAGGACGGACTGCGAGGCTACGCCGGCGAAAAGGGACTGCGCGGTGACGTCGGTCCGGTCGGACCGACCGGTTTGACTGGAATGGTGGGCGACCCCGGACTTCCCGGCATCCCCGGCAACGTTATGATGCGCTCGGCCCAGCAAGGCGACCGCGGTGACCCCGCCCCCGAGGGTCCGGAAGGAGACGAGGGACCGCCGGGACTGAAGGGCCAGCGAGGCTACCCGGGCCGGAAGGGCGAACAGGGACTGCCCGGATTCGTCGGCATGGTCGGCATCGAGGGACACGACGGACCTAAGGGACAGCGCGGCGACCCCGGCATGAAGGGACAGCCGGGCGAGCTGGAAACGCGCCCCGAGCGCGGCGACCAGGGCGACGCTGGCTACGATGGACTGACCGGACGGCCCGGCCTGCCCGGCAACAAGGGAGCGCCGGGCGACTACGGCGACAATGGGCCGATGGGACTGGCCGGCATGCCAGGCTTCGTGAACGGTGCGCTGAAGGGCATGAGGGGTGACACCGGCTACGAGGGAGCCCCCGGGCTGGACGGGCTGCCCGGCCTGCCCGGCCTGGACGGTGTGATGGGTCCGGCCGGACCGCGCGGTATGCCCGGCAGCATCGGCGCCATCATGCCCGGCTTCCGGGGCGATCCGGGCGAGGACGGGCTACCGGGGCTGGACGGAATGGTCGGCCCGCCCGGCTTCCCGGGCGACCGGGGACTGACGGGGCTGCCGGGACTGCGCGGACTACCCGGGCCGAAGGGTCTGCAGGGCGAGGTCGGACTCGAAGGCTACCACGGCATGGTGGGCCTGAAGGGCATGAAGGGCGAGGTGGGCGATCTGCCCAACCTGTCCAACTGGCGGCCGACTCAACCGGGCGACCGGGGCACGCCCGGACTGCGCGGCGAGCCCGGCGACGAAGGTGACATGGGCCCGCCGGGCTACCCGGGCAGCCGGGGACCCAAGGGCATGCAGGGACTGCAGGGCGAGCAGGGCGCTACGGGCGAGGTCGGCTTCAAGGGCGAGCAGGGCATTGCCGGTGCCCCCGGACGGAGCGGTATCGAGGGACTGCCGGGGCTGCCGGGATTGCCGGGCGAGCCGGCGGCACCACCGCCACCGCCCAAAAACTTGGGCTACCTGTTCGCGCGCCACTCGCAGAAGGTGACCATCCCGGAGTGCCCGATCAACACGTACAAGCTGTGGGACGGGTACTCGCTCGTGAACGTCATCGCTAGCAGCCGGTCGGTGGGGCAGGATCTCGGTGCGGCCGGATCGTGCCTGCGGCGCTTCAGCACCATGCCGTTCATGTTCTGTGATATTAACAACGTCTGCAACTACGCCTCGAACAACGACGACACGATCTGGCTGGCGACGCCCGAACCGATGCCGATGTCGATGGCACCGATCCCGGCCGACCAGGTCGAGCGGTACATCTCGCGCTGCAGCGTGTGCGAGTCGAACACGCGCGTCATGGCGCTGCACAGCCAGTCGATGAGCATACCGGACTGTCCGGAAGGATGGGAGGAGCTGTGGCTTGGCTACAGTTATGCAATGGTAAGGATGCGCGAGTCGCTAATGATGTTTAATAATGATACTGACCGATTGGGATCTTCCTCTTTGCTTAGCACACGTCGGACAACTCGGGCGGCTTCGGTCAGGACTTTGTGTCGCCCGGCTCGTGCATGGAAGAGTTCCGGCCGCAGCCTGTCATCGAGTGCCACGGGCACGGTACGTGCAACTTCTACGACGGTATCTCCTCCTTCTGGCTGACGATCATTGACGACGCGATGCAGTTCAACCGGCCCCAGCCGCAAACGCTAAAGGCACACCAAACGAGCAAAGTGAGCCGGTAAGTCACTCGTCTTCTCGTTTCTGTGGACCCCGAACATGGAAATGCTCTAACGTGTGTGCTCTTCTTTTCCTGTCTTGCAGCTGCATCGTTTGCCGTCGAAAGGCAGGCATCATGCGGACACTGCACGGTGGCAGCACGATAACGGCGTCGGCCCTTCGCAGAGCGAATACGTCTACGGTGTACCCGCCACCGCCACCACAGCCGGCACCAGGCTCTAGAAGACGGGTGTCCCCGGGTCGGCAGCGTAACCGCAACCGCTACCAGGGCTAGAGAGGAGAGACAGAGAGAAAGAGAGAGGGTTGAAGATGGAGCTGGTGGCTGCAGCAGCAGGAGCTTAAATTTTCCAAACATAATTTTCCAGCATTTCGTTTTTGGTCGATAAGGATGATGTGTAGTAGTCGTATGGATGTTCTGTGTTCTAACAAACCAAACTGCCCAGTAGGAGCTAGCCTCTATATCCCAGCCCAGCAGCATAAAACGTTACCAGCAGAACCGCTCCTGGTATTCCTAGTTGTTCCTTTTTTTTCCTTCGTTCCTTCGTCCCGTGCCGAACATGGTGTTTGGTCCCTACTTTTTCCCGATTTGTTTCGCTAACCCCTGCAACATTCGTGTGAATGTCTCGCTGAGATGATTCTGGTGTGCCATTGGTTACGATAATGAGTAAAAACGAATGTATCGTCACCAGTATCAGCTTTATAAGTTAGAAAACTGCAAAAAACCACTGAAACGAATATGTAAGCGAATTATTCGATTAATAAAACTACAAAACATATGACGTGTTTGTTATTTATATTATTGTATTTTCGGTTTAAAGGTCTGTTAATTGTGCAGTGACTTTTACGTTGAATTCACTAGAAGAATGAATAATTCACCTGCATCGTCTACTAAAAGTACATATTTAGCTAATCGACCAAAAATTATCTACATCAACATACAAACAGTAACCGCCAGTTCAAATTTCTAACGTCTTTTGTGCCGTTATCGCTACGTCAGCCGTTGAGCGCCGTGTAAACGCAGCATTAGCCGTTGTTAACAAACTGTCAAACGCGACAGCTATCACTGATAAATAGAAAAAACACACACCAGCAAAGCACACACAGTAAAACAGAGGCCAATTGAAGTTCTCGCTTTTTCGTATCGTTTTTTCGGGGACCGCAACGAAACTAAACTAATTAAAACATAGGAAATTGTTGTTAGCGCGTTGTTCTTGTATCAAACACACACAGAGTCGCATCACAGTCGCAGCATGAGGATGGTGCGATCCTTCGTCCGGTCACACTTTAAGCTGCTGGCGGCGGTACTGCTGGCCGGTCTGGCCGTGAGTATGGTCGAGGCCGAGAAGGAAATACCACTGACCAAGTTCAGCCAAGATGTTGGCAATTACGGTGCAACGATGACGTTCCTGTACTGGTAAGCAGTGGGGCATGCAGTGGCAACCTCCCGTTCAGTGGATCGATGGATCGAAATCGGAAGGTGGAAGTTGGCGTAGAGAGTGGGGCTGATCAATATTTCTCTCTCTTTTTCCGCCGTGTTTACCCTTCGCGGCGCAGTTATTCCTGCGGGTATCGCAAAGCGTTCGACGATTACCACAACCTCATCCTGGAGAAGTATCCGGAAATTACGATACGGGGCAGCAACTACGATCCGTCCGGCGTGAACATGCTGCTGTCGAAGGTGCTGCTGGTGACGAAGCTGCTGCTGATCGCCGCCCTGATGTCGAACTACGACATCGGGCGCTACATCGGCAACCCGTTTGCCGGCTGGTGGCAATGGTGCTTCAACAACAAGCTGTACGCCTCGATGATGATCTTCTTCCTCGGCAACACGCTGGAAGCGCAGGTATGTTGCAGCAAATGGGGGGTAAATGGGAGGGACACAATCGGTAAAACAAGCACGAAAATAATGCAACTATTTGGCGTACAGCTAATATCATCCGGTGCGTTCGAGATAACGCTGAACGATGTGCCGGTGTGGTCGAAGCTGGAGACGGGCCGGTTTCCTGCGCCACAGGAGATGTTCCAAATCATCGACAATCACCTACAGTTTGCCAACAAGATCGAGCCAAATCCGGATTTCGTGAAATAAGCGGCTCGTTGCCAGCAAGGCCAGTCATCCTACACTACTCTCGGCAGTGGTTCACTTATTATTATTGTTTGTTAGTGTTTTCTTGTCAGTTGCCTTACACCACGGTGTTCCACAATTGTTTCCAAGTATCGAACAACGATTATTATTTGCTATTAAGCAGGATGAAGGGTAAATGTATAATTGGAAAAGGATTCAGTTTTAATTTTCTTTGTTTTCCCCTTCGTACATCATTGAACATTTGCAGCACAGGGTGTATGTTTGAAATTTTTGTTTTATTTATTTCCCTGTTTTGCTTAAGAATTTAAATACTCCACACGTTTCCCCTTACGAAATGCAGCAAAACGTCTAAACAAAATATATTCAACATGTTTTAATCCGCATGTGTTTTGGGCAGGCCGCTCGTGTCTAACGCTCCCCCTTTGAAGGCGCTAGTTTGTAAGGCAATCTGTACGGCGGAGGCAACGTGGGCCGGCAAGTGCATAGGAGCAGGTGTGTTTTCGTATCCGTGGAAGAATTGAATAAAATAAACTAAAACCAAATAAACCCACAAAACCGTACATTAGCGCATGGAGTCACATGTGATGTTGCATCTGAATAATGCGTGATGAGAGATAAGACGAAGAATGGAAAGATAAGAGACACTTGGTACAGAATGATGTTGCCCTCTGCGATGGAAGACTATTCGAGGCTTAACAATGTAACGCAACCTATAATTTGATGAATGAAGCTCATTGGAAGGACATTAGAAAACAAACTGTCGCAACTTGTGGTCAAAGGTGGAGCGTATAAGCTGTTTGCTTCACTTTTTTGTATTAATTAATATTAATATTGACTTCTTTCGATTGTATAATATAAGTAAATGTGTTTTTGGTCAGAAAGATAGCAAAAAACTAAAATAACGTTATATTGCATGCATTTTAGCTCATTGTTAGACTGTAGCGACCCTTAGAAACCCATTTAGACCCATTTAGAAAAAGCAAACCATATTCTAGAAACTTTTCAATTCAAATTTAAATCAAATTAAAAACTCTTTCTACTGCCCTTCTAACGTTCCTTTCCACTTTTGCAGTATCAATATATATTTGTTAAATTAGATTCACGACGTTAAAAAAGCAACCTCCCCGAACTCGCTAGTAGTGCATATGCCACCCCCTTGGTCGACGGACGGTATCGACATCCCCCTTCCGGTAGTGTTTTTCCTTTCATACACATACACACACACACACACACACACACACACACACACACACACACACACACACAACCGTATCTGTGTCCGGTTGTTCCAAAACAAATCATTCCCTTCTTCGTCTCGCTCTCTTTCACTGTCCCCTTCTCGCTCGCTCGCACCACAAAAACGCACACAGTGCCGCAAATGGTCGGATCGATAGCGAGAGGAAGACCGGGCGCGCGCGGTAAAGCAATGTATACAGTACACACATACACACAACCATATACACAAAATACTCACCCCGTGCTGGAAAAACATAGCGAGTGGAGGGTGAAAAGCAAATCATCCCCCTTTGCATCACACACTAACAAGGGCGTGTGTGTGTGTGTGTCGGAATTGTCACCAATACACACACGCCGAGCTAGCGCCTACTGCGCTTCAGATCCTTGCGTGTTCTGCCATAGAGGGCTCCTTTGTGTACGTCACACGCGCACACTGTGCTACACGGTCCTTGCGTGCGCGCGTGTGTGTGTGTGCGTGTTGCTCGAGGGTGAAACGGACCTTCGCTTTTTTCTTGCAGAGCGACAGCGACCATCGAACGTAGCGGAGCTCGATCGTCCCGTGGTCCGCGGTGTGTGTAATTAAGTGTAAGTGACACTTTCGCAGTGCGTTTCGCGGGTTCGTTGGGGGCTTTGTTTTGTGTGTGTGTGTGCGTGTGTGTGTGTGTTTTGGTGTGTTATTTACCATTCCAAACTAATATTGCATAAAACCGTTTGGAATCGTCAGGGAGTGGGGAGGGATTGCATTGCTTCGGATGGCTCCACGGGGCAGCAGAAAGGGCTGCTGCGCTGGTGCGCCGTCGCAGTAGCACAAACCGGGAAAGCATTTTCCAAACGGACGTTCAGGGTTTGGGGGGGTGAGGGTGACAGGGCAAGTGCAGAAAGCTATACCGAGGTTGCGAGTGCCGTGTCCGTCCGCCTCGACTCGGTAAGGCGCATTTCGCAAGTGCTCGAGCAAGTACACTGGACACATGGGTAGCCAGCAACGACCGTCCGTTCCCTTGCTGGTGTGCTGAAAATCGATGGCGCATTTGTGCTGCTGTTGCTGTTGCCGTCCGGGTGCAGACAACGCGCGAGCGAAAATGTGCACTTGGCAAGCCACCGTCATTAAGCAGAGGGCCACAGGCTGGCAAACGAAACCTGCAAGTGATAAACGATAAAAAGTGAAAAAAGAGTATTTGTATGCGTGTGTGTGGGGGAAAAGTTTTAACAATTTTCCATCTAATTTTGCAGTTTTTGCATTAAAACCCAAAGACACTTGCGTGCGTGTGCTTGTGTAATTTAGTGTGTGTGTGCGCCCGGAAGTGTGTTGTCCCCTTCCCTTCGCTTTCTTCTTCCCTCCCCCCTTCTGTGCAGCGCTAGCACAAAGAGGTGTTTTTTTCCGCCAGCTCCTTTACCCAACCGCGCCCCGCCCACTGCAGAAGAGGGGTGGCGGGGTGACAGCAGCACTCCATCCTAGCACTCCAACCCCCGGCTCCCTCCTTCGCCCGAAAGTCTCCGCATGACTTTGATACTGGTGCTGCTGTTTCTGAAGAACATTTGCGTGTTTCTGAACAAGCTCGTGCTGCGGTGCTACAACTCCTTCCTGATACACCCGCACCACCGCCATCCGGACGGTGGCAAGTACGGCGGCTACGGTGGAGGCGGCGGCGGCGGTCTGGGTGGTGGCGGTGGAGGCGGCCACAGTGGCACGGCAGGGCTCGGGGTACGTCCGCGCCGCACCCGCCGCAACCGGGCGGAACTGATGTACCAGCGGGACACCGGCGGGCTGGCGTACGGGGACCGAGCGACGCACTACTACAACAACAATCACTATTGAGAGAGGGGAGAGAGAGAGAAGGAGCGATCCGTTCGGTAGGCATGCATGAGTGCTAGACCGCCGTCACCGCGTGCGCACCAGAGGGCTAGGGGAGGCGTAGGAGGAGGGGGAGTAGGAGGACGGTTCGGCGGCACGGCTAGAGCAGCGACGGAAGCGTTGGTGGGGACGGTGGCGGGGACAGGCGGTGACGAGGACGAGCTGATGACGATCAACGAAAACCGGAATGTCGGCGGGGTTGGGGGCGGTGGCATCGGTGGCCTTGGGCCCAGCGATACCGACCCGAGCGCAATATCCGCCTCCAACTCGTCCCTCTCGTCAGCCTCCTCGTCGGAGGCCGGTTCGGTGCACTCCGACGGTGAGCAGCAGCAGCAGCAATCGTTGCAGCTGCTAGAGGACGACGGGCCAGGGCCGTCCGGGCGGCATCCGATGGATGCGACCAGCTCGTCGTGCTGCCCGGACGGCAGCTACGCGGGGCAGGACCAGGAGCGGCCGCTCGTGAACGGCTGCGAGGACCTGTGGAGCTGGAACAAGCGGGACCGGTCGAAGGAGGTGTGGCTGAGCCGGTCGGACAATCGGCGCGTCTACTTCCACCCGAACTGGAGCAAGGGGACGGCCGGCATTCGGGGTACGCGCGTCCTCAACAACGGCCGCTACTACTGGGAAATCAGCCTATCGCAGCGCGTCTTCGGCACGAGGTAAGCGGGGGGGGGGGGGGACGAGGGTTGAGCGTGCAGTACGCACGAGAGATATGGTTTGTTGCGCATGAAAAATCGATACCACCGCTCCCGGGATATGGTAAAATGGGAAACAACACAGTACACACATACACAAGGCGCACTCTTATCACTGGGCAACTGCTTTCGAGCGCACTGTTTTCCCCTACATTCACATAAAAACCCCTTGCTTGTCAGGGAACTATCATAAATCCATCAGCACAGGGAACAGGGAAACCAATCAACCAGCGGGCGTCGTTGTACATGCGTCGTCGTTGCTGCTGATGATGAGACGACAACACGGTGGTCGGCTGCAGGAACTGAATGTGGGTTACGTACGCATTTGGACAACATGCTGGGACGCACACGGTGGAGTGAGGCACCCACACGCCTACAGTTACAGAATGAACAGGGACACTTCTCCCGCCTGTGTTCTAGAGCAAAAACCACTTGCTACATGGCAACAGACAACGAACTCCCCCACCTGTTTTGGATGGACGAAAGGAAAGAAAGAAAGTCTCCCATGTTCCCATCTGCGCTTTTTATTTCCACCCTTTTTTTTTGTTATCGTAGCGTGGGCACCACCCGTGGTGGGGTCATGTCCTTTGCGTGAGGTTTTCCCTCTGCTCCAACGCGCGAACCAACCGTGTTCAGTTTTGTAATGTTGCGCCCTAAAGACGACACAGCCGTCGCCTTTTTGTGTGGTTAGAGTTCCTTTTACTTCTCTCTTTCTCTTTCTTTCTCTTTGTGTGCTTTGTGTGATTACTAATTGGTTTCCAGTCGAGGGACTGGTGGTCGAGAGACACGGGCAAGCTCTGCGCGACACGGTACGTTCGTCGTCTGGGCTGCGTTTGTCAGTCGGTTCGCTAAAGAGAGAGAGGCTCGCTGCCAAAAGGACACCCACCCAAAAGGCCTGAAACGGGTGCAGAAATGGCCAACAGACCATGGCACTGCAAATCATTTGTTGATTCACCATGTTGCTTGGCACTGCGTTGGCGTCCTCGTCCTCTCGTGATTGTGGACCATTGTTTTGGCACGAATGCAGCATGGAGAGAGATCTAGAGAGGAAAGCTGTACGGTATACAGAGCCATTGTTGAGAGAGAATGCATAGATTTATGGGGCAGGCACAGCAGCAACTGGTAGCCTGCACGGAACACGGTTCTGGTGGGGGTATATTGCATCGGTTGCGCTCTTAAAAATAAAGCTTCCAGGGTTTTCTGTGAAATTATCGGGAAATATAATATACTCAACCTATGTACATGCAATTAATGTCCTTCAGGAAGGATTGAAATCCATTTCCCCTTTCAACACACTACTTGCACCAGTATATGCAGCAAACCTAGATGCATATTGCAAGCGACACGCAAACATGTCGCTCACGCACGTATGACCCTGAAATATGGCAGGAATTGCACCGCCTTCCCATGCTCCAATTAGCTGACCTTGCGCCCTGGGGGAGGCGGTGGATTTTCGATTGCAAAATGGAGACGCGTCACCGCTTGGGACTGTGGGTTTAAATTGCAATTGTGTCCATAGATTGTGTAACAAAACATGGACTGTATTATAATTGGTTGAATCTAACTGTATAAATTGTGATGTAAAACTTTGTTATACTTACTTTCTTACTTATCCGGCGCTATAACTGCTTTGCAGTCTTGACGACGGTGAGGTCGCCGTACATCTCGTATAGCTCGTCGTTCTTCCACACATACTGCGCCAAGAATCTTTCTGATCATCTTCCTCTCCAACGCGGCTAAGAGGGTTTCGTTAGATTTTGACAGTGTCCATGTCCAAGAGGCGTATGTGAGTACCGGTACTATATACTATATAGCTTCGTCCGTCGCGACAGGTTCTTTGAGGTGAAGCTGATTTCTCAGACTGTAGAATGACCGGTTGGCAGCCAGCATCCTTGTGCGCAACTCTGCTTCCATGCTATTGTCGTTGCTGACCTTTGATCCCAGATAGGTGAATTGTGGGACGACTTCAAAAGTGCGTTCAGTTATCTGTACGTCACGCCTACATAGTTTCGGATTAGTTATTGACAGGGTCGCTGATGTTGCCACTATCAGTTAGGTCTTTGCCTCGTTTATCTGCAATCCGAGGTTCTCTGCCGCCTGCTCGATCCCTTGGCAGGCTTCTGCTACATAGTAGAGCCGCAGACCAATGATGGTCTATATCATCAGCGTATGCCAGGATCTGGGCTGACTTATTGAAGATGGTACCCGAAGTCTCCACCGTCGAGTCACGGATGGCACTCTCTAGCTCTCAATAGGAGACAGGCAAGCCCATCCCTCTGGCGCAGACCTTTGATGGTACCAAAAGACCCTGAGAGACCCTATATCCACCTTCCCCAGGCAAGTGACGTTGGTCATAGTCATTCTAACTAGCCTTATCAGCTTGGCCGGGATTCCAAAAGAGCTCATAGTGTCCTGGCTATGCTATTTGCTATGCAGCTTTAAAGTCAATGAAGAGATGGTATGTGTCGTCTTCTCCAAGATCTGCCGCATGGTGAAGATCTGCTCAGTGGTTGATTTTCCGTTTCGAAATCCCCTTTGATAATCTTTCCGACTATCTCTTCGAAGTGCGGGACAAGACGATTCTGAAGGATTAGGGATAATATTTTATAGGCGGTATTCAACACCGTAATACCCCTGTACTTGTTGCAGTCCAACCTATCTCCCTTCTTGTATATGGGGTAGATGATGCCGAGATTCCAATCACAAGGCATCGATTCCCTATTCCACACATCAGTAACAATTTGATGAATTTGATTTCATCTAATTACTATAATAGTACTTTGAACATGGCGCTCATCATGCAGCAAAGTGAATAACATCTATTAGTAGTGACATCTAGTAGAAAATAGAAGAACCTACGTAGTTGGAACTTTTGCATAAGTTTTGAACATCTTTTAATTGAGTCTTTTCAACAACGTTGAATTGTATGTTTAGTTAAACGATTTGACTTTCTCTGAAACTTCTTCCATTGCTCCTCCCCATACGAACGCTTGATTGCTACCAAGCAATACAGAGCTCCTTGCTAAAAACATATTAGTTTAGTATACACACACTCCACTTTCAGCTCCCACTTCCTTCATACTGCGCTTTAGTTGCTGTTCCAACAACTCAACATCGCATCCAGCACGGCAAACAGCAACAAATACTGTGCAAATAATTTGCTAAAAAGTTTTCTCTCCCCGGGTGTTGTTGTGGGGGTGTGTGTTTTTCGTCTAGCTAGAGTCCTTCCCTGCACAAACATCAAAAACCACCATATACCAACAACAGTTCTAACGCTACCATTATCAGAACACAGCTCCCGGAGGTCCGGTTTATGGCGCAGCTAGTGTGGTGAACGGCGGGTAGTAATAAACCGTACAACGGTTCACAGTTCTTTTTTGTTTGTATCAGCTCGTAACTCGGAGAGCAAATTGGGTTGCGTTGTTTTTCTCGGACGAACAAACATCGAAATCCGAAATGTAATTTACTTCCATTCGATCTCGGAAGCTCCCACGGGCGATAAACTGGGAGAGTGAAGGTAGTGGGGGTTTGCGAATAATATATTTTATTTAGTATCAACATGTACACACGCTTGCCGCCACCCTAGAGGTCACTGATAGTAATCTAGAACATTTGCGCTAAATCTATGGCGGTATCTTAATGTTCAATGTTTGGTGAACTATCTTTTTTTGGCTTTAGTCGTTTTAGGCATAAGCCTGAGTAAAGAATTACCTGCTTGGCTGGTTCTATGCTAGATTTGGGTTAGAAACTCATTGCATTTATACGAATTGATATGATTATTGATAACTGTTTGACCTATGTTAGTAAATATAATTTAATAAAGACTCATATTACATTTCTTTACACCTTCTACTAAGCTATTGTGTGGAAAATGTTTACTTTTGCTTAAAAGTTACAATAAATTTACATGTTGCATACCTACAGGCGCTTAATATGTGGGCACAGCAGAAGGACAATTCTTACTTCCGTCATATTTCACTGCGCGTTTTGAAACGTTTTTAGATAACCAAAAAAATACCACAAAGAGCAGCCTGTTTCATATTTTACAATAAAAACGGATCATCAGCGCGATGATGATGCAATAGAGAGGAAAAGAAAAATAGATTAAAACAGCAATATCTGTAGCTGGTTATCCTTGTTAGGGGTAGAGCCAATCATTTATCATAATCAGTTGTCAATTTACTGATTGAAGGCATTATACTTCAAGCTTATTAGTCAGCATTAGTCAGCGGGGTGTAAAAACAATCTTTATATTGCAATTAACGCTGGATGTAGTTTTTAGAGACAAAAAAGGAAAAATAAGAACATACTTCACCACATGAGTAAAAGCAACTGTAAATACAATCGATATGTCAAACCCGGAAAGTTGTTCCGATCGAACGGGGGTTTTCATAGCGCTCATCCGTCCGCTCGGCGAAGGGTTCTAGTATCTTCCGGAGAAGTATTTTAATGACCACACAGGGTTCGAAACGACGAACCCTCAATCCCCATTCGCTACGAGGGGACAGCTACGATTGGAGCTACGTCTGGGTCTGGGTTGTGTGGTTTAGCACTTTCCAGACGCTCTAATTGATGCTATAAATCGTTGTATTTTTGCGCTTTTACGCTACCGCGTTACGCTCTGCGAGTTGGTGGATATCTGTGCGGATCGCGCTTAACACACGGACGGGGCACGGCAGTTGGGCTGGTTGGGAAAAGTTGTCGATAAAATGGATTCCTGTCAGTGTCGTAAAAACGATGGTGGTGGTAGTAGTGGTCGTTGTGTTTGTGTCAGCAAGCAATGCCTTCGTGTCGTGAGGTTTTTGTTCATTTTTCCCCCTTTCCCCCCTGCTGTGCATGCATCCGTGTCCGTCCTGCGCCTTGTTGACACCGTCCTTTTGTGCTACGGCCAGGCCACCATCACCGGGTAGAAGGTGTTTTTAAAAAATTCATTGTGATTTACAACCCCTAAAACTTGGTCGCTTCAAGTGGACGAAACAAACAAAACGAACGTCGAGCGAACTTGGAGACACACGCTCTATGCCGTGGTACCGTGTCACCAGCAAGCTGTCCCAGCCCAGCCACGGGACACACAAGAGGTTGGTATACTCGAGGACGAGGTTTTCGTGTCGCTCGTTCGCCCTTTTTCCGTCGATTGGTGCCACACCAATGCCGGATGTGGCGAACTTTTGTTAATTTCGTGTTACAATAGTTTGAACCCCGGACCGGATTCTGATTTTTCATTTTTTGTGTTCAACCCCGGGTTATAAGGGGTGACAAAATGGGACAAAGGAATCTCATAAAAATCTACCCCGCGTGTGAATAGAAGGGACCCAATTTTTCTTGCTTGTGACCCCGAGCATGACTCTCGTTTGCGGGTGAAAACGGGGTTTTTTGTGCCACTTGCCACGTTTGCACAAAACGATGCAATGGGATGGGGCGAGGAAATTGTGCTGGGTAGACAGAATTTTTGCATTTTCCTTTTAATGACAGAGTACTTAGCTGGAGTAGATGAGTAAACAAATATTCGCGCCAACCTAGACTGTTCTGGGCTCGAGTTTGTAGTGTGTAGCAGGGAATATTATTAGTTCAATTTTTAATTTGCTTAATGGAGATGAATGTTTTATATTAAATAGGAGACGAATCTAGTCTAGTCCCTTACGTATAACTTTCATTATTCTTCTGTAGATAATCGTCGATTATTTGAGAATTTTGTAGCGCCGACAGGGACTCTTAACTTAACACGACTTCCTCGGTTCCTTATCCACAAAGATAAACGATCCTCCTCTAAGTTCTGGAATGTGTCTGAGTATTTCGAGAATACCCCGATGTACACCCTGAAGAGAAGGAAGGTACCATTTTTAATTAAAATTACCTTATTTGCGCCTTTTGCGACGTCTTTCTCGGGCTGAATGGCACATTCCAGCTGCTCCAAAATGCGAAGGACGCGTCCCAAAATAACAATCAGAACCTTTACCAGCTCTCTCTCTGCAGAACCTTTATTTTTACATAAAACGTGCCTGTCTTGCCTGTGTTTTTTTTCAAACTCTAAAATCTTGAACATTTTATAAGACCCTTCAGCGCACAAACTTGGGTCGTTTCGGTGCTCCAATCGGTCCTCATTGCCGGTGCAGAAACTGCTTGTTTTTTGTGCAATAGCTTTATTAAGCGGAAATTAGTCGATAAAGTTTGAGATTTGTTAATGTCCGCTCTTGTGCGGTGCCGGGTACGTTCCCGTACCTGGTCGGAAGGTTGTAGGTCTTGTAGCGTCAAAGAAGGACTTTGGGCAAGCTAATAGAATTATAATTTAATCCTTCTTTGCCAAAAGCGCGTGGTATGCATTTCAGGCAGAAGGCTTGTGCGTCTCGTGTTTGACGTCACTGAGTGTCAATTTCTTTTATCGCTTTTTACCTTGAAGACCCTGGCGGAACCAAAAAACCAATTAAGCGAACATTAAGAAAACACTTCTGAATCGCTTTATTTATTAATAAGTGTGTGTGTTTTTTTTCGGAGTTGTTAGTATCTTGTTGGAGAATGAAGGTATAATGGTCGTCCTTGTACAAATTACCGATGCGCGATGCTTTAGCATAATTGAGAAAACACAAGTGGTGGGAGTTTATGGAAAAGGGAGGAGAGAAGCTGAGATTGCTCCAAAATGGTGGTACAAGGGAGGACCCTTTCGTCGTCGTCGACGACGGTTGCATTAATTATTCTAAATGGGTTGCTTTTCATCTCGATTAATGCGGCGACTGTGAGGAAAAGTTGTAGATGCCGAGAACGTATAGCAGCAGTAGTACCTTTCACTTATCTAAATGTAGATTTATTGCAAAATCGCAACGCGGATTGCAAATGTGTGATGCTCTTTTTGCGTGTGGTGAGGATCCGGTTGGTATGGTGGTTTGTGTTTTACAGGGTGTGGCAGAAAGAATTGGGCACATTTTATTCGAATCAAACGAAGTAATATTAACTCAAATTGTATAAACCAAACGTTCAACGCAATGCGCTAACCTAATTCAGAGGTGGCCGCTAGGTGGCCCGAGCTCAAAGGGGAGGGTTCATCGGATGATACCTTGTCTCTTAAGCACTTTTGATAAGTTTGTAACAACTCTAAAGAAGATTAATATAACACATCGGGTTTACATAGGCCTCTGCTGAGACTTATTTTTACTACACATCTGAAGTCTGCCTGTGCTAGCTCTTTGAAGGCAATAGTGTAGTTTAGACAAGGTATTACAAAACAAAGACTCCTTTCCAAGATCACCAATTCCTGATTAATTATTGTAAAATTATCTTATTTTTTTATAAAAAATAACCCAGTTTTTATTGACATCATATTTTTCCCATAAGAATATTTTAAATTTGCTTGAATTATCGTGTCTTTTGTTATGACAATGTGCTCTTTTAACCGCTTTTTTTAAATATCCTCCTCATAACGCAATGTCACCATTGTATTGAACTGTCATTTCTCAACAGCACGGATAAACGGACAGCCGGATAAAAGGTACACGGATAAACGGCGCTCCACTGTATAAAAATTTTAAAAATTGAACAAAGAATTTAATGGGTAGCTTGCTTCGTTATGAAAATAAAAAAAAAACAACAAATATATCAAAAACGTATTTCATACAAAGCAAACTTTCGAGAAAATATTGTAAAAAAGTCATATTTTGCACAAACATGTGATTCAAATGATTTGAAAGAGCCTCATCCTCCATCACTCATGAATCCTTGCCGCTGTAGTAGCTGACATTTTTATCAAAGTGTTTTATCAAGGTTTTTTTCATCAAGGTTTTACTAAAAGTGTATTTAAGGAATTTTATTTTTTAGTTAAACCACATCCAATTATTTCCGGCCACACCCTGTAAAATGGCGAATCAAATAACAGGAACCTGCCGCGTGTGTATGTGTGCGCGTCCACTACAGCTTGTTTGCTTCTCATGGAAAGTGCACAAACTCCGGTGTGCATGTTGCAAACGCTCAGTTCGTACGTGATGTTTGCTTTAGGAAACGCTTGCAAGAGTGGTCTATGTTTGCAAATGGTAAAGAGGCGATTAGTTTTATTGCACCAGCACCAGTAGACACAATAAGAGCAAAAAAAGCAGCAAAAGAATAAATGTACGGGAAGTTGTGGACGCTCTACTTCACACGATTAAGGATGAGGAAGAAACTCTATTTCCCTTTTGGGTATGGTATCGGCACAACGAAAATGGTGTACATGTTTATAAATTTTATAGCACCTTCTTTTGCTTGTTAAATATTTAGACAACACTCTCGCACACTCTCTCACACACACACTTACCAAATCCCCCTTTTTTATTGCAGCATGATGTTCGGCATCGGTACGAAGAAGGCCCGGCTGCACGTGAACATGTTCACCAACCTGCTCGGCGAGGACCGGAACGGCTGGGGCCTTTCGCACAAGGGTCTGCTGTGGCATGGAGGCGTCGCACGCAACTACACCAAGCGCTTTAAGGAAAATCAACCGACCAAGATTGGGCTCCTGTTTGACGGCATTGCCGGTACGCTTACGTACTACAAGGATGACGTCTGTCTCGGCATTGCCTTCCGTGGGCTGAATGAGGTAAATGAGGGGTGCGGGAAATCACCCTTCAAAACATGCACTGCCCACCTGAAGGAAATGGACTAACTGTGCGTGTTTCACTTGTAGGTCCGAGAGCCACTGTACCCGATCGTATGCTCGACCGCGGCCAAGACGGAGATGCTGCTGTCGGAGACGCGCCGGGACTTTGTGAACCTGCAGGACCGGTGCCGGGCCATCATCATCAAGCACATTAACACGCGGGAAAAGCTGGACCGGCTGGCGCTGCCGTACTTCATCAAGAACTATCTGGCGGAGGCGGTCACGGAGAGCAGTGCGACGGTGACGCCGCTCGAGCTGCATCTCATCGATCAGTATCTGTACTGAGCGGTAGTGAGAGAGTAGTATAATTGAAACACCCGCAGCGTGGGTGAGCTAGTTTATTGTTGGGTTTGGTATTACTTTCTGTTTTTTTTCGATGTATCCCCATTACATACGTTCCTTACGTTAATCCGGCTATACCGAACTTATGCTTAAGTTGTTAAACACTCTACACACGTACCGGGGTTTTTGGTTGCAAATGGTACACAGTCATTTTGCTATGACGCAAGAGGTTCTAGTTAGGCAGCTAAGATAGAGGGTCCCTTAACCGGATTTAACGCCCTTTAGTGCGAATTTATCGTATCTCTTTCATTGCCTTACTCTTTCTTTTAGTAAAGCATACGAGCCGAGAAGCGAGAGAAGGAACGGGGGCAGAACCAACACGTCGATCCGTTCCGACGTGACAGCGAGTAACATTCTAGTCATTCTAGTCAGTCGGCCACATGCGGCAGGGGCACAGTAGGTGAAAGTGTAAAAAAAAAAAGCGAAACCTTTACTGCTGCTCGCATGCTGGCCCTGTACACATACTAGTCGAAAGAGTGAGAGAGAGGCAAAGAGTCTCGCATAGGCAAAGCATTTAGAAGGTGTAGAAGCTTCAGCTGCAAAACTGCACCAAATCGAACGAAAGCTGGGCTGGAAAGCTAGGTGGAAAAACAGGACAGGGCTCTCTGGTTCGTTCGGTTTGCTACCGTTCTGTACATATTTATTTGGTGCAAGCTCTTGTGGAAAGGAAAGAAGACAGCACGAGCGGGGGCAGTATAGTATGAAGGCAAGACGTTGCGGAAGGAAATGAAAAAAAGGAGAATGTGGCAAAATTTAGCAACCCGTTAAATCGGGAATTTAGGCATTTAAGCTTTTCAGTAAAAAGGTACAGAGATATTGTGGTGGGGCGTGAGTGTTTGTCTGAGCTGTGTGTGTGTGTGTGTGTCTGGTGTGTGAAGATGAATGATCGAAGGGGCGAGAACGCGTGATTAAGTATGTGTGTATGAGGAATTAATGTTTCGAAATTGGTGTGTGTGTTTTTTAAAAAATATTTTAACCTCTTTTCTGTGAGGAATTATTTTGTGTGATTTTGTGATGTGATACGTATTATGTACTGGCTAGTCATAAAAAGTCTTCATTTGTGTATTTATGTCTTTATGTGTATTTTTAAAATATTTTTTTATGTCTATTTTTGTACCTGCAAAGACCACGGTTGGTGCTGTTATTAAGTTCGTTCTAGTTTCCTAATGTAAATTTAACATTTTTGAATTTTAAACATTATCATTTACATTTTCCAAAAAACACAACCAAAGTGTGAATGTGGATCGATCAAAATTGTGCGACTGCGAAAAGAAGATAAAATTCGGTAACAATTTTGTCGCGGATAAACGAGCGTAAGGTAGTGGAATAGTAGAAGAAGAAACCAAAAAAA
This sequence comes from Anopheles arabiensis, assembly GCF_016920715.1. NCBI lineage: Eukaryota > Metazoa > Arthropoda > Insecta > Diptera > Culicidae > Anopheles > Anopheles arabiensis. Next base: position 28,295,240 of record NC_053518.1, read on the forward strand.
AAACCATGAAAACAAAACCAAAACCAAAAAAATAAGAAAAGAAGGACTGCTTTTACGTTGATGATTATGATCTTCTGTTTCAAAATTTAAGAAAAAAATCGGGCCACGTTCGGGCTGGCGGCGAAGGCGAACGTCTCGCGGCGCCACCATGCCACGATCGTCCCAACGGAGCACAAATGTAAACTATGAATTTTTGGAATTTTAGCGATAGGGCAAATGCAAATAGTAGGGCACACAGGAGAAATCGAAAGCCTGTGTAAGAAACCAAGCAGAAAATCACACTAATAACACTCACACTCGAGGAGTGTACTTTACATTCTGGCGTTTAGAGGTTAGGCAAAATTATGTAAGTGGTGTAGTGTAAGAGGAAGCAGCCGTGGATTTGGAACAGGCACCGACAACCCCTCCGACAACTGTTTCTTGGCCACTGGTGCCAGCAGTGCAGTGGGGCGTGTCCACGTGCTTTCCATCCACGCGGCTCTGCTAGTCCGTTAGTCTGATGATAGCAGGAGCACCCGAGCGCTCTCTAGCGTGTTTCTTTGGCAACTGGATTTTTAGGCGCAACCAAATTGTACCACTACCGCCGTAATGTCCGCTGTACCGAATTAATTGGCTGTTTTCTTGTTTTTTGGCATAACGTGTGCGTGATCTTGTGTGTGCGTATGTGTGTGTGTCTGTGTGCGCGTGTGTGCATGCTTTGTATGAAGAAGAAGAAGAAAAAAAAGAATTATAGATTTGCTACTACGTTTTTGAAGGAATTAAGTAAATAATTGAAACAAAAAAAAATAACAGCATTATTGTGGAGGTTACCTTTAGGTTAGGAAGGGGTTTTGAGGAGGTTTTATACTTTCTTCCCTTGCTCTGCTTGCTTTTCTCAGTGAAACGCAACGGGATCATTCCAACGGCAAACTCAATCCATTCCCGATAAAATAAGAAACAGAATCAATATGCTTTCTGTCATACCCTCATACAACCATTAAACCAGGCTAAATGCAGCGAAAGCATGCTGATTTGTTTCCCACCTCCTCTGGGAATGTACTGAGTTGATCTCTGAAAGCGCACACTTAGTAGAATTATTTAACAGTAACGTTAGACACTAATTTGTCTGAACTTCTGGCTTTGTGACGGTGGAAAGTGGAGTGTATGCGCGGGAGTAATATTTTAAATTATTGAATTTTATCTTAAAAACCCAAAAAAAAAACAACAACTCTTACCAATAAGCGCATTCTATTCGGATTCACAACACAATTGTACAGTGTATCGAGAGCGGACAGTGGTGAAGACGCACCATTGTGTCTAGTGGGGTGCCATCAAGTGCATACACGAATTCCATGTCTATTTGATGTATAAAAGAAGATGTTTCCCACCCCTAACAGTGTGGTGTTATGCTCCTTTCCATAACATAACACTCCATAACACTCCTTTCCATTTCCCCAACGGTTAAATGGCGGGAAAGGGGTTAGCAAAATTCGCATCCCTTCCGGAGGCTTTTGCGAGAAAACGCAAGCATTTCGGTCCCGGTATCACGTATACACTCCTCCTTGCTTCATTCCCATCCCTCCGTGATGTGACTGAGGCTTCAGTTTTCCCCGCGCGGCTCTTTGGGAGTAATTTTGTGCGCCCTTTTCCCCCCATCCTTAAATCGATAGGCCATCGAAAGTGCAATAGCGCGTGGACGACGACAACAACGGCAACGAACGGGCTGCCGACCTAGCACTTACTATTGGAGTGTGACAAACATAACTACTTACTATAGAAATTCACAACTATGGTGGCCACGCTATAGTAACCGGCTCCGTTGCCGTATGAAGCGGACATATAATGGGTAGGGTTGAGGTTGGCCAACTTCAGAGATTCATTCCACAAATACAACACAAAACAACACAAAACAACACAAACACACAAACAGGCGGGCATTAGGTTAGGAAATGTTTCATTCTCCTTCCGCATGTTCGCTGGGCTTTGGTGCCGGCTAATAGAAACGTTGATGTGTGAAAGTTTGTAGCCGATGCAAATTAAATTAAAAAAAAAAAATACGCAGTACCATCGCAAAGGAACAAAAAAACGAAACGAGGCAAAAATCTACATGAAAATAAAAATGTAAAAAATTAAATGAAATGGTTGGTGTTGTGTTCGCTGCAATGAGAAAAAAATATCAATAATGAAGGAAGTATCAGTTTTAAAGACCGGTTATCAGGTTAAGATTTAACGGTGATTTCAAACGTTCGCGCTCGACTGCGTAGATAAACTGTGGTAATCGACGAAGGAAGGCAAAAGGAATCGTGAAAGCAAAGCTGTTTAAAACAGTTTAATTTTGTTGTTTTGACTACAATACTGTGAGTTTTTGTTATAATTAAAATAATTGCATATACTTTGACGTAATAATGTCTTTTTTTTCTATTTTCTGTTCAATTTTATTGTTTGTGCGTACTGTGGCCACAGCTTCACACAAATCGACGAACTTCTTCGAGCAGATCGAGCAGTTTCCATGCGCCGCTGCTGCTCGATTTTGCACCGAGAAACTGACAGCTGTCAAAAGCTGTCATCGCGTTGCGTGTTCTTCTTCTTCTTCTTCTCAAACCCGCAAAAATGGCAAGTCGTGGAAATCGTGCTCGTTCTCAACCCGTCGATAATACCATCTCCTACGTCCAGTGCGATGGCCTGGTAAGTAAATTCCCGTGCCTCGGGTGTGCCCTTCCACGGTGCATATCGTGTTGATGGTTTTGGGTCCGTAAAATACGCCCATACATGCCGCCCGTGCACCGCAAGCAATCCGCCCTGTGTGGCTGTGTGACTGCCATTGTGTGTGTGCGTGTGTGTGTCAACGATGATGATGATGATGCTGCCCCTGCTGGTATGTCGCCTACTAATGCACCGTTTTTCCCTGAATTTTAGGCGGCGATGAAAATGGTAAAACATTGCCATGAGGAATCGCTGAACAACATGGAGGTGGCGCAGGGCGCCCTGCTCGGGCTGGTGGTGGACGATCGGCTCGAAATCACCAACTGCTTCCCGTTCCCGAAGTCGGACGAAACGATCGACGAGGAGGAGTACCAGCTGAACATGATGCGCCGGCTGCGGCACGTCAACGTCGACCACTTTCACGTCGGCTGGTACCAGAGCGCGGACGTCGGTAACTTTCTGTCGAGCACGCTGCTCGAGTCGCAGTACCACTACCAGACGAGCATCGAGGAGTCGGTGGTGGTGATTTACGACACGCAGAAGTCGGCCCGCGGCTTCCTCACGCTCAAGGCGTACCGGCTGACGCCGCAGGCGATCGCGATGTACAAGGAGCGCGACTTTACGCCGGAAGCGCTCCGCAATCTGAAGGTCGGGTACGAGAACCTGTTCATCGAGATCCCGATCGTGATCAAGAACTCGGCGCTGTGCAACATCATGATGTCGGAGCTGACCGAGCTGGTGCCGGAGGAGGAGGGTACGCACTTCCTGGACCTGGGGACGGCCTCGGTGCTGGAGAACCATCTGCGCTGCATGATGGATCGGGTCGATGAGCTGAACCACGAGGCGACCAAGTTCAACAAGTACCAGCAGGCCGCCATCCGGCAGGAGCAGGAGAAGCACCGCATGCTGGCGAAGCATGCGCAGGAGAATGCGGCCCGCATCGCGAAGGGCGAGCAGGCGGTGCCGGAGGAGGAGGTGAACAAGCTGTTCCGCCCGATACCGGTGCCGACCCGGCTGAACCCGATGATTGTGTCCGGCCAGATCAACACGTACGCGCAGCACATCTCGCAGTTCTGTTCGCAATCGCTCGCCAAGCTGTACATGACGCAGGCACTACAGAACGCGAAGGACAACAAGCAGTAAGCGGTGGGTCGGAGGCGAATCGATTTACGTCAACAGGAGGAGCAAACGCTGCCCCCGCCAAAACGTTCCAAGCTGTGCGGGAGAAAGTTGAATAGGAGGATTAAGAAAAGAGTACGCAGAAGAAGACGATCGTGAGAAGGCGATATTTCATAATATACGAAAATGGGCCAGCTTTTTCGATGGGCGAGACCACCAAGCCTGCGAAAAAGCTTGGTACAAACCAAAAGCAACGTTTGGGAGGTTTAGAAAATGCAAGTTACATTCGAAAAACAGAACCTTTGAAAGTCTTATAGAAGCGATTGAACGATTTAAACCGGTTTGAAGCAGTTGTGATGGCGCTTCTGAAGGATTTCAGGAGGTCGGACCTTGTATGCTAGTGTTCTCTCTAAGAATATCTTTCCCCACTGTCCTTAAACCTTGTTAGAATGAGGCCTTTTGACCTTGTACGAACAGTTAAGGCTACTTTTTGGTCACCAAGCTGCTTCCAAGACACCAAGTTCCATTCATGCAAATGGCATCAGATAGCTCCTAGTTAGCAATAGAAATTTGTAATTAAATTCTAATCGTGATATTTCGATACGGTAGAAGTGCCACAGATGCATCACTGTAGCAGCAAAACATCATACCACACGGCACTCGATCGGACGAAACAATCCCGGACACTACTCGGGCAGCCAACCCTCCTCAGAAGCTCTCAAGTAAGTAAAATTCTCATTTCATCATATAGTTTATTATTTATTTAAACTTTTCTATTACACAATTTACACACTAACCAAAAAAAAAAAACAAACCTAAATGGGTAAAATTAAATCACCCTTTAGTTGTGCGACGACAAAACACACACTAAACTGCCAAAACATTCACGAAGGCGCTATCCTTCGTACACGCGTTTGTGACCGAGACATAAGTAAAATCATTGTATCCTTGGATAGAGAAATAGTGCGCCTGGCTTTGCGAGTATTAGTAGTTTCGGGAAGACAAACCGCGTGTATTAATTGCAGCAGTGCTGTGTAAGTGTAAGCTCAGCTCGGAAAACGGAAAGCTTTTTGCGTGCGCAAACGGCACCGAAGATGGGTCCTGTGCCAACTACTTCTACTAATATTACTACTACCCGGCCAGCAAGCTTCTCAACCGATCCGCATCACTGTGCCGGTCATCACGCACGAGATCGATCGGCTTCTGGTTGCGCAGCGCGTCCTGCATATGGCATAGGGCGGGGTGTAAGCGTACGAGCAGCTGGCAGCACTGCAGGTGTCCTCCCTCGGCCGCCCGGTGCAGTGCCGTTCGGCCATCGTTGTCCCGGTGCAGTACGTTCGCTTTGCTTTCTATCAGCAGTTGCACAATTTTGTAGTGTCCTGTGAAGGAAGGAATTGGTTAGAAGAAAAGCTTAGTACTGAACCTTAAAGTGTTAGTTTGAGCCACTTACCCATCATTGCAGCCCGGTGTAGTGCCGTAACGCCACCGTTCGTCACTTCGTCCACTCCCAGACCGCGTGCCAGCAGCAGTCGGCAAGCGTCCGGGTGACCGCTACGGGCAGCGTAATGCAGCGCCGTATAGCCACAGCTGTCCCGGTCGTGCAGGTGCCCTCTGGTGATCAGCATTTCCAAGCGATCGAGCTCATTGTTCATCGCTAAAAGTATAGTGTAAACGTTCTGCATTAAGTTGGCAAGTTGGCCAAGAAACACCCATCGAGAAGGCGATCTTGCTTTACTACCCCTAACCTGCACTCCATATGCCGCGGTCAAAATCTAGCTCACTGAGCGACTGGGTCGCACCGACACCTTTCGACGAACATTGCGTGTGATCGTGGTAGCCGCCGCCACGTTCGCTGCAGGAGGTGGGTGACTGTTCCGAAGTCATTTTGTGCGCAGTAGCAGGCAGGCAAAGTGGCAGACAAAGCAGGTTGGTGTGGTTTGGTTGTGTAGCAAGCGATCAAGTAGGCCCGGTTGGACGGTGGAGTCTGCCTATCATCCTTCCATGGTTTCACGACGCATACTGTGTTGTGGGAACGTTTGACTGGAGCTTCCTTTTCTATTGGTGCATTGTAGGCTTGAAGTAGTTGATGGCACGGGGAAGGCCAACACTTACAATTCGATCTTCGTTATTCGCAAAAAAAATTTTACAAAAATCGCCATCCAGTTCCTCCACACCGAATCTCAAACCAAATTGCACAAATGGACGCGTGCGTGTGTCTGTGTTTCGTGTGTTTGTTTTGAATCGACTTCCCCCCCCCCCTCCCCCTTGTTGCCTGACGTTTCTGCTGCGTGACTGTCAGTGTGACAGCGTCACATTTGAATATAGAAAAAAAAAACCGTTTGCTACCCGTACGAATTCTAACTTTTTGGTACACTGTTAACGACGCCGCCCGCCTGTTTTGTTGGACTTTTTGCACCCGACTACTCGGGCAGATCGATTTTGCTGTTCCCACCGTTAAAGCTGCCACCCTCCCGGCCACTGTTGGCCAGATTGTCGCGCTCGATCACGGCCGAGGACGTTTCGCTGAGGTACGGTTCGGGATCGCTAAACTCCTTCCGCATCGTCCACATGTACTCGTTGTAGTCTTGCTTTACGGCCGTGGACGAGGACGCAACGACCCTATAGCCGAGTACCTGTGGAACGGGATGATGGACAAGTAGCCATAGCCAAAAAAAAAAAGAGAGCACAACAAATTAGTTTAATAAGCAGCAGCAAATTCCCAATAACATTGTCATCAGGTGAAGCACATAAAGATGACCATGAGCGATGAAACAGAATATGGGCAATGTGCTTTATTCATGTCGACCGTTTGCTCATTTGCATATCGATCGGCCGGTCCGGGTACCTACCTCCAGTGCCGTCAGCATTACGCACGGATGCTGCAGATAGACGACGGTGGACTCATCGCTGTACCCACCGCACGGGAAACGGTTCAGCTGCTCGATGTCGGCCGCTGGAGGAAGAAAAAAAAAGGCTCATGAAAATAAAATTCAATCTTCGGGTTCGGTAATAAAACCGAACGATAAATGGATACAATGCTCCAATTGCTTACCTTTCAGGCCGGAAACTAGCACGCGGAAGGGATGCTTGTGACCGTAGGACGCAAGATTACCGCGGATGAGAATGTATGGCATCGAGAAGCGGTCTGTTGGTACATACAGAAGAAAGATGCTAGATGATTGCCTAAACATGATGATGATGATGATGATAATGAAATGGAACTATTCCAACACCGCTAGTGAGAGTACTTGTGGTTATGGTCGGTATACATAATACATTGGATAAATCAGGCATATTACGTCAAATAGGGCATTATGGCATTCTTGAAGATTGCCACAACAGCAAAACGGAGTACCTTAGCAAATGCAATACTTCTCAAGTAGCATTTACAAATAATTCATATATTCCAGCTGCCTCTATTGCGCTGCAACACATCCAACTATTTATTTTCATCCATCTAAAAATACGCACAAAACCGAACCGTTCAAGGCATGGAAAACTACGCTTACGCGAACCTTTCTTGCGCACTGCACTGCTGCACGTTTGTAACTACAAAAATAGTTAGTGCTTCAATTGCGTGTGAAATATTGCACCCACCACCCACCACACCACCAAGAGCAGTGTTTATTTAACCTTGCACCACACTACTATCCCCTCGAAGGTGACGACCATCCTTCCCCCTTGTATGTCGACACAAGATCGCAGCCAGAGCGTCCCAGAATGTGCTAAACACAAGCACCCATGCCCCGAATGGGTCGTTAATTTTGCAACCCAACCTTGAGGTGTATACTCCAGAAATCACGTAGTTGGTGTGGTAAATATAGTTCGACGGCTGTATCTGGATTCGACTTTTAATCGATACTGGAAGGATAGACCAGAGATCTATATGACGTAGTCTGATCTTAATGGTCATGTTTTATAGTCTCAATGATACGTTAAACTAATAGGTAGGACCGATAATATGTGTAATACTTGTTTAAGTAAATGTGGATCATACTAGCAATTTAAAAATTAATTCCAAAATTTGATCTCCTCTTTTACAAAACTTTACAAGAATGTTAGGGTATACTCCTTCCCATCACAGTATTTAATTTCGCCATTCTAGGCGTACTCTATTGAAGCAGAAAAGTACGGAATTAGTGAAACAAATTGTCAATTATAAGTGAAGCCTTGTAGTCTTAGTCTTAGCTTTAGAAGTCCATGTCATACTAATTTCTTCATCTTTAGCAAGATGATATCATATCTCCAAATTCAGATTGTAAAACCCGCCTTGAATTCAAGAGTTGAACTCATTACGGACATGTTTGTTTACACCGCGCACTTAACAGCTGTCCCACTTGACCGGTCCCAGACAGGAGAGTAAAATTGCGCTATAAAAAGCGCAGATTATCTGTTTCCTTACATGTCACACAGGGATAGGGATAGAAACTTCGGTGATCCACGACTCCATCTGATACGATTGACATACCAAAAAAGCCTTCAAAATTGGTAAAAATAAGTATTTAAAAAAAAATACGACCATACCATCACATGAGCCTCCTAGTAAGGCCAACCAATGGGCCTTCTTTAGGAATACATTTGTAACATGTAGGAATTTGTTACAAAAAGGGCAAAAAAACCATTTGCATATGTATCTTCATTGCAAATCTTTCTTGTACAAAAAAAAAACACACACACACTTGACATAACCTCATTCATCACCGCGATTATATGCAAATAATGAACTGTTGCATTATTCGGCAACGGGCGAAAGTTCCACCCAGCCTGTCCCTTGTATCTTTCTACCGAACGTCCAGAAACAACACCCAGGAGATGTTATCCAAAAAAGTGAATTAATTTCACCCATTCTGAGCATCACCCTTTTCTCGTTTAACCCTCGCCCTGCCCTACTGTAAGGTTAATGGCATGCAAATAAGACGGCGCGCATCCACATTTCGTTTCGGTGTGAAGCGCATCTTTCCACCTCGGTGAACATTTTTCACCTCCCCATCATCGTAAATGAATTCATTAGCGATTATTGCTTTGTTAGATGTGGTCTTTGTGTGTGTGTGTTTTTGTTGGCCTGGAAGCGTAGCGGTGTGTTGGAAAACAACGCCCCAAAAAGAAAGCACCTTCCCTCCCAAAAAACAGCAACACACAAAAGCGTCATCATAAGAAAGGGGGTGGTGTGCGTGTGTGTTTTCGGCATGTTAAAGGTCATTATTCGGTAGTTATGCTCTCCTGGTGGGTGGGTGGGTGAGACCCAGAGAGAGTGGAAATTTGCGTTGATAAATGACGTTGGTTTCGGTTTCCTCCGCGGGAGGAGGCCCTTCGGATGAGGTATTGTGATTGTGTGGTAAGCCATTGTTGGATAATCACCCTTCAACCATGCACGGGTGCGTTCGGTGCTTTTTTTTGTTTTGTTCGCAAAATCAGTGGCAAAAGACACCCCCGGCATTAAAGAAGCTTGTTCAACATTGTTTCTCTCTCTCTATTTTATCATGTCTTTCACGAAAAGATTTTCAACAATTATGCACACAAAAATCAGTCAAACTTTTTAGTGCGTTTGTATTGTCGGTTGCGATTTCAAATGAAGACACACGCGAAGTTCACTTCCGTGGTGTAATCTTGCCTTCCTCATCCGCCACGTTCCTTCGCCTTCGAACAAGCTTGAACAAACAAACCCAGAGTGTTACACCATCCACCGGGGGCGGCGTGTTTGTTAAGATGTGCGGCCAGCCCGGCCCGAAAGTGAAAACCGAGTTCGAAACCAACCCGAAACGAAGAGGAAAATCAACAACCAAACAAACAACAGCCCAAAGCAGTGAAGAGCGCTTGACGGGCGACGGGTTGAACATGAATGAAAATGCCTCTGCCATAACAAAGTTGTTTTTTTTGTTGTTTTTGTTAAGGGAAATTTTTTTTTTTTCAAGTAAAATGATGCAAAATTCCTTTGAAATGAATGCACTGTTTAACAGGCAATGTGGGTAGTAGTTTTGTAATTTAATCACCTTCCCAGCGAGGTGATGGCTTCGCAAAATGCTTCCACTGCACAAAACTTTGTTGCGCTCCGTGACTTTGTTGCGTTTTTACGACCTGAAGGTATAAAAATCTAAGCAAAACAAAAAAAAGAGCACTAGAAAAAAAAGAGCGGAGAGAATTGCTCGGTGTTTTGTTCTTCTTTCCGTCCTATTAAACCAACCCCACCGAAAGGGGCGTTTATGATTTTAGGGTGGGCTTTGTTTTTCACACGATCATTCACCGACGATTCGGGGTGGAATTACTAACGCTTCTCTGTCTCTCCTTTTCTCTCTGTTAATTAACGCTAATATCATCATTTTGTCGCCCATTCTTTCTCACCGTTTTATGCAATTAAATGTGTAATTGATTTTTCACAGAAAAATAAACTAACACACACACACACCTTGTCAAAGAAAAGGACAAGCAAACTGGAAACCCAACCACTTGTTGTACCCCACACACGACTGACTCTCGTCTCGGCGAGAAAAGACTCCTTCCGCTTTGCCGCAAAGGCGCAAAACCGATCATAGCGTGCACGTGCTTCCGTTCTCAAACCCCAATTTCCCGTGAATCGCCTGTCTCTCTCTTACTTCTGTGTGAAAATTGCCCTTTTTAAATATTTTACATCGCCCCCCTCTACCACAACGGCCACAAGAAGTTCCCTAGCTGGTCGTGTTCCCGTGTGCCGGGTTGGGTGACACCAACACACACACACGCACAGGTGGTTTCGGTGGCCTCGGCCGCTTACTATGATGGATACACGCCACCCGCCATCGGAAAGGACCAACACGTCACGTCAGGTGAAAGGTCGATAAGAAGGGGAAGGGAGAGAACAAACACAAATGCCTCTTTCGAGGGGGTTAAGGCGGCCGGAGGTGATGGTTGATGGTTTACCGCATTGCCCAGGCAACGCACCATTAGCAACAGTTGTAAACTATAGAGCGGTTAGCTCTGCCAGAGAAGAAAACGCGTTTTGCGCTAATCAATGGCAGGGTTCGGCAAAGCTTTAACCGGTGCGATTGTTTGAAATTCAAATAAGACATGAATCACTGTGCTTTCGATGCAGCCCAAGGTGGATAGATAGACTACAGGTGGGTTCCTAGCTCTGATTTTGGTAGTCATGATGGAAGGGTATGTCTACGGAGATTGGCAGATAGGGAGTTGTGGATGTTAAGGACTTTGTTTGAGTTTTAGAGTTCCAACAACTGAGTGTGACGAAAGTCACTCTAAATCTTTAGACAATGACTTTGTATGAAAATTTGGCCTTCCTAGCTGTGTAATGAAGATTTGTCAAAGATGACCCTGGCCGGATCACCGGTTATTATGGCCCTTTGCCAAACAATAAACATTTTTAAAAATCCCATATGATTAATACAAAGAGGCAATTCCTTAACTTTTAAAGTCTTAAATGCGACATGTTGATATTTCAAATAAAATTAGCTGATGTTATCAAGTTTTGCAATGCTTGGAGCAAGCCTGCTAGAGCGCCTACTCCTATACAAATTACAGTCGTTTCCGCTAAATTCTGCCTCTAACTCAAGGTCCATAAAATACTACTGGTCGGCCCGTCCAGTGTACTTTGGCAAATTTTCATTTGACAACTAGGGAGTTCAAAGCTACTCAGCAACTCATACAAAGTCCTTAGCAACCCTTACTCCCTAACTGTCAATCTCCATAGAAATCTCCATTCATCATGGCTACCAAAATCAGAGCTAAGGACCCACCTGTAGTCTATCTAGGCACCTTGCTCTAACTCTTCTATTTTGTTCTCTCAAGCACCAATTTTTGAAAGCGTGTCACAATGTTTTGCTCTAAGGCACCAATTATACCATCCATTTTACATTACAACCTGTCGATCTAGATAATGGAATTGAAATTTAATTGCTGGACCCACTATTAGATAATAAATTAAATAAAACAAATTGTCTCAAAGGCATCAATCTTTGACTGCAACTCAATCTTAAAGTAGAAATGTATGCGTACGTTCAAAAGATCATAAGTTACAGCCAACATTTAGCGGCTACGACTGTTAAACATGTCCTACGGGCTTACGGGTGGCGTCACTCGGCAGTCAGATGCCTCATACTTTCACCTTTCCTCCGACTTAGAAGCTTTCTGGGGGGACAACAAATTATCCCACGTATCGCTGTTTTCACACATCGATAAGGATACTCGATGGCTTTTATAGTGGAAAAAAGTCAGGTGCTTTAGTGACAAAAATAGAGGATTTAGAATAAAAATCAGGAAGACGCCACATCGGGCGCAATATATGCAGGGTTTCCCAAGATTTATTGGCCAGTTTCCATAATGTTTTGGGATCGGCTCACGATTTATTCATCGTATCCCATAGATTGTTGGTTAGTGTCCATAAGTTATTGGTATCGTCCGATCGGATATCAATACAATTGAACCAAAAAATTCTGGCAAACGGCCAAAACATCACGGGAACCCACAACAAAAAAATATAGGAACCAACCAATAAATCGTGGGAAATCCTGCAATACACATTCGGGTGTCTGAGTGGGCAGAATTGTACACCAAATGCTGAGTAATTTAAAAATTAGTTGCTAACCCCTGGACGACCCTGGAAGAGCGCCAATAGGCGGGCTCATTCAGCGTATCAAAGGAAGCAAGCAAATCTACATAACCCGACGACACCCACCCACCAAAAACGGAGCAATTTGATCCTCGTGGACATTGTTCATGCCCCATTCATGCCTGTACTTGCAATTAGTTGGCGCATTTTGGTGGCGTACCTCCCGGGGACCGGGTGCAATCCGGAAGCCTTATCGCACCCAATTCCCTTCCTTTTGGAATAAAACCCCCTAATAACGATACGCTCAATTATGCTCAATCAAGCCCGGTTGTTGTTCCGTTGTTGCTTTGATCCTGGCGGTTGCTTTTCCGCTCTCACTGTGAAAGTGTTTTCTTTTCTGTTTTTTCAACGAACTATTTTCCTTCCTTGTCGTTAGAGTTTGGCGTTAGAAAGGATGTGAACAAATGTATGAGTAGTTGCGTTTTCAATGCTTACTTGATTCGGCCTTGGTTGTTATGGGTGTTTGTTGTGTTGTTTTCCTTTGGTTTCCTTGGTAGGCCTGCTGCTTCTGCTGCTGCTGCTGCTGCTGCTGGGACGCTTCCGAAGCTTCCTTCTTCCAACTTCTCAGCAACTCACGAATTCACACGGGATTGCCAAAAAAAAAACAACCCACTTTTTCTCAATGCTCCACAACGTGTTTCTATGTCACACTATGTACTTGGCATGATTGCTTCCCAATGCCGGGGAGAGTACGAGTTATGCTTCCGATCGATGCGTAGGTGGCACCACCATGGGTCCTCCCTCTCTCACTAAATCTCTCACTGTGTATATGTGTATGTGCCGTTGGAGGTGTTTTTCTGCTGGCAAGTGCCTGCAGCCCACCCACGAGCTTTTTGATGCTTTTCAAGGTGAACGTTTTGCTTCTACCACGGCTGCAATAGCACTGGCAACACTGGTGCAATCATCTGGCGCCCTACATTCGCGGGCGGCAACACACCAAAGGAGCAAGAGAGAGAGAGAGAGAGAGTGAGAGATCAATTACCCCGTGTTCTGGGACCGGAAGTGAGGCTGTGTGAGCTTGACCGAACAGAACAGGCAAAGAGGACGGCGGTTTAAAAAAATACGGCGGTGCACATATACACACGCACTCACACACAAACACACACACACACGCGAGGGCTCTAATCAGATGGCTTTTCGTACGACGCCCCTTTCCCCGTTACGGTAGAGCTTGAGGTAGAGCTGTCTGCTTCCCTCCCCAAATTTTTAGACGCACTTTTGAGCTGTTCCGGGTGTTCCGCAACGTCAACCGACCGCGTGCTGTTCTAATGCCTCTGCTCACCGAGTCGCGTGGGGCGTTTTCCGTGCTTTCTTTTTCCGGCAAAGTGGCGATAGACGACCGATACAACGCGCTTGGCAGGTAAACAATGACTACGGGACGCACATACCGCGCGTTCACCAGCAGCTAGCCGGGTGGATTTGCTCAAACTCTCGCTCTCTCGCGTCGTACCTCGCGTGCTCTCTCCCTTTTCGCTCCGAGCGGAAGCAAACAACAGAAGGAAAAAACCTGTTCCCGGTCCACTTGTGCAATCCATCTTTGGCTCCCGGCGACGCCGAAACACCCGCTCTAAGGCGTCATCCTTCAATTACGCCACGCTTGTAGGGGTTACATGGGGGAAAGAAGGGAGGCATTTGTTACGGAACGCTAAATAACAATGTTTTGATTTTTAAATATTTTTGCTTCTTCGACAACACTCAAAATATAATCGGAAAACAAATGAGTTAGGCGTCTTCCATCAATCACGTAACGCTTATAGGGCGGGGGAGAGGATGTCGTCAAACGTTACAATTTGTTACGTTTGGATTTGGAATTTGGATGATCGATTAAGAGGATTGATACAATTACATTCTGTTTTGGATTATTGTTGGGTTACATGAGACTTTCGCAGAGATTCATTCACATGAATCTTCAGTGATGAGTAATTCGAATCTCGAGTCGATTCTTCAAAGAATCACGAATTACTAATGATTCACGAATCTTCATAGATTCATGAATCTTCAAAAGTTCATGAATCTATAACCGCGCGGCTACATGAGGTGAAATATACAGCGAAATGAACTATTTGACAGGTGAAATATCTGACAGATTCAGCTAAAGGGTTGGGGGAGACACAACATCCGCTTTCGAAATTCTATTAAAAATAATATCTTCTTGAGCAGAACATTCCCTAATTGGAAGAAATTATGAACATTTGACTCAAAATTGACGAAATACTCGATATTGAAGTTATTTTATGGATTTAAATACGATTGTATGCACGTTATTTGTTTACATTGCCTATCAGCTGGCTGCTGTGATGCTTTATCCGTCAGATATTTCGCCTGTCAAATAGTTCATCTCGCTGTATATTTCACCTCATGTGGCCTCGCGGCAAATGTTCATGAATCTCCAAGGCTTCATGAATCTGTTATCTATATGATTTCCATAATATTGAATTCATCCCACCTAAAACATGTCCGTTGTTGGTTGAAGCCTCGCATGGACCGTCTTCCCGTAGCAAAACAAACTGTCCGACTGCGCGGTACTTTCCAAGCAGTCTCGAAAGTCTGTATAGGCTGGGATGACCACGTAGGTTGTTTACGCCGAGAAGAAGAATAATAAAAAGACCGAGCTTTATGATTTTTTAGAGATTTATGAATCCCTAGAGATACGTTCATCTTTCAAGATACAAGAATCTTTTGAGATTGATGTATCTTTCAAGTATTCTCTCGAAATTCATGATTTTTTCGAGATTCATGAATCTTTCCATCCGAGATTCAGATTCGCTGAATCATTCCATTCCAGATGGAATCTGATCAGATTTACCCAACACTAATTTGGATGATCTCCTGTTACAATACTTTTAAATATGGTCCACGCTGGTAGCGTTTCGATTGGTCACAGCATCCCTCAAAGGTAGTGGAGTGAGAGAACGGATACACACTTCGCTCGTTATCTTTCCTATCGTGTAGTAGCATTTTTTGGAAAATATTTTCTTAAAGTATTAAATTTGCACATTTAGCAACCTAACTGATCAAAAGAATAATTTTATCCCACTGTGCCGGCGCAACGTATCGTTAGAAAAGTAGATGGTGTGCGTGACACAAAAGCTCTCTCACTCGCTCTCTTTCGTGTTTGCTCCAAACTCTGCCACATGCTTTCTCTCTGCACTCTCTCTCTCCGTGTGCGTTCGTACTATAAATATCACCCCTTTTCATCATCCCCTTCGCCTAGTCATTTGAAGGTCGCTTGGCATGCTTGGACTCGGCCGGACTCGGCGGTATCCAGGTTACCGTGCACTGTACAGCAGCGCCACAGCACATGGTGTGTGGCTTTGTGTTGTTCCTCTGATGGCTTTTGCAGAGAAAAAAACAAAAGCAAACAAACAATGGTAAACAAGGAAGGGTGTGGCTTTTTAAAGGGTGGAATTACCGGATGGGGGAAAAACCGGTAAACCACACTGTCTCAAATGACATTAATCGGGCACTGGACACTTTACCGGAGCTTAGCGTGAGTTTGATGCAAGCAGTACCCCATTTTAATCGAGCGTGATGTCGTGATTTGGAGGATTTATACACTCTGGAGGTTGCCTCCCCACCACGGGGGTCCATAAATATCGCATGACGGTGTATAATTCGGTTTCGTCAAAAGTACAGGCGCGCCTCGGTAATGAATTGGGAGGAGATGATCTCCGGCATAGGCATGACATCATCATCGACTGGATTGTTTCCTTTTGGAGTAGTATTACCCTCGAAAAGAAGCTTTCGCCCGGTTACAATGCACTGGTCGGTCAGTCAACTGTTGATTCGCTTTCGATGCTGGCGCAAACCAAACGTGCAAGCAAATATGATGCCTCTCCCCCGGGCCCGTGACAATCCGTCCGGAACGAATCCAAGAATTCAAGGGGAGCAAAACCGGTATTTATGCAAGTTCTAACGGTGCCTCCTGCAATGGGAGGATGGAGCGAATGCATTGATTAATTGGACGCGACGGGCGAAAGATGCGTACTATTAATAAGTGCGCGGGAAGGCGCGCAAAACCGGTCCACCGGGTGTCCGCGGCGGTTGTTGCTGGCGGGTCCAGCGGCTCCAGCGGTTCCAGCAATTATTATTGGACCGCGAAATTGTGCAGAAGCCCCACAATCGGCAAGGGCGGGGCGGGATATATTTCTAGTGCTTCTTTGTTCATTCATGCTTCATTGATTGATGGGCAAATAAATACAGCTTCAACATGGTGTATTTATGCATAACATGGTCATTAATCTTTCCTTTAGATAAGCCAAATGCTGGATTGGAATGGCACGAATAAAACCAATAGGAAATTTTAATAGGCTTGTACGCGATCGCCCACTCCATCGAAACTTCCTTTTTGTCCCTTGGTCAGAGGTTTGTTCTAAGTTCAACTCATTCGGTAACATTGGATTAGAGTAAGAATTCCTTGGTAAATTACTTGGCATGTTGAAGTAAATGATCGTTCACCAGTAGTAGAAATCAGTTACTTTACCACTTCCTAAACTTGGAATGATTCCTGATTCATTCCTTGGCCCAGCATCAGTCAATGTACAGTTCATGTCAGAATAAGTTCAGTATGCATTCTTACACCGGTATGGGGGTCGGCGATTAGTTCCAGCATCAGTATGAGATTAGGATACGTTCCAGAACTTGTATGAGTTCAGAATCAATTCCAAAACCAGGATAGCTTCAGGAGTTATTCCAGAACTGGTTTGGGTTCAGGATCAGATCCATGACCGCTATCGGTTCAAGATCAGTTCCAAGACCGCTTAGGGATCAAGATCAGTTTGCAAGAACGATATAAATTTGGGCTCAGTTCCAGGATCGGTATAGATTCAGGATCACTTGAGGATCAATTTGGGTTCAGGATCATTGTAAGGATCGAAGTGGGTTTGCGATCAGTTCCAGGACCAATACAAATTCCAGATCAGTTCAAGCCCAGAATGGACCGTCCCCCCGTAGCAAGGATTGACTATCCGGCTACGTGGTAATGAATTAAGTCTCGAAAGCCTGTATATGGCCGGCATGTCCGCTTAGGACGTTACACCAAATAGAAGAAGAAGAAGATGAGTTCATATAACTGGTATGAGTTGAGGATCAGTTCCAGCACCAATAAGATATATGTTGCAGAACCTGTACAGGTTCATGAACAATTCCAAGAACTGGATGGCTTCATGATCTATTCCAGAACTGTATTGGTATCAGTTCCAAAAACGATATCGGTTTGGGATAATTTCTAGGACCAATATGAGTTCTGTATCATTTTGAATAACGATATGGATTCGTGATCAGGTCCAGGATCAGTCCAGGAGACCAGGATAAGCTTCAAAACCAGTATGGATTTAAGATCAGTTCCAGGATCGTAATGGCTTCAGTATATGTTTCAGGTATGGCATAGCTTCAGGTTTGAATTCAGGATCTACTTCAGGACCAGATCCAGGTACGGTATAGGTTCAAGATCAGTTTATAGACCGGTATGTTGTCAGGACCTGATTTGAGAGCCGGTATGGGTTCTTAGGATCGGATATAGGGCCGCTAAGGTCATGGGTTCATAATCAATTCTAACACATGAATCGGTTCAGGATTAGATCCAGGATCGCTGTGGGTTGAAGATCAATTCCAACATTGGTATGATATCAGAATCAGTTTCAAGATCGCTCTTATTGCGCATAGAGCTCTTATCGCCAAATTTCTCTAACTCTTCTTCGTATTTTTCGAAATGTACGTTTCATATCTAAAATGAAAATAAAACAGTAAATTTAGCTCAAATTATTGTTAATTGATGTGAATGTATGCATTGCATTGTCATCAAGATCGCGATCTCTTCACGCACGGCGCGTGCTTGAAAAGGGCTCTCACAAGAACACGCACAACCACTTCCTCCTTTCGTTTCAAGTCAATCCTTTATTCTTAATGTGTCTTGTTCAAGTCAAAAGATTCGATTGCGCCTCATCATATCCCAAATTTTGTATGTATAATTTTGCGGTTGCGGTTGTTGTATATAGCGAGAGATCAGATTTGCATGTTTCTGTGTGAGTGTGTGTCAGGGGGAAACATGGAATGGGCTGGAGACTGGTGAGCCGGTATATCAATCGAGGAGAGATCCAGAGAGAGAGCGAGAGAGAGAGAGAGTAGGGATATTTATATTATTTTTCGTTTAATTTCTATGTAATAATGACTGTTTGTGTTTTCTCTCTATCTCTCTATTTTCCTGGCCAGTGTCTGCTGTGTCTTCCCATTTCTATCGCTACATTTAACTGTATGTACCAAGCACCCCAGGGTTGTTTTGGTTTGTTCACTTTTCTCCCTTTAGTCCACACAGTTTGTTGTTTTTGTGTTGATTTTGTTTGTTCTGTTTTGCTCTGCTTTCCTCCCTCCCTCCCTCTTGTTTGTATTATTTTTTCCATTTTTGTTTCTTTTTGTCTCGACCACGAGAATAGCACAAGTTTTCTCTTATACATTTTGGGGTTTTTGTTTTGTTTTGTTTGTCATTGTTACACCTCGCAAAATATCTCACGATAAACATACGTACGTATAATACACTGAACAATACACATACCAATAGGATAGGGGAAAGAATGATGGCTTAATAGGTGCCAAAAATGCGCGGTTTCGGTTCCCGCCAGAAGGCAAATAATGCCAGAGTTGCTGCTGCCTGTCCCTTACAATAAGGTGTTGTGTGTGTACTTCTTCTTTACACTCTGTTCTATTCACATAACATCTCTTTCCCTTTCCGCTCAGCTTTGAACTTGATATATTTATAGCTCGGCACCGAGAGTTTTCGGTATTATCATTTTTTGTTTGTTTCCTTCCTTTCCTTTCTTTTAGTTACGTAATGCACAGTAAATTAAAATTGTATCTTCCATTGTTCATTTGTTTTTTTTTTTTGGTTTGTTTCGATCTCTTTTTTCTCTTTCCCTTTTCTTCTTCTTCTCAATACATGTTTCTTCTACATTTCCAGTTCGATTTTATCCTCTAATAGGAAAAAAAATCTCATTTGTTGCGCTGGTTTACATCACTTTTCTTCCTTTTCTATCGACTTTTGCAATTCGACAAACATCGAGCACACACTACACACATTCGTTTCTCTTGTTTCTTTATAATATCCCGCACCAACTTCTTTCTTTCGCGCAATGAGAGTAAAACGTTTAAGAATATTCATATACGCTTATGTAAGTGTGTGTGTGTGTGTTTGTTTTTTCTCGTAACTTTATAGTATATGACAGAAAATACTTTCACACATTCACACAACTTGACACAAGAAGTAGTTTTCTCACTAAAATGTACTCACACACACTCAGACACATTTTAACGGGCTTAAACGGGGGTTTTCCTTTCTCTTTCTCTTTCTATCTCTGCATTACTCTCTGCTTCGATCGATTGATTTGCATCAATCAACACTTTGATCGTGTAGTTTGCTTCTGTTTTTGTTTCGTTTTACTTTGTTATGTATTAATACATTCATATTAACTTACTTCTTCTACTCGAGCATGAATCACATTGTTCTGTTTTTCTTTTCTTCTGTCAACGGTGTTTATGTTTTGCTATTTGCTGCAAATGCTTTAAACGTTTTGTATTTTCTGATTGTTTTGCATTTTACTGCAAATTATATGGGTGTGTGTGTGCGCGCGTATAGTACACATAATAGTGGTTTCGGTTTAATGCTCTTTTCTGTGTTTCCCATGCCCGTGGGGAAGGGTTTTTCCCGGTTTGCCGGAACAATCTGCTATTCTATACTAGTTTTTTTTTTAATATATATTTATCTCACTATGCAAATATTAGTTAAATTGTAATTTCCTTCTCTCACTTGCTTGCTTGCTCGTTCTCTTTTCGTTTCGTATGTTTTTTCTTACTCTTCGACCACCATTCAGATCGATCGCGATCGAGAGAAGGGATGATAATAACTGCACAATACCAAGAGCTAGCTGTTTTTGTTTTTGTTTTTTTTTACACACTTTTACCCCACCCCTCCGCTTCTCGGTGTCTCAGTCTCCTGCACGGTGTTCTTTGAACGTGTAAACATAGAAACATATACAGATATTACTACTAGCCATACAGGCCCATCATGTGGCGGGGGTATCTGTGTTTCATCCCTCTTCTTTTACACGCCATAAACGCACATACATATACAAACACACGTACAAGGGGGGATCGGGGATGTTGAATGAAATATCTTCTTTCCCTTGCTGTAATGCGTTAAAAAAACAAAACTAAAAAACACACACATACGGAAGAACATTGATATAATATTGTAACAATTAGATGTTGTATCGAGCACTTGAAAATTACAAACACTTTAAATCTCGCGCCAAAACTCGCGGTGTGCTCTAGAGAGAAAGTGATTCAAGTGAAAACGAACGCATGGCAAACAACGACTCCCATATTTTCATCCCTCTTCCCCCTTTCCCTATTTCCTACCACTGTGTGTGATGATCTCCTGGCGCTACTGCTGTACGTTTGTTTGTGTGTGTGTGGTTGTGGTGCTTTACAAAAGTTGGAATCTCTTACACGTGAAGTGCAACCAGAGCTTAGAACGGTGAGTTTTGTACTGGAAATAAGAGCCTAAGGAACGTTCAGTATACGTTCATACACACTCCAGCTGAGCACAATCAACCAATTAGCACGATCGTTATGTTGGTACACGATCGCTACAAACACACCTCTTCCCCATCAGCATTATGTTCTATTGCACCATATTTGTGTGATAAAGAAACTCGCATCCTATAAAGTAAAGGGAAAATCATGCCTTTGCTCTTTTCGCCTTTTTCCTATTGTTCCTGTGTGTGTTTATGCTCTTTTTGACTAACACACGAACAAAAATTAAGTACAATTGGTCTGGAACACCACACTGCAACAAATCCACGAGGAGCCTGTCATCGTCGCTTTTGATCCAATTTCCTGTCCCTTCTCTCTGTCCCTCTGCTATACAGCTCCAGCACCAACAGTGCAGTCCCCTGCTTTTGCCCTACGTATATGCGGAAGCGGCTACATTGTTTGTTTTTTTTTTTTTTATGTTCATCCTATCTAAAAAGTCTTCTTTGTGTTCTCTGTTTGTTCGGCTCAATAGCAGCAAAGGGCGTGTTAGTTTTTTTACTGGTGCTGGCGTCCTACAGCAGCCCTCTGGTTTATCTCCCTCTCTTTTCTGTTACAAACGCCGGTTAGAAAGACAAACGAATTTCTGTGGAGCAAATCCTAAAATGGAGACACACATGGTGAAAAATGTGCCTATTTACTCGACAGGAGGGTGGATTATCGCACTATTAAATTCTGTTTTGTGGATTACATCTGAGGTTTGCTAGAGTCAAGAATGCAAAAAGTGGAGGGAATAGAAATGGCTAAAGAATGCTGCTGCGCTGCTACTGCTGCTAGCTTTGGTAAAGCGATCGTTCTTCCATCGAAGCGTGTTTATCGTAGTGAAAAAGTTGCATATTTACATACTGTTATACTGTGCTATTTCGTTTTGTGTTTGTGTGTGTGGTTTTGTTTCAGAATTTCTACCGTTTTTGCTCTGTTTTCTTCCCTCATTGATTATTGATGTGTGTTTTATTTGTGCAAATTTATTCGGTGTAAATTAATTATCCTTCACTCGAATAGCACACTCCGGGGGACACACAAAGGTTAATTTGCATTTGGTTGCAAACTATTTCCAGAAGAAATAAAAAAAAAAGCTTCATTCGTAATTCCCATGCATCGAAACGAACGCAGCACAGTACGATGGTGTGTGGGTACAAATGGTTGCACACAGTTAAAAAAAAACACACACAAAAACTCTACCATAATTGAGCAGCGAACCGCATCGACAGAGAGCTTGCACAGCAATGCTTTCATCAATAAATGCACAATGCAAATTGAAACATGTGTGCGTGCGTGTGTGTTGCAAAGAGGAGAGATGCAAATGATGGAAAAGGAGGACGAATGTTGAGTAAATTATTAACGTTTCAACACCACCGAACATCGTGGGGGGTTGGTGTTGAATGTTGCTTTTCCAATGAGTGGAAATAATGCCAATTGTATTGCATAATAAAGTCAAATAAGAAATTCGACAAATTTGCACCATCTCTCATCGGGATGGTTGAAATCATATCAACAGAGAGGACAGTATTTATTTATGGTCTATTTCAATAGGAAGAATAATTAAAAAAGGGAGCCACGCTTCGCTTTTAGAGATCACTGTACTTATGCGTGAGTTGTTTTATGTTGGTTATGGAGGATTGTTTTTTTTTTAAGACAAATTTCTTATATTCATTAGGCGATCTAAAAGAGATCCGATTGACCTGCTCTCTAGCATACTGTTTTTTTTTCTTCTTCTTCTATGGCATTTAGTAGAACCTATGTTGCAGTGCGGGAGCAAGTGCACCTGTTGTTTCGGTTGTTGCGTAAAACATAGTAAAGACAAGACACTTATTACTTAAATACCACACCTGGTTAAACTCTGATTCAATCTCAAACTTCAGTTTTGCTTTTCCTTTCCGAGTTCCCTGCTGGCCGGTTTTAAAGCAATGGCCCTTTTTTCCCTCGTTGCATTACAGAGAAACATTGCACTAGCCATGATCCGCGCCCGGGTGCGGCTCGGTACGGTGTTGTTGCAAACTTAACGTGTACGCGTAAACGCAACTGAGCGATCTATTGTGTCCCTTTCCTATAGAAAGAGAGACTTGTTTGTCGATTTGCAACCAGACGTGTGTTTACTGTTCGTAAAATGATATGCGCTCTACTACTGTATCTGCTGCTATATACTGCACCATAAACTGCCACGGGGAGTTAAAACGATTCTCTACTTACTACCTAGGTAAACGGGAATAGAGGAAAAAATATTGTTTAAAAAAAAAAAAAATTAAAAGTAAAACGCTCCAAACACGGCAGGTGTATATTTTTGCTAGCGGGGTTTAAAGAAGCAAAACGAAAAAAAGCGTGATAGGTTTATCACGCCCGGCACAGCACAGCACAGCATACAAACACAACACAACCGATTGCAAATTTTGTGTTGTTTTCATCCTGTTCTTTGGGTGAACGCCGGTTGCAATAAAGAATGGAATCCGCGTACTATTTGCTACTAATTTGCTGCTCTGTTTGTAATGTGTGCACATGTGCTGGGGATAACATACCGCTTAGATTTGTTTGTTTGTTTTTGGGGGGAAATCGGGCAGTTAAGAGCTTTTCCTTCACTTCTATCACAATCATCCAGCACACCACAGAGAGCTCACACGTCGTGCGGGCATAATCGTTCCCAGGATGCAGTCAGCAGGTGTGTGTGTTTGCGTTTTTTCTCAATAGATGGAGCAATCATCAACCTCACAACAGCATCCTTCCCTTAACTCCTCCTTATCACAAGCATTTACAAACAATGCAACAAACACAACCACACGCACACACACACAATGTAATGGGGAAGGGGCTTCGAGTTTCCTTTTTTCCTGCTAAGTAAAATAAATGTCCCACTCCCCACGCATGGATGATCGGGAAGTTTCTTTTTGTGCTTATGCATAGCTGCACATAGGAGAGATATCTTGTCGAAAGCTCTGCTGCTGTTGAAACTCCTGTGTTTTGAAGGTTTGGCATTAACTACCACATATATCCTTTCATCTCCCCTCCGCCCCACAAGATACTAACATGTAAACACACACTCACACACACAAACACTCATACAGGCTATCCTAGAGACAGTGGGCGCTGCGATGGGTCGCGGATCCATTGACTCCAACGCACTGCTGATGCTGGCCAACCATGGGCTCTGGAACTGTGTGGTTCTTCTGGTGTGTTCCGTCTGCATGAGCTGTCGAGGGGGGAGGTGGGGAGTGGGCTAGTGTAGGCTGCTTATACTGGCGGATCGTTGTGGTTGAAGCGCAGCGTTTCCTCGAAGATTAATTGTTTCAGCGTTTCCTTCGGCAGATCGTCCAGCTCCATCGCGATACGGAACGGTTCCTCGGCCACAGGCTGTGGGTAAGTGTGTGTAGGATAAGTCGTCCGATTTATTCATTCCCCATCCGGCGGAAGGGTGGATGATGATGATGGGCGGCCACACACAACAGCCAGAGAGAGCGTCGTCATTTACCGGTGTTGTGTTAAACGCCAATTCCGTTGCAATGAAATTAAACAAAAGAGATGCAAATGATTAATGATGAGCGTGTGTGTGTCTAGAAGGTCGGGATGAAGATGAACGAAAGGCCCTTTCGGCCCTTTCGGATGCTGGGAGGAAATGGTTACTTCCGGTTGGGCTGATAATCATCGTAGAGCACTGTATGTGAACGAAAACCCCCTTACTAGCGGAATATCCATCATTTGCTTAACTATTTCCTACGCCGCAAGACGATTTCTGTCAAGCGTGTGTGTGCTTTTCCGAGTGAACCATGCCTTTCAAAACCCATGCAACAGAGTACGGAGGACAGCAGTCCCGTGTCCCTTTTTGAAAAGAAATGTGATTAACGATGGAGAAATGTTTTCTAGCCCCCCCCCTCCTTAGCTACCGAGACAAACTGATTACCGAGACAACAAATTGACCCCGAAACTTAGTTTTGCAGCATTTCGCTGATTGCTACACTTCTTCAGAATCGAACGCACAAGCGAGCGTGGTTCAAAGGAAAAAAGTTTCGAAACCATCCTGCACCATCATCCGGCGGAGGAAATTTGCTTCCACTTGTGGTGCGCGTGCAAGCGCTGAAATTCTTTTCGCTACGATCACACCATTCACCCCGTACCAGAGGTTCCAGTTTGCATGGCATGGAATGGCAAACGAGCACCAGAAGGAAGGAAAACGATGAACACGATTGGGAAAGTTGGGGCCGAATGGATTCGAAAATGGGAAACTAATCATTGCACTAATGGCATAATCTTAGAGCCATAGAGATAGACACACACACGCACACTGTGCCATAGTCTGACGTCACAGTACGAACACACACTCACAAGAGGACGAGAAGACACGCTTTCGGTGTACGAGAGCTTTCGATCTTGCTTTGGATGAAATTGAATTAGCCTGAACTGTTGGTCAACTCCTGCGGCAGAAGGAGAATGGCGGCTCTCCCTGCTGGCTCCGGCAACAGAGGGAAAGTCGTAAGAACTTTGCCAACTACAAACTACAAACGGGTTTCGGGTCCTCAAGGCAAGTAAACTAGCACGTACGGGAATCTAGAATCGAATCGAAAGCGCTTCCAGATTTGGCAGATAATTTGCTTTAAAATTCATGACTGCGGAAAAAGCACTACCGATGCCTGCCCGTCACAAAGTGTGATGAAATGGGTTGGCAAAATAAGAAACAACGTCCTCGCAGCGAAGCAATTTCCCATACACGGACCCGGATTACGGTAAAGCCAATCCGATTAAACATAAAATAAAAACAAAAATAGGCCTCGAAAGCAATTAGAAACGAAACAAAGGGAGCGAAAAAGAGAGAGAAGTATGAAGAATGAAGGGAAATTACATTACGATTAACAACAAAATTGCTAAGTACCTCCGCAGCGGGAATTTTACTCTAAATTGGAAAAAAGGTGCACACACGGGGGAGGGGGGACTACATACGTCCACGCCTACCTCCCACCGCAGAGTGTAGAACGGTTTTCCATGGATATAATTATTTCCCCTACTCACTGCAAAAGCAGCAGGAAGTACACACAGCAGCGCACAATTTAAACCCTTATTACACACTTCGCTGAAACTGTCGCACACTAATTTTCATCCCGAAGGAAGAAGAGGATCCACTCCCAAAACCACACCACATGGGAAACTCGTCCCCTAGGGTCGAGTAAAAAAAAGAAAAGAAAAAGCGGCCCATATAACAGGAATGGAAATGGGAATCAATCCTGCATGACGACGACGACGGATGAATACAACGCCGAGGAAATGTACCGCTGGTTGCACACCGCCTAATTTTCCGGCCGTGGATTGTTCCCTACCTCGTCCGCCGGATCGTAGTACTGCTCCAGGTAGGGATGGGCCAGCGCGTCCTCGACCGAGATGCGATTGTGCGGATTGAACGTGAGCATCTTGCCGAGCAGATCGAGCGCATTCTGGTCGGCGTTGGGGAAGAGGCGCGACCACGGGACCTTCGGCTTGTACGGCAGCGACTGCAGGTAGCTGCGCGCCTTCTCGTTGATGATGCACTCCAGATCCTCCTGGGACGGGGAGCCCAGCACGCCCAGGATGTGGTTCAGCTGATCGAGATAGTGTTTGCCGGGGAAGATGGGCCGGTTGCTCAGCATCTCCGCCAGTATGCAGCCGACCGACCAGATGTCGATCGATTTTGTGTAGCCCTAGAAGGGAGAGGGAGAAAAAGGGAGCGATTTTATTGAAGGCAGTGTGTGTGTGGGCGTATGTGGTCATTAGGGGCGGGTTCCTTACCTTGGAATTGAGCATGATTTCTGGCGCCCGGTACCATCTGGTGGCCACGTACTCCGTCAGGAAGCCGGTGTGATCGTGCTCGGGATCGGCTACGCGTGCAAGACCGAAATCACAAATCTGCAACGAGCAAAAACAAGAGTGGGCACAAACAAATGCACAGATAACACACACATCGTTGCGCATTAGTAACAGTTTCACGTCGTTGAGGCTCGTCGCGGCACTGTGTGTCGGCGCAACGGCGCACAATCCGAACCACGGACCACAAAAAGGATTACACTGAGAAACCTTTTTTTGTTGTCGCAACGGTGAAATGTCAGCTCCGTTTAACATGGCCCCGCCGTTTGGCTTTTCAAACATTTTCGAGGCATTTCAAACATCTGTCGATGTTTCTGTCGCGATTTGTTTTCTGTCGGAGAGAATGTTTCTCCTTCCACTTGAGGTGCTGCTGGTGCGATGACCAACTCACGCTTACCTTTAAATCACAAGTCGTATTCAGCAGCAGATTGCTGGGCTTCAGATCCCTGTGCAGCACGTTTGCCGAGTGGATGTACTTCAGGCCACGAAGTATTTGATACAGGAAATAGCAGATATGATCATTGCTTAGTCGCTGTGAAGGAAAGAGAGCAGAGTAAAAACGTACACAAAATCGTTATAAATTGGGACACGAAACGAAGCCTTTAGAAGGTCACTCAATCGATGATGATTGAAATGGGAAAATTGAAATTTAAGCTAATCTCCAACCAAACCCCAATAAACTCCGTAGGGTCTAAACTAAGTAAGTAAATCAATCTTCTACTGATGCTCGACCGAAAGTGATGGGTCGTCTCCGAGCGGCCGTCGAGACACAAACGCTTGAGCCTTTCGCAATACAAACAGCATCCTTAATGAGGCGAGAGAGCACAGGACCGAAGAACAGGTGCTTCATCCATAAATAATCATTCGCCAGGGCAGCACCACCATGGACGGAGAGATGTTGCCTTACATTTTCAACGGAACTTGCCTGCCCTTGTCTCACACTTAATTGAGTTTAGCTGCAAGCTCAGCGTCAGCTAGATCAAACGGAAATGCTTGCAATTGATTGGTTTTGGGACACAGACACACACACTTTTCCTTCAACATTTATTCTCTATTCACGGCCACACGGCTTACCGGACTCTGCCGGAAGTGCCGAAATGTCCGCTCGCAGGTCCGGTATCCTCCCCGAAACGTTAAGGGCTTAGCCTAGGCTTGACTTTCAGGTAATCTAATACACACTCGCCCGAGACAAGGGTCATTTAATCATTCTTTCAGCAAGCAGATTCGGGTAGAGCGAGCGAGCGAGCCCGTGAATGGGGAAAAAGACCATCACACTTCATTGAAAGCAAAAAAAAAGAAGAAAAAAAAACGGAAAGGACACAGAAAAGCCAACGCTTCATTAAAAATGGAAATCTCACTCCAGCCGAACGGCCCAATCACGAGCGAAATGAACTCTCCGTGCCTCGACCTTCGAGTGCAGAGCAGCAGTTGGGGACGGATCAGGATCTGGGGGAACTGGTGGACATTGTCATGTCACATTTCTCCTGGCAGGCATCCGCGCTTCCGCGCAAGGTACGCGAAAATGCGTGCACATAAATAAAGTTGCTTTGTGTAGCCGCAGCATCGCACGCAGTTCGCGTGAAGCGTAGCGAGGTAGAACATCATCCCGACCCCGACTGGTACACCAAACACATTCGATGTGGAAATGCGGAACGGTCTAATTGAATTTTGAACACAAAACTTTACGTAGAATTTGGACTAGACAAAATGAACTTGAACGGTCGTTCGTGCTTAGCAAAGGCACGGCAATGCGGGGAAAGGACGAGTTCGCCGCTTAGCAATGGTGGCGAGGAATGGGACATTCATGAAATGGGGAGGAAAATGTCTACCCAGATATGGTGGGACGGTGTTCCTGGGCCTGCTGGGCACTGAGTGCTTGCGAGGCGTTCAATACCGAAGCGCTGCTGGTGAAACTGTCATCTTTCAGAGTGTGTCAGACACAGGAAGGTGAGCATTGCCCCTCCTGGTTTGAGCAATGTGAACCCGGACAGCAGCACCATTTATTCGGCCTCAGAGTGCATACCGGATGGACAGAGGGAAGGAATCAAACTGTCAGGAGCACACGGGCGCAAAAACACACACGCACACACAAACGCACACATTATATGACGGTCAAAGGATCTAGGGGAAACTTTGTGCCAAAACCCCGAACGTAATTAGCGTAACTATTGAGAGGAGAGAGAGAGAGAGAGAGAGTTTGCTACCTTGGAGTGAGAGATTGGCCAACGAGCTGTGAAAATAGTGATCCTAATTGCATGGCAATTAAGTTGGCAGTTTACTTTCGATTGAAAACGTAATAAAACTCACACAGAAACGCTGGATTTACCTCATCATAGGGATGAAATGTCTCTTTTGTTCCACCGATTGCATACTTTTAGGCGGTTTTTATAAGTTACCGTATGTAGCACACATATTGCATACTTTTAGGCGGTTTTTCTTCTTTCCATTTCCATCAAGGTAGATTATAAAGGAGATCAGGTGGTGGAATACAGAGCATTTTGACAATTCGTCATTTGACATAAGGTCCGGGGGATTCAAACGATTCTTTACGTTTTTTTTTTTACTTTTTCATGGATTTTATTTACAACTTTTTGTTGATTAAATGTTTTTTAGCGCATTTTGGGCTTTGTTGATTGTTATTTAACATTAAAATATAGATTTAATACAGAGATTGCAGTAAACATTAGCAAAAACGAGTGTTTTTTGTGTTAATGTATTGTAAACTTTACTATGTTTGCGGTATATTTAAGGACAATAACTAGGAAATTTTTCATATTACTCCTTTTGCTCATCCTTTTCTCATTATCTGCGAGACTATCGAGCGAGACAAAAAAAACTAACAAGTCTTTTGTTAATTAATCATTAAAATTGCACTTAAGAACCAACGAATTTGTTCTATTTTGCTTTGTTTTGCGTGCGGAAACTAATGGTTAATGGTTTTAAAATGTCCTTCAAATGTGTTGACCCCCTTAAGAGGCTCAGCTGATCTCTTCAATGATTCCCATTCCCAGGCTTACCTGTGTTTTTAGTAGTTTGTATAGATCAGTCTCCATTAAGCACTGAACAATATATACATCTTTCATCTGCTCTATACTAGGCACCCGGAGGATATCTCTTATGTCTATGATCTGGAAAGGAAAGCAGAAAAAGAGGAAGAAGAAGCAATGGTTAGCGAATCGGTTAGCATTTATTGATTTGCAGTGAAGATGGGCTTAAAACAATGCGGAAAGAAACCCATCAATAATATCCACCCGAGCTGATGATTGTACTGTAGTTATGAAAAAAGGGCCTTGAAAATAGAAATAGACAAAACCCTTCGTCAAGCTACATTCTCTGGGTGGTCGTGGAGCCTGTGTTGAGTTCCGATAAAGCCTTGGCACGATGCGCTTTTCCGAGCATTTCACTGAAAATAAAAATCATTCCACGGTCTGTTGAACGAGGCAGCGGGAACTTTCCGGAGCTCAAAGATAAACAAATCCGGTAAGCTTGCCCAAGTGCGCCCTGTCTCCCGCAGCCTAACCCTCTTTTTTCCTGGTGTACGTTGCTCTCGATGCTCGCCTTCGAGGCCGGTACGCCACTTGGGCCAGCTGCGGATGCTTATTTTAGGGCAACACTGGAGAGACAGCGGACCGACCGACCCGACCCGACCGACCGATCGGTCGGTCGGTTTTCCTTCCAACCCAATGGGCAAACTGTGCACGGTCGTCAGTCACTGTTGTGTATCTCCTCCTCATCTGGCTGGCACATCTCATCATCGTTCGTTGCTTCGTAGCCGATGGGCCCCGTGAACTCACAAACCCAAATGTTTCAGCATGCAACACAACCCTCGCCCCAAACTGAACCTTCCATCCATCGGTGATGTTTCTGAACCCGTTCTCTGCTACTCTTTCTCTCGTGCGGGACAGGGGGTTTTCGTTACCGAGAAAAGAAGTTACAAGTTGCCTCCCCCAGGGTTCAACAACAGCAGGAGGAGAGTTCGTCGGACGAGCATGAAAACTTTCAACCAGTGTGGCGCGCCGCACTGATGACCCTTACCATTCCTATTTCCGAGCGTCTTTTTGGGAGAGTCTTTTTTCTGTAAGAGAATATTGGGACGGGCCAGCTCCCATCGTTGCCGTTGCCGGATATATAATGTGTGCGTGTGTGTGCGCGCGCGATTGAACAACAACAACCGGCGGTGGTCGAGTCGTGAACTTTATCAAACACAAGCCTGCCAACACTATTGAAATACCGAGGGAAGCCAGCTACACAACACAAAACCGTAGAGAGGGATTGTTTTGGTTTCTTTTCCCCGATCGTACCTTGGAGCCTTGGAAGAAGGTCAGTAAGAAAATGAAAAGGATGCACCAGCAAAAAAAAACACAAGAACATCTTTTTACAACCTGAACCAACGCACAACCCCGTCAACGGAGATTTAAGCGAACTTTAAACATTAACCTCCTGGTGCGGAAGTTTATAAACATCGCCACTACCTTAAGGGAGCAGCACTGCACTGGAGGAGAAGATCGTGTGTCGGCAAAATTGAGAAGCAATATCGCGGAAGCTTGTTACTGGAATGTTACTTCCCCAGCGTGGTGGCGGTAACATTCCCATCCATCAGCACAACACAGACAAACAGAGCGGCGGCAGCAGCACAATCGTTTCCACGTAACCCTGGACGGTCGGTGATGGTAGTAGTGGCTGTACATCATCCTGGTTAACTTTCAGACAAAATGAGCTTGCAGCAGATGAGGTGATGCCTCTGTCCATGGGCTTCTTCTTCTTCGGAGGTAAAATTGTTTCAGTGGAAAAGCGTCGTGTGAGAAGACTGGGGCCTTACCCACAAGGTGAAGCCATTTATTTCCTTCATCATTGGTCTCATCACATCCCGAACCATGTCCAGGGGTTGGCATAGTAGTAACCTTACGGCGAGCATGTCAGCAGGAAATAGACTGCCACACCACACCGATGGTGGTCGTGTGGTTACCGCCCATCATTACCCTGGGGTCCTTTAGGGGAGGTGGGTAGTTGTATCGATGTGATAGCGCACCAGTCATATTATTCCCGAGGGCTAAATCAAGATGGACTGATGGAATAGAATAATCCACTAAAATGACTTATATCGTGCGACAGGTACATTGGGAAGGCGTGGCACAATCCAAGCTGGAGCAAGTTAAGCGGAGGAAAATATTGCACCCACCAACCCAAAGCGGTTACTGTCAAAGGAAATTAAACGATGAAGGCATAAGCATAGGAAAGACATCTATCACAATTCTTGTTTCGGGGAATTTTGTTTGCTTGAGGGTAGTAAACTTTATGAATTGAACTGTTGCGATAAGACGTTTGTTATTGTTGATAAATAATAAATTTTATTTTAATAAATATTTCCCATCGCTAAAATTATGCGCAGCAGTCGTCGTTAGGTTCTAGCGAAAGTGCGCACTGTCAATATCTCAAACTTTGGGGAGATGCTTTTTCTAATTCGGAGAATTTTGTTTTCCAAACCGCATTAAAACTGAATGAATTCGGTGAATTTTACAAGATGAGCAGAAAGATATTCATTATTGAGCTACGGGGAAAGCATTAGATGGCAAGCCCCTTTTATAACGACTGCGAAAAGGGTCGTCTGTGGATCGGATATAAAGGGTGCTGCTACTACAGTACTTGAAGATGGTGTGCTCTCCTCCTTTTCAGCATTAAGCATCTTCAATTTCAATACACTACTGCTAGGAGGCACACAGTTCCCCAGAAAACCGTCCAAAGATTCGCTAAAATACGGCTGAAAGATGATCTCGTTTGAGTTGATATCGAGCTATTAAGTTCTACTCACTCCACGTGCCAGCCACAAATGATGCAACATGCAAATAATATACCTTACGTACTTTAGATGAGTCAACCAACAACACACAGAGTAAAGCACAGTTAAGCGTAGTCTTGTCTCCGCACAACAACAGTTTACACAAGGCGTTTGTGTGTGGATGCGCTATGATAAGGGCTGACCAGCAACACCAAACTGTGGGTAATTGCTGCGTGATCTTGGGGTAAGGGAGCGTAAATAATGACTGTACATGATGATATCACCACACCACCGTCGTGCCAACGAACGACCAAGGCAAGGAATTGTGTGCTGCGTCCGCAAAGAGATTGTAGATTGCCGAAACCGAACGCATCTGTGATTCACGCTCGACAACACATCGTGAACAATCGAACAGAGATCTTATGACAGTGCCTCCCGCAGTAAACAATATCCGCGTGATACAACCGAACAGCCGAAATCTTGACATCACTTGCTCGCAAAGAACGCCTCTTAGTACAACGAATTTCTCAAGTCTACCAGCCCGCTGAAAATATGTTCAAGAGATCAGAAACAGCACACAAACACACAAACACACAGGCAGCGAAATGGCCAAGAGCGCTTGACGCATTTTGGGCTTCATTTATCTCGTGACACAAGCCTTGTACCGAAACCAGTCAACCTAAACCGGCACATGATTGACAACTTTCGGAAGTGACTGGAGAAAAATAGAGCGCTCAGAGTAATGGTACCACCACACCCATCCCCAGAGGTCCTTATTCTCATCTCCCCCCATCTGCTTTGCGCTACTGCTGGCGGCACTAAAAGAAAAAAGGGAGAGATTCCTGGAACTGCTTTATTATCAATGTTTATCGCCCACTGAGACCCGCCTGCCTGGGAGAAGGCGAAGGAACAATAATGGCAACAGCAGGATAAGCAGCGCCGACAGTACGACAGATTAATGACCGCGGGATATGAGCGCTGCGAGCTGGGCAAAAGAAGTGCCGATGCTTCTAAAATCGGATTTTTCTTTAGGGACACGCGCCAGCCAGCCAGCCGGCGGTTTTGCGGCTACCAAGAAGAAAGTACCACCAGATACAATCCTCCAAAACCAATCCATCGCAGCAGACGTGGCACATCAAATAGCGAGTGGCACACGCTTAACCTTGTGTGTTTCGAAGGGGGGAGAGAGAGAAAGGGAAGAGTAATATTGGCTGCTGAAGTGCTGTGTGTGCGTTTGATGAATTAAGAGCTCAAAAATCGTCCCCAAATGCGGTTTCATTTTGCGAAAGTGGCCTATTGCGGCGGATGATTGGAAGAATAGTGGCTCTGCTCCTGGCATCTCCAGCTACTGGAGTAATGAATAAAGGGAAAACTTTCCGTACGGTTAAAAAACGAGAAAAGTTTAAATTAGTGTAGTGTTCCCGCGTTCCGAGAAACGGGGTTCAAGAATGCCTCATCAGCAACAGTTCTCGCAAAACACAATATGCTTTGCTTAGACGCAAACGTTGTTTAAGGTACCTACTATTCCTATAGTAAGGTCGAACAATCTCTTCCAAGAGGAGTTCGATCGATACGGACCATAACAGTATAAAGTATGGAAATAGATTCAAAACCAGTTTAGGGGGTAGAAAGTCATTGCAGGCCACACAAAGAGCCACACACTCTCCCGTAGGAAGAAACACGGCATACATTTTAATGGACTTTGGACTGTGGCAGGGTTCACCGGGTCACTTTTGATTGTTGTGCAGCATATATGTCCTCCGCTCACGAGATGTTTTAAAAAAGCGTTAACACATTTTACACATATTGAATACAATAACAGAGTTATCATTACAGATGTTAAAAAGTTACTTTTTGGAGAAACTGCTCAGTTCCGGTTCATTCAAACAGGTGATCCGGATCATTTTCAATCGTTCTTTCGCTGCTAAATCTGCGAGTTAATACTGATTCTGCAGTATGTTATCTTCTCTTTTCTCCCACTGCTGTGTTCGACCTTCTGAGGCTGTCTGAGACGAATTACGAGGCGAAGAAATACGGCGTTCAACGTGTTAATGAGTGTCAGGATCTTTCAAGATCTGAACTAAGCTCGCTTTACGGATCCGGATGAGACCCATGAATCAACAAAATTGTGTTGCCGTTTTAACAAAGATGAGTTGAAAATTTTGTACAACAACTTGACAATTAGTGCGATGAAAAAAACATATGCGACAGAAGTTTAAAATTACTCGGAAACCCCTGTATGCTTCACGTTTCGCTACCGTTCCATTACGACCCAGCGGCAACATGGCGAATGTATTATTGTATAAGGGTTTGATTTCCACACCAATTTTCACAAAGCGCCTGAAGTGTGCAAATGCATGTACCGTGGTTACATTAAATTGAAAATCTACACTCCATCCTCCGGTCGTGGACGTTTGGCATCATTATTCAATTAGATCCGTTGAGTGGAAATCGATTGACCCCCCCGGGAACTGAATTGTAAATTGTAATTTCTATTTCACGGTGCTTGTGTGGAGCTATTTGGAAGAGATGCTCTAGATAAGTTTATTGCTTTTCACACAAAAAAACCCTAATGTCGCAGTAAGAGATAAAGTGGGGAATTAAATGGTAAAGCTTCACACCAATTCACATTGTCGTTCATACGATGTGTGTTTGTCATTTCTATTTTGCTCGATTGCAGAGAACATGTACCAATGGTAACACGGTAACGTCAACTTTTTGCACAAACTTTTCCATGCACAGAGAAAGCAAAGCCCGAAACTGGACACATTTGACGACGCAGCTGAAGTTAATAGAAGGCGGCAAAGATAAACAACAAACAGTAAAGGGAGGGGGCAGAGGGAATCCAACAAAAGGTGCAAAGATAGGAATCAAACAAAGTGGCAACATCAAGCATAGGGAAAGTTGTGACAAGTTGTATCCCATTATTAAACGCTGTCAGAAAACACTAGCACTACAGCGAAATGGTGCGCGCTGGCAGTGATTTGCAAGCAAAACAGACAAAACAGACGTATTCTCATGAGGCTTTTTGATGAAATTTAATTCTTTTTTAGGATATAAACACTTTTTTGCTTTCTCTGTTTTCAATGTCCCGAGGCAAAAGATCGATCTGAGTGCAATACAATACTGCTCCGCGTTCGATGAATGTTTGAAAGCAGCTAGAGGGAAATGTTACAGTGTGTAAAAACGTTCCACGAATAGAAAAATACAACATCGTAACTTACGTTTTCGTGTTTGAATCTGGTAAGAATTTTGATTTCCCGCAATGTTCGCTGACAGTAGGTCTGATGCTCGAAGGGAGATATTTTCTTGATGGCAACTTTGGTCTTGGTGACGGTGTCCACTGCAGAGCTGCGAATTGAAAACAAGCAAAAAGAAAACAAAAACTACATTAGGGCAAACCGTATTGTTACCGGAAAAGGCGGGAAATAATTGCTGTCCATCCTGCAAACTGTGCGGGAAGGAAGGAAATTGGGAAAACCAGCGAGACAAATATCAAACACACACATACCACGGGAGCAGCAGCAGCTAGGGGGGATTGTCGTTTAAAAACAAAAGGGAACAGAAACTTTTCCTTTGCTCGAGGTGCGGTGCGCTCGCCTGCAACATGGACACACGATTCATATCAGCCATTGCGTTTTGCTGGGCTTGTGTCGGTCAGCAAAAAGAGGCACCGAGGGACCGGGTGGTGCCCCTCGCAAGGCGCTAGAGGGGGCGTGCAGTTATAGTTAGAGAGTGTGCAAATAATAGCAGAAACTGCAGGTAAATGGATCGTTGTTTTGATAAAACAAAAAAAAAATAAAATAAATAAACCGTGGTTATGCGATACCGTGGTGTGTTTTCCACCATGGCGCCGCCGATGTGAATGAAATAAATAAAAGTTCGTTGAAAAACACTAAAGCAAAATGAAAATTGAAATTCTGCATCCAGCTAACCCCGCGGGATTGGTTGGGTTGGTTGGTGAGAGTATATACAATTTATTCTCTTTTATAGCGAAACTGTAAAATAAAAACCCACAAATTTAGTTGCAAAATAATCTTGAAAAATCCCTTTATTTCACCCATTTTTCATCCATCTTTACGGTCGTTAAGTTGATAGCAGTAGGGTTTGTTGGGTGCGTTTTTTGTTGCTTATTTGAAGTGACTGACCAGCACCCAGCGGGGATAGGCTATAGAGCGCGTTTGTGAAAGTTTTGCTCTTGACAGACGTGATAAGCAGAAACTTTCATTTCAGCTTTCGCGCAAAACCAGCCATATTTATTTCACTGGAAAACAGGCGAGCAAATTTTGCATAGCTGCGCTATTGGGAAAGTAATGTAAAGGAGAACAAGATTCAGAACGAGCATTGAACCGATTTAAAAATGACTGTTGATCATGAAAAATGACTGTTAAATGGACATCGAATATGCCAAGAACACCGAACTGAACCTCCGATCGAAACGAAGCGAATCTGCAATTTAATTTGTTTGAGCTTTTTGTGCTTAAAAACAGCAAACATACGCCAGCAGCACGGAGCAGGCAGTATCGAACAAATTAAAGGGACGGTTTGTTCTGTGCAAACCGATATAGCTGTCCCCACATTGCACGATTGCGTGTATGCCCACCTTCTATTGACGCTACTATTCCTTGACCAGTTGAAAGCAAACAAAAACAAAACCAGAGGAACGTATTTTATTCAACTATTTTTGGGTTGCGCTTTCACTAGCCGGCTATATTTAGTTCCCGAGCACATGTCACGTGTCTCAATGTGCCTCCGCGCGCCCGTCCTTCCTCCGCGCGATGGAGCAAATGGAGTGGAAAAATGAAGGTCCGGCTACGCTGTCCGCATTCGAATTGTCAATTTTATTATTACATGCTATTCCATAGATTCGATGCCATAAATCATAAGCGAGACTGAGTGCGCGCGTTGTAACGGGGTGGTGGCCTCGTAAACGTACATTTTTTTGGTGAGCAGAACTTTATCATTCACCACAGCGCGACCAACGCCAACGTGCCCGAGAGGAGCATATGCTTTAGCGTAGGCAAGCAAGAGCAAGAACAGTACCTCCCCATCCATGACCCAGCATTTGAAGAATTTTGTTTGCTTTTGGTTAAGCATAATTATTCTAGCAAGAAAATGTATTCCATAATCGAGCATTATGCATTATGCGATCGGAAATCGGAAACAGATTCCACTGCAAAAGGAGGGGTTGTAACTAGGGATGGGTCATGTTGGCAAAAATCAGACTTCGACTCTGATCCGACACCGAAAATGCAGTGTCTCCCGGAGTCGGTCGGAGTCGTCCGGAGTTGTAGTTGTCCGAAGTCGTAGTCGTCTGAAGTCGTAGTCGTCTAAAGTCGTCCAAAGTTGTCAGAAGCTAGAGTCGTCTGAAGTCGTTCGGAGTTGTTCGGAGTCACCCAGAGTTTTCCGAATTCATCCAGAGTTGTCCGGAGTCATTCTGAGTCGTTAGAGTCGTCAGTAGTCGGAATGTTTTTGGTCAAGTATTTTATCTCCGACTCCGGTCGGCTCAAACCGCTATTCCTAGAAAGAAAGGACTGTTTAAGAAGTACAGGTGAAAAATGACGACTTTGACTTCGGATGAGTCCGACCAACTCCAGACGACTCCAACAGACTCTGGACGACTCCGGACGACTTCGACTCCGGACGACTCTAACAGACTCCGGACGACTCCGGATTCCGGATGTCTTCGATTCCAAACGACTCTGACTCTGGATGACTCCTAGTCCATGCAGTACTAATAGTTCCGAATTTGCCGGAGTTGGAATCGTGTCTACAATACAATAGCCGGAGTCGAATTCGAGTCGTGGGTGTGGTCCAGAGAGCACACCACTAATACTAACACGTCATCTCTCGGTTGCCCTTCAATTTAATCAGCAATCGGAAGTGACGGAGGGATGCGCTGTTTTCCCTTCCGCTCGCCCTTGCTGTCCAAATCAATCTCGAGTTTCAGAGATCGAGCCCCGGCATTTCTCGGAAGGTTAGCGGAGCTGCTTGGGGGCTCGAAACCGTTCGGCAGATTGTCGCAAAACCTTTGTCAGGATGATACATTTTGTGTTTGTGTTTCAAGAAGAAAATGGTTCAATTTTTCTTCTGCCGCTTTCGCGGGATGGATGACATAAATAAAGAATAAAAAACGATGCCTGCCCTTCCACCTGCGGGGTGGATCGTTCGAGTGTCGATTTTCTCGGGAAATGAGTTTCGGGGTATTGAAAGTTTGAGCAAATTGATGAGCCGTATCTTTTCCCGGAATGTTCGAAAAAGGCGGCGGCGAATAGAAAATGAACAGTTTTTCGTCAAAAGCTTCATAGCGATTTTTTATTCAAATTTACAGTTGTCTGTTGTTTTGTTTTGTTTTGGGACGAATATTGTAACCTATATCTCCGATGGTACCCCCATCCGCCACGTTGCAATGAGATTATCCGCTGCAGGGTAAAAGATAGAATGCGTTGTAACGGAGCTATTGCTATTTAATTAAATTTTCCCATGACATCTACAACATTCAAAGCATGGCAACAAAAAAGCGCAAACAACAAAAGGCAATTAAAAAGGTCTAAAAACAAGCCATTTTTACCCTCGGCAGGCACAACGCACTCAATTAACCCATCGTGCGATGGATGCGCCCAGTACTTGGTACAACTGTTTCTAGAGGTTTCCTAGAACGAACGGATTGGATGGCTGTGTGTTCGTGGAAAAATGAGTACCATTTTCACTATTGGAGATTAGATGCTAGTTTCCCTTCCTAGCGCATTGGCTTACTGTTCGAGCAGTTCGCCGTTCGCGTGTAAATATAGGATCAATCATAATAAAAGCCTGTTACAATCAGTATCAGGATATGATGACAGGATATGATGAATACCTGTGCCATCTTTGCAGCAAGAAAAAATCGCAACTTTGCAATGAGCAAACACAGATGCTCACATTACTTGCCCGCTGGCATAATTCGGCAAAACTAGGCAAACGAAATATTAAAAAGTTGTCGAGTAATTTGAAGCGTGCACAAGATTGCTTTTTGTTTGTTTTTTTTTCGAGAGATAATGTTGTTTTTTTCTAATAAAAGAAACGGGTTTTCACTAATCATATTATTTGCCCGGACATACCCACACCTTTGAGAAGGGGAAAAAATGGAAAAATGTTGCCTGTAAATCGATACAGGCTTGTTCGTGTTCAATTACAAACTCTTCTGGTGAAAAACTTTGAGCCGACCGCTACCAAACACGCCCGCCTCCAACAATGGAGGGAACGAAAAAAAAAAAGATCATCATCTTGTTTTACGCAAGGATTTCCAATGAAATGGTACAAAAGTTGAATGGAAAAATGGTAATAATACAGCTCCCGCATTATCGTTTAGCAATACGCCGATTAGTGGGTTTTTTTTTGTCTTCTTCTGGTGGTAAATCGAATAAAACCGTAGCAAAAACGCTATAATACAGTCCCACACACATACACACAGACAGCACACCATAAGGAAAAACACCCCACCATTAAGAGATGAATGAAAATGGTACAAAAAGCACCAACGGACGCAACGAGAGCTCTCTGTAACGATCCGCGCCCAAAGTTACTTGTTGCTATGCGAACGATTTCAATATCGTACGAAAATGTGCGGTTAACGCGCGGAAAGTGTGCTCTCTCTCTCTCACTCTCTATTCTGCTTTTGCTTGCCATTATCCGGCACGGTATCCGACAATGGCCAAAGAACAGCTCGCGATCGCGCGAACGTTACCCCAAAACCAAAAGGCAAAAGGCGAAAAGAAACCTATTTCGTTTGTTTTACAGGACGGTTTTCCCCATGGTGGTACGCGTTTTCGAGTTACACCGGCACACACACACATACACACACCAACAGCACAACCCCAACCGTGCCCAAAGGGATGGGTGTGTCTAGGAATTCGTCGGAGCAGCAGAGCAACGGTAGAACCGCTTTCGCTCTCGAACCGGAGAGCACACACTCCGTCCGGCTCCGGCCCGGGAGTGGATAAATATTAAAGCTCGGTTGCTCGACTCGCGAGTATTCCCTCCAGTACTATTTATGAACCGGTTTTGCACCACCGAAACTCGGTTCCGTGGGCTACAACTCCGCTAGAGATATTCGGGAAATTCATCAGGAATTTCCAACGCACTTGCTTCTCCAACGTTTCCTCTCGGGTGCTTTGGGTAATGGTGAAAGACGCAGATAACGAGAGTGAATGTTACTGTTTTGGCCTAACGTCTTTTGGGGAGATGGGATGGAATAATGTATTCCGCGATAACATCACCTTTAAAACGGGAGCTTTACGCTGCTCGAGCGAACCAGCAAGAGAAGAATCGATTTAACCTAACCCCAGCCGCTCGATCCTTTCTTTTCGCATCGCATTCGCAGCAAAAAAAAAACTTCATTTCCCTCTAAAGGATTCTTTGCTGCTCGGGAGGGGCGGGACCTCGCCCCGTGCGCCTAAATGTAGGCTAACGAAGGAATGTGGAACAGATTCACAGGTTCCGAGTTTTGACAGATTGTTTTGGCCCGGCGTTCGATTCAAGCGGCAGTTATGAACCCCACCCCCCTCCCCCATTTCTTCTTGCTCCCTTTTTGTTCTGTGTTGGCAAATGTTGATGATGTTGAACCTTACTTTTTCTTTGCCTTTGCTCAACGTACACGCTGCTGCTAGCCAGTGACTTCAGCCTGTCGATTCGTAAAAGCGAGGTATGGAAAATTACCGAACCATATACCAGTTCGTTGCTGCTTCCTACTTCCCAAGACGACCTGAGATCCGGCCGTCTTCCGAGACATTCCAGGAACACCAAACACACATTTGCCAACATATCCGGCTCTTTTTCTTTGTATTTCATCGTTCGCACAGCAAGCGACTGCAAAGGTTGTGCTCGTCGTCGCACTCTGTGCGTGTGTGTCAAGCAATCAGCAATCGGATGTAATCGAACTTTATAGAGTGGAACAAATTAAAAGCTAATATGTGAAGAACAGGGGCAGGAGACATCGACAGCAAGCGGCCGGGAAGCACCGACTGGAGTATGCGTGCCGACTCGAACCCGGCGAACGGAAACAGTCCTTTTTCTTTGCCTTTTCTCAACGGCGTGCCTTGATCGAGGGAGGAGGAGGGAGAGAAATGAAAGCCGCCACGTGGTTCGGTTGTTAACAGGACTTTCAGGCCAGATGATTCAAGAGCCATGATGAACGACTTTCGTATGTCATAGCAGATTTTTATTTTTTCCTGCGGGAAAACGACGTGTGTGGCGGCAGGAAAAAAGGAATAGTGAAAGAGAAATTCGTTTTCAATCAAACAATCGAACTGGAAATACAACAAATACTGGGAAAAGTATCATCAATTGAAACTTTTTTTAAACCATACTAAATTAGTTTTATTTGTAGATACAAGTAGTGACAGAAGAGATAAATTACAGCGCCTAAATATAGGCAAACAATGCTACATTTCAAGCAGTTCAAGCTGTTTAACAGCGCATGCAGTGAATATAACAATAAATTGCATATATTTAGGCGCCCTAAAAATGAAATGATTTCCCATTTCGATGACACGACAAATCGTAGTATTGTTCTTTTCGAACGCTACGGGGATTTTTTTTTAAATTTCAACCTCAACGTGACTTTGCGGGTAATGATGTCATTAAAGAAAATAATACCATTCCCCTCGCTGAGCTGCTAACTAGCTTGCTGTTTTCTCTCCCGCAGGAAATGAAGCCCAGCTACCGGGGCCCGTAAGGGTGAAAAAAACAACACCAATTCCACCATCACGCAGGCTACCGTGCAATATCGCACAATCATGATGCAAATTGCAACGCGACAAGCAACCGATGGCAATTTGGTGACAGTTTTTCTTTCTTTCCTGATTGCTGCTGTATGCAAAAGAAAGGATAATAATGGAAATGATGGAAATGGCGCACGATTTTGCCTCGCTGCGTATAGCCACTCGCGCAAAGTAGGACGCAGCAAAACCACGGTGGTTGGGGAATGGGGGTTGTGTCTCTTGGAATAATGTAAAATAACGCGAAAGCTCTATTCTCTCACCTCTTTTATGGGACTCGCAAGTCAAGAAGTCAAATAATGTGACGACGATGGCGCTGCTGCACAACCTGATTTGTAACGGGTGGGGGACACCACCACAACCGCTACGCTAAATCTCACCCTGCACGCCCCACCACGTACACTGACGTCATGATGGGAAAGTTTTTATACGCAAGAAGGTCAATTTCCTGACGCTTTGATTTATATTGCGAAAGAGTAGATGCTTTCGTGATTTAGGCGGAGCTGGAAAATCTCACTGAATTTCCTGTTATGATGAAACAACGCATAGTCGGAAAAAGGAGTTTTCTTTAAAA
This sequence comes from Anopheles arabiensis, assembly GCF_016920715.1. NCBI lineage: Eukaryota > Metazoa > Arthropoda > Insecta > Diptera > Culicidae > Anopheles > Anopheles arabiensis. Next base: position 28,338,142 of record NC_053518.1, read on the forward strand.
AAAAAAACATATTAACTCTCTATATTGTACCTATTTACATTGAAACTGAGGCGCATTTCAGAGAATTCGAGCCTAGCCGAGCCATTGCAATACTTTTCACACAACGTTTTGCTGTCGTGTATCATCATCAGCATCATCCGTTGATATTGGGTCGAAAGCACCTGAAGGCACATTTGTCGTTAAGATGAATGATGAAACTTGATGAAAGTTTCTTCTTGCAGCCATACGAAAATACAAAGAACTGTCACAGAGCGATGGTCGGAAGGATTCGTGGAAGAGTGAAAGCAAGCGTGTAGGTAAAGAAAACAAAACCGTCGTTTGGTGTGTATGTGCATACTTTCCTTTTTGTTTTCAATAGAAAGCTTATTTTATTGCTTTTTGTCGCTTGTTTTTTGTGTTTCGAAAGGCACAAGTTTTGGAAAAGAAAGTGGAAAAAACAAACGAAGCATTTTTTTTATTAATTTTCTTATGCTCACAACCTGCTGCTAAAACGCTCCCTCGTACAGCGAATACTTTTCTGTTTGTTTAAAACAAAACAAAAAAATGGCGCACACAAACCGCGTAATGAGTTAGAAGGACCCGGTACCCGCAAGACATTGCTGCTGATGCTCATTATTTGTCGTTTTGAGTGCTTTTGAGTAATCGATTTTTTTTTGTTGGCTCGCGATGTTTGGGGGAAGGATTTAAATAAATTTGCACCACAAAAGCAACCTATATACGTGTGAGGAAAGGCGAGTTGAGATGCTTGTTTTATGTTTTGTAATCCCGTTTAGATTATTCCAGGTGTACACGTGTGATCAAACTCGCATGTGTTTGGATCCTGTTTTCCCACGTGTCCCGAGGAAGTATCAATCTGTCGAATCGCCTTGAGGATAGCTCCTTTATATTCCCGCTAGGTGTAAGACAAACGCTTTGAATAAACAAAAGGCAACGCGCAAAATAATCTGCATATCAAGTTGCGATGTACACGTGGAAGAGATAAAGCCACGAAACGAGGTTTCTTTTTTTTCTCAAAAGAGATAGATTTACTCACTCCTGCCCGGTAATACATTTAGGCAAATTTATCGTACACCGGAGTGTGTCGCCGAACAAAGAGGGGAAAGAAATTTAATTTACCATTTTTATGATGTTTCAAGTAAAACCATACACCAGGCTTACACAGGCTCAAGCCTTTGTAAACGATCGAATGATCGTATTTTGCTATGTTTGAATAAATAAGAGTGTATTCTAATGTGGAACATAAAACAATGCAGCATTGCAGAGAGAATAAAATTGCTAGACCCAGAAAGGATGATAAAATACGAACACACAAGTGTGTTGTCACCTGGTTGAATATTTATTGCACAAATTGCGACGGTATGAAAGTTTATACCGGTGTGTGTTTGTATGTTTATTGATTTGGCACATATTTTGGGGACATCACAAGCTGTTTCTATTACATTTCTTTTATTGCATTTAGCTTTCCGAGCTCTGTTACGTGTATTGGGGCACTTTATTGCGCCAGAATGTATGCAGTTTTTATCATCGCCGCCTAACATTATGCAATTTTTATACAAATTCACCAATTTATATCCATTTAGTCGAATAAGAATGGTAAAACTTTGCTAAACATGTACAAGTCAGCGTGTACATGCAGAAACGACGTGTTTTTTTCCTGTTCTATTGAAGTGCTTTGATTAAATGTGCGATAAAGACCGGATATCACGGCGCTCTCCCTGTTAGCACAGCAGGTCCTGTTACAACGCATTTAAACGCGATGCCAAGATCCCATCTTGGCACAGAGAGCACGGGGAATGATGGGCTGAAACGTGAATCTCAATTCAACTGTAATTAATATCTTATGAGGTGTACCTCGCATCCCGTCGGAACCGTGCAATTAGGTGTAGGCTTGCCCCCATCATTTCCGTGCCCCTTTCGCCCCTTGCTCTCTTTCCATGGCTCACCTGAAGGGCTTCTCCACAGCGGGGACAGTTTTTCCCGCTTGTACCCATGCCGCAGTGGGCAGAGAGCTGTTATTTTTCTTCTCTCCAAGGTGAAGTGGCGTTGGAAAAGTTAGAGGCGTTGCTGTTTGCACTCGACAGGTTGAAGTGGCGGATAAAATGGAACGATGTCGTTTGCCTGCGCCTTGCCTCAGTGTGTGCCCGGGCGTGTTTGGATAGCTTTTTAGAACTGCTTCGTAACGTCGAACGCTGTGTGAGTGCTCGGAGGATGGAAATGTTACCACCGTTCTTTAGAAACCGAGGTGCCACCCCAAACGCTGTTCGACGACGACGTACATCTTGTCGTTTGTCGCTTTGTCCATTGGTACAGCACCAAGCATAAGGAGGGCAGAGGAAACCATGTCTTTGTGAGCTCACCCCGCTGATAGCATCACATCAGGCACATGGACCGAACAAGTTTATTCAGGGTTCAGCAGTTCACCTTAAGGTCACCTTATTATTTGCGATATTAAATGTTAAGTAGTAGCAGAAATTTTTTAAACTGCTACCAATGAATTTGCTGATCATCTTGTTTTTTGTGCGTTACCACCGGTAGAATGAATCGAAACCGTGGTCTGCTTATCGCTCGACGACATATGTTGGTGTAGGCACGAAGCAAGAATTCATTCGGAGAAAACATAAAATAGCATCTGAACAGCATGAAACGCTACGCTACGTTACGGTTTTCCCACACAGCTTTTTTGATGAAAATAGCTACTCGAGCTATTGTACGCGTCATCGCTTTTCCCATACAAACACACAATGCACACAATGCGAAAGCGATGCGATTTTGACTCTACGTGCCTCGAGCGGCATGTTTTAGATTTCCATGCTCCAAACGGGGTTGCTTTTCATGATTGAAAAGTTCACGCAAACGTTTTCCAATGGTCCCTCTCTCTGGAAATACACAAGCATAGAACAAAAAGTGTCTCTCTCGTTCGATCCGGCGACGGGAACAATCAAAACAAAGCACACTGAATCCATTTCCAACCTGATCTGATTGCCAACAAGCGGTTCCAGCCACAGAAGAGTCTGTGCCTTGTGAGGTTTAAAATGCAAACACAAAAACACACCATTTCTGAGCGAGAGTTTTATTCATAAAAAAACAAGTTGCACATTTTAATATTCATCTTTTTACTTTCAGTGGTCTTTATTGTTCCTAATGGATTGCTGCTCCCAAAATGCAGTCGACAAATCCTTTCATTTATGTGCTTTTTGGCTGAAAACAGCACGAGGACAGCGCGAAATGCACTGGTATGTAGAGTGGAAAACATAGCAGAGGCAAATGCTTCACAGTGCAAGGCAAGAGCATTTGTAATATATTTGCTCTTTACTAACCACAACGATGCACAGCTTTTTATCTTTCATCGCTAGTGCAGCTTTTACTGGGCGCATTAAAGTGTATGGTTGGATCAAACAATCTGCAACAATGAATTTCAGTGAAATGCTTTGCTATGGAAGTAGAAGCTATCACTCAAAAATTATAGATAAGTTGCGGTGACGGCTCTTATACATACATCAGTTTTGTCGATCGACAAAACCAGACCAAAAAAGGAGTAATTTTCAATGCGGATTGCATTGCTTTAGGCGCTTCGGTAGGTGAATTCAGATTCGAATTGGTTTCAGCCGCAGGGTATGCAACCCACAGGACATTACCGATTGCAGGAAGCTGCTGCAAAATTGGTTTGTATTTGGTTTGCAGCAGATGTTAGCTCACATAAAATTAAATAACCGTTTCGACGAAAGTTTAATGCAACAACCCCAACAGTTGAAAGAACGTGGGAGAACGAGTTTTTCAAAACTAAAACGGAATTGTCAACGTGTTTTGGTTGATTTAGCTCAAAGTGACCCTTGATGATGCTTTTCCAATACCAATCAATATCAGCTGCCCAGCAACGAGTTTTGGTAAAAAAAAGAGCTTTGTAACAGAAAGTGGAATCGAATTTCCATCCCATTGACAATAGCTTACGGCCAAGATGGATCATCTCCGTATATGGTTCCCATCTCAAATTCATATGATGGTACGGTTAGATTAAGATAAACTGGAAGTGGCTACACCATCATCCTTTCTCTTTCTCTCTTTAGCTCTCTCTCTCTCTCTCTCTCTCTCTCTCTCTCTCTCTCTCTCTCTCTCTCTCTCTCTCTCTCTCTCTCTCTCTCTCTCTCACACACACACACACACACACACACCGTACAGAGTTTAAAAACAACAAAGTGAACAAAAAAGTCACCCGACTGGCTTGTGGTGACATGTCTTCAGGATGTGTCATAAAGATGAGGATAAGGAATATAGAAAAAGGAGAGCATGTGGGTATCGTACCCTGTACCGAGTGGATCAAATTTCATCTTCTGCCATACTGGTCTTGATAGTTACTGTTCCTCACTAACACACAAGTGTTCATACACCTCACATTGAATGCACATCGACCATCGGGGAAGTTATAAATATAATGCATGTTAGTTAGCTGGACATCCGGACACTTTGAAGCGCATAAAAATAAATTAAAAATATATAAAACTTCACAACAAAGAGTTCCAGAGCTTATGTTTGTTACTGACAGGATAAACAAAAACAACCAAATTGAGTACTGGAAGTTTCACTTTCCGTCCAACTATCAAAGGTAACCTATCCCTAACCATCCAGGAGAAACCCACCTGGACGCCGCCTGTTGGTGTTTAATGATGCCCACTTTTGTCACCTTTGATGTATTCCAGCATCATATCCCTCGGGCACTACACCTGAGCGCTGCCACTTTAGCCACAACAGGACCAGGTTGGTACAAAAAGGCATCAACAAAACTTCATTAAAAATGAAGCAGCAGTAATGAGCAACGGATAAGACGGTGCAAAAAAAAAAAACAATCCTCTCGAAACCAAACCAAGAGCGGAAGGCAGAACCTGAGTGGTGTGTGTGTGTGCCTTGAGGATTGTTTTAATGCAATTGAAACGAAACAAAGGCTAATGCAACTGTGTTGGGTGCTGTTTCGCCACGGCATCATCATCACGTACCATTTCCCTTTTAGCAATTCGAAATAGATTTATTTTATTCCCAAACGATACACGATGGTGCGATACGTGCAGAATATTAACACAGCGAGCTTGGAGCCGGAAATAGAGAGAGGCATCTAAAAACTATTGCCAAAACCGGGTGGGTGCCGTTGCATAACAAACATCAACGCGGTAGTGATGTGTCATTCCGGAGTGGATTCGTGAATTCGACGACTGAGAAACACTGAAAACTTGATACCGAGTCAGAATCGGATAAGACTTCACTAATCCGGAGTCGTCCGGAACGCAGATATTACTCCGATATTCTGGACGAGTCTAGGAGAATCTGGAATCGCATCTTGGCGATACCAGACAACTCCAGTTGACTACAGAAGAATCAGAACGACTACGGCTCCGACCACTCCGAACACATCTTGATGACATCGGATCGGACTTCTGTTGAATCCAAATAACTCCGGAAAACTACGGAAAATTCCAGTTGACTCCGGATAACTCCGACAGAATCCGAGCAACTCCAGATGATTAAGGACGACCCTTAATGAGTCTGGATCTATAATATAGATGATTCCGGACGACAATGAATAACTTCAAATAACTCTAAATGACTCCAGATGTCTCTAGATGACTCCGAACGACTCGAGACAACTCTGGATGAGTCCAAACGATTCCGGGTGAGTCCGGGTGATTATGAAAGACTACAACGAATTTACCCATCACTATATAACGCAAACTGTTGCATTACAAAGGTGGATATATTTTGCAAACAGCAACAAGAACAACATTTCAGGTTCATTTATCAGGACGCCGCGAACTCTAATCTGTATGCAATCTGCAACAGGGTCCAAGAGTGTGGTAGGGCCACTTTCTCTATCCCTCTCCTTTGATTCAGCCAGCCTTTAGTATCCCATTTATCATGCTAAAAATACTCCGTAGCACAATTTAGCGCTCACCTGCTGCACACTCTGAAGCACATATACACACATCGTTACAGAAAACTATCATTCACGAGTGCTGCACATTTCCATCATTAGACGGTCCCTAGTTGGGGCATACTGCAAGCTGGTACGTGTAGCCGCGTGGATACACCATCATCAGCCGGCGATCGTTAGCTTTCGAGCAATAGGGACACGGCAGCAACAAGCAAGAGGTATCCTCTCCACCTACTACGAGCGATGAATATAAAATTTCATCCAGCGATGCATAGAGAAATACAGAAGACACGCACTTGTGCTACAACCACCACCAGCCCCACACACACAATGGCATTGTGGGCGGAATATTGCTGATTTTACTCTTCTCAGCTCGTTCGCTATCGTCAATCCAGGGAAAGGTATTGGCGGTGGTAGTAGCAGGGGCACTATGGCAGTTCGATTTATGAATGATCGGATGTCTTATTATCATTCTATCGAAGTTGTGTCGTTGCATTGCCATGGCCGAGAGCGTGATTGCTTATGTCCGGTCGGGCAAGTGGCCAGGCCAAAGCATCTCTCGCTTGCGTCATTGCTTTAGAAAATCGAACTTCGATTAGTTCCCGACCCCGGCAGACACGTACGATGAGCAGGGGCACCAGCGCTCCCACTGGATGAAGACGCTGCCCGTAAGTGGTTCGTTTGTTGGACCGATTTCTGCAACATATGCGCGCTCGACCTTCCCCTACCAGGCGATGAATTCAAATCGCTCCACAATCGACACACCCTGCTAAATCGAGCTAAAGTGCCGAGGAGGGAGAACACCGATCAACATCTTACTCACGGGAGCTTTTCTTTATATTTTCTACGGTTATTTTTTTATCATTTAAAAGGAAAACTCAAATGAATGTCTGCGAGCGTGACACGATGCCGATGGGATGCGTGAACAGCAGGACGCATCGGATGTAGCAAAATATTGTATAGAAATATTTAATATCTTCTTTTTGCACGAACATACCAGACATCAAGGAAGAATAAAACCGACAGAGCGCTTTTGAAAAGGGAAATATGAAGAAAAAACTGATGACAGAAGCTCCACACAGTGTGTAAGAGGATTATGAACCTTTTTTCGAGTCTTTTTTTTGTGTGTGTTGATCCTGTGTTGCTGCTACTCTCTACCAGCCGGCGGCACCGTATAACCATGTTGCTGATGGTTGTATGGTTGTAACAGCTGTACACACGCACACGATTATTAGCGATCCGAGCCTAACGAGCGGGCAAAGAAAAGAGTAATCAAGCGCTGAATGGAAATGGGAGTTTTGCTGGCCAATCTAGCCAACCGGCGAGAGGCAAAGCAACGAGCATGGCTGCGTCCAATTAGCCTATTTTGCTGTGTGGATGCCCCCGCTCCTGGAACCCAGGGGTATGCGTAGTTAACCCTTTGTGAAAGATTTAAGAGCAACAAAATTGGTTGAATGTATTTGTTTGGGAAAAGATAAAATCCCTTTCAGGCATTTTAAATCAAAATATTTCATCAAGGATTATGGACGGATCGTCCTGCTAGTAACAAAAAAAAAAAAAAAAAAAAATTATGCCGGCAACTCAGGACTCTTTTGCTACCACAAAACATCAACCAATCATTTTGAATAATACTACATAAGTATACTTTCCAAGCATGACTACCGTGGCGTGATAACGCAAACAACCACAAACCCGCTAGACGATAACGCGTCTGAACATTGCTCGATGATATCCCGATAAGTGTATGACCGGTTTTTCGGCTAATTGGATTGTTGCTGCTGATGGCAGCAAGATCCCTACATCTATTCTATCCACCGCTAAAGGAGGCGCTCAATCTTCAGCACCATCGTAACCATTTAGTGTGAGAAACGCAGGATAAGGCGTCAATCAAGTGGACAAGCCGGACAGCAAATTGCTGGGTCTAATTTATGGCCGCTAACGGACACTGAAATTAGCATACATATTGCCCTGTCTTGTTAACAAGTGTCTGTTGCCAATAGTCATCGATTGTTCTCACTAGCTGCGTTAGTGAAAATTTGTTAGAATATGTTTTAAAACCTACGTCTTCTTGGAATTCCTTTCAAATATTATCGATTTTAAGAAAAGAAAATAAATTCCAGTTCATCACTCACTAAAACATTGCTTCTGAAAGCATATTGGCTCACATTTGTAATGCGGATTGCATACCTTAAGGCAACAGTTTGAACGGTGGGAATAGCACGAGAAACATTCTAGAGCCATAAAATGCATTTAATTTTTGCACCACAATGTCTTCACACCAATAACACATGGCCTCTTAAAAGGGACACTGGAGCATTTGGTTCAGGAAACGTTTGAGACATTAATTTCCCCTTCGGTTACGACGACACCAGCTGTTACAGAGTTAGGTGAGCAGCTTCCACACCCCATTCCGGGGTGTTTGCGAGTGCTTTGGCACCTTACAGGGTTTCCCACGATTTATTGGTCAGTTCCCATGATTTATTGGTGCGTTCCCACGATTTTTTGGTCGTATCCTATAGATTTTTGGTTCGTTCCCATATTTTATTGGTATTTTCCAATTGGATATCAATACAATTGGACCAACAAATTCTGGGAAACGACCAAAAAATCGTGGGAACGCACCAAAAAAATATGGGAACCCACCAAAAATTGATGGGAACCAACCAATAAATCGTGGGAAACCCTGTATGTCACCGGCGTGTGCATGGTTTTTAGAAGATGAACCTACTACAACAAAGCAGCTGCTATCGTGTACGGAAATTGTGCAAAACCAGCGTAAGCAAATTCCACTTGTAAACGAATTCCAAATGAACTTCTTCCAATCCCCCCTCCATCCCTGTTCAGTTGTGGTGCGAAAACAAAATCAAATCGAATCAAATAATGCGCTACCAATGTACCGCGCAGAAAATTCGACTTGCAGATACTACTTTATGCTCAAACTCTGCGCTCTTGAAGTAGCATCCTGTATTCTTGCCATCTCACGATCGCACACCCGAAAACTGGCGCTACCGTTTGCACTTGCTGCGAAGGGAAGAGGCGCTTGTGTTGTTCCAGGAAAAATAAAATAACATGCACAATTGCGAGGACATCATCTTGATGGTTTATCGTGGTAGGCGCACACATCCACAGGCCACATCAAAACACTCACCCTATAAGTTTTTTTCTGTTGTGTATCTGCTCAAACTGCGAGCGCACGTCTTTTGACAGTTGGCAGGCTTCACGAAAATACTGCTCCCGCGGTGGTGTGCTGCAGGATGCTTTGGAGTTGTTGTCGAAGACGCCGAAAAATAAGAAATTTGTACAGAGCCACCCTCCCCCACCCCCCTGAAGCTCTGCTCCAATTGCTTCAATCCCATCCCCTCGCTGGGCAGGAAATTCAATCAGGGCTTCCAATCAATGTGAATAAAAGTACTGCTACGTCAACGTGCAAGGGCTGGAGTGTGCGTGTGTGTGTGGTTAAAAATAAAAAGAAATAACAGGGAAGTACGTCATCGTAAAGGAAGCGGTAGTCCCGCCACCAGAGTTCGCTCAAAAGATTAACTTTCGAGAGCCAAAAAAGCAACCACAAATCCTTGCATCCACTGTGCGTCATCTACACTTCAGAGAGCCAACGATACAGCAGCTCCCCCCCAACACCACCAAACGGAACGCCAATGCACAGCGACGAACGGAATTAGAGGCGTGTACTCTTCGCAACAGGGGAAACAAAACGAAGCACAAGAAACAAAGCTATTAATAAGCCACTAAAAGTCGAGATTCAAATAAGCTCGATAACAAGCACATCGGGGCCGTTTGGTCCTCTTCCCTCCCACCCCAATGGTTTCACTGCCGGCTGAACAGGGATCAGAGATTTCCACGATTCCCACTGCGACGGTTCCGCTTCAGTGAATTTTCACAGCTTCGCTAACTCTCAGCCGCCAGACGGGCGTGACGGCAGTTGAGGCCTCCTGTTAAACGAACGGGAAGAACTTTTTATACTCGGGCACGCACACTCGGTGTGCTACAACCGATTTATAACATTCAAATCCAAAGCAGCAGTTACACGCTGGCTGGGGGCGCGGGCGAAAGAGCATTCAAAATTGAATTCCAATCTGGAACTGGTTTTCAAGATTTTGTGTGTACACAACCGCTCGGCAGGAGTTCGGCTATTTATGTGTGCCTGTCGGGGGACCCAAAAGAAATAAGGATACCAACTTGCGTTTGATCTGGAATAAAAGTTTGCTCCCAAGTGTAATATCGGATGTTTGGCACTCGTGTTAGTAATGGCAACACACAGACACCCATACTAAACGTATGCTCGAATTGAATTTCCGTTCCCAGCCAACGGCACTCAGAGAGCAGGGAAGTGTAAGATGTATCCTTAAACGTCCAGAGGGACAACACGGCAAAGGTACACCTTGCACGATTGGGGTTCCCTGTTGTGTTTTATAACCCATCCCGTTCGGTTACTGATTTGGGATTTGAGTTCAGCAGGGGTTTTGGGGCGTGAGACCAATTCCGATTGCCGTTTTGCAGTTACTCTGCACCGACGATATTGACGGTGATGTTATTGGAAAATGCTGTGACCCTCGTAGCACGGCAAGAAACGCTGTTTGTCGTAATATTCGTCATTGATTTATTATGACTTAGATTACATTACGCACTGTTCAAGACAGAATCAAGCAATGCAGATTAAGAGGAGAAGTATTGCAGACAACGGTGAAATGCAATGTGAAACCAAATTCAACCGCAATATTGAAATCTTTGCAACAAATGAGCATTTTCCTAACGATCCTATTGTTTTGGGAATCTTAATACTTCCTGTTTATGGCCAAAACATAAATTCATACAATATCATCAAGCAGTTCATTTCATAAGTGTTTAAATACGAATTAAAAGCCAAAACATAGAGCGCACCCAAAATCCATCGTTTTTCACTGGATTAAACGTTTAAATTATCCAATCTCTTTTTTTTAAGATCTGCCCGCCATCTTTAATCCGTGTTTGCATTAGGCCATAAGGCCGTTTGTGGACAGCTCACCAAACACCACAATCGTCGAGGGAGGCCACCAGTTTGGGAAAGCCCATTGATTGTGCATACCCACAGCGCCCGACCAGAGATGTTGGATGAAATAGAGCCCTTGAACGTGATGGCAGATGTTGGAGCTTGTGAATTTCCACAATACAACGCGAGGCTCACCAGGCCCCATAGGAAAAATGCTAATCAACATTTAATTAACCAGCGGCACACTGCTAAGTAGCTAATCTCGCCTACTGACGGGGTATGGGCACAAGCAAGGCCTGTTACGGCGATCTCCGCCGACCGGCAATCAGAGTAAAGCTTTAACGCACATTTCCCAGAAGAATTGATGGGAGATTACCTACCGATTACACCGTTACAGTATTGGGCCTGGGGGGCCGGGCACATGAAATGTAAAACGATCACCCGCATCCATTTACAACGTGGAGTGAGAATGTGTGACGCAATTTGCTTCAATTTACTTCGATTGTATTTATTAGCAGAAGAGTTCAGTTTCTTAACCATATGTTTAGACAATGTTTGCCAGTTATATGCCCTACAGCTTGTATATAACCTTTTAAAAAATATTTTTAATAAAATCACTTATATGTAACAGTATATCCAATCAATTTTGTCTAAAAATTAGCAACTGTATGCAATTACTTCAATTAGCATTTTCTTCCATAAAGCGAATTTAGCTTAAATCGAATTTCCCCGCGAGGATAGCTTGGCGAATGAATTAATCATGTACCCGTGGATGAAATCCTTAGCGCAGGCATGCAATTTGCGTATGAAATACGATGCAAAAAAAAAACGGCAACACATCAATCTCCTCTGGCTCCAGCGAAAGCGACAGACAAAGTCATCTTCTCTCTACCTCGGTGTATTCTCATTCGAGACAAATTGTGCCATAGGGAGAATATGGTTGTTATTGTGTGTGTGTTCTATTTTTATTATTATTTTTACACCGTACCTCATGGGAAAAGCTGGCGGATTTGCTGGCGAAAGGTTCCGGGGATCGGCATGCACAAACAATACCAACCCGCCGCCATCCACCTATCAATATTCGCTGGGCTCCGGGGCAGGCCGGGAAATAGAAACTTTCATATAAAAGGCAAGTAAAGCTTACATCGTGTGCGCGCAAGAAAAACAACGGATACACAATATTACTAGCTCCTCCCAGGCAGCCTCGGATCATCAAACCTGCGCTACACACAGCGAGCAGTATGGCGCAGCGATAAATGTGCCCAGGTACCCGTGTAGTACTCCAACCGACCCGCCTGCCACCGGCAATAGACATGATCCCTCAGTCTTGCGCCTTGCGAAAACATTAACAGCGGTCCCCTCCATATATCCCAGGGGGAGGCGGTCGCGGCCAGCTCCCAAAACATCCGCGCTAAGCCGATTCGCGGAAAATTTGAGCAACAAGGATGATGTGCGCACAAAACGCTACCCCGAGGACGGTTCCACCGGTGGTTGTCACCACGGTACCGTACCACCAGGCAGGCAGGCAGCAAGAAGGACATCAAAATGGACGATGCTGTACGCGTTAAATTAATTGTTGTTACGTCAAGCTACGGTATTCGCTCGAACAAACACACACACATCGGACGCACGGGAATTTCATGGATCAACCGTCTGGGCAAGCCCGGGCAGGAAGCGCGATTCTAAGCCGACGGTGAGCAACTTGCATTGAAAAGTTTTGCGTCATGTTGTGAGCATTATTTAATTACTCGAAACAAAAGACGAGACCGGCTCATTTGTAGCTCATTTTGCAATTACTGGGCAACATTATTTTCACATTACTATTAAGAAGCTTTTAATTTTCAAAATTGAACTTTGTCTCTAAGGTTAGAGTTTTCCTAATGCTTCAAAAATGCTCCCAAAAGAGTTATTAAGCTTGAAATGCTTTTCATATTGCATAACTTCAGGCGTGTCTACTTAAAACAATTGCATACATTTAGGCGTATTTGTGCGTCGATACAGTTCTATGCCGAAGTTTCAAACGCTTTTCAAATATGAAGCTTTAATGTGATACACTTTTCAATCCGTGTAAAAACAGTGACAAGCTAGCCTGTCCCCGGGAAGCTGTTGCGTCTCGCAACCGGTCGTTTGGGTAACACGTTTTCCACTCAACAGGTGAATCCGGCTCTTGGATCGCAATTAAGACGAGGATGATTGCTATAATAGCACAGGGGACATACAAGGAACAACACGCACACCCGCACACAGCCCAAACTTTTACCAATGGAATGGACGCACACATTGACAGCACTACACAAACAAACACACCATTCTATGTGGACACAGCGTTTACGTCACACTGGCGACCAAGAGGTGTGAGACAACGACAATTATGTATTAGTATGAATTTTCCGAGTGCCTGTGCCCGGGCAAGGACGACGGGGGAGGAGCAAGGACCGTTCTCTACCGCTGGATTGTCCCTATTTTCGCTTCACCGCACACCATTTCTGAACCATCCCCGGGTGTTTAAATTGAGCTAACACGCGAGAAAAAGGAATCGTTTATGACATCCGCTCGAATTGAATTGTCTACAAGCGCTCGTCCTCCGGGCTAGCTTCTCTTTCCGGGCTTGCAAGGGTTTTGGTCTAAATTTAATGAAGCACACACACACAGCCACAGGGGATGTGGTGGTAATGGTAGAGAAATGGCGAGAGAGGAGGAGCAAAAAAAAGGGGGAAAAAGAAAGGTCATTACAGTTTGTCCTGTCGTTATCTCATTTCATCGCGTCCGGTTTGCGCGCACAAGTGTGGTTTCCGAACTTGATCCTTGGGGCACACCGCCACCGTCCGTCGTTTCCTCAAACGACGCCAAAAAACTTTCCACCGGAAATGGAAACTAAAAATAAACCAGACTGAAGGTGCTGGCGGCCACCCTCTGCTATAATATCCCCAGACCTTGGAACAAGCGAGCAGGGAAACATCATATCAAGGAATGTCTGCTGTCGGGTGGTGCGCGACAGGAAGGATAGGCAGGATTGGGGACGACCTTGTTTTTGCTTCTTTGTTCCCGTACACCAAACCCAAGACGGCACACTTAAATGGCAGTATTTATGGAAAGGAAAAACTTTGCCCAAACGACGTTCGGAACGTAAGGGGAACACTAACTGTTATCGGGAGATTATGCGATAGCAAGGAACGCAGCGCTGTAAATAAGCCCCATTTTTAGCCCTGCTTTTGATCAAACGAAGATCAAAACGAAGGGGGGGAAGAAGGCAGGAGAGGAAGAGTGGTGCAGCTGGGTCGTGGCAGGAAAGTGGTATTAAAATTTCATCGCCCCGTGTCCATCAATCTCTTTTGCGCCGCCACCACACACAGCGCGAAATGAAAAATGTTATGGCGTTAATCATAACACAGTGCCGCACCGAGGAGCAAGGATTAGACACAAAAAAACACTCCTCGATTAAGATGTCAAACTGGGAAGGATGTGGAAAAACGAGAAGAGTAAACATATTTACATAGGCAAACCCAATTCCGGGGGCCATCAGGATAAAAATAATGAATAAAATTATGCTAAACGTGTTAGGAAATATATGTTTAGACTACGAGCAATGAAGGTTGCACAAGTACTAAGATTAAAACATTCTGGAACAGAAATTCCAATTAAAAATTTATAACAAAACCCAAACATTTCACTTCACCAAGAGGCTCATCCATTAATTACGTAACATCAAAACTTATTATTCTGCACTGCATTCCTCCCATTGAGTTACAAAATATAACGCTAGAAGGTATTTTCTCTCCTCCCAATTGAGCGTTACGTAATTTATGGACAGCTCCTGAAAAATTTGTCAAACATTTCGTTGATTTATTGGGTATGATTGGGACGACTTCATAACAGGAATGTGGATACTAGGAAGGTTCGGATTTAAAAGAAATGCAAGAAGTTGTTCATATAATACTTCAATCTAACACGATGATTGAAGGACCAATGTCATTTTCAAAAAATGCCGCATTACTTATTCGATCTCAGCTATCAAAAACAAAGCTCAACCTAGAGAACTTAAGATTATTTCACTTCCAATACGGCTAAAACAGTTAATAAATAACGCTCGTGTGCTTAATAATCTAGACAAGCTATTAGTACCATGCAACGATGTTTGATAATCAATGATGTTATAGCACAAATCGTTCTCAAACAACACCACCACCACCACAACCATCCCCACAAGGATAATGTAACGCTGATGACACCCCGTTTCACTTGTCGGTACTCTCTCCTAGCGGTTCCATAAATTGATAATCATTATTAATATTTTTTTCCCTTTCTCTCTCTCTCTTCTCCTAGTGTCTGATAAATTATACCGACGTGCCACCGACGCTACGCTCTGGCAACACGAGCGACGCCATGAAGCGGGCGCGTGTGATGATTAATCACCCGTTTTGGGAGGCGTATGAAAGCGGTTCGGTGACTTAAATCCACAATGATCGAACGATTACGCGTCCGTCACCGATGTCGTGCACGAATCAATAGAACGCGTCATAAACCACTCCTGGGAGGGGCAGGATTGTTGTGCCGTGAAGAAGAAGTACAGTGACAGCGGCGTTGCGTTATCGGATAAACTAAGCAAGCGGTGCACTCTCTCTCTCTCTTTCCCAAGACAGAGGCGGGATAAAACATTAAATAGCACAGCCTATTGGGGATCTGTACCGATGTAATGGCATTAGTGTAATTGAATCTACTACGCACGCTGCAATAGGGTTGGGAGGGCACACACTCGTGGAGCTTAGTAAAAGTACACTCCATTACACACATTGCGTCGATGGGTAACAGTACAAAATTCCCGCAACCCGGTACGTGTTGATGGCTGTTCCCGAATGTTTGCGTAACTTTCGCGCCCAACGAGGTTAGATGGGAAACAAACCGAGTTACTGCGAATAAACAAATCATATGAAAATGGGAGAGCTGAATGAAATTGGTCCCTGCTAACTTATTTACGATAGCCGAGTGCCGAGTGAAGGCCTTTTTTGTTGTGGGTCGAGATGCGTGTAGTAGATAGGAATTGCATACAGATAATCTAAATCAAAAGGATGAATGTTTCATTAATAGCATGGGTAGGCTATCGGCGGCGATATCTGAAACTATAATAATAATAACTATAATAACAAACTATAATTTCTTTTTTATAGTTCTAGCAGAAAATTCAATTATTGAAGTTATTTAAATTTCCGTGCTATTTTTCTACTGCTCAGACACAACATCAAGGTACTAGTTGGATGTTTGAAATGCACGAGCAATTGAAGAAGCAGAGAAAATTGGAAAATATCTCAAGTGTCTCTAATACTGCCAATCAATCCATAAAGCACTATGCGAGCAACACGTTTTCGAAAGCTTAATGGAGTACTCCCAAGCAACTTGTTACATCTCACCATAGAGAGTTTGACAATAAACCACTAAACACATCCAAGAAGATTCCTAAGAACGGAAAAAAATATTATCACCTCGTTTGTTAACTTCACTCCACCTGGTGCTTCTTTCAAACAAATCCGGTTCGAAGGACCAAAATGTCGCACAACTGCGCTTACTGCGTGTCGTTGTTTTCGCTGCTTAGTTCCGTGCTGTTCTGTGCTTGGGTCTATAATTGCCATGTTTAATCGTTCTATTGACCGTGGAGACCGTCAACAAACACGCCACTTCTCAAATATTTTCAATTTGTTCATTGATAACAGGGAGGCAACAATTCATACTTAGTAGCAAAACAAGCGGAACGGGTACAGCAAAGCCCTGCTCAATAATAATGCAATTCAATATGGCTCTTTGCTCCGAACTATCATTTGCAAAAGCAGGTAAACAAAAGGTGATTGATTTATTTTACAAATAATAATTTATCATGCATCATTATGCGCCATATTTTAATCAAACGAAGTTCTGCTGCCACGTCAGTATGATGAAAGAATGGAAGCGTGGGTGGTCAAACGTTTCGTAAAAGTTCTGTAAAATGAAAGCATCATTATTTGATGAACCGATCATTCAACCAATGTAGCATGGTAACAAAGGCACTGCTACTGTGTCTGTCTGCTCCTGTGCTGTGGTCTTCAACCAGCCATATATCTCAACAATTGAGCCTTTTTGCACATGACAGGTTTTGTTACTGTTCATTTAAGCGCACACAATCGCTGTTTTATGCGTTCTGACAAGGAATACATATTTTTATTTCCTTTGTTTCATTTTCCAGTTCTCTTTTTCTCTCTTTCCCATTTTTTTTTTGAAAACGATCCTGCATTGCTTACGCACCAACAGAAAAAAGCTTCAAAAAGTAAAGCGTAAGCCTACCACAGAAGGAAGCTTAATAAAACAGGGTAGGAGTCCTGTAACACAGGAGAAAGAATGCTTCTACAAACACCGCGCCCGTTTGCGTTCGATAATCAACGCTTGAGTAATTGATGAAAGCTTAAAAATAGCTGTAAAGTAAAAATACCACTGCGCAAGCAATTGCCATTTTTCCGATCGCTTTGTGTCGGGATTTTAAACGTCACTTTTAATGTTTCGATATCCACCCACCCAACGAAAACATAAAGAAAGCTGTCATCATTTTCACATGCCCCTCCCTCTTCCGGTTGCTTCTTGGAGATGGGAAATTAAATTAAACCATATTCAACAAACACTCCCCCAGGCCACAGAGTCACAAGGGAAACACCAGTAGAACGAGGAAATGATTTGCAGCGACGACGAGCATATTATCATAATATGTAGCACAGGGGGGGGGGATGCGTGAGGGTCTGTGCCATTTTTCATCCACTTGAGCGGGTGGGCAAAGAGATTAAAGGAAAGCAATCTTCATCATCACACATCTTGTTGGTACATTATTTCCCCCCGGCCGTTGTCGCTGCCGCTGTCCGCCTGTTTCATCGATCCCTCCCCGTGCGAAGACACTGCCGCGTAAAAGCAGACAGGCGCGCATCGCTGCTGTTTATTGAAAATGTCAATTTTATATTTATTCGCTCCCACAAGAGCCCGATATCATCACGTAAGCGTGCTTCACGCTCGTGGCTGAACGCCAATCATCGGGTGGTGAGTTTGCCAGCACAAACTAGGCTAATGCTGCCGACGGTGATAAGAGCACGTTAGACGATGGCGACATGCGTTCGTCGAGCACGAGTCGAACGAGGGTGGCCGTAGGGTGTTCGATATTTGCAACCATAAGAGGTGTGTTTGGCTGAGCGGTTTGTCAACATGCACATACACACACACACGGTCCACACGGCCAGTTAGGAACAACACACACTTCACAAACTGAAGAAAAAGTTGACAATAAAGTATAAAAAAAAGGTTGTTGAAAGGTCGGCGATAAGATACCTTCTGCCAGTCTTGCCATCGGCATAGATTGATAAAGGCATGTGATGTTTAACTCATCAGTGTTGCCAGCACTCACACGATGAAACAACAGTACATGTCTTTATGCCAGAATAATCATGGCGTGGACAAAGAAAGGCTTTAAAAATGTAATACGTAATTCTACTCAGAGCATTTCACGTGTTCTCTGTGTTTTCCTGTTATATTCCGTTCTCAAGCAGTTCAAAATGCTGTTCAATGATGAAAAGCGCACAATAAAATAACGCTACGCGAAGCAATAAAGACTGCATCACACCACTGTGGTGTGCTCGACCGTCGCCCGATACTTCAACCAATGTTTTCTTCGGTCAAACTGTTAATGTTCAGATGACGTCACCGTAACGCCAAAGTCGCGTTATTAAATCTAAAGCCGTCTGCAAACAAAAAAACAAACATCAATGAGAGAGTTGTTATTATTTGAACTGTCAAATCTCAATCACCAAACATAAATGACATGCCTGAATGTCGCAAGTACTGAAAAAAGGACCTTAAAATTATGGCGCCCTTCACGATTCTAGTTAGTTTTTTGTATGGAGTTTGACAGTTGGAGGCTGAAATCATGTAAACAATCCATACAAAACCACACTAAAAACTAGCCTGCGATTTTCAGTCTATAAAATTTTAGCCTAAAAGCTAGAATTAGATTCGAGTTCCTGCTCGAAAACACGGGTTTGTTTACATTTATCCCAAGTTGCATTAAAGATGGAATCCAGAATCAAAGTGTATGTAGTCCAGGTGGTCTCATAGCATGTTTTTATAACCAAATTTGAATAATACTTTTTGATAGTATGGGTGAAATTTTTTGTTCAAACTTAAAGGCTTAAAGAATACACAAACCACTCTTAAAATCTTCATTCAGACACAGAAGCGATACAAATCAGCCTTCTAAATTCATACACCTTGGGATACGCCCACCTGTACATAATATCCACTTAGATAGCTGCTCGAAAACTGCTATACAATGCAAACAGCTGACAGGCTGAAATTTCAACGGAAAAATTAAATCGGAAAGGACCCCTATATCAGTATTCAATTTTTCAATTCAATTCCTCGCATCATTTCTGGTGCAGTAACTAGGATACGTTGTAAACAACTACCATATGCAGTAAACTTACTGCAATATCCTGCTAGAGATAAACTCAGAGATCAGTCAAATTGTTGTTATTATGTGCAAAGAGTACATAATTTTGAGTTGTTATATGATTTTGACATTTTGGAGTCAGCACCAATGAGTGCTGCTCACTGTTTGTCGATTTCCATCTCTTCGCCAAGAGATGGCTAAAATACTTATCGAAAAGGTTATTGTTGAATATGCCCTAAAAGTCATGACTTGTTTGTGAGTGGTAGACAACAAACGTGTTTCATCAATCGAACATTGCCGCAGGATTGCGAACAGTTGGTAATTGGGAGCGAAAAACGCTTTAAGCCCCAAAAATTGCGCAATCAAGTGCTGACGTAGCAACCAGAGCAACCGGGAAATTGTATTCCTTCCCCAATGCATGCGTGGAAATAATCCTTTCAATCGCATTTATTCTGACACCAGGAGGGCTCCAAACAAACCGCACACACCTTCTTTTACGCATACGCACTATTATCGCCGGCATCCACACAACACGGCCGGCAATAAAAAAGGGTACGTATCTGCAGTGCCATTTTCCTCGTACGCTGATAAAGAACCGGTCTGAGAGGCGAGGGCGTTTCATTCATCGTTGAGGGCAAAACAGCATTTGGTATCAAACGATACGCCGCCCTTGTGAGTCACACCCAGAAACACAATGCCATCGAAAGAGCGCTGTTGGGGACTCACTGTTGTGGCTCTCTTTCGAGGAAAACCTTTGGTGGACGGTGTCTTGCAGTTTGTTTGTTTTTTTTTGTGTCCTCCATTTATTCGCTCAAACGCGCCCCAAGGACTCGTAGAATTCATGTGGCACTGATGCGTGCATGTCACGGGCAGTTGGTAGACGTACGCGAGGATACGCGAACACGGAAAATGATTTTCTGCTTCTTTCATTCGAGTGGGACCGATTTTCGCCCGCAAGCAAGTGCGGCGAGAAGTCGTCTCGTGAGTGGACTTCATTTGTCCGATAGAATGCGCCGCAGCGAGAACATCTTGACGTAAGTCAGGACACACCGATGGAAACCGACAGAGTCGTATCATGTTGCTTTTCATGCTCATGCACCTCCTCTACCAGCGAGCATCCCCATCGTCGTTTTGTGGTTATGAGCTTTTGTGCCGGAAAGTGTGTTGCTGTGTGCAGCGTAATCAAAGATTCGCGGCAATGGAAAACTGTGCCTTCAAGCTTCAAGGGCAACAGTAGCATATGAAACGGTTATTCGCTGCATACAATATACAACACGGCGGCAGTACAATAGATGGCCGAGGCGCAATATGCTGATGAAAGTGGTGCACGCGAGCGAAAAAAGCACGCCACATAAAATGGGAACACATTTCTGTAGGTGGAGTGTGTTGTGTTCTTCTACTGCCTGCTCAGTTATGCCGTAAGGACGTATTAAAAGTGTCACTACTATGTGTTGCCATCCTATCGTTTGGATGTTGCAATATTTCACTCCACTGCGAATATGTCTAATGTTGAAAGCTTTAAAACACATCCTTAAGTCCGATAGCACAGGCTTTGATATCTTGCCAACATTTTCGTCCTGTCATTTCACCACCTCCAGTATGCTCTAAACACCTCACCATTTAACGCGTAACGAGCGTACGGGAGAGTGACCTGGAAAATCTCAACTATTTTGACATTGCGCACAACAATTAACGCCCACCGGTGTGCTCGCCAGGCACAATAGGCAGAGCGTTTGCCTCCCTTACACTAAATGCTTCCTTCACACGCAACCCTGAGCTGAGCTTGCAGTTTCAAGTTGCTATCCACACGCACACCGCACGTGGTGTTCGGACGAAGACATGCCCGCACGCACGTGTTCTTTGGTAGAGAGATCGTATTTTAATTATCTGGAAACGCAAAATTTGAGTTCTCTTTTTGTTGTACACCCGCAACCACCACCACAACAACCGAACAAGCAAACAGAGCAAACCGCAACACGTAACGACGCACGTGGAAAATGGCTCATCTTGATGGGCCACAGGATCATGATTATGTAATTTTGGGCAGCTCCAATTTAAGGTTCAATGAAGGATTGAGGAAATTACTTCAATCTCCAGAGATACATTAAGTAATTGACGTTTCTCTTTGTTGGAAGCTTTTATAGAAGCAATAATATGACTTCGCCATCAAAAGTGCTCTCGTAAGCTACTGCTGCCAATTCTTCGACAAACGTAGAACAAAAGTGTATAAAGATAAATTATGCATATCTCCGCGTGTTCTGGACGTCTAACAAAGCGATGAGATGAAAAGCTATTGCTTCTTTCTTGGACTGATATTTCATTCATGAAGTTTATAATTATTAATTCGAAGTTGTTATAAATTCAAAACATCCACTCCAAGAAGATCTTTTCGATGGGCAATGCGCTTCCGCTTCTTTTCCACTAACGCATTCTGACATCCGTAGAAAGTTATTAAAATTGGACATCATTTTTAACTTAATTATCGTATGTTTACAAACAAACTATTGATTTTCGTGTGAAGAAATTGAAATAGTTCTTCTCGTGATTTTGCTTTCTCGAGAACTGCTTCAAAGATTGAGTAGATATTGAGGGTTTCATGTTTCAGAATGATTTGAAGTTTTTTTTTCCAAGAATCAAGGATTTACTTCAAACTATAACTTATTCTTGTTGTACGACTTAACAACATGCCCGTCATGGATTCAAGCCCCGAATAGACCGTGTCCCCATACGTAGGACTGACTATCCTGCTATGGTAACAATAAGCCACTGAAACCCAAGCTCACTTCACTAGTAAGTGTACAGGCAGGTCTTGACCGAAAAAGGTTGTTGTCCCAAAGAAGAAGAATAACTTAATGTTGAGAACCTTTGATTTACTCTTTGTTATTCTCTTCTTATGTTTTCTTATGTTTTAACATATTTAGAGAGTGAAGTAAATAGAAGTAATAAAAGGTGATTAATTAATCAACAATGTCCCTGCTGTCAGCACACTTCTTTTTCATTCATTCTCTTTCATCATGAAGTACAAGAAGCAGAAAACAATACCCATTTCCAAAAGTCACTATATCAGTATGACAGAACATACAGAAAAAAGGCCCTTTAAAAGTAGCCGAATGCTGTGAAATCTCCAACTGTCCGCAATGGAACATTTCCGCCGCCCATGTAATTATACTTTCATTATCCTGCCTGCTGCCGCAACACACCTGGACCGAACACACACCTTTCTTCAAATGACGGGGGAGAAATAAATCGTTATATTCTGTAGATTACTCCACCTCGCACGTAGCAAGGGCGGCACAATGATAACGCGTTCGGTCAACAGGTACGGTGCGGCGTGCAAGATGGATGAGAGCCTCCTGCTGCCTCCTGCGAAAGAATGCTGCAAAGAACCCGCGTTGGAAAAGGAACATACTTTCCTCCCAGTCCCAAACCCCACCCCAAAAAGGCCTCTCACGTATTTACCGAAAGCAAAAACAGGAGAAAAAAGGCAACATAATCGCCCAACTGTAGCCGGAAGTTTTGCTGTGTTTTATATGCTCGCCGTATCTTTTCTATCCAAAGATCAAACAACAACAAACACACACACGCAAACGCACAACCCAGCGTGCATCGCAGAGGGAGCGGGAAGAACCGGATAATCACGGTAATCCCTGGAGAAAGGAAAAAAGTCCGCCAGTCGTGAATATCGTGTCGTCGTTCCGCACGGAAGGAATGGCACGTAGAAATCCTGGCTGCGTTTCCACCAAAGGCTGCGCAACATTCAGTGGGGAGGAGGAAAAAGCATACAAAGAAAAGTATGCTAAACCTTTGCATGAGTATGTAGATGTAGGAAGCAGCATTAGACTTATCGTTGTGTATCGCCAAAAAAACTTAACACACCCAAAAAGAAACTGATTTATCGCGCCTTGGTTGTGTAAAGAAGTGTAAAGCAGGACATGCTATTTGAACGAGTAGCAAGCAAACACCCCAATACAGCACATCGAAGGGTTAATCCGGTTCTTCATAAACGATAGGACAACGTGTGTGCGAGTGTGTACATCCCCCGATGAGGAGCCCATGCACGTACGTGATTCAGGGAACGTACACGTCGTCTCCTCCCAAAAGACGGCCCAAACACTAGCAGCAGTTAGAGCCACACTATACACACCGCCACACTAAGCTAAAAGCTACTGCAAGGGTATTCTAGACAGTGGCTAGGAGGCTATGAGTGTGTTGAAGATGCTGCTAATATTCACCATTACACAACTGCTCGAGCCTTCCCTTCTGACGCACTCGGTTTGTACGACCAGGTAAGGTACTACCTACTACTAGGGGAAAGCGGGGCAAAAATGTCACTGTTAAGGATTTTACTCTGTATCTCATTGGGTAAAATAACCGTTTAAACTGAACCGGGCAAATCATTTTACACTGATATTTTGACGGTAATCAGTGCTTCAGCATATTATTCATCAATCAGAAGTGGACGCATCAATAACAAATATGAATTAATAAAATCCAATATTAAAATCAACATCAAAAGTTGTGAAAACATTCTGTGCGGGCTAAAAAGGACTCATGATGGGGCAAAAATGGTCATACACCAAATGTCAAAACACATCAAAACAAAGGGGCAAAACGGACCACAACATTGGAATTTAGGCTTTGGTTTAAGCTCTTGCATCTAAGTAGAATGGTGAGAGTAGAGATTCCCGTTTAGTATTTAAGTGTATTGTTAAATAATTTAGTAAAATGCTGAAATATTCCAATAATTCACTTATCAAGTAATTTTTCTTGTCAATTTAGTATACATAAAGCACAATTTTATTTATGTAAAGCTCATATATTGTAGCGTCCTTAGCTTACACCACAGTCTCCCCATGTTGCGCCTGTCAAAACATATACCGCCCATTTTCCCCCAAGCGAACATTTTACAAATTTTAATTAAAAACATTATTTTAAATTGAAATGCTTACTTTTTTCACATAAATCATAGAGAAATTTCATGGGCACTAATACACATCCTTTTTCATCTAAAATGATTAGCTAAAATCTTACGAAAGCTTTTTTTGGTCAGAGATGGTCCAAATAACATCGTTTTGGCCAATTATTTGATTTCTTAATTTATTCATTTATGTATGAATCTTAGGTCATGGTGTGCTCCAAACATTGTATTTGATGTTTTCCAATCATCTGAAGTCATTATAAACGTGTTAACGTGCCAATAATACAGCTGACCAATTTGCCCCACGTTCCCCTACACACTTCTAGGCCCGATGTGTACTTGCGCGTGGCATTGTGCACGAGAAACGAAGTGAATGGGGAAGCAACACGTGACACACCGACAACACCTTGGAGTTTGATGGAGCTATAGGGGAAGGGAGGGCGAAGAAATGTGTGTAGGAAAGCGGTACAACAATTTTTAAAACACGATCGAAGCACGGAGGGTATTTCGTTCGGGAAGTTAACAGTTGGGTGGCGGCGCAAAAACCTATTCCAGAGGAAGATTATCCCTCCGCTCCCCTCTAAGCACTGGGGATACTTCTTTTTTTATTTGTTGGCGTGTAGCAGATTATTGCGTTCTCATGCCGATATTGCGGTTGGATGTTGGTGTGCAGTAAAAGATAAATTTGAAATGTGAAATTTGAAAGAAGAAGAAAAACCAGAGACAACTTTTCTGTATTCAAATTTCGTTCAAAGCACTCACAAAAAAACCACGAATTTAGGGCAATGTAACGATATCAGTACGAAGAGCCCGATAGCGAAAGGGACATATTATACCATTCGATGAATTATTGCTTTAAAATTCGATGGAATTTGCACACCACACCAGGAGCAGGTCCCAGTGGCAGGGGGAGTGTGCTCGGTGTGATGGAAAGATGGATTCGAGGGAAAATCGCACCTTCGGCGAAATTTCGATCAAGGATCAATATAAACACGCAGCCTAGCTAGTCGTGCCCCTGCTGTCTTTAAGCAGAAATCTTGCAAACACAATTCCTCTATTTTGAAAACAAATGTTTGTTATCATTGGCAATATGGATTCTTCGTTAGGATATTATTCCCAATGGCTTAAGATCCTACAACAGTGGGATTCTTCCCCCGTGGTGGTGGGACAGTTATTGCTCCTTCTGATGAATACATTTTTAAATAATCGTTCACGTATTGAAAAAGTTCAAAATAAAAAAAAATGGTTTGTTACTTACAGGGTTTCCCACGATTTATTGATTGGTTTGAATAATTTTTTGATTGCTTTCCATATTTTTTGTTAGTGTGTTTCCACGATTTTTTGGGGCGTTTCCCATAATTGTTTGGTTAAGTTGTATCGATATCCAATCGGACAATACCAATGAATTATGGGAACGAACCAAACACCTATGGGATACGAGGAAAAAATCGTGGGACGACCAATAAATCGTGGGAAACCCTGTAAGTACATTCCGTAATTTGCTACTATTCTTCTGGTTTCCGGAAGTAAAGTGCATTCCAGTGATCATCAAACCCCATTGCTACATTATCACTTCAGGCGAACGGCGTACAGCGCGCCACAGATCAATGCTAACTAGGCAGCTTCAAATCCCCCTGTGTCGTCCTGTGTGTGTGTGTGTGCGTTTGTCTGGTTCGAGAACCTTTGCACCCCCTCCCCCCTTTCCGAACCCAATCGGAGTGTGCGAAAAGGGCATTGGGAGTCCTTATCACAACCGAGCCCGGCATGAGCCTCATTCTTCCAATGCGTCAATTACACACACCAACTGGGCTGGAAGATGGAGGGGGAAACCTTTGCCTTATTCTTATCCCTTTCTCGTGCAGTACGAAAAAGAAGGAGAAACACTTGCCACAGACACGGTGACGCAGCAGTGCAATGGCTTTTCGCTTCAGGAGAATCGTCTCCAAAGCAAACACACTGCGACGGTGGTCGAAGAAGGTCGAAGACAGCACAAGAAAAGCTATAAAGTGGGTAGGGTGGGTTTGGAGGGGGTGGTAATGCTATATTCGCTAAATGGGATATTGATTTCCCCAGGCAGGCCACACACTATCATACTTTCGCCGTGCGCGTCCCAGGCAAATGGGGCTATTTGCATCTTCTCTCCGCTGCTCTCTCCCTTCCTCGCTCCACCCTAAAGGGCTGGATAAGCTCGGAATGGGGAACGGCAGTTATTTCCATCATAGCAATCCTTCTTATTCTTAGCCTCCTGCGTTTCGTTTACCGCACTCTAGTGCGAGCGAAGTGTTTGATTCTAGGCTGGTGACGTCACCAACGGTTGGAGAAGGCTCTCACACCCGCGTAAGCGCATACATAAAAGCAGCACGCAAACGACCCACCAAGATGGGATGATGCTAATAAAAGAAGCTAATAAAAATAAGGTAACCCAGCCCCCTCCCTTGCGAAGAACGGTGGGACAGCGAAGCGCTGATGGGATGACTCAAAACTAGGTCACGAAGAAAAGGAGACAGCGAAGGTAAGGCAACGTTGGCAAGGATACTTACACCACCATTCCGTAGGCTCCCTCGCCGATATAGGCCAGATTTGTGTACCGGGGGCCAACCTCGAACACCTGTCCACGGATGACGACTTCGGCGTTCGGGTTGTTGTTGGCGCCCGATCCCGACGCTCCAGCACCGTTGTTTGCTGCCTCAGCCATTACTACGCTGTGTATATATGTGTCTTCTTTCTCTATGTGCTTTCGCACGGGAATCTCCACCCGATCGAACGATCGAAATCACTTGTCTTCACCACAGACACACACACACACGATTTGCAAAAGGATTTGCGTTTGTACGTACAAGAGGGCAGCGTGGTTTGTGCGTATCTTCCGGTTTCTGTTAGCGCTGCTCTCTCCCGCCTGTTGGTTACTTCGCTTCGAAGGGTGTGTGTAGTGTATGAGCAAAGTGTAATCGACACAGCAATGCTTCTGCTTATCGGTAGACGAGAGTGGCGGCACCGCTTGCTTTGACCACTGGGTTGCTTTGACGCACCCAGCCACACACGTGCGGATGTAGAGCGTTATAGTTGACCGGGCGGAAGAGCCAGTAAATGCGCGCACACAACACAAGACAACGAACAAGACACAGAGATCCCTACTAGAGACAGCAAGGGCGGCTTCTCGCACACTAGGGGCAAACCGGGTTTTACTCGCGTCGTTTTGCGGACGGGTTCGCACTTTAACAATATGCACATGCACGCACAAACACACACTCTTGCTTACACAACTTACAAACGCACGTATTACACACACGCACCGCAACAGTACTCACAAACCGTTCCCACACTGATCGAACAAAACAATTACTCACACACACACTGCACACGCTGCACACGACTGCCTGTAGAAAGAAAAAAAAGCAGAAAGGTATAAATTATTTCACGCACCCAAAAGTTGCACACTGCAATTTCGTTCTTTCTTTTTTTCTTTTTGCCTGCCCCCCACACACACTTGCGATCCTTTTCTTTGTACGCCCGGTGGGACGCGGGCGGTGGGCAAACAGGGTTTTGTTGTTTTTGCTTTTTTGCTGCTACGCCTGTCCGCCTGCTTTGCTTCTGTTTCGCTTCCCCGAAAGAACTGTAAACACGCACACGCACGCACACACACACACATGCGACGACTGGTGACAGCGGCTGTCAAAGAAATCGCCGTCTCGCCCGCATTGACGCCGTGCGGTCACCCCCGTCTTTGCACTGCAACAATCCTGCATTTGGGTGGGCAAATGAAGGGCCAGGCAAGTGGTGGTCCATGGTCCAAAGAGAAAGGGGGGAAGAAGATGCAAGTGGACGGCTGGAGCATGAACGATGGAGCGCGAGTTTGGACAAAACGGGAATCGCCAACCAAACAAAACAGCTGGCAGTGCAGTTGTCACCCAAGGGGCTGGGCACGGCTTCGAGGTTGCCACTACGAGCCCTTGCTGAGCCTGTTTCAGGATTGGCATTGTGGATGGGCTGACACAGGGTTCGGTTCCGCCAGGCGCTGGGCTAACTATCGTAGGGTTCTATTGTGATTCGGGACGGATTTTCATTCACCCTGCTCGCTGCAAAACATTGACGGCAAGAGGGCACACAGAGACTGTAGCTCGCTCTGGTGGCACTGGAAGAACAGAGAAAATGCACACACACAATCACACAGACACACATGCAGACAGCCAGCCAGACGCAACAATCAGACGACACACCACACCAAGCCTCCCGGGATGAATGGGCAGAGCACTCCAGTCGCCGTAGAAAGAAGCCGAGCCTCCGAGAGGACCACACACACTGGCTGGGAACTTGCTTGGAGCTGTGTGTGGTGCACCTGTTCCGGCCTAGGTGCTAGATGCGCCCTCTGATTGTGATTACGGAATCGGCATCGATCTCGGGCAGGCAAGCGGCAACAATCTGCTCCCGCACGGCACACCCCGTAGGCACACAAGGCTTTCTTCCGCACACATACACACACCCACACCGTCCGCTTACCGCTGCTTCCTGTCGTAGCAAAAACCGCACCACCACCACACCGCCACCGGAACACGACCGACTCTTCTCACAAACAGGCTAAAACAGCTTGGGCACGATTAATTTACACTTTTCCACATTCCTTCGGAGCAACGGAGCCACGGTGTACACGGTAGTGGTATGCGCTCTCGGCTGGACACTACGGGAGTTGGCCACAGGACATTCGCACGATTCGGGCCACAGAAAACGACTACGAGCCGAGGAAGAAACGGAGCGCATTTGCCTGCGTTCTTGTTTTTCTTTCCTTCTTCTTCGTGCCTGTGTGTGAGCAGACAGCAAGCAGGACGAAAGCACGAAGCTACGCAGCTTCACCATCCGACGCTGCCGTTTTGATGCGGCATCCAGCAGCCAGCAGCAGCCAGCCAACAGCAGCCAGCAGCTGTCACGTTTGAATGAGCCGTTGGCGTGAGAAAACGAAACACACGAATTGTGGGAAAAAGTATGTTTCTTGATGATTTTATAATCTTTTAACAATGACAATACGGACGCAATTAGTTTATGATAGTTAATTTATTGAATTAAAATGGATGTGGCACAAAAAAATCACGTCTTTTTTATGTTATGCAAATGAAAAGAATGTATTTTTTGCAGTTTGAAGGTTGAATACAATCAATACAGCTTAGAAACTGAGTTAAAGATGAAGAAATTACTTGTATTGCATAAATATTGTAAACAAAAATCAATTTGTTAATAAAAAAACTTTTTACTTGATTGTCATCCACGCGATTATTGCTAGTTCGCTTCACCCATTGCCCGTGAAAGCGCTGCTGAAATGTCAAAATCGGCAAACCGTCAACGTGCCAAGAAGAGAAAGAAAACACAAACGTTTGCGGTAAACAACCAGGCACCGTGTGATATTGTTTGTAGCAGTAAAACACAGCAAAAGTAATAGAAAAAGCGCCAGTTTTGATTGTTTATTTGTTTCACCTGTCGAGCCAACTGATTTTTCCA
The DNA here is from genome assembly GCF_016920715.1 of Anopheles arabiensis. Taxonomy (NCBI): domain Eukaryota; kingdom Metazoa; phylum Arthropoda; class Insecta; order Diptera; family Culicidae; genus Anopheles; species Anopheles arabiensis. The sequence continues at coordinate 28,367,897 of NC_053518.1, forward strand.
CCATGAACGCACCACCGACCTTCGAATCTTTCCTTCTGTACGAAGGAGAGAAGAAGTAAGTTAGCCAAATCGGTCGACCGGTAGCATTCTGGGCGAATGATGCCGCACCGACCTAACGAATGAATGCACACTAAACGAATTGTTTTACTCTTTCCCCGCTGCACCAGAATTATCAAAGAACTGGACATGAAAGTTCCAAACGCTGCCATATTCACCGTCAACAAGGAAGATCACACGCTGGGAAACATGATTCGCAAGTGAGTATTTCATTGAGCGGCTTTTTCGGGCCATTGATGAACCATGCCACGGGATTTTGATTTACATGCGCACACCTTCTTTTCTTTCTCGCGCCCATCCTGTACGGCTCCTCCTCCTCCTCATCCTTCCGCGCCCCCTGCAGCCAGCTGCTGAAGGATCCGAACGTGCTGTTCGCTGGCTACAAACTTCCCCACCCGCTCGAGCACAAGTTCGTACTGCGCATCCAGACGACGTCGGAATATTCCCCTCACGAAGCGTTCATGAACGCCATCACCGATCTGCTGTCCGAGCTGTCCCTGTTCGAGGAACGGTTCCGGGAGGCGATGAAGGAAAAGAAGGAGGGTGGCGATTAGGATTATTTCGGATACACCAAATGGCGGGAGGGGAGAGTAGGTGAGCAGCGGGATAGAGAGAGAGAGGGTTCACGGTCCGTTTTTACCCTCTTGGAATGTCGGTGTGCGAACAGGCAGGCTTTTTAATGTTTAAGAATGTGTGACCTATATTGGATTCAGTATAAATATTGAATTAATCCTATCTATCATGTCTACTGTTTTTACTGTTGATGTGTGTGTGTGTGGTTGTTTGTTTTTATCATCAATCCGAACGCAAACAGAAAATTAAGGGAATAATTTAAAAATAGCAGAACAAAGACACAAAACACGTACGCGTTCGCTCTCTTATACGAAATCGTTCTACATAAGAAACCACACATTTTAGGCAATTCGGTTTGTTTTTAAATATTAAAGCTGCCTCCTCTCTTGGTGTTGAAATAAATAACTGCATAACAAGTTCTAGTGCGTAAAATTGATTCCAAAAATTCTTATCTTAGACGGGGAGAGGGGAGAGAAACTATGTATAATCTAAAACAAATAAGGAAGAAATCCATCAAATAAGCACGACGGGATGAGCGGGTTGCTCGCCGCACCTGCCTTAGTACGTCTCGTCGTCCGGACACTCGCCAATTTCATGACCAAACACTGCGAAGAAAAAATGGAGAAAAAGAAAACAATATAAAATATAGTACAACAGCGCTTTTATGTCTTTTCTATCGGTTGCGTAATGAAAGCGGTCATTTGTATTAGCTGGTTAATAGCATAAGAACATGCGACTAATTAAAAAAACACACATCCTCGGTACTGTCTCTGAAATAGACTGGATTAGGTGAAACGATCCATTTTTCGCATCGCAAATCGACCCCGCAAAGACAAATTTAGCATAGAGAGCACAATCGTAAAATGTTTAACTTGATTGCGTACAGCTAGCGTGCTCGTCGTGCCACCGGTCCGGTTGCCCAGGACGACGGGGCACAGGGTGTATCCACGCAACACGTGCGCTTCTTTCCAGGTTGTTCCATATGTACGCCGAAAAGCTAACGCAACACGGCGTTTGGTACCAGGATGGTACGAGATATGCTTGTTAATTGCGTTTGGAAAGATGTTCGCTCTTAATCCGTCCGCAATTTACGACCACCGTGCCTTGTGATACGGTCCGGTTCTCTATTACTCTTGCCCAGGAGGAGAGTACACGAGATATGGACTGCAATTCATTGTGGGATTCTTTTTTTCCTCTCTCTCTCTCTCTCTCTCTCTCTCTCTCTCTCTCTCTCTCTCTCTCTTTCTCTCTCTCCTTTCTTCATCCCATGCCAAGACACACAAACTCCCCAAAGGATGCAAGCTCAAAAACAACACATTGTGGATCGTGTTTTTGTTGTGTTGTTGAACAAAATGAAAACGCTCCAGGCGTACCCGAACTAAGAGCATCGTCTTATCAAGCACAAGTTCAAGATATTCTGTGCAAAAAAAAATAAGGACAACCGCCCGGAATGTTTTATTTTAGGACTCCTTTTTATCCGTATTTAAATCGGGTAAGGGTTGAGATATTTTCTTGTCGCTTTTAGTTCGGGTAGAACATTTGAATCAAAACCTTTTCTTAACACAAACATATCAGACAGGGTTTCAACAATTTATTAACCGTAATTTAAACGCTTTTCTAGTAATTGTATTTCAAATCTCTTGGATGATTGGTATATTTTCCAATGCTTCACAGCATCTTTTCCAGATACTGACTTTTTTCTGTTTCAGTTTTAAACCAAACAATTAAAATAGTTTTGTAAATGTATCAAAAAGCAAGTTTGCAATGAGTATTTTGGATTACAGGAATATAGTTTTTCAGAGATTTTCATAATTTTTGAACGCTTTCTTGGCACTCTGAAATGATCTTCATGTGCCGGAAAGTGGACCCTTTGGCACACCTTTTGGACAGGCTCATTTAGAACCAAATTGGAATTTCTAACGAGCTTGTCGAAAAAGCATTCCGTAGTAGTGATGCAAAAAATGAAGTTTTCGTCAGAATCGATTCCGGCTAGCTCTGAAGTTTTCTGGAATCGATTCCGGATAGTAGGTCCGCAATCAGTTTCCGGAATTTGCTCTGGAATTTATTCCAGAATCGTCTCCAAAATTGGTTCCGGAATTAGCTACGGAATCGGTTCCGTGATCGCTTCCGAAATCGGAATTGGCTCCGAAATCAGAATCGGCTTCAAAATCAAAATCGGCTTCGAAACGGAGTCGGTTGCGGCTTCTCCATAAGAATAGGCGTTTGGGTCCAGTGATGTTACATATTGATAGCCGCAAAGATTTAAATTTACTTGTAAACGATCCCTTCGCATGGAGATTCCCGGACTGACTTCGCTTCGGAAACTTCTTATTTCAATTTAAGAATTTGTTCTCATTACGAAGCTAATTCCATTTCTGGAGTCAATCTTGATTCGGTTACCGGAGCAAATTGCGATTCCCAGATCGATTCCGGCTGCCAATACCGATCCCGGAATCGATCTTGGAGTCAACTCCGAAATCAGCTCCGGAATAGTCTCCGGAATAGTCTCCAATATCGACACCGAAATCGGCTCCGGAATTGACCCCGGAATCGGAATCGGCTCCGGAATTGGTTCCCAACACGGAATCGGAATCGGGTAGGTCCATCAAATGAAGATTACTTCCCGAAAGAAAGAATCAAGAAAGTGTCCCAAAATTGTGTGAACCCTCGAAAACACCTGTAAATTAAGGGAAATCTCGTGACCCGTGCCAAACCTTGCAAACATTTATTTAATTTTTTTTTCTTCATTTAACTAAATGCTCTAAAAAGCTGGGAATAGATATTCCCAAAGAAATCCTTACTCTTCTACGCTTTGACAAAAATCTTGCTTACTGACAATTACTTAGAAAACCCCACCTTTTTATTGCTCAGACATCCGAAATCTCGAACAATGATTTATCGTTTATGAGTCCAACAAACATAACAAGGGTCACGGTTTTATAATTTATTTCACAATTGTCTTACCTTCGCAGCTTTCGCAGTACTTCCTTGGCGGTGGCACCTTGCGCTCCTTGCCGTCCGAGGGATGCTTCAGCGATTCCGGCGGACTGTCGGAGCACTGCTTCGGGCAGTCCTCGGTTTCGTGCAGATCAAACTCGTCGCAGATGTCACAGAACACGCGCGGTGCCGGCTTACGCTTCTGAATATCAAAGCTCATGTTGTGACTGTAAAAGGAGCAAAAAAGACATGATTACAAAAAATAATTGAGCTTTTAGAAACCGAATAGCTTTCTTCTTTACCTATCCGCACTGGTCGACTCGAGCGCCTGTATCCGCAGCGTTAGCTTCTCATTCTTTCGCTGCATATCGACGATGATCGAGTTGAGGAAATCGATCTGTGCTCCGGAATCGTCATCCTTGGAGTCGCTCATGACGCCAACCCCTCGGTTCGGGACGGTGCCAGAATTGTCGGCTGCCGTTGCTGCGGCAGTTGCCGCCTTTGCCAGCTTCGTCAGCTCACTCTCCTTCAGGACGAGCTGCGAGCGAAGCTGCTCGTTGTCCTTCTCGAGCCGACGGTTCGCCAGCTGCAGTTCGGTTTCGCGCAGCTCCAGATCCTTCTTGGCGCACTCGAGCTCATGCTGGCGCTTCTCCACCGCCCGCTTGCTGCTGACGGTTTGAGCCGTTTCGGACACCTGCGTTTCGACGCGCTGCATCAGCTCGGCCAGCCGTTGCTGCAGCTCGTCGATCTCTTGCTTTTTGGCACTCTCCAGCTCGAGCAGCTTCTGGGAAAGGTCGTGCGTACGGTGCGAGTACTCCGTTTCGGCGGATTTTTTCCGATCGAGCAACTCATCGAACTGGGTCGCTTGTGCGGCGAGCTTGGTTTCCAGTTCGGCGATGCGCCGCTGCTGCTCCTTCTGCCTGTCTTCCTGCTCTTTTACGGTGGAGCGGGACTTTTCTAGCGCTGCCTGCAGCTCGTTCGCTTCTACGGCGGTGCGTTTGCTGAGCTCTGTACTGTCGGCGAGAGTTTTCTGCATCGCTTCTAGCTGGTGCTGTAGATCTTTTAGCTGTGTGTCCTTCGAAGCGCTCTCTTTCTGTAGCTGCTTAAGTTCTTCCTCTTTCACAACAATTTTGGCATTGCTCGATGTGGTTTGCTTTTGTAGGTCTTCCACCTTGCTGGAAAGCTCGAGTATAGACGCATCTTTGGAAGAAACCGATTGCTCCAGACTTTGTACCTGTTGCTCCAGCGTGGCCTTCGTTTGCAACTGAGCGTTTAATTCCTTAACCTTTGCGTGCAGCTCACCCAGAGAGGTGGCTTTGGTCGCAAGCTCTTGTCTGAGCGCAATGAGCTCAGTCTCTGTGGCTCCCTTGGCCGAAGAGGTAGACTCGAGTTGTTTCAACAGCTCCTCGTTTTTGCTTACAACCGCATCATACCGTTCCTTCTGCTCGCCCGCAGCCTGCTGCATCTGTTCTTGCAGCTGCGCAAGCTCCTTGCGCAGTGTCTCCTCGCGACTCACGAGATCGACCTGCTCCTCTTCCATCTCGCTGTACGAGCTGTTCAGGTCTTGCAGCCGCTGTTGCACCTGCTGGCACGCTTCCTCCGATTCCGATTTTGCCTTTTTCAGCGCTTCAATTTGGGTGTAGCTTTCCTGAAGCTGTTGCAACATTTCCGCATACGATTTGCCGTTTTCCTCGAGCTTTGCGACCATCTCAGCCACTTCGGCCGAACGTTTCTGCTGCAGAGTTCGCTGCTCGTCCAGCTGCTGCTCGAGCTCAACGATACGCTGAGCTTTCTGGTCGATCTGCACGGTTAGGTCCTGGCTGCCCTGTTCCATCGACTGCCGCAGCTCGTCCAGCCGTTGCTGCAGCGTTCTGGACTCTTCCCGGCTCTGCTGCAGCTGCTTTTGAAGCGACTCTTCCTGCTCCTTTGCAGCACTGACAGCAGTTTCGTTGAGCTCTTGTAGCTTTTTGCTCTCAATCCGTGCGTCCTCGAGCTGTGCCTTTAGCTCTCCGAGCGCGCTTTCAAGCTCACTCTTCATAGCTGCCATTTGTTGCTCGCGCTCCGACACGCTCTTTGCCAGCTCGGCCGCATGCTCACTGTCGATGCGTTGCCGCTCCTGCTCGAAGCTCACCTTTAGCTCCGCTATCGTGCGCACCAGATTGTCCTGCTCCTGCTCGGCCAGCTCTTTAATCTTGCGCAGCTCCGTGTTGAGCTCGTTCTCCTGGATGATCTTCTGGTCGGAGATTTGCTGCATCTCCTGCCGCACGCGTTCCACCTGCTCCTGTAGTGCCGCGTGCGCCTGGGTACTCTCATCCGCCCGCCGTTCGGTTTCAATCTTCAGCGTATCGTAACTATCGCGCAGCTCGTCCAGTGCGCGCTGTTTCGCCTTCAGCTCGTCCGTGAGCTTTGCCAGCTCGGAGTTGGAGTCGAGCGTGCTGGAGCGTTGCAAATCGAGCTCCCGCTCGAGGTCCAGCTTCTGCTGCTGGACCTGAGCGGACTTTTGCTCCAGCGCGTCCATCTTTCGACGCAGGTCGGCGTGTTCGATTTCAAGCTTGCCGTACTGCTCTGCCGCTTCGCCCAATTTCTTTCCACCTGCTTCCTCCCGGGCTGCAGTTTCGGCGAGAGAAGCGTTGAGCTTGGCTAGCTGCTCATCCTTGGAACTCAACTCGGAGCGAAGTGAGGAGAGCTGCTGGTTGAGGGATTGCGATTCGTTCGTTCGGGTCGCAATCGTGTCTTCTGCCAGCTTCATCTTATCGGATACATCCTTCATCTGCTGCTGTGCAGCTTCAAGTTGCTTCTGAAGCTCTTCTCTTGCCTGCGACAGCCGCGTAAGCTCTTCCTCTTTTGCGCTCAGCTGCTGTTGCGCAGTTGACGCACTCAACTCAAGCTCTTTGCGCAAAGTATCTTCACGATTGCGCAGATCCTCCTCAAGCTGCTTCACCTTCGACGCCAGCTCCTGTTTACTTTCTTCCAGCTGCTTCTCCAAAGCTGTCTTCTCCTGCAAGATGTTCGCCAGCGTACCGTCCTTGTCCGCAAAGCTGGCCTTTATCGCCGTCAGCTCCTGGTTTAGGCTGGCCTTGGAGACGTTCAGTTCCTTCAGCTCGTTCTGGAGCGCACTCACGAGCACCTCGTTCTCTTCCAGCTGTTTGTCTTTGGCAAGATTTTCCTGTTCCGATGTTTGCAATTGCTTGCGCAGCTCGGCAATAGTGTTCCGTTCCGCATCGGCAAGAGCATGCACCTCCGCTATCAGCTGCTCGTGCTCGGTGCGCGATTGTTCGAACTTTTGCTGCAGTGAGGACAGCTCCTGCTGCACCTTCACCTTATCTGCCTCGAGCTCCTGCAGCTGTTTGGCCTGATTGGACAGTTCCTCCTGCTTTGCGGCCAGCAGTGCGGCACTACTCTCACCGCTCGTTGCGAGCGATTGCAGATCGCGCTGCAGCTTCTGCGCCAACGATTCCTGCTCCTGTCGTGAAGCTATTTCCGCCTTCAGTGCCGCTTCACTCGCCGTTAGCTTCGATTCCACTTCCTGGGCCGCCTTTTCCTTCACACTGCGGTCCTCCTCAAGCACCTTGATTGTCTGCGTTGCGTTCGTGAGGTCCCGCTCGAGGTGGGTCTTGGAAGCATTCACCTCCACAAGCGCCACCTCCAGCTCGGACAGCTTCTCTGCCAACTTGCTGCTGGAGGTACCCTGTTCCTGCAACTTCGCCCTAAGGTCACTTTCCAGCTCCACCGTCTTCAGGTCGCGCTGCCGCACATCGGCCCGCAGCTCCTCCGCCGTTTGCTCGAGCAGCTGCACTTGTTGGTCCCGCTCGGCCAGCAGATCCTTCTTGGAGCGCAACTCATCCTGCAGGGCCGCCAGCCGCTCTTCCTGTTCGCTTTCGGCATTCTTGAGCGCCAGATACTGTTTCTCCAGCTCGGCATCCTTCACCGTGAGCTGGTCGCTCTGCTCGTCCACCCGGTGCTCGAGGTAGTTGATCTGCTCCTTGAGGCACTCTTCGCTGATCGTGAGTGCGGAGAGTTTGCTGGCAGCGGCTCGCTCCGCATCGGCCACCTTCTCGTGCAGGTTCTGGATTTCGTTCTCGAGCGAACGCTTCAACTCTTCCGTCAGATGCAGCTTCTGATCCTTGGCAAGTATTTCCGCCTTTAGCTTATCGATTTCGGCGTTCAGCTCTGCCCGAACGGCTGTGTTAAGGTGTGGCAGTTTGCAAAGTTTTAGTAAAGGGATTAAAGAAGAGTTCCTGGGTACATACCGTTGATTTCTTCTGGTGGTACTCCTGGCTGTGTTGGCTCGTTGGGTTTTCCTGCAGTTCCGCCAGCAGCCAGCTGAGCCTCCAAATCGGCTATTTTTTCTTTGAACACTTGTGTTTGAGCCTACGGTGTTGCGACAATTTTTCAATAAACAAAACGCAATCAAACAAATTAATGACATAAAATATACTAAGAAGCTACTACAGCCTATTGTTAGTGGTGGCACAAAGTATTAAATGAACAAAATAGTTCAAACTTACGGAACAAATATACGGAAAGAACTTAAAACACAGCCATGCGTCATGCATTTCAAAAAGTTTTGGGGTAACAATATGACTTCAAAAACCAATACGGACACGGAATAAATTAGTCACAATGCTTTATACTGATACAACGTACAATTCAGCTTTTTTACAAAACAAATTTTGAACAGAAATATAGAAAATTTCTAAGCTGAACATTTCAAAATAGAGAACCGACATAGAGCAACTTCCTATCATGCATTCTTTGACATTGCACAAACAGAATGAACAGAAAATCAATTTTCCACTCTACATAATGGAAGAATACACGCACAGCAGCTTAAAACCGATTACGAAGCACCAATTGAAGTAAAAAAAAAAGAATGGGAAGCCATTTGATTCGAGAGCAACGGCAAAGCCTCTCAGTTCGTTTGCCACCATCAAAATAAGGAAATACGATGCTCGAAGCTAACGTTCATGCAACACTAAGCTAAGGAACAACCATTACGGTGGCAAACGAAGCCAAAAGTCTCCCATAGTGACCAACGGGGCAACAAGACCTCCCTTTTGGTCACCCTTTTGCTCTCGTTGGCGATACTCACGCGTACTGAATTTTGAATTTTTCCCTGAAAATATTACACGCAACAGGTGAAATGGATTAGATAAAATGGTGAGGTGAGAGTAAAACGAAAAAGAACGATGATATTGTTGGAAATCTCCGTTACAAACACTTTTGGAAAAGGAAACCAAGGTCCCGGCGGTGAGGCAGAAGATTACCTTTGCGACACCACCATTTTCCGTACTTCCAAATTGACCTTTCTTCATCTAATAAAATATATTTACACACACACACACACCCACACACACAAGCACACGTACATGGTTCTGCGAGAGGTCCACACAGGCCGAGACTGTGGCCTAGACCAAAAGCACACACACACACACGCGCGCTCGACAAGTAACTTGAGACGCGGCCTAATCGTAATTTATGCTTCATTCTTCGCCTCTTGCGGAGCAGCAGGAACAGCACGTGTGACAAGTGTGTACGTGCCGGTGGTGCTGCGTCAGGACTAGGTTCAGCACCGGCAGCAATCCTTTCACGTCCCGCCCGACGCACACCGCCACATTCTGCCCACCAGTTTCCCGCTCAACACTTACGTTTAGCTCTTCGCCGCAGAACGTTGCTTCGTCCACGCTGAACTGTAGGTCCTCGTTGCGGCGCTTCTCGTCGGCGAGCGATTTTTCCAGCAGGGTCACCTTTTCCTTCAGCTGCTCCGGGGGAAGGGGGAAATAGGAAGAAAAAACCAGTGTGTGAGTGTAAAATATATAGAGCGGCAGCGGTGCTGTTTTTTACGAAGTTAAGAACAGACGATAACGCCAACACGGAGCCCACGACACGACACCAGCATCTGAAACGGGGAAAGTGTAATGTGTGGGAAAAAGGAGGTTCAATGGATGGATAGGGAGCATTAATTTAGAAAGTACGTGAAAGCAACACATTACAAGCGGTGCAATGTATTGTAAATAATAGCAGGAATTTCCTGAAATTAAATTGAGCAGTAATGTAAAAAAAACAACGCATTTTACCCCCTTTGCAGGCTCTTTCCTGCTAGTACCTAAGCTTAATGTATAATTTTGAATTTTAATTGATAATCTACCGGTTTAAAGCCCTTGTTTGCTTTATCGACCCGCAAAATGCCCATTAAATGCTACCGTTTATGTTGTCCTTCGGAGCATGCGAGCCCCACACTATCACTGGCCAAGCAATATGTCATTGAATGCATTATGCATAACATGGGGGGTGAATATTCATATGCCATGGGTGCACATTCATCCGGACCGAACCCGGAAGCCACCTTCCCACGCCATTGCTTCAACGTTATTGTACAGCTCCCTCTCTGCCACCGAACCGATTGAATCGATAAAGTGGCTGCACACCTTCAACGTCGTGTTACAATTTCAAGATGCCAATGTCTGCTGCAGGCCATCGTGTACATTTTCCGGAAGCTGAAGTCAGTCCTCTAAAGCGTGGGACAATTTTGCTTGCTTGCAGGCAAAAGGCAAAAGGTGGGAATGCAAGAATGGCCACATAATTTGCATACAACTTGAGATATGCGAAACGATGCATTGAACCGTCAGCTTTTGACGACATGTTCGAGCCACTGGACGCATTCAATTCCAATCAGTTTCATTGTGCATTGGGCATGTTCCTCTGTCAGGTTTTTTTCCGTTGCAGGGACAGAAGCAGGCAATTTCAAACCGGGCGATTCCAGTGGGACATCCGAGCTCATCAGAAAATGCTTCATCAAACCCAGAACGGAGCTAGTTTGAAGGCTTTATTGGCTGAAAATGAAGAAGTCGGCATGGTAGGCTAGATGGAACCTACTGCTGGAACTATTGTCAAAAAACTGGAATTGCTGAAACATCTGAGCGTCCTTGAAGTTCTCAGGGACATGCTGCATTGAAATACCAATCCCAGGAACATCTCGAAAGAAAGATGCAATTATGTAGCCGACTATGTGTGCAGGAATGCAGTACCAACCGGGAGAGCTCAGAGCAGAGGCTCCAACTCGTCCCCATGGCGTCGGTAAATAGCTCTTCCAGCATATGCTGGAGGAAGAGGATATATTCCCAACTCAATTGTGCGCCAAATACACTCAACTCGGATGCAACAGATGAAAAATCCCACACATCGACCGGTCACAACTAAATTGAATGGACGGGGGATGACATTGGATGAGAATTCCTGTGTCTGGACAATAATTATCTGCCCTTACAAAAGAGAACCAGGGGACGTGACACATCCCGAAACAATTGGACAGCGTTGCACAATAAAAGTGAGACGAGTTATCAAGGTAAAAAAAAAACAATGAACAACAGAAGAGAAACGTGTCACTCGGTCTTTTTGGACACATTTGGACACATCTGAGGCGGAAGGAAAGAGTTGTCATACTGTGTTGCCACGTGTCAGGGATGTATAAAGCAACGGAGTCAGCAGTTTTTGTGCTTCCCAGAATCCACATTCTATTGGACTGAAGGACAATCTAGCTGGTTAGGAGTGCGTCTGGACGAGTGATTAAAAGAAACAAACTCACATTGCACTATCACACACAGTGCTGGATAGCAATTAAATTGATTTTCAAACAGATTGTGCACCTTCCTTACCGGGCTAGTAGTATCAAACACAAATGTCAAAGGAGGAAACTGGAGAGAAACAAACGCTTGGTGCTTGACACCCACATGCTAGCTGCATCACAGCAGCGCAAAACCTACCCTACACAGCTTGCCATGATTGCATTATGTTTATCCAGTATCCACTTGCCCGGGATGGGGATAATTCCGATGGCACCATTACGCCCCCGCCAGCCGGATACTGTTTACGGATCCGGGGGATAAAGGCGACAGACCCACGGCACAGCGGCCAGAGAAGCTGGCTGGATAGTAAAAACACCCCCAATGCAAAAAGGATTCATGCAATTCATGGCTTTGTATAAGTGTGGTTGTGTGTTTGTATGGACTCGAATGTTTTTGCGGTAGCGAGTTTATTTGCTTTCCCAATGTGGATGTGTTGGCCGTCATTCGAACGGTGTGCGCTCGAGAAAAAAGTCGGAAATGGTGGAGCAGCAAGCAAGCTGACATTTTAGCCATCGGTGTAGTTTTCTTCTTGTTGCGGTTCCCACCCACATCCCGGATGTTGGAGACAAATCGTTTGGTCCTAGTTAAGCGCCGGGAATAAATGTAGCGTCGCAGCCATCTGCATGCAGCGTATAAAACGAAGGCAAACATTGTCGGGTTTGGTCATGCGCCACAGCATCATTGATCCGAGTGTCCGTCTACGATCGAGGCGGGGAAGCCCTCTTTTTCTCTTGAGATGCACCGGAATGCTATAATCCCATGTTTTTGAAGCAAACGGTTCCACTGGTTCCTTTTTCAAACTGCCCCGTTTTGCCAACCCATCTGAACGTCTCGCGCCCGACTAAGCAATTCAGAGGGAAATATGTATTGACCACATGCTCCTTCCAGGGCGTCCCATCGCATGTATAGGGGCAGTCATCGCCAAGTAAATGATACGTAAAAGAACCAGGCTAATGTTTAAAGGAAGGAAGAGGACATCATTCCTTATGTGGCAAGAAACTTGGGGGAAAAAAACGCTGCAAACCCCATAAAGCGGCTGCAAAATTGCAAACGTCATCGACGACCTGCTCGTCGGTCGGGCTACCCAATTTGTGGCCATTTCTCCGCTCCAATGAGAGCAAAAAAAATGGAGAGTGTGTGGGCAAAGGAAAGCGCTTAATCAAACTGTCGCCATAGATTAACATATTCAGTTTTTTTCTTCTACCTCTCGTACGTCCACTTTCATCGGATTAAAAAGAGTGACCATAAAAGGCTAACCCTCCACTGGTGGTCCACCCAACGCTTAGTTGGCGTAATGGGAAATTGCGATCCAATTTGCATGTTTAAATTGAATTATTTGAATGCTAGTTAATACCGCTAAAAGCTGGACACGATTGGGTAGAACTAGATAGGATAGGATACAACGCCTTATCGCTAAACATGTCATCAGTGAGAAAGTAGTACACCCGGTTGCCGGAGGCCACCACGCTATTCGTTTTTAAAATGTTCAACATAAAGCAAAAGCGTTTGTGTTTTTAATTGTCTGCAATTGTAAAAAAAAAACCGTTTTCCACAAATCCGGTACTGAATGTCGCAGGAACACGGCTTACAAATCTATCTTAGTAACTATCAACTCCATTTTGAGCGTTGCACACGCGCGAGTGGCGGGAACTTGTAGACCATCGAAAACCATAAAAACAAACAAACCACCAATCGTAACAATTTATTTCGTGTCCCTTCACGCATTTTCCCGCCTTTCGCCGCAAACGAGCGCCCCTTTCATCTGGAGCTTTTCTTTCGTAAGGGAGATGATTAAATTGCCAAAAAAACATTGTGTCCAACATTTAAAAAGCAGCCGAAAAACTCTCTCTCTCTCTCTCTGTGTCGTGCTAGTCCTAGGCAGCGTCATTATTGTGGTGTCCAACGGCGTGTCGTCCAAGAATGTGTTGTCCCGTGTTGCGCACCGCATGTGTCTGCAAGGTGTCTCCCCCGTGAGTGGACACACAGCGGGGCTTCCTCCAGGCTACCTATCACAGAGAGACCCTCCTTCTCATCCTCCTTTGCCGTGGTAGGCGTCCAAAGTCCTCAGCAAGTATAATTAGCTTCCTACATCTCTCTACATCTCGCTCGATCTGTCTCTCTCTGTCTCTAAGCTAACAGGACGTCATGCAGGATGCAGTGTCGCTCGTGGTTACCGTGCCATCCCTGGAACTCGCGCCGCAGGTCAGCAATTCGTAGCGCGCGTCGACGGACCAGCTCTGCCCAGCGCCCAACCTCGCTACCGTCGGTGGTATCACGCTAGAGAAGGGGGGTTTGGTAAACATCAAACGTTAAACACAAAACCTGCTATACACGGTATACACTGCTGCCGTGTCTGGCGGTTCACCACCGGAAATATGAGAAAGCATTAATGAGAAGTGAGGGGGGGGGGGATGTGATGTGAAAGAAGGTTGGGGAGAGGAATAGATGCTAGTGTCCGATGCTGGTGTCGTGTGTTCGTTCGGTTGGCCGCTGTGGATGGTTTGGTGGTGCTGCGGTGACTGCGTTCCAGCGCTGCCGAAGCGCATAGACCACACCTCGCCATCTCGGATCGGTTTTCCCCTATTTACCTGTTGGATGTTCTTCTGGTACATAATCGATTGGTTGGCTGTTTCCTCGCGATCGATTTCCCGCTCCTGCATTAGCTGCTCGATGTGATTCTGTTTCTCCCGTAGGACATCCTGCAGGATGCAGGTTGTAGCGAGATAGGGAGGGAAAAAGAACAAAACAAAGAGACAAAAAAGAAAGAGCTGGATTATTTGATCCGTGATTTATGTTGTTTGGGAGATACGTGAGTTAATCAATTATCATCAGGGTACATCATGTTGTAATTACATCCGGTGTGTTATACTTTTTTTTTACAGTATTGATTATCAACGCTATGTAAGAGATAAGGATTAAGGAGGAAATATACGCAAATTGCCAATGTATGGGTAATTTTATTGGCTAATAAAATTTGATCCACGTTAGTCCAAATCGTTGCATGAACATAAAAACCCTACAGATACGAGAACAATAACCACAATAATTAATTGCGATTCCATTATTATAGATGAAATAAGTATCATATTTGTCTAGCTATTAACACATGTTACTCATGCGATAATTCATATTTTTATTGATAGAAACCTTGATTACGTTGATGGGAGAGGTCTTATTATCATTGAAGGGCACAAATGTGATAATTAATAATGTAATTATAATGCAAAATATTCATTATTTAGGACACTGCAATTCCTGTAACGGTTTTTAAACAACCATTTACATCAGGTACTTGTGATAAGAGGATAATAAGCATATGATACAGGATTGCTACTCCCAATATGAGATTATGCATAAGATTGTTTTTGCAATCAATATGAAGTCGAAGTAATTGCCAATTATTTAAAAAAATCTTTGTCAATCCATCTTCTCATCTCATTTGCCTTCATTTGTCTTCATTATTTGCAATGTTCACCGACAACAGTATCGTGTCAATGTCATCTAATTGGTTTGTGAAGTTAATTTCATACCATAAACTGATAATTAGATCTGCTTATGAAAGACGCATCATCTTGCACATTGTTGGAATTAACACCGCTGACATTGCAGCCATCCTCTGATGTATTTTATGATCTATCACTAATTCGATGATCACCGACTATGCTCGGTTTATTGAATAGCTTTAGTATCTCCATATACTACATCATATATTTGACGATTAGCTACTGGGCCGAACGGAAAATTTAAATATTTTTCTTGCAATATAATAACCTAACCATCACATGGTGAAATCACATGACAAAAACATAAATATTGACCTTAAAATCAACAGAAAAAGATAGTAGCAAGCGATAAATCTTTAAGCAGTAATTATTTACAAACTCTTGGTATGCTTTTGCCCTTGTAGCATCGCCCAGACGTGACTCGCTTCTGATTCTGACCGTTTTTATATACAGTTGTATCGTGCAAATAAGTATAGCAATCCTGTATGAGACCAGATGGCTCGGATGGATCATTACGATAGAAACAGGAGTGTTTCATTTCGAAAGCATCGTATACAAAGTACACCAACAATGAGTGAAGACCCAATTATCTTAACTTTGCAAACCAATTAACCAACGAACAAACATTATGAAAATCATACGGTCTGGTCACATTGCACATAAGAACAAAAGCATATATCCAATGTACTCATGAATCCTGAAAACTTGCGTGATATCTACTACCCCCAGCCAAAAGTGGTATGACTTTCAAATCAAGCCCAATCACTTTAATTTATTCCAAGCTCTCTCAAATATGCATGACGTTAAATATGAATGTGTCAAACACTGTGCAAATGACCCTTTTCGGATGCAAAGCTATGGGAAGGTATGGATGTGAACATGCTTTCCTCCCAGCCGTTGACAAACGACGCATGACATGAATAACATGGAATAAACTATCCTGGCTTAAAACCATTCCACCCGAAAGTTATACGCCCCAAATGTGGCAGATTTATTTGCATTTTATGTTGAATTGACAGACGCACACAGACACACATCAATTCCGGCACACTCATCATCAGCCGCACATGATGCAAGACTGGTACGAACCGGCGGCAAATAGATAGATTACTCCTAAATTGAAGCACGATAACATCAGCGTGCCGGACCATCGCTCTACCCTTACCATCGATGACTTCTCAAGCCGCCGGTCCACCGCATAGGGCAATAAAATATGCTAATCGCCTTTAATCATACGCAATTACGTAAACCCTTTTTCGGAACCCCCACCCCACGAGTTGACAGTCTCTTCCACCACCGGGCCAGCGGGAGTCATATTTCATGACGCTTTGGAGCTTTGGAAGCGTAGAGCTACGAAAGTCAGCCAACGACGCGAAGCTAATCATTAGGAGTTCGCACGTTCGCAAAAGTGGAAACGGATGCTGCTTCTGCTATCTGCTAATCTGCTTCATAAACACTAGTTAGCATAAAAGCATCGGGTGTGCGTGCCTTTTCTCAGACGGTACACGCGCGACACGCGCCGAACGTTAACGAAGGAAAATCCATCTTTCAGTGACTGGGCGTCATCGGTTCCCACGGCTAAAGGAATGGCCCTGATGGGTCGGAACTACACACCCGCAGGAGTTGTTTTAATTGTGCACGAACGAACGAGCAACAGCGTGCCGTCGTCAACAAATCCGACAAACGAAACAAATGTTCTTCATCAGTAAAACCGACCGTCGATGACTTCCCAACCGGCAGCGCCACAGCAGTCTGACGACAGCCCGAAAATCCATCACTATACTGAGGCTATGGCATTTGGTATTTAATGAATTTGCTGTTCTTTCGCTCTCGCACCAGGCGTCGGGTACACGCGAGACCTGAATGAGCAACCGAACATTAACTCCAAACCAACCAAACCAACTCCGCAATGAACTTTTGCACAGGGGAGCTTTTAAGCGAACGGAATGAAGAAATTTGGTGTGTTCGTTCAGGGTGTGCCTGGGCGAAACTTAATTGTTCCCATCGACAGTGAGCTTGCCCATTTGTTGGCTCATTTTTCTTGACCCAACACACAGTTACTTACTTACTTACTTATCCGGCGCTACAACCGCTTTGCGGTCCAACACACAGTTGCGGACGTTTAATACAAACGTCTTTCACACTGCTGCTGCGAGGAGTTTTCACTTGGGAAATGATAAACGAGGGCACGATGGTTGCAGCTTGCGAACTGCAAAAGCTCTACCATAAGCGGACGCAGCTTGAATGAATCCTTCAGACATCCCTTTTCGCTTCGTTTAAATCAACCGGAACGAAAATAATTCCCAACATCATAGCCACAACCCTCGGTGTCTGATTTCTGAACGGTGCGTTGGGAAGTCTTCTACCAAAAGCCTCAATTTCCGCCATTGAAACTTCATTCCACGAGAGAAGGCTTTTATTTTTTGGGAAAACAAAAACACTAAACTAACCCGAGAATATTACTACCTCCGTTCAGTACGCCGATGCAAAATTGGACTACGTCACGGGTTTGTTTTGGGAGTTTACTCTCTCTGGGGCGTATCGAACCAAAAAGACGAGCGACGACTTCGTCAACACTACGTCAACGGAATGATAAACGATTTCTCAACAACAAACCAATCAACTGTTCAAATATATTCCAACGTCATCATTACGACCGTACGAGGCACGAGGGAAACACCCTCGACCACGGTTCCTCAATACGTTCGTCAAAATCAACACGCAAAAACACATAAAACCATGTATTCTGTACTCAGAGTTATCCCGAAAAAAGAAACAACGATACAAAACACTCCCTAACCCTGCCCACAGCAACACACAAACAGTGCCAAACTTTATTTTCTGCACCTCAAGCTTTGACAACAACGCACTATCAGCAACCAGGAATTGTAGCCTGCACAGTAATGGAGTGTAGTGGTCCATTATCCTAACCCAGAGCTCGTACTCAGCCAGTGCCAGCAGCCGTCGTCCAGCGTCCAAAGTTTGCGACTGATCGATACGCGACTTCAGAAGATCTACCAGAGCTCCACAGCGCGCAAGTGGTCTGGCAGTGGTGGTGGCGTACCCGATCAGTCACCCATCCGACACACGGCTTGCCGTTCATGGGACCGACGGTAGATTAAGATACTGTGTGTACCACGCCCACGCGCTCTCTTCAGTGTGGCGTTTGGGATACATATAAAACCGCGAGCGAACTTCCTGCTCGGACGGACGGATCGTGTGACCAAGTTTGGTGGGCGCCAGCGATAATCACCTCCACCCTCAAGAGAATCGGCCGATGTATACAAACACACCGAGTTACAGTCATCGGACGCGCATTCCGCACCCATGAATTGCTAATAATCAAAGTCCTCGCCCGCGCATCAAAGCCACCCAAGCGTCAGTTCACTGTGACCTATCGGTTTTGGCCTTCAAACCCTGCTCCGGTCTCTCCGAGCTGGGTGGATGCCAAATGCACCTGACAAAGTATATATATATAGACGATCCTGGGGGGATGTCCCGAACCTGTGGCAGGTACACACGGGGGTGAGCTCACACGCTAATGCCGCTCCACAAACGGCACACAGAACAATGTGCGCCATTAGGGCTGTGCGACTACTACTCGCAAAGTGTGTCACCTAAGCCAAAAGGTTCTGAATCTCGCTCTCCCACTCGCTGCTCCGAAGACAACGCTTTGAGTCACGAATAGCCGAGATACATAAACGTTTTAGCACCGAACCCCTCCACAAAGGCACCTGCGTGCTAAGAGAGCTGCTTTGTGAAGTCGATCCCATTTTGGAGATACTCGGCGTGGTTTGGTTTTGTGTTCGCACGCAAGGCACATCGTAACAGGTAGATGACTTGTTTTTTTCTTTGCAGAAGAGCATGGTCGTAAACAATCTCAAGACGAGGAAATCAGACAACGAACCCGAAATGTTTAATGACTTCCAAAGCGGCTGCCTCTCTTCATGCCGTGTCGTCGCTACACGCACCAGTTGACAGGTTCAACCGGATCAATTAAGTCAGCAACTCCCCGCCGGCTCAAGAGTATATTGTTGAAAATTTCCTTTTAGGGCGCGGCATGCCAACCACGCGACAATGGTTTTTGTCACGACCCCAAACAGCAAAAAGGGGAAAAAGTCAAAAGGTCTTGAGGTGCGCGATTTTTGCAAGTAATTGTAAAAGGATTGCCTCAGAATGTCTGTGTGTGAAGGGGTTTTTAGACTCTTTTTGCTACAAAATTACACAATTCTGCAATCAACAATAACTGATCTCATGAGTGATGAATAGAACATGACCTAGGAGCACTGACTGTTCTTCTACATTCAGTTTTATCACATATGGCGGATCTTCTCCTTTGAACATCCATATCTGATACTCCTCTGCTCCAAGCAGTTTGAACTGTTCATTTCCTTGTTACGTCAGACCCAAGTCACAGCATATCCCGCGGGTGCTGTTACTCTTCCAGCTTTATTACACGACCTGGTGTGCAATACTAAAACCGTAGCAACAAAACCGCAATAAATATTGATGTCGCAATCGTGCTCACCTGATGAGTGCTAACACACCGACAATGGATGCCGTCCTACGACCGACTCCCTGCATCTGCGAGATAATGCAGCAGGGGGGAGGTGTAATAATTTGCATTTGCACCCTGCTCCACGTGTGTGTGTGTGGGCAACAAAGTCGGAACGGGTGATCGATTACAATCGGTAAGCGTGTGTGCACTTGTTCGCTCGCGGAACGCTGTAGAAATAATTGATGCGAACACAGGCAGGGCAGGTTTCATTTTGCCTAGCCCTGCGTTCACCTGCGTACGCTCACATCGCCTCTCCAGCAACAACAGTTTCGATGTAAACTGCTGTAGCGTCAATCTGATATAGTCAGTGAACGTCCACGTCCCGATATGGTCACAGGCATAGCAGAAAAGCCCTCCTCTAGCATGTAGAGCTCCATGTACGGTAGCTTGATTGTATTGGCCGGCTGACCGCGCTTCTTGATCAATTGCAGTTTCGATCGGGTTGCTCAAGGGGAAAAAGGTTCACCCGTTAGTTGAATTGTGCTGTAATCGATGCCATCATGTGGCATCTAATTGTGAGCGGCAAATGTTTAATGTTATGATTGCAGTAAATTCACATGCGAAAAATGCTGCGTTTGGTTGGTTTTGCTCTAATACAAGCACCTTTTTTTAAAGCTTCTTCAAATTTCCAACGAATCACAAAAGCTCTCAAAAAAAAAAAAAGTTCATGTTTACCGCTGTCAGCAGCTCGTCAACCTCGTAGCCGAGCGACACATATTTGTTGGCGTCTTCCGCCCTGTCCGAACCACATACCCGAATTTCCCTTCACCCCAATCTCCCGGGAGTGAATAATAGAACCCGCCCGTTAATGCTACGTCACTGTGCCACGGTCAAGAGCATGACAGCATTGAGTTAGAAAACAAACTCTTGGCATGTTGTGAGAGCAGCTTCACACAGAAGTAGCTTTTGGCTGGAGTGCGGGAGTTGGGGTGGGAGTGAAGATAATGAGAAATTATTGTCGCTAGATATTCATTTCCACCTGGTTTCGTTTTTGGTTCCTGGTTTTGGAGGGTTAGGTCCGAAGTTCACAGACAAAGAACGACACGAGTCACCCGCCGTTAATACACACCGGGCGAGGTCATCCGTTACAAGGGTTCGGGGCGCGTTGGCGTTTGTCTCTGCCAAGGGTAGTAGCACGAGAACATAATAGAATGGTTGGTCAACAGAGACATCGGGGAGGCTTTTGGCATAAATATTCAACATCCGTGCTAAATGAACCTTTTTATATTCCCTTCCAAAAGGAGTACTTCGCGTGGAGGTTGAAGTGTCGGAGCGACTATAGATGCGAAACATGTCGTGCTAATATTTACATGAAGAATGATCAGCTATCTAAAAATTCAGGCGTTATTGTGCTTTTTTGATTGCAAGAAAAAAATACTAATTAACTAGGAGTGTCATAATTCCAAATTGTAGCTCGGTTTTACAGGTATCCGAACTGTAAAGTAGCAATATATCTGCATATTTTGACAGTTTGATGCATAACATGAACCTTAGCCTTTTTAATACTATTAAACGTCAAAAACACATGAATATTGTTATTCAGACAATTACATCCAATATTAATTATATGTGGCCTATAGTCGGGATATTGAGCTCAACAAAGCTCTCAGGCCTATTTGACATAAAAAGCAAACTTTTTTCAGCTACTAACGAATCTCTTCATTGACAATGTATGATTTTGAAAACATTTCAAATAAGAACATGATCTGATTCGAACTGAAAACTAAGAACCTGCTTAAAAAGTAAATTTGATACTGCTTTTTTGGTAATACGTTGATATTACACGAATTATCGGTGTGTATTCAATACAAAGGAAGTCCTAATTAATGTAGAAGAATGGATCGTTCGACTATGATAATTATGGACAGGAATATTGGAACACTTCTATACGAGGAACACTTATACGTATACACAGGAATATACGAGGAACACTTCTGTAGCTGTAATACTGCTATGGCAAAACCGAATCATACAGTGAGAAAATGGCAAAAGATATTATGCAAAAATATCACGATTTTGTGTTGATTGCCTATTATTGCAGAAGTTTAGTGAAAACATGTCTTCAAAAATGTAATCCTCAGCATCGACCTTAATAAGTGAAATAAAAGTACACTTCCTTCATGGAGGTGAGACAACAGTAAAAACAGATATTACACAAATTATTTTGTAACCTCAAAAATACAAATCAGAGTTCTTTTAACAATTGAATAAGGCAAAATCTTAAAACTACTCTCCTTTAAAAAACGTACAACACACATCTAGAAGTAACTACAATTTATTACACGTCTTTACAAAAGTTAGTAGTTCAATCAGCCCCTAAAACCCCATCTCGTGATCACGGCACGAGACAGAAGGAGGTATGATTATGGTCAGTCATATTAGTCAATAAAACAAACAAAACAAAAACACCCGATTTGGGAGGGGCAGCACTGAAACCCACCCAGGCGCAAGCATCCCAAAGAAACGACAACAAACGGCCAATTTAAAAATATAAATTAATTCATAAACATTTTTGTTGGGGAAGTCCTACCTGAAGCGAAAAGGAAGATTTCGGTGTTGACGGCACAGCGCTGACCGTGGATTTCCTCTGCAACATTCCGCCAAATGGTGGGGGGGTAAGAGAGAGAGACGGTGGAATAATACTTGGGTTAGTTATTGATGGTTAGAGCTTATCGTCGCTTCCACAGCGCGGCCCGTGCATGGTGGTAAAGAACGATGAAACATCCCCCGACTGTAAAGCCCGGTACCGGACACACTAACGCATTCCTTCCGGTAGCGGAAGTGACGAAAACCTTGGGTGTGAGAGGGAATGTTTCTGCGCTCTTTCCAAGCACTCAAGCCCGAGAAAGCTTCTTCTCGCTATAAATATCTGCTCCGACCGGCTCGGTCATAGGCCACCTCTGCCGTGGCGTTGAATTATTCTACGTTAATGAGCTTACGAAAGTTAGATATTAGTTTGAGTTGTGGCATGGAAACCGAACGAAAAAAAAAAAAACAAACATCGCTACAAAGCGCAAAAAGACGCGCTTGATTGAAATACCGAAACGAATGAAACGAAAAAACCACACACAACAACAAGCCACTCGCAAACTAGCAATCAAGCGCTCCCCAAAATCCACTCATAAGGGCGACTCTTCTACCATGCAGCGAGCGATACCTGTGCGCTCATCCGGAGCCGGGAGGTGGCCGTGGTCGCGATCGAGCTCATCGTGGCCAGCGAGTTGAGCGACTCCTTCGAGTTGGCCCGGGACAGCCGGACCGAGGTTTTGCGGGCCGACGGGGACAGCGTCACCTTGGCAATCGGCACAAAGATGCCGTACTTGGCCGGACACTCGAAGTATCTGGAACGAGAGGTGGTGAAAATAGGGGAAAAGGGATGATTAGGGAGGGCAAAGAGATCACGCACACGCATTTATTAAACACACGCACCT
Organism: Anopheles arabiensis; assembly: GCF_016920715.1. Lineage (NCBI taxonomy): Eukaryota > Metazoa > Arthropoda > Insecta > Diptera > Culicidae > Anopheles > Anopheles arabiensis. The sequence continues at coordinate 28,390,581 of NC_053518.1, forward strand.
GACACCGTCCACCGTGCCGTCGTTCTTGCCGCTCGCCTCGTCCAGCTGGACGCCGCACCAGGTGCCGCTAGCGAACTGCGTTTCGCCGATAAACTTCAGCATGCCCGGGCGCGACCCGAACCCGGACGAGACGATCACCCGGTCGCCGACGTTCAGCGAGGCGGCCTCTGTAAACAGTGAGCAACGAGAGAAAAAGAGAGAAAAGTAGAGACGTTAGTACAAAACGCCATTTTCCGCGGGCGCCTCCCAGCTGCCCAGCGTTGCTGCTACTTACTTCCGGCCATCGCTGGCGATTTGCTGGCATAGCTCTGGACGCTGTGCGTGGGCGAAACGGTGCCGGACCGGGCCGGTGACGTCAGCGACCGGAAGCTCGCATCGAGCGGCGTGGAGGCGGTCGAGTCACCACCGCCACCGCCAGCATTCGCCAGCGGTTCGCGCGTGAGGCGCGTCAGGCGCGAAAAGACGCCCTTCTTCGCTTCGCACTGGAAGTAGCGCTTGCCGGCGACCGACCCATCGTTCTTGCCGTTCGGCTCGTCCAGCACGACGCCGGCCCATTCGCCCGGCGCAAAGTGTGTCTCGCCGATGTACGCAATCTGGCCCGGGCGGATGCCGCCGACCCAGACGCGCTGCCCGATGATGAAGCTGTCCGTGTCCGCCGTCAGCACTGCTCCCTGATCTGGAAGCGTTCGGTTGAACCAATCGGTGGAGGGGGGGGGGGGGGGGGGGCGAGAGAAAGAAGAGAAAAGGCAAGTTAGAAATGTAATGCACCAAACAAGCCATTGGATATCGTGCTGGCTGCGCTTTTCCTAGAGCACACGCATCGGACGTCCGATCGATCGAATTAAACCTGCTCAAGCGCGCTAATGTTACACGAGCCGAGCTGCGAGTATTACGTTTTGCTAACGAGAACATCATCAGCATCAGCCCCTCGCTTGCCACGGAGCAGTCGGTTGAGGGATTGCGAGAGAGTGAATGTTCGCTTTTACAAGCGATAATTAGAGTGACGCCCTTGAAACACCATTTTCGCTTCCATGGTTATGCGGAGAGCTTTTTTTAATGCCGCTGTGTCAGTGATGGCTTTTATTTCGATTAATTTAGTAGTTTATGATATTTTTTTACGAATTTGTGTTTTAAGTTTGGTAGAAAGTATTGCTTTTCGGAGAATTATTCAGTACATAAAGCTTCATTAGTCGTTTGGGGCGAAACAAGTATGTTCGCCCGTTAACTTATGGTTGAGTGTGTGAGTAAATGCGTTGAAAACAGTCGTTAGAATGTTGGTTGGAAATTGGTTAGAATGTTTTCGGTAAACTTTGCTAATATTAAAGTTTGCTGAAACAAGTATTTTAGGGTCATCAATGGAAAAAAATTAACCTAAAAAAGGAACGCAAAAACTTAGCTTCAAGTATGCTGCAACACATCCCACTTCAAAGCAAACCCAGGCCCGGAGACTTAATTATCCTTGCCTCCCTATTAATGAAGCATCCCGGGCACATCACCGGAGCAAAACCACATGCACATGCACTAGGGATTCATAAGAAGCATTAATTAGTGAGAGGTGCGAGAGCGCTCGCTCCAACTACATTCCCACTTAAACCGCTTGAAAATATTAAACCTGGAAAGACATAATTTTGCTGCCACTGAAGAGACGGGAGACGGTTGTCCTTACATCCGTTCTTAGCTGCACGAGGCAACGACGCAGCGTTAGAGCAAAGACACCGAAAGCACCAACGAGACAAAGCCACCTTTGTTCGGTTCGTTACCGGTTAGGTTGTGAGTGTGTGGAAAGGCATGGAAGCTCCTGTGACCAAGTCGCACCAAATGCACCAAGAGAGTGGATGGGCGTGTGGACGTGTGCAACGATTTACCTGAGCTTCTACGCCTTCCGGTGGCCTCCCAGTACACGTCGGAGCCGGTGGAGGCGCCTGTGATCCGCACATAAACGCGCGACAAGTGTTTGTTTTCCACCGGCACAGCGGGATGATGTTTGGATGTGGGCGCGGGGGCGCGTATGTGTGTTTGTGCATTTTAAGCGTTGACAAAATGGAGAGGGAGATGGAGAAAATACCAACGAAAGCGTGCAACAAACGGGCACACAACAGGATGCACAGGCGCACATGATCAGCGGTGCATTAACACGGTGGACAACATAATGCAGGCGCGTGTTGCAGGAACAGGAACACAATAACATACACACACACAGGGATGATAGCATAAACGGGAAAATAAAACGAAAAACAAAACACATTTGGGTAAGCAAAACAGCGCTCGTGCTTGAGAGGATCCACTTTCTGGGAACTAATCCTACCCAGGCTACAGGCTACGGGGATGTTAATTGCTGCGATAAAAAACTAAACTGACAAGCGCAACAAATGTTAGCTAATGGACGTTACGGTTGATGTCTCAAAGGGAAGCCTCAAACCCTAGACTAACCTGTGAAATGGAAATTCATTTTCAGAATTACAGGCTCAAGAATGTTGAAGATGAAAAGATCTTCGCCACGACAGGTTAGTGGTAAAACAGATAAAGCGAATTCTTTGTACCGGTAGTACAAGTATGCATAGGACAGGCAATGGTTAAGCTTACTTTTATCAGATATATATATAACACTGAATGTCGGTAGAAAACCTGGAAAATTTTGCTAAAATATCATTCCAATAACCTGAACATCAAACACCCTATTTATGATAACGTAGACCTACAATTTCTGTTCCTAAACCACTTGAAAAAGCGCTTCAAAATCTACTTTCAAACCATGTTTTAGTCGCTTGTTTCTTGTGTGTCAGTCACTTGTGTTGTCCCCCGTAACTCCCCATATGGATTACTGCTACTTACTGGAAGTCTTACGATCGGAGCGACTGCTCCGGAACCCAGAGTCCGGCGAGTGGGACGATCTGGCGGAGATGGGCCGCTCGAACGCCAGATCGGTTTCGCTTTCTTCGTCCACATCTACGCGACCGGCGATGGCACGCGGTGTCCGGGTATGAGTGTGTGTGTGTTTAGTAATTCGCGTTAGTTTTGCGGTTCCCCCCCCCCAAGTCCCGGTTACACACAGTAGGTCAGTCGGTCGGTAGGTCGGTAGGCGAATTTGTAAATTGCAGGTGTCAATGCGTTAGAATTGAGCCCCAAAACGTGTTTTTATTCGTCGTCCGTCATTGTCGCACCAAGTCAACAGGTTCCGGTGCAGCAGGTGGCCAAAAACCGTTCCGCCCAGCCACAGTGGGAAGAGGTCCACACACACATATATAGCCATGTCGTGTGACAGATGATTGACACGTTGTTCGAGTGATTATTAATATATTTATTCCGTTGTTGTTTGGGTTTTCATTTCGTTATATCGTCACGTCACGGTTACGTGCGTTACGTGTGTTTGGACGATAGTTTGGTTTTGTTGTGTCGAGCGCGTGGGGCCAGTGGGTTGCCAGCGACACAATGCAAATAGTAGTTAAGGTGTTCGATTAACAAATAGAGGTGTCGGTCGGTGGGTCGTTAGTTAGAAACAAAGGAATATTAATGGTTCGTGACAGCAGTTCGTAGTAGCAGTCGATGGTTATTGTAGAGCGAAATGGAGGAAAAGCCGTCGATTAAGCGGTGTAATTGGTAAATGAACATCAATTAAAAGCAGAATGCATCAGGAAGGGAATATATGGATACAAAAAAGAAGATGAAATAAACAAAAAAGAAACAAATGATAAAAAAGAGAAAGAAAAAAACAAGAAAATGTAATGAGAAACATGCACAAACAACACAACAAACTAGAAACTAATAAGAAAACAACAATATTTAATACTAGTGATTAATTTAAAACAATATTACTTATTAAATAAAACAAATTTTGTGAGTACTCGTCTTTCCATAGTTTGAAGTCTATCAAAGCTAATTATAATCCCTTCTATCCAGGATTTTATCTACAAAACATATCCAGCATCCCCTAATGCTTTGGGAGAGATTTTCAATTTACAGTAAGGTCTTTTAATTATCTACAACAAAACAACAATCACCGAATTGTGGTCAGCGGTCTACACACCCACATCAAATAGTGTGAAAACGCCACACACAAACACACACACATTCTATCCATTGTTCGTCCGACAATTAAAGTCCCCAACCAGCTACCGAAACCGAAAGATTACCCTCTGACAAGGAGAGGATGGCAAACACCTGGAACAAGAGCTTCGCTGGTGATCTAATTTCAGCAGCCAGACCCTTTGGCACGGCATGGCAGCACGCATCGACGGGTTACTGGAATAATGGAGTTGTAATTCGATCAACGTTCTCGCCCGTTTTGCAACCGACCGAGCTTGAACACTCGAGACACTTCGGCTTCTGGCCGTGGCACAATAACAACAACCCATCAATCACCCGCATCCTCCGCTGCAGGTGCGATTACGGCACGACAAACGTGCTAAAGACGAGACGCACGCGATATCAAATAACCGTTCGGGTGCTGAAGGAATGGACGCCGATTTGCGCCGCACCATATCACAAAGTGTTAATCCTTCACGAACGTAATAGTGATGGCGGGGCAGCACCGTCCCTTTTACATCCAGCGCTGGATGATACGTTTCAAATTGAAATAATTTCGAAGAAAAGAAGACAAAAGAATGGCCGGGGTTGGATTATAACTACCGCGAGAGTTTTTAAAATCTAATTTAACTTGCACAGCAGCGGAAGCTCTTGATGAACTCAAACATGCTCTAAGGTAGAAAACAATTACGATGGGTTACAAGATTTTCGAAAAATTCTTCGTAAAAAAACACTTGCTTAACACACACACATGACATTTATGTGCCCTGCCAAAGGGACAATTGCGTATTGCGAGAACGAGCAGAAGTTATGCGTTTCGGAAATTGAAAATCGTACCATCGACAGCGAGAGCTTAACAAGACGTGCCGGATATTGGTGTTGTGAGCATAACTTTCCCCGTTAACAACCACTTTAGAAATTGTTTGTTACCTTTCGAGCACTCAGCAGGGCAAAAGGAAAGTTGAAAGAAACACCGAAACATGCATAGAACACAGTAAAACACGGCTTCTTACCTGGCAGATGTGTTTTGTTATAGTCGGAATCGCTCGGTCGTCTCATTTTACTGTCGAATGTCGTAGGTACTGATGATGTATTCCCCCAAAAGAGCGGCAACAGTTCAATGACATCCCGGGTGCGCAAAACAACACAACAGCAAGCAACAGTGGTAGTGGTGAGTGGCATACATAACATAAAAAAATGAAAACAATAAAACACACACATATTAAAAAAAAACAAGAAAAACGTCACACACACAAACATGCACATATAATAAGTTTTGTCAATTGAACGCAGAATCGAGAAAGCTCTAAATGAAACACGCAAAACTTAGTAAACTTAGAGTCAATATTAGGTCACGAAGTAGCAAACGAGAAGAGCAGCAACAACAACAAAACAACTCAAACCCAGTCACAGCAAAAGCTCGGTAAGTTAAAGAAAGAGCAAATCGAAAAGGTGCGAAAAGTCAAACTATTAACTCGCGAAACACAAAACGGGGACACGATAATGGCAAAGCAAACTGTTGGAGAAAACGTGTAGACAAGTGTTCAAGCAAGCAGAGGTTCGTAGCGTTTATGGTGCTGTGTCGTTAAACGCTGGAGGACGCTGGAGAGTTCATAAAAGCTGAAGCCATGGGGGTTCGTCGTCTGTTTACAAAAATTATTGAAAATTTCAAATCGCCCCATCGGTGCACACAAATAATCGTTAAACATATCTACTGACAGCTAAATTAACTGGCGCGTTACCATATCGGGTCGGTCCCATATGTGCTTATCGCTTAATTCAATAAGGATTAGAATCACAATGAAAGGGCCCTCCCCGCCAATAAATCACGCAACTCGTCTAGCATATCATACAAACGGGCACTAACACACCCATTTCCACAGCCTATAAACAGACGTGTTTATCTTTCAATAAGTTCCGATGAGGTAATATGGTGGGTACGATAAGGTACCCATCTGTATCATAAACCGCCCACACTGCCTGTGTGAGCATTCCCATTAATAATTCACCAATACTGGGTAAAACGCTTTTACGGAAGATTTCACATCACAAACTGCGCCATTCACGACCAGACCATCATATCACATCTTCCTCTCTGAACGCATCAAAAGCCGTCCATTAGTCACCTCATCTCGAACGGATCAAACAGTCGTTAGCTGCTCAAAGTTACCCGCAAAACTAGGCACTTCAAACTAACTCTCAACCCCTCAACAAACCAAAAACAAACACCACACATACAGATATAAGTTGCTCCGGTTGTTGTCGTCATCATCGGTGGAAATCATGCCGTGTGCGCAATCCATACATCACACCGATTTAGAAAAAGGGCCTTCGCACCTCTGGACACTGCTGCGCGGTCTCGAATGTCACAACACGGCAAGACACTCAGCGCAACGGGGCGACAACTCGCGCGTAGGAGGTCTCCGCGTACCGTTGTCGTCCGAGCAGGCACCCACAAACAAGGGCATCCACATCGCACACGGAACACCTTTGCTTCCTGTTCCTTTGCGACGATCGTGCGATACCTTCAGGTTTTACCTACGACCCAAAAACTAACTTCGTCGGTTCGGGCTCGTCAATATCTAATAAATCGTTCAGCAATAACTCCAAACGAGACCTATTGCTCATACCAGCAGCAGCCAGCAGCTCCCCCCGTGAGTGTCCCAAGAATAAGTAAGAAAAAGTGGCTACTGAAAGCGAGTGCCCCTCCGCAACCTGCATTCGTTTCCATTTTCGTATGAATAATAAAAGTCGGTACGGGTTTTGTGCAAAATTATTATAAATGTTTCCGCTCGCAAACAAAACTCTCGCCCGCAACGGTTGCAAAGGGGGCGAAGTTTTTGTCCCCAGAGTGTGTGTGTGTGTGTATGTCTCTCTATCTCTCAAATGGTGACAGAACCAGCGTATGACGCCGAGTAGGACACCGACTCCGGTGTGATATTATGGCTGTTGGCGGAGGTGGAAAGAAAGCATGAGAGGCGATAGCGGTGGCACCCGGTGAGTTGTGAGCTGATTTTCCCATAAATTACCAACCCCGAACGTCATAACTTACAACCCCGTATAACGTAGGTAAACCCGAGTACTCACAGGTAATGGCACAGGACCGTGCAGGAGAGGGTCGGTTTCCTATTACTTACTGCTTTGGCATGGCAAAGGGAGATAAATGGACGGCCACCAATCAATGTACGTGAAAGTTGAGCTACACACAATCACCAGGTTGGCGTAGTTGCCTAATTCTGTAATTTTAGTATACAGCGGTGGTCTTTTTCAACCGTGTGGAGTAGCCTTATTGATCAATGTTCAGGAAAGCCGACAGTAACCAAATTAATTGTCATTTGGGAAATATTTCGTGGACTCATATAGCTCTCCTCCCATCCATCTCGTATCTGCTATCTGTTGTAAACAGTGAGGTTGAAACGTAATCCTACAAATAGTTACACATTGTAACACAGTTTATTGATTTGATCCACAATGAATCATGAGAGAGCGAGATTTGAAACCAAGTCCCCGAGTATAGCTTACAAGCGTGCAATCGTCTGCGCTATTGGGTAGATCGAGGACAATGCCGCTCTATGATGATCAGTTGCGAACAATATCGAACGAATAAGCACTCAAACCTCACACGCACACTCGCACAAGGGACGGCATTGTGCTCGTCAATTACACTTGTCTATACGGTGCTGCTGCTGCTAATGACCGTTCCTCTCAACACAATTCGGGCATTCCCCGGCGCATTCCTATGGCACATTCGCAGAAGCGCACAGATACACAGACAGTACGGCTCCGGCGTTCGGGTCATCAGTCATCCCATCCTAAAACATCCATTTCCCGTCAAGAGAGGCTGCCATTACGATCCAGCAGAAGCTTTCAAAACCGTCCGTCAACACTTGACTTGTGGCGGTCCACTTTTCGGAAGAAAAAAAGCCCCAAAAATCCACTAAAACAACAAAACACACACACAAAAAAAGCTCACTGAACTTACCTCTCGCTGACAGTTGTCAAGGGGCATCAACAACAGTTCGGGGGTGGTGCTGGCAGCGCAAAAATATGACCGCTGTCAGTTTTAGCTTTGGCAGCTTAAGCTGTGCACCCGAATTCCCCCATCGCCATTACTACACGCCACTCGCACCGCGTACGAAGCTTCTGGCAGAATGACATCAGTAAAACAGGCTGAGGCCACTTTAGAACACTGGCCACATTCCATCTGGCCGGGAGGGGGATGTCTCCTCCCCATGTGGAGCGTTGTTTGCGGACATGGAGAATATTTCCAAAAAACTAAAAAGAACGTACAAACACTTCCACGGTGGCCATGTTCACGTATGTAAGCCTTCTCTGCTGCCATGGGAGTCTGGATCGGTTTGATCCGAAAGTAAACAAACAAACGAACTTAATGGCCGACTCTCCAATGAAACAGTACCGGGCGAAACAGGTTCTACTGATTGCGTAGGGCATTAGCGGCTTTATCTTGTTGCATAACAGCCTTCCACACTGTAAATGCGGAACGTGAAATCAGCAAATTCATTGGGCTGTTGGAAATTTAATTTTGCGCAGAAATCAAACGAACTCCACACTCCATCCTGCTGGAGTTGAAGCTTTAAAATGAAAGGCCTCCCCATCCATCCCGTCAGGACCGAACATTATAACGATTGGCGTTTGTGTTTGTGTTTAATTAACTCCAGAATACCCCCAAGGGTTACTTTGCGCGACCGCTGGTACGAGTCCAATTAACATCCGGCAGAGAACAGGCGTTTGGTGGCGTTTCATTTCGTGCCTCCCGCATAACCTCTCTTCGCATCGGACCGAAAAGGGTCACCGGGTAGTCCCCCGTCCCCAAATGTTTGCTCACGCAAGTTTGCCAATCAGTGCAGCATATTTTATCATAATAATATCACACAGGCCCAGGGATCGATGCATAAACAATAATAAGGTTCACATCCCCCTGCGTTAACCCTGCGTAAAGCACGGGCAGCCTTCTAGCCGAAGGATAAAGGTGCTCCCCGTTAGGGCAACACATTTGCAATGCGGGAGCAGAGCGAATGCCATAAATTACCATTCCGGTGCACTAGCCGTCGTGCATCACCCTCGGTGTGATGCAAAATCCCGGTGCAAACTCGCTCTGACCGTAGCTAGATGTAAATAGAAAATGCCATTGCCAAGTTCAGGGTATTGTGTCATGCGCGCCGTTCGTCCCGGGGTTCACCAGCATTGGAAGCATTTTTCATTTCAACTGCATACGCTGGCAATAGTCCCAGGATGGACCGAACAATACTCGGAGCTGGCAATGAGATAATCCACTCTGGACGGTAATGTATGGGAAATCAGTGGAAGGAAACAGGCCACAAAAAAACAGAAGGAATTATTGGAAACTGATTGGAAATTTTCCGCATCACTCCAGCAGGCGACACAACCCGAGTCGGAAGCTTGCACCGCTGGAAATCGATTGTTCCCTGACCGACAGAGGGGTTATACAAATTTACGATTTAATTGATCGTACAGCGCGAATGCACATGTGGTGACAGTCTCGCACAAATGTATGCGTACACCGTCGTGCGGCATTTGGCTTAATTAGTGTAATTGGTCGAGAGATAGAGAGACAGAGGTACGGTTTGCTTGTTTAACGCTGATTTTTCATTTTTGTTCGGCGAGATCTACGATAGCCTGCCCCTGCCTCCTGCGTGTGACTAACGCAACGTAACGGCATCACCGTTACAGCATGGACACCCGCCACACCCCTACGGGCGTACGAAATACGTTCATAAATAATTAATTTACGTGCAGTTTCGAACGTCGAACCGTGCGGACTCAACACCCATTAAATCATTTTATAATGGTATTAAAACCACTCACACACAGCTACAACACCCTACTGTTCTGAACTTCAGAGGGTAGAGGGTGGCTTAGCGCTTAAATCAATTAGCTCATTCAGACGAGCGATCTCCTCCTGCCACCCCGTGTTTTTCTCTTTATCGTTACGCAATGGCATTATATCTTCACAGTTTTACACCGGAAGACGGCCCCCGGCCTTTGGTGCCGTTGTTCCTGTTGTTGCCCATGATCCATTACAAAACAATTGTAACCGCTTAGCGTTTGCTAAACGTTACTGCAAATTAAGAGAGCAAGAGTTGAGAAAAAACATAACATAAATTGCACCCTAATAGGTGTGAAAGCATTTTTTTGCTTTTCCTTTATCGAGCAAATTATACATCTCTCGCCTGGTATCTGTTATATCTTCGACTAACTGTTGCATTCTTCGGTTCGGGTGGAATCACTAGCCAATTATGGCGAAGCGAGCAAAGGCATCCGCTGGGGTGCGGTGCCATGGGAACGCTTGGAGCGCTAGCAAATCGCCATCATTTTCCGAACGGCGAGACTCGACTCGGCACACTGCTCGGAAAAACAACCACCTTCTCAGAGCTGGAGGAGTGGGGAATGCATTTTACATCCGCAGGTGTAAGTGAGAAAATAGTTCTCTCGATGCAACAGTTGCCGGTAGGTATTTCGCTCTTGGTAAATTCCCTGTTTTCCCGGACGTTTGCTAGCAAAACAGTACGAATTCCACGAGCATTTTGAGGATGTAATTTTATGCAGCTGCTTCCTGGGCTACAGCACTGTTCAATAGAATCTTTGCAAAGCGCTGCGTAGCATTCGTTTGTTCCCGTCGAATGGGTTTTCAAATGAGATATTTAAGCTGTAACAAAAACGCAACGTCAGAGGTAGGTCAGTGGTAGAGAAATATGTTTCAAAATAAGTATAAGTGTAAATATATCTCGAAATTCATTACACCGTCGAACGCATCACATAATCCCGCGCCTAAAGTTATGCAATTTGACGTACATATGTCCATTTTTAGGCTTATTGGGGTGTATTCAGATTATTGTTTAAAATATCAACACTTAGCTTGTAAAAACTGGAAAAAATAAGCTTGACAGATAAATACTTACAAAAAAAATGGGAAAATTTACATGTCAGTAAACGAGGTACGTTGCTGTCCACTGGTTCACTACTCGAGTGCCGATTAAAATGCTTTTCGATTCGAACGAATCGACAGTGAGCTCAGTTTGCAACGTTCTCCTAGTAGCCTGGGAACGTTTCGGAAAGCAGGAAACATCATCAAAAGGCATTAGTTCCAGCTTATGGCCACGTTCTAATAGGGTAGAATTTTCCCACCAACCTCTAGTTAGTTCGGCTTATACACGGTTTCTTAGAAATGGCTTGGAACGTACTTGTAATGTCCGAAATTCGTGCAGCATGAAATTAAACATCATTACTTCGCCTGTTTGCCGTCTATTAATTAGACTTTACGCTCTACGATCTAACAAGCTAAGAAGTAAGATTTACTCTGTGCTTTAAAGTGCTGCCTTAAAGCAGACAAATTACAACCACACACACACACACACACACCGACACAGCAAATAGACTCGTCCGTACACCTGTTCAAATATTTTACCACGAATAATCAAACCTCTCCCTCTGCTGCTTCGCTGTGGCTAAATGGAAATATCCGGCAGCAGTATAACAGATTCCACCTGGCCACCACCACCACCATTATTAAGCCGTACAGTAGCAGAAGTTTGTTGTGGATGAAATATTGCTTCCTTCGCCGGTTTGCTTTATTCGATCACAAAAGGGGGTCTAACTTTGTGCCGGACGGACGCTCTATGACCACCGCAGGGGTGGCGGCGTACTTTAAAGCTCAATCACAATGTACACCTTGGGCGCGCGCCAACGGAATGCGCCGACCGCCTGTGTTGGCGCTGCTGCTGGTCAAGTGAATGGAATGGGGGCGGTTCTTCTAGCGCCAAATGCCGTCCCTATCGCATGCCAGTGACGACTGTTCATTAATTAGAGCAGATTCGTATCTAGCTGTTGGCGAGGAGACTGCGTGTGTGTGTCTGGCGTGAACGTCCAACAGGTTGTGCAACTTCAGGGACCGGTTCGGGGATGGAAGTCACTGGGAATGATTGGCACAAATTTTCCCCGACCATCAACGGGCGGCGGGTTGAAAGGAAGAAAGCTGAAAGTTCAACTCGGCTGGGGGAGGTGAAGTTTGTGGTAAAAGCACAGACCACAGGTGTAGCTAACAAAAGAGCTGGATGCGATTGGCTTTAAATCCAATCACTGCCTGAACTGCACCACAAGTTTTCAGGGATTTGTTGCAATTTTGTACTGTCGAATCAATTGCAAACGTTCTTCGAATTCCAATCAGTATCATTTGATCGAATTTCATTACAAACCCATTTGTACGCGAATTGCATACTGATTGGCAATAATTCCATTGCTCCAGGTTATAATAGGGTAACTACCGATATGGTCACTTCCCCAAAATAAAGCTAATAAATGCATAAAGTGACATTAAACGGTACGAACCATCTGCTGAACATTTCTCCGGACCCATTTCTCTGACGTATTGTGAGAACATTTGCATAAAACGTGCAAACGCGCAATCGTTAAACATCCGCCACCGCCCGGATTACTCTTTATTGCCACCGATCGACAGTTGACAGTGAACAATTAGCTGTGCTGAGCGTGTCATAATCTGCTGCCAGTTTTCGCACCACAGCCGCTTGTCACCGCTGTCGATTATTCTAATCCGCTAAAGCAATTAGTTAGTGCTGACGACCACGGTGGGGTTCATGGTGTTTCTAGGCCAATAAACTTCCTTCGCACGCTTTCGTTCCACGCAAACTTCCGCACATGCACTATGGTAATGAGGCGACTTTTTAAGTAAATCACGTCCGATACTAAACGGATACTGGCCAGCGAGACAGCAACTCTCCGGGCCTGGTGGTCGACTACTAATCGGTATTCCAGCAGTGGCTGACCTTAGAGCGCTGATCGGTACACCGTGTTCGAACATGGTGTTGCTCTCTCGACAGGCTGTCTGCAATCGACCTCGCTAGGACCACCTAGGCTATAGCATGGTTTAGGTTGCGCGATTCTATTGGGCCCTCCGGTCTAGAGTAAACCAGTAAACAAACAAATCGAAAAGAAGCAGCGCAAAAAAAAGAGCGGCATATACTTATCAAGCACGACTCTGACACGGTGTCAATGTCAATCACGCGACACCACATCACGAAAAACACACGCTAGCGGTCAAGTCGAGAGTGTGTTGCGAGTGTTGTCCCCCGCTGGATGATGTTAGACGACGACCTCTGTAGATATTGACGTCTGCAAGCGGTTTTGCTGTGAGGTACTCGTGATTGCCTGACAGCCAATTGTTGCTCACCCGCTGCCCAGTCTGTCTGTCAGAACTCAGGAGTCTTACTTCCGACGTACATGGTTGTAGTGAGGGTCGTACTTGTGCAAAGTACAATACGGTCGGCTAACGGCAAAGTGAAGTTCGTGTCTGATAAGTTCTATATGCAGGAATATGTTTAAGGAAACTCAGTATGGTAAGATTTGTTGATAGCATTCAGTAGCAACAATGCGGGAACTACCAAACAGATATCTGAGTAATCCTTTTGAAGATTCGTTGAAATTAAGTAAATTTGAACTGAGTGAAATTAGATTAAAAGAGTGCTCAAATAGATTTGAGAGAGAGCTGAACCCACTCTTTAAAGATTCACAAACAAATACATAAACTAATCCTGGAGAGTGTCATAGCGTCTTAGGCTTTTGTAATTCAATGTACCCAAAACCCTGAGCCGACTAGCAATTTACTTTTTTGTGATTCCACTCATCTGACTTGAGCCAAACTGTTCAGTAACTCAATTAACTCTGAATGAGTCTTTAGTCGGATTGGAAACTAAGTGACTTGAGTCGTCTTGAAATGAGTCGTAAAACAAACTCTTGCAGTATAATTGAATCCGTATCTTCAGTTACAATATTCAACTCCTGAACTCAGAGTATTAACGCAACATATCCGGTTCCTGTTCTGTTTTGCTCAGATGCTGTTTTAGAGATGATTAATTGCAAGTTCTTAGCCTCCCCTTTCTACCGAACATCCGAACACTGGGAACTTTCTTGAACATTTTCAGGGTCACTATTTTTAACATAACAAATCCCAAACAAAGTTCCCATCATCAAGAAGTCGTGTTCATACGACAGGATTTCCATTGTTTTCCCTTTCAGTGATTGTTTTTACCACAATATTTCACTCTGCTTCTCTTATCCCCGCGTAACGCTTACACAGGAAATAACTATTGCATCAGACATTCACTCACCTTCTCGAGTCCCCTTCTTGGCCCCGGTGAAGATTGAGTGGCTTAGCGCTTTTTTTACTACCATAGTCTTCTAATTTACGCAAGCATTCACAAACAATCAAGTGTGTGTGTCTGTGTGTGCATGATGGCGAGAACGGTGGTACACCGTCCACCCCGTTAGGACCATAATTCAATTGGCGAATTTATTGCAAGTGCCGCTCGGGTGCCATTGAAACGCCATCCACGACGGGCATGGCGGCGGACGACAGGCGCACAAGAGTGAAGGTCCAGCAGACATTGTTCGGGGGACGGGCAAAAAGAAAAGGAAAGCCCTGGCTGAAAAACCAACCTATTGTTTTCACGCTTCGGCAAGCTCCAACCGCCACACCAGGAGCCGAGGGGGTACCAGCGTCTTGTTCGAAGCAGTGTGGTTAGTGAACTTTTCGCACAATACTCCACCGCCAGGCCACAACCACATTGCTGGGCGGCGGTAAAACACCAAACAGCGAAAACAATAAAAATAATCCGTAACGCCACCATATTAATTAACGTTCGGATGGGCAATAAAACCCGGGCCCGAGCTAATGGTGGAACGAACGAACCAAACAATCAGCTTGGCTCTGTACCCTTCGCAAAAGCGCTTCTCGTTCGGTGACTGTTCGTGACTGCCTTCCCAAACACCGAAACCAGACGTCGCAACACAAGCGCAAGCGTGCCAACATTTGCTGAAGCAACACCCTCAAGAAGCTTTCCGAGGCGACTGATATTGCGACAAAAGTGGATCAGCAAAGGGAAAGGCACCGCCAAACGAGATTCTGAAGAGAAAGGGCAACACCAGGCTGCTCTCGGTCAACTGTAAACCGACACCCGTAGCAACCATTCTTTTTGCACTGTTTATTCGATGTCTTCTGAAAGGTCCACCGTGAGGGGCTGTGCGAGAATTTCAGCGCAATTTTGCAGTGCACTTGTCACGTTATTAAAACAAACAAGCTCCACTCGATGCTGATACAAACCGACGGGCGCGAGCTGGGCAACATATCTGTGCGAGATACGTGCCATCAAGGTTAGGACGGGGGTCGAATTACAAAAAGGCGAACCTGTCATACCGATTCTGACAAAATTCTGAAAACTATCGTATTTCAGCAATTTCAATCTCAGACGTCTGTTTAAGATGAAATTGTGGCATATTAAAGTGAGGTTCAACAAATTGCAGAACCTGTCTTACAAAAAACACACAGCGTAGATATGGTGTAAGTTCGCAGCGAAAGTTGTGGTGGCCATAGCAGCTGTCAAACGTGAGATGATATCACTGACACCATTCTTCAGGCTGTTGCTTCTTCGCACGGTCAGCCTTCAAAGCGCAATCGAATTGTTTTTGCCTACTTACAAATGCCTTTCTCTGTTCCTCTATGTCTCTCTCTCTCTATTCAGACGTCTAAAAAGTGTGGCAGATGAAAAGAAAATCTCGATGTCCTCGATTTTTCCAAACCCTCATTGCACCACCGAGGGAGAGGCGCTGGTCCACACTACGAATGAGTTTGCTTGTTGGTTTGTTTGTTTGTCCCGGGTCCGGCCGTTCGCAGCGTTTGTTTGCATTGCTTGTGCCATTCGCGTCCAACAAGGGGAGGTGTGTTCGGGTTTACGTGCAGATTTTTCCAACCCGTCAGTCAGCTTCCGCCTTCGCGCAATTTCGCGCTTCGCACACTTCAACGAGCAGATGAGCGCGGGAGTGTAGAAAAAAAGCAGGAAGCAAAATATTTGCACACTTACCTGAAACGAAAGTGAAGAGACATTCGATTAGGCAATTGATTAGGTACTCATTAGAGTGCGGTGCTCCGAGCGGGCAATAGACTAACATGAACAC
Organism: Anopheles arabiensis; assembly: GCF_016920715.1. Classification (NCBI taxonomy): domain Eukaryota; kingdom Metazoa; phylum Arthropoda; class Insecta; order Diptera; family Culicidae; genus Anopheles; species Anopheles arabiensis. The sequence goes on from NC_053518.1 coordinate 28,406,610, forward strand.
ACACACACACAGCTACACTGTTGCTTTTCCCTAACGGCTACCCTTCGCAGGCCGCCAGCGGAGGGGAAATAAAGTAAACTAATTCCAACCGTGAGCTCGGACGGATAAATCAATTTCACTTTCGGAACGTGACCAGCGAGGCGGCAATCTACGGCGCACTAGAAAACCCCCCCTAGTGTACCCGTGAAGCGTCATTGTATCCCCCCTCCTGCCCGCTGCACTATCACGCCATTCATCGTGCTTCCTACCCCGGACAGAGCTCGAGCATAGATCATGGGAGGTTCACATTTTCATTAGTCACGATTCTTCTTCGAGGCGGAGCGAGCGGTGGTTGGATTGTGGTCGGTAAAAGCTTCACAATCATAAATTTCTATACCCATTTTGGCCCATCGTCTGTACGCGCTCGATTGCCAGCACTGTCTATCGCAGATTGGAGCGGAGGCTTAAGTGCAACAATGCTTCCACTTGTATTCAAACTACGAGCGAGCGGCTGGCCGAAGCCGAAAAACATGAAATGGCGGAATCGTGTAGCTGATGTATACGTTCAGCTTTTAGCCTGCTGGCAACAGCGCAATGGAGTGCAGAGCTTGGTTTGTGATGGCAAATAAATCCCCATCAAGCGAATGCCAACGTTCTGGCAAATGGATAAGCCTTTCGGTGGTCTGCTCTGTATCAGGTTGGAATAGAAATTTCGCGATTGTGGTATGGTTTTCATTGAAAGATCTGGTAGCAAATAAAGAAGAATTTATAGTATATGTGAATTAGGGTATAATCTAGGAATTAGTAACATTTATCTAGGAAACTAAAACATTGATGAAGAATTTACAATAGTATTAAAATACTACAAACTACATAACAGATACGGCTTTGAACATTTGTTGTATGACTCTTCTAATTGCCCACTTCTTACCACCAACAGGTAGTGTTTATATTCACTTAATTAATTGCCTTCCAACAAGCTTATCATAACTTCTGCATCATCTGTTTAAAAGAACCAAATCTTCAATCTCTCATACTCGAATGCTCCCGAATATACTGTCCCGCCCTCCTACACCCCTAACAGGCGCGTCATTCCAAAACTTATAAACCACGGTACCATATATGACACGATTTAGCATTTAATGACAGCCCCCCAAACGGAGGGCGGCATTTGTCTCTACCGAATTTAGCACGAGATCATTCCTCCGTCCCACTAGCTGGGACAACGAGGAAGCAACAATTTTCTGCCTCGCCGCCGCTACCGTCATCCAACGTGCAATTACTTTGCCACATGTAGCGCACACCCGCAGTGGTGTTTATTTTGATGGTAGAGTTGTTGGTTTTTCGGTACATGTGAGAAGCGATTTATCTCATGTTACCACGCATGCGAATGGGAATCCTACACTTTATGCGCCCGTTCCGCAGCAGTGCTTTCGCTTATGGCAATAGCTAAAATTTATTGCCATGCAAATCGGTGACAGCCGAAGTTTTTTTTTGTGGAGCAATTGCCCAAAACCAAACCAATCGTGACAAATTTTACATCCGACATAGGCGCTGAAAAAAACACAAAACAACTGCAAAAACACATTCTAAAGTATTAAATCCAGAACTGCGAAATAAATTCTTCTCCCAAACCAGCCGACCGATGGAAAAGTATTTGGTTCAGTCGATCTATCTTCCTGCTTCAAGCGCTCGTAAACCGGCAAACCACACGAACGGACGTGAGTTGATCGTTCTTTTTGGTCTTTTCTTCTTTTTTTATAAAATTTTAACCACACACACACGACATTCTGCACTGCTTTTTTAGGATCTGAAATGATAATATTCGCCCTTTTAAGGCACTGTTGCTTTCCTTTAACACCGCCTCCTTTGGCCGGGGGATGGGAAGATCAACCTACCCGAAAGTGTTGCCGCTCGGAGACCAAAAGCCAACCACCATGCCATTAGACCAAATGTGGGGCGTATGATGCAAATGGCATGGTGTTTCAAATTTGCAAACCAAAGAAGAAACAAAGAAAAACCCCAGTTTGGCCAACTCCGTTCGCTTGCGGGGCAAGATAATGGACATTCCGCAAATGGGCAACAGCGCGGACGACAAAGCTTTGTGTGCGTGACAATCTTTGCTTCGGAATTTTGAGCTATTACCTCTCTGCGGGAAGTCGTACAATCACAGAAGCAGAATTCGCTTTCCAGAATGATCTTTGTATGATTTGCAATCATAAAATTCTGCCCACAGAAAGACACTTACTCTTGTTACATTTACTAACGCAACTTTTATCCGCTTAATTCCGACCTCGTTTGTCAAATTGCTTTTCACGCTCGTCAAACGGCGTTTAATTTGAAGGCTCTCCCGCTCGTGCGTCCTGTGCGTAATCATGTCCACCAGCTAATAAAATAAACACTAGTTAACGAGAGCACTAGCCCGAGCAGCATTCGATTACCGTGGCAGCCATTTGGCCCGCGTGGGACACTCCGGTACAAACTCCAACAACCTGCCGGTGAGTGTGTGGACATCATCATCATCATTTCGGAGATGATTCGCGGGATTTTACGACCCTCCATCGGGACGCACGTTTCGTTAATGGTGTTTTCGGTCACATTAATTGCATTTTCTTCTCATTTCCCCATCTCCGGTGCCTCACGGCATCGACTCAATTCGTGCCAGTTTCGTGAAAAAGCATCCGCCAGAACCAATGCCGAATGTTCCTGCAGGTGCATCGTCGTTGCGAGGTGGCGCGCTATTGCGCAGCAACCCTAACCTCACCTAATGACGCCATGCGATTTAATCCAGCATGCACAGAGGAGGTGTTGTAGACACACACACACTCACACACATATGCACAGATAAATTTACAACCAATTATTACCGGGCACTGGTGGTGAGCAATAAAAAAGCAACAGATTGAGGTTAGGACAACGTCCCCAGTGCCTTTGCTGGAAGGGGATGACGTTCTTGCTGCGTCTCTCGGGAGATGACATCAGGGAAGCTAATTTGCTACTAACGGGTAAGCTACCGCGTACAGGCAATCTTTGATCTTGCTGCATCAAGCACCAACACACACGTCTAGGCAGGGAAACCGTTTATGGAAGGTTCTCAAGTAAATTTATTCCTACTTTTGCATGGTTCTGAAGTCAGCTTTTTTGGAGTTGGTCCAATGACACTATAGAATTGAAGGGCAGGCGTTAAGATGTCTAGAACATCTTCAACTGAATTCCTGTTTCCAAATCTTATTGAGATATCAACTCCAAGCACCGTTCCAGCACATCGTATGGGTTTGAGATAGAAAAACCTAATTTCACACTCCTTGCTAGATATCATCTTGACCGTTCCCCGTCCGACTAGAAGCTAATGCTTGCGTAGGAGCAAAAGGTAAGCTCCAGCCAACGGTGGCCTGACACAAAGTAATATTTATCGGTCAACCTACAAAAAACCTCCCCGCAAATTAGCGGATTATACAAATTCATGCTTGTAGACCCAGACACCCCAAACAATCCCCCACTTTGCGGTTGATTCTGATTCAATGACTTTGTTTTCAACCGCTGAAGGACGTACGGACAGACAATTAATCGATTAGAAGGATTATCTCACGCAAGGCGTAACGGCTCTTGAGGCTGGTTGATGTTTATATTTCACAGCCACGCTCGGGGCGTCATCATGATCCTCCCCGCCCCAAGGAATGATCAATTTGTCAACGGAAACGAATCAAGCACCTTCCCCCTTCGAGTCCGAAAGGTTGGCGGCAATTAATCAACAGATTTCAGATGTTGTTTTCGATGCTGTTGTGTGACATGGCATGTTTAACACCTCTTCACGTTGGTACTTCGCCACACAAGCAAAAGGAAGCAAAAACATGGCATGTGATACTCTTCCTCGATTCTTTTGGATACAGTTTTGAGACCACTGTAAATCAAAAGCTAACGAATGGCACAATATTTAGTGCAGCTTGTTGCGGGCGTTCCTGGTATGGAAAATTTGATATCATCCAAACGAATGCGAAGCCAGTGCGCCATCGTGCGAGGGGTAATTTATCATCGGCATGACATTTTAATTTTAATTAACACACACACGGTGAGGTTTGCGGTGGCGAAGTGGGAAGAGCAACAATTGAAATCCACCCAACGTGTTTACAAAAGCTCCAAAATACCGCCAAAATCTCGCCCAAACATGGTTACCACACAACAAACTACACACGCTCATCGTTAACTTCCGTATCGAAAAAAAGCTAAAACTTCCAGCACCAGGTTGGAATGACGCGCAAATGATGGGATGTGGGGGTCTCCCCATTATAAAATGGCTAATTTATTGGCCATTTTGTACGAATTTTCGCTCTGCTACGGTGCGCGATGCGCTGCAGTGGTAATAAATATAAATATAACGATCCGGACAACGCTCGCGCCCAAAAGCTGAGCGATTGAATCATTAGCTCCCGATGCACAAGGCAACCACCATCAACCACAGCGGCAGTTTTCACAGCTTCCCATGATATGTGCCCCCCTTCGACGCAACAGCGCGTAACGATGCGGAAAACTCTTCACATTTTCGACGAGCGTCGATTTTTCTCAGGGCTTGTGGCAGCGGCATCGTGTTTCAACGAATCGAAAACACGCGGTAACATTGCACAACTGCGGCTGGGTTGTGTGTGTGTGGGTCTTCACTGTGCACTCGCTCGAAACGGCGTCTCCTCGTACAGACACAACCGTTTGTCATTTTCCCACCAAAAGTCGGGCCCAAAAACACTTTCATCTTGTTGTCCGATAAAATTTATTCAACAATACGCTGGATCACGGCAGGATTAAGGTTGATCTCTAGCGCGATGGGAAGGAAAGATATTGCATTCATGTCCCCAGACCTCTGTGTGTAATATTGTCCCAATTTCCTGTTCCTCTGAATAGAACTCACTTGTCTCAAAATCGGAGATCCATTTGGTTTGTGCCTATCTACTATGAGCGTTTATGATCCAGTCGTACAGACTTTTGAAAAATACCGGAAATGGTAGCGATTTACGCTCGAGGAAAGTTCAGATCCATCATCGTTATGTCTGCTCCCACCGGAGAAACCCCATAAACCAACCATGTGACACGGGACATGGAGCTATTCCCCGTACATAGAACACACACAGAGTTTTGAACGCTACTTAAAATGAGCAATTTCACTCTCACCACACCTCTGCTGTAAAACCTTTCTTTTTTAAGGTTGAGAAAGGAAGTTCGCAGTGAACTACGCTACAGAGAGCCGTTGGATTTACCGAAAAATACTTCCGCCACCAAAAAAAATTGGGGCCAAAGTTGAGCCATCATTTATGTTACGTCCAATCTCGTCTGTCTGTAAGACCCCAGAGCACGCGAGAAGTAGGTTTCTCGGTCAGCGACTACCGAACTTACACGGAAGAAAGACGCAAAAATTACCGCACAAGCATCGTTCTCGCCCAGCAAAACCCGTGGCGCTTTCGAGAAGCGGAAGTAATTTGGAACGCTGCTTGCGCGGAGGGTGGTGAAGTAGAGCTTTCCACCTCTGTTGTGCTGCTGTTCTGGTGGTGGAATTTGGTTCAGGTTTGCCGATGCTATTCCAACTTAAACAGCCATTTCGTTTCGATCTTTCATGGCAACGGTTTGCATTCGAGTTTGTGTGTGAAATGGAGTGTTTCACAGCAGAGCGAAAATAAATATGCATATCATGGACGGTGCTTTATCTAAAACACCACTTCTAACCATGATACAACATTCCGAACGTTGCCGGTAACTAAGATAACCCCAGAAGCAACAGAGACATACCGATAAACCGTTTGTCCTCGTGACGTTAAACATACTATTTTTGTGTGCACCATTTCCATATCAAATTCTAAATCCTCCCATTTGAAAGATAAACAAAGCTTATCAGCAAATTTTATCTTACTGGCTGGATATAACACCATTCAAAGACGGACCGAACAAAAGCCGGCTTCCGACCCAATATCTAATCATCTTAAGGTGCAAAAGTAAACATCCAAAACCATTCCATTCCTCCCACTTTCATTCACTCCAGTATTTTTGATAGCTCGTTAAGCGTATCGAAACAAAGACGCATCGTCCCGCACACAGTACAACAGCTTTTTGGTGGGTCATAAAAATCGATCGATACCACTAAATATTTGTATACATTGGCAATAAACGCAGAATCGGTTGGTGAAAAAATCTGTTTAATGAAAACCCCAAAAGCAATCTAACTACGTCGCGCGGCTGACTGACTCACCCAGAGCCAGCGGCAATCTTCCCCTTCACCGTTACGACTTCATTTACATCCATCAAATATCACACACGCTGGTACGGCCAAAAAGCTGACCCTGCCCAAAAATCAATCCATCGTCCAAATTTGGCAGAGCTGAAAGTAATAAAAAAGAGCTGCCAATATGATTCTCCATGCTCCATACGGGAGCGGAGGACACAAGAACCGAAAGGGGGTGTGTTATTCCGTTTCCAATCCTTCTGTTTGTTTGAGCATTTTCATTATCACCTGCACAATGGTCCAATGGGACAGAGATATCGGTTGGTTACGCAGTGGTTTTGGCACCCTGCTGTCAACCGTCTCCCGGGGGCCATAAACGGACTTTTACTATCCTTTCGACACCACCATGTCACGTGTTTGGCTGCTGTTTGGCGTACGGCGATTTACGCAGAGTTACACCTTGCTAAGAATCTGTCCTAACCTTAAACAATTCTTGCAGTTTGAGGCTAAATAGCTAATATTTTTCCACCTTCCTTATACGTCTGACTTGACGTGGAGTTGGTGATGTTGAATATCTGGCACAGGGGTAGGTATGTCACGCAGGTTAAATTTATATCCAACAATAATGTTAAAGAATTTATATCCATTCCATACTGCTGATGATACAGCCAGGGAGCTCCGAAGAAGTTCTCCAATATTCCAATATCCTGAAGTTGATGATCTTGCTGCGACATTTGCGCAATCGTTCTTGGCCGGCCCTCCCCCGGGGAGTGTGGGCTGACAACGCGTTTGATCCATATTTGAGGATCTACTGATCATCACCATTCGCCTATTGACCACCCTCTGTAGGCATACCGTTAAGAGGATGTCATGCTCATCATCCAAGACGAATCACCGAGTGACGAATTCTGAGTTGTCATTGCTGGTCGATCCAGTCACTTTAAGGAACCATAGCAAGATCAATGATTTGCGATTAAAAATATCGTATGATCGTATCGGAATGAGCTTTAAACCCGCCCACCGAACAACCGGGAGAGTCCATACGCCGCAAAACAGAGCTCCGCCAACCAACAACTCCAATATGGTCAATGACGATGACGACCCGACGATGACCAATCGACACACTTATGGCGCTCAAAAACATTACAAACATGGGACGAAAATACTATAAAAAAAAACGAGACTTTAACACACTACCAATGGATGGCATAAATCACACGGCAGACATTAATAATTCATTTCTAGCCAGGCGGTTTTTGCAATGAGAAAAAAAAAACAAAAACAAAACAAAACGATTGTCCACAGAACTGGCGGAGTTCGTGCAGGTATGCTTTGCATTAGTTGAGCACCCCAGTGCTCTAGCATGATTCCAGGGGGAGATGCGACATGCACACGTAAAACACGCATTTTAGATACAAATATGGAGTATCTAAAGCAAGACTTCATACCTTTAACTAGGCCAACAAACCTTGGCAGCAAAGCCTGCCAGTGTCTCCGATCTAACGCTGGCTGCTTGTCGCAAAACGAAAATCCAAACCCTCGCCACAAACACACGTTCGTGAGGGATTTGCTGAGTTGTTGTGTTTTTTTTTGCACTGGAAGAGTAAAAGGTCAAACCAACCAACCCGAGTACATTTGCGCCGTTAGCGAGGGAACACAGCATATCTTTTGTGCCAAAACTGTTGTGCCACACAGCAGACACGAACTCCCTCTCCCTCCGAGAACTAACTGTTCCGCTGCGCTTGTTGCATGAGTTAGGCACGAAAACGGCGACTCTGCGCCATAGCTACACATACTTCATGTAGCTCTCCCCTCGCTCGCTCGCGGTCATCATGCACAACCGAACCGAAACCGAAACGAGTCTAATAAAAACATTTTTTCGCGAAACTACATCGTGACACGGCCGGTCTACAACTTGCACAAGGTTAGACGATGGTTTGGGCTTCGCTGTGAAGAGTTCGTTTGGAGTACCTGAAACTCAACCTACTGCCGCTGGTGGAAGCGTCCAACTCCACCACACTACCTCTAATCTCCGCTGCCCAGCAGAGACCGGCGTCTCCTCATGCTCCGTACTCATTTGACACTGATTTGACAAACTTGGCGGTAGCATGCACAAAGCGTACACTCTCTGACATTGATCGATCGGCCAGCCCGCCCGGCAGTCTATCACATGAGCGAAAGTAACATGGAAACGGTTGAGCGGGAAGGCAAACACACATGCCACAACCGTTGGTATCTTCCCCAACATAAGCCCGGCCTGTGCACGGTTGATGGTTCAGGTGCAGGTTGATGTGGCAAGCTTTGACGGACTATTCGTTGGTTTTGGGTCGGGTTTCGGTTAGGCTTTACCCGTTCGCTGTGGGATGGCAATAATAGGCCAGCTTCACTGCACCAGCAATAATGTCAGTTTATTGCTGTTGATTAAGCATCGTTTTCGCCTCGTCATACGGTGTGCTGAAGGGGCTGAAAGTGGTTTCGATTGAGCGGCAGAGGTACACAGCATGTCTAAATTGACAGTTTCTGGAATATTCCGCTGGATAGGTTGTAACGATCGATATTGATCCTGGTTGTAATGAATGTTTCAATTAAAACTGCTAACTACTACATCGCCAAGCTATACCGCTTTTGAAACGTTTAATTGTAAATCCTGTATTCAATCTATCAGGTATACCCTTCTATCATATATCTAGATGTTATAGCACACACAGAACTGCTCAAAATCATGCAGCAAATGCTGACGGGAGTATGAATTATACGCACGAAAATAACGCAAAACCCAGACACGCTATCCTCACAAGCCCCAACACGGCTAGCGACGAACCGGATTCATTCACGCGTAATTCACCCTCTGTCCCCTGAAAGCATCGCCAAACTTCTGAAGCAAACCTGTCCAAGGTTGGAGAAAATGTTACCCTCAAATTAAACGCCCCACGTGCCCCCCGCGTGTACTACATTTTCCAGCTCACTAGACTTCAGAGGCTCATCTCCAATGCACCTCCAAAGCCTGCTATAACCCCGTTCTGGGCTATTGGACGGCACCGTTCAAGGATGCACACCGCCCGTGGCTCATGGCGCGGTCATCACAGTGCGTGTGTGAATCGAGTCCACACCGGACGACCGGTTGGACGATGATCGATTTGATGCACCACCGGTGAAGGTTAATTGCGGACAGTTTGTTTAATTGCGGCCCGGTAGGAAGTTTCTCTCCAAGAAGTCATCTACTGACCGACCTTTAGTTTCATTTTCTAGATGATTTTCGAAAGGGTGGCCATTGGCCATCGGTGACGTTAATTGGATGAAATAAGTAGAAGAAATGGCCATCTAATAACCCAATAGCAGTAGAGTCTTATTATAAATTCGGTTCTTGATGGAAAGCGGTTTGAGTTTGAGTTCAGTTTTGGGCCTGCTTTCAAAGGCACTACAGTAAGCATGTTTAGATTTCTATGGAATTGAAGCGTTTATCAGTAATCTTTGAAAGCAAATTTGCGTTTTAACAGATCTGTTAATCTTCGTTTGCTAAAAGCCGCTTGCAAAGATGTCAATTTTGCTTCAGAAATTCCAAAACTCGGCGAAAAAAAAACATCAAACTTCTTCAGGTTCACTTTAACTTCATAAGATATTCTCTAGGGCACGAGAGTGACACTTCCAGCTGAAATGTAATACCGCACTTGTCCATCTAAGCATACAACAATGTCTTCGTTTTCTTCTCAAAACAATTCCCAAGAATCGATTGCCTTCGCAGCAAGCGGCACTTGAGCCCACCGGGACGGACACACAAACCCCATTATCAAACAAAAAGCTCGTGGCTACTACATCCAACCTCACTGCGGAGATGATATCCGGCAAACAGATTGTTGGGCAGACGGGTAAACAGTGGTAAAGGAACTAAACAGCGATCAGTCGGCAACAACCCCGGTCTATCACCAGTTCCGTTCCGATTTGCATATCTTTAGTAATGAAATATCCAAACAGCTTGGACACGAACAAACTGAGCGAGGGAGCGACACAGTGAACGAGCTTCTGTTTGACTTTGCGCCACCCGCACACAGTGCACGAGAACGATGGCGACAAAGCAACGCGGCAACGGTAATCTCCGGCACACAAACATTCCGAATTCCGGCGGCAAGAGACGTGCCTCGAGCGAGCTGTAACCGAACCCATCCGGTATCGGTTCCGGTTACCCGGGGTGACAATATTGGCGCCATTTTGCCACCCGTGTGGTACGAAAGGCATGCCAACGCACTGCACTGCACTGCGGCGGCGGTTGCTGCTGTCGCTTCTGTGCGTAAGTTGTTGCGGTTGCGAACACGATACACTTCCGTCAACAGTGGCCGCGGGCGGACACAGGCAGCACCAGTTGCCGGGGTGTTTTGTGTGCCGTATGTGCCGAGTGTGTGTGTGTGTGTGTGTTAAACCTCATGTCAATTAAACTCAGGTGATCGGTTTGTGCATACGATTGTGCAGGCGAAATGCGCATTTATGCGATAGGATTATGGCTTACAGAGACTTTGTGGTTCGTCCAGCGTGTTAAGCTATAAGCTTTTTTATTCATTTTTCTTTTGCTCCTCAATATCCGGCATGTGACCGTATCTCTCGAAAAAAAAACAACAACAGAGCAGTGTCGTGTATGACGAATTGACAATTGGTTTGTTAGGTTTCGTTTGAGCTGTTTGCGAAAGAGAGAAAAAACAACATGAATGACGCAAAACCTTTCGCAAAGGGACGGTTGTTTGCGTACGAGGCAATAAATCACATGCTCAGTTATACTTCCCAACACCGTGGAGCGGTAATTTTTTCATCCTCATATGTGTGTCGTTTTGGATAAACAGTGATTTGCCATGTCGATGGCACAGTTTCCTCCAACCAGTGTAGGTGGATCAGCATAAGCCGAACAGCACTTTAATTTATGAAACATGGAGAAATTCCATTCGAAAGTTGAACCATAAAACCCACCGCCTCCACGAGGAAGGCTTTCGTGCGGTAAAAACAACGACAACAAAGTAAAAGTATATTTTAAAAAATTACAACACCACCATACCACACCGTCCTGAGCATCCTTTTCCTGCCTTTCTTTCTCGCACTGGATCTCTCATTTGCATAGCGGCTCACACACACACACACATATGTAAAGCCCAGCATTTGAATGGATAACGGACAGGGGGTGCAAAAGTTAAGATAAATTGGTTGCGCATACATTTTGCAGTTCCGCAGCCAATTTCATCGTCAACAAAAATAAACGGCGCTGGGAAGGCAACTTTCGAGTGAAAGAAGCTCCCCAAGCCCGTCCCGGCGGACCCAAAACAAGATCCGAAAAATCAGTAACGACACACCACATTCAAAAACCCACAGACGCACTTCGATGCACACACACGCACACATACACAGAGAGAAAGAGAGAGAACAAACAATCGATCCGTGGAACATAAACAGACACGGCCACATGCACAAAGTACGAAAAGCCGGTTGCACCGCAAACAGAACCTGCAACCTGCATGCGTTCCCAGGGCATATCAAGCGCTATCTTGGACGATGCACAGCTCTCTTTGGCCTCTCAAGAGCCCAAGAGATAACAAAAGCCGTACCGAGGGGGACCGGAACACAGCCGGACACACCGGGCACCACCAGTACCATCAACACCAGTACCGAGACGAGTTGCAGTGACTTCAAGGTTGGGCGATATTAAGATTTTCACTTTTCTTCTTTTCCCGCTTTTGTGGGCCACAGCTCATTTGAATTTAGTCCATTTTAAACCGCTTTCCAACGCGAGATAATATGCAGACACACACCAGTGTCTGGCACACAGGTTGAGCACACATGGAGTAGATAAAGACACACACACACACACACGCTTCTAACAGCTTTCCAACTTCCGAAGTGCAGCGAAAAGATGAAAGGTAGATACACACGGGTAGCTTCTCGAAAAGCTCTAGCCTCTAGTGGTGAGGCCTTGCTGGAGAGCACTTTAATGTCCCTTTAAAGCACACTGGACAGTGGTTTGGGTGCACTTCAATATTAGATTAGGGGCATCAGAGAGCTATCTCTGCCGATTACCGCGATATTCTTCTTTGCCTATCGAAGTCATACTAACCTGTTTAGCAAGAAGAACCGGCAGGTGTCTCAGTAGTTGAGGGTAGCAGAAATTGAAGCCACTCCTCAATCGATTGTTGAGCCGGCACTGTGGCTAGGAATGTCCAAAAGGAGTGTTCCTCGTGCTGCCTGAAAGCGGCAATCCAATTCAAGCTCAACCGTAACAGATCCCTTTTTCTGAATGACTCCAAACCCTTCCTCGGGGGGAACACCCGTCCTGCTGGTGGAGCCGTGTCGTGATCACCTATCCTTTTAACTTTCGCGTTGCAATATTCTTGCGCCTGCAATACCCACACAAGGGTTACGTGTGACCTCGTTTGTTGTGCTGTAGGGCCTCTCCTTCTGCTGGCTATCTTCACGTGCACAAAAAAAACCAGTCACGCTATTTTTGTTGTCGTTCGGTGTTGCGCATCGAAGAGACGCGGCGTGATTCGTACTGCTCGCGCTTGTTGCCTGTACACAGGTTGCTGTCTCAAGACAAACTGACGAAGTGTGCGCGGCCCGAACGACTTCGGCGCACGTTGGCTTTGCGCTTCGGCGCGGTCGCGGCCGCAACAAAAAGCTTCCCTCGACTAAGGTTTGTATGTGGTAGTGTGAGCGGTACGGTGAGCGTTGCGTTCAGCTCGGAGCTTTCAGCATAGTGTTGACAGCGATCGGTATAGCACTGTAGCGACGGGGTGTATTATTTTTTTGGGTGTGAGTCGTGAAGTTGCAACTCTGAACTGAATATCTGCAAATTCGTATCAGCATGCATTTTAAACCGAAATCACTTAAATTCCCACACACACAAGCCAGACTCTCCTTGACCTGCAGACAACGCAAACAACACCGGCGGTTCAATCAATCAAAAGTGGACAGGGAACACTTCAGAAATTCAATTTCGCCTCACTATTATAATTCAATAAAGTTCAACCATTTTCCACACCGTGTTCGGTAGTGTTAAAGGATCACTTCACGCTACCCGAAAATTTACACCTCACTCAAGGAACAAACGCACACACACACACTCTCTCTGGGGAATCATAAATCATCCACTTAGGGGAAGGTTCATCATCTTCTTCGTTCGACCCTGCCATAACTTGGGAAACAATCAAGGGATTCGATGACGCCCCAGCACACACGCGCACCCTCCTAGCCATAATATTTTGAAAAGTCTGTTGTTGTTGTTGTTATTCGGCTGTGTTACGTCCCACGTTATCGCACTTCGACAACACTTTTAACACTCCCCGATTAGGTAGGAAGGTGCGCAAAAAAGTAAGGGAGTCTGTTCAGCAGATATCAAATATCCACTATTTCAATACATCTTCATCGACCGAACTGACAGTCTCTCAGTTTCCCTCTCTCTCTCTCTCTCTATCTATCACACTATAATTTATCCCTTCGTCCTACCCGGATTCTGCAGCTCCTTTTCCGGGGGAGGGAAATATCTTCCCGCTCCCTTCTGGGGCGTGCTGAAGTTGAATGGGATGAGTCGCGTGCATAAAATTAATTTCCCACCGGACAGTACTACCTTGTGCCTTACTTTGGCTAATGGTTGTATACTCTTCTTCCCTCTTCTCTCCCTCATCCCCTACTCACTGCCAGTTGGGTGGGTGTATGTCACGCGTCAAAAGATGCAGCCAAGCCCCCTGGATGCCTCTCCCTACCCCGAGATGGGTATCGCCATTGCCGGTTTGAAATCGATGGTTTCGATCCCATTTGGGCATATTGCGCATTAGAGCACGCCCGGGCTTCGAGCGCGTGAAATATGTGTGCCGGTCATGGCGGAGACGATGATGATGATCATCATATTCCGGATCTGGAGATGGTAGTGCAGCGTTCCGGGGTGTTTTCGTCTTTTTGTATTTTTTTTTTTTTTTGCAAACCAAAAAGACCATCAAGAACGATACACTCAACCGCATGAATGAACGTTTAACAAGTTGTGCACGGTGCACAGAATAAATTAATGCCCATTCCAAACGTTTATGGATGCCATCTTTGGAACAAAAAAGATTGAATCTCAACACGGCCAGGAATAAACAAAACAAAACCCCGTTGAGAGGAGTCTTTCGGACATCTAAAGCTTCGATCAGAAATTTCTGAAAAAAAAACTCTTTTAATTGTCACAACTACAAAACACCTAGATTCCAGTACTGATAAGCTTATCTGAAAGAAATACAAAATCAAGATAACAATATACTTCCTCTCTCAATATAAGTTCACTGATCTTTTGTGATACTGCCGAATCACTGACTCAGGAAGCTTTACTAACCCAATGTTGGCTCTGCTAGACGAAGCATGAAACAAGAGTCTTTAATTATTACGTCATATTTCACTTGTCCAGCTTAGGCCCCAGCTTCAGCCAGTGGAGAGAGAGAAAGACCCAACAAAGGAAGCGTCACCGAGCGTTGAGTGAGCAATAATTATTTCCTATTCCTGTATACATTTCAACCGGTATTTCACCGACGTGGTCATGCCATCCTGTCACGTAGTGGTTATTACGATTCAGATTGATGCAATGATAAAACGTGCCACATAATAATCGTAGGTTTAATGCTTTTTTTGAGTGAAAAGTTCCGGGTTTCAAGTGCAAAACTCTAAAAACAGATTGCTCCCAAATATTTGCGAGGGCTTCAATGTAATCCATCGGATATAGTCAGAACTATTGAGGAATTACAATTCTAACATTGTAATCCATTATCTTACAATCGTCTTTTGTGTTAAGCTTCTAATTCTTTATGTTTAATTTAGGGATGGTCCAAAACCAAAAGTAAGGTAAAAGTTGCGAAGGACTAAACGACAAAGATCTGCTCATCATTCACCATTTAATTGGTTTGTAAGAGCATCATCGACAAGGTGCTTGAGGATGCTGGTAAAACAAACTTCAAGCCCGGCTTCATTATGTGCTTGAGGAAAACAAACTCCTGGTCAGCGTACTCATTCGTGCCTCATGTTGATGTGGTGTTACTTAATAATTCAACTCAAACAAACCCAATGGCAATGGCCACACAAGATGCATCTAGCTATAAGATTACCCTCAAGCACATAATATTGATGCAGTTCGCATCGATTCGAGAGAGAAAAAGCACTTCTCCACGTTAACGAGCGAGATGATGGGTATAAGCAATCCCACTCAACGATGCACATCTTCTCCTGTGTAGGGCTCTGTCTCACTGTACCGTCCAATTGAACCGACAGCGGTACGATTCAATCGTTGCTCACACACAAAGTATCTCTGCGTCTCGAGTACGTCTTCTTATCGTGGATTAATAAAATCAATCATTTTTCCTGCCTTTCTTGCTGCTGGCGAGCTGGCGGTTTGGTATTGCGTTTTCTCCAACAGATAAGACTCGATGCACTACCATGAATGGGTGGAAGGGTCCACCAGAAACAAGATGCCATCAAATGTATTCCCTCGTCGCTTGCCGGAGTGTGAGCCACATCTCGTTATCGACCATACCATTTGCAATGTTTTACAACGTCTGCTTTTATTGTATCTCCCAGGATCCGCTTGGAATCTTGAAATTGTATCGTCTTCACACAAAATTGTACTTTTTGTAATGCAGCTCAGTGCTGGAGTCAAGTGAGCCCTTTATCCTAATCCCAAATCACAATCTCGAGCTCGAGCAGAAAGTGATTTCATTTCTGCCGCTAGTATTGTTTCATACAAATTAAAGAAAACCACTTTACTGTATTGCATCATAAAAGTCCTCAGAATTTTTGATTAGGCGAAGGTTGTAATGGACACCAATCAGTCTACCAAGTGTCTCGTAATACTTTCAATCTTTCACATTGAAATATCAAAACAAGGGTTCTTCAAAAGCCATTTCCCGAAGTTAGTTGTGTGACAAATTTCAAACTCAACATGCACACACATTAAGCACGGAAAATCAATCAGACGGGAGCAAACCAACCCGGCGTAACCTAACCAATCATTAACGAACCTTACCGAATTGAAATCACCAATCATCGGCATATTGAACACCGCGCACTAATTGCTTGGAAAGGAAACCAATCGAAAGTGAACCCGATTGGCAATTCCGGGGTGAAAGATGGAAACTGTCAACTTTCACGGGAAGTACAAAATGACTGCAAACTTCAAAACACATAAAGCCCAATGTCGCTGTCAGAGCGGACAGACGTAGACTATCGCTTATGTATGGAAGTTATGCAAAATTGAGGTCCCAAACAACAACAATAAAGAAGCGGGAATTCCTCACCCAGCTCATTGAAAATCGGCAAACAAGAGCTCGAGGCACCCGGTGGAAGTTGAATACGGTTAGCCGCAACCGGAAACTGCCTGTTTGCAAGACACATTCCCGGTGCTCCCACGGCGACACGTCACCAGGCGTCACCTGTGATTGGAAAAAAATGGAGGATGTTGAGCTCTTTTTTGTAGTGTTGCTGTGCACACATGGATGGGCAACTACGCTCGTGCGAATGTTTCGGGATAATGTGCACCGTAATTGAACATGACACTAAGTAATGAAGCACGAGCAAGCGTGGCCAAAGCCCTTAAGATGTGTCTCGCATGCTTGCTGCTGGCTGGCTGGGGCAGGCTGTCTTCAGCATTCATTCACGGGACGATCGGACAGCACTGGCACCGGGGTTGCCATCCCATCATACGTCACACGGTGCACTGAATGACATGTCGTTGTTCGAAATTGATTAGCGATGGTTAACGGTATGCTGTCGCTTGTGGTGTGCGCAATCCATCGAGTGTATCGGCAGGGAGCATTTTCCACCGTCCAGGGGGAGTCGCAAGGAGGGATGCGGGAAAATCACTCGAATGAACAGCAACAAATAACTTGATTATTAATACCAGTATGTGTTTAGTGTCTTTCTCCCCCTCAACTCGCGAGCAACACACTTCCGTCAACATGAGGAGCTGAGCTGATCGTATCGGACGGCCACTACTATAGACAACTGCTCTGCGCAAATCTCCAATCTTGATGTGTGTACAGTGTGTGAAGTGGAAGACTGTACAGAAGTAGCAGCAGCAGCAGCAGTAGTAGCGGAACCCAACTCCTGAGTGCGGGGCACATTATTTAACCAATTTTGAACGATGTTTGTTTTGTCGTTCGACATCAGGGGCTTCGTTTTACTGCTATTTCGAGTGGCATTTTAGATTATGACAACGTTTCTTATCATGTTTGCTGCTTTCCGTTACACTTTTTATGTACTTATATCTGCTTAAACGTATAACATCACAGCACAATACTGTTAGCGGTTTAGACAACTTAGAGGAATTGGTTTTATACTTTTCAATGATTTTTACTGGTTTTAAAAGCTTGAATGTTTTGTATGGATTGTTTGTTTGAAAACAGTCGATAAATTTGGAAAAAATAAAAATAAAAAGTACGTAAGAACCCGTCATTGCTGAGGAAAACCTTGTTTTGATGATTATAAATGAACTAAATTATTGATTAAACAGATAAGCAACTAAATATATGTTCAGCAGGCATACATTTGAAGCGATTAAGTTATTTGTCCTACAGTTTAATGTTCTCTGATTCTTTTTACAAAGGGTTTTAAAGCTAAACGGTGCCATTCTGTTACGTAGTCGCCGAACAAATCATTATTTTGTTAAATGTGTCAGGATCATTTTGAAAGGTTCTGTTTCTTTCAATGTAGATTATGTCCCAGATTTTATAATTACACATGGCAACTGAATTATTTTTTGTTGCACAAAAGAAACTATGAGTTTAATGTTTATATACCACTACTATTACGAAAACAGACATAGGAACATGTGGCGTTAGTCATAACATCAGAAAAAATAGTTCATCATGGAAAATACCAAGTTTTTTACCAAACGTATTCACGTTTTCACTAAAATAAGCAATAAAAAAACAATTATTGATTAGATTGTACCAAGCAAAGATCAGATTTCACATAATCTGGTGAAAAATCGACGTCTAAACAAGATCACTCTTGCATGTCTTTCATTAAATGGTTATTACAGTCATTAGATGCTAATTTCAATAATTCCACTACTCAAAATTATACATTTTTGACGTTTGAGTAACGCAGAAATTCGATATTAGGGAAATAATCTTCGTTATTGTCATCAAAAATACTTCAAATCTTAGTTGCATTCCGATGAACATCGGTTTTTAGCTTTTTTATCGGTATATATAGTTGTGTATGCAATAAGAGAGCTTATTTCAATTCAATTCATACTGAAATGTGCATAAATTTCCCTTCTTGATGGAAGTGTCAATTAATGAAAGCATATATTTACTTCTACAAATGGTTCCTCCATTGGCACATTTACGGTATGGACTGTTCAAACAAAATTGAACTTCAAAATAAATTTAACTTGAGATTTAAACATTATATGCATATTGTTAGCGCGATCGTTATTTTAACAAATTAAAAATATCCTACAGCACGTGTCCTATTGTAAGAGCTGCAGAAATTAATTACCCCCCAGATAAAAGAACAGTAGAAAATCGATACTTGATATCAATTTTACGCGGTGAGCGGTTACTTCTTTCACGCAACAGTGTGCTTGTCAAACGTAACCGACCCTTACCATCCGAAACAACACAACCGTGTCGCTTTCAACACAACAACAGCGACGGCACACACTCCCACGCGCCTGTCAAACTAATGGACAATTCAATAGAGCAGCAGCAAGCGTGGCAAGTATTTGCTACAATTACGCACACACTCCCTCTCTCTCTCCTGTCAGGCGTTATAATTGATTAACACTATCGATTGGGACAGAACCTATCGCTACCAATAGCCAGTGTCCAGAATGGTGATGATGACAATGGGTGGAACTTAAAGATGATAATGGTAATGATGATGATGATGATGATGATGATGATGATGGGTGTAGTAAGCGATGCTGCTCTTGCGCCTGTTTACAAAAGCGCGGAGCTACTAGCTGGGGCAATAAATTAATGATAAATTCTTAGAAGTGCGCCGCCACTGGCAGCCACACACTTTGCAATTCAATTACTCAAGAACACGAGAGCAAGAACAGCCGCCGGGCTAAAACATTCTAACACAACAGCGTGTGCTGAAAGCAGGATTAATGTGTGTGCGCGTACACAACACAATTACAACATCACAGCAGCATTAGAATGTAATTCATTTTCATATTCAAATAAATTAGAATGATGTATTATTATGTACCCGTCAACAGCTCATCGCTCAATATCGGTGGAGAGAAAATCATTTAAATATTTCGCGTAAATTAGTTTCTTCATTCTCACCAATAGATGGCGCTGTTGCAGTTGCGCTCGTCGAACATAAATCCCGCACCGGCCAACAGATGGCGCTCGCATCACATTGAGACAAATATTTCAGTTTTTCAGTTCGAAAATTTGTTTTCAAAATTTGTTTCGCAATCTTTTTTAGAAATAAATTACTTAAGCAACTACTTTCCTCCCGACACGTTTTGCCTACTTACGTTTGGGTTCCGGTGGCGGTGGTCCAGCCTTCGGCGGCGTGTGCCCCGTACACAACCGCCCTATCCGCGTTGCGGCGGCGCCGGCGGACGATGACGTTGTGCTGGGGGCGGCCGTCAGCTGCGAGCTCGTGCTGGCCAGCGATGTGGTGGAACCGCCGTGCAGATTGGCCGTCGGTGGCCTGATGCCGGACGGTTTCGGCAGCGCTCGCACCTTCGGCGGTTGTATGCCTGAGCCACCACCAACAACAACAACACCTGCACCACCATTGGCTGGAGCGGGTGGCTGCACCGGGGTGGATGTTTCCTCCCCATTAGCAGCCGGTGGCGCTGGCTCGGGGGCATTCGCTTCCGTTTCCATTGTGGAAATCAAACACACACGCGCGCGCGATTCTATTTCCTTTCCACTTCTTCGTTCTTGCTCACAAAGCTCATTAAAAACAACGCACTGAAACACACACACACACGCGCGCACACGCAAATTTGAACGCAGAAAATAAAAGAAACACAAATAGGCGCTAGAGAGGCAGAGAAGAGGAGGCACAAAACAAATTACTTCACTTTGACCCAAGATGGGAGGCAAAGGCACACACACACACGCACTCTCTCACACGCTTTGAGCACTTTTTTTCACGACAGTGGGAAATCAAACACTTCTAGCGCCGGCGGGAAAATACAGGAAAATAAATAAACACAATGCTCACAATGGGAGAGCGCGAGGAGTGAGCCAACTAAGCGAGCCGATTGGTTGCGGCGGAAAGATGCGTGAATTTTTCATTCACGCCGATGGTCGCGACACACACACACGCACGTTGTACAATTGCGTGTGCGTGATTTTCGGCTTTTTCCCTCCCCGTTTTGTTCAATGCAGCCCCTCTTGCAGGGAGTGCTGAGAGCTACTTTCCAAAAGAATTTTTATTTTTGTGACGCTTTCTTGTCAAAGTGCAAACGCACGTACGATAGACCCGTGCCACCTCGAACCAGCCTGCTATGATGCGATAGGACCAAGCAATAGACTGGTTGATGATCATGTTTTTGCAGAACAAAGTGTGGATTGATACCTACACATTAACCAAAGTGAATAATAATCAGCAAATCAGCGAAATAAAATAGAAATAAAAACAAAGCACTTACCTTTAATTACGCCAACTGCTAGATGAAGTCATAAAAAAGGATTATTTAATAATAACAACATAAATTACTCCACGATGAAATCATAAACCCCAAAACACAAGCCAGACAAGAGACGACGGAGGCAAATATATAAGAGAAGCTACAGATGAATGAAATGCAAACAGACAAAAGCAAACAAATCTTCACCGCTCGGCTCGGCTCGACTCGCTGAACTTGAACGGAAAATGCGATCAGGCGAGACGCCAGCGAGCAAACTCAACCAGCGACACTAATTGACAATAAGCGGCAGCGGTTTGCGATGATTATCAGCACATTATCAATCGTATTATGTGTCGCTTTGTCGCAGAAGCGATTGAAACAAAGAGAGAAGAAAAAAAACACCCAAAAGCATCCCTCAAATCCAAGACGCCCTTGGAACCAATTCCATTTCCAACTGCAGGTGGGTGTCGGCGTGAAATATTTACCAACATCGCGCCAACACACACACACGCACAGAGTGACGTGTGGTTATTTATAAAATGCCGACAGAAATGAGCAAAAGTGCCCCGTTTTCTTTTGATTTTTGCTCTCATTTACAACAAGAAAAAAATAACCGGCAAACAGAAATTTGCAGCTGAGACGGTTTTGAGCAGACCGTGCGCTCTTTCTCTTTCTCTCTCTCGCTGTCACAACTGACGTTTACTGCTTGGGATGCTGTGCACGGGCTCTTTTTCTCGCCGCATCATTCGGGCTCGGGCTTTTTCATTCTCCTCCACTCTCCCTTCGCGGATCTAATCTTCTAATTAACTTTGCGATGCGTTTCGCGATCACACACACACACACGCAGCCTACTTCCACTGCACTCGCCCTAGAACTTCCGGCGGGGCGCCTTAAATTGCGTAACTTTCCGATCACACGCAAGCACGAAATCAACCACTGCTCATCCGCTCACGAAACCTTGAAATTTCACCAGACACTCGCACACACACACACACACACACACTCACAAACGGATCACACACTGGCCCCGGGGATCGGGGACACCACGGTACGAAATTCGCACAAATGTAAACAAAATTGCTTGCTCCCCACTACTGCACAACGACACCACGAAGAAAGCCACGCCACAACACTTCCCCCGTTTGAGGGGCACCCTTTACATGCCCGCCAGGGCTTTACACGTACGCGGAATACTTCACCAAGAAACTTCACCCGGGCTGCGGAAAGAATTTACCTGCCACGAACCCTGGCGCTCGTGTAGTCGTTCCCTGGCGCGCACGCACGGAGAAGGAATTTCCCGTTTCCTTTTCTTTTTTTTTCTTTTTGCGTTGGGGGAAGGGCGCGAACACGACGACAAGCCACGAATTCACGCACGCAGTGGATAGGGGGAAAAAAGGCAAACAAACCGAGCGAGCACCGCGCACGACCAGCTGTCAACATCAGCTGTGTTACTCCACGGTGGTCGGCCCGCGTGGCCATTGACAGCAGCAGCAGCGTTTGACGTTTGGCGGCAGCGGTTGGGTGGTTTGAATTTTGAAAACCGTTGGGCGACCATGATTGCCGTTACGAACAAGGAGAAAAAGAGGATTTGAAACGATGGTTTTTACGTTAGATTGGTTGTTTTGTTGAAAAAAAAGTGATAAAAAGTTGAGTACAGAAGTATTACAAAATACGAAAAATGAAGGGCTGTTGGTTGTAAAACATTCGCTGTAGTAGATAGGGTGGTGGGAAGAGGGGAGAACTTTAAATGATTATTAGCGGGGTGAAGAATGTAGTGTAGAAAATTATTTGATACTAATTCAACCGATGACATTTAATTTGCAAGAGAAAAAAATTAGCAAGAATTTAGGCTATCTTTCTCAGCAATTAAAAATTTACTGTTCGATCGTTCCTACCAATTTGATCCCGAAGTATCCAATCGTTCGATGCGTCCGACGGTTCCATTTGTTCCGACCGTATCCAAAAGTTCCAACCGTTCCGATCGTTCCAACGGATTCAACTGTTCCAATCGTTCCGGTGGTTCCTACAGTTTCGTCTGAATCTACTGAGCTCCAAATGATACGACCATTCCGCCAAGTTTAAATCGTTCAGATCGTTCCAGCAGTTCCAGCAGTTCCGATCGCTGCGACCGTTCCAACTGTTCCAGCCGTTCCAATTGCTCCAATAGCTCTGACGGTTCCGACAGTTCCAACTGAACCTACTAGGTTCAAAATTTTGCGACCGTTCTGACCTTTTGAGCAGTTCCGACCAATCCGAATCTTACAATCATCCCAACCGTTCTGAATGTTCTGGCCGTTCTATAACGCTCCAGCCCTCTGGACTGGTCCGACCATTTCCGACCGTTCCAATCGTTCCGGAAATTCCGACTGAAACTGTTAGGTTCAAAATATTGTGACCGTTCCGATGGTTCCAATTGTTCCAACCGTTCCAAAAATTTTCGTCGTTCCAACAGTTCCAGTTGTTCCGGCTGAACCTACTATATTCAAAATGTCGAACCTAGTTCCCATAGTTCCAAATGAGGAACTGCTTAAAGCTGCTAGATGAGTCCGGCATCACTTAGTTTGTTGTATTTAATACAAGTGTATTTAATATAAAAGCACTAATTATTTTACCTATTTTACCTATTACCTCATTATTTTACCTAATGAGAATTACCTTTTTCCAACCATTGCATGCAAATTATGTTTAATTTATTCAAGTAAGTACTTTGTTCGTGTGCCCAGACAAACATATTTCTTGTTCTTATTCCACCCAGTATCCTTCTCTAATTCAGCACATTAGCTTCCTGCACAATCCAATCTATAAAGTGTGTCACATTAGCGAACACGCCCGGCGCTATCTTGGTGCCGCAGGATTTCACACCGAACGAAACCACTCCCTGCAGGACGAAGCGCGTCGAATCGGACACGTACTGCAGCGGTCCCCCGCTGTCACCGTGGCAGTGGGCCGTCCTGTTATTCCCGCCCGCGCACAGATGCCCATCGTCCAGCACGATGATCCGGTCCAGCTCCTTGATGCGCATCGCGCAGTCGGGCAGCGGCAGGGCAGGCAGGATGGCGTACCGCAGCACGGCCGACCGCTGTCCCGTCTCCGTCAATCCCCAGCCAGTGACGAACGAGTCGGCCGGCCGGTAGGCACGCAGCTGTTCCGTTAGCGGCAAGCAGATTGGAATAACATCTGCACATGACAGGGAGACGAACGTTTTAGCAAACAAAAAAAGAAAAGAAAAAACTGTAACATCATCTGATCGATCAATTACTCACTGTACCCGATGATGGCGGGGTACTGCAAACGGATGATCGCCAAATCGTTGCGCTTCGAGCGTGCACTATATTTCGGATGCGTCACGATCGTTTCGATCGGGATGCGTTGAGCGGGCGGTCCACAGCTGGCCGAGTACTCAGCGCCATCCACTGCCTCCTCCTCCTCCTCACTCTCGCCACTATCGTACTCGTCGTCTTTGAAGTGAATTCTGTCGTCACAGTCCCGCTGGCGCTCGTTGAGATCATGCACCCCAACACGCACGCCAACGCTGGAAAACAGTTGCCACATTGATTCATCGGCCGGAGCTGTTGAACGGAGTTGACTTACACTTTGCGTGCCTTAACGCAGTGAGCCGCCGTCAGTATGTGACGATCGCTGATGAGACTGCCGCCGCATGGAAGATCATCGCTGACACTCGTCTCCAGCAGTGCCATCCAGGGGAAGGCGTATGCTCGGGCCGGCTGACCGTAAGCGATCAATTGCACCCGCGTAACGCCACACAGAATTTCCTTACGATTGCAGCAGATGTAGTAGATCTAAGGGAAGTGGAGAGATAGTGACAGATCAAGCACTACAGATCAAAGATTAAGGGGTCACGTGAAGCTCAATATCAGTATCCCACGCTCTCAAGTGAATTGCTCCAGATTCAGCCTGTATTCTTGAGTCTACGACTTCCACTCGATGATTCAGCAGGATTTATAGATCCTGTGACTGGTTAGGGCCTCATCTTTCCTAAATTTGCCACTGAGTAGATTCCCTAAGCTGTCACACTAATGTAGGCGCTTCTGGTGTTTTCAACGAGTTCAGATTTATTGTAGAATTCTCATCTCAAGATCAATGGCGATATTGAGGATGCTGAGGTACTCTAAGCCGTATCAAAAAGAGGACCCTCCACTCCTCCAGCCGCCTCTGCCTAATGTATATTAATATGGAAATTTAAATCCAATTTATTGTAAGCGCAAGGAGGATCTTTTTTTTGGAAGTCCCTCTGGCAGCCTCGGGACCCTAAGAAGCCACCTAGTTTACGCATTACGTAGTACTTTTGATCATATACATCAGATATCTTACCAAAAAAACGATGCCCCCCCCCCTTCGGCCCACATTACCTTGGAACCATTGGCAGCCTTCTGAACATCGCACAGCTGCCGAAGCGCCTCGTCCCGTACACTGGGCGGCCAATACTTCGGTGGTTCGTTCACGTAATGCAGATACTGTCCGCACAGTGCCAGCTGGACGCACCTTTGCTCGGGGTCACATTCTTGCAGATAACCTTCGGTTGAATGATGCCGGACCATGAGATTTTTTGAGAGAAATTGAGTAGCAATCAAATCAGCTTCAAAAACACTTTCACACACACATACCCCAACACAAGGCTGATAAGCACAGAAGTAGCAACACCGCTGCAAGACTGTTCGCCATTCGTTGCATCGTCTTAACACAACAAACGGTTGTGCACGTTTCACACTTAGCGCTACTTCTGTCAAATTCACCTCTGCCCGTGCACAAGAATGCGTTCTAACTGGCCATTAGAGCAAGAACCACCCTGACACGCGTACAGCGGAAAGATTGGGAAACACCCAGCAGTAAGTGCTTGAAGAAACGAAAGATCTATTTGCACGCTTCTTCGTCATCTTTCGACACCGCACGGCACGCGGTACACGTAGCCCGTAACCCATTCAAGCCCAAAATCGCGTCCCTAATTGACACAACAACACCGCAACACCGCTCGGCAACGAGAGACTTGCCGTCACCCACCTCGAAAGACTGTTTCGAGGCATTATTTTCAAAAACACACACCTATTTGCACAGCTTATTCTTTTTTTTGAGGGGGGGGGGTGTTCGTCCGCGTTCGAAGGTCCTGCTGTTTGTTCCGCAGGTGAGTAGAAAAGTTGCCATTGGTAGTTGTGGAATTTCCGTGTTTGAAACTTATGAATATTCCAATCCAGTAGATGAGGCTGTGGAGTCGCAACGGGGCATGTGAATACTGTTGCTAAAATCGTACTTCAAACCATAACGCTACAAAGTAGTTCTTTATGGACTTGTTTTATTTAAAAAAAATGCACCTTCAATCATGATGACGTCACTTAAGTATCTTCGAGCTACTCTAACAGTTTCAAATGCATTATCCGACATTTTTTGCGTATCCTATACTCATCTACCTTACTTTACAAATAATAATACCTTCTTGTTTTTTTTCAATGCAAGATACTTGTTAAATTCGAATTCATCCCTGGTTTCATCCAGAGCATCCGCCCTTTGGAGCGGCGCACTAAATAAATAACGAGACGCGTCAGAAGTACGCACTGTGTGAGCTCTTTGGTAAATCCTCTTCCACCCTGTGTAGACATCGAGGGGGCAAGCGATTAGCGCGGATCGAATATCGGCCCGTAGAACAGCGGCAGCCCGGTCGCATCGTGGCGCAGATAGATCAGGAACGGTGCGTTCCCATTGAACTGGCGCTGGGATCCGATACGATCGACCAGCGCCGAGGTGGCCGCTGCACCCTCCGTACCTTCCTCATCGATCGTGAGATCTAGCTTGTGCAGGATCTGATTCACGTACGGCTTCGGTCCCGCACTGCTGCTACTATCGATCATGTTCGAGAGGTCACTCTTCGCCGGGCTGAGGATGGAGTTGAAGCCCAGCTTCTGGAAGGACTGCAGCAGATCGACACTGTTCCGGAGGTGCATCTTCGGCAGCCGTACCATCGTCGACTGGAGCTTCATCTGGCTGATCCACGAGTCGAGCATCTTGCCGGTGAGCGTTGCCTGCAGCCGGCGGATGGCCGTCCTGCTCGAGTTGGCCGGCTGTATCAGGTACATCGTGCTGGTGTCGTCCCGGTACGGTAGGCCCACGATCGTGGTATCGAGCGAGTCGCGCACACGGTAGAACGGCAGGCAGCCGCTCATGCTCATCATCTTTACGCGGTACGACGGTCCATCGAGCCCGTCCGGGAAGAAGGGTGCATCGCGCGTTACGAGCGGTTCGAACTGCGTCTTCCACTTGGCTTTGAAGTAGAGCGCGTTCGCGATCACCACGCTCGAGCTGGGGCTCAGCGGGCCCTCGAGCATGTTGCGTATCTTGCCGGCGGTAACGTCACTGACCCAACGGTTGATCAGCGCGGTGGAGGCGGCGGACGCTTGTGGGTCGATCGGTTGAATCAGCGCACCGTACAGGCTGCGGGCAAGCATGACGTACTGCTGACGCATGGGCAGATCCTTCTGGTAGAAGATACCGTTCGCGACACGGATTACCTGTGACCTGACAGGGAGAAAGAGGGAAGAGGTAAGAGGTCATTAAATGCTCCAACAGGCTGTGCCCTTTCAGTGCCCCACTTACTTTGCAGCCGGACCACCTTCCCCATCTTCGTAGTCTTCATCGCGCGGGCACATTTGACGGCGCCACTGATCCCGCCGACTGTCGATCGGCTCCGATGACATCAGGTTCGCCAGCACGTTCCCATACCGCTGATGCATACGCTTCCAGTTCATGCTGGACGGTGTCAGCACCTTGCCAAACTCTTCGTGCGTACTTCCGCCCGACCCAAGGAACAGCAGGTTCGCGACGGTAATGATGCTGAGCGGTGAGAACAGCTCGGTGCGGCTTTGCTGTTGCGGCAGCGTACGGCTGATGCGCATCATAAAGTCAACGACCAGCTGGGAGATTTTGGCATCATTGTCCGGCGTTAGTGCAGGCAGTTGGCTCGGTGCATTGGTCGGTGGTGCCGGTGGGCGAGGTCGAACCGTGGAAGGTGCTGGGGTGCCATCGGTTTCAAAGCTGTGACGCAGTGCGACTCGCTGCGCCGTACGCACCATTGGTGTGTAGCGCGCTTGCGGGGCTGGTGTGTAGTACCGATTCCACTGACCGTGAACGATCGGCACCAGAAGCACGCACAGTGCGATGGGAAGCATTTGCAAGTGTTTCATTGTGGAGCTGTCAACAAAAAAAGAAAAGGAAGAAAAGAATAGTTTTAATAATGGACAATTTACCTACTTACGATTTTACATAAAAACGGCCAACAGACACAGGGTTCGAACGGCTGTACGAGTACGTGCTCAGTTTAGCAATGTGGCAACCGTTCCAGATGATTGTTTGTCGTGATAGTCGGTTTTGGGATCGAGCAAACACTGGTGGACTGGCGGGAACAAGTTTCAACCCGATTGCTTCAACTGCTGGAAATACCCAAAACTGGAAAATCCAACCCTCATTTCATCATGCTCACGAGCGCAGCGTGCTTGGTCGCCGACCATGGCGGACCGACGGTCGTGCCCACATTTCGTTACAGAACGGAGATAGTATGAACAAATAAAATAAAATACTATCAATCGTACCGTACCGCACGGTACGGGCTGTTCGTGACCGCTTCAGCAAATGGGAGCTATTAATCTTCTTTCATTTTGCAACATTACAATCGCGAAGTAAGGAGGAAAAGTACACCGTAATACGTCAAGGCGGTTCGCTTTAATTGACGAGCAGTTTAAAAATACAGAATTGCCGATCGGTGCGTCTGTAAATCTTACTTCCCCATTTGCAGCGAAACCCTTCGATGACAAGCGTGCAACCGGCAAGCTAGAAGTACGCTAATGAGTAATTTATAGGCCACCCTTAGAACGTGTTGGCGAGTGTGTGTGTGCGTGTGCATTTGCGTCATAATTGTGTGTCCTTGCCGACTCTTGATGATTGCATCACGAGATGCGATATTTTTCCTGTCATTTAACATATCTTGCATGATTTGCTGGCGCTCCGGAGTGTTGTGTTTTAATTTGTAATCTGTTCCCGAGCTGCGCGGATAATGCGCTTTGAAGTTACCAGCGTAACTCGAATATCCTCGCATGCCGAATATCGCCTTTTTAGATCAAAACATAGTACCACATAAAGACTCTCTTGAGTTAATCTCCAAGGGACTTAAAGCCGGGAGAGATATCTTGGATATTGGAGAATATAAATCAACGCGTTACTTTTCAGTACCCAACAACTTTGCTATAGAGCATCTATCGATGGGTAAATAAAATACTGTGTGAACTGCTTGTCAAACATTCACCTTAGCATCTTAGTATCTCTTCAAATCGTACAAATTAAAATGTCAATAAAATCAACAATTGATTTTGTAGAGACTACATCAAAGAGAGATTTTCAATTATCAATAAGTAACACATTATTTAGCATTTCAGAATTCATGACTCTTATTAGTACCAATTCCTCTAATAATAAGAATTCCAATTCTTATTAGTACCTTGAATACACCAAAAAGCAAATCTGCATCCATGGCCAACCACATAAATCGGGACCAGACTGTACTGCAATGATCTACTAAGCGAAAGAAATTGCTTTCCTTGTCAAATTCACCCTTCTTTACTTATCTTGACAGCTGTCAGTTACACTGGGCAGTATACATCCCGCGATTACTTGTAGTACATAGTGATCATAGTGATGGCTAAATCTAATCGACCCCGGCATAATAACCCCGGAGATAATTGCCACAACAACTGTGGACGTTCCACAGTGCATCGCTTCCGGTGATCACGACCTACACGATCTCACGACAATTTCGCTTGAAGGCTCCGCACCGTACCCCATAAGCGATCCCGTTTTTTCCCCGCGACAAAGCAAAAGGGCAAACAATGTACACCGCACAAACAGCCGAGGCCATCGATCAGCGCCATCTTGCACGACAAACAAACGTACAAACGTAGTTGTCAGTGGGGTGACGCGCGTTCGCGATCACCACCTTCCGCGGCTGAAAAGTGAGCGCTTGGCGAGTTATTTCAATTTTGCTTGCTCGCTGCTAATTTGATGCACATGCTTAAGTGAGTGCTAACTGTGGGATCGGGCGATTCGCATTAAGGGCGTTAGATTGAGGAAATGTTCTCGATCACAGAACCGGTTCCAGGAGCTAAAGGGGCCCGATCATTCCTGTTCTCTTTTTAGGTTTGGTGGGGATTGTTTCGCCCTAGCGACGGGCAGGCTAAGTCGTCTAACCTTTCCAACACGTGGCTTAGGAATTAAGGAAGATTAGATAGGTCGAGAATCTTGTACGCAACAGGAATGTTGGACTGCGGATGGAAGTGCGTTATGGATGAGTTCCATCAACATGACATGAGTGGAAAAAAAGATCAGATCTGTTTCTTTTTAGGAAGTTACACGATCGCAGGTATTTACTTAGCAACTTCAAAGCGACTTTCTGAGATCCTGACGTCACAATATTTTCATTATTCCACAAAAAAGAAAACGAAATGTTTGATCAGATGTTCTCTACTGCTTTGCTAATCGTTTAACACATCTCCGATTCTTGAGCAATTACCACACATACAAATATTTGCCCACTTTGCCACTTTTACTTTCAACCCCGGTGTCAATGTCAGCCGACCAGCCCGCCCGTCAGCCGCTCCGAGCGATTCGTCATCCCGTCCGTCAGGTTCATTGTTTACAAAACAAACCATTCAACAAAACCCGATGACGAAAGCGGTTTGCCAAACTGTTTCCATAATATGCGGGTCACACAGATGGGGTAGGCGGAGAAACAAAAAAAAATGATATGCGTAATAAAGAGAGATGAACTCATCATTTCGGGTGTCTGTTTCTAAAAATGTGGTGAACATGTCACTGTTTTCTGAGAATATTGCCTAACTATTTTTCGTCAATGATGCGTAATGCATTGATGACTTTCTTTAGACACCCAGTGGCATCACAAAACCATACCATTTTAAAGCATTTCTTTGTGACTTTTAATGTAATTCTAAAAGAGAAGCCAAACCCTCTAAATGGTGTTACTTTGAATTCCACAAAAAGAAAAGAAAAACATCGAACGATCTCCGGCTCCATCGAATAATGTGCGCTTCGAGAATAAATCTGCCAGCTCCACCCGTTCACCCATTATCATCTGTCAGATAAATACTGATTAAGATGCAAAATAAACTATCCGTCACTGAAGTTGTCTCGCATTAAAACACGATCTGTGAAGCTAAAACCGGTATTGGGCGGTATCTATTGCCATAAAGTGCCAGTCCCGGTTCTCTTGGCCGTTGCGCCCGGGAATAGCTGTGAATAAAATAAAAAGGAATAACAACGACGACGAGACAAATGCAAATTGATGTTAAATATGCACCCGGGGTGGCAAACAAACCCCGACCCGGTTAGGATGGTGAAGACAAACACGTTTGAAAGAAGATCATCACTTCACAAAACTAACGAATGTCCATCATGGTAGTCTCCATCGTCACTGTTAGTAAAGAGCGATGCATGATGGTGTTAGCTTTTTCAGTAAATAAAGAACAGCACAATACTAACAACCAAAAAAACACACACAGAGCAGCTCGCCGGCTCATCATCAATGGATTTGGGTATTTTACGATTATTACACCGCAATTACTGCTACCCGGAGCTCGCGAGGTGAACTTTCAGTGTGCATAATTTGCCTACACTCGCTATTGCGCAGGCACACGAAGGGGCAAGGGGATGTGTAGTGTTGAAGAGTAAGCACCGCAACACAAACGTCCATAAAACGTACCGCAAAGCATCACTAATGACGTACCGAGAAGCTTAGACGCCTTTGGTTCAAGGTTTTCCTGAACGAGCGAGAGAAGCTGAAAAAACAACCTATCCATCTCGAATTCTATTGCGAGTGTTCTAGACCCTTTAAAAAGCTATGGAGATCAATGTGAAGAACAGCTTTCTGGGACGTAGGATGCTTTCAATTCTTGCACGCTTGTTTGATAAATGTAGTTCCGATTCACGAATAACACACTACAAACTTCCTGATACCTTGTCAGGTATTTTGTACTACGTATTAACTTCACTCGAACACCATTTCTAAATCAGTGACAGATGTGAACTCTCCAGCTCTGAACAGAGAACTCCAACGAACAAGCAAACAGCACACACAAACGACACAAAGTACGAAGTACGACAAACGTAATTATCACACAATGTGCATCACAACCACTGCCCTTCGTTGCATTCACCACAAAGACCACTCGCTCACGATCGCGATCGCGTTCCCAGGCGCACATCCAATCACAACTGCCGGAAAGGAACAAAGCCGTGCCAAGGTTTCGCATTTTTCACAGATTTGCAAACCAACTAATTACACTCGATCGCCAATCAATTAACTTTGCTACAATTCTTACCAGCTCGCTAGAACCCTCTTTTGCACTTTAAAATCATCTATCGACTCAAACTCACCATTCAACTCCAACGTTCAACTTTCGATTGTTTCCTATTACCTATACAGACACTCTGATGTGTGCTCCAAACTCTATAGACTGCAGCCTACACAACCGTTACGCTGGTGTACGCTCTCGAGACTGAATGGCTTCGATCGGCGGTGAAACAGTTTTATGTGCTTCTGTTGCGCGAGCGTCCGTCACCATGACTCATGTGCCGTGGCGGAACAGATGTAACGCCAGGGCAATGGGGCACGCATGGTGTCGTTCCCCATGCTGCTGCTGCTGCTGCTTCCCCATGGAGTGCTTGGACGTAAAAGTGCAAAATTTGCAATCGCAAATGGCACCAAGAGACGCGAGAACACGTGTTACACGTTTTGGGAGGTCGGTCGGGTTGTTTGAGGATCGCGTTCAAACAGTGAGCGTCCTTTACGCTCCGTTTCTCGGAAACAGTGGTAGCACTGGTGATCCCTCCGAAAGTGGTAGTCCTTGACGGGTGGAAGGAAGAACAGTTCTGCAAGGGTCAAGATTCGCACGAGAGTTTAGGAAAGTCCGAAGTGTGCCGAGTACAGTCTGGGCCAGACGAATGCTTGAACTCGTCGGAGGTCATGGATCTAGAGCTTGGTAGTAGCGTCAGTCAGTAGAGTGAGGACCTATGCGGTGGTGTCTCTGGTTGTTCAAAAGATCATCTGGATCAAGATTGTGGAAAGCCCAGTAACCTTTACTTACATTTCCTTGATGTTATTTAACATAATCAGTGATTTCCAGCTGCTCAAACAAACATGCGTATTAATCCCGCAATAAATAAACATTAACTGCCCGTCATTATAAATCCTTGGTCTAACCAACTAGGTCTAATCGGAAGCTTAAACACACTCTAAAAGCATTTAACGCCTTCAAAATGACATCATAACCATGGAGCTAGTGCCGGATGAAAACGATTCTGTTTCAATGTGTTTACAGTGCAGTAAGATAACATCTGTCGTTGTATATTTAAACATTTCGTTTCACTTTTCGCTTTCCCGCTTGCTGTACCCTAAATAGCGATGATGCGCCATTACGCGAGAGGAACATATCATGGAAAAAGAATTTAACCACAATCGGCCATACCGGCTGCATCATACGACAGGAATGGGAAGCATTCTATTTGCATTGATAAGGCCGGCTACTTGCACTGGCTGGCGGCCAATTCGTCACGTTCGCTTGTGTAACTTGCGGCGCCGATAACGGAGTTATCTTTCTCTCCCTCTCGTCGTCTGATACTCAACGGCAGACGTCATTGCGTACGTTCTTGGCTCCGCTCCACGAGAAGGTTGTTTCTTTGGCACCATCTCGTACGCCCATTCATAAGTGTGGCGCAATGTACATCAGTAGGATGTTTACCGGAAAGCGTAGAGAATGTGCAAACTCATCATTCTACAGTCATACCGTATTCTGAGAATTCCGTGTTTCCTATATGGGCTTATCAGTCAAATCGACAGCTGTTAGATATTTGGTTGGATTGAATGGCAAAACAGGAGAAGAGAGACCGGTGATGCTCGATGTAATTTGAAAGAGCTAAACAAACATGAACCAAAAGTCATGCATGCATTGTAGATATTCTGGACTGATATTGGTTCAGATAGACGTCACAGAAAAGCAAAGCTGCGGTTTTTCCGCGTCAGTTTTCCACGCGGGTCCTTTTGCTGGTGGGATATTGCTTGCGCAAATACCCTGGGGTTTGTTTGTCATTTTGATACTCGAGATAAACAAATCTTCATGCGAAGAAATAATAAAACGCAAATATGTACAACTCTTTACACTTTTCTGACCTCTACACTGTCCTAAGCACTCATTTGGCTTGATGGGATGCCAAACCATTTGGTACTTTAATAATTTAACACATCGTTAATTTTTGCAATTGGTTACGATTAGGCTTGTAAAATGTAGATACTTCCAATTACAATTAGAATAGAGTTTAACTGTCGCTAATTGCGTATGTGATTAGGGATTGATTACTTTGAGCTGTTAAAATGAGTGCTAAAATTACTCGAAGATTGAAAAAGTAATGATGGTGGTATAATTTTAATGGTTTAATGGTGTTTTTTTCTTAAATTGCTTTAACGGTATAGTAGAGATGACCATGATCTCAGTTTCTACTTGTGAACAAACGTCTGCTTCAATACCTGCATGAGCAGTACTTAAACTTTACGGCCCATAACGACCTTCCGGGGTACATCGTGAAGGGTTATTCCATTGAAAATATCATATCCGTGGTAAATTTCTAATCTCTCCTGCCCTTTGACATGAGCATGTATATAGTAATCGAATAAAACTTATTCATCTTCCGCTGTACCATGGCGCCATAAAAATATACAGGGAATGGAATAGAATGTAATGATCATTGCAGACATTTTCTACGAATTATCATCGCTCATCTACACCGGGTTTCATCCCGGAGATGCATCAACCGTCGGTGCATCACTCAGCTTCCCTGCCGAGGCGTGTGGCATGAACCGTTTTGTTAAAAGTTCACCCCACGCTCAATATTTGTAAGGAAAATCCAGAAAACATTCAACTCCAAGCACCATGCTATTCCAAAGCTACACCTCTAACAAACGTTGAGACCCCAAGCACTACTAGCTTGTACGCTTGACTAATCCACCCTCCGCTCAGCTCAATGACGGAAGCATAAAGCTATATGACGACATCTTCCATTGAGTTCGTACCACTGCGGTGCGGTGCATTAAATCCACCCAGCACGACCCAAACGCTTGCGCCCGATTTCCGCGTGCACTTTTTACCATTGATTTCAAGATCAGTACAATCCGATTAGCCGGCCGCCCAATGGGCCAGAAAACGGTCGGGAACAGTGCAACCGTGAGTCACGGCATCGTGTTCTCAGGATAACGTACCGTCGTGCGTATAGTTCCTCCCTTTGGACTTTGTATCGCACCAGTACGGGGTGTCACATATAATTATGGTTTTGCAAGTCACAATTGGGAGAACAATTGGTGCGCCGGGTTAGCGTACCAATTTGTCGTCTACTTTTGTGTGCAAATTGTTGAACTCACGGCTTAGCAATGTGATGCTGTACTTTCCGACCCCGAGACTGGAAATGCAATTTAAATGCCTTAACTCTCAAAGCAGAATCTAATTTGGCATCCTTTTATGGTACACAGTTGCAGTACATTACACATCATGCAGCTATTTACACGACAGGTGATGATGAATTCATACCAAATATTTTCGATGCGATACGGTCTATGCCGTGCGTGAAATGTGCCAAAATTACTCCCAAAGCTGTAGAATGTTGTAGGTAAATAAGTGTTTTTATTAATATTGTTAATATGTTTCAATTTCTATTCAATCAAGTTCATTGCATTTTGGCCGTATTTTCTCAAATTCAGTTGTATTTATCAGGGTATTATTGACTGCTCGTATTGTTTTCACAAAAATATGCAAATATAACGTATTTTATGGTAATATTTCAATAAGCAAAGGACAAAATTCGCATGACTATCAGAGAGAAAAATGGCCCTAAAATCTAACACACCCTCAAGTCAAGTTCAACTCTAGGTTGTTGACTACAGTCGTTCCACAGTGCAAGATTCTAAGATAATCTTAGATGTTATTACCCTTAGCTTAGTTTAGCTAGAAAACTAAGTTCTATTTCCATTATATACAGTTTTTTGTTGTAATTAATACCACAATAATTGGATAACAGGGGCACAATAAGACAACCATGCCGCAATTATGAGAACATATGGAAACATATAGATATCAGAAAAAAGAGAATTTTTCGTATTTTCGTAGTTCAAACGTATTTCAATTGCTCCAAGTTGAAATAAACATTTACCTTCTTGACACTTTCAATTGCTTTTTTTTTTCATTTCATTCGTTCATATCTGTACGACTACGAAATGTCTGCACGTCGGCGTTCAGGCTACTCCCGTAGCAAACAATATTATGCGCCTAAAAGTATATAACGTTTCCACAGTTTTTATTACATACATTTAGGCGTTTTCTTACACAGTGACCTATGTGCGACCACGTACTGGCCAAGTTGTAAAGATTTTTATGGAAATGAAATCGGTTTAATTGAACGAAATTCGATGATCTTCGATCTTCCACGGCGCTTTATGGTTTGGCTTGAGATATGATTTTTTTTTTGTTCAGTTGGGCTGAAATTGTTTGTGCCTATTTTTGGATACATTTTTTACCATATCCATTTAATAGTGAACCAATTAAAGCTATGTTCCATCTTTTCGGTACCATTTTTGTAGTACAATTTGGAAAATAGTCCTAATTTTCGGCGATCATCATCTTAATACGACGAAAAGTTCACCGGGTTCGTCCACCACTTTCCAGCGAGCATCCTTTTGAGATCTGATAATAGGAAATAGTCGCTGGCAGCCAGGTCCGGATCATACGATATGGGTGGGGAAGCAATTCTTAGCACAATTCATGCTTTGTGGATCAATTTAACTTTGTGGTAGTTTTTCATTATTTTGTGCATTTTTGTTTTTTTTTGTCTGTAACCATCTCTTTTGGGCGTCATCTGTGTGCAGTGTGTCCGTAGTGCACATTTCACCACGTTTTATCTTAGCATATCAATAATAAGAAAACATCATTATTATTATTATTATTGTTATTATTTATTGAAAATTGTTTGCCTGCTATACAATTCTATATTTAATACATATACACTAACTCTAATCCTAAAGCTAACCCTAATCTAAACATACAATTAATACGGTTCAATTAGTTAAGAAATCCAAAGTTAAAAAAGTAAATAAATAGGAAAAAACGAAAGAAAAAAAGTGAGAAAGAAAAAAACTGAATTTACCAGGTCACAACTGAACAGATAAGACACAAAAAAAAAACAAATAAAAAACGTTGGAAAGTGTAAAAACAGGTAAAACGACAGACAGATAATAATAAAAGACACTTACTTAGAACACGGACTAAGCGGTTGCGGAGGTCCCGTCAATTTGAGGGCTCTAAAAATGGTAAGAGCATCATATATTTTAGTGACAGAAGGACTTCTTGATTTTCATTGCTTAAGGCGTCTACATCGTAAATCCTAAATCCGCCAATAAGATCATTAAGCAATTCTTCAGTAGCCAGCATGAAAATATCAAAAATATTGGCAGTATTATTATGCATGAGTAGAAGCAGTAGCGATTTTTGTCTCACCTTCAACATGAACTGCACAGAGCCTGTTGGTAACATCTGGAGTTACAGAGAGCTCTAGTGGAAGTTCAATTCGCAGTTCAACGCGTAGTGAGAGAGAAAAATCATCAGTAGAAGAGAAACCACCTATTCCATTGTTGTCTATTGCGTCTTTCAGACTGTATGCAGCGTCGAATTACAGTTTTTGTTTTCTTTCAATCAGCACTATTGAATTACTACAATTGTACCACTAAAGATTTTCATTTCAATTGATATTCGGTGGCAAATTGTGGCACTATTTATTTTTTTTTGCACGGGTCGCATAGCTCCGAACACGGTACAGATAGCTCCGAGCGCGGTAGGATCAGGTCGATCCGCACCTCACCAATTCCATCCTCCAGACAGATAAAGCAAGGCAACAAGCCAGTCCAAAGACAAAAACAAGATAATAAAACTCGACCTGGAAGCTGGATGCTCCAGAAATCCCTTTCTCCCCTCCATTCATTATCACTAGAATTACCAATTCCATTCCAAAAGCATTTCAGTGCTTAATCATCCAAAAGACCATTAAAAAAACCCACGATCCTTACAGCCCCAAACGGGTTCTCCCAATAAGGAAACTTACCCGTCCAACCGGGCAGAACTTATATCAAACGTTTGTTTCTACCCATGCATAAACACCTGCATCCCTCCAATTATTTATAACAGCACACTATCAGCTTCGTACAGGTGTAAAATAGATATATTTCATACGCTTATTCTTATACTAAACTAGAGCAATGCAATTGCACATTATCGCATGAATGTAGTAAATAAAAAACCGGTGTTCTTCCTGCTTTTCTCCGTCCCGGTCGGACTAGCCGGACCGGAATGCATTCTTCAACCCTACTGGTGAACCGCTAGGGCGTTGGATCGTAGATCGTGCCGTAAAACAGGGGCAGTCGCGTTTCGTCATGCCCGACCAGCAGCAGGAACGGTGCGTCGATGCGCAAATTGATGGACGGTAGCGCCCGGAAGATGGTGGACGACGTGATCGCCCCACCCTCCGTACCCTTCTCGTTGATCTCCAGCTCGACCCGGTGAATGAACTCGCTCACGTGTAGCTGCGGGCCGGCTCCCCTTGCCGGCTCCTGCTGCTGGCCAGTTGCAGCGTTGATGTTGTTACTGTTGCTCGTACCGCGCCGTATGTCTGTCGACGACTGCTGCAGTTGCGGCTGGGAGTAGTGTTCCTCGTGCGGAAAAATGACGGCCGTCGGGTCGGCCGGCCGATCGGTATCCGCTAAGCCAAACCGGGTCGCAAACTGTTCGACCGACAGTGGTGGCACCGCCACCATCCCGGACAGGTCGCTCTGCCCGCGGTTAAAGATCGTTTGCAGCCCGAGCCGCTGCAGCACGTCGCGCAGGTTGATCGTGTTGGTGATCTGCATCTTCGGCAGCTGCAGGTACATCTTGCGCTGCGTCATCTTCGACACGAGCTCACCGATCATGGCCGGCGTTAGGCGGTGCTGGAACTCCTGCATCCTCTGGCGCGTACTATTGTTCGGCTGTATGATGTACAGCGCTGACTTGTTGCCCTGGTACGACAGCCCAACGATCTTCGCGTCCAGCTCGGGCGAATCGTAGTACGGGTAGCAGCCAACGGTCGACATGCTCGGTATCAGCTTCAACTCTCGCCCGTACCCGTCCGGGTAGAACGGTTTCAGCTCGGTCGCCTGCGGCTCGAACGGTTCCGACCAAAGCCCCTTGAAGTACAGAGCGCTCGCGACGATCATTTCCGCCTCGGCCGCCACCGACTCGGACACGATGTCCCGGATCCGGCCCTCGGTGCTGCGGGCTGCCCACGCATTGATCAGTGCCACTGCCTTGGCCGGATTGGCGGCGAACGGTACGTTCGTGGCGTTGCTGCTGTAGTACCGGTTCGAGTAGTA
The DNA here is from genome assembly GCF_016920715.1 of Anopheles arabiensis. Lineage (NCBI taxonomy): Eukaryota > Metazoa > Arthropoda > Insecta > Diptera > Culicidae > Anopheles > Anopheles arabiensis. The sequence goes on from NC_053518.1 coordinate 28,445,898, forward strand.
CGTGAAGCCACCATTCAGCGGGAAGCCCTCCTGCACAAACACCGCGTTCGTGACGCGTATCACGTCCTTCTGGAGCGGGAATTCGGCCGCAGCGGCCGCCGCATCCTCCTCGTCGTCATCGTCGTAGCACGGGTTGGAGGTGCGCCAGTGCGGCGGCCGCCGGTCGAACTCGGTCCGGGCCAGATCCTTCAGCATGTCGCTGTACAGCTGGTGGATGTTGTGCAGATGGTTCCGATACTGCTCGAACCCGAGCACCTGGATCAGCTCGTCCTTGGTTTTGGCCTCCGCCCCGAGCAACATCAGCGACAGGGCGCACGCAATGCTGACGGGCGAGAAGACGGCGGCCTTGCTCTGCTGCCCCAGTATGCTGCCGATCTGCCGGGCCAGCTCGGTAACGGCGGCCGACGCCGGGTTGTACCGGAACGTATCCCGCGTCGCCGGCGGCTGTGGCACAACGGGTGCCGGTGCTGCCTGTGTTAGTGCGGGAGCAGCGAACGAGGAACCACGATTGCCGTACAGTGGTTGCGAGCGGAAGGTTTGCTGCGACTGTGCGAGTGCTGCCGAAGTGTGCAGTGCAACGCAGCCCAGTAGCAGCAGTAGCCGTGCGACGCTTTCGTCCCGTCTGATGCCCATCTTCACGCTAATCACACAATGACCTACACACAAACACGAGAGCTCGAACCTGCAGCTCGAATCACACACTCCTCTGCTGTCTGGTGTCCGTTGTGGACGATCGACACCACCACACTGAACTGCAGCGACGGGTTGGTAGTATGGTTTTTATAACGATTATAGTCAGCGCACAGAGCAGAGGCACCACAAAAACCGGAATCCCCGCCGATCGTTTCAGAACACCGAACAGAAGAGCGAGATAGAGAGAGAGAGAGAGAGTGATCGTTCTGAAGGAAGCGAGATAGATCCCCTCCGAGGGTCTAGACGTATATACGGTGGGACGGGTTTCTCTACCGATTCTTCCGCTTCTCGATCATATCTCACTCAGGATTTAGGTTATGACAATCACTTCCAGTACTACTGGCACGAACTACTTGCGAGTGTCCTGTGATGTAGTTCTCGCACACGCAAAAAGTTCCGAATTCCCGGAATGATCGATCCTACACGTATCACGTTCGGTGCACGATTAACGCAATCACCACAAAACGCTGCTGATTGATTAGTGGAAGAAGAGGATGTTGTTTTCGCGTGCTTGACTGCAGGCAACCTCTCTGCTGCTCCGCAGATTGTCTACTGTCGATCGTTCGGTGAACGGAGAGGTTTAATTTACATATTCGCACCCAATCACCGACCTGCACACATACAGCCGCACGCAAACCGTGCTGGGAATGGTTGTGTGCGTGCGCATCTAGTAGTAACACAAACAAGCCACACACAGACACACGCACAGAAGCACAAACGAACCCTCGGCACGGGCTGACAGGTTTTCGATCGTGCAAGTGACGCCAAAGAGACAAAGCAGGCCGCACCGGTCACACGCAGGACACACAAACACACACGTTCCGTAGTTTTTGCGTGCGTGCGTGTGCGTGCGGGAAAGGCCGTACCGGAAAGTACGGCGTGGCGGACTTGCTTCGGAAGACGGAAAAACCCTTGGCTACTGATCAATTCGAGGTATGCACCGGTTCGGACAAGTTTGCGTCTCTGTCGCGCTCGCGCTCGCTCTCTGTCGGTAGTGGTGGTGGTGTTGTTATTGTTTTTTGTGATTGCGCTTTGTGATTGACCAATTCATGGTAAGGAATTCATGCAGATATCCCCCACCTCTCCCTCCCAGGGGGTGGCTGACTAATGCTTTGTTTGTGGTCGCGTGGTTGGTGTAAAATGCGTTTTCGGCGAAGTGAAATTTGTCTTGTGTGCAGCTTTCTCGTTCTGTTTCACTCTCAGCAGCTCTTTAGGTGGAACTTGTTAACTTTCATATTACTCCTTTGCCGCTTAGTTGGAGGGCTTAGGTGAATGACACTTGAGTGTTGGAATTACCGAAAAAAACATTATATGCGAAATGCATTTCGTTGGTTCAAGATATTCAGTTTACGAGGCTTTCAGCATGTGAAAAAAGCATAAAGCGCAAAGCTCATAAAACTTTCAAAGGATGCCTTTATATATTTATTACTATGACGCCAATAGCATTGTAATTATTTCAGGTTCTACAACCAATTTCCAACTCATGATACATTAGATCTGTACACAGTGAAGACATTGAAACAAGACGATTGAGAATTGAACCTATTTCGATGTGATTGAACTCCAATAAAACAAGTCAAACGACTAAGCCGTAAAATCAAACTTGCCTGTGGTGAAAATTAGGTGATGATCGAACGAATCTGAGAAAAAAAAACTCAACTTGATACGTTAAGAAAGATTATATTTCTAAACAGCAACAAGTGTTATTTATTGAAACACAAAGCAAAAACTTCAATTGCTTCATGTCAATAAGACAATCGTTGACGTCAAATCACGCTAACTTAAATCTCAGACTTGATAATAATAAAAAGTCAATGAGCTGCTGCTTACATACAACTGTAAAAACATCCAAGAAGAACGTAAGTGATTTCAGTGCAATCAGTGTGAGGTTCTTCTAGTGTCAGATGTTCTTTAATATTGTCTTACGGGATTTTAAAATCCCTAAACCACAGTTCAACCACATCAATCATCAAATGATCTGTCCTTGATTGCTTACGGGCTACTGCCAACAATTAATTAACAATGTTGAAGTGGGATTTGCTGCATTGACCATGAAGTTTGCCATATTGCACTAACTAGAGAAACCTTGTGCTAGTCAATTTCAGACACTTTTGACATATACTAAGTTTAAAGGTCCAAGCCAGTGGTTTCCTCTAAAAATTGTTCAAAAAATATGGTTTCTCAGTAAAACTATCCATTCGGTAAGTTTCAATATGAATTCAAATGAATTTTCATTATTTTGTCCGTAAAAGTCCGTATTTGAAGTTGAAAATCTCTAAACATAGACCAGATGTCCGCAAAATGGACAGTCTTCTACCGTATGTATAGGCAAAACGGCAATAAAATGTTTGTTTTTTGTTCACAACAATGGCATATTTTTGGCATTGAACAGAAACGATTCATTTTTTTATCGCTCCGTGTAATCAACGCCACCAGGCGCCTCCATGACCGTTCACGGTTGCGCTAAGTGCCATTAGAGTGCTCATTTTAATACAATAAATCTGATCAACGTTACGCATCGTGTAGAGCGTACGCTCGAGCGTACATTTACAAGCGATACGCTTAAAGATACATCTTAAAAGGCAATCGATCACGCATCGGCTGCATTCCATCGCATTTCGTAGCACCCATACTTGCCAGCAGCCTTCAGCGAGGTCGATTTTTTTTATATATACATAATAACCTGTTTTTGAGATTGCCCCATACGAACTGGAAGCTTCTCGGGAATCGGTTGCGTGCTCGTATTTTGTGTGATAAAATGAAACGTAGCTGGAGAATGATAACTAAAACCCGTCGAACCAGTTGCTGTTGCTCTAGCAGAGTATAATCAGCATGTTCATTATAATCAGCAGTAGCATTATTGATTTTCGAACCACGCGGTAAGAACCGGCACACGAAAGTAGGTATTGTTAACTGTAAAGCAAAAGATCAATGCATCTTTCAGCTTCGAGAGGTTAAGCCCGCACTGGCCCGCACAAAACACACAAACACACAAAAAAGGTTATTGATAAGATTATAAAACGACCTCGTGCTGAAAGATCATGGCAGAACCAGTTCATCAACAATAAAATGTGTCCATAAAATCAAACTCACAATCGAACGTACACCCGGGATTGATGTAAATCTTATGGAAGCATTCTGAACGTGGCGTCTTTTTTTATTCTTCTAAAAATAGCACACACAATAATGCGTTAACGCCTTATCAAAGCTTTTAAGGTGTATAGTGCTGCAGGGGTTTTAAACCTGGAGGGGTTTGTTGTTGATTTCGAGCTGGGGATTCAGAGATCAATTCTGTCTCTGCTCAAAATGGGTTCAGATATGATGGACAAGATTTATCCATTTTTGAATACATTACTCGTATCCTTGGGTTGTTTCGAGTGGAAGTAAGCATTGCGTAAATTCCCCACACAAAGGCCTCTATCTGATCGTTTGGCTGAACCTTTTACAAAATCCTTTTAAAATCATGTGAAGTTTGGCACAACGAATCAAGCATTATCTTGAAACTTAACCGGTTTTTATAACTACTACATTTTGTATGCCAAAATCGCGGAAAATCAAGCCAAAAGATGGGTTTTTTAGAGGAATCAGGCTTTTCGGAAATTCGATACGAGTTGGTAGAAACCATCCAAAAACGATTGTATGCCACTGCTCTAAAGCGTTCGAAATGAGGCACCGTAAGCGAAACGTATTCTTAGAACTGGTGCACTCTTTCCTTACGCCTTCTTAGAACTGTCGTATTCTTTACAAAGCAATTCAATAACAATGCCACACCGTTAAAATTTAAATATTAGATACAAATCGCCGCTGATTACCACGCATCGGTTTCCTGTTGGGTTTTCCATGCTATAATTAGCACTTAGCAGAGACCTGCCGACCGCTTTGCATAGAATCTGGACACTTCTTCGGGCACGCTGTGTAACACAGCGTGGTGCGTGGTTTGGAACGGATTAAAGGAAGACGACACAGATAGAGTGAGTGAGTGAGAGAGAGAGAGAGAGAGAGAGAGAGAGAGAGAGATCGTGAGAGGAAGAGAATGAGAAAGAAAGAGAATGACAAAAAACACACACACACACACACAGAGTTAGGCAAAACCCCATCCAGCACACTCGGTGGTCAAACTCGTTTCTATTCGCCGTTTCAACATCTTCATTTCACGGTCATCTTCTTGCCAGCCCGCCCTCCCACGGAAGGAGCGAAGAAAGCGACATCGTGAGCATCGGAGAAGAAAGATCGCCGAATCGGTCGGTGGCTAGCAAACGAGCGAGATAGCTTGGCGCGATAATATTCAAGGTGATATCTCATGCGCGCAGGTACCCAAGCCTCCAAGCTCCAGCAGCGGTCCCACGCCGCACAACAGCAGGAGTGGTGCGTCACGCCGAGAAGGTGCTGCTGGGAACTTTTAAAAACATGCGTTTGACACACACCTCCTCAGTCGAATGAGCAAAGCTCGGTGAGACAGTTCGTGCGCGGCGCGCTAGTGCAACCGTTTTTTGCAGTGCGTGCTCGGGAAGACGCGCACCGGGGATTGTCCCGCATCGCTTCGTGTGTGTGTGTGTGTGTTTGTGTGTTTGTGTGTGTCAAGCGGCCAAACAGATCGTAACGACGTTTTAACGTGTACAGCAATTAGCTTCAACTACAGACACGTCCGCCCGTACGAATTCATATGCGTCGCGTCATATTACTGTAGTGTCTCTACAGGTACGCTGCTGTAGGAACCGGTGTTAGTGCCTAGTGATCGCACCAATCCATACGAAGGTGTGTGCCATCTCTACCCAGGGGAGGTGGAAATACTAACACACACAGCGGGGGAGAGTGAGAGAGATAGATCACCTCTCGCACACAGAAACGCGGAAAGGCCACCCCGCGAAGGCGCGACTGTGTTGTTATAAAAGTGGCTAACCTGCACGACAGCGTGCTCACAGTGACCGGAAGCACATCAGCCAGCGAATCTACCCGGGTACCCGCCAGCAGTACGTGAAGATTCGTGTCAACATGCAATCAACCGGCGTGGTAGGAGTGGCGACACTGTCGTTGCTGATCGTTGCGTTCTGTCAAATTGTAGTCGCACGTAAGTTATCGAAATGATACCGTTGTGTGAAATGATGTTAGTGGCTGTGGGTTTGCTGTGTTTAACGCAAAGTTACTGATCCTTCGTACAGAGTTCCACCAGTGCACCGGCGGAGAGACCTGCATCAACATCAACGAGTGTCCACGGTTCGGTCCACACTACCACGAGCCCGCAAAATGGTCCGATAGCTTGCGAAACGAATTCCGGTCCAAGGTGTGCAAGCGTGAGCAGAGCAATGGCAAGAATGTAAGTAACTCATGAAAGTGATAGCTCGAGCTCGATCAACTGTACATCTTCATTACCCCTTACAGCTGTACAAGGTGTGCTGCAAGCGGGCAGCCACAGGCAACAAGAACAACCGTGAGCGCGGACTGGCCACGCTCGATCTGGAGGGGTGCGGCGCGTACTCGGAGGATCGGATCGCGTTCGGCCAGGACGCCAGGCTGTTCCAGTATCCCTGGATGGCGTTGCTGAAACAAAGGGCTGGCAACTTCGTCTGTGGCGGTACGCTGATCAACGAACGCTACGTCCTGACCGCTGCCCACTGTATCAAGAACAACGATATGTAAGTATCGAGCACGACCCCCGTTGCAGACGGTCGCCTAGGCAGATCCGGTACAATAAAATGTTTTTTTTTTTAACAGCACCACGGTACGGTTGGGCGAGTTCGATCTGAGCACACCGATCGACTGTGACAAGCGGGGGGAGCAGTGTGCTCCGCCACCCCAAAACCTTTTCGTTGAGCAGACGATCGTGCACGAAGCGTACAGTGCGCGGCGTAAGGAGAACGACATTGGGCTGATCCGGTTGGCAAAAGAGGCGGAGTACAATGACAGTAAGTACATGCAAAATCCCTCGAAACGCTTCCCACAATGTGCGGCACTCTAATGTAAACTATCTGCTCGCGTATCTTCTATTTCCAAACCCGCAGATGTGCTGCCAATCTGTCTGCCCGTGACGCCGGCAATGCGCACCACGCAGACGACGTACTTCGTGGCCGGCTGGGGTGCGACTGAGTCGGCCCCCTCATCAAATCGGCTCCAGTTTACCAAACTCAGCCTGTTGTCCAATGATCAGTGTGTGCAGAAGCTGCTACGGGTGGACTCGTTCGCCAAGGTAAACAATGATCAGATGTGTGCGATCGGGGCCAATCTGACCGACAACTGTACCGGTGATTCGGGCGGCCCGCTCAAAACAATCAGTATAAACGCACGCTACGTTCAGTACGGTGTGGTGTCGTACGGGCTGCGCACTTGCGGCAAGCAGAGTGCACCGGGCGTGTACACGCGGGTCGAGAACTATGCCGATTGGATACTGGAGCATCTGGAAAAGTGAGGGCGAGAGAGATTGCTAAAAAGATAAAAAGATAGAAAGAGAGAGAGAAAAAGAGAGGAACAGAGAGGGAGATAGAGAGAGAACGGAAGCTGATTGGGAATGCTTTAGATCAGACTTAACTCCGATCACTTGACGAATCTGTAATGCTCCAAGATATCAAATACGCGTTCGATTACAGAGATACTAGTTTAGGTATTGACGTTATCGTTAGAAATATGATCTAGAAACTGAAAACCCCTTTGTGTAGACAATAAATCGCCATTATACATAACATACCACAACAAAAAATTGGAATTGTGCATTTATATTTGTGACTTACGAGACCCATTAGCAAAAGTTAAAGTCTCAATGGTCCTCACCAACGTTACTGATGAAGTTATTTCGGCCCGCAAACTGGAGACAAATTTGGAGACAACCCCTGTATATACACCATCAGTCAGATGGCGCAACGCATCTACCCTAAAACCAGCAGGGAGGGAATGTTGTTCCCCTTTTGGCGGGTGTGTCACTGCCTTTTCGAAGTTCTGTGTTAAAAAAGGGAGGGAATCACTTTCATTTGAAGCAAACCAACAACAAAAACTGGGCGATAGGTGAATCATTATCAATGGGAAAATTTACTTCCCGGAACAGTGTTGCTAATGACTAAAAACCTTACAAGATGAGCAATGCTGAAGAAGGAAGCCATTTTTGGAGAACCACTTTTAGGATGTAAGTAACCGAAACCTCCGACATCATCGTCTTGGACCTAAACAACGTACTCCGGCCATTGCTCTGCTGCAGCGAACGCTACCGTAAACACGTGAAATCTTCACAGTACCCGTAATATCTTTATTCGAGTTTGGTGCGTGCGGATAAACCCAGCACTGAGGGAAAACATCAAACTCACTGCGGGACGTCAGGGCAAGAGAGCATTTCTCGATCAAACGCTTCATGGGTAAATAAAACATTCCCTTCCGCATTAGGAGTTAGGCAGAATGGCCGTACCGTACTGTGTTTCATATTCCCGTTCAAATCGCAAATCACATTAAACTATTAGCGATGTCTTGCATCTTCCCCGGGACATTTTGCATTTACAAGTTGCTAATGATATCGGCATTAGCTGTGCATTACCGTGGGCTTGCAGAGCTAAATGGTTGGGCGACACATGGCGCCACTCGTCAGAATTGCGCTCAAAACAGTACTCGGCGGCACATCACATCTACATGGCAACCAATGCTAACAGCTAATGTGATCATAGCACTCACACAAACACATAATCCGATACACACATTCGTTGGAAACCAGCAGTAGCTTGGAGGGGGCAAATGGAAGGAATCAAACTTGCACTTGCTAAGGGTGGGTAAATACGAACGTACCTTTGCCGAAGCTTCGGACTTTCCGGGCTTTGATGTAGTGGTGCACACAAAAAGCTTAATAGTGACGATAGTGGTGTCATTTATTCAGGGGGCGCGATCGAACATTGATCTCGCTGTACAAATTGTACTAAGGGGTAGTGAGCTTTAGATTTGCTACTTCTTCGCTACTGGGGAGGCTTTAATGTTTTACCACTTTGACCGCCAGCCTGACGTCACAGACTTTCGAGTGAGCACGCAGCGCATGGCAAGAGTGCGATGAGAGCTACAATTTCTCGTGCGACTGTTATCACTCTGTTGTTTCATTGCGATAAGCGGCGCTCTCATTCTTTCTTTCCTCCCTCTTCTTCTTCTTTGGCTGAACAACCGATGTCGGTCAAGGCCTGCCTGTACCCACTTGTGGGCTTGGCTTTCAGTGACTAATTGATTCCCCCCCATAGCAGGATAGTCAGTCCTACGTATGGCGGCGCGGTCTTTTTGGGGATTGAACCCATGACGGGCATGTTTTTTAGTCGTACGAGTTGACGACTGTACTACAAGACCGGGTCTTTCCTCCCTCATTCGTTCTAAAGAGAATCGGTGGGATTTAGGATCTGTTTCAGTAAACGGTTTGGATATAAGATCAGTTTCTGTTAAAGAACCCGTACAGATTCGAGATTAATTTCAAGACAAGTATGAATTTGGAATCAGTTCTAGATAAGGGATCGATTACAAGTCTGGTATGGGATCAGTATCAGTTCTAGCACCAAAAAGGATTCAATATCTCTTTGAGCGCTAAAATGAGCTTAACATCAGTTCTGGTCCTATATTGATGCAGCATCACATTGCGGATCGTTATGAGTTCCGTATTAGTCTCTGAACTGAAATAGCAGTTATGTTTTCGGGCAGCATTCTTTCGGAGGTATCCTCGGACACCAAGACACCTCAACTTGGGCCTACAACGTCCCTTTTGTACTTGTGGACGACTTAAAAGGACTTTAGCTAATTTATATCTTGAAAGTTTGATACGTTGCTCGACAGTAAAATAAACTGTATGGCAATCTCGTAAATCTCGTCTTTGCAGCGACTTCTACATCGTCATTGGTGTTCGAAATTGACTAGTAGTGTTAAATTGAGCACGTCTCCGCAAACAAACGAGATGCAATGTCCAAGGAGGGTTACGAAATAATAGAGTTTCACTATAACTTCATGCATGACAGGCCAGTTTTCTGACGGATATTTTTCATGTTTTCTTACATGAATAGCTAATAGCGTATCCTTTTTGATAAAAATACAAAACAACCCTTTTGTTCTGTTCTGCAAGACAGTGCCGCAACGATACTGATCCCAACAGGTGGTCAGTTTAATCTATATTTGATAAAATCGTCGATACTGATCCCAACAGGTGGTCAGTTTAATCTATATTTGATAAAATCGTCGACAAATCTCTGTTTCGTTCAAAAAAGATTCAGCTTGCAGCTATCCGTGTCCAGCCAGTATACAGGCTACAAATAAGCAATTGCTGAGTACGCTGATCCAATTGAGCGATAGTGGAGTTTATTGGTCAAAGGTTTCAGCAGTGATGGTGGCCCTCACACACAAACGCGAAAGGCCATCCAGTGAAGGCTCGTCTGTGTTACTATAAAAGGGGATGAACCGCCCGATAGCGTGCTCATAGTGACCCGAAGAACATCAGATTGTGGATCTGCTCGCGAACAGTAGCTGCAGTTATTGTTTACAGAGTACACGTCGTGAAGTTTCGTGTCAAGATGCAACCAAATAACATAGTAGGAGTGGCGACAGTGTCGTTACTAATCGTCGCGTTCTGTCAAATTGTAGTCGCACGTAAGCTATCGAAATGATACCGACGTATGAAAGGATGTTAGTGTCTGTGAGTTTGGTGTGTTTAACGCAAAGTTCCTGATCCTTTGTACAGAGTTCCACCAGTGCACTGGCGGAGAGACCTGCATCAACATCAACGAGTGTCCACGGTTCGGTCCACATTACCACGAACACTCCAAATGGTCCGGCGGGTTATTGAATGAATTCCGGTCAAAGGTGTGTAAGCGTGAGCAGAGTAACGGCAGAAATGTAAGTAACTAGTGAAAGTGATAAGGTAGCTCGAGCTCGATCAACTGTGCATCTTTATTACCCCTACAGCTGTACAAGGTGTGCTGCAAGCGGGCAGCCACAGACAACAAGAACAACCGTGAGCGCGGACTGGCCACGCTCGATCTGGAGGAATGCGGCGCGTATACTGCCGACCGGATAGCGTTCGGTCAGGAGGCTAGGCTGTTCGAGTTTCCTTGGATGGCGCTGCTAATGCCCAGCTCAGGTCAATTTGTCTGTGGCGGTACGCTGATCAACAGGCGCTACGTACTGACCGCTGCCCACTGTATCAAGAACACACATGTGTAAGTATCGCTCACGACCCCATGTATAACAAAGGCAGCATTCGGTATTGTTACATGATCATTTCCAGCACCACGGTACGATTGGGCGAGTTCGATCTAAGCACATTGATCGACTATAACAAGCGGGGGGATCAGCATGCCCTGCCGCCCCAGGACATTGCCATTGAGCAGACAATCGTGCACGAAGCGTACAATGGGCGGCTAAAGGTGAACGACATTGGGTTGATACGGCTGGCCGAGGAAGCAGCCTACAATGACAGTAAGTAGCAAAGGCAGGGCACGGGCTGCCTGCTGCTCACTAAAAAAACGCACTAACTCGCAAACCTTCGGGTTATTGAACAGATGTGTCGCCGATCTGTCTGCCCGTGTCGCCAGCAATGCGCACCAAGCAGACGACCTACTTCGTGGCCGGCTGGGGAGCGACGGAGTCGGGCTTCTACTCGAACCGTCTGCTGTTTGGTAAGGTCATCCTGCTGCCCAATGATCAGTGTGTGCAACAGCTACAACGGCTGGACTCGTACGCCAAGATCAACAACGGGCAGATGTGTGCGATCGGGGCCAATCTGACCGACAACTGTACCGGCGATTCGGGCGGCCCGCTCAAAACAATCAATATAAACGCACGCTACGTTCAGTACGGTGTGGTGTCGTACGGGCTGCGCACTTGCGGCAAACAGAGTGCACCGGGCGTGTACACGCGGGTCGAGAACTATGCCGATTGGATACTGGAGCATCTGGAAGAGTGAGATAATGAAAAAAGAGGCTCACAGATAGGCTCGCGTTGATTCAGATTCGAAGGGGCTCATGGCCACCATGGCGCCAGTGTGCGATATATGCGTGCAATATTATGTATTCAATTATCTTTGCCAACATAGTTCAGTTAAGTTTATAGTTTAGTACGAAATAAAATGGCATTTCGCAAACAACTATAGCCGACAAGAGATTATATATTCCTGTGTGATGAGTTTTACAGATGCAATCCAGACAGGACTGGCTTCTTTATAGGAAAATATAGGGAAAGAACCACTATAACCATTTTGATCGTCTTTTTTTCGATTTTATGCTACCAATATTTACCAATCAAGGTAGTTACGACGATTTGCCATCAAAAAAGAGACCAAAAAGCCGTCTTGTCATCTATAATCTATAATTCCAAATCACTGGTGATGACCGCGTTATCAAAAATGTAAAATGAGCGTATCCGTTCCGCTCCGCTTCAAGCTGCTCGATTCAAGCAGTTAGTCCAACGTTACTCTTTATTTCATTGACTTTGATGACTTTACTTTGATGCTTCATTAGCTGCGCATTTACTAACGCACACAAGTATCAAAGATGGAAACGATATGAAAATGCTTAGTGTGGGAAAATACGAACGCTCGTACGGTTGATAGTTTGCAACTTTCCCAAGCGCTAGACAGCATAGACATTGATGACATAGACATAGAGGGAGCATTGATGAATTATGTCGAACGGTGCATGGTTCTGTAAAATGGATAAAGAACAACATGGATTTTGAGGTTGTCCGCACATTGCACATCGAAATGTGCGACTGAAGTAAGACAATCTATCATTATCTGTTTCAGATCGATATTCGTAGAGATTGGCTAAAACCTAAAACATGGCAATAGAATGCTTCATCTAGGCTTGAGACCAGGCACAGATATTAGAAAAAAAGAAACTATAAAATTCGTTATGAAAAGTTTTGATTTTGATAAAGTCAAATACGCTGTTTACTTCAAACTAAAAGGCAACGGTCAGTTGGCTCTGTGCGCAAAAGAATGTGATTCAAACAAGGGTTTGCGAGCGACATACAAAGAAAGCGCACAATACTACACAATACGCACTATCTATACGATTTAGACAAAAACACTAAACACGTTATGTTACCAACCGGCAACGTAGGGACGTTGTTAACGATCGCGGTTAATCTTTCTGCACCAAACGATGCTCAAGTCTCAGGTCCAGCGAATATAATCTTGTTTGATGAAATATGATATGATATGATATGTTATGTTAAGATATGTTATAGGACATAAAAACAGTTTAAATTCAACATGGATTGAAACATTTCGTTTGAAGTAGAGGAATTCCGAGAGGTACCATTGGAATTTAATAGTATGAGCGATATCTAGTCGGATGTTGGCTGACATTTCAAGTAAAAGCCGTCCGTTTGTATGACAAGAACCGGTCTTTCCAAAAAGACACGCTTATGAAATCACGATTTTAAATCTTATGGCGTATTAGAACAAATCCGGTTTTATTTGGTACCGGCCAAAAAACGCGGCAATTTAATAAATGCAAACCCAAACCCAATAAATGCAATCAAAGTTCAATTATCGAGTTCACCCCTTGAACTCATACAATAATCTTCCCAACGCAGTTATGTAAATCGTTCCAAAATTGAGTGAAATGAATTGATACTTGATTGATAAAATAGTTTCCTACAAGACTGCTGATCTCACCATTTGCCGAATTCACCGAAAAAGAAAGAAAAAGAAAAAATGCTTAACTCGTTTTTTTGCAATCGGCGTATTCTTCCATTCCTCCTTTGCGCTAAGCAGATACGCTAACACAACAGCTATCATTTGTCTCACACCGCATACACCAAGCGGACAGTCAAAATATCAGGAAAATCCACCTCTCCCTCATAGCCAGTTTGATTCTGGGATTATAAAAGTCGGTTGCGAACGAGCAACCGAAGCTCACAATCGTTCTGATAATGCTGAGAGTAACAATTCTACTGGTCGCGCTGCACGGCGCTCATCAAGCAACGCCACGTAAGTTTAGTTGAACGCAATCGTGTTAAGTTATCATATGTCTTAAAGGTTATTAATAGCTGGTGTTTTTTAGAGTTGAATAAGTGCTCTGGTGGTGACATCTGTGTACCGATTGTACAATGCCCAATATTTGGGTCTGATCCACCTATCACGTGGACACCGACGGTACAGGACGAGTTTGAAAAGCGAGTGTGTGAGCAAGAAACCAATAGTGATAATAAGACGGTGAGTATTACTGATTGACACGTAACATTAGAGGAAACTGTGCAATATTGTCTATTCCAGATATACAAGGTATGTTGCGAACCATCAGCTTCCGACGAAACGAGCGATGGTCGCAAGCGTGGCTTAGCATTGCTTGACCTCAAAGGCTGTGGGATGAACCGGATGCACAGCAACGTAACTTTGGAAAATAATGGCACTCTTGGGCAACTTCCTTGGACGGCATTGCTAAAAACGAGCAGCGGGGAGTTTGCCTGTGCTGCTAGTCTTATCAGTGAACGCTACGTGCTGACGGTTGCCCACTGTTTAAAGAATAGAAACGTGTAAGTAACCCATCCAAACAGCATCGACGTTCGATATTCCAATGCAGCTTTGGTAAGCGGCTGTTAAGTGGTGAAAACCGGCCAAAGGCATAGTCCCGGTAGGAGGACTAGGCTTGGGAAACCCGTGCTTTTCTGAAAAATTTGATCCACTTAGTTCGTTCCGGTTAATGTGCTGACTGTGAACGGCAGGTTTTCGTTCTTTTATGTTTGAAAGAATTCTATTATGTTCGCCCTATCAGTGAAAGGCATTGCAATACTGCCTCGCTCATTTATAACAGTTTATCGTCCGTCCGTTCATTCGTTCATGCAACCGTAGTTTGGTAATTGTGATTGTAATTGAATGAACTGAGCTAACTGAGCTAATCTCGTTCATTCTTTCCGACTTAACTTGCAATCCTGAGAATGTGCAGCACCTGCTTGAGTGAATCGATTGATTCTCTGAAACTCGCAATAAATGCTCAACTCAATACATTTTAAATGCGCCCATATTTACACGTCTTCTACACGCCAGGACATTTGTGCAGCTTCGAAAGAAGGATTGTGATGAGCAGGGCGTGTGTACACTGGCACCGCAAGACATCCCCGTCGAGCGTGCCATCGCACACGATGGCTTCAGTGCCCGGAGAAAACTGAACGACATTGCCTTGGTCCGTTTGGCACAAAACGTTTCGTTCAATAACGGTAAGCATTTGGCGGATGATAGGCCTCTGTCTACCCTTGTATGCATAAATACTAATAACTCATATACCGTTAACAGATGTGCTCCCGATCTGTCTGCCAGTGGCTCCCGAATACCAGCCAGCAGGAGCGAAGTATTTCACTGCTCGAGATGGGCAGGATTACGCTTCACTGAACACCGACACGATCCCGATCACGGAAGTTCATCCACTGACGACTGAAAACTGTGAGAATCGGTTGCAAGAGCTGATTAAAAGGCAACACAAGATCCAGGAATCTCATATCTGTGGGTACGAAGCGGGCAGCTTCGATGGGTGTGCTACCAGCGCCGGTGGACCACTGGTAGCGCTGGACCGCTTCGGACGCAACGTGCAGCACGGGGTGGTTTCCTATGGAGTTCAAGATTGCTCTTTAGAAAATGTACCCTCCGTATATACCAGGGTGGAAAGCTTCATCAATTGGATATTGCACAATCTCGAAGAGTGATCGTACGATTGCTACTTTGCATTGTTCTAACCGCTCCTTTTATTACACCGTTTGGCTATAAAATGTGAGTCGATGAATGATTCTGGCGATTTTAGCGTTGTGAATAAAAACCGGAATTGTGCAACATCACGACAGAATGAAATCCGTCTCCTTCGTAACGTTTCGAAGATATAAATGATGTCGTTTTCCTGTTTACGGTTTGCGATTTTGACAGAAAATAACGCGTAAGAGGCGTAATCTACAACAGCGCGTTTCATTCTTTCACCTCCGATATGAAAAGCATACGGTTGTCTTTTGCCCAGAGTCTCAATGTATGTTCCAACTCAATA
Organism: Anopheles arabiensis; assembly: GCF_016920715.1. Lineage (NCBI taxonomy): Eukaryota > Metazoa > Arthropoda > Insecta > Diptera > Culicidae > Anopheles > Anopheles arabiensis. The sequence continues at coordinate 28,461,554 of NC_053518.1, forward strand.
TAAACGTGGTTCAAAAACTGATGTCATTGTTGGTATCGGGATCCGTGTTACAATCAACTACCAGAAACTTTTGACGCGCTGCACTGATTATCCAGTAGTGTACAGTGCAGCGCGCCGTACCGTGCCGTACCGGTGAACTCGTTTGTACCCGGAAACGTTCGCCGCGACGCTCATTTTCACTCATTTCACAGCCCTCTGGATCAAAAATTAGAGAACCGCCTAGGTTTTGCACTGCCCAACCTGCCAGTACAACCCTGTCCACTCATGAGCGACGAATGTTTCTCGTCGAACGAGTTCGCGGGTGCGGCTGACTTATAAATTTAGAAAACCTGCACAATGGAAGGCCTCTTGACGAAGAATAAGAATAAACATATGGGCTGCCAACATTGGTTGATCCTCCAAGAGGTAAAGAATTAACAGGTCAAATCCAAGAAAATTATTTGGTTTGTGATATCAAAATAGCTTTTTTTTTCTTTTGCCTCAACAACCGTTTTCAGTCAGGGGCTTCCTTTACCACTTGTGGGGTTGATTTACAGTGACTTTTGGATAACCCCCCATAGCAGGATAGTCAGTCCTACTTATGGTGGCACGGTCCATTTGAGGCTTGAACCCATGACGGGCATGCTGTTAAGTTGTACGAGTTGACGACTGTACCACGAGACCGGCATGTTAAAATAGACTACTGCACAAAAATAGAAGCAAAGGATGAGCTACAACATTCATTTCATTTCTATTCTAAACTGATACTTCATTTTGCCCCATTAAATGTATCCGCACTCATTTTAATCGAATTACATGAAGTTTATGCACATGGTTTTGTGACCGGAACCATTCGCGATTGTCAAACATAATTTCAAGATCTTTGAAATGATTTATGTATAAACCATCGTATTGTTCTACAATACTTAGATATTTGGTCTTTGTGTTTACTTGTTACATCAAAGCTTTTGAAATTCAGTTCGTAATAAGTCAAAAAATAGCCAATGTTCTTAAATCCTAATCCTGTCCAAAAATAACTTAAATAGCTTGAATGTTATAACGGATTTATTTGTACCAAAATGTCAATAAAAGTTTAAATTCAGTAAATGTATCACAAATAAAAAAATAAGCTAAAAATCACTAAATTTATTACTGCTTGCGTTCATAAATAAATCTCTTTCCCTATCTAACAAAGCTAGCACATGCTGTTGTATAGCCCTGTAAACGTGACAGTAGTTATGAACAAACAAAAAGTACGAATAAACACTAGAGTGCGATTGACGAAGACACGAAACCTTCAGCGCTTTCAGAAACACCGGTGCAAAACGGTTGCAGCACAGGATAAGTAACCATCCTTGAATCAAACGTTTTAAATTGTGACGCTATTTCCCCAACGATGCTGTTTATTTACTTTTTAGGAAAAAAATCAAAGACATCTAAACTACTCTACATTTGCCGCACACTTGAATTTCTTGTTCCTTAGCAAAACTTGCTATAGACACATAATAGTACAATCAGATTGTTCATCATTTGTTTCACGGGAATCAAAACATCACCAGAGCCCACCCCGTTCATCGTATACGGTTGGTTCTAGGAATATAAAAGCCAGCTAGATCCAGCCAAAGCTAACAAATCGCTCTGATAATGCTGGGAGTAACAATTCTATTGGTCGCGTTGCACGGCGCACATCAAGCTACGGCACGTAAGTAGACTAGAGCGCTTTCGTGTTAGGTTAATTAATTGCGGGCGTTTTTAGAGTTGAATACATGTACCGGTGGCGACATCTGCATCCCGATCGAGCAATGCCCACTGTTTGGGTCTAACTCAAGGGCCACGTGGACAGAGGCAACAATGAACCAGTTTAGAGCGCGTGTCTGTGAGAGGGAACCCACTATCGATGGGTGGACTGTAAGTATTCGTAATTGAAGAACATACTTTACATACGAGAAAGTGTGGAATATTGTCCATTCTATTCCAAAAATACAAGGTATGTTGCGAACCACCGGCTCCCAGCGAACCGAGGGACAGTCGTAAGCCTGGCTTAGATTTGCTTGACCTCGAAAATTGTGGAATGAACCGAATGCACAGCAACGAATCTGTAGAAAATAATGGCACTCTTGGGAAGCTTCCATGGATAGCATTACTAAAAACAAGTTCCGGGGAGTATCACTGTGCCGGAACCTTAATCAGTAAACGCTACGTGCTGACGACTGCGTTCTGCATAATAAGCAAGAACCTGTAAGTACCCCATCCCCATAACCAAGGTGCACGTGATAGAGTTGATGTAGTGATCCTCTCCAGCAGAACGCTAAAAAAAGAAGATAACACCATTATTTTCTTGTGACGCTCGTTCTAGTGCATTTGTGCAGCTTCGAAAGAAGGATTGTGATGGGCGCGGCGCGTGTACACTGAAACCTCAAGACATCCCCATCGAACGCACCATCGGACACGATAGTTCCAACAAGCCATGGCTGTTTAACAACATCGGCCTGGTACGTTTGGCACGAGACGCATCGTTTAATAGTGGTAAGTAATGGAGTGAGTATGTTTTTCCCCAAGCCTTTGCCAATAATCTGTTATCATATGCCTTTGCCAGATGTACGTCCAATCTGTCTCCCAATGGGACCCGAATATCAGACGACAGATACAAAATATTTCATTGTTACACGAAAAGAGGATTACGCTTTGTTGGACACAGACGCGGTAGCGATAAGCGAAGTTCATCTGGTTGCAAATGAGTATTGTCAAAGTTGGCTACAGAGGACGGTTCATAATTCTCAGATGTGTGCGATCGAATTGGCTCCAAACGATGATTGTGCAAAACCATACGGTGCATCACTAACAGCTCAGGCCCGCAATGGACGCCACGTCATATACGGGGCACATGCTTTTGGGATGGACATTTGCACGCAAAATGAATCCACCGTGTACACCAGAGTGGAAAGTTTCGTTGATTGGATAGTGAGCAATATCGAAGAGTGATCGTGTGATCGAACGTTCCTCTTGGAACTCTTTTTCAAAAACATACATCGTTAATGGATGATTTGATCGATTCTAAAAATGACAATAAATAGTAGCGAAAGTTTAGTTGTTCTCATTCAAATGATTTATCGTGTCTCATTAATTAATTAAATATGGTTAACTCTGGTTCGTTGCGTGCAGAGGTGTACTGTGGGGTAAATACCTCTAAATACACCTCACTAGGTACTGATTCTAAACTCAATGGTTAGGTAACTGATACTGAACACATGCAGGTGCTACAAATGATACTGAACCAATACTTATTTCGGAACCGATCACGAACCCATACCGATTATGAAATTCAATCACGAACCAATTTCAGTCCTGGAAATGATCATAAACCTACAATGATGACAAAACTCATACTGAATCCACACCGGTTCTGGAACTGATAGTAAATCCAAATTGGTCCTGGAACTAATCATGAACTCATACTGGTCTTGGAACTGATCACGCACCCATACGCATATTTGGAACTGATCTTAAACCCAAACTAGACTAGAACCTGATACTAAATCTATACCGTTTTTGGAACTGATCTTGAGTACAAACAGGAATAAGAACAGATACTGGATTCAAAGCGAACTGGAACTGTTACTAGATATATTGCGGTTCTAAAACCAATCATGAAACTGTTCCGATTCCGATTCCGATACAGCGCCTGTTCAACGCGACTCCCGATTCTGCTAGTCGACGAGTGCCGGCAGTGCAGCGTAGAAATTAGCGAAGGAATTTAGCATAAATTGTATACTGAAGATAACTGAGTTAAGTGCTCTTTAAACCAAACTGCTGACCTCAAATGCTCGTCTCGTTACTTATGGGAAATTAGAAAATCACGGGCGCAGTTTCTCATTAGTCGCCTGTTTTCAATCGTACACTATTTCAATAATAAATGCAACAATATGACTTGTTTCACATTTGTTTCACTTGCCGTATATTATTGTTTAGTAATTATTAATATTTTTAGACCACTATGAAATTTGACCATTATTAACCGTATTAAGAATACAGTTAATGCACTTTGACGAAGGCCTTAGAATCCTTCAATGAAATGTGTGCCGCAACGATGCTGTTTATTTATTTTATACGAAAAAAACATGCAAGATGTGAACTACTCTACATTTGCAGCACACTTTCAGTTCTTCTTCTTTTAGCTGAACTGATAGCTATAGGCACACAATAGCGCAATCAGATTGTTCTACATTTGTTTCGCGGTAATCAAAACACCACGAGACCCCATCCCGTTCATCGTACACGGTTGCTTCTAGGACTATAAAAGCCAGCTAGATTCTACCAAAGCTCACAATCGTTCTGAAAGTTGCAGAGGCGAAAGAAGTCAATAGGCTCAAAGGCTCTATAAAAATCAATAAAAATAATCATCCAGAGAATGCTGGGAGTAACAATTCTACTGATCGCGCTGCACGGCGCACATCAAGCTACGGCACGTAAGTTTGGTGGAACGCATTCTTGTTAAGGTACGAAACCTCAGCAGTAAATTAATTGGTGGTGTTTTTTGCTGGCTTAGATTTGCTTGACCTCGAAGGCTGTGGAATGAACCGGATGCAAAACAACGAAACTTTGGGAAATAATGACAATCTTGGGCAGCTTCCATGGATAGCGTCGATAAAATCGAGTCCTGGGCACCATATCTGTGGCGGCAGTTTGATTAGTAAACGCTACGTGCTGACGGCTGCCCACTGCTTAGGACACAACGATCTGTAAGTACCCCATCCCCATGACCAAGGTGCACGTGATGGAGTGAATTTGCCAATAAAGTGATCCTCTCCAGCAAAATGCTATAGAAGGACGATTTGTAAAGCAATTTGTTTTTCCTATGTCGCTCCTTTTAGTGCATTTGTTCAGCTACGAAAGAAGGATTGTGATGAGAGCGGCGTGTGCACACTAGCAAAAGAAGACATCCCCATCGAACGCACCATCGGACACGATAGTTACAACAAACCAGTGCAGTCGCACGACATCGCCCTGGTGCGTTTGGCACGAGACGCATCGTTTAATAGCGGTATGTAATCGAGAAAGCATGTTTTTCCAAGCCTTCCCAAATAATGTGTTACCCTATGCCTTTACCAGATGTACGCCCAATTTGTCTCCCAATGGGACCCGAATACCAGACGACGACATCTAAGTACTTCGTTGCTCCACGAGGACAGGACTACGCTTCGTTGAACACTGACACGATCGAAATTACTGAGGTTGATCGGATCACTGCTGATCAGTGTCAGAATCGTCTAAATGAGCTGATACAGATGAAAAGAACGATTCACGAATCTCAAATCTGTGCGCTCCAATCGGGTCGTTTCGATGACTGTAGAAACTCCGGTGGACCACTGACAGCGTTAGGCCGCAATGGACGCCACGTCCAGTACGGGGTAGTTTCTTACGGGTTGAACGCTTGCAATCTAGATAATTCACCCGTCGTGTACACCAGGGTGGAAAGCTTCATCAATTGGATATTGAATAATCTCGAAGAGTGAACGTACGATTTGTTGCTCTGCTTTGCATTGCTCTAACTGCTCCTTTTAATACACCGTTTGGCTGTAAAATGTGAGTCGGTGGATGATTTTGGCGATTTTTAGCGTTGTGAATAAAATCAGCATTGCGCAACATCGTGACAGAGTGAAACATGTCTCTTTCGTAACGTGTCGTGAAGATATAAATTATGTCGTTTTGCTGTGTACGGTTGTGCGATTACGATTTGACAGAAAATAATACTTCTCGACAGGTTTAAGATGTGTAATCTAAATCATCGCCTTACATTCTTTAAAAAATGATAAACAAGCCCTTTGAATACTGTTTTTACTTTAGATATCTCTAAATTGCATGAAAATTATTTACATGAAATAAATTATTTAAAAAACATTAACAATATAAATAAAACAACATGAATAAATAAAAAAAAAATTCATATACGTGGTGTTTTAAACCCAAATAGATCTTTTAATTACAACCCAAAAGTTTATGAAATGTTACAACTAATTTAATCTATTAATCCTGGTCGGTCTGTTAATTTTGGGTCAGTCCTGTGGTACAGTCATCAACTCGAACTACCTAACAACATGCCCGTCATTGGTTCCAAGTCCCGTATAGACTCATATGTGGGACTGACTATCCTATCATGTACATAATCGGTCAAAGATGAACACCATGAAAATTTCTACGATGAATCAATCCAGAACAGAGACACATAACATGAACGGTCTCCTCTCACAACGTCTCTGATGTGACTATTAACTGTACTTCAGATGTGAATAAGGATAGCGTTATCTTTTGAGCAGATTTCCAATACTTTGTCCTAATTTTACGATCTAGATATAAAGGGATGTCCTAGCTATAAACTTACAACCCAAAGTTTCCAAACTAAAAAGAAACATTTTAATTGAGTAAAATTATTACAGGCAAAATGAAGCATAAGTTTAGAATTTAAAAGAAAAATTATTCTGTAAAACCAAAATATTCAAACAAAAAATCAGCGAAAGTAGTACGTGCCCTATTGAAGTATCAGATGAAAATATAGAAATGTCCCAAGTGACATTTGGTCCAAAATGTATTTTCTCATATCTGCTCGATTAGTACTCGATACGCCTGAATTTGTAGATTTGTGTGTGATCGAGTGAGTTGAAAGCGCTAGGATTTGGTGAGTTCGTAAATTGGACTTTTTACTATCAATTGACGATGCCGTCGAGCTCATTTTACATTCGTAGCTTTGATTTTTTATGAAAAACAAAAGCAAATTTTGTGTGATGTTATTTTATAAAAAATCGATATTATATATGTATAAAATGGCTACATGATCAACTATAACGATAGGAAACATCATTTCCGAGCGAATCTAAAAGAAAACAACGAAAAAGCCCCATCACAGTTGATTTTTAAGGCCTTTTTCTAAATTTACTTAAACTGGTGCAGTTTAAGGGAAGTTTAAGGCTCTAGTTTAAGGGAATTTGCTCGAATCCCCGATTATTCGTGCTTGAAAATTGGGGTCAATTGGGGTGTTATTCCATATTGTTTATTGTGGATTGTGTAGATCGCACTGCAAAGTGATTTTTACAGGGCATACGTTTATACATAAATATATTTCCCTATCCCACAGAGCTAGCGCACACTGCCATAACTGTGTACACCGCTGACGTTACGCACGCCTCCAAAGATCTGCTGAATAGCCCTGTAAACTGGTCGGTATAACTACTGAGCTACTGAATAACAAGAGTACGATTAAAATCCTTTGACGAAGACACGGAACCTTCAGATGTGACGCTATTTCCGCGAAAATGCTGTTTATTTACAGAAAAAAAGGTGAACTAATACAGATGTGAGGTGCGAACTATTCTACGATTGCCGCACACTTTCATTTTTTCTTCTTCTAGCTGAACTGTTAGGCATACGCGTATAGCGCAATCAGCGCATACGCGCATAGCGCAATCAGATTGTTGATCATTTGTTTCACAGGAATCAAAACATCACAAGACCCCACCCCGTCCATCGTACACGGTTGCTTTCCGGACTATAAAAGCCATCTAGATCCTATGTAGTCATGCTCACAACAGCACTGATAATGCTGGGAGTAACAATTCTTCTGATCGCGCTCCACGGTGCACATCAAGCTACCGCACGTAAGTTTAATGGAACGCATTCGGATAAAGCTACCAAACGTCCGAAGTCAATTAATTGCTGGTGTTTTTAGAGTTCAATAAATGCACCGGTGGCGACATCTGTCTACCGATTGAGAAATGCCCACTGTTTGGGTCTAACTCAAGGGCCACGTGGACAGAGGCAACAATGAACCAGTTTAGAGCGCGTGTCTGTGAGAGGGAACCCACTATCGATGGGTGGACTGTAAGTATTCGTGATTTAAACTTTACATACGAGAAAGTGTGGAATATTGTCCATTCTATTCCAAAAATACAAGGTATGTTGCGAACCACCGGCTCCCAGCGAACCGAGGGACAGTCGTAAGCCTGGCTTAGATTTGCTTGACCTCGAAAATTGTGGAATGAACCGAATGCACAGCAACGAATCTGTAGAAAATAATGGCACTCTTGGGAAGCTTCCATGGATAGCATTACTAAAAACAAGTTCCGGGGAGTATCACTGTGCCGGAACCTTAATCAGTAAACGCTACGTGCTGACGACTGCGTTCTGCATAATAAGCAAGAACCTGTAAGTACCCCATCCCCATAACCAAGGTGCACGTGATAGAGTTGATGTAGTGATCCTCTCCAGCATAATGCTAACAAAAGAAGATAACACCATTATTTTCTTGTGACGCTCGTTCTAGTGCATTTGTGCAGCTTCGAAAGAAGGATTGTGATGGGCGCGGCGCGTGTACACTGAAACCTCAAGACATCCCCATCGAACGCACCATCGGACACGATAGTTCCAACAAGCCATGGCTGTTTAACAACATCGGCCTGGTACGTTTGGCACGAGACGCATCGTTTAATAGTGGTAAGTAATGGAGTGAGTATGTTTTTTCCCCAAGCCTTTGCCAATAATCTGTTACCATATGCCTTTGATAGATGTACGTCCAATCTGTCTCCCAATGGGACCCGAATATCAGACGACAGATACAAAATATTTCATTGTTACACGAAAAGAGGATTACGCTTTGTTGGACACAGACGCGGTAGCGATAAGCGAAGTTCATCTGGTTGCAAACGAGTATTGTCAAAGTTGGCTATGGAGGACGGTTCATAATTCTCAGATGTGTGCGATCGAATTGGCTCCAAACGATGATTGTGCAAAACCATACGGTGCATCACTAACAGCTCAGGCCCGCAATGGACGCCACGTCATATACGGGGCACATGCTTTTGGGATGGACATTTGCACGCAAAATGAATCCACCGTGTACACCAGAGTGGAAAGTTTCGTTGATTGGATAGTGAGCAATATCGAAGAGTGATCGTGTGATCGAACTGTGATGTGGTTGGAACTCTATTCAAAAACATAAACGGAATGCTAATGGATGATTTGATCGATTCTAAAAATGATAATAAATGTAGAAAGGGTATAGGTTCATGAAATTCGTTTATTGACTGTTCGCTTCGACTTCCCGATTGCTACTGCTACCCCTCACACTCTTACACTCGAAGTAAATTTCATTTCGTTCCCAATTGACAAATTATACCAGGGTTGTCGAACCCATTCCCACATAAATAGTAGCGAAGGTTTAGTTCTTCTCATTCAAATGATTTATCGTGTCTCATTAATTGATTAAATATGATTTTAGGAACTAGTGGATGGAGCTCGGAATTGGACCTACCCGATTCCGATTCCGTGTTCGGAATCAATTCCGGAGCCGATTCCGATGCTGGAATCGATTCCGGAACCAATTCCAGAACCAATTTCGGAACCTATTCCGGAACCAATTCGGGAGCCGATCCCGGAATCGATTCCGACAACTGATTCCGAACCTACGTTCCGAATCGAACTCTACACACTTAAAAATATTTCACGACCTCGGTTAAAAAAACTGCCGAAATTCGTCGGCTCTTTCGATTCTTGCTGATATGTCAGTTGAAAATTTCCCAATGCCGATAATCAGTACCATTTAAAACTGAAATATCAGTTAAACAAATATTTTAACCGAAACTCGGCAACACAACATGCCGATTACGTACGTTAACACTGCTGTCACCGAGGTCATCCGTCAAAATAACCGAAATTTCGGCCATGCTATTTGAGTTAGCCGAGGCTCGGTTTTCTATCTGTCATTCATCATTTAGTCGATGCAGAAACCTTTCGGAGTGATTTTGTGTTATAAAATCAATAGTGTGAAAAATAAATGAAAATATGACACCCAGCGTGAAGAAACCGATCATCAGTAGCGTACGATCGGACACGGGTGGGCTACGAAGCTCTGTCAACGCACGTAGCCAGTGCACATAAGATCGTCGCTCGAAGCAGTCCTTATCCAAGGATTACCGGATGCTAGTTCGATTGGACCAACCTTTGCCGGCCCGTTCGGACTTCCAGGTTTCATTTCCAGTTACCTTCACGAGGTAAATATCCAAATACTCGACCACGTGACTTCCAATCAGGGTTCACTCAGGCTTGTTTCACTCTGCCCGCTTTACAGAACCGTGTCTGTACCGGTGTCCGCTCTATGCCCGGCCCATCTTCCTGCACCCTTACTACATCCAGACGCTGTACACCATCTGGTGTTGTATCGGCGCCCGTCCCTGCGCTTCCCATCCCACCACAACTCTCACAATTGGGGGGGAGGTGACTTCCTGCCGTCCAACTACAGATACGATGGTGGCATCATGCTGCAGAAAATGTACATCGGCAATCAGCATGGGCTCTGGCTGTTATGGTTATGTCTCAATAAATAATTGTGTTTGTATTTATAACTCAAACTAACTTTTTACGCAAATAAAACCACTAAAATTAAAAAAAAAATATTGTTTTTATAATTAGCTGAAATCTCGGATTGCTCTAACCGAAAATCTCGGTTAAACGTAAATGTCAACACAAAATGTCAATTGCATTTTTAACCGAGCTTTCGGCAACAGAAATTTAACCGAGATCTTTGCCGAGATCTCAGTTGTGCAGATCTCGGCAAAAATTAACCGAGATTCGGAAAAAATTTTTAAGTGTGTAGATCTGTTGCGTGCAGTGTTGTACCGTAGGGTAAATACCTTTTTATCCGGTATCCTCGTGTTTACCCGTGTCAATATTAGGTGTTTTCGATTGACTAAAATTTTTAATGCTTTTTTGTCATTTATATTTGAAATATTTCTACAAAAATATTGTAATATAATATTATATTATTATTATTATTATTATTATAATAATAATAATAATTATTATTATTATTATTATTACTATTATTATTATTATTATTATTATTATTATTATTATTATTATTATTATTATAGGCAAATACATGGTCTCTTTCCTCTTATATTTAATAAATAATCAATAATCAATAATCAAGAGCAAATTCTTTTTCATCGAATTGGGACCAATTTTGTAACAATCAGATGAAACGCGATTAATCAAAGGTTTTACCCTTTACATTTGACATTCTCCAAATTAGATCTAATAGAAGGATCTGAATAAATGGACACGTACCAATTTATGTATATTATGGCCGTTAAAAAGAATTTGACAACTATTGAAATATATTTTAGCAAGTTTGAGTGGATGCACAACAAAACACGTAAAATATTATCCACTGATCGAGCTGGAAAATTGATGTATTTGTCGTAGAAATACGGTTTAAGCAAGGGCAAAATATCCCTAATGTCGGGTCGGAATCGCTTATGCTTTCTCGCATCTACTGATAATTCAGGACGAACAGCGCAACATAAGCAATTCAAGCGTTACTGCAGCAAAGTGGACAAACAGAGAACGCATAGCAACTTATTGCTAAAAAGCGCAGTGTAGGCAAAGATCGACCAACGCACCCGTTCCTTGGCTAGAACAGTTGAAACTTTCCAGAACCTTCTTAAAAACACTAAAAGCGCAGCATAGGCACAAATTGACAGACACCTCACTCCAATACAATGTATGAATTGCACCTCATATCAATAACCTTTAATTAGGACAAAAACACATTCCAAAACCAAATGTACGAAACATATTGAGTATAAATAAAACCAATTCCGACCGTGGCAAGTCAGATTCGTTCGGACTGCCAAGATAGGACGTTACGCTTCCTAATACTTCGCCTTCCAACTTATTTCAAGAGTTTAGTTATGTCCCCCTACCCAAGGTAAGGCTTCTAAACTCCAACGTTTCCAGTAAGGGAAACCTCCTAAAGGTTTCTATGACCGCCTGGACGATCAAGTGTTGAAAAGTCCGCTTCGAACAAAAGTGTTATTCCACCTCGGCTCATGTCAGTAAAAACTGACCTACCGCGACGGTACTTAAGGTACAGCTGTACGCTCATCACATGGCGACCGTAGCTATCGCCTAACCCATTACACCGGGCATTGCATACACATTTCTTGCCAAACAAAATAGTATTACAAAATATTAAAAATCTAAGCCTGTACCAATACTAGTTCTGAAACCGAATTAAAAATTCACACCTCACCAGGTACTGATTCTAAACTCAATGGTTATAGAACTGATTCTGAACCCATGCAGGTGCTACAAATAATACTGAACCAATACTTGTTTCGGAACAGATCACGAACCAATGTCAGTCCTGAAAATGATCATCAACCTATACCGACGACGAAACTGATACTGAATCCACACCGGTTCTGGAACTAATAGTAAATCCATATCGGTCCTAGAACTGCTCATTAACCCATACTGAGTACGAACCCATACTCATGTTGGAATTGATCTTAAACCCAAACTAAACTAGGAGCTGATACTAAACCTATATCGATCCTAGAACGGATACTAAACCCATACCGGTTCTGGAACTGATATTGAGTCCTAATGGGAATAAGAACAGATACTGAATCTAAAGCGAACTGGAACTGTTACTAGATATGTTACGGTTCTAAAACCAATCATGAACTTGTTTCGATTCCGGTACCGATACAGTACCTGTTTCAACGCGACTACCGATTCTGCTAGTCGACGAGTGCCGGCAATGTATGGGCAACGTAGAAATTAGCGAAAGAATTTATCATAATTTGTATAGCAAAGGTAACTTAGTCAAATGCTCTCTAAACCAAACTGCTGATCTTTTATGGGAAATTAGAAAATCACGGGCGCAGTTTCTTATTAGTCGCCTGTTTTCAATCCTGCACTATTTAAGTAATAAATGCAACAGTATGACTTTTTTCACATTTGTTTCCAATAGCCTATCAATATCTCAAGTAGAGATAAATAATGAAAAAAAGTAAAATATGTATCTTAAGTTTAATTTTACTTTTTTTATTTGTATAGAGACTTTGAGCACATTGGCCTAATTCGCCTCTGTCGACTTTTAGTTATGGTTTTCTATTACTATTACGAGAGAAATTAGCGATTGGCGTAAGTTGAACGCCTGAAGGTATGTAATACGATTTTTTTAATTCATTTAATGGTTTATTTATTATTATTATTATTTATTATTTAGATTCAACACAACAAAAATAACCTTTTTTAATAAAAATGTATAACGTTTAATATGTAATGTAATAAAGAATCAAAAATTTTAATTTGTAATAAAAAAATAAATTCAAAAAAATAATCATTTCTTCCTAAAAATGCATAAAAAGGGAAGTAAAAAAAAGAACTAAATTTGGACTAATTTCATTAAATTTTGCTCTAGATTCGAAAAATGATTTATGTTTATTCTTGCCACAAATGTTCCAAGAATTTAATAGCTTTGTACAAAAGCAAACAAAAACCTTAAAAGCTCGTCTTAAAATGTAAACAAATTGCAAAGGACAGCAATTAATCTTTAATGAAACAGTTTAACGCGTTACCACTGCGTATCATAAAGCGAAAGGGTAAACCTCGTCGGCGACACCGTTACAACTCCTCATCTCAATGCATCGCACCCATACACACCCAACAGGCCACCCTTGGGGTGGGGAAAATACGCACACAAACACCACTAGCATGCGTGTATGTGTGAGCGTACGGAGCTTGCTTTTGTTTATGTCCCCGACACAAGACTCACACGCGCCCATGCATGTAATATCAAAAAAACCCCACGCCGGAAGACCCGGTCGGTTAGCTTACCCTCCGGCAACGAGAAAGAGGGGGCTCGTTTTAGCTGCCGGTTATAAAAGGAGCCGGGCCGGTTGGTGTCGCCTCCATAGCGGCCCCCAGTGGCAGGTGAAACGGATTAAGCAACGTAAACATTTCAAACTACCGTGGCAAACTGTTGCCGTTTAAGCGATGCATTCAACCAAGGCCATCCTGACGGTGCTGTTCGTCGCCTGCTGCCACAAAGTCACCGGGCGTAAGTTTGTTGAGAGCGTTTGGCTCTGTGAGTGAATCTTGTTTTAATGTAAGTTTCACCCCGCAACAGAGTTCAACAAGTGTCCTGCCGATGAGATGTGCATAAGTATAGGCGAGTGTGAGCAATTTCTTCCCCACTACAACCAACCGGCCAAGTGGTCGCCCAGCTTAAGGGACGAGTTTCGAAGGCGGGTCTGTCAGCGGGAAAAAATGAACGGTGTGAATGTGAGTACTACGGCGTTCGCGTTAGTAGCATTGTAAAAGCAACTAATTATCGCAAACACTTTCACGAACGTAGGTCTACAAAGTATGCTGCTCGCCACCCGCGCCAACGACCGAAAGTGATCGTAAGCGAGGGCTGGAACTGCTCGACCTAGAGAACTGTGGAGCGTACACGGACGATAAGATATCGTTCGGACAGGATGCGAAACTGTTCCAGTTTCCCTGGATGGCACTGCTGAAATCGAAAGCCGGTAGCTTCTTCTGCGGCGGTACGCTGATCAATGAGCGCTACGTACTAACTGCAGCTCACTGTCTCGTGAACAACGATGTGTAAGTGCCGGGAGATTACCTTTTAAAACCAAAGAGTGATTTAATCAATTATTTTGAAAAATCCCATCTCCTTCAGGGCATCCGTCCGGCTCGGTGAGTACGATCTGAACAACACGATCGACTGCAACAAGCACGGTGACTGTGCGCCGGCTCCGCAAGACATCCCGGTGGAGCGTGCCATCAGCCACGAGGACTACAGCGCCCGGTACAAACTGCACGACATTGGCTTGATTCGGCTGGCCCGCCGAGCATCACTGAATGACAGTAAGTGCAGTTTTGATGCGATGTCATAAACCACCCAGTAAGATCAATCTTACGTAACACTGTGTTTCCCCCCTGCACTGTGTTTTTTTATTTCTCTCTGCCAGATGTTCTTCCCATCTGCCTACCGGTGACGCCGGCGTTCCTCACCAAGCAGACCATCTTCTTCGTGGTTGGCTGGGGCCAAACACAGAACGCACTGTTCGCGAACAAGCTCCAGTTTACGAAGCTCGACCTGATGGCGAACGACGAGTGTCTCAAGCAGCTACGGCCAAAGGATAGGTTTGTGCGCATCTCGGACAGCCAGCTGTGCGCGATCGGCTCCAATCTGTCCGACAACTGCTCGGGGGATTCGGGCGGACCGCTCAAGTCGATCAGCATTCAAAACTCGCGCTACGTCCAGTACGGCGTGGTGTCGTTCGGGTTGCGCACGTGCGGCAAGCAGAGTGCACCGGGCGTGTACACGCGGGTCGAGCGCTATGTCGATTGGATTTTGGAGCAGTTGGAGGATTAACTGCACAGTATTAACAACCCGCCTTAGCTTAAGGTGTACAACAAGCATGCGAAATGCCGTGCACATACACAAATCCACACACTGAGCTAAAACAAAAAACAGCGAAAAATATGTAGCATAATGTTAAGCACAGATTTTAGAGATAAATAAATGCCATTTTAAACCTAACTTGTGACTTTCATTGTTGTTTTGATACAGCTAAACAGAAGCAATGCCTAATGTATCCTTTTTCAAGTTTTTTGTACGTTTTTTTCTCTCGATTGTCCCTTTTTATAATAAATAAAAAAAAGGCTAAATCATCTAGTAATAACGTTCTCTTTTCTGCTTGGTAACATAAAAACAAATGCCCCCTTCTTCTCATGGGATTTTATGTCCACGTTCCTGTCATGCTCCTTTTATGGATTGCCAGTGTGTGTGTGTCATTGCGGTTGGACAGCTGGGAATTAAGCAGAGCTGGGATAAACCCAACATTCCTGGGAAAAACATACTAAAGCTGAAAATCCACCAAAATGCAATACCCGATGCCAGCTTCTTCTACGTTTTTTTGTGTGGTAGTAAATGCTTATAAAAAATAAGTTACAAGATATAAAAAAAATAATTAAAATAACTACAAAAATAAAAATAATGAATTGCAGCATAAGACACGAACCTCAACAAAACTGTTCTCAAAATAAAATAATTGTAATATGTTAGCTCTCTACGAGTGTAAGATGTTTCAAATAATGAATTGCTTTACTTTATAATCATTTAGGGATTGCCTATGAAGCAGAAAAAAATCAACATTATCTTAAGCATTCTATATCTTGTATGAACGTGAACACGTCAACACATAAATCACAAAGATGAACTCATTCTTCTATCATCAGACCAGCTCATCATTGCTTTATTTTGTAGTGATTGAAGCTGATGCTGACCGAAGAATACAATTTAATGTGGGGGATCACTCATAAAACGGTTGTTAACACTTGGAGTGCCAGGCCGTGTTTCGTTTATGATTCCTCCGGGGGACAAGCACTTTTTTACACTTTTTATAGTTATCATATATGCATTTTTTCTTGTGGTTTTCTCATTTGATGTTCCAGTTTTATCACCAGATCGGAATTACTACAGTTTTATGTTGTGTATATGGATAGGATTTGCGCTAGATTGATGAAATGGAAATACCGATCATGTAAACAATGTAGGTTAATATTTAGTGGATGTTTTCATATGTATTTGCTTATTATTCTATGGTTTGGAAATTAGAAAAAATAACTAGAATATATGCAGCAACTAAATATTCTTCAAAGGAATTATTGTTTTACATTTATTTTCTTGATTTTCGATTAATGATGGGTATCAAAGGATTATTCAATAAAAATGGACTAATTTTTTGTTGTTGCGAAAACCATATTCCATGTTAAGCATTTTTTGAAACTTGTTGCAATATTTTATTATAATACGGCCTCATTTTTTAGAAGAAATAAATAATTGTAAACAGCAATCCCTGGCTAATAGTCATGGCACCCAAGGTGTTAAACCAAAAGCATGCGCAACATGGGAACTCACGCAGCGTGTTAGTAAAATTCCGCCCAGCACTAACCGATCATCACTAATACAGACACTCACAGAACAACGCGGCAAAACAGCTGACAATGATTGCCCAGTGACAGTGAGTTCACAAGCTCGAGTACAATTGTTGTGGAGCATTCTCGCACTTAAGCTTCCTTGTAAACATAGTAACCGCCTCGTCAAACAAACCCATTCACTGCCAGTCTACGCCACATTATAAAGCAGGGACCGGCACGGTACGGCTCGCGATTTGCAACCAGTTCCTTTCTTCGGAACGTTGTTTCCACTCCCTTCTTAGAGCATTAATCATACAAAGCATTTGCTGAGTGTATCAATTTAGTTTGGCTCATTGTGTCAAATAGCTAGCCAGTGTGTTGTGGGATTTCCCCGAGAATCCCAATGGTAGTTGCAAAGTGGTGAACACAAATGGGAAAGGTTGCACTGCTTATGGAAGCGAAACTTTTATTGTCATGCAATTTGGAAACATGAATGGAGTTTACTTGCTGTCTTCTTTAGCTACCTAATCAAACTAACCTAATCTGCTATTTTGACGGGGGCTGTATTTTGATCTTAATGATCTTAATGATAAAGCAGCAGACATTAAAGGTAGATCTCGGAATGGTATATAATTTAATTGTTTGATATTTAATATTTAAAAAGACAAAACAATCTGAAGTATTAAGCGCTATGAATAAAGTAATTGAATCACATCAACAGGTAAACCTATTTTTTAATCAAATTCAAATAAAATTTTATCATGATTCCCTCATCTAGAATACTTAGTTTCGCAATATATTTTTTTTATGCGAAATATAGCAATAGTAATAAAGCTTATTAGAAAAGTTTAAATTGTACAATAGGATTTCCCATGGCATGTTGGTTGTTTTTCAGGGCAATTAATGGCTACTTCCTGAGCAATTATGAAATCCGTTTTAATGTTTTTTTCTTGGATAATAGCTAAAAAATTAAAAGGTTTGAATTCGTCCAATTTCTGAATAATTTTAAAATGTTTCCACTGTCTATAAGCATCGTCTCAACAGGTTTTAAAAAAAAATGGATCATGCAATTTTCGAAAATAATAAAAAATTAAGCTGTTTGAATTAAAAACAAATATTTGGAAAATCATCATTATCATCATCATATAGCACGAGACTTGATCACCAAAGATATTTACAAAGATTAAAAAAAAAACAAATCCTAATGCACTTGACAATGGTTAGAGAAAATTGTACTGATTTGCCATCTGAGCTGTCAAAATTTAAAATTCGCAAAACTCGAGTGTCGCGTAACTAGGGTCAAGACTGTAATTATTCAGTAAAATCCAGCTACATAACCAGTTACTGTTGTCAAACTGATCGTTACCGTTAAAGCATGCCGTTCGAACATTTTAAACGGTTCTCCCACACGTGGTCGCACGGCACGTGATCGCGCATGCACCACTCATCAAAAACGAGTGCCGGCACTCAACTGCCCCGATGCACCAGGCGGACGCGGCCACACCAACACCAACACCAACGGCCAGCAAACAGCTGATGCTGATCCCCACACACCCACCTTCAAAACCTGCACCACAGTAGCCGATCGCAAACCAGTCCCGAAGTCCGTCCGCATCGAACGATTACCGTCCAAATAGGGGGGTTGGTGGATGATGTTGGGCCAACCATCTCCCCCCCCTCTCTTCCGTAGTGAGGGAGGGGGATTACAATTCAATGCCAAACAGCGCGATAAACAAACCGCATACAGCCGCGCGCAGTACGCAGCACGAGGTGGCACTGCGCTAAATCGATCAACCAGGCAGGCCGTAGCAGGCGCCACCAAGGCAAGCGATTCCAACAGCAAATAAAGCACGTCGCCATGCTCCTGCTGACCCGGGGGAATTCGGAGAAGCGAGTGCCAGCAAGAGAGAGAAAGAGAGAGAGAGAGAGATAGAGACCAACCCCCAACCATACAAGGGTGCGAGTCTCTTGCGTACGATCGAGTTTTACGCTCAACTTCTGCTTGCGCCGTGTTCTTTACTCCGTCCGGGTCTTCTCGCTTCCTCCTTTGCGAGACGGTGAGCGCATTATCTCGTCACGGGCCTGTGCAGCGCCATAGCGTACACAACGCACACACACACACGCGTCGTCTGGTGCGGTCCGGTCTGGACTTTCCCACCCAGGCGCCCATAATAAACGCGCACACCCGCAGTCAGGCGGCTGCAGTCATCGACGAATCAAACAGTCACGGGCAGTCTGCGTTGGCCGATCGATCGCAACGCACGCGCCACGCGTGTACCTCTTTTTGACTATTCCGACGCGGACATTCCAATGTTCGTACGAACGGGCGCAAGGAAAAACCCCACGTTTACAAAACCCCCCAAGCGAACGACCAGTGCAGTGTGTCCCCAGGTGTGTGTGTGTGTGTGAGAAAGAGAGACCCTCAGACGGGGGAAGTAAAAACCCCTAAAAACCAGGCATAGCATACCAAAAAAAAAACACACACACAAAAATGCCGTACAGGGCATTAGCCTCGGTGCGGAAGGTACCGTTCCGGTTGCTGTTGCCGCTGTGCCTGCTGCTGTGCGTGTGCGGAGGGGCTCTGGCCGAACCGGCCGCCCAGAACACGAGCGGGCTGTCGAAGGCCGTCAGTGAACAGTTGGTCGGCGCGATCAACGATCTGGCACGGACGCTCGGGGTAATGGCCGGCCGGGGCGGCAGCAGCAGCAACAGCAGCAAGACGGAGCTGTTCTCCCCCGTCAGCATCGGCAGCATGATGCTGCTGCTGTTGCGTGCCGCGAACCGGGACACGCGCCACGAGCTGCTCGGTGTGCTGCGGCTGGAGCAGTACCGCAAGCCCGGCAGTGGCAACATACCGAAAAACTATGCCCGCCTACTGAAGGAGTTTACGCGCGATATCGGCGGCAAGGGCATACTGAAGCAGCTGCCCGGGTGGCACGCGGGCGGCAACTGCTACCCACCGTCGGAGGGGCTCGAGGACGAGGAGTACGACGATGATCAGTGAGTGCTGGAGAGTGTGTAGCTGGAAGCTGTGATTATTAATTTGACTCTGTGCATCCTTTCGCCCCGCTGTAGATACCTTGAGGAGCCGATCGAACCGAACGTGGTGCAGCTTGCCAATGGGATGTTCCTGCAGCAAGGCCTGATCAACAGCAGTAACTTTGTGCGGCTTGCCCGTGACCTATATCAAGCCCAGATCGAGCAGGTTAACTTTAAGGAGCGCCCGGATCTGGCCCGCAACACCATCAACCGCTGGGTGAACGAAAGTACGCGGGGCCGTATCGGGGAGATCCTGCTGAACGATCCGGACCCAGGCACGCAGATGATCGTGGCCAATGCGCTCTACTTCCGCGGAACGTGGGAAACGTTCTTCAACGAGCCACATTTTACGCGCCCGCAGCCATTCTTCCCCGATGGGGAGGATCAACCGTCGATCCTCGTGCCGACCATGTTCGCCAGCGGTTGCTTCCCGTACTACTCGTCGGCCGAGCTGCAGGCACGCATTATGGCCTTTCCGTACCGCAACCGGACCACCTCGATGTACATCGTCCTGCCGAACGACTCGAACCGGGCCCGGTTGCGGCAGCTGCAGGCGAGCCTGTCCTCGGCCGAGCTCGATCGGCTGATCGGGCAGATGAAGATGCACAAAGCGATCGTACAGTTTCCCCGGATGCATGCGAGCA
Organism: Anopheles arabiensis; assembly: GCF_016920715.1. Taxonomy (NCBI): domain Eukaryota; kingdom Metazoa; phylum Arthropoda; class Insecta; order Diptera; family Culicidae; genus Anopheles; species Anopheles arabiensis. The sequence continues at coordinate 28,481,989 of NC_053518.1, forward strand.
ACACGTACGACCTGAAGGCGGCACTGCAGCAGCTCGGCGTGCGAAAGCTGTTCGACAGGACGTCCAACAACTTGAAGATAGTGAGCGGCAAGAGCAATGCTAATGGGGCTGAGGCGAGAGCGAAGGTGAAGCTGTACGTCAGTGAGATGGTGCACAAGATCGATCTGGAGATTAACGAGCGGGGCACGGAGGGAGGCGCTGTGACGATCACGGCAATGGAACGATCCCTACCGCCGGTTAATTTCCGTGTCAGAGGACCGTTTCTGATTGCGATACGGCACGATCCGACGAAGATGCTACTGTTTTACGGGGCAGTATTCGATCCGTCGTAAAAGGGCGAGTTTTACTGCGATTTAATGCTCCGAAATGCTTTCTTGCCTTTTCTGGTAGATGAAATCCCCAGTTTTTGTTGGGATCATTATGATCAGCTCGACGTGGAGTTGTGATTGTGAGATACAGTTTCTATAGTATGATAAGTATGACAATATAGGTAATGTTAAGCGCTATTAATAGACTGTGCACTCTACGCAATGATGCTCCATCATAGTCCAAGCAAGCTAGATGAAGGACATATCCGGGAAATAGAATGATACCTTTTTTAACAGTGACTTTAAACGCTTGAGCTGTTGGGGCTGCTTGGTCTGTGCTCTACCAGGTGATGCCTTCGCGAGAACTGGAATGAGAAACAGGAATTTTGGAATGGGAATTTCCATTCGCGCGCTCACTGTTCACCTCGGTTAGCACAGCCACCTGCCGCACTATCAAGGCCACCGTCAGTTGTCTCCTCACTGTCCGCGAACGTAACGCCTCAAAGGGTGGACGATTCTAACGCTAGGCGGCAGTTCTTGGGCAGAAAACAACACACACAAGCACACACGTGTCACCTAATCCGTGCACAGGCGTGTCACTTCCAAGTATCGTACGTCGTCGAGGATTAATTATTCAAATTGTACTGCAACCCCGGTCCGCCATCGCGTCACAATTTGAACAGGTTTCAGGTCACGTTGTACACCATCTGACGTATCTTTTTTCCGCACAACACGCAAAAGGGTTCATATTGGTGTTGGTCTTGGTATAGTATGCCGCTTTGCATAACTTTATCCTACGTCTTTGGTCGATTAACTGATTGATTAATCGATCGACGGAAAGTTTTCAATCGGAACTCGCTAGAACTTTCTCTAATTCATAGGTTTAATTAAGGTTTGTATTTACATTGATGATAAGAAACTAGTTGTAAGATACATAAAATGATATATAGTTAGTTTTTCTCCAGAGAAACCTAAAGTCTGCACCAATAGATGGGAGATTTAATTTTACAATGCTTCCATCGTTCAGCTACTGCTATATAGAAATTCAGTTCAGAGTGAGAGCTTTGGTCGTTTTCAATTAGTGGTGGTAGCTCGGAATCGGACCTACACGATTCCGATACCATATTTCGGAACCGATTCCGGAGCTGTTTCCGAAATTGACTCCGGAGCTAATTCCGGAATTGGAATAGACTTGGGGATCGCAATTTGCTCCGGTAACGGAATCAAAATTGACTCCAAAATTGAAATGAACTCCAGCATGAGAATCAGTTGTTGAATTGAAACAAGAAGTTTCAGAAGAGAAATCAGTCCAGGTATGTCCATAACAATGGATCGTTTACAAGTAAATTTTGATTATTTGCGGATATCAATATTCATATCAGGATGCCGAAACCGATTCCGATTTCGAAACTGATTCTGATTTCGAAGCCAATTCCGATTCCAGAGCTAATTCTGTATTGGATTCCAATTCCGGAACCAATTCCGGAGCCGATTCCAGAATCGATTCCGGAAACTGATTCCGGACCTACTATCCGGAATCGAATCCAGAAAACTTCGGGGCTAGCTGGAATCAATTCCGAATAAAACTTCATTTTTTCCATCATTAGTTAAGGAGTTGTTTAATGGGATGTTTGAGGACATTTCGAAAAGGATTATTTAGGTATGATTAAAAAAACTAAGTGTGTCGTTGGTTTACCGTTTAATTAATTACCGTTTTCAGCACTCTACAATTTTGACATGAGGAAACATTTCTCTTTGACACACTTTTAATGATTGTTAATCTAATCACACCTCACATCTTTTCAATATTGGTTTCTAATGAGTAAAACGAGTTGCTTAAAGTAATTAGCAGTTTTCATGAAGAAACACGTTGTTTACCTCAGTCATGTAGGAGAAATTATTTAAGAGAATAACATTGCATACCTTCAGGCGCTTAGCAAATTCATCAAGAGGTACAGTCTGTTCCCGAGTTACGCGGTTTCTGCGTTCCCGACGAATCCGCGTAACTCGAATATCCGCGAGAGTCGAATTTCACGATTCTTGACTAAACCCAAGTGCTACAAATCCACTAAACGACCACTAAACGGCTTCTAAACGACTCAAGCACTCTACCTAAACGGAATATAGAAAGACTTCGTTTAGCAGACGGCAAACGACTCATGCATTCTAAAAATAGCAAAAAAGCTGGTGGCGCCATCTGTTTGTGGGATAACCAACCAGTTGAGCTTCCTCGCTTGGAGGAGAGCTTTCTCATTTCCTCTGTACTGTTGTATGGTTTCGCATTGAAGTTATGCATCACTAGAACTAGAATCTAGGGTATCTGACCACACGACCATTCATATAGATTTTTGCTCGGAAAGTTAGATGGCTATATAGGTCATGATAAGATGAAACTTGCCGAAACACATTGCAAGAAAAGGATAGCAATATAATAATCAGTTTTAATACGCCATCTATTGATCAAACCAATGAAGCTGTGGAGCTTTCATTTTTTTTCTATGGATATTAAATTTTCCAGTCATTTAAGCTTAATCTGTGGCGCTTGGGAAATACTGTTGATTACCCGGAGTTTTTGATTTAATTTAGTACTTTTATACGGTCTATCATTTATTTGATATGATTCATGCAGATTTTGCTAATATTTCTGGCTTTTAAGCAGAAAACCGCGTATCTCCGAGTCCGCGTAAGCCGAAAACCGTGTATCTTGGGAACCGACTGTAATGATAAAGAGGCGAATGATGCCAAGTGGCTCAAAGTTTTCATAAAAATATAAGAGACGAATGTCTAAAAGAAACAAAGACTCTATAATTAATCAAACAACAACAATAACGTCTCTATAAAAAAAACTAAAAAAAGATAATGATCACTTTTGTCCTCATGCTCGATCCACATTGGATTGGAAAGGCTGCCTCGCAAGGTGTAAATGCAACCTTCACAACACACTCAAGTTGTGTACAGCTTGCCCATATAGCAACCTTGCACCATTCGCACGAAGGTTTGACAGCAGCTGTCAACGCATCCGTTGACAGTGGCGCGTAAAGACCGGCGTCATCGGCCAAAATATTTCCTTGTTTATCTACGGTCGTGTGTACGTTGCTCCCTAGTTTTTCATGTAAAATCATGTCGCAAAAGTCGATTTTGTAAGTAAAACATTCATCGAAACATTCGAACCTGTGTATTAGCCTCAAACTTAATTGCTAATTGCGTTTTTGTAGGTCCTTTTTTGGAAAGAAACCAGCACCGTCGAATGGTACCAGCGCGGCAGCAAAACAAACCCCGGAAAACAATAATAAATCTCCCGAAAGGTAAGTAATGAGCACATTGCGGCACCTTACCATAAAAATGTACTCATCGACGTGTATGTAGGTACGTCTGGTAGACTTTGGTGGTGGCGGTCCGGGGCGCGATGATGTTGCGCAATCTAGTGAAGCTGGGACCATCGTTGCTGGGGTTGCCCCACCGCAGCATCGTATACCAAAGCAGTACAGCATTGGCCAACCATATGCAAACCTTCCCTACGTACACCAATCATCGCACCGCATTGACGCTAAACTGTGTTTCTTCCTATCATTCTATCCGGCGCACGATTTCGGTACGCAGCAGCGATTCGTTACTGGCGAGCAAACGCTCCATCGGACCGGAAGATGACGAAGCTTCCAACTCGCCGGTGAAAGCCGTTAAGAAAGCGAAACGGTCGCGGGTCGTGTCGAGCAGCAGCAGCAGTGAGGATGAACAGGATCGCAAAGCAACCAAGAAAAGGTATGATTTTACCGCTTGATTTATCGATTGAGCCGCACAGAACCGTTCACTTTTGAATTGTTTTGCAGTGATGTTAAGAAAGAATCACCACCATCCCCGAAAGCCGTCAAAGCAGAACCGAAGGAAAGTGTGAAAAAGGAAACAAAACCGAAAACAAGCCCGAAAAAAGAACCCGCCAGCGGGAAGGAGAAAAAAGAGGCGAAGAAAACATCACCCAAAACGACGAAAAAATCCTCCACAAAAGCAGCCACCACCGTAAAGAAGGAGGAAAATCCATCACCGACGAAGGAGAAGAAGCCGTCGGAAGAGAAGAAACCGGACGCTCCTGCCAAGCCGACCAACGGTGCGGCACGTTCCTTTTTCTTCTCCGTCAAAAAGCAGCCGGATGAGTCGGAGGGTGCGACCGGTGGGGTGGCGTCGTCCGGCAACGATGGGTCCAAGTACGATCCGTCGAAGAAAAACTATCACCCACTAAAGGACGCATTTTGGAAGCAGGGTGACCGGTAAGGTTTTAAAATTAACGTACCATTTACATGTTACAGTATAATTAATTCCTCGTGCCATCTCCTTCCAGCGTACCGTACCTGGCGCTCGCGCGCACCTTCCAAATGATCGAGGAAACGAGCGGCCGGCTGCGGATGATCGAGATCCTCTCGAACTACTTCCGCTCGGTGATACTGCTCAGCCCGCGCGACCTGCTCGCCAGCGTGTACCTCTGCCTGAACCAGCTCGCACCGGCCTACGAGGGCGTGGAGCTTGGCATTGCCGAGTTTTCGCTCATGAAAGCGATCGCGCAAAGCACCGGCCGCAGTCTGGCGCAGATTAAGGCGGACGCACAAACGACCGGCGATCTGGGTCTGGTGGCGGAACAGTCTAAAAGCAGCCAGCATCTAATGTTCCGCCCGGCGCCGCTCTCGGTCGAGGTGGTGTTTGGCAAGCTGCGCGAAATCGCCTCCATGACCGGGTCCGCCTCGATGGCGAAAAAGATGGACAAAATCCAGTCGATGTTCGTGGCCTGCCGCCACTCGGAGTCACGCTACATCATCCGTTCGCTCGCCGGCAAGCTGCGGATCGGCGTCGCGGAACAATCGCTCCTGCAAGCGCTCGCCCAGGCCTGTGCCCTTACGCCGCCCCACGCCGATCCGCCCGTAGTGAACGCGCTGGCGGGCGAATCGGAAGCGCGCGTGAAGGCACGCGTCGACGAGGTGGCGCTGGCGCTGAAAACCGTCTACTGCCAGTGCCCGAACTACAATCGCATCGTGCCGGTGCTGCTAGAGCACGGCGTGCAGCGGCTGAGCGAGCACTGCCCGATGGAGCCGGGCACGCCGCTCAAGCCGATGCTGGCCCACCCGACCAAGGGCGTGCAGGAGGTGCTGCAGCGGTTCGATGGGATCGATTTCACGTGCGAGTGGAAGTACGACGGCGAGCGCGCACAGATCCATCTGCTGGCCGACGGCAGTGTGCAGATCTTTAGCCGCAACCAGGAGAACAACACGAGCAAGTATCCGGACGTGATTGCGCGGCTAGAGTTTACGCGCACCGAGCCGGTCGCGAGCGCCATCCTCGACTGCGAGGCGGTCGCGTGGGACACGGACAAGCGGCAGATACTACCGTTCCAGGTGCTGAGCACCCGCAAGCGAAAGGACGCAAACGAGGCCGACATCAAGGTGCAGGTGTGCGTGTTCATGTTCGATCTGCTGTATCTGAACGGGGAGCCGCTGGTCGAGAGACCGTTCGTCGAGCGGCGGGAGCTGCTGTACCGGCACTTCCGCGAGATCGAGGGCCAGTGGCAGTACGCGACCCGGCTCGATACGGGCGATCTGGACGAGCTGCAGCGCTTCCTGGACGAGGCGGTGCGCGGCAACTGCGAGGGCCTGATGGTGAAAACGCTGGCCCGCGAGGCGACGTACGAGATAGCGAAGCGGTCGCGCAACTGGCTCAAGCTCAAGAAGGACTACCTGACCGGGGTGGGCGATTCGCTCGATCTGGTCGTGATCGGGGGCTACCGGGGCCGGGGCAAGCGGACCGGCACGTACGGGGGCTTCCTGCTCGCCTGCTACGACGAGGAGAACGAGGAATACCAGACGATCTGCAAGATCGGGACCGGCTTCTCCGACGACGATCTGCAGCGCCACACGGAGTTTTTCCGATCGCACGTGATAGCGGCCGCGAAACCGTACTACCGGCATGAGGCGAACGTCGTGCCCGACGATTGGTTCGAGCCGGTGCAGGTGTGGGAGGTGCTGTGTGCCGATCTGTCGCTCAGCCCGGTGCACCGGGCCGGCATCGGCATCATCGATCCGGAGAAGGGCATTTCGCTGCGCTTTCCGCGCTTCATACGGGTGCGCGAGGACAAGGGCGTGACGGACGCAACGAGCGCCCGGCAGGTGTCGGAGATGTATCTGAACCAGGATCAAATTAAAAACCAGACCGGAAGCAATGCTCGCGATGTGGAGGAAGATTTTTACTGAAGCGGTTGTGTAATGGTTTTGGTGCAAAGTTTGTGTGTTTTGTGTAGTTAAAATTATAGTTCGATACGATGGTGTAAATTGATAGTATCGCACGTTGGTACGAAAATGCAGTGTAATGTGTAACATCTTTCGGCTTAGATCAACACAATCAATTGAAAGTGGCGCGCAAGGCCAGACATTTAAACATTCATTATAAAATAGGTCTTTTTTTTGCATATTACATTTGTAACGGTGTGTAGTGAGGTGGAGTGTAGGTGTGTAACAAATTAAATTATGTTCTTAAAATAAAATGCTTGGCAAACATATATTTGCTACAAAAATGTTATGAAACTTGCCAAGTTATTAGCACATTATGACCTTTTTGCTACTAAGCGTGAAAAAATAATATGTTTGAACTTACTCCTTATTAAAAATTTAAGTGATTCATGTTAAGTGGTTAAGATGTTTACAAAACATGCAGATTTAAATGCATTTTGGATGCAAATTCCGCCAACAGAGCAAATGCAACACAGGAGAAGCACGATCGTGAAATATTTCAATCAGGGGCTATACACACTGTAAACCATAAAATACACTACAGCAATTATCCGCAGTACGTGATACTCGATATACGCGAATTCGCAGTACGCGATTGCTCTAAATTTGACAGCTCCATGTGTTTTTTGAAAATATTTTGATACTTTGAAATATTTTATGCTCTTTTTGAATTTCCTTAATGTTCTTTTTGCATTTTGCATTGAATTTGTGCAAAAGATACCTGTTTTACAACAAAAACTTTAATGCAAAACTCTGTGGGGATATTTTTCAACCCTCGAACTGGTAGTGTAAACTATTTTTCCATACAAATCCGCTATACGCGAAAACTCGAGATACGCTATTGCGCTCGGTCCCGTACGATAGCGTATATCGGATAATGACTGTATACAGAAAATCGCGTCAATCCTAATTTGCCCAACTCGAGAAGTTGATGATTATTTGAGGTACGTAAAAAAATAGTAAAAAATTAAGTGTTTGAGAGATAGAAATGAACTAGATTCCACCACCTGATCTCTTTAATACACCTTGGGTTGAACCGGTCAAACGTCAAACGGTGGCAGCGATCGTACGTGAAAAATCGATCGACCTACTTCGAGGATCGCGGCAGCGATCGCACACAGACATGCCGCCGGTGGACAGGGTTTTAGCGTGTTAGCATTTAAGTTAAATAATTGTAATACATGTTTGCTAACGTTTAATCGTTATGCATGGCATTCGAATCCCCCTCCCTCGCCACAAAGGCCCCACCATGCACCGGACGTAACACCACACAACACATAAACCGTGTAATCTTCTGTGCTCTGAAATTGTGCGCCTGTGCTGAGATTTCCGTATGAGAATTTGGGGTGAGAAAGTATACCTTTCTGTTTTCTGGTGCGTTTTGCTACAAGTGTAGATGTATCGTGAAAAATTTCACCTACACTGACAGCCAGATGGATTAAACATTTCAGGTGGTGGATAAGGGCCTTTGGGGGGTCGCCATAGTTGAGAGACTTTACGTCATTTTAAAACCGTTAACCCAACCAAAAATACATCATATTCCAGGCAACCGGGCTACCCGGGTAGCCAGCAACTTTGGAAGCTTATAACTTTTGAATGCGTAATCCAATATTAGTGCAATATTCTGATGAAAATTAAACAAACTAATGCAGTTTCTATAACTGTTCATAGATTGGTTCAACTCGCTACCGTTTTTTAGTTATAGCTTTTCAAAGTTGACAGGATTTTTTTGAAAATAATTACAAAATGTGAAAAATATTTTTTTCAGTACTTTACAAAATTTTCACAGCAAAATGGCTCCAAAAGCTTTGAGAACTGTATGTTACACGTATTGTGTAAATTTTTCAGAAATTTTCTATGAGCGATAAAAAAGATAAAGGACTTTTGATTTGAATAAAAACCGTTACAATACAGTGGGCATAATAATTTTATAAAATGCACATCTGCGACAAATACAAAAACTTGATAAAATGGTCTCTATTGGTAAGTTATGTTGATTATATGTTGTGAAGACACTGAAATAAAACTATTAGTGTGAAGTTTATTTGATGTTGGTGTCTTTCTACCAGCAAGGGTCGTAATGTAACGGTTTTTATTCAAATCAAAACTCCTTTATCTTTTTATGGCTCATAGAAAAATTCTGAAAAATTTACACAATACGTGTAACATACAGTTCTCAAAGCTTTTGGAGCTATTTTGCTGTGAAAATTTTGTAAAGTACTGAAAAAAATATTTTTCACATTTTGTAATTATTTTCAAAAAAATCCTGTCAACTTTGAAAAGCTATAACTAAAAAACGGTAAAGAGTTGAACCAATCTATGAACAGTTATAGAAACTGCATTAGTTTGTTTAATTTTCATCCGAATATTGCACCAATATTGGATTACGCATTCAAAAGTTATAAGCTTCCAAAGTTGCTGGCTACCCGGGTAGCCCGGTTGCCTGGAATAGGGGTATTGAAAAATTTAATTCTAAAAAACAGGTTAATTATACTCAAAAAATTCTACGAAAAATTCCAGTAAAAGATGGCTGTGGATTACACACATATTCCAAATTTAAAGTCAATCGGATTTCTAGAATCAGAGAAATGAGCAATCAACATCGATTTGGCTACCCGGGTAGCCGGTTGCCTGGAATAGGGTTAATTAATGGTTTCCGCACACAAAGCATAGCAAATGGAAGAGATTTCTTTGTTACTGCGTGCATTTTTGTATGTATATTAATTTCATCGAAAAAAATTAGATATATGAACAAAGTATTTGATGACTTGTTAATGCACGATATGTAAAATCCTGTGAGTAAGAGTTCTACTGTCACTTAAATTGTCCATGCGGCTCGTAGATAATGAGAAATTAATGTGAAAATTGAAAAAAATAATAATTTCTTAGTTTTTATCCTCAAAAATGTCGAAAACACAATGAATTATAAAATAAATTCACTGAATAACACAAAATAACACACTTCAATCTATGTTTCAATGTTAAATACGAGCTCCCAAGTCCCAGAATATATTTTGAAAGAATATTTAATCGAAAAACTGGGCTAGATAAATTATATGCACAAATTAAATAAATGTAAACAAAGTTTGAATCCCGGGGACCTTACGTCAAGTGACGAATTGTCAAAATGCTCCAGATTGCACCATCTGATATTTTTAAATCCACCTTGGGCCAGCAACAATGTTGCGTGCAACAAGATCAGAACCGGTGCATTACGCAATCGCCGTCAGAATACAGTTGCGTTGCGCGGGCTGCAGTACTGTTTGCGCGCCAAGCTCATCTCCGGGAAGTTGTCTGCAGGATTTTTGCTTGCGAGCGCTACTAACATTAGATGGAAACACTTCCAAACTACCCCTAGCACCCCCGTAAGTGCGCCTCGTTTAGCAAAAAGTTTTGCAGACAACTTCCACCAACGTTGCTACACGCGCAAGCAATGGAGGAGCGCATGGTAAGTGACAGTGCAAATGATTTCCATGTGCGTCTATCTAAACCATATGCACCTGATCGTTGCAGGTGCGGCAGGCAGTGGCATTGGACTGTGAGCAGGAACGATCCGTTTCACCCGAGTGCCAAGCAGAAAACAACGGGCAGAATTGAAATAAGTTTGAGTGCGAGCATTGCGTGCCCAAAAAATACTTCCAAACAGCGCGAAATGTGAGCGTTCACATCCAAACGGTGCACTTTAACAAGGCAAACAAAAAGCGAAAGTGCCAAGAGTGCAATGGGATGTGCAATAGCGGGAGCGACATTCCGGTACACTATCTATTGGAGCATAAGGAGCTGCCGGGACCGTACCAGTGTCTCGTTTGTCCAGCAAGCTTTTACGCGGCAGCAGAGTTGACGCACCATTTCCGTGCGCACACGGATCGAGAACGCGACAGCGTGTCCGTTGCGCAGGCATCGCTCTGTTACCGGATCGAAAACTGCCAGGTGAATCAGTGCAAGATCTGCCGGCAGAATTTCACCACCAAGGGTGCTATCAGGAAGCATTGGAAGATGCATACGGACCGAAGGTACGTGTCCGCGCAGTGCAGACAATCGTTTCGCGAGGAGCGACTGTATCGCAGACACGTGGCCGAGAAGCATCCGGCAACCAACTGCGAGCACCGCAACGATGATGATCTCGCAGGAAGGAAGTGCTGGAGGATTAAATGGCACGGTGTACCGGCAGTTAATGATTTGTTCTGAGTTGGAATTTTTGGTCCATTCTCATAATTTATTCACCAAAAAGCTTTAAAGCACTAGTTTAAAATTGGCAATTTATCTTTTTTTTTATTTACTACGTTAATTTTGCTTTTATTGTTATGTTGTATTTAAACTGCGGACTGCCAGCACTGGCATCATAAAACAACTCTAGTCGCGCAGTTAGGTGTTTGATTACTCAAAGAGGATTAAGTAGAACAGGACTGATTGTCATTTGCGATGGAGCTGCATTACCATTCAGATTTGCTTTATGCTGACGTGCTGCTTGCCCGAATTTCTGCCATCCACATTTCATTACAATCCGCGTTTATTTTTTTTCAAAATAAATTTTTGGGCTTTTAGTTGATGTGATAAGGTTGTTTAACAAAGAATAAGTTTATCTTTCTCCGCTGTAGCATTCTAGCCGAAAATGGATTATTCGTTGAGATATTAGCAGTTGAACCTGCTCAGTCAAATCTGCTAATAACTCAAAGAATAACCCATTTTTCGGCTATAATGCTACAGCGGAGCAAAGATAAACTTCTATTCTTTGTTAAACAACATACTTGTATCACAAATCAGCACTAAAAGCCCAAAAATTTATTTTTGAAAAAAAATGTAAACATCGCGGACGGCTCCTGCTAACATCCCCTGTGAAAAGGCTTCATATAATGGATGAAAATGAATGCGGCGGAATAGAAAATTATTTCGGGCCAAATGAAGTAGCACGTCAGAATAGAAATACGTCTCAAGTGAGATGAATTGTGCAGCTCACATCGCAAAGTGACTTGGTAAACCCTGTAATTATTTATATTGTGTAATTGCTTAACAATCTAATTTTGTGTACTTATTCTTAGTCCGAGAGTAAGAAACAAACACAAAAGAGTAGCATGAAAAGTGTGCCCTTGTCTGTAGAAGAAAGTAATGGAGCAAAACATGTCGGAGGCAGAGAGTCTGTTGAACTCTCTGGTACAACGAAACTAACCCAACAGCGTTGTTAAGCACACAACTATTTATGAAAGTTAGAAAGTTAGCATCACTCATTCCGCTTTCGTCATTCCAAAACATCAGACGGAGATATTTGTTTGTGGAATGTATCCAAAAAGAAAAGGATACACACTGCCAATGATTAGCTAAACAAATTAAACTAAAGTTTTTTATTCACTAAACATTACGTATGCAAAAAGAGAGCAAACAGAGTGACAAAACCCCATTGGCGGTTTCTGACGGCGCCAGGACCAACCGAAAAATTTGGGTGTCAGATTAGAAGAAGAAGAAGAAGAAAAAGAAGAATATGCGAAAAATTATAACTGAGAGCACCCAGTACAAGTCCAGGAAAAAATAATAAAACGAATACAGGTATTTTTTGAACAAAAACATAAAGCAGCTTTCGGTTTCCGGTAGAATTTCAATCCGAAATCATTTTTACAGCACACGAAACACTCACACACACACATACAGCAAGCATGTGCATCCTTTCCATCTCCTATCATCTTCTTCAAATTTCCAACCCAGTTCCTGCGTCGGCACCATTCCCTTTCACCGGCCCCAAAAAAGGACGGAGGAGAGGCAATCACAATCACGTTCCGACCGCGTGAACAGTCTTTTAAAGGACTTTGAAAGGATACCGAATGGCAGTTTGGGCGCAGGCGCACCACCGCCGCCACCGTGCCCATCCCACAATCACACGCCCCTCCCCCTCCCCTCTCCCTTATCTAGTGGTTTGATGACATACCGTACCCAACAGAAACGGTGAACGTGGCTTGCCGCCGCCAGCAAGACACACATATCACGTTCGACCGTTCGGGTGAAGAGAGTTGTTCGAGTTGTTGCGTAGACCGGAGGTTTGCTGTTGTTGTGCGTACAGCAGAAGGGTTTTTTTCCCCTCCCCCGGGATCAGTTGTGCAGTAGGCTGTGCTGTGTTGTGTCTTCACAGCCTTGTAGTACCGGGAGCCCTCCCGAGCTGCCCGTGGCGAATCCTGTGTTTCGCTTTTCCCTCAACAAAAGTAATAGAAAAGTGCATCCGTGTCCTGTGTAGTCAGCTCCAGAGGTCCAAAAGCTTGTGATTGAAGCCACACACCGCTCGAAACAACCCGCAAGCAGTGAGGCAAAAAGAACAGCTGCAACGGGCGGTACAAGTGCAGGACCTTCTCCGTGACCTTCACGTGAGTGTGTGTGAGTGTGTGTGTGTGTGTTTGCCAGTGCAGGAGTGCAGCTGGAGGGAGGAAACCATCCTCCTCCAACAGCAAAACAGCAGCCAAAATAGCCGGAAAACTCGACGGTAACGCGCCGTAAGTAGTACCAGCACCAAGCACCAGGCTGGTTTTATCTTCCATTTGACATTCCGCTTGACCTTGGGGAGGGCGCTGGAGCCAGTCAGCCAGCCAGGTGTATGTGTGTGCGTTTGCTTAGGCTCCACCAATGGAGCGATTTCGTTTGGAGCACTTTAGAAGAAATTGCTGTCCCAGGGAGGTTCGTTTTTGCTTGCAACATTGTAGAAGAAGCGTCGGCGGATCTCAGCAACCGGAAGTTGGTGCAGGACATCCAACGCACACACACACGGTAGTGCCGTGTTATAGCGATTACGCAACCGGGGCAAGCCCCAGAGTGTGATGCAATTTCGGTACAACATTGTATCCAGTTTTTTTTTGTTGGGCCTTCTTGTTATGTACAATGAATGGTAGAAAGGGCTTCTTCAATCTGTACTCGCGATGAGGTAAAGTACTAGCGAATTAAATTTGGCAAACATGCGGAGTCAACTCTGATCCGACTCCGAAAGGAAGGTCCACCCAGCATTATACGGAGCCTTTTGGAAATCGTCTGGTAACGTCTGGAATCCTCCGAAGACGTCAGGAAACGCCTGGAATCGCCCGGAGTCCTCCGGAGTCGTCCGGGGTCGGCCAGAGTCTGTTTAAGAAGTGTACGCGCAAAGCAAAAGAGGAAAAACATTACCCCGGCTAACTCTGGAGTCGGTATCGGACCGAGCAATAGCCGGAGTTGGATCGAAATCGTCGGGTACGCTCCAGAGAGCACATCACCAACCTGTGTTACTTTTAGGACTTGTACAAGCAATTTCTGTTCTGAAACGGCAGCCCTAAAAAAAATACAAAATATTCAGATTTTGCAGATTTGCTAGAGCGAGAGAACGGACTACCTGATTTAGTTATCTCCAAAGCGCCTTTTGCCTTTTGCTTGACCTTGCGGAGGGACACCACTCTCCACTGTGCCCCGCACGCGCGTCACCGACATCAACAAAACAATGCCGACATTCGGCTGCCAGTGTGTATCTATCGTATGTATCCACACCGCTTGCTTTGGGCAGTGCACACAGCTCCGACACAACTGGAGCTGAAGCCGCATCAAACAATACACATACAAGCGCTCGCACTAAAAAAAAAACAACCTGCGTTCGATATGCGTGGCAAACGTTACTGACAGACCCCAAACCGTGAATTGGAGAGGGCAAAACAGCAGTAGCACCAAAAAAAACAACCTTTTCCTCTCCACGTTGGCGTGAGAGGTCCCATCGGAGCAGTTTTGTTTTTTTAGTATCAAATAGACCGACTCGAATCGCAAGAAGTGGGGAGACTTACCAGCTTTGAAGCGTTGCTGGTAGATTTGCCGGGATTGTTTGTTCGTTCGTTTAGTATTAGGCCACCTGCTTGAAGGGGTGCGTTCTTGTGTTATGGTTGTACCTCTATCCACACTGCACTTGACATCACGGGCTACCGTACCGCGACTGTATGTGTGACTGTGTCTTTGGTTTTTGATGATCGGTGCCAACTTGGATCACCCGGATATCGTGTCGAGCACCTCCCGTCGTCGTGTCGCACTGCTATTTATTGCCAAATCACTCGATGGCTACTCGATTCGGAGCAGCACGGACAGGCTGCACCAATTTCGAGTGATACAGTTTAGTCATTCGGGCGCTGTTGGATTGGAACACACATACAGTACTGCTGCTGCTACTGCTGCTCTACGCAGTCGCCAGTTCCTTCGACCAAGGCAAGCTCTTTTGCAGCTCGCTTCTACCGCACGCGGAGGCCAACAGTCGTACTTCGCGAGTCGTCTCGAGCGCGCACAGACACACAGCAGTGACCGTCTTCCCGGATGTGTGTGTGTGCCATTTCGTTAGTTTGTTGTGGATATTTGGTGTAGTTCGAAAGTGACCAAACAGCCGTCGTGTTAGTTCAGGGCTGTTGGACGATCGGCGCAGTCGTCGAAAGAAAGAAACAAAAGCATTTGGGTTGCAAAAAAAAATTAAAACAGTAAAAATTAAAGCGGATTTACTCCGATCGAATTTATTCAACCGTGGTGCAGAGCTTCACCCTTAACAATTTTTGAAACAATAATAACAAGGTAAGAAGAGTGGAATGAAAATATTTGAAAATAGCGTGAGTTCCTGTATCGAATATTAAAAGTTTGTCAAAGATTGTCAAAAAACACAATACAGAATATGGTGAATGCATCGCGTTTTCTCACCCGAAACACGGTACTGGTGAAGGTGAAATAGAAGTGAAATGTGTTGAACGCGCCACGTGCCGGTAGCCGCACGAAACAAAGTGTGCCTTGTTCTTGCCTACGGCTGTTTGCTCCGTAAGGGGGGTGGGGGCGCTGATACCATGTAAACCGACACTTGGCAAGGAAGCATTTCAAAAAAGGAACGAAGAAGCCCCTACAAAGAATTTGGTACTACAAAGCTTGTCCTTTGCATTTAGAGTTTAAATATTTTGGAGTTCCTGAAGTCTCTATATTTGGTCAAATTTTTCACCCTAAAATCTTCGACAACTTGGCCAAAAAGCCGGTCGTACTGCACCAACACATACATACACACACATTCTCGCTGCCTTTCTATTGCCACCGGTATGCATTCTATTTACGGAACCGATTCCCAGCAATGCCTCGTGAATCTCGATGATCACGAGCAAATCAGCTGTTTCTGGTACCCCCCATTTTGCCTTTACCCACTCTTCCGGAAATTCGCTTTCGAAATGTGTTTTAAACCATCCCCTTCTCTTCTACATACTGGTGTTGGTAGTATGGATGACTGTGTGTTGGTGCAGGCCGCACAGGGGTTGAAGCTTTTGAATCATGCGATCCGGGAGTGATCATCGTCTGTCTGTAGCAGGCGGTGAAGATCTTGTTTCCCCCGCTGATGAAACGATGAATAACGATGGTCCATTTCCAATTGCATTTATCCTGGGTGCATTTAGGGCGATGTGGTGCCAATGGTGTGTGTGAGTGTGTGTGGTCTTTGGTGTGCTGCATCGCACCGCAGACAAGGTGTCTAGAAGGTTCGGAAACCGTTCACTGGTTTCACGTTTCATCCGTACTCATAACACGAGGTAGCTGTGCTGTAAGACGTGATGTAGATGCTTAGAACCTTTGGAAATGGAGACACTTTGTACTGGATGGTAACATTGTAATTGGAATCTCTACACTTGGCAACTTTTACAACAAAATGGGACTGAAGCTCTGAAGCTCTCTGCTACAAAATATGGAAAAACGAATACCGAAAGTCATCTTATTTCAGCGGAAGTTAACGATATCCATGCTCTGACTGAACGAAGAAATGGTTTTTTTCACAGTTTAAAAAATAATATTTGAAGGTCGCCGAGGACCTTAAAATTTGATTTTGGCCCTTAAGATAGAGAACTACATATGGAACCAGCACAAACACATCAAGTACTTCAATAGGACACAGGAAGTATCTCAGCAAATCATTTAGCAACAATTAAAAGCAATGATCCGAATAATGGGGCATTGAGTCAACTGAACCATGTCAACTAAAGCTACAAAAAGTACTAAGAAACACTGGAAATAGAAGTTCTATCTCATCGGCTGTACATTATAGAGATTTATTCATCAAAATACTGTCTATTCTGGTTGATGGAGTATTCCATCGAGCTCCAATTACGATTAAGTCATACCATTGATGTACGAAATGTAGTTATAGTAACGGAAAGAAACAAATTACCAAGTAATACTGTACTCTGGATCCAAAAGTTTTGATACACGTTTAATGCATTATTAAGCTATATCTCTTTTGTTCACAATCCCCAAGTACCACGCTTACGTTGTTAATTGTACGAGAAATTGAACCCCAACTAAGCTCTCCAATCATTTCAAAGCTCCTGGAAGCGCTATCACATACACTTAAGGTCCCATCATCATCAGTTCAATAACACAATCGACTTCAAACACTTTTTCCCGCCCGGCATGGATTAGAGGCATGCCGGGTGCCCGGTTCTCAACGACCTTGGTCAATAAAAGGGTTCCCGGGATCGGGAGTGTATTGCTCCACCATCCCAGTCTCAGGTGATAACAGAGACTGGATTAATCGCAACCGCAACAGATCCGTGCACGTGTTATCAGGAGAGAACTTGCGTCTGCTTGATAAGCGGCGGGTGATTCCTGTTCGTTTGTGACGTGACGTCGTGAGCGCTGCCGACAGCCGGCCGGCAGACTGGTCTACGTGCGGTGGGTCAGCGTGCCGCCAGTGTGATCTATGAGCATCTATGGGCTAATGGGTGATTAAAGCGAAAAGGTCACTTCCCAGCAGTAGAAGGCAGCATCGGTCTGTCTGATGACCGAGCACAAACAATATTGAGACGAGTGACGTGACACATACATCAGTTCTCCGCTGCTGTACGCATGGGAAGACAGATAAGCTACAAGGAAGAGTGGTGCTATAAATAGAACGCAACGAAAGGGCGCACTTAATGATGGCCGAACATGCCACTGTCCGCAGCGGTGTGAATTTGTTGATGTGTGTGGTTGATGTCTCATTTTCCTCTCTAAAAAAGAATGGAAAGTATCATCTTTCACGGCAGTTGGTCCTACATTTGCCATCTGTGATTCAACACATAGCATTTTTCACTCACGTGCACTCTTGGCAGAACCAAGCGCAGTTCAGAGTACAACGCCCCACTCTGCAAACTTCCCTGTCTTTCGAGCATTATCCGAATAAACAATTGTTGATATCGACCCAACAACACACCCGATACGATTCGATGACGAAGCCGATGTTCACACAGAACATCTACCGTGGGCCCCGTGGGTTCTGTAGCGGCACCACGACGGATCACGCACTGATCACGCGTACGCCGGTCACCTTCTGCCACGCCACACACGGAATAACAACCCCTTTAGCCACGTCTCAAGTGTATGTTGGTGTGTGTCATCGAACAACGGGGTGCAACGGCAAACAGTCGCACATGTTTGGTTAGTCATCGGGGCAGACCTAATTACCTTGCACAAGAGCCAACCAGTGTTAGGTTGTTCTAGTTACAGCAAAAACAGGAATTATTGTAACGGTTGTATTAACAGAATAGCGCAAAACTCTGATGTCTGATTGCTCCAAAAATAACTTCCTCCATGAAGATGCCAAGAATGCATGGGGTCAACGGAATCTGATCTTCTGAAACAAAACGTCAGATGTAGCTTCCTGCCAACAGATCGGCGCCAAGGACATGCTCTCTTCAGTGTGCTCGCTCGAACATCTCGTAGGAGAATGGATCCATTACCGGTAAAGCCCTTGAAGATGATCGTCGGAACTGATCGTATACCGGTTGGGTAAACAACCGCGACGTCACCGCGTACAAACTGAAAGATCATCAACCGGCCATCACCAGCGTATATTTGCATCATTTTCCCCTTTTATACATCCATAATATTTCCTCAAAGTTCTGTGGTTTGCAACACAACACAAGAGAAAGATGTATTCATCGAGAATTCTGTCCCGGCCTGATTTTGCTCCCAGCACTTCCTCACAACCACTTCTGAGCGTGTGAAGGCTACCTGTTTTGAGGTCAAACAGTTGTTTACATATTCGTGTGGCGCAGTCAATGGACCAATCGCTCACGAAACAAACAACGCGACCCCCCTGTGGCCGCACTGTGTCGCCTGTGGCAAAGGGAAGATTACATTTCCGATGACTCGAAGGTGTTTTGTTTTTGGACAGTCCATTTTCCCCCCTCATTCCCACGTAACACAATTAGGACAGTATGAGGGCTTAGATAAAGATCGTCCGTTTTGTGGTCTGTTTGCGGGTGGGCCGAGTGGTGTCACTTTATCGCCCAGCGAAGGATGCCAAAGTGAGATAAACTTATTGACAAAGAAAACAACTCGTCTGTGCCTGAAGAGTTCATTACTTTTGCGACGATTTGTTTACTTGTTGCTCGCGAAGATAGGCGCTACTGATAGTGTGCGGGCAGCAGCACGTATGAAGTTGTTTTGCTTTGACAAAAATACCAAATGACGAAGTATGGGGTTTTTCGCAGAAATAAAAACTATTGGATGCTCCAATATTTAGCGGGAACTATTTCAACCACGTAATGGCGGCTGATGCAATATTCATCTTGCATGTACAACAGCAAGCAAAGAGATCATGCTCTGGTCAGCTGTCAACACTGTCCACACATCCGGTGGGTGCAACGAACGAAATCTAATAATAAAGTCCAAAACCCCTCGGGCCTAATCATCTTTACGACCAGCCCCAATTTGCTGGCATCAATGCGACTTCAGCACGCGCTCGCCCGGTGTCTTAATCACGGTGTCAAGCGGTGATGCATTGAATCCGAATCGACTGCTCACACGAAAATGCCCAGATTGCCTGCCGGTACGTTGAAGTCTGATAACGCGTCATTACCTCTTTACGTATGTTCGCTTCCAAACGCATTAATGGGTTCAACTCCGATGAATACTGGGAAGATATCCGCCGGGACGTGCCTGGTACTTGGCAATTTAATTGCCATTGTTAGCAATGTATTCTGACCACACCAATAAAGGGTAACGTTTGAGTGGTTAGCAAACAACGCACCTAGACCAATCATTAACTCACAGGTCAGTAAGCACTGGAGTACTTGCTGTGCAGGTGATAATGGCGAGGCGATAAAATAAACTCCGGCTTCGAAGGATCACGTTTTGATTGGATGGGCTTTGATTGGATTCAGAAGCGAGATCGTGCTGTGCTTTGAGTGTATTCAAAATTGCATATCTTTTCCTCCTCTTCCTCTTCCACCTCTATCCAAACAAACCGCACACAGTAACACGATTGACATCAATCAAAGATTTGCAAACTCGCAAGTCGTTCGTCGGAGCCCCTCCAGAGTTCCAAATTGACTCTAATTGGACGGATTGCTCCAGAAACGGCCAGACGGCTTGGGGCCTGCTTCCCACGATCGCGATGACATCTCCAGCGTCTACTAGAAGGCCTCTGGATGTCGTGGACTGATGAGGGAATTCCTTTCGTCTGTTACGTGTGTATCACGACGCGAAATTGGACATTGGTTGGGAGGATGGAAAAAAACCTCCACCTTGAGGCTTAATTCAAAGTCGTAAACAAAGTCTTCTTTCTCTTTCTATCCCTGTATTATGGACTCAATCACGCAGCGTTCGAATGTGGCGAGGGTTGATGTATGGGATGCAGCCCTGCGCAAACAAAGTAGACATTGACACAAAACAACGACGCTCTGTAGACATTCTGAGGCCCCCCCTTGGGAGTTATTACAACGAATATTAGCATTCCGGTCATCAATTGTTGGACATTGGACCTTCCTTAGCTAAGGCGATGCTAGTTCCTACCATCTTGAAAGGTTTGAAATAGCTTGAAAAGACACAAAGCAACTTTTGCTTCACGGTATGCACACACGTCCAAATCAGCTGTGCGTCGCCGCCGTGGGAGGAAAGTAGCTGCGGCTTTGCTTGCTGCAAGGTATCCCGCAAGGAGGGTGTAGGTTTTGTGTGGGGTATGGAGTGGCCAACCCCTCCTCTCCCAGAGAAGTAGGCAGTAGGCCTCGAAGACTTTGACCTCTACGGCAAGCCGCAAGTCGCCGTGGACGTCGTCGTGGTATCTTCTTACTCCAACTAGAGCATGATATAAACACACACAGACACACACCGGGACTCTTTTTCACTTCCACCGTCGGCGAATCCAAAACAAGCCCCTCCTGCTTCTTCCACCACAACCCCGCGTACGGGGTTGGTTCGGTTCCCTTGGCTTGGCCTGATCACTCACTCACCGCATGATCAGCGAAGGTTTGTAGGCGAGCGCGTGCGCGCCATGGCCTGCTTGGTGGTGGTGGTGGTGGTGGTTGTGTGCGTATATGTTGACATCACGTACACCACACACACACACACACGCACATAGGGGACAAACAACAAAGAAGAAACGCGAACCGGGGAGCTGCTAATCGCGAAGGACCGTTGTCGCGCGCGAGTTCCGCGATAAGAGCATAATTACCAGCCACCACCGAATTATGCTCTATGCTCGCTACCCCTTTAAATGCACCTCCATACGTGTGTGTGTGCGAATGTCGGGGTTGAAAACCATGATGGTTGAAGCACAGAACAGGAGCGAGCGAGAAGGCACGATGCGTGAGCACAAGCGCCCCGAGAGAGGGATGCAAAAGCGCGCATAAACGCAGGCGCAACCAAAGAAAACACACCAACACACACGCGCGCACACGATACCGGTTCCGGTGCTGGGTGTAGTGTGGTTGTGTGTGCAATATCATTATTATTTTCTGAAAACACACCCCAACGGCACACGCACACACACCCAGAAAGCGCGCCCGGGAACAGAACGGAAGGGTGTAGAGAAGCAGCGGGAGCAGGGTTGCGTTTTTACACCACGGCACATCGACCAACGGCAAGCACACACTGCTCCGTGCCATTCGCTCGACGGAAAGCAACGAGTTAAGTTCGCACGTACAAACACGCGAGAAAAGAAAAGCGTAGCCCGTGTTTCTCCCGCTTTGTTCGGCTTCGAAAAGGGGAGAATAAAGAAAGCAAGCAAAGAAACGCAAGTTTGTTGTTGTTGCGCGGTGCAGTAAAATCGGTGCAGTTGAACTTCTTTTCCAGCCAACAATTCCTGTTTCACCTGAAATCCATCGTCCCTTGGTGCACACAAAACACACGTTGATTGTGGAGTTCAAAAGACAACGCTTTTATGCTCAACCCTTTACAGAGACAGAAAAGGGCCAGGGAAGATCAGTGTGGTTGCAGGGCAAAACGCACCAAAAAGTGATACCAAGACGTAATTTTATCGACAAAGAAGGCAACACCAAGACGCACCACTTACGTGATACGCAAAAAAAACGAAAACGCGAGCATAAAAGAAAAACATAAACACACATAATTGTGTTGTCAGTTTTGTACGTCACTGTGTTTGTGTGTGAGAGTGCCTTCGGTTCAACGCGTAAGCAGAGTAGTCTGGTGTATCGGAGTGTGCGTTCGTGTTGCGACCTGTGGTGAATTTTCATTCGAGAGAGAGAAAAAAAGAAGCGAATTCCCCTTCCCCCTCCGTGGTGCCTACCAACCTCCTCCTGCTGGGAAAAGAGTCGCTTCAAGGACAAAATCGGAGAACACACCGAAGGAACGTGAATAAACAGCAATCGGACAAACGCACCGAAAAGCAAAGCAAACATTGAAAAGCAAACACACGGTTAGAAGAGCTCGCGTGATAAGGGGCCAAGATTCCAAATTGGATAGTTGAAAGAGAAGAAGCAGAAAAAAAGTGTAAAAAAGTGAAGTTGGTGAACAGAAAACTGATAAGAAAGTTAATCTCATACCAGCAGTATGGCAGTGCAAGTGGATAATTTGTTACTCTCCGACATCGGGTAATGTTACAATTTGCAACAGTCTGCCTCCTCATTTCCGCTTCTGTACTAAAAAAAAACCCCCCGTACTTTACTTGTTGCTGCAAAACCCCTTTACTGGGAGGCTCTGAGCGTTTTTCGAGGAAATGGGCTGATACTCATACATGACATAATCACGAGAGGTTTTCGCGACCGGCTGCTAGTGTGTGCGATCGCATGTAACAACACCCCCGCTGCCGGTGTGTTCGAACGGGGCACAGGGCCTGCCATTACTGTTTCGCGTACCTCTTTTCTTTTTTGTTTATAAATACGTGTTTAACTGCGTGTAAGATCTCTCTCAGAATTCATCCTTCTTTCTCGCTCGCTCGCTCTGACTCAGCGCCAATCCTATTGCCAATTGCGTTTCAGACCGTCCCGATGTGGATAAACTTTCGATTATTTATGCTACACGGTGGCCTCATTTTTTGTGTCTTCCTTTCCGACCGTGGCAGGGATGGGAAGCTGGGGGAAGGGAAATAGTGTGACCCCAATTTCGGTGGCGTACAACCGGGACCGGGGACTTAATTATAGCTTCCGGGGGCCGGGCTCTGTCTGTGTTGATTAGGGTGTACTGATTGCACGATGAGCAGCGATGGGAGAGATGTTACCTAGAATTATCGAGGAAATTGTTCTTTATTTCGATTTTTGCAAGAATTTTGAAGAATTCCACTGATTTGCGTGACTAAATGGCACGCCTTGAGTCCTCTTTGAAGGCATCACCGCCAACTGGGATGAGCGTACTGAAACAAACGTTGCCGTAGTAACAACGATCACAGTTTTGTTTAAAATCAAATCAATTGAAATATTTCTACATTACATTCCACATGAATAATTGTGCAATTTTATAATGATCTCATATCCGTAGTTCCCAGCTACGGGCAACACATGCCACCGATCTCGTTAGAAACACTTCCGCCAAGTCTCTCTACTGCCAAGTCCGTCCACACCGCAAGGCCGTGTGTGAAATGTTCATTGCTCCCTGGACCCAGCCATCAGAGTAAGCAGTGATGACGGTTAGACAAACTCTCCACCAGCCCCTCCATCTGCCGTTAGTATCGGTCTAGCTTCCTAGCCGTGTTCTATTCTAGGCGAAAGAAATCATTGGAACCGGTTAACAACACCAAACGGGACTGGACAAAGAGAAATAGAGCCAGCGAGAGAGCGTTCAGGTTCTATCTGCAACAACACGCTCCCTTTGGCACACAATGATTGCACGAAAAGAACGGTTTACTTAGTAGCATAATATTGTTGCAAAACTTCCATCCAACCAAAACCATCTTCATCATACTTATCGTATGATTTGATTCGTAACGAATCGTTGAAACTCCAAAACCGAACGAGTTTGCTTTTAAACCCTTTCCAGCAGGAGTGTTTTGTTCTTGCTTTGCCCTTGAATGCATTATTTAAATGCGTTCGTTCTTTTTTAGAATTCGATGAAACTGTTCGATTGTTTTGCATTTAAAACGGATGACGATGCTTGAATTTGTGTTCACCCAACCATGACACGAGTGGCTGTTGAAAGCTGCAGGAGTTTGTGTTTGATCGGATTCGAGTGCTTACTATGCCTTTTTATACCTTGTTTTTTCTTCTTTTAGCAATTGGAACTCCATTAGTCCAATTAGCACATTCTATTTCGTTTCTTGTGCAGCTTGTTTTGCACAACAAAACCAATTAAATAATTTTGTTCATTATAGAAAAGTACGTTTTGAATTGTTCTAATTTCCAATACGAAAAAAAAATGAAATCTATTAGTGTTTATTTTTGTGAGTAATTTGGCTGCACATGCTTTAAGCCCATCCGGTTCGAAGGACCAAAAAATGACGTCACACCGCGTCTGCTTGTGTAAAAAGTATTATTAATTATGTTTATTTTTTCTTATTTCAATTTTATTTTTTAATTTTGCCACCTTTATCTTGCGTAAAAAACTAACTTTGCAAACTTTGTGTTCCTTCCTAATGACGTTCATGGTTGCTCCATTCATTGCCCCTTCCCGTCAAAGATTACGATTAAATGGCTTGATTCGAAGGCTCAGATCGATGACGTGCGGTTGAACCAAAACGGTGCCTGCATCACAATCAATCGACCTCGTCTTCAATTGATCCGATAAGCGGTTGGTTCGGAACGATGTGCGCCGGGGCCCATCGACGTTTGTTCGCGTCGAGCGTCTTATCTTTTGCTTGGCCGCCGTTCACGCACTGTTTTGCTTTGTTTTGGTAAATACGCACCCGTTACAGAATCAAAAGTAGACATCGGGTCGGGTACAGGCCGGGTGAGGGTTACAGGGAGATCATCTCCCCCCCCGCAGTAGTTCACAAAACCACCCCCCACAAACACATGAACTAGATTTCTAAAATTAGCCGACCCGCCGAGATTTCACCTCTCGATTATCGACGCCACGGTTCTCGCTTCTGTTTTGTGTTATTGTTGTACATTGGCAAAGAGCGAGCGGTGGTGAGAGAGACCCTTGAAGAAACCGTTTTGTTCCGATGCACTCTGGCGGGTGTAGTTGCACGTGACCCTCGGAGGAGGGGGTCTTTTTTGCAACGCCTTTATCAAAATGCTTTGCCACTTTTCCGCGCGTAACGTAAATATTAAAGGGCAAGTTCTTTGCTCTCCCTCTCGCTCTCCCTCTGTCTTCCTCTGTCTCCGTCTTCTACTCTATCGCTTCTGCTACTCTTGTCGGGGGGCAGCCACTCCGGTCTGTGCGATCGTTTCCGGCTGTTTGCGCACAAAGCTCGCATCGATAGTGACAGCAGCAGCAGCGACGACGCCAAACGACGACGTCTCGTGTCAGCCATTTTGACATGCGCTCCTTCCATTAATGTGTTCCCTGCTGCTGCATTAACGAGCTGATTTTTTTTTTGCAACTCGAACGGGGCAGCAAACATGGAATAAAATTTACGTAATGGCTTTTTAAATCTTCTCGCTTAACGGCGCCGTGATGCTTAATAAAGCGAGCCGAGAAATCTTGTACTGCGCGCCGACACGTGCCGTTTGGACAGTTCCAACCGGTCGTGGGAGTTATCTATTTGCCAAAGGTTGCTTGCGTTGTCGTGCGATTTGAATCGATAAAAAAGGCACACTACTGAGTGGAAAACTGTTTCCGCAATCAGCATCAGTGTTATCACGCGTTGCATGGCCGTTCGGGGCCAACGGTGCACTCTCAAGCTTCGAGTATGACACAGGGTGAAGCTGATAAACGGTTGTTTGCCCCTTCAACAATTGTCTCCCTCCGTAAAGCATACAAATTGCAACCCGTTGCGCTTTATTTTGTTCAGAAAATTGGCAGCTTCAATTGTGAAATTTCGCACATATGCAACAAAACATACACGAAATACAGTTTGTTTATTTAATTTGTTTGTATTTTTTTTACCACCCATAAACACCAATGTTTATCGCACCAAATGCTTATCTTTTGTGGATGAGGTTTTTTGTTCTACCTACCATCCCATCTACTGCCGGTCTTATCTAATCACGCTAAAATGGTGATTGACCGTCTAGTGAAACATTCTACACACGATATGCCGTTTTAAAGCCTTTCCACAAAGCAATGAGATGTTGTCGTGTTACCAAAGCATCTTTAACGTAGTTTGTTGGGTTGCTGGTTGTTTTCGCTTTTTTGTAATTTTTTCTCGTGTTTCATTGGCGTCATTGGATTTGTTGTTTGCAATTGACAGGTTGAACTTCGTGAAGGAGACGTACTTGTTTGCAATACTATCCAGCTGGCGGCACAAGTTGTTAGAGATGCGATTAATTTGAAAACAATGCCAATGGCTTGGTAGAAACTAAAGAGAAAGACTTACATTAACTGAATCTAAAGATAAGGAATCAGCTGTAAAGACTTCGGATGACTTCATCTAGTGTGACGTAAAGTGTCCTTAAAAATGGAGGCGCCTGGTGTTGTACAATGTTTGAAAGCTTTCGCACAGCAGAGATACACAAATTGTATCTCAAATTTATGACAATGATTGAAGAACAGATTGTTAAATTGTTTTTTGAAAGACTAAGAAATGTGTTGATGGATGATGATTATAAACATCGTTAGTATCGTTCCGATTTAGATGGAAAGCTGTACTCTTTTTTTAACTAATATTGTACCTACTAGCAAATCTTGGACTAGAGAGTCTTCTATAAGAGAGATACAAGTCTTGTTCATTCGTCTGAGAGAGGCTTGTATTAGAGATAATTTAGTAAAACCATCTAAGCGATTTTTTTAGTTGTCAATAATCAAAATTTCGTTAAGTCATTAACTTCAATCATTTGCTGATATAGTAGGTGGTGTAGAATTTCTCATTTCAGCGTTTCTTAGTACTCTTGCGGTACTCTTGCCGTAGGAGCAGTCGCTTACAAATGAACAAACGGCCTTCGTTGTCTGCCGGCTTCAGTGCATGTGGGATCCAATTACCCAATTCTTGGTCATTTCCATTACTTTTAATCCATGGCAAATGACTTGTCCGAGTGTCTTCCAAGTGTTCTCTTGATGTGTTCGTGCAGGCTTTTGTGTGGGTTTTTGGAAACGTCGACTTCTATTCCAAATTTCCACTATTAAATTCACTTACTTCAAATAAATCACTTTAAACACTTTAAGAATAGCTACCACGCTTGCTTCTTATTTGCAATAATGAAGCATAAACTGTTGGTAAAAAATACACTCTCTGTTATAAAAGTTGCCATATATCATGCCTACAAAAAAACATAAGTCATTGATGAGCAATAAAAACATCTGATGTCTAAAAATGACACTTCAAAATGAAAGTGTTGCCTGATGAAACAAAAATACCGAATACACTAGAAGCGACATCTGACGGCAAAACGCTACGAACTTATCTTGGTGTATTACTTATCATTTTTGGAATTTGATTAAATTTGAACTTATTTTTGAAGATTCTTGTACCCTAACATCAGCATCCGAGTGTACCGTAATGCCACCTGGGTTTTATCCCGTTTCGTAACAGCCCTTCCATACATCTTCCCTCCAATCTACTACCACACTTCTCCTTTGCAACAATGTGCTCCAACGGCCCCCGGTTCTGTGTTGCGTCAGAAAAGCATCAATCATACACTTCTGCGCTTAGCCAAACCAAAACTCGGCCCGGTGTTAGATAATCGAAATGTCGGGTGGTTTTGGGTGGTGTTCGATTTTACTAAAAACCCAATTGCCAACCACCCACCCACCAATTGGTTTTGGTTTGGTTTGGTGTTGATGCTGCTTCATTCATTTGCGGCAGTGTTTGTCAGCGGCACCGAAGCAGCAGAGTAGAGTTTGTTTGTCTAATAATAAAACTGGGCAAAGCAACAAATGATGATGGTCCCGTTTTTATTTTGGCTGCTGTTGCCGCTCTCGCAGTCGCTTCGTGTTCGTGTGTGTGTGTGTTTGTGTGCGGTACTGTGGCATGTTTTGTAACGCTGAAGCGTTGCTCGCCACATACACTAAGGAAGGAACACATGTGTGTTTACATTCCGTGGCCGAGTTGAACGTTCTGTCCTGCTGGATAATTGGATGGAGCAGGAAATTCTCTGCCACCCTGTACATACGTTTGAGGTCAATTAACTCCGAGGAAGTAAAAGGAAAAAGGGAAAACTGCTGTTTATCGATTAGTCGTCGATGATGATCGGATTTGAATTTCTTCGGTCGATGACGCGCTACCAGTTTTGCAACATAGTGTAGCCCGCGCAGTGATTTCGTAGTGGTTGTGGTGGTGGTGTTGGTGGTGTCGGGGTTGACAGCTGTCAGTTTCCCGCAACCCGGCACACACTGTTGTTGTGTGTCATGTGAGCCTCGCTTTACGTCGCTGAGAGGGAGAGAGAGAGTCACGTTGTTCACTCTCGCTCGCTCTCACTCTCTAGCCCACGAAAATGGTTCGACAAACTGACAAGGTCCTTGAAGGTCAAATGTGATGCGGCCGCCAAATTACTTAACCGCGCGACCACTGCAACGAGAATGTCCGCAAAAGGAAACAATTCATTCAGTGGTTAGGACGTTCGGTTTTTTGCTTCCCTTCCCGCCCCATTTTGTCCTTCCAAAAGTTGTGCTTTTCCATTAGCATAGAAGGTAAAGAACGTTATTAACATCTTCTTTCGTCTCTTCTTGCTCCCTCTCTCTCTCTCTCTCTCCAGCCGTTCAATATCGTTGGACACCGCGACACGCCTCAGAAACGCCGCCATGAGCAAGCTCATCCGCCAGGTGTCGATCGAAACGCCGGCACCGAAGCTGAAGGACTGTGTGCTGAATCTGGTCGTGCCGGTGCCGGACACGCCGGCCCAGGGCGCCCGCATCCTGGTCGTCTATGCCGGGGCCTGCTACCGCAAGAACCAGTCCACCTCGATCTCGTCCATCAGCAGCCAGCTGTCGGACACGGGCGACATCACCACGTCGCTGCATCTGCTCGCGAAACAGATGCAGAGCGGCAGCTTCACCAGCATCAGCGAGGAAGGGCCGGACAGTACGCCGCCCCAGCACCATCAAACGTCGGTCGCGATCCAGCACAACCCGCAGGCGCATCAGGGCGTCCGGGATGGGGCACTGTTTCCCGGGTTTGAGGTGGCGGGCGTGATTGAATCACTCGGCAGCGAGCTGAAACCGGACTGCGGGTTTAAGGTGGGCCAGCGGGTGATTCTGTACCCGTACGAGGGCGTCCCGCACGGCTACTCCGAGCTGATGGTGGTGCCCGACCTCAAGTATCTGATCCCGATCCCGGACGAGCTGCCGCTGGCGGTGGCGGCCACCCTGCCGACCGGTGCGCTGCTCGCCCAGAGCGCCATCATTGCGGCGCACAAGATCGTGGACGAGCTGCTGAAGAGCCGGCCGGGCGAGAAGGTGAAGATACTGATCGTCGGCACGGGCGGGCTGGCCCTGTGGGCGGTGCGCATTGCGGCGCAACACTTCTACACACCGGCGACGAAGGACAAGATACAGATTACGGTCGCGAGCCTGCGGGACGAGGGTTTCCTTGTGGCGAAGAAGTGCGAACGGTGAGTGTCAAGATGTTTTTGCGTTTAATAAGATTGCGCTCCAAATTAACATTTGTTTTACTCGATCGCTCGCAGGGTAAACATCGTCCAGTGGAACGAGGATCTGTACGAGAAGCAGCTGATCGAGCGCACGCATGACGCTTGCGACGGGCTGGTCGACATCGTGATCGACTTCGGCACGACGTCGCGCAGCTTGCACCGGTCGATGCAGTGCCTGACCAAGGGCGGCCACATCTTCATCAGCGACGAGGTGGCGGAAAAGCTGCTGCCCAAGTTTAGCAAGCGGGCGGAGGAGCGCGGCCAAACGATCGAGGCCGCCCCGACCGGTACGATCGAGCAGCTGCATCAGCTGGTGAAGCTAGTTTCTTCCAATGAGGTATATGCAGGGCATAGTAAAGTGGATGGAATGTTCGGGCAAGGTTGTTAAACTTCCTTTCCATCTTTTTCCAACAGATTGAACCACCGCCACACTCAGTATTTCCCTCGGATCAGGCCGCCGATGTGGTGCGCAAGCTGGCGAGCTCGGAGATTCCCGGACGTGCCATCCTGAAATTCCATGATATCGAGTAAGAGCCCCACCCAATCACCATCATCACGCCCCAACATCGCATACATAGATATATATAGAGAGTCAAGTATGCTGTATGAAAGAGGGAGAGAGTGCGAGAGAGAGCAGAAGAGAAAAAGAGTAGATTCAACCTTTCCCAAACGCCTCCCCAGTAGGATTGTTTTGTATCCTAACTTTCCTCATCGTTTGATTTTCTCATATCTTCCTTCGTGGATTTATCTTTTAGTTTGTAAGCAAACCAATGCAAACGATGCCTCAGTTATTTGCTGGACAGAGAAAAAGAGAGAGAGCGAGGAAGAAAACATAGTCAAAAAAAGCAAGCAAATGAAACTCTGATGATTGTGTGCGCTAGTTTGTAGTGAAAGTGTAAGAAAATTCAGCAAAAAAATGGAAGAAATATGTTACTAAGCAGGACGAAGAGAACACTTAACTTAGCAGCAAACATTGGAATATCAAGCTGGGAAAATCGTCCCCCAAACCTCAACAACAAAAAAACAAGTATTCATTTTTACTAAATGAACTACTCTTACTCTAGTAACTCGGTGTCATGTAAAATTAAAACAAAACAAACCCACTATCAAGCAGTAACACACAAAATTCGCGAAACGGAGAAAAAGCGATCTGTGTAGCCGCCGAAGCAAATTGGTTGAATCGGTTTATTTTATCGTTTGTTTGGTTGTGTTTTTTTTTGGTTAATATTAAGTGGACGAAACTGTAACGCTTGAAAGAGGAAGTCCTCCTTAGTCTCATTAGCACCACCAGCAATAATTTGGCACACGGTTGCCTTTTTGTCAACCCCGGAAAAAAGAGAGAGAAAAAAATGTAACATTTAGCGACGCGCGTTACTAATTTCAATGTGATTTATAAATACGGTACCGAGAAGATTCAAATTATTTTACCTTTTTTCCCCTTTGCAATCATGAAGGAGAGAAGAGGAGATCATAATGGAAAGAGAATGGAAAGGAAAACTTTATTGTGTTGTTACCTCTTCCCACCCAAAAAAAAAAAAAAAACGCAGAAAACAAAACGTTAATCATACCTAAAAACACATGCAAACGTTATGATGAAATAACATAATTGAAGATGCAATGATGAAGGTAACGATGAGCTATCGTTAGTCGAATCGAGTGTAAGTAGTGAGTACAACACAAACACACATACACACTGAAACGCTTGTGAAGAAAAGGAAAAGCAAAAGAAACTAAAGAAAAGCGCGCTAGTAGTGTGAGGAAGTGGACAGCCAGGACAAAGGACAGGGAAGGACGTTGGTGTATTGACAGCCCAGCGTGCTGAGGTTTCGTGTATCCCTTTCGCTTTCCCGATCCTGGACAGTGTTGGTTTAGTGTTTAGTTGATAACTTAATAGTTTGTAAAAGTGTGCGTTCAAAATGGGGTTTGTGCGCAACGATCTCCCTGAAACGATCGCCCCCTCTCCCCACAGATCTCTCCCACGGGAGGAAGAATGCTTAAACGGAGACAGCAGACGGCAGCAGAGCACTGGTATGATGTCTGTGTGGGTGTGTGTTTGAGAGAAGTAACATTGCGACAAAGTAATGTGTATTATTGGTAATGAGTTAAAACAGGTCAACACTGAAAATAAAGAGCTGTATAGAAGTTACAAAATAGCCAACATTGAGTTCAAGGGTGCGGTAATGATGATATCACATCTGTAAAGCTCTACGACAGATGTCACAGGAGCGTTGCAATGCTGGAAAACACACACCAGAGCGTTCTCTAAACACGATCAATGCGTGATCAGAGCACATGTTACTTCAATGCCTCTATAGAATGTTTAATGCTCAAAAACTTCTGGATGACTAATGGACTTTTAACAGAGGACTACTATTTCTGGAGAATGGAATTCCAAGGCTGAAGATGAACTACGAGCTGAGGCAGTTGATATCGTGAAAATCAAGAGGAAGATCTTATATCAAGATGACAAAATCCAAGTGGAATGTGATGCCTCAAAAATTGAAATGATAATTAATATGGCGAATATAAAAGAGCTATTTCTAAGAAGTCTGGTCCGGGCCGGTCTGGTGGTACAGTCATCAACTCGTATGACTTAACAACATGCCCGTCATGGGTTCAAGCCCCCATACGTAGGATTGATAATCCTGCTATGGTAACAATAAGTCACTGAAAGTCAAGCTCACTTCACTAGTGGGTACAGGCTGGCCTTGAACCGACAGCGGTTGTTGTGCTGTGCCAAAGAAGAAGATTTCTAAGAAGTTCAGAAGATCTATCAAACGAGATGTACATCTTAGGAGATCAATCTTAGGCCCAAGATGTGTGTTTAAAGATACATGGTTTTAATGGTTTTTGACACATTTTTAAGGTTATGTAACATATTCCCATTTTTTGGTCCTATTCTTCCTAAGATTGGTGGACAATATCAAAATATTTATTCATCATTTTTCCCACAATGTCATTGTCATCAAGAGACATTGTCCCAACAAATGGGAGGGACACATTCTAAATTATTTGGATTATGGTTATGATAGCTATAACTGTTGAGAAACTGTTCTAGAACTTTTTCCAAAGCCCTGAATGCTCCAAAAAGACATCCAATGGAGGAAAACCCTAACAAGAACAAGCAATGTACGATCAATACATCTTTCACTATCGCGCAAGCTTTGTGGAAAGTCAAACCACTGGCAGAAGACACTTGTTAGGATGAAGACGACAAGAACTTGCTGTACATTCCTCGAGAACAATGATCGAGAAAAGAGTGTGAAACATCCTTTAAAGACTATGAATAAGCTAACCATGACATGGTTAATAACTCAGCGAGAAGAAAAGAAGAGTGTCTTGAACTTGAATTCTTCCCACGAGAGACTTTTGTATTAACGCTTTGTACCTTAATTGTAGAAATTCTAAACGTACATACACAACGAGAACACTTCCGCAAGATCAGCTCCTAGCTTTTGTAGATGTAGTCTTCCGGCATTTCCACCCCGATCTGCTTCCGGATCGCGTCCTGCACGCCGGCAATCGCCAGACTGTCCTGGTGCGACACGGACGGTGACTCAAGCTCACCCGCCAAGATGCGACGGCGCGTCTCCTCCGCCTCGTACCGCAGCCCTGCGCTGTTTTGCAGGATGCACTCCACCTTGGGCGTCGGCAGCGGGTACGATCGCACCGTACCGTCCACGTCCGTCAGCTCCGTGGGGCACCAAAAGTCGTGCAGCTGCAGAAGAGGAAAAGTAGAAATCCATTATCAAAAACCATCACCTCCAAAGGGATTACTACTTCATCCCATACGCACCGTAATCGAACCCTTCGTGCCGATGATGACGGCCGTATTGGGCAGCTTGTCAATCGCGCTCGTCCGTATGTTTGCCACCCCACCCTGCGGGAAGTGTAGCTTGGCCGTGATGCCCACATCCACGCCCTCGTCGTTCAGCTGGCCGGCCGCCTCGATCTTGACCGGTTCCGCCTGAAAAGCCCACATCGCCACCTGGATCGTGTACACGCCCAGATCCAGCACCGTCCCGCCGCCCAAACTCTTCATCCGCACGCGCTCCACATGCGTCAGCGGAAAGCCAAACTGTACCTCGACCCGCTCGATCCGTCCCAAATCCCCGCGCCCGATACGCTCGCGCAGGTGGATGTAGCTCGGGAAAAACCGTGACCAGATCGCCTCCATACAGAACCGGCCCCGTTCGCGGGCAAAGTCGAGCAGTGCCCGGGCCTGGCCGCGATTCACACACAAAGGCTTCTCACAAAGAACGTGCTTGCCGGCTTCCAACATCATCCGGCTGACCTCGTAGTGTGCGTTATTGACCGTGCCGACGTACACGACATCTAACAGGGAAGGGGCAGAAAAACGGAGCAAATCGGTTGTGAATAATGCCACCATCATCATCTGCCCACGTGTGCGAGAGCGACGATGAGCCAGCGGTTTCGTCGTTTGAGACCGTGAATGCTGCGTGAGCTCCTTCTCATCCTTCTCACGATCATACTAGAACGATTCACTTACCCACCTCCGGATCCTTTGCGATCGCTTCGTAGCCCTCGTAGAACCGGGGAATGCCGTGCAGTTCGGCAAACTTTCTTGCATTTTCCAACCCACGGGCACCGACCGCCACCAGCTGATGGTCGGCCGCCGGCAGCGTCGACACGGCACACGCAAAGTCGTGCGATATCGTACCGGCACTAACAATTGCCCAGCGTAATGGTGCCATCGTTGTTTCACTCTGATAATGCTTCTTCCGAAATACACGCACGCAAACTTTCACTTTCGACTGTTTCGCGTGCAATGCGCTGCTTCGCTTGAACAACCTTCTTGGCTTTGGTTTTTGGCGACGTGAAGACGACGTTCGCGACGCACACGTCCACACTCTACGCTGTCGTGTACTGTTCGCTCGGGTGGGAAATACCGCGCAATTTGTATCGAGAATCGTCGGTTCTCGGTTCGGATAGTGGCGCGAAGGTACTAACCCTTTTAAACGGGTGGTACCATTGTGTTCGATGATGAGCGGAGAGGGGTGCTCTTTTATCTGCTCACACACACACACACGCGCGCGGTGGTGTTGGTATGTGCCGATGCACTGTTTTGCTACGAGAAGGCGGTACAAAACGGACCGTGTGACGAGCAAGCTCCAAGGATGTGTTCCACAAGGCTAACACGGCAACTGGGGAGGTGTCCGAGGTGTGGGAGATGATATGGCCACCCGTGTCATTATCTTATCTTCCGGTATATATCTTGCTTCCCGATTCGGCACAATGATGTAATTTATTGTTCAATAACTGTGTGGTTCGCGTGGCTTATCAGGGGGAGAAGGAACACATACAAATAACTACAACTGGATTGGACCCAGCCAAACGATTTCACGCTGTTTGATAATTCAGTTTAGCGTCATCTTTAGCGTCATGTATGTGTTGCAGCGTTTTGGGTTATAGGGTGTCAGTTGTGAAATTTATCACGCGATCGGACAGTGATCATGAGTGAAAACAAAATAATTGACCGGAAGCAGCAGCACAAAAGAGCATATTTTCCAGATTTGTTGGGAAAGTAAAGGAAGCTCATGACGGCGATGTAGATGTTCCAGTGTCACAGTACAGATACATCGAACTATCAAACTTCCTGGCATTGGCGTAACAACCTAAAGCTGTCATGATCATGTTGGTTTTATGCAGGCTTTTTAGGGGAATATTCTTCTTCTTCTTCTTCTTCAGTGGCCAGCTCACGGATCTACCCCTACAATCTACAGACCGGAACTATATAGTCCCAGCTTCGTCCGTCGCGACAGGTTCTTTGAGGTGAACTGATTTTTCAGGCTGTAGAATGACCGGTTGGCACCCAGCATTCTTGCGGCAACTCAGCTTCCATGCTATTGTCGTTGCTGACCTTTGACCCCAGATGGGTGAATTCTGGGACGACTTCAAAAGTGCATTCACCTATCTGTACGTCACGCCTACGTCTTCTTCTTTGGGCTCAACAACCGCTGTCGGTCTGTACCCACTTGTGGGCTTGGCTTTCAGTGACTAATTGATTCCCCCCCCCCATAGCAGGATAGTCAGTCCTACGTATGGCGGCGCGGTCTATTTGAGGATTGAACCCATGACGGGCATGTTGTTAAGTCGTACGAGTTGACGACTGTACTACGAGACCGGCTCAACCGGAGACCGGCGAGACGCCTACGTAGATTCTGATTATTTATTGGTAGGGCCACTGATGTTGCCACCATCAGTTTGGTCTTTGCCTCGTTTACCTGCAATCCGAGGATCTCTGCCGCCTGCTCGATCCCTTGGTAGGCTTCTGCTACATAGGAGAGCCGCAGACCAATGATGTCTATATCATCAGCGTATGCCAGGATCTGGGTTGACTTATAGAAGATGGTTCCCGTAGTCTTCATCCTCGAGTCGCGGATGGCCCTCTCTCGGATGGACCTCGAGGTCTCTCGAGGGCGGATGGCGCAGACCTTTGGTGGTAGCAAAAGTTCCTGAGAGTTTTCCATCCACCCTCACCTGGCATGTGACGTTGGTCATAGTCATTCTAACTAGCCTTATCAGTTTGGCCGGGATTCCAAAAGAGCTCATAGCGTCATACAGTTTTATTGGCTATTCTATCATATGCGGCTTTGAAATCTATGAAGAGATGGTATGTGTCGTTTCTGTATTCAGCCATCTTCTCCAAGATCTGCCGCATGGTGAAGATCTGATCAGTGGTTGATTTTCCGTTTCGGAATCCTCTTTGATAGTTTCCGACTATCTCTTCAGGGAGATCAGGGAGAATATAGTATAGTTGTTGCAGTCCAACCTGTCTCCCTTTTTGTATATGGGGTAGATGATGCCGAGATTCCAATCACAAGGCATCGATTCGCTATCCCACACCTCAGTAACGATTTGATGAATCTCGTTTTCTAGTGGTGCACCTCCATTCTTGACCAGTTCAGCTGCAATTCCGTCGGTTCCGGGTGCCTTGTTATTTTTCAGCCGACGGATAGTCTTTTGTGTTTCTTCTATGCTATTTGGCAGTAGCATGACACTATCTGCTAGAGGCGCTTCTAGCTGTTCGTTAAACTGGTCGTTGAGTAATTCATCAAAGTACTGAGCCCACCGCGAGAGGACCTCTGGCTGGTTACTGACCAGATCTCCATCCTTGTTGCGACATCAGGTTACCTTAGGTACAACGTTGTTTCGGTGACCTGCTATCGCTTGGTAAAACTTTCGTGTCGGTCCGTACGCCTCTCTGGTTTGTTCGAGTTCCCGCATGTTTTGCTCTTCCAAAGCATGCTTCGTGGAGCGGTGAACTCGTTTCCCTTCGCGTCTGAGCCGTGAATATTCCTCTGCGCATGCCCGCGTTCTATGCCGTTGCTGCATTGCTCGGTATGCAGTATTCTTACGTTCGGTCACTAGTCTGCATTCATCGTTGAACCAGCCAGATTTGGTGTTGCCACGACGTGGTGGGAGTATATTTCTTGCACAGTTTATTATTTTTCTTTTTAGAGCGTTCCACCTCTCGCTCGTAGTTTCATATCTGTTTTTTGGTAGTAGAGACTCTTCTAATGCGGTTTTGAATTCCTGTTGGACATTAATGTCCCTTAGAGAGTCCGTGTTGCGCCGATTCCGTGATACCGTCCCGAGGATACACGATTCAAACACGCCAAGAAGGCTTCTAGAGTCTGTAGACTGTATTCCAAGGACTGTATAGATCGTCATGAATAGGCACGATTCCACTCCACAATACGTCACCAGAACTCCTCCATCATCCCGTGGTTGTTGTCGTCAACTACAATTGGATCCTAACACGGGTTAAAGCTTCGGCATTCAAGTATTGCGGCTTCGTCAGTTTGCGTCCCCAGTCCCAGTTTTTTTTCTGTTTGTCACATCCACGGTTGTCCTTCCGATCATGTCGATGTCATCTGCGAAGCCCAGACTTTGGAGATACTGGTAAAGAGTTGCATACCAGAATTCAGTGTCAAACCCGCTCTTCACAAAACACCCTCCAGAGAAATGTTGAAGAGTAGTAGATGGGAGATTTTGCCGGAGTCGGAATCGGAATAACAATAGTCGGAGTCGGATCGGAGTCGTGGGTGCGCTCCATACAGCACATCACTATTCTGGAGTTTGTGACGCCCATAGTAAGCACGGCTTTTCTGAACTATGCATCTTCTAGTTTCTCTGCTGATTTCGTTATTGATCGATGAACAATTTCACTAACATCTTCAGGGATATAGGCTGTTACAACGCTCAACGCAGAGGTTCTTATTCGTAAGGTATCTTGTGTTTATGGAATTGCCGTGCACTAGAAGCATAGCGCACTTTGATACTTTGAGGCCTCTTTTGCCATAAAAATTAAAAAATGTAACTTCGCATATCTTCGTAAGGATCTTGATGCAGTTTTCTTTCATGTTTCACTTGAAATGTCTTGCCAGCACACACCGTTGACATATTTTAAAAGATTTTCATACCATTTTTTTTATTTTAATTTCCTTTGTTTTATAGATATCTTGTTTCCTGCGTAACGTTTTGTTCCTCCGTGTTACTGTAGGCTCGGCTGCGGCCCTTTCACTCCGCGCTTACAATGGGCTTGGCTCTTTTTCACTTAAGCAGCTCTGCTTCAAGCACATAAAAGCAGCGGCCGCATCAACAACTGGTAGGATGGTGGACCCTCGATATAGTGGTTCATAGTACTCGTACCGTAAATTTGCTGTGTGCCTGTGTAAGTAGTTTTGTGGGGATTTTTGCATAATAACTTTGCCCCCCCCCTTTTTGACCTGGAATAATGGTTTGTTTTGCTACTACTTACAAATTTCTTCGAACCTCACTAGACTACTCTGTTGACATATGTACATCGTACATTAATGGTATTTACACAAAACCTCCCCTGCTATCGGCACTACATTATTCCTACTTCAGGCGTCGATTTTAACGCATTGCTTCCATGCTAATGGGGCTCTTTCTAAGTCGTTGCCTCCGATTTAGCGCTCAATGCGATCGCTCTCTCTCTCTCTCTCTCTCTCTCTCTCTCTCTCTCTCTCTCGCTACAGTAGAGCGCGATCTGATGGATCTTAAATTAAATTAGCTTCGATTATGTTCAAACGGTATATAAATACGATGCCCTTATATTCGATCGTTTGTGTTTTGTTTGCCGTTGGATAGAACGATAATAGAATAGTGAAAGAAAAGTGTGCTCAAACGTAACATGCGCGGTTGAATCTTTGGAAATACGGACAACCGTACAAGTAAATCAGAAACGATTCGATATACAGCACAAAACAATAACGCAATAGCGATTCGTTCAGCGCGAAAACGGCGTTACGCGAAAAAAATGGAAGAAAAGAATGTGCAACCAATAACATATGATACCGAAGTAACAAAAGCGAATGCTGCATTCTATTCCAATGATGTTTCCTTGACCGAAACAGTGATTTCAAAGTCAGAACCACCATCAGCAGAACGTTAAAAATGGGAAACAAAAGAGCAACAAAAGGAAAAGGAAAATTGTAATTAACACAGGCTCAAAGCTTAAGGACAAACCGACTTCCTCTCTCGAGTCCTCGGCATCCCCCCAACCCCTTTCAGTGTGACACAGCCGTCTCCACGATACTGTTTTTGATAATCTCACACAAATTCTCGCTTGGTTCTAGTGCCGCAGAGGAGAGCGAACCGACGGAGGAAGCAACGAGCAGGTTGGTCGTACTGGACGATACCACTGCTGCTGCCGCCGGGACGTCGTCTGCAGTGTACGCAGAAACGAAGGGAACCTCCTCATCGGCGGAACCATTTTGCAGTATCCGCTTGTGGGAAGAACTGCATTCCTCTCCAATGGTAGGGCAACGCGTCCGTTTCTGATGCAGCTGCTGCACGTCGGGAGATTTACTGATAGTGGTACCGTTTGTTAGCGTACCCGACCCGTAAAAGCTTCTCGGTGGTGGATCGCGATCTTTCGCTGATCTTGTCACACGAAGCCCACCACCACCACCACCTCCACGCAGGATCACGTCGTCACTGTCGTCGTCATCGCCGCCATCGTCCACGTCGTCATCTTCCTCGTAGCAGATTGCGCTCGCCGACGGTTCCGGTGGCGGATGTTGAAAGTCCCGCAGCTCGTCATCTTCCTCCGCCACGATCGAAGGTCGCACGATGCTGAGCGTATTCCGGCTGCTGGCCAGCAGATCGTTGATGGCCTCGAGCCGTTCCGCATTATCAGCCTGCGGTGTTTCTAGATCGATAAAGTCGCTCGACGGGCAGTTTAAGTTGCGTCCTTTCGGGCGATCACCATCATCATCACCATCGTCAACGATCTCGCACGTGTCGGTCCGGCTTGTGTCCGGATTGACGAGCGTCACCACATCGCCACTGGAATCGATTGTGCTGAGCGTGGTGGCATCGCTAATGACCGTCACGTTCGGATCACAGTGCTCGGAATCTGACCGAAACGATTGATCCAACGTCGCCTGTTCGCTGCAGGGAAGAAGGGTCGTCGAACCGGCAGCCGGCGTCTGGGACGCGCTACCGTTGACGGATTGTGGAGGCACTTGCGGCACCAAACCCTTCTCGGGCAGGCTGAGCGTAGGAGGCGCAGGCTCACCGTCGGGCCTTAGACTCTCGACGTACGACGTGCTGGCCGTCGGTCGGTCGTGACCCGTCGTAAGCATGTGTTGGCGTGACACGTCTGCCGTCGTGCTGCTCGGTACGTGGTGGTGTAAGGGCCCGAGTACCAGCGGATTATGCCGGTAAGGATCAATGTGAGTCGCCGCTGTACTTGCATCGGCTTGTGCTTGGAAGCTAGCGTAGCTGTCGGTGTAATACATGTTCGCGTGCAGTGCGGTGGACGACGACGACGGTTCGATGCTGCTGCCGCTGCTGCTACTGGTCGTGGCGGGAAGATGATGATGATGATGATGAAGAGGCATCCCTGCCGGGTGTGTACCGTCCCCTATCGTACCGCTCTCTATACCGCCGTAGTAATCTCGGTAAGGGCCGTAGTGCAGGCTGAGTGAGTCCGACGTCGCTGAGGGATAGTTTTGATGCATTCCATTATCTGCACCAAGGTGATTTGGGTACGGTGGTAAGGATTGATGTGACAGATGATGCTGCTGCGGCTGCTGCTGCTGAAGAACGCCTGCAGCGCTGTGGTGCATACCGTCCAGCAGAACCATCGGGAGATGCTGAGGCAGGATGCCCGGCACTTGATGGTTCGACCCCGTCCCATCGACCATATCCGGAACGGTCGACGCGGGCATGTCCGTCCCGTAGCCCACCACCATACTACTGGGCGGTAATCGTACCGGACCGTTGGACCAATTCTTTTCACCACCTATCACATAGCCACCGACACCACCACCCGCATTTGCATCACTCACACCACCACCACCGCCAGCAACGGAGCTACCACCAGCCGCTTCCATCACCGCTTTGCCCTCTCCTGCCCCTTCCATGCGCAGCTTCATGATCGTGTGCAAAAAGTGTGTCCGCACGCGCCCCGGATTAAACTCGACCCGGCCGGCCGTGTTCGCGCAACCCTCGTGCGTGCAGCCGCACGGAAAGTTGGGCCGATCGACCTGACACTTGATGCCGGCCAGGCTGCAGGCACACCGGTGCGGATCGCAGAAGCCCCGGCACGTGCAGCCGCACACCTCCCGCGAGGTCCGTATCTCCCGGCAGTCGTCCTTTTCCGACGGATCGATCTTGCGCACGCCGGCCGCCTTGAGCAGGGCGCGCCGCTGCCGCGTCGAGACCGGTTGCAGGAAGCCGTACGATTCGCTCTCCGCCTCCGAGCCGCTCTCGCTCGGCTCCTCCTCGCTGCTGGTGTCCTCGCTGGACGAGCTGCGCGGGTTGAGCTCCTGCAGCTGCTGCCGGTGCACCTTCCGCTGTTCGGCGGAATGTTCCGACAGCGTTAGACGGCTGAAAGGACGGAAAAAACACAAAAAGGGTATTTTAATAAAGGATTTGGTAAATGCTAATGCCAATACCAAGCTCTTACCGTGAGTGCACGTGCTGAAACTCCATGCCGAGCGTGCAGCCACCCTGGGACGGCACACAGCCAAAGCCTTGTATGCGAGGAAAGTAAAACACCGTCACCCCTTCAAAGGTGATGCCCTTCTTGGGCCGTTTCTGGCTGCTGGCGCCTTCCTCCGTCTCCCGCTGGCCAGCGTCCACCGGTGGTTCCGAGCGTCGCTTCAAACTGCTCTTAATTGGTGGTGGTCGCTGCAAGGGACTATTGTTGCTGCTACTACTACTACTGCTACTACTGTTGCTAGTGCTGCCACTGCTATTAACTGCCACACTGCGTGCCGGCTCCAACCCCAACCCGGAGTCGGATCCGTCGCTCGCCTCCTCCTCCTCTTCGCCATTCGTCGTGCCCTGTATTTGTTCGGCGGTCGTTTGGACCACCTCTGCTGCCGCTGCTGCTGCTGCTTCTACTGTTGCTGTTCGTTCGCTGCCACCCTCCCGCACGGCAGCGACCGCATCGACGTAATCGTCGATCAGCTGTATCGTTTCACCGTCGGCCGTTTCCGCCTCATCTAGCAGCGATGGAGACGACAACGACGACAGCCTAATAACATCCTCCACGGACGCAAACTTATCCAGCACGGTCGGGCTCGATCTTTCACACTCCCCAGCCGGCGTCACTTCATCTCCTGCCTCAACGATCGAACTACTTTCCGACGTTTCCAACTCCACCACCAAGGTAGCGCTGGTGGAACCGTTCAGCAAACCGCCAATCGGTCCTTGCTCCTGCTCCTCCTCTTCCGCCATCACTTTTTCATCAACCACTGTGCGCTCCACCACCGTCGCCGGCTCCTCATCGTCGTCATCCTCCGTTTCCGGCTCGTCCGCTTCCTGCTGCTCTTTGGGCTTCAGCGTGCTCACATCGACCAGCGTGAACTGGTCGGGCGAGATGCCAACACCACCGTCGTCGTCTGCGTCGCTGCCAACGCTCGTGCCGGATACGTTCACGACGTCCGCCCCGGGGCAGTCGTCCAGTGCGAGCGGATCGTACAGCGGATCGCCACCGTCCTCCACCACAGACAGCTCCTCGCTCACAATAATCGTTTCCTCCATCCTAGGAGCTTCGTTTGGACCCATCGTCGTGCTGGCGGCTGCTGTAGTGGATGCTGCTGTTGGTGTTGTTAACCTAAAACCAAGAGCAAACTTAACGTTAGTATACATTGGCGGGATTGATCTCATATTCCCCGACATCATCACACAATTGCTTACCCGAATATATTGGAACTGTTAGCATTTCTTTGCAAATAGGTAAGCAAGTCTTTTAACGGTTTTAGCATGCTGCGTTGCGGTTCGCCGTGCCCCTGACACCTGGGAAGAGCCTGGGGTACTGGTGGTAGCAGTGGTAGAAGTTCCAAAAGGATGTTCTTTTTACAGCCGTCGGCTTGCGGACAGTTTCAAAACGGCGCTTAATGGACGCTCTGCTTTGCGGAAGCTTTCCTTCGTACTGGTGCCGATGGTCTACCACACACTCGGTGCTGGTGCTGCTCGATCGCGATCGCAACCGGCGGCGGTAATCAGCAGCGTATTTGGGCGGTGGCGGTAGGCGTCGTCGCTCGTGCGGGGAAATGATAAAATAAATAATAGAAGCTTGGTGGCCACCGGTTGAAGCGGGAAGCATTTTTATGCCATGCTCCGCGGAATGTTCAACGACGCGTTTGAATCACGACACCGAAAAACCTTCTTGCGTTCTGGCCGTGCACTAAAAAAAACAATGTGTCACACAATTGCACTACTTTTTCTGTCTTTTTGAACAGCGAGTTTTAAAAGCAAGCACCACCACAAGATGCTCAATACGAATCACTTTGAGTTAGGGGCAAACAGTTCCGTCTATGGTTGATTTTACGCATTCACAGAAGCTGAAAATGATAAAGAAAGTAAAGCAAGTTAGAATCCTGATAGCAACAAACAATTTATTACAATCTGTTCTGTTTTATATTAAATTAAACACACACACACTCTCACACTCAAAGCAAAATCATCTTCTTTCGACCGTGCGCCCATGCAAGAAAAATCGCCCATTCATTTTCTCACTTTCACTATACACACATATGTATGCATGTTCGGCAGACAAACATCACGGATGGGCCATCACACACTCTGGGGGTCTGTGTTTCTCATCGGTTTCTCGTCTTCGTTGAGCTGGCATTTCTCCGCGTCTTATCATCTATGAGGCTGATATGTATATCCCCCCCCCCCTCAGCCGTTTCAAACGTACAGGCAGTAGTAGTACTAGAGGCAAATGGA
This sequence comes from Anopheles arabiensis, assembly GCF_016920715.1. Taxonomy (NCBI): domain Eukaryota; kingdom Metazoa; phylum Arthropoda; class Insecta; order Diptera; family Culicidae; genus Anopheles; species Anopheles arabiensis. The sequence continues at coordinate 28,525,633 of NC_053518.1, forward strand.
GGACCATATACAATTTATGGAAAAACTTATTCAATAACGTTTAAAGACCAGTTTGTTCCAGGAACTGGATCTCCATAAGGCACAGACCTTGCAAATTCAAGCAGAAAGCATTAAAACTTTATGTTATGAGTTATGTGTGTGTGTGTGCACCTCGCCAACCGACACGTGCCTGTGATTGCTGATCGATATTCTTCATTAATACTTGCGTTGGGAGGTTTTCGATTCTCAAACTGGAGGCTTTAGAAAAGGAAGAACACACAACCCTTGTCCTTTCTGTTCGCCTCCTCAAGTCCTCCATATCACATTCCTCTTAGCAATTAGTAGTCTCCAAGGAATGGGTCCTTCCCTTTTCGACCACAGCACTATGGTCTGTGACCCTGCGGTAGTGTGTACCACTTCAGAACCAAATACATCAACACCCAACGTAGTTCAACATCCAGTTCAATTCCCGGCCCTTGCTGTTGCCTCGTTTTAAAAAAGATCTTCTCCGAGCCAACCAACAACAGAACCCGCTTTTCCCACATCGATCTTTGGCCTGTGTAGGTGTATTCGTTTTAGGAAACTCAACAACTAAAAAACCCAAGCCACCGAAGGTCAGGTCAGGCATCGCTCACCGGGCTCTCCAAATATCCGAGAGATGATCGATAGGCACCGCGCGCGTTGAATCCTCGCACTGCCCAGTGGTGGTTCGTAATACACCGTGACGTAGAGGACGGTCGTGCTGTTGTTGTTGTTGTTGCTGCTGCTGCTGCTAGTTGCTACTGCTGATGCTGCTGGTGTGCTCTCGTGCTGCTGGTGCTGCTGCTGCTGCTGCTGCAATGTCTGTTTCTCTGTTCCCTGACGTGCGGTACAACTACTACTGAATCGCGAACGTGCACACTGCACAGACGGGCGAGTTTTGGGTAGAGAGCGAGAGCTGCTGGCTAGCTGGTTGCTTCGCGACGTACGGCATACTTTGCAAATATTGAGAGACAAAAAGAGAGAGAGGGAGAGAGATTGTGTGTGGCGAATGAAATCCCCATTGCAAGCTCACCACCACACAGACACCCTTCTCTCTCCGCTATCTGCCCTAGATGTGTGTGGAGACCTCTAACGTTCATCAATCGTGCCTCCCTTCGTGGAAGCATTTTTACACATTCTCTCTCTCTCTCTCTCTCTCTCTCTCTCTCTCTCTCTCTCTCTCTCTCTTTCTCCCTCTCTTTCTCTCTGTGGTTGTTACGTGCTCTCCAAATTCGCTCGCCACAGAGAGCTCACGCACACACCGGCATGATGGGAAAGGCAATTGTGTTGGTCATAGTATTTTTTTTTTCTTCTCCTGTACTGACGATGATGAAACGTTGCCGTGTGTCGATCTCTGCCCTGTACCTTGGGGGAGGGTGGTGGTGGTTTACACACTCCCAAAGCCACCCCAACCCTTGTCGTGGGGGAGGGGGGATGGAGGATAAGTTTCGTTCGTATCGATTTGCTCTTTTGTTGGCCACATTTCGGGCCTAAAAGGGAAGGCAGCGGCTGCCACTGCTGCTGTTCGATCGCTCATCTAAACAACGCCGAGCGAACCAGCAAAGCTTCAGCGACAAGTGGCAAGTTTTTCACTAGGCTGGGGGGGGAATAGAAAGGGGTATAGATGGAATGGCGCTGCTGCAACACTCATACGTATCCTTCCCTAATCAAATGTGACGTGTGTGAGAGCGTACATACAGAGACGGGCTCCTAGCTACACCGGGGAGGTCGGATGGGGAAGCGGTATTATCCTTTTGCCATTACGCAAGCAGCAGAACACGAAGCGGTTCGCCGCTTCGGGGCAAACCCGAACGTGGCGGCCATGAGCTAATGAGTGAAAAAGGGAGAGAAAGAGAGCGAGCATGAACTGTGTTGTGGTGCCGTAAGGTAAACCGCAACATGCCCCTATATCTATTGAAGCCATTTGGTTGGTTAACCCTCCGGTTCGGGGCAGCAAAGATCATCTGTGGGGAAGGGGGGCCGCGGCCGGGTTCGCTCTGCTGGCTGACGAAGTTCCTTCGCACACTTCGGCACACGGCGGCCCTGGCACCAAAAGTCGTTCCCAGTTTTATGGCATTGATGATCCTGCCGGGGAACCTGCAGACTCTTGGCTTGGCCCGAGCGCGTGGTACAAGCGTTTTTATAGTACCTTCTAGACCTTTAGACTGGAATGTGGCAGCGAAGCTTTGTTCGCTGGTGGTTAAAACTGCATTAAATTGTTTCTAAAAGTTGCACTTCTTGTTTCCGTACCACCTTTCACACGCACACACACACATACAATTCGTTTAATGTACTAACATTATCCATAATTATCTCGACAAGGAGTAACAAACATGGAGTGATTTAAAGTAGTATTAGAATATCATAATATTTGAAAGTTCAAATTTATGAATAAACTAAATTAGTTAGCATTTAGTTAACTGATAAGTAAGGAAATTCCCCAATACACGCCATACTCGATATATGTTTTTTTTAGATTTGACAGAACCTTGTGCAAATTGTACTGATTTGACACATCAATTGTCAAATGCAAAATACATTCGCTGTTGGTAGGACTTTAAAAACCATTATTAAAAGTACAAAAATTGTAATCTTCACTTGAAATCAGATCCAATATTTAATTTAGTGACTAGAACCTACCACTCACCCTTCAAGCAAAATTACAAGAACATTTGCTATAATTTCACTGAAAACCTCAAAATTCCACTTCTAATTTTGTGAAAATTGTACTGATTTGGCACATCAATTGTCAAATGTAAAATACATTCACTTTTGGTACGATTTTAAAAACCATTTTAAAAGTACAAAAATCTTCAAATGAAATCAAATCAAATAATTAATTCAGTGGCCAGAACCTACCACACTCCAAGTAAAATTAAAAGACATTTACTATAATTTCACTGATAACCTCAAAATTCCACACACGCGAATATTCGAGCTACGTGGTTGCCTCCAAGAAATAAAACAAATGTAAAATTATACCGAACATGACATTATAATAATAATTAATCATTTTGTACGGTACGATAAAGTCTTTTATCAGAAAAAGAGGTCGTATTTCAAACCGTTATTGTAATTGCAATCTTCTTATACTGTATTTTGAATTAAAAGTTTAAAGATTAAAATATTAATAAAAGCAAGATGAAGAGGTAAAAAACTGTAAGTAAAATTATAATCTAGTTACTAGTTTCTTAAACGCGTAGAATTAAGCGAAATAATTATCCGTTGATCATTATATTCACTATCACATGTTATTTTGTCCATATTGATTCATTCATTTGTTGATTCCACTAAGAGTTTATTGTTATGATATGCCTATATTTTCCTATTTTTGTCAAAAATTAACGAATCGTTTAGTTTTCTTCTTACCATGAGTAGTAAACTTTTTTTTACGATTATTTTCAAAATTTTATATTCAAATATTTTTTTGTTCGCTTTGATAGCACTTTGATAAATTTAGGATGCATTTATAAAAAAATATGGAATTAAAACTAACACAAATTGCAAATTAACATAGATGTCGCCACCTCGGCGCTGCGACAATGCAAATTTAAAAAATTAAAAAAAAAATAACCCTTTTCCGTTTTTTTGTTCAAGATTGTAAAATTTCACATTCCAAGTAAGTATAGCATTACATCGTCTATTCCTATTTTACTATTAATATCTATCAGTACATTTTACAACATAAGTAAACCATACTTTGTGTAAGTTACTGTCAAACAAAATAAACAATAAAAACACGAAGCAAACAGACTAAAACAACATGAAACTGCCAGATGTAAAAATGCAAAACAGCTTTCGTAACTACTTAGTACTGCTTCCCTTGTAAACTCTCCGCTCGTTGGCTGCTGTTTGCTGATCTTTCATGAGCCATCTGCCAAACGTGTAAAACCCTTTCCTCCTCTCGCCTGCTTTTACACCACGTTCTGAGTAATGTTTCACTCTCTCGCCAGCTCATTACACGCGCTCTCGTTCTCTCCTTACAACACAGATTTTCCATCGACACAACAATTGTACTTTGTGGGGACTTTATATACGATCAGAACACAGTGTAGTGAAAAAAATAAAGTAATTGAACTGAACTTCCAAACTTCGTGTGTGGAGGCTTTCTCTGGTTTATTAAGTATTGACTTTCAGTTACATGCAACAGGCAGGCGTCGAGCCAAGCTATCGTCAATTTTTGGACAGCAACTTCCGTTGCGTACAAAAAAAGGGAGCCCTCCTCCCTTCCGACGACTGCCCGGAAGATTCCGGAAAGGGGTGAGGGTCACCCTACCTTCTAACGGTAATCAGAGAAAGAGGAAAGAGAGCGAGAGAGAGAGACAGCAGCGGATCAGATTTACACATGGAAAATCCGTAGGAAAACAGCCATCGCGCGCGCCGGCCGGGCTTCTCACATGTCGGCGGCGGCGGCGGCGGCTGCTGTCCCGAAAACGCGGCGGAAAAGAGAAAATAAAACAATCGACACCATTCTTTCTGCTGGCTGGGGCTGCTTTTGTCGAGAAAACTCGACACCGAAGGGCTTCATCAGCGAGAGAGAGAGAGAGAGAGAGAGAAAGAGAGCGAGGGACCATGGTGGGAAACGATGCTGGGACAGATAGAGGAGAAAAAAGAAAGAAAGCCAAAGCACACGAAGGGAAGGCGATGGACAGCAGCTTTGCTTAATCGACGTAAGATCGATCGACGGCAGTCTACCGTTTGAAGGGAGGTAAGAGGATCAAGAAGAAGTCAGTAAATTATTAAAATAAATGAAAAAGAAAGCTAGACGAATGAATATTCGCGATATGCAACCGAATTAGGTCATGATTTTCAATGTACAAATGTGTTTGAGCTTTCTTGAGATGCTCTCTAGCCCATTCTGCCACAAATTCTGAAGAAAATGATGGATATAAATCTGTACTTCTCTTGCCATTTCCGTTTGACTTCTTCCATTTTAGCATCCTACAATGAACTGGAGAGCTTTCTAAGTCAAGCAAAGCTTTAGTTTAAAGCTTTCCGATTCTTCTCGCTTAAAAAGCGCCGCAAAACAGGTTCGGAAACAAGTTTTCCGGTGGCAGCAAACGTTTCCAATCCCCTCCATGATTATGAACACATTGAGTACCCACAGAGAGAAAGGGCAAAGACAGTATCGTGTTGCTGCTTTATGGGGCATGAGTTTATCGCAGCAGCACGAAATGAAATACTCTACCCACTCGGACTCTAGAGTCGTGAGGTGCTCTCCAGAGCGCACCCTCGACTCCGATCCGACTCCGACTATTATTAGTTAGATCCAGCAAAATGGAACCACTAGATCCGCCCGGAGTCGGCCGGAGCCGTTTGGAGTCGGCCGGAGTCGTTCGGCGTCGTTCGAAGCCGCCTGGAGTCGTCCGGAGCCGCCTGAAGTCGTCCGGAGTCATCCGGAGTCGTCCGGATCCGTTCGGAGTCGGAGTGCTTCAGTGTCGTCCAGAGTTGGTCGGAGTCGTCCGGAGTTGGTCGGAGTCATTCGGAGTTGATCGGAGTCGTCCGGAGTCGTTCGGAGTCGGAGTCGTCCGGAGTCGGCCGGAGGAACTTCGGACGAATCCGACTGCAGACGTCTCCGGATGACTCCGGACGACTCCGGATAACTCCGACTCCCAATAACTCCGGACGACTCCGGACAGCTCGGAACGACTCCGGACGACTCCGGACAGCTCGGAACGACTCCGGACGACTCAGACTCCAAATGATTCCAAGCAACTCCGGACGACTACAAACGACTACGGACGACTCCGCGCGACTCCGAACAACTCTGGATAATGCAAGGCGGACATACCTTCCGGAGTCAATTCCGAATTTATCGGAGTCGGATCGGAGTCGACTCCGGATTTTTGCTAACCTTACCCATCACTACTCTAGAGCTTTCCCTTGCGACGTCGTGATGCGACGATGTGAAGAGAATGCGCCGTTTTTATCGCTTTTAATGCGACACACCAGGCATTTGCGGGTGAATGCGAGAAACAATATTGCAGTGTTTGATTGATTTTCTAGCAGCCCACGTGATGATCATGCGGGCGACAACATAACCAACCAATTCAGAAGAAATGTGTTGAATTATGGGTTATAGTGCTTGTTGAAAGCATATATAGAAAAGGGTTACAATTTATAGAAAACTCTTTTATCCGATCGCTATGTTATGTTATTTTCGCAAAACAATGATCGAATAAGATTGAATTTCTCTCGAAAGAAATGGCATGATCGTGTAATAAAACAGTCACCAGTGCGCAGTGCAGCGCAGTACCATCCTTTCACCTTTAAACCATAGCTTGAGAAACGAGTTCCTCCGCAAAAAGGCCTCGACTTTTGTGTGTTGTGGCGGTAGTACAAGAGAAAGGAAATAAGCGAAGCTAAAGTTCACTAGAATTACAAAAAAAAAATGCCATCAAAGTTTTATTACTTTTACGGTCTACGGATACTTAAACACATTTATGCAAAACAAAACAAAAAAAAGGGTACAATTCTTCTCATTCTAGTACGGGCGTACTCTAGCTCTCGCCTTCTCGGTTGTACTGCCCCATACGTGTCAGTGTTCTATTTTTACACCAATAATTATGTCCTTTTGCTCACTCTTTACGTGCTCTGGGTGACGTGCGCTTTGTATGCGGTGTGTCTGCTCCTCCAATGAAGTATTAAAAAAGAAATTAAAACAACGCAGCAAGTGACACTTCGCAGGCGGCCGCGTTGCCCTGCTGTGCCAAAGACTCCACTCAGCATGAACACTGTGCAAGAGGATGTGTGTCTGTGTGTGTGCGTTGGTGTGTGGTAAGTGATTTTTTGTCCTGCTAACATGCCAGAAAATCCTGCCACGCGGGGGAGAGCGACATGTTCCACCCCCACCCCACGTGTTTTAGCTTCGATGGAGCCGCACGGTCAATCATCGGGTGTCGAATTCAGCACCCATCGAGAGCGAGCGAGAAGCGCCCCTTGAGAGTGTCCAACACGTACGCACACACACACGCACATACCGTGAGAGGTTTGTGTGTGTGTGTGGGCGTTTCCATGGCTGCTAGGATCGGCTGTTGGGGCACACCGGATGGTGATGATGAGCATTGTGGGAGAGCATCATTCTCCACATGCACGCACGTACGCAAGCAACACATACACACAGAGACGGGGGCGTACGTGTTGATGTGAGTGCGCATGAGATGGCGCGATGACGACTGTGCGTGACAAACACACAGTGCGGAGCGCTGACGAAAGAAAACTGTTTGCAGCTAGCACTCCCGATGAAGTCACCGTTATTTGTCCTCTTGCAGTCTCGGCACACGTCGCTGCAACAGCAGTTTCAAACTGCACTGAACTTCGGACTTTTAGTTTAGGTTGAAGTCACAGAAAGACAAAAAATAAAAATATTGTTTTTCGTCTATAAAATATGGTAATAAAGGGGTTTCCAATTGAGTTCAAGATGAAGCGCCTTTGATCATGTATTTTTCATAAATTCATGTACTGTAGGCGCTAAACAGGATTCCCGAGTCAAATTCCAATGCCAACAGCATATTACACTGCTTGCAAAATGTTTTTCATCAGCTGTCAAATGCTGTATTTGCATCACAAGAATTGTTTGGTTTATGCACATGATTTTCAACACACTGAATGTGTTGTGTTGAAAATCATGTGGAACAACTGTAATTTTATTATGATGCAAATACAATAGATGACAGCTGTCGAAAAACACCCTGCATGCGGTGAATACAGGATTATCCGCGTAAATTTCCGATGTCAACAACATTTTCAAGCCCCTGCCGCACAGGAGGATGTTCTGCGCGGTGCCTATTTGTAAATCAAAACTTTTTTGTGGTTTTTTTCACGCCCCGTCCATTTTAGAAACAAATAACTTAAAGGCACGTTTCAGGATACTAAGAACAAGAGCACTTCTACATATCGGGTCAAGATCGATACATTTGGGAGCCAATGACCCAACTGTTATAAATGTGTTATAAACTTTGTTTATTATGTTATTGTGACAGTTCAATTGCGATTGGTTTTGTTCCTCGATATTTATTTTATTTTTATAAACATACAGCAATTTCGAAGTCATTTTCGAATGTGCACATAATTATGCACCGCAACCAAGATGTTTTTCGACAGCTTTTAAATGGTGTATTAGCTTCATAATAAAATTTCACTTTTTATACATGATTTTCAACACATCACAAAGAACTGTCAAAGCTCAATCCAGCTTGAGGCGTGTTGAAAACCATGCTGAAGAAATAAAAAATTATTATGATGGAAATGAAGTATAAGATTAATGTAGATCAACATGCTGCACGCGGTGAATAACAACGTTTACGTTTGAAATTGACTTGAATAACCCTGTAATGATGTTATGTAGGCTTACGATAGACTGGGTGACATTAATTAATTAATAAAAATAATAATGATAATAATGATCATAATAATAATATTAATAATAATAATAATTATTATTATTATTAATAATATTAATAATAAAAATAAAAATAATAATAATAATAATAATAATAATAATAATATTAATAATAATGATAAAAATAATAATAATAGTGATAATAATAATAAAAATAGTACATTTTACATAGTTTTACATAGTTTTACATGTTTTTCTTAGCTGAACTGAACTGAATCAGATGTAGAGTATATAACCTTTTAAATGAAATTTAGCAACAATATCATTTCAAACACTGTTGAAACAAAAATTGTGGATTGATCTGCTTATGTATCATCAAAACAGTTACACAGGAAGGTTTCCGATCGTATAGAATCTCGACACCAGAACCAACACACACGAACGTCAAACAAGCAAACAAAACACACTTTTTTAGCTCATTAGTTGCCCAACACTGACCTCAATACTATCTACCATTTTCTCTCTTGCTCACACACATTTTTTTCTCTCACGCTCTTCGTAGATTCAATGAGAATGAGCTGTTATTCCCATACAATTCGACACTGTAGTCAAATCGTGTGCGGCACTGTATTTGATTACAATCATTCGTTTTTGTTTCCTCCTTACAACATTCCTACCGCGTACAATCAACAGGAAACTACCCCTTTTATATGATTACTACCAACACAACTCTCACAAAAATACACCGTACGTTGGATCTACAATACAATCAGTGAAACTCTCAAACACCATGAACCAAAATGATGATAGAGCCGAAGCGATAGAGAGAGAGAGAGAAAAAAGGAGAGAGCAAAAGGAAGGTTAGTGGAATTCGCTGGTCACCCTTTTTATATTGACTTCTATTTCATTTACTCTCTCTGGCTATCGCTGCCTTTTTGCATACTTTTCACAATACTCGCATAGAAGTTTAACGGCGAAAAAAAAAAACTAGACGCTGAAGAAAGCGCGCATTTTTCACTCTTCCGGTGCGCTGTGTTGTGCTTCGCTGCGTTTTATCCTGACCCAGACGATGAGTCAGCCGCGATCAGACGTAAGCGTAAGACGATCTTTCACATCCGATCGCAGCACAGTATGGTTGCATATGGGTTATAGATGGAGAGGGCAACAAGTAAAGAGCAATCCGATATAATTCAGTATAGAACAATCTATTCCTATAGGCAAAAGGACATTCTAAGATACTTCTTTCTAATTGCAATCAAAACATTGAATCTGATGAAGAGCAATTGCTCTAAATGAAGATCATGAATAGACGATCGAAGAGAGAATTGCTGGGAACAGTTCTTTGAAGGAATAAAAAAAAAAAAACAAATATAAAGACGATTGTGACAGCCTGCATTACTCATCCCATTTCAGACATTGGTACCAGCATTGCCAGCATAAAACGGACCAGATTTTTTGTACGGAGCAACGGCACAACGAGAGAACACAATAATCTATTTTCAAGATCTCAATCAATTGGGGAATGTGTAATCCGAAAAAGTTCATCAACAACAGTATAATGTTAGCGAAGAGAATAAATAAATTATTTTATAAAATCAATGACAACAAAACTCTTCTGAAAACATGTCGCATGTAACGTAAACTGTACAAATAAGGCAGTAATAAACAGTAAATCGTGTTGTTAAAAAAGATTAGCACCATTAATGAGAACATAACAGAACTCCCCAACTGTGCTATGTGTTGCCCAACATGGCGTCTTTATGGTGGTAAAGTAATCAAGACAAAATAAAAAACAGTGCACAAAAGCTTGAGAAAGGAAACGAAACAAACTAAGACGCCCAAGGATCGGTCGGGCAAGGCTAATAGTGGAGGAGTTTTCTTGCACACTTTGTGTCCCTCGTTCACCATCATTTGACCCTCGAGCATCCAATGATTCTGCTGGTCCATTAGCGTATTTTTCCATCCCTGTTTTCCGGCAGCCTCTTCTGTGTGGCATCATTGGTGGGGCGTATTTTTGTGATCGGCAGTGGGAGAGGGTATGCTTTTGCTGCGATTACTTTTTACGTTGGCGCAGAAAACTGGTTTGGATTAGTGCCAGCAGTAAAGAAAAAACTGGGGATCCATACATTCATTATTCTACCGTGGTGTCGTCTCTGTGACATAATCGTAACATGATGCATTTCTAAACGTATTTAGTGATTCACACAATTACGATTGCTGTGTATCATCTTCCCTGAACATCTCAAAGCCTAAACAGAGCAAAATTTAAATCCGGAGGCGGTGTTTGGGTGCTTTAAAATGCCACTTAATTCATGTTTAAAGCATGTTAAACTATCAACAAGCAAACAAACATGATAAAAAGAGCTTATTCAATTGTAAGTAGTTAAAAGCTCTTTATTCTTAAGCTTCTTGATCATTGTGTCTAAAATTCCATACGTATTTTTAAACAACGGACGTAATGAAATGTTCTAAAATGCGTCCATTTAATTGCAAGTTGATGTTTCAGTGTTTGTTTAATGCCTGAGTGCATAAGTTACTTTTTTGATTAGAAACATTGAACTTAAGAAGGCTTTTCGGAATAGCCAAAACGAGCTCTGTTCAAATTCCGTTTTGAGTTATTCATCATGCGCGCTCTTTTATCATTTTTAATTGAAATACTAACTGATTTGGACTACAATTTTCTTTTTGAAATACTTCTCGCTAGAGTATCCCTGTTTTAATCATGGGCGGTACGAGAGATACACGTACCGAATGGGATTCGATCCACTTAAGGCTTTGCAGGAACCGATTCGCTTGCCCATGGGTCACCGTACCGTCTCATGCGTGTTCACATTCGAATGCTATATCATTCGTGCTAATTAATCAATATCCTTCTTCAACGTAAGGTTGAAACATTTCGATACTAATAACATAATCAATTGATGCTAATAATTAGAATTAAAGTTGTTCTATGAGACTTATTTCAACACGTAAATGAAGTGTTCCAATCTTACCTAAGAGTTGGCAAGCATAGATTATTTTTGTAATCCACTTCAGAAGCAGTGTAGATAAATTTTTAATAGCCCAAATCGTGGTTTTATAAAGATGAAGCTATGAAAAATCCAAAGTGACAGAGCGAATTTTCAGTGGCTACAAACGCAATGAAAGGAAAGCAAATTTGAGACGTTCAGTACTTGCAAACCCGTTTAGAAATGCCAATTGTAGACGCACTGCATCCTGTACATGCCTTACATGATATGATGTTTATCTGGATCTTTCTTCCATAGTTCGAGGATTCATTATCTGGTTTCGTAGGATACAATTAAATCTATTTCGCCTGTAAGCAAAGCTGGTGTGATCGCGTAGTAAGTAAGAAGAGCAAATAAATTCCAGCACTGTTTGATTTACTGTAACTAGTGTTGTTTCAAGCAGTTCATTTTCAGATAAAATCGCTCCTTCTGAATTAACATACAAGGACTCTTTACACAAATGACTATCCTGTTGCGGGTAATCAATGAGTCACCGATAGCTAGCTGCCAAATAAAAGTAATAATAAGATCATACAAGAATTCCAAATACAACCTTCTGCGTGTCCTGAATATTACTAAACTATACTCATTCACCCTTGAGGAATGAATGCAGAAATCACAAAAAAAACTAATAAAGAAAATTGGTGATCGTATCATTTACTGACATAACTTTGAGAGAGTTGTAAGGTGTGACATGATCGTGTAAGAAGATCAGATCATTTTCCAACAACAGGGATGGGACTAAATAGAAGAATTAAGATGTCTGTATTAATCTAATCAAACCTCAAAAATCAATAAAAAGTCACTAAATTGAATAACTTAGCAATTATGGCTGGAATGCCTTTTAAATTGGTACGTGAAGCACATATTTTCCATAGCAAAAAATCGAACTTTTACTGAACTTTCGTTTTACGAGTCAGTCCACTAAAAGACTTATAGAACATGGCCACTATGAGATTAAATATGTTCACCTCATTTTCATATCCTTTCATACCTCATTGTTTATACCCTTTCTTATGAGATGACGTGCTTTTCAGGGACTTAGCCCTTTACATTCCTATCTCATAAAATGAAGCTCACATTTTCTCCAAATCCGTAATTTAAAGCTTGTAGCAGCATTGTGGAATGTAGTACAATATTACTTACTCGTTGACATATTGGTTTCCCATTTCAATATTCTTCAATATTGAAATGGTGATCTTTGCCTTTTACACTAGCTTCTAGTGAACTATCCTCCCTAATGAGTGCAGCGCTTTGCGTACTTACCGGAAATGGTGCTCAAGCAACAACCATTAGGATGGAATTTCATCTGCAATAAAAATAGGGTAAAATTAGAAAAAAATGTGAAAATACAGAACAAGCAACGGACCTACCTACAACAGCCTTCGTCGTAGTAAAATCGTAAAATCTCAACTGAAAACGATTCTTTCTGTCAGCAATGCTCCCACGGCGGTACGGTATTTTCTTAGGTTACTTTGATTGCTTAGTTTTTCTCCACCAAATCCCACACGGAAAGGGCAGAAGAGTTTTCGAATTCAGGTCTGGTACTACCCACGGGCTGGCCTACACTGACCAACAGCACTGGGTGGCCACTAGGCGGCCGGAAACTACCTTTCTCCCCAAAAGCACCGCACCACACGGCAGCACTCGTGCGCTCCCCCTCTCGTTGACGATGCGCTCGCTCGGAAGGAGTTCGGGAGCTGCACGGAACAACATCCTGTACCACTGGCACACGGATTGCACTGCGCCAATTCTTTCACATCCGTACACACACGCACACACTATGACGCACTCCTTATAATACTCCCGCTTCCTGTGTGATGTGCGTTCCGCAAAACGGAAGTCCTACGCACTACGGCGTATTTCACATTTTCCCGACGCGAAACCGAAACGCACACTGTTGGCGGTCGCAGGGAGCAAGAATTTCCCTCCCGTCCCACACACACGCACACACGCCCGTATATATTGCGATCGTCACCAGAACATCACCGAAACGGCCTTCGTTTATTTGTAGACGCGCGTTGCAGTGGGGTGGCCAAGGAGCGCGGTCGAGACGAGATGGAGCAGCAGAAATTCCGAAATCTTCACACGAAAAACATCATTTTTGCTCGTTTTATGGACATCAACTGAAAAATGCTCGATTATCCGGGGCGACGGATGCGCCGGACGTCACGAATTATCGGGCACGGGCGGGTGACGTTTCGCTTTCGTGACCCGCAGATCAAAAACCGGTTTTGTGAGCTCAACGTCAACGCACAAAATCGGTGCGATTTTCCCTCGCTGGTGATTGTCTTTGAAAGTCGTTGCGAATGTATGATGTATGAAAGTAATATGTGATATTTTTGCCGTTTGAACGTGGCCAAATGTTGTAAAAAGTCAAATGTTTTTTAAAAATTGGTGTGGACTGGGCAACGTATCAGTTTTCGACAGCGTACCTATTTTCGTCAGGGTAACTAAAAAGTGAAATTCTGCATAAATGCAATAAAAAAAAATGTCTGAAAACACAATTTTGAAGTGAAAGTATGCCTATTTGTTATTCATTCAACATTTCATTGTGTATTTGTCAAAATATCAAATAAATTGTGCAGAGCAAAACTATATTCGGCAGATTTGTTGTCAGATAACAGTTCGGCAGGTTTTGAGATTAAGCGAATCAGAACAGTAAACCAATGAAAGTGTAGTTTTCATGAAAGATTCTTTGGTTGTGTAATTTACTCTAGCCCGTTTGGAATTTTCAAAACACGAAAAACTTGTTATTATTCACTTTGAATGCTGCCGAATATGAGGAAAACTGAAGAGGAAATGTTGATTTTTGACAGTTCAATGCTGTGGGCTCCTGTCGAAACTTGAAATAGCAACACACTTTTGAATTGGCTGAATATTCATATAAAACTTGATCAATACACTACCGTGTGTATGTGGACATTCACTACGATATTTCTTCTATCAAATACGATAAATTCACGATAACTAATGCAATAAATTAAGAGAAAATAATTATTTGTTAGCCAGTCGGTGCCATACGCTGTAACCGTCAGGCTGTCACTTGTCTTCAATGGCTGCCCTGTATACATGTCACATAAAAAAGCTGTCAAAACATTTTCTGACTCGTATTCGCGTTGCCAAAAATAGGAACAAACTGCCGAAAATAGGAGCAAAAACAACATTTTCATTATCACGAATATTTCTAAAAAATGGCGTTGAAATGGCAAATAAAAAATAGCGTAACTAGCAAACCATACGATAATTTATCTACCAAAATAACATAATTTTCATGAAATATAATAAAATTCTAGATGTATGAGCAGTTTTTGTGAAACTGCTGCACTAGCCTGCCGAAAACTGGTACAGTTACCCTACCACGTGTTTTCTAAATCAGTTTTGTAAATATTAAAATATGCAATTTTAGTCATTAAACCTTCAATGTTCGAATAGATTCAATTTAATTCAATATTTTGTTGGAAATTTTTCACATTCAAAGTAGGATCTTTCACTCCACAATAAATCCATAAGTCAATTCATTTCATTGTTTATTTCACAAATTCTTAAACATAATTTTGGCAATCACGCTACTTGCTTCCCTTAACCACTACAAGGTACGCAGCTCTACACACAATACACAGATGTGGTGGTTTTAAAATGAACACTACTACTCGGGTTAGGAGAAATTATAATGTAGGGAGCGACTAGAAAAAAAAGTAGTTGAAAAGTCGTACAATCACACTACAGGGCATTGCAAAAACCTTAACACTAGCACAGTTGTGCAAAAATGGTTACATTTTGTTGGCGCATTTTCACATGGACTAGATGGGATGGAAGTGGGCCGTACTGCCCTCTTAAGGGTTCTGACTAGGGGCAGGTGGTGGCGGTGGTGGCAGAGCCCCGGCCTGACCAGCCTGGGTGCTGGTCGTGGTGGAGGAGCTGCCGGAGGGCTGCTGGAGGGCGAGATCCTGATGGGGAGCCTGCAGCAGCTGCTGCAGCTTCAGGGCCGAAGGCATCGTGCGTAAGTCCACCGTTGGAATACTGGCACCGGCAGCACTCTGTATGTAGGCTAGCAGTCTAAAAACGGGATCAGATTCATCGAGTGATTATCAATTCATGTCCTGGGGTCTCTGTTATCCCTTCCAATTACCTTCTAAGCTCATCCAGTGCGTTTGCCTGCATGAGGATGTAGTTCTTCGCGAGCAGCAGCGTCGCAATCTTGGACAGCTTTCGCACCGAGGGCGAATGGGCGTACGGGATGACGCTGCGCAGCTCGTCCAATGCATCGTTCAGATCGTGCATCCGGCGGCGCTCCCGTGCATTAATGTTCAGCCGAACTGATTTGCCCTGGCGGTTCTTTTGCTTGCCGCCAGCGCCCGGCGGGACGGGCACGTGGTGATGTGGCGGTGGGCTAAAAACATTTTAACATCGGTTTAGAAGCAATGTAGTGGAAATCAAACATTTGTTCGCTTGTCTACCTTTCCGCACTGCCCGAGGGACGATTCTCATCGGTGTGGGTGGCCGACGAAGCATGCGGCTGGGCGTAAAACCCCCCGAGCCCTACCGTACCGAGCGGAGTGCGGCGTCCCGGGACACTTTGCGGTGGGCTCGGCGTAGGCTCCGGATGGTGTCCGTGGCCGGTGTGGGACGCCGGCGGGCCAAGATGAAAGTTGAACGGGTTGTGCGGTGGATCCATTCGTGTGCGGGAAAACTGATGAAGAGAAAAACAAGTAAAACCAATGTAGGGTCATAATTCCAAAGAAAACAAATCAAACATGCTTTCGTTGACAGTTGAAAGCTTTGGAGTGGAGTTTCAAGAAAGCTCCACTAGATGGCGCCACTGGTTGTACAGTCCTTGTAGGCTTTTTTTTGTGTCGCATATCCTTCCACGAGCGCATGGTTTGTTGACGCGGTTGGGGGTGGTGATGCACGTTTTGGGAGGCAGATATCGCCCAGCGAAGACGTCCTCATTAATTGAAAACAATTTCTCGCTTTACTCACCTTCAGCACCGTGTGTATCAGCAGCTACAGCAGCAAGTATGAAGGAGAATGAGGATTGATGCGTTTGGTTATTTGAGCCGTTGTTGTTCTGCGAAAATCGCCAACCAACGCAGAAGGATACGCATCAGCAGACGGGCGGTGAGTCACTACGGATGGGCCGCTTGACATCCAGTCACCTCAAAACTATAACGACCAACTCCAATCCACACTAACTTTCCATCCAGGCTTGTGTTTTGCACCTCTTGTCGAACGTTCGTAACTAGTTTCTTCGAACACAAATCTAATTCCAAACCAATCCTGCTCACTTATTGTACGAAGAATCCTTTCCAACACGAAAACACACCACCACCCAGCACAAACAACGCAACCGAACTTGATAGCAAGAAATCTTCGCGCAACTGGACACGCAGCAGGCAACACACCACAACACCGCACCACACGGCACCGCTCTGCGAAGCGTGTGTTTGTGATGATGACGGTGATGATGATGCTGCGGTTTCCGCTGGTTTGATGTTTCAGCACTAATTCCAGCTGATGGCCGTTTGATGGCGCTACTGTTGTCGTCCTGCTGCCAGTGCAGGGCATTTAAAATCGGGGAACCGACACAAAGGCAGCGCAAGGACGACGCTGCTGCTCGGTCGCGCAACACCACCATGGCAACCGCACGGGAACGCACGAGAGCACCAATACACTGATACGCGAGTGGTGAGGGTTTTTATTTCTCTCTCTCTTTGGAATGGATAAAGGCGATATAAACACGGCTCTACGCACAAGTGGCAGAATTGTGAAGCGTTCGTTTGCCCGTTTTGCTCGGGTAAATGGATTGAAAAACGATCCACAAATCAATTAAATGTCTGTTTGTTGAAATTAATTAATCCGTTGCGCAAATAAACGCGCACACCCTTCTAAGAGGTGTGGGCTGAGAAATGGAGGATTTGAATGTGGTTCTTTTTTTTATTGTCTTTTAGGTTGTTATCCTGGGCTAACTTTTCCATGCTTAACCATGCTAACAGACACACAACTACAGACACCTCCAAATGCTAGGGCTTTTAGATAAAATATTCAAACAAAAGCGTCGGCAGCAAACGATGGGGCCCAACACCCCGGTGTAGTACAAGTGGCGCTCATGTAATATTTAACAGGGCGCTCTCTCCACACACATGCACACACAGCATCCAAGACCGCCGAGCTGGCATGGTGACCGCAACCTGTCGGACGGAACTTTGCATCCCTCCCTGGTATGTTTTGCCATGGTCTCGGGCGAGTTTTTGTGGGTTTTTACACCCGCACGGTTCATTCGTTAAGTTTGGACCAAACGGAAGGAGAGTAATGGAAATGATTACGATGAAGTTTTTATTTTTATTTTTAAAAAAGAATACCATACTTAAGTGTGTGAATTGGGGAAGAAAACACTACTGCACAGAATACAAAAAAGGGCCGATAAAAATGTTACAAGAACCGTGCATAATCGGACAGATGTTTAATGACATTAGGGTAACGGCTCAAGAGGGACATTTTTCATACGAGCTGTTGTGCAGTGGGTATTGATCATGCAAACAAAAAATACCAACATGATATTTCGTTCAACCTTTATCCAAGTGAAAAATCCAGTTGGGAATTCAATCCAAATCAGAGTACCGTATGAGGCCAAGTTTGACACCCCTGAACCACATCAAGCAGCCGATTGAATTGAAAAGTTACGAATTATCTGATCACAGGAATCTGGTAGAATAAAAAATATTTTTAAAAATAAAGCAAACTTTAGCTTATTGGTTTGGTTTAGGAGGAGAGATTATGCAGGTATATTTTAAATTGGTTTTGAAGTTCTGTTTAATTCTTGCTTGGGCGTAGCTGTTGGATTGAAATATTTAGTTTTTGGTAGTTATAGCGTGTATTTTTTTATTAATACATTATTTGAAACTGAAAATAATTTGTAAAAAATAGTCTAATGCAGTAAAATTCATTTCACCAGTATTTTGTAGAATTCCAAGACATAAAGCAAAGTTTTACCCTAAATCGTTCGATTAAATATTTTTGTTCACAATACATACAAACTTCCTTCTTCACTCATATTCAAAATACATTAAATTCACGTCCATCTCCAGCAATAAATGGTCTTTCCCATTGCTTGCCATTGTGCTGAATTCAATTTCACCTCCAGTGGCAACGGTTCCGGGATGGTGCGTTCTGATCCAAATTTATCCCACGCGCGAATCACGCGCAAAGTTTGCGTATAGCTGGCGCCCTATTATGGGCGCAAAACATTACGATCCCGATGGCAGCGGTGCAGAACCGTAAGCAGCAACAGCAGTAGCAACAGCGGCAGCCTCCGCACAGCATTCGGTGGCATCGAGTTGCCAACGATGCGTCCCTGTGCCGTACAGGCGTACGCACACATAGCGTGTGTACGTTATGTACGCAACCCTCCTCGCAGCGAACGCACAAATCCATCCGGCAATGGTAGGCAACGCGTGCATACATACAGAGCCAGAGCAGCATACAATTAGCATTCAGCAACCCCTGTAGGGCACTCTGTCGTCTCTGTAACGTTTTGTGCCAAATAAATCCCACCCTTGCGATATAGGGAGAGGGTACTACAGTAAGCGCACCCCTCGGCCGTTGCCGAGTGTATCGCAAAAGAAAGCAGCCAGATGGTGTTGGAAGGGATGGAAGAGAGGGAAAGGCCTCTTAGGCATTAGTTTCACTCATCTGTGCAGTGCTTGGCGGTGATGCTGCACCGTTGCATCGATCCGAGAAAGGACGAACCAGGGCCGAATGTTGAAATGAAGTGAGTGTTGAATTTTCAATTCCCATTGCTACGCTCGATTATTCCTGGCACTTTTCAATCGCTGTGCCCTACTGTGTTCGAGTTGTTGGAGCAAAAAGCCATCTCTGGTGGACACTCTTTTCAGAGTGCTGTTTCCTTCAAGGAAACGTGCAAAAATACAACAAGACTATTACATTCGGGTAGGCGAGGTTTAGCACAGGGTTATGGAAAACTGATTTTCCTTGCCCCCATATCCTTGAGTGAAGAAGGACAAAAGAAAACACAACACGAAGTAAGACGTAATCTCTTCATCGGGTCAGACGGATAGCACGGAAAGGGATTTGCTTTCGACCGAATTGCTCACAACTCCATCAAAACTACACCACCAACACAAACACACAGCGTAAAAGGGCAGCGGATCCTACAGCAAAAGGGATGACCTAAGAACAACCTCAAATAGAATCTTCTGGTTCAGTTTCTGCGTTACTATGCGAAGAAGTGCTCGGCTTTAATCGTTCTTACTATCGGACACTCTTATTTGATATTTGGAGTTTGCGTATGGAACTGTTCACAGTGTTGTTGCAAAACACTACGAGCTCGTTTTATGGGATTTGAGACCAAGTTTTAATACTACCCACCTTCCCCTTGGAATTGAATGAGACCTTTCTGTCCCACTGCTTCTTACCCGACCGAGCAAAACACGAAACAAGGGATGGTAATAATATTTATTTCTTGTTAAACAGCTTTGCACCAGCTGCAGCCCAGCGGTAGTTTCTTCCCTCTCCGGGGTTTAAGTTTCGTACGCCGTAAGGACTTAATTAGCGTCTTGCACACACACACACACACACACACACCCACACACTCACATCGCACTCATTTATGATCGCCAATAATCGTAAACAATGTCAGGCGGTGGCATTTAAACTCAACGATGGCAATTAGTTGCGATTTGGGGCGACCGTTTGCGACAGGTTGAGGTAACTGAGAACTACCGACGCGGAACGGGCGTTACTAAGCGATGGGGCAAGAATCTCGGATCGGATCGATAATGAGGGTGGAGAAATTTGCAAATTAAACCGTTTGTATGAAACATTGCAATTGCAAGGAAACCCGAACAAGGAATTAATAAATAATGAATATCTGTTGAGCTAGTGGTTATCTGGTGTTTCTTGAAACTCTATACTTCACTGATCACTAATCAATACTGCCGTCGAGCAGTTTGTTGTAGAAGTTTTGAAAAGCTCAAATAATGAGAATAAATTATATTTATCTATGCTACAGGATTTATAAAATATCAAAGGCTTTTTGCTTAATCAAACACTTTATTTCATTTGTTGAGCTCCAGGTTTTCATTATTTCCCCCAGCTCGGATTAGCAATTAAAAAGAGATAAAAGAATTTCCCCAAAAACGGTGGCATTTTTGCTGCAAATTATAAGAATATACACCTTTGGTGAATAAATGTATGCTACAAATGGCAGAGATAACACATTTGACTATTTTGTAATGTGGATTGCATACGTTTTTACCTAAAGCGCCTGCTGAAACAAGCCTCTTTTAGACAATTTTGCAATACTTTCGAGCAATTTGCGCCTGACTGTCGGAGCGGCGGATGCACTAATGCTGCACTGATAAATAGAGTCAAACAACTGTCACATGAATAGTGTCATTTAATCCGTCCGGTATGGTAACAACCTCGATCGGATTTCCGTACAGAACCAGCTGCTTAAGCAGCGATGGATATTGGGCTTGGTCGGGCGGTATTGCGGTGATACGATTAAACGATAAATCTATCGATGCAAGCTTGGGCAGCTGCTGTAAATCTTCCCACCGAACGTATCCGATTCGGTTGTGGTTCAGATCGATGTGCGCTAAGCTAGCGAATCGCTCCAAACATGCCGGCACTTGACGAAGGTAATTATGTGCCAGTGTAATGCCCTGCAATCGCTGCGTGTCATTCCACTGGCACGCGTCCAGCTGCTTAAGGCGGTTGTGATTCAACATAAGACCGGTAAGGGCCGGTATGTTTAGCGTACCGGTGAGCGATTCGAGCTTATTGTGCGTCAACACAAGCTGCGTCAGTTCGGCGAACGGTGCAAACCCGTTCAGATTGAGGGTTCTCAGCGAGTTGTAGCTCAAGTTTATAACGTTCAAACCGGTGGTGACGTTCGTACTGCCTTCCCCGTGTACGACTTGCAAGTTGCTCTTTACTAGCTTCAGTGTTGCTAAACCTCTCAGCGGATAAAACCAACTCAGATCAATACTCGCGATCTTTGTGTACTCGAGCAGTATGTGCTGGATGGCTGGCAGCGTTAGAAGCGTGGCCGGAATGTTCGTTATGGGACTGTTCCTAATGGTCACACTTTTTATGGCCCTATTTTTCTCGAAGTGAATGTTTCGCACGCCAGTTTTGTACATGATCAGAGTCTCTATGATACATGTGGCCGGTATGATAACGATACCGAGTTTGGGCGAATTGTCGACTGTAAGGCTGTTGACAAACTGTACCCCTGTGCTACACAATTTCGCATCCAGCAATACGTTCTGCAGGTTTACAATTTGTATTACTTGTGTGCCGTTTGGCATATGGTTCAGAAAGAAATATCCTTCCTCTGATGGGTTCCACTCCTTTATGGTGCATCGCCTGTCAGGCTCATTGCAACAAAATTTCAATCCTTGCACACTTACGCGTAGAAGAATAACAGTCACGACGGTGCTGAAGTAGGGAGAAAGAAGGTTTTTAGTAAACAAACGAACTTCATTCTGAAGTGATAGGATTTTTTCTTCTATTACCACAATCGGTTGGTGAAAAATAACATTATTTTACAGCACTATGTTAAACTCGGCACACGTGCTGTACGTATGTTACCTATGGAATGGTAGGTTATGATGCAGTACAACAGGCATTTGTAATGTAGATACACATTAAGATGGTACGAAAACATCGTTTACAATTTGAGTCTACAATAGTAATAAGGTCATTATCGCAAATTACCTTACACATTTTCACTTAGCCAAAGCGTACGAAGGGATGCTCCATAACTTACGTAACATAACGTATCTGCATGTTTCACCCGTCCGTTGGTTCAATAATAGTTAGGCATACACTCTCCCCGCGAATCTCTTTTTGATTTATGTTTCTTTGAAGGTCGAGTTGTAGGGGAAGATAGGTAAAGACGGACACGTTAAGGGAAATGGTAAAAATCTTGGGATATATAAGTGCAACGACCATGAAAATGTGCATACATTATCTTACACTCATGTTTTATCAGAAAATGTGTTGAAACTTTGAAGTTTCCATCGATTATTGCGTTTTTTTCATGAATGACAAACATGATTTTTTTCGTGCGGTTTTGAAATGTTCGGGTAAGACGGACACCTGGTATGGGAAAGATGGACATCATGAAGGGTAAGATGGACACCTGTAGAAAACGTTGGAAATTGAAGAGTTTTACAGTATTTTTGCAAATTCTATTGCTTTCCATGTCCTGGCATGTTTATAAACCAATTCTTGGCCTATTGCAAAGACGATTCATTCAGCCGTGGTTTTAGAAATTGTAAACAACGCTTCTAATTTATCGTAGAATGCAGGATCTAAAGCATTATTGAAATATCCCGCTCTTACAGCTGACGTTGCTCCAGCTTACAGAACAACTGCCTAGAACTTCCTTTAAGGAAATTACTCCGCGAAAAGACCATGACCCCAGTATTTTTTGAGGGACTTGTTAATAGTTTAATCCATTTTCCATGTCCATAATCCATGTCGAAATTCAACATTTGATATTTGTAATCCCACAGCATTTCTCATTTATTCGTGAACGATGTCGTATCAATGCCTTATCTTTTTATTGCTTAAAGTTGTCCAAGTCGTGACAAGATATTGGATTTCGTGAAGCGCCTCATCAGCGTCGAGCGAGTAATAGCATAACGCATGACAACTATTTTGACCGTTGTTTCATTTTTCGTTAATTTCAATACTTTATCTAGTTGCTGATTGGTGTATAGCTTTGGAATACCTTTATTTAAGGTATTTGAAGAAATCTATTCATTACCAATTGATATAAGAAGTAAAATAAATCAATAAATTCGGTGTCCATCTTTCCCTACAGCAAAGTGTCCGTCTTTCCCGCATTGGTGTCAGGATGTTTAAACCACCAGAAAACAATATTTTGCATTGGTTTCATTCTCGTTCTTTCGCCAGTTTTTTTCATTAATGATCACGATAACTCATTAATGAAATAAAACTTCCGGAAATATAAACAATACAAGTTGTAGAGCTTAAGATCCGTAGTAGCCATATTAGATCCACAAGGGTGCACGCGATTAAAAGTTTATTTTGTTCATGGATTTAACCAATTTTTCATATATTATGTAAAAAATGTTCTCAAACATGTTGTTGAACTTTAAGTTACGATACTGCATTGTTGATTTTTTCGAAAATTACCATTTTGATGCATTTATGAGAAGTGTCCATCTTACCCGCAGTGTCCGTCTTTACCTACCTTCCCCTATTAATAGATGAATTCCGTAATGTTGGATTCCGACCTATTGTGTGCAAATATAATCATTTTGTTCTTCATTTTTCTTACACATGAAGTAATTATTCTTTTATTGTAATTTTAAATAACCGTTTGTAAGCAGATTTCAACCATTCTTAACCAATTAATGTTGATAGAGTTACACAAAACCAAACATATCTGAGCTAACCGCTAAACTCGATTGTGGGTAAAATAATCATGTTAAATATTTAAATCATTGCTATTGTACACTTATTTTGTAATAGAAGTCATGTAAACGAATTTTACAATTGTTTTATTTTTTTTCACTCACGTGAAAAATCACAGCTGACAACTGCGTTTGCAGGCGTGTTTATATGTGTTATATGTTATATAAACATATTATGTTGTATTATGTTATATGTTATTATATGTTATATATATATATATATATACATATGTATATATGTTATATGTCTTTTTTCATCGAGGTTAGCTGTTGCGATTCAGATTGCGCCGAATTTTTCATTCATTTAAAGACTGCTTAATGGAATTTAAACGTATGTAAACCCACTAGCCTGGGTTTCATGCATATTATTTTTTGCAAATCCAACAAATAGCTCCACTCTCTTTGATCTATTAGCGTGACGTCATTTAGGGATGGTCCCTAACATTCATTAAACCCTTAGTTTTGGTTTGCGTTTTGTGTAGTGACATTCAGCAAACTGCATGATGTATGAGGTGAATTTGTTAAGAAGTGAAAATAAATGCTTGAAAATAGTGTTTTTAGCTTCCACAAAAAAATAAGCATAGCCCTTGGTGTTTTTAAAATAAAAACGAATAATGAAAAAAATATTCATTCAGTTTCTGACCGAATGAAACCACTATCAAATTAACGGGCAGAACGTAGATCTATTAGTAGCCTTGAAATGAGGTAGAAGAATAATATGGCGGTGGTAATTCTCTGTTTGTCGTTAAATTTATACTCTTCATATTTTTAATTAAATCAATTTTTTGTCATCTATCTGTATCCTTTAATTGTATCGAATTATAAAGTAGAAAATATAGTTTTAATTTTAAACACACATCGCAAGTATACCGTATCATGGCTGAGGTTCCATTTTATCCTCCCGTTCCACGGCAAGTAATATCGGAAGTACCAATTGTACCACCAAAAACAGGAGACGAATAATCAACAATACCACCCTTTTCTTTCCCCCTTTCCGCGAGAGGGCAAGCGAGAAATTGCCAACCCGGCCAACGACGGCGTAAGGAATAAATTAAATTTATTTCAATTCATCGGAACTGCAGCGCATCGGCGGTTTTTTTTTGCCTGCACGCGTTAGCCCCTCGGCTGTTCCGGGTTTCACGGTGTGCCCCCGCTGTGTCCGTCAGTCCCATCCCATCACCCGCTCATGTCACGAGCAAGGATCAGGCCCTTGTGCTCGTTGCTGCAGGACCAACAACATGCCTCCACTCATGGCTGAAAACTCATTTAAATTCAATCGAGAAATTTTTAATTTGCTTATTATTAGCATTTCTTACAATTTTCATTTTCCACCCGTGGGCAGCAACTCTGCCCCCGACGTGTCTGTCCAATTTCCCCACCCCGGGCGGTGGCCGGGTTTTGATGTGGCTACGGCAGGCAGGCCGGTCAAACTACCCCGCAGTGAGCGGTGAAACGTGAGCCCTGGGGGCGAAAAGAAGGAAAAAAGGACCACGCAACATGCTCTCTCTCTCTCTCTGTGGTGGTTGTCCAGCACGATTGACTGAAGTGGGTTTGGTTTTTTTCATTTATTTCACTTCTATTCCCACTTGGAGTACGATAACACGGTGCGTAGAAAGGGGTGAACTACATCAATTTTACTCCTAGCCAGCCGGGGTGTCGGTGCAAAAGTTTCTTCACCTTGCGCTCATCACTCTTGTATCGTACCTCCTCCCGGCGGGGAGCTTTTTCTTTTTGTATGCTTTCCTCTCCTTTCTGTGTGTAATTTTGCTTCTGCAAAACTTTGCACGCTTTATGCTCGGAGGATCTCCATCCAACATCGATTTGGCTGTAAAAACTAAGGTTTGCGCTTCCCTTTGCCTCCCTTGCTTAGAGAAAGTTGCCCGAGTTTCGCCCCACTGCCGTGGGAAGAAAGTGTTGAGCAACCGTGCAGTGCCAGTTACGGAAGTTTGCTGCCACGAAAGAACGCAAAACCCCCCGGCAACTATGGTAGCAAACGGCTGCGAATTGGAGTGTCTGGACGGTGACGACGGGAAGGGCTTGAAGCTCCATGTCAAATGTCGCCCGGAAATGGAAGAAATTAATTTAGATAAGTTTCAGGGTGTGTGTGTGTGTTGGTTTACGGTTGTACAAACTGCTGCAATAAGCGCGAACTTTGGAGTTTGAGGTTCTGCTGTACGGCGGAATAGCGGAACGCGCAGGGCAGCATGAGAGAAAAGGTGTAAGGATGGTGTTTGTTATGCTGATGCTGGAATGAAAATTAAATTCATACGTCTTTGGGAGCGACCAACAGGTAAAAAATAACTCATTCAGTTCGGTTGTTTATTTTTCGCCGGAATGATTGATGATGCTTTGAAGCGAGAGCGGATAGGAAATTACTTTTTTTTATTGTTTTATCATACAAATATGATGCAAAAGATGAACTGAACGCGGCGAATGAGGCCAATCGGCTCAAAGTCTCTATAAAAATAAACAAAAAAAAGGAAAAAGGAACTGAAAGTAGTCTAAACATGAAATGAAATTAGCTCATAGCACAATTAAGCTCATTTATTCATTTATTCGTGGCTCAAACTTGATTAGATTGATTAACTACACTATCAATCAATCAATTGCATACTTTTAGGCGTTTTTTCTACACTTAGGCTCGGTAGTAGACAAAAGCGCCTAAAATTATGCAATTGGTGAAATTCCACTCAATTTATTCCTGCATGTTCGTTTTAATCCATCTTTAAACCTTATTTGATACGTTTGCCAGGTATTTACGTTACATCGATCAATCTTTAAGTAAGAATATACGAATTCACACAGAATTACTCATTCAAATCTATTTCTATTGCACATTTTCTTACTGTTTTGAAACAAAATACTGCTACTCAAATTTCAGAACCCTATTGAAGTGTGAGTACAATTCAACGTTGTAATTAATAAGTAAGATGGCGATGGAGACGGTACAATGTCGTACGGCGATGGACTGAAATCTGGAAATTCTTCCATTTTATAAATTATTTATGAGCCTATCATTCACACCTAAGCGCTTAAGGAATTAAACTAGTGTTTAACTCCTGCAGACAAACACAAAACCTCTCCAGTAACCTGCCAGCCCCTGAATGAAACAATCTCCTTCCGCGAGTGCTGCAGTTAAATGAAGCTGTGCGTAAAAAAACACATATTAAAGCCACGCCAGTATTGCGTATTGAGTTCGTGCACCATATGGTGTGCATTCGTGCCCTCGGGGTGGGATTTAACCACCGAGGACGAGGACCATTTGTCATCGAGATGCGGGTGAGCTGCCGCTCTGCTGTATTTGAATACCGGCTGTGCATCTTGCATCAAGGGGAGGATGAAACAGGAATGTGTGCTTGCAGGGATATAACCAAGAGAGAAACTACCATTACGAGAAAGAGAGATAGCGAGATCGAGTACGAATCGGCCACTGCAGAGTGATCATTATCGTCCGATACCCGAGATGCGCCGTTTTTCCCTTCCCGATGGCTTCATGGGCGTAAGCATTAATGCTGGTTGTTTGTTTGCAAAAGCCTCCTCCCCCCCGCCTCACAACGGAACCGTGCAGTAAAGTAAAGTTTTATTTATCATGGTCCTTCGATTCAATCGCATTTCCAGCTGTGCAAATGTGTACCTGTATCTCGAGCTCGGCGTAGAATTCAACCGTGATGGGAATTATTGATCGGAGTTTGGGTACACACAACGCATTCCGAACAAAGGCACAAGGGACTGGATGCTCTACGAGGTGTAATAATTTTCCAAACCGAGCTTATCTACGCTCTTTTAACTGTGGTGCAATGGGAAGCAAACTGTCCGTTCTCATGCGACGGGTAAGAGATTCTTTCGAATTAAATATGACATAAAAGATAACCCTGGTTTGCAATGGAGCACACTCTGAAACAGTCGCTCATGCTGAAGCTTGTTTCCCAAAACGGATAGTTCAAGTTCCATCCATTTGCATGATTATTTTTGCGTTGCCAAGTGAATTTAGCACAAATGAGTTCCCTTTTATCCTTTGTCGCTACGAAAATTCCCATAACTGAACGGGTTCAAGCCCATAAGAACACCTTCCGGCTGGTTACGTTCACACCGTAGCCGTACTACCGGTTGTTGTCGGTAAATTGTATATGCATCCAATGGGGATTTTCCCGTTCAGCAGCTCAATGCACAACCTGACGCGTGAACAAACCGAGTCCGCTACAGACACTGGGTGAAAAGTTCGAATTTACATCAGATGATTGAGGCGTTTGTGCCTTTGTGAATGGTGATGTGCTGGCCATTGTTGTTTGCCGTGCCGTTGCGCGTGCAGCTTTTCATGCAGCCATGCATAAAATATGAGCAAAAGGATGATGATGATGATGACGATGCCGGTGTTACAAATATTGCACAGAGCTTACCCCCCCCCCCCCCCCATACCGAATGTCGATACAAAAAGGGGTAGTAGTTGCGAATGGTAATCGCTATTTTGATGCAAATGTTGCTTGCTGCTTCTGTGTGCTTAGGAACAAGGCAACAGATGCAACCTGCTCGATGCTCTCTGTCCGAACTTCGATATTAATTTGTTGCAAGCCAGCATCGCGAAGCTTCAGTGCTGGTGCCAGGAGCTTTCATCGACGCTGGCAGCAGCAGAGAACGTAGCTTTTTTTTGGTTATGTTTCCAATACCAAAATACCCGTTCCTACTACGAAAACCAACACGCTGTTGCATTCTCACAGCAACGCTTCGGAAAGCATGTCTGGCAAGGGTCGAAAGATGATGCATTTTTAATTCCCATTGCCATTGATGCTTATTCCGGGTACTGGGGCCGGTTTTATCTACCGTGCGCAGCATAACCACATCCACCGGATGGATACCGGGACGTATTTTTGCATCGAAGCACTCGCGTCGCCCTCTCTCTCTCTCATACACTCGAACGATACCCAATGCTAATGCTGCCCGCATCGTATCGGTGCATGTCCTGTCTCCTGACCCCCCCGACGTATAAAGGGTTTTTCATATTTTGCTATGAAAACCCCATTTTTCACCACCATGGGGTGGCAAAGGTGTAGGAGAGGGAAGCGACAACCTGCCGGACGTTAATTATATTTCCTTTGAATTGTACCGGAAACGATAAAAGGATTAAGTTGCTTTATGGCTGCAACTGGAACCGGGCGCACGAGAAAGCTTAATGGAATGAAAGGATGCGGCCAGGCTGAGTGCCTAGTGTTCGTTTTTGCTCTCCTGTTTTTGGGGGGTACTGTATGAACTTTCCGTTCGCTTTTCTTATCATGGTTTTAAGAGCGGTAGGTAGCGGTAGCTTTATTTGTACGTTTTTTTTCTGCCCAAAAATACGATTATTCTTTAATTATATCCACTCTACATTTGGACGCATTCCAACTGCTTTAAGTGGAGTCCTTTTATGTAACCGAAATAATAAAGAATCAGACTTGAAGTCCCAAAAAATATATATAATAAAAGAGAAATTAAATGAGTGAACGTGTAACAGTTAGAGAGAGTAAGGACACAATTAATAAGAGTAGTAAAGCACAATAAATAACTAAAATGAAATAAGAAGAAACAATTCAATAAACAAGACATTAATAGTGATAGTAATTCAAAAGTAGCCAAAAATTAAAGATCTTAGCAATGTAATGAAACAGATTAATAAGAGAAACAGAACCAAGTACATATCAAAACAAAACACAATAACAATAGCAGTTTAATGAAAAAAATATAAGCAATTTAAAAGATACTAAACAATCTTCGAAGTAAGCGGAAAATTATTTCGGATATTGTAAGCAATTAACAAAAAACCTTCGGCGTGAACAAAAACAAGTAAAAAGATAAACAGACAATATACCACAAAATATATAATCAATATCTAGAATTCGAAAACCAGAACAAGCCAACAGTAAAAGATAAAATTTCTTCTTGGAATTAAAACTAAAAATAAATCAATGATTCGACATCTGAGGAACTAACTAACACAAACGAATTCAAATCACTGCCAACTTGACAGTTCATTTGACAGAAACTACCGATCAGCTTGACAGTGTATTTGATATGAACTAAAATCCCGATAAGATCGTACAACAATGCCTGTAAAATTCATGCCACTATGTTCAAAAACAGAGCAACTGCATTTATCGCCACACGCGCAATTTTGTGCACTTGCACAAAACTAACACCGTAAAGCTTTCACGCGCTGCATAATAAAGAATAACGCTGCGCTGCTAAATTGTTCCCGCACTCGCTCGAGAAACCCGCACCGAACATGCACATGCCTGCAGCCGTTGGGGCCGTTAGCGTGTCAAAGTTGCGAGAGGTTGAAAATGTTCTGGTTTTGACTTTTTGAACCTAGCAAGCGATCCTCTTGCACGAGCGACCGTACCCGAAACCGTAAAAAGCTTTTCCACGTTCGATATTTCTAGTCGACTTTCCGGTAGCGGTACGGTAGCGGCTCCACGAGCCGGGGACACCCCATATCCTATCCCAAAGGTGTTTGGATTTTGCTTGAACTTCACCCCACGAGAAAGCTCCCGCTTTTACCCCTTCCCGTGTGTGTGTGGGATGGGTGTGAGAAATCCGTTCGACACGAAGCGTTTAGTGTACACACTTCTGGTACGGGGTTACACGGGGAATGGGGAAAGAATGTCGAGATGTCGAGATTATTTTAAGTCTCGCTTACGTCCTCGCTTCGTCTGCAGGAGCTGCTATGAACCGGTACACACCGAAAGCTGCCACCTGTCGGGGCCAGAGCCGAGTAGAGGTGACTCGATGCTACCAGGATCACCTTTGGCAGTAGCCTCCACCCGAGCCCCTGCCCAGGGCATTGGATGATGGGAGAGCTTTGAACATTCTTTAGCGATTAAAACCATGCTCGCAAAGCTTATCGTTGGAAGGATGAGGGTGTGTGTGTGTTTTTTTATGGGTGTTTGCTGCTCAACCGTTCCAATGAAACACAATTCCCAGTGTCGAAAGTGTATAGAGAGGACCCCGTCGTTTGCTCGTTTGTGTCATTTTCATTCGATTCGATTTGACAGGAATCCAGCTTGTGAAAGGCGTGGATGGTACAAGAGCTGTTCTTTATCGCTTACCCGGCGCTGCAGAGCGTCCTGTGTGCCTAGCGAGAAAAGGTCGTTTAACTGCCTGCATACGAACGGCAATTTTCTCCTTGGGAGGTAGGGAAACAAAACGCCTCGACATGGGCGAACAACGATGCTGGCTGGTATAGGCAAGTATACTACCACCATGCTCCATTTACGTTAAGGGACACCCAAAACAGACCGAATGTAAAAGACTGTTCTATTTATTTTCTTTCCAGCACAGGCGCTATAGCCGATAGGGAGTCGAATGAAAATGTTTGTACATCTTGCTCCGTGTGGAACAGTACGCCTAAATAGTGGTAAAGTTAGTTTAAGCCTATCCAAAAAGGATAAAACAGCATTATGACTCAAAAAAAGTAGAAAAAGCTATGCAATATTCAAAGTTTTTGTAAGAAGACAAATGTAAGACATTCAAATGTAAACCTTAACTATTTGAAGGATTGATATGCTGGCAGAAATTTGGAATTTTGTAAAAGTTTGTAAATAATTCCATTTTGTACGGGCAAACGTAATTTCATCAAACCATGCGACATGCAATTTTACATTGATTCTTTACTTTATCGGTAAAGATGCAAAAAGGTGCAGCTGCTGTTCATAATACTACTTAAGCGAAGCTTGTTGTCAGCTAAAAAAAAGTTAAGCAACCAGCAGCAAAGTCCCCAGTTTCCGTAGCAACTTGCCACCAACGGCAAGAAGAAATGCAATTCCTACCCAACCAATAATGACCATGAGAAACCACCACCCTGATGTGCTCGGGGACAAAGAACCTCCCAAGAGACACCGGAAAAAGGAACGCGATGCACTGAACAGAATGACGTCATCGGACCAGGGTGGGATGGGATAGCATCAACAAAGACAAAAAGCGCCCGGATCGTAACTATGGCAACGGTGCAGGGAAGCTTCCAGATGACTGTTGGTGCTCGTGCAACCGGAGAAAGAGAGAGAGGGAGAGACAGAGCGAGAGACAGAGAGAGAGTGGGAAAAGGATACAGCTAACTGAAGTCTAATGTGCGTAATAAAGAAGGCCTGCTTGGGTGTATTTGTGCCTGCACGTTTGGAATGTACTATTTCCCAGCTGCACTTGCATTTCAACGTAGAAGGGGAAGCACTGTATGTTTGAGTGAGTGTGTATGTGTGTTGAATAAGTACGTGTACGCGTACGTGTTCAACAGCCCTTTTAACAGCCACTGGACCGTTGGAGAACACCGAAAATGCGTCGGTTCGATCGGAACAATCCTTGCAGATATCCCAGCAGAATGCTTGCTCGCATCATCCCCCCCCCCACTACACCAACCCACAACAGCACACATAAACTACGGGCATGGGGATCAAAAGCCCACACACCGGACCTGCTGCTGCTGTTTGCGGACATTTTGGAAGAGCAACAATTCGCTTTGAAAAAAAAAATGGCTAATTTAAATCGGCTGATCATTGGAAACGATTATTTGTGCGACGCAACAGCACACTGCTGGAGGCGATTATCGATGAAAGCTATCTGCAGGGTTTTTTTTTGTAATTGCAGGATGACACACACACACACACACCCACAACACCCTTTCGCTAGGCCTCCCGCCTCTCGGCACACTTAAACTGCATTTGTGAAGCTTGCTTGCTGGAACAATAGGCGCAGGTGTGCTTCCGGACTGGACGATAAAATCGATTACGGCGAGGTGCAGCAGAGCAGAGCGAAACGTTCAACCGGTCAATCGGATATTCGTTTTCGATGACTGTAGCGGAAAAGCATTCCATTTTTGCGGAAAAGCATTCCATACAGGATACAGGTAGTAAATGGAGCTGAAAGGCTTCCCGTGAAAAAAAAGACAATGATGTTTAAATACCAAAATTTAATCTCACTCTACTGCATTGGTATCAGTTTACAAATACAGTTATTTGTGGTTGATAGGTTAAATTCAGCAACAATGGGGCACTTTGCAGTGGTGCAAATATTTTCAGATAAATTCAAACAGAACAGGCTGTCTATTTCAACACTTTGCAGGTGATGGATGCTTTATATTATCAAACAAGCAAAAACTCCATTATATCAACCATTAAAACGAAGTAATTTGCATGAACTAAACCATGCCATTTCATTTTTTTCTGAGTGTTTTAAACTTGTGTTCCTATAGAGGTTATAGCCTAGCAAAAAAGATGTAACATTACGAAAAAAAAAATTACGAATTTGCAAATGAGCACTGAAGCTTGTTTGGTATGAAAAGCGATTTTTTGTAAACATATTCTGGATATTTTGTGTTATTTAATCGCCATTTATATATGGATTTTGACAGTCAGCGGCTGAAATCATGTCAACAGTTCATGCAAAACCACAGCGCTAAACACGCCCCAGATTTTCAGCCAACATCATTTTAGCCATAAATTATGTAAACAATCGCCGCAGGTTTGATCGGGTTAGCTCATGAAGCATTGATTCGTTTGTAGAAGCATAAATATTGAATTAAAAATAGGTTTAAAACTGTTTGGATCGACATGTTAAAATTTATTCAAAGTACTATAACTCATTTCGACAAAAAAAGAAAGAAAACAAACTGATTATAAAATACACCTTTGTTCCGGAATTCCGGAATTCTGTAACGAACTTTCACATGTTGCCGCACGTTAATGGTAAATATAACACTGTCAAAATGATACCACGATGAAAACAGGAGGCTTTGGCCTGTGCAATAAATAGGATCGATGTACTCTTTTTGTTCAAATTATTAAACAGTGCATTAAAATAAGCGTTTTCTACAAACAGTCAAATATTTTTCCTCTTAAATGAGAGAATTAGTCATATTTGTTTGATTACAATCAAAATATAAAGTGCAAGTTGTTCACAGGGCGAGTTAAACCTTATGTTGTAAGACACAATTTTAAGCAGTTTAGCTAAGCAATCAAGTCGTTTTGATCGAAATCAGTCACAATATTTTCATTTGTGTTTAAAAAATTGAAAAAGTACTCTTTAAAAAAATAAAATTGTGAAATATGTGGCAAAAACGCACCATATTTAAGGAAAAATGCTAGCATTCATGAATGTTTTATCAATATTTCGATAAACAACAATTTATACGCAGTGTGCAGCAATTGGTGTGTGTTGTGTGGTGGTGTGCAACAATTGCCAAATTACCCTAATTGTCAAATGGATACAACGATG
Source organism: Anopheles arabiensis (assembly GCF_016920715.1). Taxonomy (NCBI): domain Eukaryota; kingdom Metazoa; phylum Arthropoda; class Insecta; order Diptera; family Culicidae; genus Anopheles; species Anopheles arabiensis. The sequence continues at coordinate 28,559,688 of NC_053518.1, forward strand.
AATATTGTTCCACTGAACGGGCTGAAATTTCAGCTTGTTGGCTAGGAGTAGAAAACGAGTAAATGTCTTTTTTTGTGCCGTATTGATATGACAAGAACTAAGGTGACTAAAGAATTACGTTTGTTTTGCCTCAAATAGCGCTATGATAAAAAAGTATGGCAAATAAGAAAATGATGATAAAAAGTAGGGTGTGAAATCGGGTAAGTATTGTGATCTTTTTTTTAATAAAACTTAGTAAAATTTGTTTCCTGGCAGCCATTTTTAACGACTTTGCTGATATAATCTTTAGGGAATCAGGAAAAATGCTGTTTCATTTTCGCAATACAGTACATTTTCCGGCACTAAGCACAACGCTATATCCCGAGTCAAGTTGCAATATTAACAGGTGCATTATTCAGCACTCGCAAGATGTTTTTCAACAGCTGCTCACACATACTGGAAATAACTGAGCTGCTGAAAAACATCTCGCAAGCGTTGAATAATGCTGTTAACATTGAAAACTGATCTGGAAACCCGTTTTATTGTGCTCTGCAGTCGTTTACATTATCCATTGAGCCCTTCCCAAGCAATTGACTACCAAGTTCAGTGCGTATAAAATAATTTAAAATCAATTCCAACCGTTGTGTCTGAATGAGATCTCTCCAAATTTAATTCCAAAAATTGCTCCATTTAAAACTTACCCTTAATCTGTTAAATGCCGTCCGCAAAAAAACGAAGCAAAACATTAATCGCCAGTCACCGTTTCCACTTTACACCTTCCTCACCACGGTGCGCTCTCGACGAAGCCACAAACGGCGATTAAAAATAATAAAAACGTCTCGCTAATTGATTAGTGGTGTAGGGCTAAATTAATTTCAACATTTCGCTCCATCGTGGTGCGTTGAATTTTTCGACCGAATCTCCTTTCCATTTCGCAGATTCACACTAAGAGAGATTCACTGCTCACAACGATAATCGCGCTGGCCGAAAATAATTGACGCACCCAGTGGGTCCTGGCGGAAGGGTGGCTATCGTGGGAAGGACCCCGTTCGTTGCCGTTTTTCGGGCTGTGAGAGAGGTTTGCCCGGCAGCTTGAGCTAGCCCGGCCGAAGCTTTCCGGTGCGTACTAATTAGTCCGCCACAAATGTGATGTGAAAACGGGTCGGGTGGGCGGACAATCTCATTAATACGCCAATACCAATGGCTGCCATTATTATTCATTTGGTGTGATTGATTGATTGATTTATGGAGTGTTGCGTTTCATTTCGATACACGTTTTGTTTCCAGCTGTGAGGGGTGTAGAAGCGTGAACGAGTGTTGAAATCAAAAGTTAAACAACACAAACATTAAACAATCGCTTGATTCGGTTGGCAAAAAAAACGTTTGCCCGTATCTAACTCACTGTGGGGGTTTTATAAGCTTTCATCGTATCGTAATCCCTGGTTCCACGAAAATACCACGACCGCCCGCGGGTTGCTGGGCAAACCAATGTTTGCTGCCACCAACGTACCACAAAATACGGCTTAAACTTTTAAGCACCGAAAAATGAAATACGAACAGCATAATGCTTTCGCCTGCGCTTGGCGGATTCTGTGCGCTGTACGCTGCAAAAAACAAAAAAAATTCGGCTGCCCATGTTTGGTGTTTATTTTTATCGTTAAAACAAGGCACATGAATCAAAAAAAGAAAAATGCACAATATACATCAATAAACAAAAAAAAAAAAAAAAAAAAAAACTCAACCATTCTACAGCAATCGAGCATTAGCAGCAGTTGTTCATTTTCCCTGCCGGGCATCAGCAACCATCGGCAGCAACAATCAAGCCCGACCCATCGATACGGTTAAATCGTCTGTCAATCTTCCATTACCCGGCAGAGATGAGAGCGAGCGAACGAGATCAATTTTTATGATGAGTCGTTCTCCCTGGGCCATGAACAACTACGCCCGCAGGTATATAACCTGGCATGGCTGTCAGCGTTATTATCAACGAGAGGACGAGAAACAAAAAAATAAACAACAGAAAACGCTCATTTCAAGTACGATTACCATCGTCATCATCATCATCATCATCATCATAACTCTTACCGAGTATGCCGTAGGTTCTGCCCGGTGTCGTTCGGTTCGTTTTTCATCGGTACCCAACTGAAATGCGTGCTTCAGATGCTGTGTGTACCAAACTATGAGTGTGGAATTTGGATTCGTTTGCTTCCTGTCGCATGCGTTTCCGGTTCCGGTGCAAATGTGTACTGAAACACACACACAGACACACACACGTACGCTACCATCATCATTAGCCTAATGAAAAGTGGTGCACGATTTGGGTGAGAATTGTCTTGTGGGACGATATGACAGGTGCGTATGGTGCGTTAGGAAACAGGTGATACAAAGTGTATGTTAAAGAAGGGTTGCAATAATGTATCGAAATGTTTGAGTTATTATTCAACTGCAAAAAGGTAAAGAAGTAATCACAGGAATGGTACAAGTAAAGGTAAGCCATCGCCCAGCATTGCTAAACGCCTAGAGGTATGCAAAATCACAATTAAAGTTGGTTTATGACCTTAGGTTTAGAAAGTTATATAATTATGAGCACAACTTTCGAAAAATATATGTTTAAACCATTAGGAAGAGTTTTAAATAAACTGAAATTAACTATAATGTCAAATACGAATTAATTAAATAATATAAATAAGAAGCATTATCCAAAATATACAAAAAAAAAAGAAAACAACTAAAAAAACCACGGAAACCAGATTTTACCAAACCAACAAACATTATAGAACAATTAAAATAGAAAACAGATCATATTGAATTTAAATTATAACACATACAATAAGCACCTTAAAAAATAGCAAAAAACGTAAAAAATTATACACAATAACGAGAATCCTTGTGACACGCAATCTTAGTAAACTCAACAACAACCGATTGATAGCATAAAACCAAACAAAGCTTACAAATTTGCCTCAAAATTATTATCTACAAGGCAAGAAGTTGTAAACCTTTCGTAAAACAGAAAATTATAGATTTAAAAAAATGAATCGACCTAGTTTATCGCATCACACATTGGAATATAAAAAAACTGTATGAAACAACTGTCTCCACTAACTACATTTCAACTGAAAGAAATGACAAAAAATGTTTATCATTTACAAAACAGGTTCATCTTACAAGATTCAGGAAACTTGTACCGACGATGTGTATTGGTGCGTTCTCTGCACGGTAAAGATTTTAACAATTTTAACGAGCTTGCAGCATGAAAAACATGAACAACATTAGTAAGGAACCGCGCACAAAAGCTGTGTGGGGAACAATAATTATGGTACCGTGCTGTTGTTGCTGCTTCAGAAACATAACCTCCCCTCCTTTTTGTATAAAATGTACAAAATAGCGAGGAAAAACGAGGTACCCTTCTACTGAGCGCAAAACTTTCACAGCAAACTCTCAAACAGACGAAAGGAAACGGAAACTGCATTAGGCACAAAACGGGCTGGCTTGGAAAGGGACACGAGGAAACATACACACCGTAAAGCATCCACCGTAACCTGCGACCTTCTGGCAAGAATCTTCTCTTCACTGCACTTTCATCCTTCCGAAAACAAAAACCCAGCGCCCAGCGAATGTGTCTTGGCGCTGGATGTAATCATTTAATTAAGAATTTATCTTCCTGTCACAACCTTGAACGGGGCGCGCAGCAATTTTACGTTAACGCCTCTGCTTGCCTCCTTTGATCTGCTCAGATTTTAGAGACCTGTACGGATGCCACAGCCATCACCGTCACAACCCCCCAACGATGCGGGTGCTTTGAAAATAGTTGCTTGAGCTATTAAAAAATAACATTTCCGTTTCACCATTTCTCCGGAACTCAAAAAGGTGTGCTCTGACGACGGAAAGAGCATGTACTTCAGCTTCGTTGCAGCAACATGGGTCTGGGGATGAGTACACACTGGTCGCAGCGGGAAAGATTCTCTCCTGTTCCCGTGTGCTGCTGCAGCGGGGGTTATAGGGACGCTACACTCAGGTCCGCACAACATAACACACCATTAACGGCACCATAAAACCGTAAAACAAATGTGCCATTCTGCGCATCTTGCGTGGAATGTAGTGATTATTCCGAATATGGTCCTTTCTCTCAACGTTTCACCTATCTCTCTGTTTTCATAACATCAACTAACTGGCCGGGCCACAAACAAAATGGAACGTAAGCACTGAAGGATGAAGGTTTTGGAAGTGGAGAGCGCAACTCTTGGCAACTTGCCGGCACACCAACCATGTCGACCATACTCTGGATGTCACTTTCCCTGATGATGATGATGAGGATGATGACTCTCACAGCAGCACTACAGTGTGTAATGATGATGATGCTAATGCTGATTTTACTGCAGGTTCGAACGAAAAGGCAATGATAATCACACGTCTGCGATAAGCGTACGCGTCTGTAATCGCTTGGCAGGCAGGATTTGTCAGTCAAGAGCAACAGCAGGTGGCAGATAGCACGCTATCTGCCATTGTCCGTTCACTGTTTTCACAGTTCATTATATATTGCCAATCAGCTTAGTGTGGATCGGTCAAATGTTTATATTCTCGGTACATTCGGTAGTAAATCCAGCGAACCGGTTGGATAATACGATGTCACTACAACAAGCAGCCCGCTGATTGACAGACGGGATCAAACAAACAAACGCTCTCGGAACTCACTCAATCGTGCCGGCTAAACCTAGCAGAGAGCTTAACCACAAAAGAAGCGGCTACCATCGTTTGCCGACGTTTGACGGGTTTGTTTACTTTTGGCTTCCAAATCTAGCTAATTACTTAGGCTCCGCTTTGTAACTCTCCTGCAATGCCATCTGGCGGAAACCATAGGGAGGGTCTTTCTCTTTTGTGTTAAAGCTCCCGAACTCCCGTACAATTGGAGCGATTAGAGCACAGTGGCGCTGGTGCCCCGGGTTGATGTATGTCATTCCAGCATTAAGACCTTCATTAAGTTTGGCCATTTTGGTGAAATCTAATTAAACCGCACCGGAAAAAGGTGTGCGCGTTACGTTTGAAGTGTAACGCTTTCAATTTCAGCCCGATGCTTTGATTTTGTGGTAAAGCAAATGGAGCAAATTTAATAGCTGTATAGCTTCCTTTGCTTTTCTGGCCCGCTGGCCTTTGTTCCGCTTTGCAAAACAGCTCGGCACGTGTTTTAGATATCAGATATTTTACAGAAATGATTGATTACGGTAAAGATTACAAGCCAGCCTTGTAGGGTGTCTTTGTTCTTGTAATCGGGGGAATTTAACAAGCGAGCACGCTTCTGACGCTGGCAGCCGAGATTTGTGATAGTTTAGTAAGACGATCTGGGCTGCCGAGTGAGATGGAGATGTGACACTTGCACATCCTCGGGCTAATGTTTCCGCGCCTTCAGAACCCTCATGTATCGATAAGATCAAATGTTTGAAGTCGCTTTGTGAAGAAGCTTACACTATTGCTTCCGGATAGAATATGGTCCTGTCTACTAACACTTCAGCTACATGATGGAATTGCCTGGGCGTAATCGTGGTATGTCCACCAATAGTCGGAATTTTGTACTTTACCAACACTTGTGCGTGTAGAGCATACTTGGAAGATTGGACCAACTTTGCCGGCCGATCGGGATTACCTTCTGAAACTAAGGTCGCCAAGACTAAGGCTCTGAGGCAATGTATGTTCCTGTGTGTGTAAGTTTGTGTCCTGTGTGTCCTAATTAAACCTGCAGCTGGTAGGTTTCCACGGGGAACACATTTGCTTTCCCGGAATAGGTTCACCGCTTCCACGCGAGCACCCGGTTCGTGCGTAGTTTCGACACAAGGGCGTACAACTCCTCTCCTTTTCACTCTATCGCTTTTTCTCTCTTTCTTTTGGCAGGATGCTGAAGAGTGCCAATCGACGGCCTGCTAGAATGGGGTGAGGAAATTTAATTAAAATGAAATATAAACACCCAACATTCCTGGGATGCGAGCTCGAGTGAACGCACAGAAACGGAGTCGGACGGTTTTAAAGCGCCCCGAACATGAAACCCTACCCCGTGTGTTCAAGTTTCTGTATGTGTGTGTGTGTGTAAGGTAGAAAAAAAGGACACCAGACACTAAGTAAATAGCGACTGCGAGTGTACCGAGCAACATTATCAACTAATTTGCTAGCGCAATTCAATGAAGGGCAACTTTGTAGTTTTCTTGCGCCAGTGCTGCCTTAAGAATGCTGGCTGGCATAAGCTCATTAAGGGACATTCGAAAAACATTGCCAGCGAGAGATGAAGGGTCGCGTTTCGATGGTTATTTTTCGAGCACCAAAAGGCACCTCCTCTCCGTTTTCACCATAAATGAGTGAGGAAAAGTAAAAGAAAAAGGATGAAAAATGGCATCAAAACGTTCGAGCGTACGCGACTCTACGGCACGGTTGAGCGAAGATGGAAGCTTACCGTCGTGAAGGAATGTAAAATAATTCATCACTTGTAGCGGCGCTACCAGGGAGCTTGCTTTTACAAACATCGCTTCGTTCGCGGAACGCACCGCTTAATGGGGGGAAAGGCTTTCATTGCAATGCGAATGCGAAACATCGCCACTGACAGCGCGCCCGCGCAGCAATTGCTTGCTGATGAACCCATCAAGCTTTTACATTTGGATAAAATATTCATCACACAGTTATTAAATTGTTATTGTAGTGTTTAAATATTAAAAACGGCAGGCTCCCGGTCTACCTGCCTGCCGGGATGCTTTGCAGCCGCAAATAGTATAAGGGAATTGTATGTTTTTTTTTTAAAGGTAATGGGCATGGTAGGACATGAACTGGACATTTTTGAAAAGATAAATTACAGAAATATTCAATCCAAAACTGAAATGATGATTGTGCCATTAAAAGGAAACTACTGGTAGAAGGATTGAATACTTTTAGGCGCATTTCCAATTTTTCATTTGGTCAATAAAAATACTGCATTGTATTTACATTTCCATATTTTCATAACATTAACCAACTCTATCGTTCAAGAAGTCATTCTTATACCCTTCTTCTTTTCGAGAAAAAAAACAATTATTTTCAGTACGCCTAAAAGTATGCTAAATATGTTCGTATAATATTTCATCAAATAGGATCTTTTCACGCTTTGTAGTGGAAAATTAAAACTTTAAGCCTGCAGTTGACACAGTCATGTTGTTAATTTGACTTTCATTCTGATGGAAATGTGATATGATGGTTGTTTAGCATTTTAAATGTATGTTATAACTCAAAAATAGTGATTTTGAGATCCAAATGTTTGTCCACTAGCAGCCAATCGTGTTGGAGATAGCTAAGATGTCAGTAGCTGACAAGTCGGTTTCGAATGAAAGTTTGAAACATTGTAGAGTAAAAAATTGTTCTTTTGGCTGAAAACATAAATCAGCCTAAACTAAATAAACTAAAACACTAATGAAATTAAACAAACTAAACCCAACTTCATAGTTACTAATTACTAATCTAAAAATTACTAATTACTACTGCCATTCTCATGTTCCACCATCGCACCACTGTGCCACTGTTGCTATGGTTACGCACGCAACCGAAACGATCTCGCCAAGGTTAGGAACCCCCTGTCGGTGTGGGAAAGCATTTAAAAATTCTCTTTTACGACCGTAATGAAGCAACATTTCGCGCTTAGTCCTGTCCGCCCTCCCTTTGCTCTCTCGCTCTTTTACATCCTCTGCCTCTGTCTGGTACCGGAACGTTTTGCATACCGTTCCTTAATTCCTTCCCCGACGGAATCTGCAGGGACCGATGGGGTACGGCGAGGACCACCCCCCTCCCTCGACGCTGTACACGGGTGTGTAGAGAAATTAATTTGATTTTAGACTTTCACATTCACAAATTATTCTCTCGGTAGAGTACTTGAATGGAGTCGAGCCACCCGGTTTTCCCACACGACGCCCCGGGAGGGCCGGGAGAGCGGGATACACTTTGGAGAGCTTTTAAAAGGGTTTTCTAGGGCGGGTGGACGGGCGGGGGACCATGTTTTTGATTGCGAGCTGTGTCCCCACCCGCACCACCGAACGCGTTCTAAATGGGTGTGTGGGAAGGCACAACAGAGGCACAGCACCGGGGCAACATAGATGTTACACGCCCGCACGCTGGGCTGGGCCGTTGGAAACAATGTTGCTTTTAAAGCAATTTGGAATCCTCACCTTACACGCCGCTCCGAGGAAAAAGGCGTAGAGGTTTGGGGGTTTTTTAAGGGTAGACAAGCTAGACAAAAATGGCAAAATGCTCGTGAGAGTTGTCGAGAGTTGGTTGTTGGCAGCAGCAGCAGCGGCAGCAGCAGGGCAATACAGTGGGTTCGAGGGTGTTTTTTGATGTTAGGAAAATTCTTTGTACACCCCTCCCCATGCCGTTATCTCATGCCTTCTATTGTCCCCTGTCCTTTTCCACCCCCCGAATGCGACTCGACCTTCGGGGGTATGGCTTTGTCTATGATCAATCTTCTTCGCTGCTTTGCTATGCTAAAAAAACCCCCAAAAGAAACGATCCCAACACCGAAGGTTTTCGCATCGTTTCTTCGTTTTTCGCTCGCAATTTGATACAAACGTTTCGTCGCTCCGGTATGTTTGCACTTTCCACCCTCGAGGGGTTAAATGTTTTTGTTTCGTTTCCACGGACGGCTAAATCCGCGCCGCTCGTGGCATACGATACGGCTTCAAATGTGTGCCCAAAGTGGTGTATGTGAGTGTGGGTTTGTGATCGCTGTTTTTGAAGTTTTTGCATTTGGATGATTACCGGGTGTTTTTGTTTGTACTCTTGAACCTAGCTGATATACCTTTTTCCCGAACCGGTGCTGGTGAAATGCTTTCGAGTGTTTGCCGAACGACAGATGCGCGCGCGTGTCGCTTGTTAGAAACTCTCAGAACTCATTTTAAGCTCGTTATGAATGTGGATTGCATAACTTTTGGCGCTTGCGAAAGTATTTTGAGCAGCGCTATTCTGGAGGTGAATCGTCATCATACAGAACAAAGGATGCTATTGGTTTCTATTTGAAGGGAACTTTTAAGCGCTGTTTGCAATGCACAACGGCAAGCATTACAACCGATTAAAATGATTGTGCTTAATACGCTCCAAAGCGAACAACTAAGCATTACATTATAATCTCTGTTTTGGATGAGAGTTTTTACACCCAATAAATCCCTGCTGCTACACTGCCACTTAATTGCTGTCCTTTTTTTCTGTCCTAAAAGAAAAAAAAAGAAGCAATTCTCCCCTGATCCTGATTAGGTTTACCACTCGTCTCCTCTAACGGATCCGGCTCCATCCAAATAATGGCCAGAACAAAGGGCGCTCGTTCAAATCTCGGCCCCGAGCGACTCCACGTTCGAACACAATCACATCAAAGGACGTTACCATGGGGTACAGAACAGTATCCCAGCCGGAGATCGGATTCATCAGCATCGGGCAACAGCAAGGCTAGGGATGATATCGTTGATTTTAAATTGAAAACTTTACACCTTCCGGTGCGTTCCTTGCCCTGCCCCTGTGAGAAACCGTGAGAAGGGGGCCAGCAGTCAAACGCCATCTATTCCTGCCGGTCCCTCACAGATAAGAGAGCACCACACACACACACACACACACACACACACACACACACACACACACACACACACACACGTGCTGTCGGGTCGTACCGCTAGGAACGATTTTCCGGGCAAACGGATGAGATGGATGAGGTCATCATCGAGGCAGAATTGGTGGAAAATTGAATCACCCTCCCCGGTCGGGACGCGCGGTTGCGGAACGTAACGGGCCCAAAACTCCTAAGCGTGATACGATCCAGCGGAAGTACACACACACACACACAAACACGTGTGGAGAAAAGCTGCCGAAGCTGAAATCTGCCAACATGTGCGCACCCTTTACGGGTGGAAAGAGCGGGTACGGCGGAACTACGTCAAAACGCCGGGGATTCCGGTGAAAAATCTTTACCACCTCAACTCGGGACCGTCAACTTTCTGGAGGCCTTGACTGGAATTATGGAAATATCTGATTATATTTGGCAACCCGCATGCCAGCCTTCCCTACACTGGCGTAAAACACTGGGCAAAAACGATGTGATAGCGCACAAAAACGCCATCAGCGATCTGGTGGAAAATTGTGTCATCAAGACACACACACATCCGCAACACCCGCAAGGGACTGATAGAGTATGAAGGGATGTACAGAAACCTGTGCTATGGCACTCATGTTGCCTACCCACACCCCAAAGGTAGGCACATCTTCTGGCAGTCTCGAGGTCTCCGTGTGCCATCGGTCTCACACAGCTCTTGGTGTGCCGGCAGCCGTGTGTGGGTGTACCCGGTTTTGCTCGCTTTCAGAACTATCAGCAGAGTGGAAAATTACCTTTGATTTAATTAAACCGGTAGAGATTCGGGTGGTAGTGCACTTTTGCCAGTGCGCGCACATTGGTCCTCCAGGATGGGAAAGGGAAACGAAGCAGCAGTAAAAGGGTCGCAGGATAACACATCGGCTCCGACATTGGTTGGCCGCTTGGTGATTGAGCGCCATTGGCCAGCAATTTTGATCAGCCTCATTACCGCCGATGCTTCGATGCGTCAAATTGGGAGGTTTTCGTGTGGCAAATATTGAACGCGGCGGCGTGTGCTGCTGCAGAAACGTTCATTTCTGTTCGCTGGTGTACTTTGTTGCATTCCATGGCAATGGAAAAGAGCCGGAATTCGATCAAATCAGCAGAATGTGTTGATACATTCTTAGGAGGTTAAATAATTTCAGAACGATTTGACACTGATAGCTCGATGACTGGGGGACTTGAAAGATGCTCTTAGTTCCTTGGGCATGCGGCCGCTACTATGGCACAGTCATTAATGTAAGGCTTTAGAACCCGGCCGTCATTGGATCAGATCTCGTTTGAAATAAGTCAAACATATTAGGGATGATATAGTACTTAAAGATCCTTGATTTGATGACTGATGATTTCTATCTTTGTAACCTTAGTAAACACAGTCCAAGGTCTGGAATTTCTAAAAAATCTTCCAAATATTTCTTCCACCGGGAACTTCAATAATTACACCGGAACCTGACGGTTCAAACGGAATTGTTGGTCATATATGAAATATGATTTTTTATGTCGACAGTTGTCATTATGCTTAAACGTGCGCCTTGCTGCGGGACCTTTTTTAATCCCCAATAAAGCCGTATTTTGAAGACATCCTGTAATTGTTTCTATACAAGACAGTTAATTGACAAAAGTGATACCAATAGTATTGTATTAACGTCTGAGGTAAATACAAAACTATTGAAAACATTCTGATTTTAGTGCTGTGGCTATGAGGCATTAGATCTGGGTATGTAAAGAATATGTATTTGATTACTTTTTCCAATTTTAAATTTTGTTGTAAGAATTATTTTACATTGATGGTTGGCAGCATGGATTGTGGAACTCCAGACGCCAAACTCTCTACAGAATAATAGTTGAAATCATAAAAGTAAGCCCTTCAATACAATTTTTCCCTTCAATACGATCAATTTCACATTTACCACACGACATTTCTTACGGGTCAGTTGCCGCAACCCCAGTTACCCCCGAAGGCCAACCAGTTAGACTTGCTAGCTTAATTCGTTATGGCACTACTCCTTCTTCCCTAAGCTGCCCAGGCACACAGGCAACCACAGTGAAATACTCTGACCGCACACTCTCTCTAAAAGCACATGTGCACATGAACCCCAGCTCAGAGCACAATTTTCTTTTCCGCTTCTGCTTTCGGTGCATTATTTTAGCATTTGCTCTGACAGTTTCTACATGCAGAGCTACTGCTGCTGTCACTTTCGGCACCAACTGGTGCACCATGGCACCACAACCGCAAAAAAAAAAATCCCGTACCAATCATTTTCCGCTCCCAATGACCATAGCAAAGACACTTGGTAGATTCGGCGGCCTATCGTTTCGATTTAGTTTTTTTTTTTTGCACTTACGCCTCACTATCTAGCACAACCACTGGGAACGATGCAGCTTAAGAAGTTTTACTTCCGTTGGCATACCGGTGGGGCAGTCCAAAATTGAGTCCGATGGATGAGAGAAAAAGAAGAAAAAATCCCCTCATTTCTTTTTTTTTACATCTGTCTTGATGCAGCAGCAGCAACGACATAACGCAGCACAGAAGCGAGAAGAACCAAAAAATAAGCCTCGAACCAAAGACAGCTACAAAGCACGTGGATAAACGGAAACTTATTGGAGTCATTTTTTTGCTCCCTCCTCTGTGCTTCTGTGCTATGCGCCTTTTGCTGCGGCATATATGAGGAAACGAATGGCGAATTATATCCTCTTCCCCCCAATTCTGAAAGAAAGAAACGAACGAATTGATCACCACATGGCACCGCAGGATCGAATGCTGAAATATCTATCGCTTCTGGTGGAAGCAGTTCCATTTATACACCGGTCGTTTCGATTATCTCCAACAAGGAACCATTTTTTCCTTCACTGTTGTCGTGGCCTGCTGTGGCAGTTTGATTCCCCAAATTCTGTGGAAGTGTTGGGGCGGAAATAAATTGAAATCGATTTATCGTGGTTTGACGTGGCTTTCAATTGAGGGGAGGGTGAGGCTGAGATTCTCCGCTCTTGGAGCATTCCAATCCACCGAATGCGGGTGGTGTTGGAAAGATGACAGTCGCGTTTCGCCCGCTCACCGAACCAAATTAAAGTGTGTACATCGATTTACCTTAATCTCTTTTATAGTGTTTGCTGAAAGCATCAGCTGCGGGTACCACAACACAGTCAGCCAGTAGTTGTGGAAGTTCGGTGGAAGCCTGAAACCAAACTTTGCCCCGACAACTTGTGCAGTGTGCAGAAACTAAACTTACCGTCCTCCAACAACCCAAGGAAGAAATACCATTATTTGCACCCGTTCCCTAAACTACATGCTAAATATTGGACCTTCAACCTTGTATTTGCGTTGGGTCGTCCCGCTCTTGGTGAGACAGCGCTAAACTTTACCTCCGAAGAAAACAGTAATGAATGCACACCTTTCCAGTCAATTTAGAAACCCCATCAGCTACGGGGGAAACTTCGCCTGTCACTCCAGAGGGACTATTAGTGGTGCTGCCGACTTACAGCTGGTTAAGTTTTGGCCCGGCATTTTCTCCTTCCCGAAGAGACAGACTAAATAAAAACAATGGTTGCCAAAGTTTGAGACCACAATTGAGCACCATCCGGTTGAGCAGGAGGGGAATTGCTGAACCTGAACCTAATCCTGTGTTGTCTGGAGGAATTCTGTGTAGTGCCGAGTAAAATTACAAACCCCATTCCGGGTCAGAAGATCTTGCCGTGTACACACTTGGAACAGGATCAGGTTTTGGGATGTTTTTTTTTCTTGCTCCAAACATGATATCTCTCCCCGGGATGACTTCCTGATGGGATGCGATTAAGAATATGGGACGACCCAAGCCGGCATATTAACGTTCGTAAGAATCCAGCTCAGGCCGTCCTTACCTGAAACTGACCGCTGGTACAAACTACTGGTACGAGCAAACTTTGGTAAATGTTAGTCCCCGGGACATCCTACAGTCCTCCAACCGGTTCCTGTTTCCTAGCTAGTTCCCAATCCTGGTTTGCTCCCTTTCTGGACACAGCGTTACCTTGGATACGTCGCGCCAGACCCAGCGGACCCTCTTTCGAAGAAGCAAAGGTTTTGTGGGTAACCACCAGGTACAACTGGACTGGACTAACTCTCCGTGGACAAAAAGAACAAGCGAAAGAGATAAAGCAACGTCAGTACTGTTCTGGTACAGCTCGGTGTATTGGGGATGTTGGGCAGGCTGGAAGTAAAGGGAACAAGGTGGACGCCTTAAAAGTACCTTACATGTGCCGCAGGATTTCAAGATTACAGCCCAACAACCAACGAACCAACCGGTGGTGCGATTAAGCTGCCTGTATGGGCGTCACAGTAATTCCAAGGGGGCCCATGGGGCAAGCGGCACTGAAGCTGAGTTGAGACTGGGGCTTCTGCTAACGAGCAGCCCCGGCTTCTAAGCTGCTACAACCGGAAGCCGGATCTAGGAGCTGGTTTGCGCAGGAGAAAACGCCCCCAAAACTGAAGAAAAACGAGGTACATGGAGGTTTTATAGTTGTTTTAAGCTTTCTCGGAGGGTTTTGTTGCAAAAGTGGTGCCGGGAGGGAAGCACAAAGGGTTTCATCTAGGAATGTAATCAACAATTGCACCCGGTTTGGGAAAGTTTGAGACGGAAGGTGGGTCGAAAACTTTACAGCAAGGCAAGATTTTTGAACAGGTTGTTTTTGTGTACAATTTCTTGCCGGAGTGTTTGTGCAGGTGAGGTAGAAAACAATTCGCATCTTAGGTACGCAGAATTAACGAAGCAGAAGGTAATGAATTAACGGAAAGATGCCTTGGTTTTTGCAATTTTGTTCCATTTGTTCCATTCCAGAAAAGGGGAATCGATTTGTGTTAGCTACTTGTGAAAGTTGCTTATTATGGATGGCTTCGGTTTGGGAGAATCTGCCAATAACATCAGTGTAAGGGCTTCCGTTAAACGTGAATTATTTTCCCAGTACGTATGCTCCCGTACAGCGAAGCGTTGTCCGTAGCCTTAATCGTGTTCAATAAAAGCGGAATATTTAAATGTACAAGCACCTCGCTGCGTGAAACTGTGCCACTTACCACGCTCGGACAGTAAGTTTGTAAGATGACAGGACTCCGCGTCAATGGGAGGCATTAGAAGTGAATGAATAGTGGTGATTACTATGAATAGACCGTCTAACGATAGGCGTCACAACCTAACCTGCCACACGGTCGCGCACAAAAACAAACGAGCGATAGAAAAGAAACTAACCAACTTTACCACGCTGCTCTAAAAACCTCCAACCAACGGCAACGGACATCCCGTGGTTTCGTCGTTGCCATCGTTGTAGTCGGGTTTCGTGCCGGCGAAGTGAGATCGTTCGCTCACATTCCGGCTCCGTTCATTAGGGCGCCAGGGCGCAGGGAACTTGTTGTTCTACCAGCAAGCAGCAGCCAAGTTTTCCAGCAAGCAGGGAAGAAATTGTTTTTCCAACTTCAAACATAAATTGATTAGCCTGATGTGGTTTAAGGGCGCTGTACTGGCGCAACCGCCTGTCTGCGTTCATGCTCTGAACGCTTTCGGGCCAAACCAACCGCCCGCTCGTCGTTTCCCGGAGCCGCTTGTTATTGCTGTCTAAGAGTGTGTTCGTATGTGTGTCGCTCTAGGGTCGTTGTCGACACTGTACCAAGCCGGTGGTCGTCCGAAAACCTGCCAGCACACTGTGGGGTTTTAAAACCGTCAAGCGCACAAGCGTAAAGCGCGCAACCCACGGGCGCTTTCGATAGTGTATGAATTTAATTAAATTTTCCCAAAACCACCGTGGCCCCGGAAGCGCCGGACGAAAAGTTTCGCAATATTTGAGGGGCGAGGAGGGGGTGGGGTCCTGGGGGGAGCTTGCCAGCGTGTTCTGAGAACAGTTTGCCCAAATGACAGGGTGCGTGCTTCGGGATGGGCAGGTCCATTTCAAGACGGGCCAACGTCTTGCAGCTCGCCATCGTAGCGGCCAGGACAAACTTGATCGTCTTGCCAGTATTGTTGGTGTGTGTGTGTGGGTGTTCGCTTCGAAAGAATGCTACCGTAAGAACATCCTTCCTGGACCCAGGTCCCAAGCTACTACTGGGATTGAGATTGTGAGTTTTGGTTTATTCAATTTTAAATGGTTCATTGATTGGGTTTACTTCTGGTGCGTAGATCCCAAAAAGTTGTGCTGTATCTGCGACCAACGTCCCTCAGCGGCGCTCACAACAGCAACAAAAATGGTTGTGTCAATCGCCAAAGTTATCTTTCGAAGCCAGCGCTTCCCTTTTAGCAGGTGCCTTCGACAGCGGGTATTATTTCGGGCATACTTTCGGGCGTCGTTTTTTCCTTTTTTGTTTTCATTCGGTGTCCGCTCAAAAGAAAACCATAGCTTCCGACGGGCCAAGGAATTTGGTATTGTTTCCGCAAACAATTAAGCTGATTGAAGATAAATGGATGAAATTAATTTAATTTGATAGTGGCGCTATGTATGGCGGACATCCGTGTGCTTCGCCCGGTTGTACGGTTGTAGCAGGGACAGCATTTTAAATTTGTTTCGTAGTGCAAGGGAAAATATGAGGTTTGACAAAGATTATTTTCTCTTTTAAAGCTGTTGGTTTTGTGTTGAATTAAAAAAATAATATATTTTAAACCAAGCAATGGTCATTTCATCAAGTTTTGGATATGTTTCTTTTTTCAGTTGATTAAAATATCAAGCATTTTTAAGCATTTCTGTTCCTCAGCGTTTACTACGAACGTTTTGTTCAGAGAGAAGCATACATTTAGGAGCATTTTTATGGCAAATACTTTCATATCATTGTGAAATTGCTTGCCCCATCAATGGAAATGTTTTTTATTTGTGTACAACAGGATATTCTCTGACCGAAATGTTTCTAAAGCAATGAACGCCTAAAAGTATGCAACATTTTATATTGCTTCAAATTATGTGACGTAGACCAATTTAAAAGCGCTTGAAACAGATTTTTTTGTTTTTATGCTTACAATCAATCAAGTTTTTTCTACTTCCAAATTATGATGTATACTTTTAGGCGCAGAGCATGTGCTAGCTAGTGCTATAAAAATATGCCATAAATTGTTAAATAAATAAAAACATCACAAACACACATTGCATATCTGCAGGCGATCATAATGTGTGCTATGCAATTGTATCACAAATAATAGCACATATGTGAAGCAATTTAATTCAACTATATGAAAGTATGGTATGTTTTCCACCTCGGAAAGCGATTCCCCATCGATCGTCCTCAGACAACGAACCTCTTTGCAACACCAATTGCGCACCCAGGTACACGCGCGTTCTTTCCTCACATTCCGTGTTCTTACTTTCCCAATAACCATCAAACCTAACAACCTTTCACAAATGCCACCGGTCTCCTCACCGGAACCGAGCGGTGCTATCGAAAATTGTGCCCTCCCTCACTGTCCCTCACCGCGTTTGAAACGACAATAGCATCATCGCTTTAATTTACCGTAAAACTTCTTCACCTTACCTTTTAACCACTTTTTCGACTGGCATGGCAAAGAAAGCTGGCAAACGACAAGGCAGCACAAAAACCCGGACAACGGGTCCAGGAAACAATGATCATTATCCCGTTAGGGCCCACCTTTTATCGACGTCGACGGAAGCGACGTTAAAGGTGATCAAAGGATGCGGCGATGCAGTGGTGAAAGCAGGCTACGGCATGACTATTGCTCTATGTGTGATGCTGCTACAGTGTACAGCATAAAGAGAGCATATACGCTGGTGTCGCAAGAATCAAGGAAAACATCCACCACACAAAGATACATGCAGCCAAATGAATACGCATGGCATGGGTGAGTTGCCTTTTCTTTCCCTCTTGGTTGGAAGGTGCTGCTGTGTACGTTTTCACCTTTCATTTCACAAACCGACCGGCAGCACCACACATTCGAATTCGTTAATGATCATTGAACTAAAAGTAGCAGATATTGCATTTCGAGAGGAACTTCTACTTGGGCAATTCTTTCACAGTGGAAGGAGAAAAAGAGATACCAGAGACCAGGGGAAAAAACGATTGTCACCATAGAAACACTTTGATACAGATTGCTTCTGTACAAGAACGGGAAGGGTGGGTGGTTTTTTGGTAAAATTTTCTACAAAGTAGAAAGAACGCTCGCCCGTGACGCTGAATGAAACCGGGAGTGCGCTGAGAGGGTTCGGGCTCGTTTGATAGGAAAGCGGTAAAATCATTTCCCCTTAATTTCACCTCTAAAAACTTCCAGCTAAACGATGCCGGGCAGAGTGTTCTTCTTTTGTACGACGTTGCGCCTCCCGCACGCGCCTTACGTTTCCGCTTGCTGCCCTAACGCCACCGTTAGGGAGTGAAAATGTTTGTCAATTGAAGGACGGGAGCGGGCGACAAAAAGCGGGTGTGTACCGTGTGGAGTACTTTTTTTCCCTTGTCGTGCAGAGTGTTTGGCTTCGGTCGCTAGCGCACGTTAGGTCGTTATTTTCTCGAGATGGGATTATAATAATCATCCCGAGGGCGGGCGGCCCTTGCGTAGGGAAAAGTTTTCTTTTTCCTCGAACATCCCCTTTCCCTTTGTTCTGCTCGGTGGGAGGGTGCTGAGCTAGGATAGAAGACAATCTTAGGAGGCTTCGATGGGTATAAAAGGCTTGACAAACTTGCGTTCCTTTCCGTGACTGGTTTAGCTTGTTTCTAGCACCGCGTGCGCGTTGGTGTTGGAGAGTGTTGAGCATTAAAATGCTTAGATATCTTTTTGTTAAAGCCTCTGCTTCAAGATTTATAAGTATTTTCATGAAGAACAATAGCATCATTATTTTTAAATAAGGAGTAGAAAATTAAAAGATTAGTATGGATATTGAGAAAAAAAAACAACAAATAATCAATTGAACAAATGGATTGAAATATCCAAATAGATCCATTTTTTTATTTTAGATTCATTTACGACTCGTTAATCTTATTAGTCGCAAAAAATCAGTTTGAAGGGAATGAAGCCTTACAGATTGCATATCGTTAGGCGATTGGCTAGACGCGTTGCATACATTTAGGAGTATTTACGTGCGTATTAAATGAGACCAACGGAATAAATCATTTACATTCACGTTTGTCTGAAACGATTCTTTACAAACTGGAATAGCATCAAATTTCAAATTTCATACATGTCATGTCTTGCTTATCTCTGAACAGCACTGTACTGCAGGATAGAATTGATGAATAATCGTGTTTTTATTGTTTTAGCCTCTCGAAAGGGCTCAAGAGAGTTGGACCACGGTTAGGGGATGGTATGTTTTGATGAGACAAAAAAAGAAAACGAAACAATATCTTTCAACATCACTTCCGACAATCTGTCTTAATACAATAACGAAAGGGTAACGAAAGCCGCAGCCGGACAACGATTAGCAGCATTAGCAGGGCGCGGCAGGGCAAGCGGATCAGTGTGAAAGCCGTAACAAAAAACTTATCATGTTTCCTAGTCATGCCAGGAATCGGCTGTTCAAGGCTGTTCGAGCGAACGCGAACGTGTTTCAAAGGAAGTCATTCTTCTGGGTGTTTTGCTGGCTCTTTTTTTGCTGTTGTCGTAGCCATTGCTGCAACATCCTTGGAATAGATTATGCTTGGGAGGATAAAGGGAGGAAAGGGAAACAAAATGAAACGAAGCAGAAGCAGCGAAGCAACAATGTGGATGGGTGGGTGTGTATCTTCATCGCCTTGCCATTGTATCCAATTCCGGCATTAGACGCCGTTGACCGCTGTTGGTAGCGCCCCGGTACCGTCCCGACCCCGCTGAAGCGATCGTGATCGTCTTAAGCAAGTCGAAAGGACACGTAAGATGACGCGGCTTTTGTTGACGCCACAACGGAGATTCTTTAGCACAAAGTGAGTTTCCCTCGTTGGGTCCCCCTTTGCTCTGACAAGATCTCGGTTTTCTCGGATGATGACCCGGGAGCAGGGTGCAAAACGTTCGGCAGAGCTTAGTGAGAGCATCGGCACAGGGCAGGACAGAGGTCGTCAGGATGGCCGATTATTTCCAGCACGATGCTGGAAAACTGCTCAGGACGTCGCTCTTTTGCAACCCGTCCCGGTCATTGGAGTTCGGGATCTGTCTCTAACGAGCTCGTCCAAGGGGCGGATATCCTGCAGCAACTTAGGGGAGAAATTCTGAAGAAATTCTGCAGAAATTCACCAACTCACTCACCTCTTACCTGCCCATCTGCAAGCTTTTGCCAAGTTGCGCCCAGGGGATAGCAATAATTCTTCTGAGAATATATTGATAAAAGAATCAGCACGTTCAGTGGTAGTAGCAGTAGGAAGGGAGAAGCCCCCGTAATCCACGGAAAAGGGGAAGGTTTAGGGTGCATAATGTAGCAACCCGAGTGAGAAAAAATGAGCCACTGGGAAAGGGACAGCCGTTGAAAGGATCCAGTAGGCGCACCATCGTACCCCATTTTGATGTTTAGAGTTTCGCGCGTGAATCAAAACGACATTTGATAACGTTTCGGAGCTCCATTGAATTGGGGAATATGTTTTTCAGCAAAACTGGCTTCCACGCCGTAGAGAAACAATAAATCTCATCTTACTCTTGGAAGAGATTTTTCCCTTTCTTAAAGAGAGTTATTTGTTTATTTGTGTAGCAGTTTCTGTTCCGTTCTCCGCAAGAGCACTGGCTCTGGCACACCGAACGTACGGTGCCAGCGGTCTTAAGACGAAGGAATCCAATTTGCGCCCTGCGCTGCACTTGCCAACATTGCTCACCTTTGCGGCGAGTGTTCTGACGGGCTCTCCAAGGACGCAAAGATTAAATGTGTGCAAAAGGAAAAGCGTTTTCGTTTCGGGGAACGGGTTCTTGGAAGGAGCTAACTTTTTTAAAGTGGCATAATAAAAAAAAACAAACAAACCCCTCTGATTAGATGAAGCCGGCCTGCCTGCTTGCCTGCCTGTCTAGTGGAAAAGAATGAAGATTTATTTGATGAAGACGAATGGTTTTGTTGCCTTGGCTGGAGAAAGACAGGCAAAGAAATGAATTAGTAAGCGGTCTGGGTTGCGCTTGTGGTAGCTGCTTCTTAATGCCCCCATTCCCCCCCCCTCCCCGACGAATAACATTTCATTAATGGAGTGCATGTTTAGATAGAGAATGTTGATTTTTTATGTTATTTTTTTGCGTGGATTTAGGTTTATTTACCCTGTTGACAGCGTTGTTGGTGAAGATAAACAATTTTTTGAACTGAAGAACTTCGCATAATTCGCAGTTTTCGCTTCAAAAAATAAAACGATTTTTTAAAGACACTCCTGCTACACAAGAAAGCGCCTAAAAGAATGCAATCAACAGTACAAATCTCAATTTTAAACGCAAAAACAAACAGGAAAAATTGTTACACCTTAAAAAATGTTATAAATTGCAGTTTTAACATGAAGCAAAACTCTCAAGACGTCAAAAACACGATCGTAGAACACAGTCGTCCGAAAGCAATTTAATTTGATTGAGCAAACAAAGAAAAGCTGTCAAACCAAATCCATCTATCCCATTGGATTGTTATATAGAATTGGTGAGCTTTCAACAGAAACAAAAAAAAACAAATACCGCTCATTCTAGAGCTTCTATGTTTGTTTTCTTTGCAAGAAAGGTGACAAAAAAGCAGACATGCCAAAGCCATAAAATCCTCATCGCAACGCAACCAGTGCTCCCGATTTGGATCGATTTTTCGCTTTATTGTTTAAATAAAAAGAAAAGAAAAACAGCACAACGGTTACATTTGTTTGGTAGTCTTGGCGGTCGTAACACTCGTAGTGTTTTTCGGTCAGGTCGGTTGCTCTCCTGTTCGCTTGAGCCTGTCAACGGAATTGTGAAAAGTGCGCGAAGCTGTCAACGCTTGCTAGGCGACAAAACAGCGACAAAAAAAAAGAGTCTTGCCGTTGCTGCTACTACGCGGTAAATGCCGGCTCTCCCAAGGTCCGCAAGCGTGCTTTGCATGCAGTGCCGGGCGGGGCGGGGGTTTCAAACGTGCCGACAAACAAAATTACTACTTCTGTCACACCTCGCGCTGCACGATATACAGCGCGGCGCGTTATTTGACAGATGAGTGATGAAAAAGGTAATGAAAGCGGAAATTTCATCACAAGCTTGCGTGTGGCCAATTTGTGGAAGATTTTTGCAACAAAAGCATTTCTCGATGGGAATGTATACAATGGTTCTCTTTGTCCAAAACTAACCGACACAGTTTAAACAAGTAAAAACGCTTTCGAATAAGGTTTAAGGGTGCAAAGTAAGTAAATCAAAACACGGCCGCAGGTATTAAAGCGAGTCCTCTAAGGCCATCTCTCATCGCTCGCTTCCTAGAATACGTTAAAAAGCTAGGTTATGAGGCTAGAGCTAGGATAGTAGTACACACAAACACACCTGCTGCTAGTAGTGGTTGCTGCTATTCAGTGGCAGGTCATGTGACCGGTCGGCCATTCAACAAACGGACGCACACACACACACATACTCGCAGGAGACCAACATTGTTGCTGTTCCCGGGGTGGCTAGGTGTCACGTGCACTGTCGCTTACGGTAAATAAAATGCCCTCTGAGTTTCGCTCTAATAAAAGTCCGAAACGGTTAGATAATCTCCAGCAGGCTCCACCAGCCTGGATCCCCTCCCTTTTGCTCATACAAAGTGGCGTTGGCCCCTGGTTGCTGTTAAACCGTTTCTATTCTTCTTTTTTGCTCCAGCAACTGCTACAAACACACCACAGAGCTCAGTTCAGGCGGCAGAAGAAGGCGCACTTGATGGCACCGAGCTGGGTTGGAGCTTTGAATTATCTTTGAATCCTTTTACGGGGGGGAAGGGTGCTCGGGTACGCCAAACGTTTGGCGTTGGCTGCTCGCTGTCACTAAGGCAAGACAGTGCCTGCTGCTAGTGCGCAGGCGCCCTCGCCCGCCAGGGACGAGACCGAAATCCCGGGCTCGGTGTGTACATCATCATCCACCACCAGCGTTTATCGCTGCAGCTCTGGGGATGCTGCTGCTGCTGCTGCCGTTGGGGCTTGCGCGTATTGGTGTTGCACGTGTTGCCCCAAACTTTTCGGGGCCCCAAACCCCCGCCCCCCAAAAAAAGGACCGGACGGCAGCAAAAATGGCCCGGGACGGGAGAAGGTTACTCAATCCCATTCCCATATACAGATACAACATTCACACAGACACAGACACACGCACATTCATACATAGCACACATAAAGAACCATTCACCTCGTGGGGCTGCTGCTGCTGCTGCTGCTGCCCGTGTTCTGTGCTGCCTCTCTTGCACCACGTGCTGGGTTGCTCGTACCACGTGTCTGGGTGTGTGTAGTGGCGTGTAGACCATCCCCAGCATACAAAGAGGAGCAGATTTGGCAGAAGCGACAAAAGCCACCCATCCATTCCGCCCACCTACAAACCACCATACACATGTGGGTGTTCAAGCAACAAGAAGCCAACCAACGAGGGACGATGGCTGAAAAAGTTACGAAAAAAAACGACTAGTTTTCCACCGAAAAATCTCCTTTGTGCAGCGCACTACGTACATGTATGCTCATGCACACTTGCCCGCGTCTCTCTATATGATTGCGCACCTACCCACAGGAGGAGCTGCACAACCCAACCATAGTACATTAAGCCCCCCACACAGGCGCGTATGTGTAAAGAAAAGGTGATGATGCTTATCGAAAATTAAATTTCCATATTGTTACCATAAATTATCTTTTTGAAGTGGAATTTTGCACTCTTGCGGGGTGGGCGGAGTGGCTGGCAGCATCAGCCTTCGGTTGTGGTTTTCCCAACAACGATTTTCCATGCACAAGGGGTTTCTGGCACAGCTGCCTGCTGCAAGCGCCACATTTTCACGCGGGGCGACCTGTTAGCATCCAGGCGCATTGGAGGAATTTTCTATTACAACCAACCACACGGAAAGGGCGAAGAATCACCCCGAAAGTGCAAAAAAAAGGAACTGCATTTCTCTCTGGGGGACCGCGAGGAAAAAGGTTCCATCTTGCATGCAGAACAACAATAAAAAAACAACCACAAAAATAGAAAAACTAGTGTTCAGGAAGCGTTCGCCAAAAGAAAAACACCCAAAGCGCACTTCTGCCCGGCAGCGGTTGTTCTTCAGCGTGGTTTGAGCTGAAAAGGGCAAAATAGCTGACACATCGTAAAGTAACCAATTGGGGACTATAAAGTGAGCTTTGCGCCCAACCCATCACTCCCCCTTTCGGTATGCAAATTTTGCACTCTTTCGCTGAGATGTTTCATTCTTTTCTCTCGCTGTCAGTGCCTTGGATGGTGTTGTGTAGGGCTTTTGTGATATTTGGGCGAAAGAAGAATAGAGTAAAACTTTCAGCACCATCCAAATGGCAAGGGCTACCATATCACGCTTGTTGTTTCAACTCAACTCAACCCAATCGGTACTTAAGCGACGCTCCAAAGCCTAGTGGCCTTCGTTCGGGGCTAATGGATTTCGAAAGAGTAAAATCGGAAGAAATGGAATATAGTAGACACTTATGGTTGGGTTTGTTTCAGTGGATTATTTGGTAGTTGGGACCTTATTATTTGATTTGCTTGCAAGCTAAAGAGAAAAGCTTTGACAGAAAGCAATACCAGATTTTATAGAATGATAGCTGTGAAGCATATTCCTTGCGATGTAGTACAGTGTCTTTCAACAAATATTATGAAATTTCGTCAATCAATTCATTCATATCCCAAAACAGCGAGATCCTACTACATCTTCAAGAAACTTCCACCCAACAACTAGCCTTTGACAAATGAGTGTGTTGATCTTTGCCAATACCTAGCGTTTCTCCATCGCTCACCTCTTTATTTTGTTTTGTTTGAATAATTAAATGATCGTCGTTTAATTTGAAAACTTCCATCCGGATCGTTTCCCAGCAACTTTGCATGAAAATCTTCGCTTCAGAAACCAGAACTCGCGCAACAAAAAAACCTTCCAGCTTCTTCAAGGCACTAACAAGTCTTGTTGGGATTACTTGAGCGAAAGTCAAGTGAGTTACGCGAAAGATTCGGAATCTACGTCTGCAAACGGGCACGGGAACGTTTGCTTTATTATAGTTGCGATTTATCTTTGCCCTGGAGGAGCCAGAAACCTCCCTTCCGAGACCCTTTTTTTAACTTTCTACTCGGAGCGCTGCACTGCAGCGTGCACTTCAAGTCAGGTTTTCTGGGCGTTCCAGCAAACGGCAAGAAGTTGTACGAACTTCTCGGCCCGGGAACTCGTTACACAAATGCAATCAAACGACGCTTCGGAGAGCTTGTTAGGGATGTCGCTGCTTTCCCACTGCTTCTGCTTTGTGTTCATTTAATCTTGGAAATGTATTTCAGTCTAGTTCCTGCACTATTTCCTAGCCCAGATGCTGTGCGATCCACACTTTAATCTCATTTTGATCGGCTTGAAGAGCGCAAGTGAGAGTGGTGAATGGCAGAGCAAACGGATAAGATGCTGGGGCTCTTGTTCCATTTCTGTTACGATTAGACAACATTATCCAATGGTGCAATCTGGCGGTTGCTCAACATTGGTTGGTTTTTGTTTTGCCCGGAAGAACAAGCACAAACGGTACAATTATCTTCACATTACAGCACAGAGAGCTCAGGTAGCGGAAACATGCTCATTTCACCGCCACAACATCAACATCAAACGGGAGGGAAATGTCCTGTAATGATGATGGCTCGATGTTGTGGCATTTGCCAAGGTACGACAAGAAAATGCTATTCTCGATTTCAACAGTCCTTACCACAACCAGCAAGAGCCACAACAACATCTGGGCACAACGATCCGAGTGCTGTTTGTGCTGGTCCGAATCGTTTTGCTCCAGATACTGAATGTTGCTTCCGAGAGTAAAGAAATGGGTAACAAACCGCCCAGTAGATTGGGTGAAAAATCCGATACCCATTTTCACATGTGCTGAAAGTTGACTTTCGTCTAGCAAACAGAAAAACAACAACCGGTAGCTTAGCGTCGGAATGTGAACGGTTCATTTTTTATGGGAAAAAAGCACATCTCCAACTCCCAATTCGCTGAGTGTAAAGTGTACTCCGCACACCGGAATGAATTTGCTCCCCAGCCAGGATCCGGAAAAGGGCTAAGCTTTGTGGTTTGAAGTTTTTGCAAAAATCGCTCCCCTCCACCCATCGTCCCATAGTCCCTGGGCAACCGTACAGCATCAAAAACTCTCGAAATGGATATTTCTACCGGAAATTGCTTTTAGCGTTAAGCCTGGCCGCTTTTTCGTTGTTTAGTTTGGTGGAAGGTCATGCTACCGATGCCGGGAATGGTCATGCCGGGAATAAGGCCGGCAGGTATCGAGAGAAGAGGAAGAAGAGGGGGGGAGGAGGACATTATTTGCCGGATTTTTGGTTCCAGGCGAAGCAATCGTTTGTGGATTCGAGACATACCATTTGAACCGAAAGGGGTTTCGGAAGAACGAAAGGGCCTGAACTGATTTCACCAGAACTTCGATTGTGAGAGTGCGTTGTTTCAGGCTGGTCGCAGAGATGCCGGTTTGACTTCTTCCGAGAATCTTGTTTGCTAGAAAACATCGTGGAGGATTCTGGAAAGCTTTCTGGTGGAAAATTGACTGAATCAGCATCGAACTAGCACAACAACATGGACGCAGCATGTTAATCCTGAAACTCTAATTGACGGAAGTGTTTATACGACAATCTCAAAGAGTGTATGAAATTGTATTTTTTTTCCAAAAATGTGTTACGACCTTAACGAATCAAACGGAATGAACGATTATCTCGAACCTCTGGGTTGAAGACTCGTACGAAGCTGAATCAGTTAAACGTAGAACTGCAATATGCGATGGGTTAATTTGTATGTGGGTCTCGAAGGCCTACATTGGCTGGCATGTCAGCAAAGTACAATATGCGAACTATAAGAAGATTCTTTAAATCTTTCATTATTAGTATAATTAGTAGTGGTAATGAACCATAAGTACCTGGTGCCAAATTACCCCGGTTACAGCGGATTTTCATCCTAATGGTAAAAATTATGAACAAATACCTGGTTCTATATCATTTGTGTCCCTGGAGCTAACTGATTCCCGAAATGTATGCGATGATGTGGGTACAGATAAACAGAGGGTTAGTTTTATGTGAAACGACCAGCAGACGATCGGCCTTGTTATTCTGACCTGTTTTATTAGAAAAGGCCGGTACGAACATTATTGGTAGATTTTTGAAGAGAATTAGTTTAAGGGGACCAACTCAACAAAGGATTGGCTTTTTGATGTAGTAAGAAAGCAAATTAAAAATGGTGTAAATATTGAACCACTCCAAATATTTGCAAAGTTCCAAAAAATAAAAACCCCTTCAAAATTCCAGCACAAAATACTTTCATTAGATTATTCTAGAACGCATAGCAACTGTAGAAGAATCAAAATGCTGTACTACGCAAAATAAATTGAACTAAACGTTTTGTACCGTTTTGGGTACGCATCCGATCCCAGTGTGTTCCCACATGAGTTCCAAAAACCTGTTTCATCGTTCCACTGCATCAGCGCGTGACCGAACGCGTTCTATTCCTACAGGGAAAAAACGGTATGGTAACGGAAGAGAGCTTCACCATTGCTTGTACCCGTGCTGGCAAACCGATACCAGCCAAGCGCATGCGAATACAGCGAGAGAAGAACGAGTACACAAACCGGTTTCCTAGCACAAACTGAAACCTGAGAACCGAGCCGGCTGGAACGTATCTCTCTCAGCTCCAGTTTCTTTTTCGTGTGCTCACTCTAAAATCGATAACAGCGCTACACGAGTACACGGGTACGTGAGTTGAGCGAGGGATGGAATTTGTACCCATCGGGCGATGCGTGTTCCGGTCCGAACCGGTACAGTGCGCTTGGGTCGTTCGCTCTCTCTCTCTCTCTCTCTCTCTATCTATCTCTCCCTCTCTCTCGTTCGCACTCTCTCGCAGGGGATTTGTATAGCATGACGCGTCGTTTTGTACCGTTCCTGGGTTCAAGGTTAGCTGCCAAGTAGGTGCAACGGAACAGCGAGAACAGTCTTCAGTCGGGATCGATCCGTGCAAGAGACAGTGCAGGTTCGGAGCGGTTTGTAGAACGAAAATCTAATGAATAGCTTTTCCCAGTGCTTCGTGTAGTGTGAGCAAATAAGAACAAAAAACATATAAAAAAAGGTAATTCACATGAAAGTTGTACAGCCGCTGTGCATATACACCTTGACGGTACAGCTGCTTTGAGCTGCGCCTGTAACCATCTTGGTCGAGAAAGATCTGTCATCGGCCGGTTTGTTGATCAACGCAAGCCGGCGTCGCGCCACTCGGCTTATCGAAACATTTTTGGGTGTGTTTGGCTGTTAATTAAATTAAACTTAATTTACACAAACATTAAACAAAACTCTGAGAAACTGCAGCTCGAACTATACAATCTTTCGGCAGGTTCTACGACATCTTAATTCAGGTAAGCTCTCAATTTCTGCTTAAAAACTATCGCTTCTCGCTAGAACCGATGAACCATCATTGTTGACTGTGTATGTGTTGTTATTTCCCCCCGCCATTTCCGGCGCTAGCAATCATGAGCAAGCCGTCCCGTTTTATATCCAGCGTTTGGAAACATTTCGAGCGCCTAGGCGACCGTGCGAAATGCCAATACTGCCAAAATACGTTCTCCTTCTCGACCGGTTCGACGGCCAACCTGAAGCGGCATCTCGCCCGCAAACATCCGACGGATCCGCTGCAGGAAATGTACGCCGAGGTGGCGGAGAGCGAACCGTCCTCACCGCCCGCGGAGACCAACGGGGAGCAGACGTGGGACGACGGCATCGAAGGTAGGTTTGGAATCGGTTGGCGTGCTTGTATCCGGAAGTACTCGGAAGCTGCCATGCCACTATGGGAAAACGTTCGGTGGTAAAAAAAGTGAAAATGATGATGCAGAAGAATTTTAGAAAGGAACACACGGGCTTTCTGTTTCATTTATTCTGTAGGGTGTGAATATTTAAAAAAATGCATTTGTTGTGTTCCTTTCAGGCATACTGATACCAAAGGTAGAGTGCGTAATGCCGCAGGTGGAAACGAAACCGAAACCCCAGCAGCTGGTGTCGAGCGTTTGGAAGCATTACGATCGCGACGGATCGTCGGCCAAGTGTCACCATTGCCCTAGGGTTATATCGTATTCGCACGGGTCGACGTCGAACCTGAAGAAACATTTGATCCGCAAACATCCGGATGCTTCGCTCGATCCCGAACCAACGCCGGGCGATGAGCTGGCAGGAGAGCAGGGGGAAGACGATCCTTCGTCACCATCGCAATGGTCGGAAGGCATCGAAGGTAGGGTCGTCGACCGTGCTATTTAAAAGATGTCATGCTCATGCTTAAGGGTAAAATTGATTTTTTTTTAAATTAATCTTTCCCAGGAATAGTTGTCCCCAAGAAGGAGCAAGCGACGCCGGGCGGTAAAATGTACGCGGACATTTGGAACCACTACGATCGGGACGGTACAATGGCAACGTGTCACTATTGCTACAGAAGCATAGCATTTTCGGCCGGCAGCACGTCCAATCTGAAGAAACATCTGACGCGCAAGCATCCGATGGTAACGGTCCAGAGCCGCCCAGCCAAGAAAAGGCAGAGCCTGGAGCGTAAGGTGAAATTACCTCAATCACCAAGACCGCTTAACGATTACTTCGATGAAGGTACGTCGAATGATAAATGCATTTTGTGTCTTCATTTATCGTTCATCTGGGAAAGTTTGCCAGAATCCTTCTCTTTGTTTTGGCAGAACGAAGGCTCGCACTTGAAGGGTTTCATTAAAAAAATCAACCTATTAATTATTGCATTTGTTTTCCACTTTCTCATGCTCTCCTTCAGATTCAATCCTGCCGGCAGTGGGGCTACAGCCCAGAAACAGACCGAAACCAACATCCAGCGTTTGGAACCATTTCGATCGCAGTGGCACAACGGCCAAGTGTCGCATCTGCCTGAGAGTGCTCACCTATGCCGGCACGACGTCGAACCTGCGGAAGCACATCCTACGCCAGCATCCCACGCTGACGCTAGGCAAGCAGGAAATGACGCGGATTCATCACGTCACGCTGCCAACGCCACCGCAGTGCCCGGACAGTGCGGACGACACGGAACGGCCATCATTCACGGCCAAGCCGTTTGTGTCAGGCTCTCCGGGTGAGTCGAGTGATAGCGAGCAGCAGCAGCCCGCTGTAAAACCGCTCACCGAAGCCAGGGTGGCAAAAATGCACGAGAGCATTGCGCTGATGATTTGCCGCGGCAATCATACGTTCGCGATGGTAGAGGAGGAAGCATTTCAAGCGCTGTTCACGCAGTACAGCCACCGGGAGTTTGAAATGTGCAGCAAGTTTACCTTCAAACGCCTCTGGCTGCCGCAGGTGTACGGCAAGGTGCAGAGCCGTGTGAAAGCTGAGCTAGCGACGGCGCGGGCCATTTCGCTGGGCGTTAATTCGGCGACAAGCGTCAACCACGAATCGGTGCTAAGCGTTACGGCCTATTTTATCGATCAGAATGGGAAGCTGTCGAATGCGCTGCTGGATTTTGCGCGCTGCACACCGAGCTACGGGGGAGAGAACGTGGCAGCACAGCTGGCCGAAGTAATGAAGCTGTTTGAAATTGACGGCAAGGTACTCTCGATCGTAACGGATAACGATGACGCCAGCGTGACGCAGGCAGTAGAAACGCTCAATATTCCCCACGTTGCGTGCTTCGCGCATTCGATCGATCCGATCGTGATGCTGACATTGAACAGCACCATACAAGGCACACTAGACGAAGTGCGGCACGTGGTGGCGCAGATCCGCAGCAGTGCGAAAGCACGCGAATTGGTGGAGGATATCGAAAACAGCGCACGCGTTACGACCCTAAAGCTGGACGTACCAAACGACTGGCACAGTACGCTGGACATGCTCGGTCGGTTTGTGGCGTGCAAGGAAGCGATCTTGGCCTGCTTGGCCGAGCTAAACATTGCGTGCAAGCTGGAGGGTAAAGATTGGCTCATGCTCGAGCAGTCGACCCGGGTGCTGCAGGAGCTCGCTACCGCAGTGCACGAAGTGTCGGCCGACAAGCTGGTCACCATTTCCAAACCGTGCGTGCTGTACCAGCTGCTCGTTCATCGGCTGGAAGCGATGGCGTTGGAGCAGAACGTCCTGATGGATGTTTCCGCGCTGGCCGCGACACTACGCGACAGCATCCGGGAGTGTTGCGCATACGTGCGCAGCAGCCCACTGCTAACGCAGTCCGTCATGCTCGATCCCCGCTACAAGGCCGAAGGGTTCATGCAGGACGAAGAGTGTTTGCAAAAGACGTACGAAAGCCTCGTCGAAGAGATTGCTGCCCTGCAGTCGGACGGTGGCGATGGTGGCGTACCGATGGAGCTAGATAAGGAATCGGAAGCGGAACAGTCGCGCACCAATGAAGAGGCACTGTATCAACTGTTCGAAGCGCACAAACACAGCAAGCACGATGGATCGGCGCTAAAGGTTAGCGCCCAGTACGAGCTGGACTATTACCTGAAGGCGAAACATTTGCAGCGCAAGGGGGACCCGCTGGAGTGGTGGGAACGTAACAAACACTTCTATCCGAACCTGTACAAACTGGCCAGCAAAAGGCTTTGCACACCGGCTGCATGCGTATCGGCAAGCGGGTGCTGTGCAAAGGCGGAGTTAGAGTGTCGGGAGCGTAAGAACCGGCTGCTGCCGAAGCGAATCCAGCAGATGGTGTTTATAAAATACAATCACCACCGCTACCAGGCGGATATAGCGGACGATTAAGCAGTGAAGTGGTATGTTTCCCTATGCTTATGAAGATTTTTAGAATTGTATTTAAGAATGAATTTTTAGAATAAATACTGACGAAGCTATCAAAACCATAGTTTAGATTGTAATCGTTGTTATTCCATATCTCGATAGCCTTATCGTAATATTTCTCCAAAATGATGCCCCAATTATTCTGATCGTAGAGAGCTCAACCCAAGATCCACCCTGAAACTTGCTGCCCAAAACGAATCACAAAGTTTCAAAGTTCGAGTCTTCGTCGTCTACGACTTCGGCACGCAAATAGACTCCAGCAATCCAACATTTATGTTAGTCACGTACGGGCGACGTTCGTCCCGTAACTTTGATTCCAAATCGGCTACAGTGCCCACCATCATGCACGTTATATTGCCAAGATTGCCCTTCAGAACTGTATATAGTGCCATCTTTAATACGAGAAGCACATCATCCTGTCGCTTGCTTTACGACCGTCGACGGCGCATAAAGTTCCTCTCTTTAACCGGCTTATCCCTCATGCATCAAAAACACCCGAAATCACTGGAAAAAAGTGTTAGTTTGGCAGCAAGAGCGCACCGGATGAAAATCGCCATGGATGGAATGTGAATGGAAAATGGAAAATGCTTTACAAATAAGTTTGGCCTATCCTTATGCTATGCCGGGCTGTGCCGTGGAGATAAAGTGGAAAGTTTAGCGCAGCCTCAATGTGGAGATGGATTGAGAGGGTTGCTGGTGTAGGAAGTATTGGAAAGTGAATCGTTATCTGGAGCATTTTTTGTTGTTGAATCTTTCGGGACGCTTATGAAGCTATAATATTACAACGCACTTGCCGCACACATACTTTCTTCGCTACGTTACGCTTTGGCAAGTATGTCCTGAATGGTTGGAAAACAGTAGTAGCACACGTGCTTACCTTTTTCTTTGTTCCCGATAATCCGCCGTATTTTTTCCATAACAAGGCATCCGCAAAACGGGTGATGATGATTCACGTTCAAAAATATTACCGCCAGGTCTTCGGTGGGCACGCTCGACAGGGAAGTAATATCTATTCACCATTCGTTAGCCGCCGGGGCGAGAGGCAAAGGTGCGTTCCACTTTTCGGGCGGTTCGGGGGCAAATTTGTACCAGAAACGTGATTTTAATGACATTTCTGGGCCATCACGTCCCTGCTCTTACTTGCGGCGCGATAGCGGAAGTGGTGATGGTGGTAGTGCACCTCGGAGCAAACAAAAAAAGTATCGTGTTTCCTGCCCGGATGCGCTGGCCCTTGTGCAGCGAGCAACGGGGAGCATCTTGGAAACTATGCTGATTAGTTTTCTTGCGACTCTTACGACTTGGCAGGCTGCTGGATGTTGGCTGAAACGATAGAATCGGTGCGAGGCGCGTTATGATAGGAAGAGGGAGGCAAGTCCTCGAGAAATCATTACGTTTCCCCTGGACAATGGTGTCGCCCCTGTGTACTTACAGTGTGTTTTCAATAGGAACTGGTCTTTTTTGTTTGTGTGTGGTAATGTTTTTTTTGGTTACGCTCGGTACACATCCCGAAACCGAACTCCATACCTCCTGATGACGCTTTGGCAAATGACAAGGGCCGACCGTTTTCCCGCCGGAGCACTTGAACGCTCAGCAACGCACGAAACGTGAGGTCGAGACGCTCGAAAGTATGTCATCCGAAATCGCTTGAGCCTGGCAGGACCGAGACAATGGTCCCACCAGTCTACCAGGTCTGCACTGACAGTTTCGGGACAACTTGAGCTCCACTTCGAGGAACAAATTTCCAAAAACCGGCACGGCGGGATCTGGCGGGTTTTGTCGCTGCGTCTCGCAACACAACTGCTGCAGGCACGTCTGTGGAATATTTCTGGAATACACTAACTTGCCAAAGTAAGGGCCTCGGGGAGTTCTTCAGGATGGTTCCCCCTATCCACGACTCCATCTACGTCCAAAATGCCGATGCCACTTCACGATTGCTGTCCAAGATTTGGGCTACCGTTCTTTCGACACAACCAACCACACACACAAGCACGTCTTCAGATACAGAGTAACCCGGGCGTCACGAAACGTTGGAAGGGGATGACTTGGATGGGTTACGCGCGGTGAAAGCTTACGCGATTCGTCTGGGCTCGTCCGGACCACCACCATGCGGGTATGGCTCCAGGGAAATTTGGCAAAAATTCCGACGAAACAAATTGTAATCTCTTCGCTCCACACACCCCAGTACTCGCCGTAGTCTTCCCCATCACTGGTACGGGATTACTGCCGAGAACTCTACACTGGCATTCGGGCGCCTTCGGGGCATTATGATGGGAAATTAATAATACTCAAATCAAACAGAGCGACCGAGAACAGAGACCGAACACTGGATGGAAGGATGTGTACTGCGCCCTTGCTGCGATGTAATCGGACCCTTTCCGGGTCCCCCCCCCCCCTCACGAACAAAGATTGCAATCTACTTTGACAGATGTCAGACGCGCGGGTTACTATGCGGACTGGCAGCAGGATTTCCATCCCACCGACGAAGAGGACTTGCAGGACGATGATTTATGCAGCTTGCCGTCGTCTTGATGGTTGTTTGGGCAATATTGATGCTTGTTTGATGAAGATGCGTACTGCCAAGTATTAATATTGGTCGTTGCGGGAGAAACTGCACAAACATAGGTACGATGCGAGCGATGAAAGGGGTTTCCACGTAAGCAAAAAGCTCCTGGCTTGCTGTGATATTACCAAAACTGCCACTTTGAGTTCTGAAATCAAAATGATTCCTTCAAAAAGCGCCAAACTCTTTCTCTGAATTGCCTACAATATCCCAGAATCGTACTACTACTTCCCTTTTCTTCCAAAAGTAAAAGCATTACTTCGAGTCGTCGAGTTTATGACACCCATTTCGGTTTCCGGTCGACTGGCGGCCGTGGTGGTTTCACATTACCCCGAGAGCGTGCTGGAAAGAATGTCAGGGTTTTTATCGCTCCCGGGGCAGGCCCGCCGGCCACACCGTTGGTGGTCACCGAAAGTATTGTTTTATCATGCGTACAGGATGGCAGCTCTCTCGGCTGACGCTACGCCAGAATGCGCCATCAACCGGAACCGGGTGCCGTTGGGAAGAGAGACCTGCACTCAACAGCTTCCACTGTACGCGCGTGTGTGTGTGTGTGTGGGGGGTGGTCGGTAATCAAAATGGTGTCCTGGTAGTGTGTTCGCAAATGGTTCCTTACGATTAATCTTCATCACATCAAAGTCACACCTCATTTACTTTAGCCAAACCACAAAATATGGTTACCGCACCTCGGGCGTAACCCGTAGGAAGACAAACAACCCCAAA
Organism: Anopheles arabiensis; assembly: GCF_016920715.1. Taxonomy (NCBI): domain Eukaryota; kingdom Metazoa; phylum Arthropoda; class Insecta; order Diptera; family Culicidae; genus Anopheles; species Anopheles arabiensis. The sequence goes on from NC_053518.1 coordinate 28,594,351, forward strand.
TCCAAAGGTATGGGAGAGACGCGGACGATGACAGCCGGGTAAAGTGTTGTGGTAGTGTGTTTTCGAGTGAAACTTCTTACGGGAAGGATGCCCGCTGCCCGGGCAGTTACTCCCTGGATGAGCGGGTATTGGAGTGGGGGACTTGGGGGGCTGGCCACTTAATGACTGTTTGGTCACTGGAAGTTTTCCCGCACACCCGATAACGAACTGCCATCATTCACTTCCCATCCCATCCCGTCGTTGCAGCACCCTTCCATCGTCTTCCACACTCGCCAAGCGGCCAAATGGACCATTAAATGCAGTGGAAGAAATGGCGGTACCCTGTGCGGCGTGACGCTCTAGACGAGCGTGACGAACCCCCAGCTCGGTAGGTGTCTGGTTTCACGTGTGGAGATGATTTTCCTCGCCAGATGATGATTTTTTTTTGTTTGCTGTTGTTGTTGTTGTTGTTGCTGTTGGATTGGCGTCTTCTGCGTCGTCTTCCTGCTGAGTGTCTTAGTTTATTGTTTGGGGCTTCCTTTTTTGCCTTTTTTTTGTAGGGAAAAAGGCCATCAAATCAAAAGCACCACATGGCGTGAAGTATAGTAAACCGCAGCATCCCATCGGACACCATATATTAGGAAGGCCTTCCGAGTAGCAAGATGGTGAGTTAATCAACTGCAAGGAACAGTAGGAACACTACTTACATATATTTGATTGTTGATGGAAGCTATTGCTTTCAGTAGACGTTTATTTTGTACCTCATTCTTCTTTTATTTAGTGAGATTTCCTTATTGATTTTGTTTTATAACTCGTTAGATTATATTTGATATTTTAAATCAAAGGTTTTGATACTTTTTACTATTTTCATTATTTTTTTCTGTTCTGTTATTTTCATTGAATAACTTTTTTCTCTTTTATTTTCATCTTTCATTTCTATAGAAGAAAAAAAAAAAACACTCTTTTCATATTCTTTTATTTTCAACTTTTGTTTTACTCTTTTTGTTTCATTTTTTCCACTATCTTACGAATTGTTTTGCTAACCTTTGGTTAATTCACACTTTTTATATTTTTTTCGCTTTTCATTTTCAAGTTAGTAGTTATTTTATTGAAATGTATGTTTAAAATTATTTATTTTATAATTTACATTTTATTCTAATTGTGATAATTAATATTTTCTATTGTTTATCATTGGATAAACTCATTTCTCCTTCTATCTATCTAAGTTTTCATGTCAGCTTATTTACAACTTCATTTTGAGCCCCTTGCTTCCTCCAAGCCTTGCTGTGTCAATCTTTATCTATTTTACACCTTTTTCGGTTTGTTGCCGCTTCCCACTCCGCATTGACGATGTTTGCGCTCCGTCTAAACAACCCAAACACCTGCCACGATGTTTCGTAACAACCTTTTCTTTTGGGCCAATATTTATGACCACTACCGTTAGCATCATCGCTCCCGAAACAGAACAAATAGGCGACTGATTGGGACGGAACTACAGCTGTCAGCTAGGAGAGGAGAAATGCTGAGAGAGAAAAGGTTTATGGACTTGCCTTCTGCCTCATCTTCTTCTGGCCCACTTTTATGACACTTTTATAGTCCTCGCCGGAAATGCCCGACGCGTCCAGCATCCGGGACATTGGGCTCAGGGGGGGCGAGAGGTGTGCAGTTGGTTAAGGAAAACACGCAAACAAAACCTACACTACAACAGCCTAGCATAACAAACTTTGTTCCGCTACTTATGGTGCTTCGGAGGGGGAAGATTTGCTTCCCCTGCCCCCTGCACGGTAGCTTCAGGACAAACGTGTCCTTTTGTAGAGCAGCGAAATAAAGCCTCCCCCGTTTCTGGAAATGGTTAGGCGGGAACAGGAACGAACAGAAGAGAAAAAAAACACCAACTGAAAGGATAACAAAAACATTACATGAAGAGAGAAAACTGTACGTGGGCACTGAAACGTTCTGTGTGTGTGTGTGTGTGTATGTGTGTGTGTGTGTGTTTTTTTTTTCCTTTGGTCCGCTTACTTCTGTTTTATTGTGCACAGAAATGAGATGTTATAAAAGTTTTGCGCTGCCTTCGTTAAGGCGCACATTGAGCATGGGTGGGTATGCGTTCAGCTGGCCTGCGTTCTCGTTACGAGCGGATTATCCCGGAATGGAGCTTTGCGATTGTTCGTGCGTAGTAATGAAATTGTGCACCATTGTGAGGCGTTTCTTTCGCCGCGCTGACCGCGAAACGGACAGCGGACTAATGGCGAAAACGGAAAAGGGGTGTTTGGAAAAGGAGAAGCATAATTGGAGGACAGTCCTGCCGGCCGTTGTTCGATTGAAGGCAAGGATTATCGTAATCCGTCTACGTTCATGCGACCCGCGCACCAGAGCAGCATCTGCAGCAAAGTTTTCTTGTCAATCTGGTAATGCATGTCTCATCAGCCGGGCAATGGCGGTGCGGCAAAGGGCCAATAGTACCAAACGCGTATTTGCATTCTGGTCGGCCTTACCGTTCTTTGGGTGAGGGTAAATGCATAATTTTATGTTTACAGTGTTTTCCATTTTGTAGAACTGTGTGGGGCATCGAAACGAAGCAACGTGATTAACCATCTTTCCATTAAACCATTAAACCATTAAATTGTATATCTTCTTTGTGATTAATATTTCATCGTATTTTTGTTGTTTATTTGCTTTTTATATTTTATTATTTTACTCTTTTTCGTTTTGTTTTAATCATTCATTTGAATAGATATTACCTACCAAATAAAAATGTTCGGAAGCGCCTAAAGTTATGCAAGATATCTAGTTTATGCCTTTTAAACATATCTCTCACTTCCATGGTCTCTACTTTTATTTGTTCATTTCATTTCATACGAAAGTAAAGAGTTTTTGCTTTATTGCTGAGTAAAATTTACTTAAACTATCAAATAAAAAGCATATTATTTTAATAATAAATTCGTGTAAACCTACATCGTGAACGTGGCAAGTGGCAAAAAAAAGAAAAGATAAAACGACTCCTAGTTTTACTTGAAATAAGTTAATTTCTGGTTTAATTATGAGCTTCCACCATTTTCATACCCACAAAGTATCTCGTTTCATGTAGCAACGTTCGTTTATAAAGAAATTGCATACCTGCAGGCGATCATTAACCACTAAAAGCCTGCAGTTATGCAATAGTTCAAACAAAATGTGTAGAACATTGTTAAAACCAACGTTTTTTCAAGTTTTGTTTTCAGATTGGTGTATTTGTAATTCTTTCAAATCAGCTTCAAAATTTGAAACCACAACCTAAGGCAGCTTAAGCTGACAGCAATCAATAAATAACAACTCATGCTACATTAACGTCCATTTTATGAAAACTCAAAACACTTGAGCTCAACCAGCAGCTCCAGTTTCACACCGTTCCACTATCTCAATCGAAACCACATCACGCGAGTGGGAAAAACTGGCAAGCTTTCGACTATTTCCGACCATCCACCACACAAGAATCTGTGTCTAATCGCGCTGCTTTCCCCTCTTTCTTTGCTGAACAATAAACGGAAAATCTGGAAAGTCTTCCCAAGCAACAACGCGCCTTTCTTACAACCGCACAGGTTCGAGACGGGTGTATGGCCACACCAGGAGGTTTGTGGTTTCTGTTTACCCCTTCTTTTTTTTCGCTCACTCTCTCGCCCCTGTCGTTTTGTTTTGGTTTTTCACCGGCCTGATGACAAATTCGCCCATAATGATGATATACGACAGTATAAATCTTACTCACCCGGGTGGCGGTGTGCGGTTTTGTGTTGCTTTCGGTACCACCTTACATAAACCTCCCAAACGGCTGGGAAATGGCACAAAAGCGAGCAGCATCACGACCGTTGATAGGGAATAAGAAATTCAACACCACTTGGCCGGCCTTTGCTTTTTTGTTTTGTTTCCAAAAGGGAAAGCAGCAGAAACGGGAAAGAGGGAAAATTCAGAAAAATCTGTCGCGTATCTTCGTGACGCGTTTCTTTTCGTTTCCTCCCTGGTGCTTCCTTTTATCTCGATCAACTCCCCCAAACGCTATTATCCTCCCGCACACGGTGAAAGGATTAATCGCGTCCAAGGCTTGTGGTTTTTTGTGAAGTCACCACAACTCAGCGAACAAAGAGACCGACTTCCAATCGGATCAGTACGCTTCTTCTTCCAACGCTGCGGCAATTTGAAAAGCGTTTCATTAAAGCTACGCTTTTCCCCGGGTGCGTCCTGATGCGACCGACCGAAAGGACGAAGCGACTACAAAAAAAAAGACCTTGTCATGACATGGAATCTTGCGGTTCTTCATCCCACCCAGATTCGGGGAGTGTGGGGAGGGGTATGAAATGGTATGCATAAATTCATTTTCCATCACCACCGATACGAGAAGCTCTACACTAGTGATGGGTAAAGTTGGCAAAAATCTGAAGTCGAGTCCTATCAGATTCCGAAAATTGCGGAACCTACTCCGTGAGGTACTTCAGATCAGCATTATTCAGAGCCGTCCGGAGTCGACCGGAGTCGGAGTCTTTCGAAGTCGTCGGGAGTTATTGTCGGAGTCATCCAGAGTCTTAATTTTCGGAAGTTGGAGCTGTTCAGCGTCGGAGTTGTCCGAAGACGTCTGGAGTCAGAGACGTCCGGAGTCAGAGTCAACCGGAATCGGTGTGGACTGAAGTCAATCGAAGTCGTCTCCAGAGTCATCAAGAGTCTTAATTGTCGGAAGTTGAAGTCGTCCGTCATCGGAGTTGTCCTAAGTCGTCTGGAGGCATAGACGTCCGGAGTCGGAGTCAACCGGAATCGGAGTCGACTGAAGTCGATCGATGTAGACTCCGGACGACTTCGACTCCGATCGATTCCGACTTCGGACGACTTCGATTCCTGCCAATTTTGAACGACTTCCGAACGAGCACATCACTACTCTACACTGCTCGCGCGGTCGTACCATCCACCTAAGATCCGCGTAACGCTGATCAACACCATCATCCTCATCATCATCAATGGCATCGCTGCGAACGCGTCGTTGCTAGATCGTTGATGTCGCTCGGTTCCTTCAGCCACACAAGCCACACAAACACAAAAGGTTGTCGTTGTCGGCATGTCGGCGAGCGAAATAATTTGATTTGATTTAAAAGGAAATTGTTTATCTACTTTCGCCTATTTCGTACCCCAATCGGCGGTGCTTTGAATGAAAGAAAGAGAGGCGAGAAGAGAGACTTGGAGTGAGATCTCCGTATTGCCGGGGCGTTCGTTTGGATGTGTGGCTGTGGAACGTTTGCAGGACAGCAGCGAACCAAACCAAACCAAGGGAACGGGGAAATGACTTGTCACGGGTGTCGTTTTTCATCCCATCCCGCAACGTCTTTCCAGTTCACTTTCCAGTGCCTCGAACCAATCCTGCCCGAAGTCACCAGGATGTGCAACTCGCTCACACACACATCCCTCGGACAATGGACGTTTGCGCCATTGGCATTGACGGCCATTACCCAAAGAGCCATGTTCCCAGAACTCACTGTTGTTGGTACCGCTGTGATGCTGATCCCCATCGTCCTGTGCCGGAAAGGATGATGCATCCCACCACACACACACTCACACCAACACCATTCAAAACTCAAACCAAAACCGGGCAAATGGCAAACGGGCACCGTCCCGGTGCGCTGCGAAGAAGGCCCTTAATGTCCCGCCGTTTGACGTCCGCGGGATCCCGGGTGGGAGCTGGTCGGCTGGGAGCTGCCGTCTGTGGTTAGGTACGGTGTGGTGATGTTTGATCAACGCTTAAAGCTTACGGGCGCATACCGGCGGGACCCGTGACAGCCATTTACGGCCGTAAGCATCGAGCCGAACGATGGCTTAGGCATATGCATCGAGTCGCCTGTCCCACGTTGACCATTAGCAGCGGGACATGTGGGCAGCGAGGTCAGCCAGTGCGGTACTTCCATTGCATGTCGTTTTCCTGCATCCTAAGCGATGTGCTACCAGGGGGGAGTAATTTATCTGCTCCTGGACCGGCGAGCTGGAGCCTCTAAATCTTTGCACGCGCAGATTTGATTGAAAAATCGTGCCTTAAATACATTCCTGATATAAACAAACATGCAAAAAAAAAAAAAATTAACCGATGCAATAAATGTTTGATGACTTTTCCACACCCGCTCGAAAGCGCTGGAGAATAGAGCAAGCAAGAAAAAAACAGTCCCCCTTCCAAACAAACTAATTTGCAAAGGGTAAACATTCGATAAAGTAAACTCCAATTTCTGCTCGCGAGGGTTTTTTTTTTTGTTTGTTTGATGGGGATTGCCTGCGTCGATGCGGAATCGAATTCGAGCGGTTTTTTTGCTGTTGTTGTTTCGAATCGCCCACCGCCACTACCACCACAACAGCATAACAAACAATCGCTTGCGGTGTAAAATTTCACCCATTCTGGTAGCACACATCTTTCCTATCAAATTTAAATTGAGTCCAAACAAACGCAACCAAAACTTGTAATCGAAATTCCTGCACCACGGACAGGGTGGCAGTGGGCGCTCGCTTTTCCCCCATGTGTGTTTGTGTGTGTGTTTTACGAGTAATGCAAAAAAGAGAAAAGTACCAAAACCCCACTCCAGCGATAACACCAATCGCTATATTCTGTAACCGGTTTTGCCATCCCGGTGTTTTTCCGGGTTTTGAATTGGTTTCGCTGCTATTTGTTCCAGCACTGGAGAGCACTTTATGATTTGCACACAGGCTCCACTTCGGATAGCGATCATCGAGTTCGATTCAAGTATTGTTGGCATGTTTTTTTTTTGAGTGTGCTTTCGGTTGTGTTGTTGTTTCCTTGCGTGCTCCTGCAATGCTGGAGCGTAATGGTGGACTTTTCCAGTGCCTCTTCCCGCATTGACACGTGGCATGTTTAGATGATCGATTTTAATTATTTTCGACAAGCATCGGGTTCACTTCACAGTGTCACACCGGATGAAGGGAAAGTAACATCCGGCACTCACCCAGTCACACGCACACAGAGAGAGAGAGAGAGCGATATAAAGCAGCAACAACAAAAAACTTCCTTCCGTGGAAATGGTAGAGTGGAATAAAAAACACTCCATGCACCCTCCCGTGACCGTAGCGGCGTCCTTACAAGTGGAACTTAATTAAAATCTGTACTGATCCCTGTCGGTGCCGGTGTTGTCGCGATGTCGCGCTTCCGGGAGTGGGGGATGGAACGTACACCGAACACACACACGCGTATCTGTTACATCCGATGAGGCTGAGAGGGCCGTAAGTCCGTCGTTTTGTCAACCACGTAAAATTGTGTGTACATCTCCCTTTCCCCTGGACATTCCCGTTCCAGCTGAAATCCTGGGTAATGGGAAGGTTAGATCGAAAGCAAATCTCGGACCTGCAGGCTTCCGGGTTGTACCGGGTTTTGATGGAAAGGTGGAAAGGACAAAACACTGGAAAGGAGAAAGAGAGAGAGAGAGGCAGAGGGAGAGGAATGTTTGAGCGTTTGACAGCGTCCGTACGCTGTTTGGCGAGCAAAGCACTTGAGGCGGAATGCCACGCCATAACCCGTCCTCCTTCGAGGGTGCCGAGGTGGGAGGTCCACGCTTAGGTCGTTTAGCGGAACACTGATCTGGAAACATGTATAATCATTTCGAGCGACAGTGATTAATAGGGTTTCACCGTTTGCCGATTCGATCGGCACGGGGCGAGAGAGCATTGGTCCATCGTCGCTGCTACAATTCTATACTTGCAGTCATGGTTTCCCCGTTTCGCGGTATTCCAGTCCCGCACACTGGAAGTTGAAGTTGATATCGTCGCAAAACACGTCCGACACAACCCGCCCCGAGGTCAGAGCGAGTACCGAAGCACGGGTAGTTTTGCGACGGCCCAGCCTCCCCGGGTGCCAGTAACGGCCGCTCGCTGCTTCCCAATTGAATTTAATTTATTTGCACAATTATAATAAATAGCTGTCAGTGACAGGTTTCACACCCATTTCTTCTGCGTGTAGCCTACTCCCGGACGGTACTGTAGCGCCCCGGGGATGGAGCAGCGCGGCGACGACGACTTTGCGCTTTCTAGCCGTTCGCCGCTCGTAGACTCACGTTTCACGTGCCGGGCTTGTTCGGGCATGTTTTTCCTGCGACGCCTGGTAGCTTAACCGGGTGCAAACGGGAGACTGCTGACGGTGCAAACGAAATCGTACGCGAGCGGGCGCGTACAGTCATGGTGGGAACATATGCAGAAGATGGTGCCGAGTTTGTTAAAGTGGAAAATTTACGGCATCCATAAAAAAATGATTATTTATACACGAAATTTTAGATAATAGGTTCATTTGGATCAATTCGAAATAATAAAATGTACAAAAGTACATACTAATCACAAACAACTTACTCGCAAACTTTAACAGTTGGGGTTAATTCTGCTTTCATTGAAGTTAAGATTATTTTCTTGCATTGCTTGAAATTGATGGATTAGATTATTATTGTCACATTTTTTGCTAACTACACATGGCCCAATAACAATTGTTTTTCTATTGTTTTCATCATTGATAATTAAGAAATAGAGATTGAAATGCTGAAAGCTTAAAAGCAGATATTTGAACAGAATTGCATACTTTTAGGCGTCGTTCATATGTAGATTTGTGCAATACGGATGATTGTATGAAGAGGTTTCGCTTATGGTGCGAAAAGATTCATCAACAATCAATACAATGTTTGCAATTTCTAACACTGTTGAACGAATCTGAGTCACTTGTATTGGGAATTCACCTGAGGAATTTGAGCTCAGCACGGATTTCAAACCTATTGGAATTTAAAACATGCGCCTAAAGGTATGCAACAAGGTATGAAATTCGTATTTTGAAGCAGCTAACATAAAAAATGCTTCAAAATTGAACAACAAAATTTTCAATTTAGAGCCCAAAACAATCAACAAAGCAGCAAAACGTCTGTCCTGCACTGTGTAAGCGCCTTTGTGAACGGTTTGAGAAATCTTGCAAGGAAGCTGCAGTGTCGTGCAAAAATAAAATATGAATGACTTGTGAGACAGCGCCGGCACTGTTTTCAACAGCGCTATCGTTGTCGTCGTTGCTATCGTCGTCGTCGTCGTCGAGCGGTTCCTGCTCGGAAGGCTTATAAAAGGCAGGAATCGATTCACGGTACCCGCTTCTATAGCATTCTCCGACACAGCGATTCCCGCCTTCCCGTACTCCCAGATTCGCGCCCAATTGATGGTCGTGAAAGCGCTGATGGAAAATAAATTGATGATCTTCTTCCGTGTTGTGCCACTTTTTTTTTGCTTCTGCCTTCTTCCCGTGGACGCATACCAAAGCAGGCTGGATGGGAAATGTGTTACCATGACGCAGGTGAACTTCAAAAAAAAAGCTCCCTTTTTTTCTCCCCTGGTACACACCGAAGGCAGGTGAACAGGTGCGGAGTTTTGTGTGTGTTGAAATATTTCGTACTTTTATTATTTGCACATCTTCCCCCCTCTCTCCCCCCGGTTTCAACCGCCATCTTTCTCGAATGCGGAAAACTCTGGCCTTCCCTCACGTAAGAGAGTCATTTACAAACGGCCGCTCGGGCTCTCCAAACGACTGTTACGAGCGCTTTTTGTTGCCATCGTTCTTGTTCAGCGCTTAAGCAGCGCAGCGCGTTTCCGCCTTGTCGTTCATCGTGCTTCTGTAGCTGTCTTTTTAGTCGCATTGAAACATTTTAACATACTGGTTCGTACATCCCATTCCCTTCCTGGATTGCAAAGACAGTATCGAGGCGGAGAGAGAAAGAGCTTTCTCGTGAAGGAAATTTAAGACTAGCTTTAGTAAAATTATCGTTATGGCGTTCGTTATGGAGTTGCACACAGTGGCAAACACCCGAAAAGGACATCCTTACAGTACACGTGCCTGTCCTAACTCGGGGACAGATTGGGGGAAAGAAGAAAGCGAGAAGCAGGCGAGTCCAGATTGCAACCGGTGTCGGACTGCACGGCCTTTTACGACCGTCCGATCTGGTACGATAACGAGGACTTACCGTCGCGCTGATAAACGATCCGGTAGGAATAATTTAGCAGTGGAGTTAATAACGACCCCCGTAGCGTACGAGCTTATCGATGAAGGCAAGACAAAATAATAAACATGGCCGTTTGGTTGTTTTCGGTTTTATTGGGTGGAGGGGTTATTTTTTATTTTTTTTTTTTTTGGTTTCTGTTCGGAGCGATACTTTCTCCATCGCTATTTGCAGGTGATTTTATGCCGGACCGTTTCGTGACGGCATGTGAAAGAATCGCAATAAAAGCCGGTACCATTCATCAATGTGCTATGGGCCACGGTGGTGAAAATCAACGGTTCAGAAAACGCTACCCATACGGTGAACGGCGAGTGAACGAGGTTATGGGCATATCTGTACCGAAAACACACACACACCCACATAAAAAACCCCTTTTGCACGCTGTTATCGACAGCTTTGTGAGATGAGCTGGCCCTGAAAGCTGCGTAAGACGCGTTACGCTTATGTTTGTTTTGTTGCCGATTCTTGATTGCAAATTTATTCATAGCGAATTTCATCAAACCCACATGTTCACTTTTCATTTTGAGCTTTATGCCATGAGGGGCTGGATATCTTTTGGAGTAATAAAATTGCATGTAAAATAAACGGCAAGCGTAAGGATTTTATGCACAAACACTTATCGTTGGTGCCGTCGTTGTGGTTTTCTTGTGGTGTTGGTTGTGCTTTAAAAAAGGGAAATAAGAATAATCTGTTACACTTTCTGCACAGGCATAATGGCAAGCGGATCAAGCAAATGCTGCTTGATTGCTTCTGATTTACAACAAATCTTAAAAGCTTAAGCTCTTTCTAGAACCAAGACCATTGGAAGCAACATTCCGTTAGAGCTGCATCAGAGAAGCCGAATAGACTCCAAGAATTAACACAAACTCTGAGATGAGTAAATGCTAGACCCAATTTCAATTTCCATATCATACTGAACAATTATGTTGCAATGCAATAGAAGTGATTGTTCTAACGTCTAATAAGACAGAAAGATAGTGTTAATTGTGAGAAGATAACAAGAAATCAATAATAAATATCATAGAAGCTTCTCTACGATTTACGCTTTAAAACTCTGGCTAACATCGGTAAACATGCATGCTGAAGTTTTCCTAGAATATCGCAGACCAAAATCCTATTATCGATGTTTAAACGACTTGGATCAGATTTCCTACCTTATTAGATACATTAGATTTTCAACATCTTTATGATTTTATAGATTGCACGTCTTCACAATTCTCCAGGGCTTGATGGAGTTTGATGATTTCTTGGCAAAGTATCTTGGAGTATCTTTGCGCTTAATGATTCCAAGAGCCTTCTCAGGGTATGAAATATTGATGGTTTTTAGATCATTGAAACTCTATGCTTAAACCAAAAGTTTTTTTTTATAAATATGAAGAATATTAGCGTTTTTTGTTGCAATGAGTTTTGTTCTCCATTTATAGTAGTATCTTAAGTTTGCTCATATTGTTGTAGTTGGTAGAGTTGAAGTACTACGTTAATTATTTAACAACATAGAAGACATTTGAGGAGCTATTTGTTATGTCTCCTCTTAATACACATCAAATAATATTTAAGCTATTAAAATCTTTATTTAGTATCACGAAACAGTACTCCAATCTCGGCATATCTTCTTTAAAAAGATAAATAACAAAAGTTACTCCTCTCATGGCTACATCAGCAAAGAGAAAGCGTTACCACGAAGAAAATAAAACTTCTCGCGTTGAATAGCGTTCCTTATCAACTGTTGCATAACGAACGGTTACGTGCGCTCCTATCTATAATCCTCTCCGACCGGTTTGGCCTACCGACAAAATACCCCGACAAAATCGGATCATCAAACACGTGGCAGTAGTAGCCGGTACGGGGTTTGACGACTTTTGCCCCTTTTTGCAAAAAAAGAAAGGTTCACTTCCAACCTCCCGGGCCCGGTGTCACATGATCCAGCAGAGCCCGGCGATATCTCCAAAGTCATGACCCAGAGCATCGTTCCCCACCCCTGGAGAGGTGGGCAAGCCCCGGGAGTCCCTAAGTTGTTGACTGTGAGCACGGTGAGTGCTTTATCACACCAGTGTGGCGTGGGCTGTACAGTATCCGTCCGAAGATGGCAAAGAGATGGGACCGAAATAATCAACACCGTTTTCCGGGCCTGGAGTTTGCAGTAGACCGTGGAGAGTATGTACCCTTCCTTTGACGGTGTCGTATACGGCTCCGTGCTATACTTGACACACTCACACACCGCTGACGGCTGACGGATGGTAAAACTCAGATCATAATGCGTCCATTTGGTCTCACTTGCTTGCTGGCTCGTTCAATCTCTCTCTCTCTCTCTCTCTCTCTCTCTCTCTCTCTCTCTCTCCTGTGCCCTATTTCGCAGCGATCAGTTCATTTTTACCCCGGCAGGTCTACACAGGTTGAAAGCCATCCCTCTCAGCTCAGGAGGCTAACGATGAACGACGGGACGGGCACTATGGTGTGGAAATGTGAACCACCTTGCCCTTCTTATTCACAATTGGAGGCTGGCGGGGTGAGCCAAAGTGGAGAGAAAATAAGAGAGAGAAAAAAAATCACCATAAATTATTCATTTATTCTGACAGGCAACATGACACGAAATGTATGTTGATCAGTCTCATCAGCTTCATCACGGGTGTGCACTTACGTTCTTTAGTCCTCCGACCACATCCTCGCCCACCTTTAGGCGCACCGGGTTTGTCTTACGCCGAGCACACAGGCTCGCCTCGCTTCACAGCACAAAAACATATATGCCCAGAGGAGGGCAGCATTCAGCGTAACGCTGGCCCAGTGGCGATGTGCCGGGAGCCGCTTTTCTTGTGCATCCGACAAGCATCCGTGCCCACCGTTTGACAAGCAGGACCTTTTATTTATTCAGATTTTTCAGCCTCTCTGCTTCACTTCACTGAAAGCTTCTCGCTCACCAGTGGGCTCTAAAATGTGCTTTTAGCAACGTTTTGGGACACTGGCTCATACTACATTAGTGAATAGAACGCGTCACAACGCGGAAAAAAACGCAATTCATGCGTGGGAAATGTGCCAGAGGCTGTTATTGTTTTGAATTCACCACGGCTTATGAATTACAGTGCGATAATGAGACGGTTGATAGATGTTTTTTTTTTTTTTTTGAGAATGTTAGTGCAACTGTAATGGCAACTTCGGTGTTCCAGTATGAATAAATGTGTCAAGTAAGGCACTTGCTTTCAGCATGTTTTTACTATTCAATAGTTTTCTAGGTCGCTTGGTCATTGGTTATCATCTGGCCATGATTGTAGGCCTCCGATCTCAGGTGAACTGCAGGTTGCTCATCATAGCATACCCCAGTCTTCGTTTTGTTTCAGTTTTTATCAAGATCTAGTCCGTAATTCATCCTTCAGATGGTCCGAAGAGTTCTGAACAATCGCGAACGTTTCGGATATGATTTTGCGTGGGCTGAATATTTACCGATGTGTTTGAATTTCCAAAGTGCAAGAGAAAGTGTATTCATTATGTTGCCCTATTTATAATTTTTCTATGATTGCCACTCACGCGAGTGGCAACTCACCCGCTACTCATCATTTCCTACCGTGCTCATTTTCACTTGACGAAACTCACTTTCGTCAAGTTATCATTTGACATCCAAGCGAAGCGTCAACATACTCCCCCCCATGACAGAATGTCATAAACGAAAACAAACTAAACGTGCTGCTAATCGGAAGGCTTCGCAACAGGCAACAAGCAAATTTTAGCTACTGGACGCGTAACTATTCCCTTTGCCGTTTTCAACTCCACTACACGCGTAAGCTGATCTTCTCCTGGGTGTACATCGATGATGCGAGCAAGTGGCCATCGGGTGATAGGGAGCGAATCGTCCGCAAGGATGACCAGTCTGCCAGGTACTATTTCGCTACGATTCACTACCTTATTATCCTTCTGCATTTCCTGCAGATATTCGGTTGTCCAATGCTTCCAAAAGCGTTGCACCAGCAATTGCCAGCTCTGCAATTCATCTAACGTGTATGGTTAGCATAGAAGAGCCGATCAGGAAGTGCGCCGGCGTAAGCGCTGCCAAATCATTAGGGTCATCCGTCATTGGCAACAAAGGACGCGAGTTCATTGCTGCTTCTATTTGCTGCAGAATGGTGCTGTATCCCTCGTAAGACAGCCTCGAATTGCCTAGCTGCCTGTAGAGATGTCGTTTGGCCGTCTTAACCGTTGCTTCCCACAATCCACCAAAATGTGGGGCCTTAGGTGGGGTAATGTGCCAAGTTATGCCCCTGTCCGAACAGTTGGATGCGATGACGCTTTGTTGCTGTTCGTTCTGTAACATATCAAACAATTCATTAAGTTCGTGTGCCGCACCTTCAAAGTTTTTTCCGTTATCGGAGTATATGTCCGATGGTAATCCTCGCCGAGATGTGAAGCGATGTAATGCCGCCAAGAAGCCTGCCGTGGAGAGATCGCCCACCAGCTCCAAATGCACTGCCTTGGTTGAAAAACACACAAACACACACAAGTAGCATTTAGCGGCAGCGGCTCTCTTGTGTGCGGGTTTCAGATACAGCGGGCCGGCATAATCCACTCCAGTTATGGAAAACGGCCGGCTCGGGGTGATGCGTTCATACGGGAGTTGACCAGTTTGTTGTTGTGTCAGCTGCGGATCCTGGCGAATGCAACGAAAGCAATTCCTCACTACGTTTTTTACTAGCCGACGTCCATCGAGTGGCCAATATTCCTCACGTATTCGGGAAAGTAGTAGTCTTCCCCCGCCATGCATCAGCTTCTCATGTATGTGCACCGCGATGAGATGAGCCAGCTGATGGTTTTTGGGAAACAGGATGGGATGCTTGAACTGGTACGGTAGCTGTGCAAGTTTCAAGCGGCCTCCTACTCGTAATATTCCATCGTTGTCGAGAAACGGATTCAATCGCCGTAGAGGTGATTGTTTTCGTACCATTTCTCCCTTTTTCAGCAGTTGGATCTCTGATGAAAACTCGTGTTGTTGTGCCAGTTTACAAAGCACGATTTTAGCTGCTTCTATAGCCTCAGGGGTGATCGATAATGCTGCTGAGGTAACTTGTGATGACTGTAGTGTACGTGTCTTGTGTTTTGTGTTGTGTATGAAACGTGTGCAGTATGCAATTATATGTACCAATTTGGTGTAGGACGACGACAAATTGAACCAATGGTGAGTGGTTTGTATACTTGCAACTACAGCACTCACCTGACGAATTTCCATATTCGTTTCAGCAGTCAGTGATGGATTTGACATTGGCCATTTGGAGGGGGATAGCTCCAACCATTCAGGACAACAGCTCCAAATCGATCCTTTTAGCATTTCAGCTGCTGACTTCCCTTGAGACACCAGATCGGCGGGATTCGATAACCGGGAATGTGTTTCATGTGAAGATAATAGAACTCCTGTTACAAATACTTTGTTTCTCTCTCTTTCTTTCTTTCCCGCTCGCAATGAACTCTGGAGCTCTCAGCTTGGAGGGTTTGGAGCAACTAGACTAAGTTGATAACTAGTCAATCATTTTATTAACATGATTCAGAATCATCCTAATCCACAACACTGTATAGTTTCTAGAGTTACTTAATGTATTGATATCCATTGCTCTGAGATCACGCCTCCAGAGAAGAGTGTAGCCACTGTAACTACAAACATCTTATACAGTAATTGCAGCCAAAGTCAACACTCCTAAAAAGCAAATAATGTTGAATCTTAGCGATCCTATCAATAAAGTATGTTTCTATTTATAACAGCGTAGAAGACATCAACGTTCTATTGAAACATTTCGTACAAACGTTCGGCCCCAAATCTCCGTCAGAACTGTTGCCCACATTTGTGCTGTATGTGCGGTGTGCTTGCGGTGTGCGTTTTGTTTGCACAGCGAAATACAAATCGATTCCGTCCCTTCCTAGCCGGGACACCCATACCGGGGACACTTTCAACACTGCTCTTCACACTTCGGTCGTCGTCGAAGCGAGCGCGGGAATCTCCCTCTCCCCTAACCGGTGCCAACAATGCCTTTCGCAAACTTCATTTACATAGATGATTGTGATGGGTTGTGTTTGGTTGCGTTTGCGAATTCAATTTACGATGAAAGGAAACTGGTTGCTGCTGCTGCTGCTGCTGCGAGTGCCGCGTAAAAGCGCGCATAATTTATCAATGTGTAACCAATGAATTGAAGGTGATGAAACACAACACGGCGTGTGGGAGAGAAGCATTCTAGGCATGGGACTTAGTAATGGGTGCAAAACAAAAACGGGGTAACATTATGGAATGGACACATGTGGTCCTGGGCAAGACGACGGGACGGGCACTATGGTGTGGAGATGTGAACCACCATGTGTAATTGCCAACGCAGCAGGGACACAACTAGAGCCCAGTTCCAGTGGTAGATCAACGGAACACATCCACAGATACACCAACACACATTTGGAGGACTTGGACATCGCAGAATGGCTTTTGCTTGGTGCAAACAACTATCGACAGTGGCACGGTTTGTGTGGCCTTCCGTTTAGTGTGAAAAATGGGCAAGATTTTCCACACCACCGTGAGGTTCCGGGATTTTTCCCACTCTCTCCCCGGAAACCGTGTCGTGGATGTGTGTTGTGCTCTTGTGCGATAGATGTTTGTGTGCATATGAATGGACACGAGGAGGATGAGCTAACAGCTAAAGTACACACAAACACACACACGCACGTAGAGACGAGTCGACAAACCCCATTCCTCCTATCAAAAACAGTAGCAGCAGAATCTAGTTCGAAATCAACATCGTTTTCATGCCTGTAATGGCACAGGACACAAGGGGAAGGATGCCCTAGAAAAGCTCTCCCACCCAGCAGCATCACCAGCAAGTCCCTCTGGGCCCGCTGGGAAGGAGCGAGATGTCTCTGGTGTGGGTACCGAGGCAACCGACAGTGCCGGTGACTGTTGATTTTGGGGCTTCGTTATTAGTGCGTAACGAGCAGCCTGTTGGAAATCGTCCCGCTTCCCGTTTTTGTATGTGTGTCCTGGGGACCACGGAACCCAACAGGTACACATACCCTTATCTTATATCCTAGCATGAACTCAAAAACCCGCACCGCGAAACAACACCAAGATAAAGGACATTAAAAAGAAGAAGAAGAAGCAACAAACCCTCAGCTTACAATAGATTGCGTGCTAAACTGGATAAAGCTTTAGTCGCACGAAATCACGAAAGATTGCCCACTGCGAGGACGAGCAGACCAAATGCCCGGGCGTGTGGGATCGAGGACGATTTCACTTCCTTCCAAGGGTTTCTGGCGGAGCGTCCAGTAATGCGGAACACGTACCCCACAACGCCTTAGGAGTCGGGTGGTAAAACAGGGACAACGCAACAAAGGAAAATGAAGAAACAGACTACAATTCCTAGGACGCGATCCGGGGAAAAAACGGGGACAACTGATTCTGATACAAGTGTACACCTCGGGACGCTCAGCATTCTACGTCTACGCTTGTTGTACGCCTGTATGTGTGTGTGTGTGTGGTTTTGGAGGAGGGGGTGAATGGTGCGGGTTTCTGAGCGATGCTCTTCCATTGGTTCCTCCCTCGCACTCCAGCACAAACCGTTTCAAACCACAAAACCGTTGAAAACCACGCTGGTTGGAACATGGAGCAAGCTGATGATATCCCCAGGCGTTCGGTGTGCGTATGGAGGCGTACTTGTGTGTATGGTGATATAGGGAACGTTTCGTTGTTGAGCTTCTTCAATTTGACACGTTCACCAGAATCAACCACCCCAAGCTCCCTCACTCTCTCTTTCTCTCTCTCTCTTTCTCTTTCCTTCCAATCGCCCAAAACCACTGCCAGGACGCAGCGCACTATTTCCATCCAGAAATGGCGAAGACATGGTAGCAGAAGGGATTTGGAAAATATCGACCGTAAAAACATTCCCTCGCAAAACGGGCAAGTCTTTTGGAGAGTGCAGGGTCGGAGGGTGGATGGGGTTGTTAGGCAGCATCCATGTGAAGAGGGTGCGGGGGTAAAGGGAGCGATTCCGTTGGAGGCGCAATTCGGACCAAATTCCGTACCGCAACGAGCTGCTGGCTGCGCAGCGTACCAACACAAGCACTTGGAACAACACACTCCCCAGTGATGCTGGTACCAACACAGACGCAGCTGTAGATGAGTGCAGGATTACAGTGGAAGCTGGGAAGCCCGGGGAGCCCTGGCCGGGGCAATACATTGCCCTTGTGAGCAGACACTTTCCACCGTACCGCGCCTGCTTGCCACCTGTCTCACGCAACAATGAATTATACATAACCAACGGCACACACACACACGCACACATCGAAACGGCTGGTAGTAGTACGAGCACATAATAAGCAATCCTTCTTGGCTGGAGGCAGGGAGCGGGACCTGACACATCGGAAGCCATTTTCATCTGCCCCGTACGCCAATGTGAGTGTTTGTGTGTGGGCGCGCGCGCGCACTCGCGCACACAGGCACGTGCTGTCTCGCTTCCGAGCACGCGGCCCAGGCTAGAGGCGGACACACTCCAGCACCCGGACCCCGGGTGGTACACAGCATCCCGAGCAGCACCCTCCCAGCCTCCCACGGTACCGCGCTGCTCTGCAGCATCCCACAAAACCGGGGCTGCCCGGGGTTGCTACTCGGTCGGCCGACGACGAACCATAGTAGACTTTTAGGCGTCAACTGGAAAAGCTCGACGCTTTCGTCGGTGCTCGCCCGGGTTTCGGGCGCTTAGGGTTCCGGGGTGTGCCTATTTGTGACTGCTATATTCAAGTGCACGGGGAACAGGGAAGGAAGCAGGCAGTGGAAGCAGTGGACGGACGGCAAACATCATCATCCCCTCACGGTGAGTAAAAGGGAAACAGGGACATTCAGGGATACGAGAGGGCGGTTGTAGTGGTGGTGGTAGGATAAGAGTGAACGGAGAGTACATGGAGGTTGGGAAAGGTATTCGAGAGTGAGACAGCACCCACTAGTGGGTGGTGGTGGTGGTAGTGTGTGAAGAGCACTTGCCAGGTACTTGAACGCTGCACGGAGCAATTCCCGAGCTCGAGAGGCCATCGTTCCTTCCAACCTTCCTTTTTCGGGGCCTGATGTCCCGGACAGGCGTCCCTAAATACAGCAGCACCTTCCACCACATCCTACCGGGCACAAAGAATTTTGTGCGGGTGAAAGAGATAGAACGATAGAGAGTGCGACCGAGCGATAGCACACTGGAACGTGGGGTGGAATGGTACGGCGTTAGTACCTTATCTACTACCACTACCACTACCCTAGACGCGCAAAAAACCCGGCCAGGCTCCGGCCAGCCCGGTCTCGAGCCATAGATCTTCGTCAGTACGCTAAGCGCCCGGGTCCGGGACGCGCGCCTTCGACGCGTCCGGGTAGCGCGCAACCCGAAACCCGGCGACGAGCGTTCGGTGCGCTCGAATGGCGCGCAAAGCTGCAAGTTGGAACCAGCCTAGACCGTCAGTCTGCTGTCGCCAGTCGGTTTGTTAAGCTAACTCCGGGGGTTGTCCAGCACACCGGAGCACACGCGTGCGGCTGCTGGTGTTGCTGCTGCTGCTGGGGCCGGGCCTGCTTTGGTGCTAGTTGTTGCGCTTTGCTAGTTTTTGTACGTGTGATTTTTTGATTTTAGTTTAGTTTTCTGTATCGTTTTTGCAAGCTGTTGTCGATGTCTCGCGCCAAAAAAAACCTCAAAGAACCTAGTGCGTGTTAGTGTGTGATCCCATAGAGGAGTGCGGTGCAGGCAAGAGGAGTTAGTTTCCAGTCTAGTCCGATTTGAACGTATCCAGCCTCCCTTCCCCAGCACACAGACGGGCAGCGTTAGTTCCAGCCGCGTCAGACAGACGAAGAAATATGACAAACAAAAGATCAAGCCCCACCCCGTTACAGTGAGCTCTCGAGTGAGTGTTTTTTGTCCCTAGCCGAGAGACAGTCTTCAGCTACAGCGAACATTTTGTGCCGTTTTCAGAGTGTGCAGTGTGCTAGAGCAGTGTGTGTTCTCCTAAAAGAAAAAAACACCGAAACAAGAACCGAACTCCCTTCATTATCCATACCTTGAAATCGTTGTTCAGAGCCTAACTTGTTTGTCCTTTTCCAATAATTTCCAACATTTTCTGAAGTTGCGAGATACCTTCATTATGATTTTACGCCTTCCACGTTCATTGATGGAAACGACTTAGTGGTAGTCGTAGTAGCTGTCGTCTATTTTTGCTCCCATATACGACAAGAATGCCTCCCCCGGATGCTGCTACTCACACTAACACTCATGCGCCTTTTTTACTAGCTCATTGATGCTGGGTTGAGTGTATGCTACTCGCAACAAAATGGCCGCCACGTATCGATCGGTACGCAGCGGTAAGGGAATAAGCGTTACCAATTCTATCGTTATGAATATAGAATTATAGTGTGAGGTTATAAAAGAACATCGGTTTGATATAAAATTGGCTTCTTGTTTGTGCCTCGTGTGTATGTTATTCGTGGCTTGCATTCCGAGGTTATGTCTTGCGTGATTACGGGCCCTTCCTTACTTTAAGTGTGTGTGTTTTCATTCATATTAATTATGCATTTGTAAGTGTTTGTATGTGTTTTTAAGTTTAATTTTTCCTCTCTTTCCTGTTTTCCTACTTATCATTTATTGTTAGTTGTTGTATCCTAAGAAAACAACTATTGTACCTCGTGTTAGTACACGCCAGAGTACGAATAAAGTGGTGTTATGTAATAGGGTTATGCTTTCTTCAAAATTTCACACCCATCAACATGTTTCACGCGTAAACAGAGAGGACCCTATAATCCTTTCCTTTCAACTCTCCCCATTCATTTTCATCTTCGTCATCTTCATCTTCACACACTACATACTTGTTTAGCACCAATGTTGTCGATGTTATTTGTCGTTGCGCTAGAATAGTGTGTACTGTTAGACCTAGTTAGACCACTGCTGATGTGTGTTGTGCAGTTATTATTGTAAGCGCTAATAGGTGTCGGAATCTAGAGCATCTTCTAGCCGAAGAGTTGGCAAACGCCGACGGTAGTAGCGTTAAAGATAAAGTTAAGTTAAGTATATCACTGAACAGCTGGTAAGTACTGAGCAATAGAATAATTCATATTTTTAACATAAATTCAATTTTTACTGCTGCCATTTATCTGTAAGGTACAATTTAATGAGTCTGTCAGATTGAAGTATGAGTCTGTCAGATGTTTGTACTATTACAGAGATTTAACAGTACCAACGAGCTAACGAGACAAAACAGAATCAGTATTGAAGCATACGTTATAGATGCATATTTGATCGTTTGTTTTCGAAAATTCGAGCTCGATTGCATATTATAGTACATCAATATGGAAACACCGTATGTCTATGGGAGGATTGTTATTTTGAGAGGAATTACTGAAACATTCATGCATTGTCAACAAATTGCATATAAGTAGATTGTATAAGTATTTTTCCAATTATAGAAAACATTCTGTACTTTGATCCTTCTGATCCTTATTAGGCCTTCACATTTATTGTACATGCTCGATTTACAATGTCAAAAAAAGATATACCATTCCGGTTTCTATGGCACCACAAACGACATTACGTCGGCCAACTTAATGATCTGTTTTGCTCCGGGCGATAAGAAACGTCAACTCCCCGCGTTTCTTGCTGCGCGCGCGTGCCGTGCGGCATGGTTAACGGCTTGGAAAATTAGTGTTCGCATCGTTTTCTTGCGCGGTACCGGCCGGTCGGTCAGCACAAATCAACCGGCTCCTCCAGTACCGACCCGACCCATTTCAATCTTCTGCCTGCCTGGCAACGACAGGCGACAGCCGACTTGAATGGTTTGAATACATTTCCAAAACGGCGAAACGGCGCAGCCTCAGCACTTTTCCATAGTTCCCCCTTAGGCGCAGAGGGAAACTGCTGTATCCGCACGTGTCGATAAAGATTTTGCCTCCTTCTCTCCACGCCACCGTGCAGTTTCCTTTCACTTGAAAATCTCATTCGAATAGCCGCCGCACGTGCCTGGACGGTTGGTTTAGCTGTTGGGAAGGACGATGATGAGGATGCTGCTTTTTTCTTCCCTTCTCCCTTCGATGTTCCTGATACCATTGAAAGCGAAAATCGATTCGCTCTGGGTGCTGCTAGTAATGGGAAACAAATAATAAACGTATTTAGAAAAAAAGCTTAGGCAATTGAATGAACAGTAAAAAAAGATGTATGTAAAAGTTGGACAAATTTAATATTAAAATCCCAACCAATATCGGACAACAGTTGTCCGTCAGAAACATGCAGAACGAGGGTGGGGTTTTACTTTTCATACAGATCCCCCACAAATGTTCTTGCTTGTAGCAGCACTTTAGCGTAAATTACCATTTTCGTAATTCCGTATTCCCCTCTTCGGTATTTTGTACCATCGCTTCCGGTCACTGTGGTGAGACTTTGATTAATGATTCGAATGGTCGCGCGCTTCGCAGCATCCATCCGGTTCGAAGGACCAAATTAATAATGTACGCGGCGCGACAGCCACGCACGCATTGTTGTATTTCAGTGAAGTACAAAGAGGGAGGATTTGTAACGTAGTGAAGGGATGTATCTCTTTGCTCTGGGTGTGTTTGAATACACCCTCACCGAGTTTCTTTTGCCATGGATACACATGGTGCAGTCACACGGGCGCTTTCATCCAGCTTCTGTACCGTGTCCTTATGGACGCAATTTATATCACAGGAATAGTGTACCGCTTTTGAATGTGTTACAAGTTTCACATTATTTCATAAATAAATTCCAATTCCCTGAAGTTTCGGTTGGAGAATACATTGCGATCCTCCGGGGAGTTGTGCCTTACACAAATGCTCATTCAATTTGACGCAATTTTGGCACGGTTGTCGACAGGCAGACACGTATTGATCGCTTTAGAGAGTCGTAAAGAGAGTGAGAGAGGGTACCATTGCGGATAAAAGAGCTGGAAAGGATTATTGCATTATGCTGTAACAATAGCCCTGGATCCATCAGCCGTTGTTGGCAAGAGCCAACGCTTGACAAGTGTCCCTGCTCGTCCAGGCTCTCAGGAGGATGGATGGAGTGGTACCACAAATTCAATAAAACACGAACACGAACATTGATTATTCTATAAACGCAACGAAGGACAGGCACGACATGGGCCGCTTCCGAGGCACAAAAAAATGGCAAGCCAATATGCTTGATGCGTCATCGACTGTCTCGTCCGGGTGGCGACGTGTTCCGGCTTGGGGTACCCGATGCTTTACTCGAATCAATTTCCATGCCTTTGTATCCAAAAATATGGCTGCGTCCGTTGTTGCGTGCTCTCGTTTGTATTATCTGCGTGCGTTCATTTTGAATCTAAAATCGTTAGCCGTCTCGGTTTCGGCACGGATGGGCTAGCTTTTGCTACCGACGGATGCTGCCATTTGGCGCCACCCATCCGACGATGCAGATCACAAACACACACACACACTCATTTTCAGACACTGTCTAGACGAGAAGTTTTCGCTAGCAAAGCTGGACGGGAGCCGGAGAGGATGGAAAGTAAAATTATCCAAATGGACCCAAATTGGAATCTGCCACTGCCCCAGCCCCATTGGACTGGGCGCACTGCGGAATGGGTGTGCTCGTTCCGCTGCCAGCTTCCGGAGCAAGGAAGCCCATGTCCTACTGCTCCAGCAGCAGTCATCAAAGCAGCAGCCAGAAGTTGGTCTTTTATGGTGTTTCGTTTCATGTGGTCGCCAGGCCGACTGGAGCCTTTTTCGAAAGGGGCGCTACAGCCGCAACTTATCTTCGGTGCTTTAATGTTCGCCTGCTGCTCTTTTTTGCTTGGCGGTAAGCAACGCAGTTTTGCAACTGGGGAGTGGTTGCCATAAATAGTGATGCCGTCGGTGGTAGCATCATTGCCAGCTAAATCAATGTTCCGAGGTTTCATGGGGTGAGGTTACAGCTTGCGGGCTACGCTGCTGATGATGGTGCGCTAAGCGAAAAATGTGTTTATTCAGCATCGTGTTGTTAATGATTTTGCTGTAGAACCGGACAGATGGTAGAAAAGCACTTTAGGAGATTGGTTTGGTTAGTTTTTAGAGGGCACAAAAAAAAAAAACAAGATTGAATTTTGCCGAGCATGTTCAGCTTCCATGAAACATGTGTCCCGAACATCCTTTCCAGAAAGTAGTACAAACCTTCTTCTTTCGATCGCTTTCAATCTCCCCCTCGCAATACTTTGGTTGAACTAGTTTAGTCAGCTTTATTTTTTCTCTGCTTCATCCCAACATGTCTGCCGACGGCATATAATCAATATAGAAGCCACACACCATAACCGAAACAGCATCCCGTTCGTATCCATCCTGGTCGAGTAAATAACGGGCTTACGGGGTTCGATTTATTTTTAGCAAACGATAAGAGCTATCTTTCGAAACCAGGCAACCAGCGCCATCGCAGCTTCTATGTGTGTGTGTGCGTCTGTTCCCTTGTTATGAGTAAAAAGGATAAATATAAATAAATAACATGGCGAATCTAGAGTCCATCCCACCCCCTTGTTTACTCTGAACAGAAGACAGCAGGGATAGGGAACGTTTGCCTGTACCAACTCCCTTGCCAACTCAGGCGTTGTTGTTGTTGCGATGTGATGGGATTAAGGGCGCTGCTGTTACCCGATATGAGGCTGTATGTGTGTGTGTGTCTTCAGTTTTTTTTCTAGCTCAGGACCTATGTTGACTTATCATTTGTTTGACGTTGTTTGCCCGTCGGATAAATGCGGTACAGCGCCAGCGCTTACACTCCCCCGGGGATGGTAGAACAGGTTTTTTCGGAATTGCTTTATTTCCGAGATGTTACATGTCGCTTTTCGTCTGAAATGGAAATTGCCCAAAGTTTACATTAAATAGATGGGGTGGGTTCTTACGGTCAAAATAAATAAATAGATAAACTGGTTGTGATCGCTGGGGCAGCCGATATAGAAGATATTTGATCACAGCAGAAGAGGCAGAATATTTATTAGGGTGATAAAAACGCCTAAAAGTATACATCATTCCAGTCAAATTGGACTTATTTGACTCTTCAAAAGCATGTATTCCCAAAGGCTAGGCTAGGATTTGATAT
This sequence comes from Anopheles arabiensis, assembly GCF_016920715.1. NCBI lineage: Eukaryota > Metazoa > Arthropoda > Insecta > Diptera > Culicidae > Anopheles > Anopheles arabiensis. Next base: position 28,619,414 of record NC_053518.1, read on the forward strand.
TAAAATGGTTTTTCATGCTATACCAGAAGCAAACATTCAGCAAAGCTCTCAAGTGACTTTATTAATACTCAAATCCTATTAATCTTAATGCTTCAATCAACACCATTTATTTTCTATTTTATACAACACTAGCTCTGAATCGTCCTTAACGTTTTCAGCCAATAAAACTCTCTCCAAACTGTAATATCTAACCAGAAGTGGCTCATTGCGTTGGCCAATTTAGTGGTCAAGCGATTTTTCACCCTCATCCTCGGTTCAAACACCATCCCACAGTGTCTAATGGTGAAGAAACTTTACGCAAAAAGGAAAAAAAAAGACGCCTCCTGCAAGAAAATGAAAATAAAGTTGACCACTTTCACTTTCTTGCACCGTCTGAATGAAAACAGTACGCCCCATAATGACCGTTGGTTGGTTTAGGTCAGTGGTAGTAGTAGTAGTAGCAGCAGTTCCGTACCGTGCTGTGTCGTTTATTGCCTTTTTTCTTCCTCTCTCCCGTTCTACAATCGTTCGTCCACCGTTTCTTGAAGCACGTGGCAGTGCTATAAAACTGAAGGAAGCGGATGTAAACACACTCCACACGCTGACCACGGTATTCGTGTGTTCTGGATGGAGTTTTTGGAGATGTTTTATACGCCTTCAATCCTTCGTCTGGATTTTCCCCTGGGGGAAAACAAACTGAATCGGGCAGGGTTTACGTCCCGTTTGTGTGGAGGGTTTAATTCTTGGGTATTTTCATGCGTATTGCTGTATGCGTGTTGCAGTACGCTGCACATACCGTTTACCAATCACACATTGAAGTTTGATGTTGTGTGAGTTGTCACGAACAAAAGCCGCTTGCATGCGTACGGCGATGTTTTGCACGCTCGTTGCATGTGTTCGTGTGCTCGTGTGGTGGACGAAAACGTCAAACTGAGGGTTGTAATGAGAGGGAGCGTACCGCGCGCAAAAGAGACACGAGAGGGTAAGAAGTAAGGAATGAAACAGAATTAAAAACACGCACGCAAAGGACATAGCGGAGCGAGAGGATCAAATGAAGTGAACGAAAAGAAGAGAAGGAGAGAGAGAGAGAATGAGACCGCAGTACGGTTAGGTCAGGGGACGGTCTCGCGACAAGAGGTCGACGAAGACGTACGCCAAAACGCCAAAACCAATCGTCATATTGTTGTGCACCCCGTCGGACGAAGGAAGCAGCCCTTCTAGCGAGTGTGCCGCGTGTGATTGCGTCCGCTAGCTGGCCGGTGTTTTGTTTGATAGTTTCAGCTAGCGGAAAGAGTGTGTGTGTGTGCGCGATGACCAAAAGTGAAGCATTTTCGGGGAGTGAATCCGGCATCAAAGAAACAGCTTAATCTAAAGGGTTTTGAAGGTTTTTGGGCGAATACAGGAAGGTAATAAATCTTGCCACAGTGCATAAACATTTTCTTGTTGAACTTGTTGACCAATTATCACCGTTTTTTGGAGAGTGGTTTTACGAACAACTTCCAAAGCCCGGTGCTGTGTGTGATGATTTACCGACCACCGTTCAAAAATGTTGCGACAGCTCGGCGGCTCCTCGGTGGCGCTCGCGACCCACCGAAGGATTAGTCATAGTGGGGCCATTCGTACGACCGTTCATGCTCAAGTTAATGACTAACGGTAGCGGCCGCCAACTGGGAGGATAACGACGGTGACGACGACGAAGGCAGCGAATCGACCAAGCAAAGCACGTGGCAGTACGTTTGGAGGTTGTTTGGTTTGCTTGCTGAGCCCGTCGTTCGTCGCCTCGCCGTTTGTTGGCGCTGCTGGTGAGACCATCGATTTTGGCTTTTGTTTTAAGCGGTAAAACCTGCTCCGGTTTGGAGCTGGCACTGGTTGTGGCAGTGCTGTGTGCGGGCTCGCTGTTGGCTGGTGATTCTACCGGGGGTTGATAGAGGATTACCGGAGCGAAGTACTGAAGCTCGAACCGAAGGATCAGTCTGTACATTGATTGACAAAAAACAGACAGGTTAGTTCAGATTGATACAATTTCATCAGATGTTACTGACATCAACGTGAATCAAGTTAGAAGAAATAAGCGATTGCCAAGCTCCAGCATCCAGTTGGACTCAAAGTGTCTAAGGTATGGTTAAAGGAAGCAAGCTATGAAACCAGAAGCCGAAAGCAGTATCAGTTATTTTGTGATCTACGAAAAGATTTAAGTTTTGATCCTGAAACCAGGGTCCTTAAGATCCAGAATATGATAGCTGCTTCAATAAGGTGCATGCTTAGGTGTGAAATGAAATGTTGGATGGTTTGGATTTATTCCTTCGGGAACATGCTAAAATATTATGTTTAATGCCTAACCGAACGAGATATTATTAAACATCCAATTAAGTTGGTCCGAACGAGAGATTATTAAATAGATAAATACTATCCACCTTAAATTATTATTTAACCTTTTAAGCCCATAACCATTTCTCAATAATTTAATTGCAAAAGTCAGAAGAAAATGTAGGAAAATTATAAAATACACAAAACAAGTGTATTTAAACTATAAACCATGTCGATCAATTGGAAGATGTAACGGCCTTTTTTTAGAATTAGCAATCATCACATTTTAGTTCGTTTAGTAGTAAATATTTCCAAATCCTTTGAATGACTGTTTTAGAAAATGTCAGTAAAAGAATAAATTTGATACATTGGACAAGATAATTATCTAGCAATGAAGAATTAGTCTGAATTTGATACATATCCTCGAAATAATTCGTAAAACGAGTCCAAATGTCCAAATGCGAGATGAAGTCTTTTGAAATTCTCTTTAGAGCTACATTGGAGTTAGCGATAGCGAAATCCAAAGTATGTATGCAAGATGATCCTTGAATCTTCAGGATCCTGTCATATGACCGTCACATATGACCGGCTAATCCTGGTGAATTTCATGCGTCAGAGAGATTAATTTTTCATACACATCTCAAATTGAGGTTCAAAGATGTATAAATTAATTCTGAAAACCCTATTGCCTGCGTATATTGTACTTCAGTTTTGTTACCCCTGCACAATTCAATTATGCGTTAGTTTCGCGTGAAGCGTAATTATAGAATGTGAAGTCTGTCTCTTTTTCATCAGACATCAGAGGGATTTAGCAATGCGCCCAAAGCACCCAACTACATCAAAGAGATGCTTATAAATTTTCCAATTTCCAATTTTACAACCATCAAATTCCCCGAATTTCTGCCCATCATCTCCGGCTGATTGATGTAGATGAGCGTAGCCGTTCGCCATGCCTTTCCCCCTCCGGATGCGCAAACAATTTCAATTTCATCAAATTAAAACCAGTGCCCGTCCCGTCCCATCTCCGTTCCCCTGTTCTATCCCTGGCGGAAGTTTGCAGCGAGCATCGCATCTATCAAACGTTATCGAAAGTTTTATTTAAAAAAAGAAGCGAATGCAGCCGCTGGCAGCGCGGATTAATATCATCCTAGCGCATTCGGCAGGCGCTTGAGTGCGACCGGGAGGTTGTGAGATTTCATGGATGGACAATAGATTGGGTTCGGTTCGGCTTTCCCCTTCTAGCTATACCCTCCCGTTTTCCGCCAACCGTTATGTTGCAGACAACATCAACAGCACACATAAAAAATATTAAAAAGTACATTCTAATCTCTGCATACGCACAGACACACACACGCACGAGGTTGCATCCTATCGACCGGTTTGCCGGAGGACATGTAGGGGAAAAGGCCGGAAAAAAAACCGTCCCCGAATCAAAGCATCATCGAAAGCGAATCACAAACAGGGGGAGGAAAGCCATCGGACACAGCGTGAGCACATATTGCCAATCCCGCATACGGCACAGCCGGAGTGTCCTTACCAAGGTCGATTTGTCGTACACGGGGTAAACGGGATTTGTCGGGCGACGGGTTGATGAAACAGGACGAAACGGCAGCTGTAATGCTGCTGCTGCTGCTGCGGCTGCAGAATCAACGATGCATTGCTGCATTCGATTCAACACAGAAAAAAGAAGGGAGCATTAAACGTACAAACACATACACACACACATATATCGACATATGAATTCCTTTCCCCGTAGGGACGTTATTTCTATTTTGTTGTTCTCTCTTCTGTTCTTGCTGTACCTTCTGCTGCACCCTTATTGCGTGTGGCTGTCTGTACGCTCGCCGCGTAACCGATTCGTTTCTCACTTTCGCTCCGGATTTGTGATCAGTGTATGTGTGTGTGTGTGTGTGTGTGTGTGTGTGTGTGTGTGT